>NC_091451.1:31194107-32413977 GCF_964237555.1 Oryctolagus cuniculus | reverse complement strand
AGAATAGAAACATTAAATTAATATAGTACACCCAAAATGTTCATAAATGTTTTGACTATAAACTAATAGGTCCAGTTCTAAAGTTTCCATGTAGGGCAATTACTCACAGTTTTAAAAAGAGCTATTCACAGTGCAGATGTAGTTTGAATCCTCCAAACTCTCTTCCTTTCCTATCTCTCCTCTTTTTAGCTACTAAAGGGCTTCTGGGCAAATAGTACTCCTATATACAAATAAACTGACCTACCCTCAATGTTATTTGATTTTAGAAGACAGTAATGATATTTAAAAATAATCTTTCCAGTGTTTTATATTTAAAAATTTTTAAATTCATTTAATACCAATTAATTTTCCCTTGTGTTCCTTTTATATTCTTAGCTGGATAAAGTCTCTAAATTTTACATCAAGCTCTAAAAGCAAATGCAAACTAGTTTTTATTTGATTATAGGTAAACCTTTTTGAAGGAGATTCCCTAATACTCCCAAATACTTAGAAAATTTATCCCTGTAAATATAATGGCCAAAGACTTTTCAGCAATTCTGAATAACTCCTTGCCCTTTGTACATTCTGATTTCTCTTGCAATCTCTCTTTGTTTCTTTCCCAGTAATAAACTCAGGACCACATTGAAGAGCATACTGTTTTGTGCTGTATTTAGATGTGTTAAGAGAGTCCGACTCCCAGTGGTAGGTGTGGGGGTAGGTAAGTATTAAGTATGAATGGCACGATCTCTTTGGACACCACCTTATAATGACAGAGTTTATTGTTATGATGGCTATTGTGAAGATTATTTACTGACACTTTCAAAAGAGGCTTGTGGGATTTCTTGGCTAATTTAGCTTGACCTTCAATTATTACCCCATCAACCACTTTTTGACTCCTATCTGTAGGCTGTCCATTTTTATTCCAACACAGATGCTACAAGATAGGCTTATGAAAGGGAAGGGTTTAAAATGTAGATGCAAAATGTGGATTGCAGTATGTCGTGATCACCTTGGAAAAGGGTTGGGAACTTTCTCAAAAGACTGAACAGTTTCTGTAGGACCCAGGAGCCTCACTCATTCCTTGATACATGCACAGCAGAAATAAAAACCCATCCACACAAAAATTATGTAGAAATTAAAATAGAAGAAATACTCATAATAGGCAAAACACATGGAAACAACTCAGATAACCATCAACTGAGGAAAGGATAAACAAAATATGGCATATCTACTCTGTGGACTCTTATTAGACAATAAAAATATTGATATATTTTTGATATTAAGTATATCAATACTGAATAAAGTACTGATATATATGTTACAGCCTGATTGAATCTTGAAAAAATGATGCTAAGTGAAATAATTTATTATAATAGGACACAAATTATATAATTCCATTTATATGAAATATTTAGGCAGATATGTATAAACAGAAGAGCTACTAATTGATTGGAGCTAGGAGTGGAACATGATGAAAATACATGGGTACTGTGAAAAGTTCATGGAAAAATAGGACACATTTTTGGTACAAAAATGATGAATTCTAAGCATAATTTGTTTTATAATATATACTTGTTGCAAACGTTTTATAAAGAAATTATTTTTATTTGAAAGGTAGAATATATATGTAGAGAGAGAGATCTCCCATCTTCTGTTTTAGTCCCCAAATAGCCACAAATGTTAGGGCTGGGCCAGGCCAGCAGGCAGTTTCCTGGTACTCCATTAGTTTCCCTCACGTGGGTAGCAGGTGTCCAAGTTCTTGGACCATCTTGTGATTTTCTCCCAGGCTCATTAACAGGGAGCTGGATTGAAAGTAGAGCAGCTAGGAAATGAACTGGCACATATACAGGATGCAGGCGTGGCAAGTGGTAGCCCAACCTGCTGGTTGCTCCATGAACATTTTGAAGTACCCTTATATTCTAAAATTAGATTGTATTGATGGTGGCACAATTCTATGAATGTACTGTAATCTACACATTTTATACTTTAAATGAATGATTTTATGAAGTGTGAATTATTTATCAATTTCAAATTATTAAAAATGTGGACAGCACAGCAAAAATATCAGTTGGAGCATTTGGAGCATCAAATGTGTCTTTGGTTTTACCTTTTCTCTTTTTTTAAGATTTATTTATTTATTTGAAAGTCAGAGTTACACAGAGAGCAGAGAGAGAGAGAGAGAGAGAGAGAGAGAAAGAGGTCTTCCATCCGATGGTTCACTCCTCAGAAGGCTGCAATGCCGGAGCTGAGCTGATCCGAAGCCAGGAGCCAGGAGCTTCCTCCGGGACTCCCATGCTGATGCAGGGGCCCAAGCACTTGGGTCATCTTCTATTGCTTTCCCAAACCCCAGCATAACTGGATGGGAAGTGGAGCAGCCGGGTCTCGAACTGGCACCCATATGGGATGCCAGCCCTTCAGGACAGGGCGTTAACCCGTTGAGCCACAGCACCAGCCCCTGGTTTTATATTTTCTTCTCAGGAAGCAGCACACAAAAGGAATCCCAGAACATATGTTCATTTTTGCTGATTAATTGTTATATTCAGCCTGGTCAGTAAGGCACTGGTTCACTCTGTATCTTTTGTTTTTTAAAGGTCTTCATTAATAAATTTCAGGAGGCGCTAATTCTAGAGAAAAAAGAGTAGATACCAAAAACACTTGTGTATTTCATAGTGTTTCTACTACAGAGACAGGTATCTCTTCAAGGGTCAGCAAACTCTGGAGAAAAGGCTATTTCTTTCCACTCAGAACGTGACAGATGTTATCTAATGGCTTACACCAATGCTACCTTCTGAGGGATTATGTTTTATCGCCATTAGATAATAGAGTTTGTTTTCTATTTCTTTCCTCTGACCTCAACTTCCTCGAAGTTTTACTGCTGACCAGCAGCAGTCTCTATAGTTTTAAAGCCAGTACACTGTGAGTCAGCAAAGCTTCATGTTCTCACTACACAGCCTTCCAGGAAATTCAGTTTTCTCAAGCTCTTTATTGACCCAGCTCAATCTTTCAGAATAACAATAAAATAAAATAGAGTGTAGGGCTATAGGTTTTGAAGACACAGGCACAGAAAACTTTTTTCCATCTTAGATTTTAGAAATAAAGTTGGATACAGGGAGAAATAACTGTAATCTTCTGGGGGTACAACTAATAAAATAACTTCTTATTACAGGAGTGGACCCTTGTGCAAGATGGAAGAATCTGAAATGTTTGAGAATACTTCTCCTTTCTCTTCAGCTGTTCTCTTGTTTTTATCTACTGTTCTAACTATATAAAATCCAGTGCATAGTTTTCATTCAATGATGTCACACTTGCAATAGCAAACTGTTGTCAATAGTAATCAAAAAGCGGATCAATTTTACTTCTTAATGGGAATCCCTTCTAAGTTTTTCACTAATAATTTTCTTCTATGCCAGGTAACAGAAGCCAAAGCATAGAATCAACTGCTTATAAACAGGTTGTTGTTTCATTATAAAATTTAGAAATTTATTTTTTGGTTTATTTAGCAAAGAGTTAATATTTAACTTTGTATAACTTATGTATGACAATAGATCCCATTATTATTTACATTATTTTTAACATACCAAACCCAGTGATCTTGTATCCAAATGGCTACTGTATGACTTGACAGAAACACAAAAACAAACAATCCAGTTAAGAAATTAACAAAGGACGTGAAAGGATGAAATACAAATGATCAATAGATACGTGGAAAAATGCTCAGGATCACTAGCCTTCAGGGAAATGTAAGTAAAAACCACAATGAACTTTCACCTCAGCCCAGTTAGAATGGGTATCATCCAAAAATCAAAAAAAAAAAAAAAAAGAGCAAAATGCTGATGAGAATGTGAAGAAAAATGTTGGTAGGAATGAAAACTAGTACAACAAAATAGAAGACAGTATGGAAATTCCTCAAAGATCCGAAAATTGATCTACCATAAAATTCAACCATTCCATTCCTTGGAATTTATGCAAAGAAAATGGATGAGATTTTAAACATATCTTCCTTCATTGATAAGAGTGTATTTTATGTCTAAAAGGGGAGGATTTCTTGTGACAAAAAAGGAAAACTGTGGTATATATTGTATTATTAGTAGTAGTATATCTAATTATTTCCTGTCATCCCTTTGAGAGGATAATTAATACCACATGAATTATAGGATTTCCATGTAATATGATTATATAACCCACCCACTGTCATTAGTCTTGGCCATAAATATGGTTTGGTCAATGCAATACAACTGGAGGTGGTAGGTGATATGACTGAGCACAGCTTGCAATCACTATGTCTCTTTTTTTCTCTTCCCTACCTTTCACTGTTTCCCTCTAACTCTTACCTCTTCCATAAGAATGGCATGTTCAGATGTTGACTACCCCTTCAACTGCAATTGCTAAGTGAAAATAATAAAAATATAGATGCATATGAGAGCATGTAACAGTGGTAATAGATAAACTTTACATTGTCAGTCACTCAGATTTGGTGGTTGCTTTAGGGTATGTTAAAGCATACCCTAAAGCCAGCTGAATTATATCAACATAAAATTAAAGAAAATCTAAAATGAAACGAAAGTTAAACTTTAGTAAATTAAATTTAGAAATTGAGTTTTAGTAAAATCACTCTGTAGTGATTTTATATGACACAGGGTAGTGTGTATATTTATCTCATTAATTCCATCAGTACTAAAATTAGAGACTGAGAACAAACTCTTGACATTGGTCATTCTTCAGCTTCCTAAACAACATGGACAGTTTCAGAGATCATAAGAGGAAGACCCTTGGATGAACACCTCCTCCTTCTCCACCCATTTTGTTTTCCTATTGAATATGTTACCCACCCCATGTTCTTTGGCTCACTTGTAAATAGAAGTTGATGAAAGGCTGATGTGCAACCCATCACATGCTAATACACAAAGGAGACAGCATGGCAGGAACAGATTTTACTGGTTGGCTCCCAGTGGAATCTGAATGGTTTTGGGAAGCCATGGTGGTGTTCACTTACCACATATCACTTAAACCTTCATAGCAACTACAGTTCTAGATGGTTCCACATGATATGAAATGTTAGTTTGCATTCAGCTTGATGTTCTACAGGTGCTGTTGATATTTTTGTGCATTTCATGTTCTAAATGGTAGTGTAGCTCATGAACACCATGCCAAGAGGATTATATATCAGTCACACTGGGATACATTTGGCATGCTTCCATGTTGGGAAATAGGGGTTCTTTTGCAGATAGGGTCCAAATGTTACTTGCTATTGACTAGTTTGGACCTGGTGATGGATACCTGCCAGGTTGGGAGGGACTTCATTTTATTGAGTCCTGCTTCTATTCCATCTCAACTGTGCAGTAAGCTATCACCAGAAAAATAGTCTTCCCCTAAACTTTGTGGGAATCCTAGAAGTCATCCATTGCCAGAATAATACACATGCTCTTATACTCTTTACTGGCTGTTATACCTCAGGAGTACACACACACACACACACACACACACATTTAAAAAGAGGGGGTGCTGATTTACACATAAGCATTGCACGCAAAAATACATTTATCCCATAAATGAGTTAAATGACTCTAAAGAGAAAAGCCTCAACAAACTCTGATCAGATTGTTCAACACATTGTACTTTTATATTGCAAAAACTTCCTAAAAGGCAAATGATTATGCTTTTTAGTTATGTAATACTGATACCTTTCATGTTATCTGGTGCTGACAGATATTGAGTATACACTATTTGAAAAATACTTTTATATTAGGAAGTATTTCGGAAATGGTATGCATTAGAATTAAGTGAACCAACAAAAAGGCAAGAGAGCATTTTACAAGTATATGCACATAAGTCACAAGAAAGGAACTCATCAACTTTTTCACCAGCTACTTAGTACTATAAGAATCAGAAAGTTTTAAAGATGTGGTGGTGTTCTTAACTGGCTTTCTGAATGCTGAGGAAGCATTTGTAACTTAATGAAGGACATTGCAACTCCTCCAACCAAAACCCCCAGGCCAGCCAAGAAGAAGAAAATTATCTGAAAACACAATGATCGGAAACAAGGGAAGATCTTTTCCAGACTGAACACACAGTTTAAGCTGTAAGAGGATTTAAGACATGACTAAACTCCACAGTCTCAAAAGGAGACCTTCAAATACCTAATTAATTTTTCATTTGTTTTATGGCTCTAACAGATGTTGCACTTTTTATAGATTAGCTCATCACTGAGGTGCTAGAGGGAAAAATTCTTTTGTTGGATTTTGAATTAATATACTTGAAATGACATAGAAAATACACGATTTGTGCAACTAGAATGATATTGATTTTAATGTGTGCAGATTTAAATATAAATAGAGACAAGTTATTTAAATTTATTCTTAATGGAAGAAGGGATTTAAAAATGGATTTCTATTTATTTAGTCATTTTCCAAATAGACCATTGGATCCAGGTGAATATTTCCACTGACCACATCATTTAGATTTTACATCTATTAATTTTTAGTGGAAGAAATAGTTGTAACTGGCTTTGAGCTCAAACACATTGGGTATAAAGTACCAGTGAGTAACAGACTAAATGTAACTAAGACATGGCCATGGCAATGACTTCTGATATCTCCTATTGCCATACCTGGAAGTTGCAAGCTTAATGAGTCATCATCTAAAATAGTAACCAGGGAGTCCAGTGGCTAACAGTCATCCTATATACATCCTATATTAACAGAAGATAAGTGTATGGAGAAGGTCACATTCTGTTCCTGTCCTTGATTCTCTTCACAGAGAACTTGTATAACTCAGTCTTGATGTGAGTCCTTATATGAAGTGACCCTTTGATAAACATTTCCCATGCCTCTTCTTATCTGCCCAATTCACCAGAGAATATTGAATCAGATGTGGATTTAGAGCTCAGAAAGTTTGAACCACGTGAGCCATTTGGATCAGAAGCAACTCAATAAATTAACTGTGGTCCTGGATGAGCTAATCCAGAAAATTTGGGCCTTTCAGAAATGAGACTAAGTAGGACTGCCAGGTAAAAAAGTAAGGAAGGAAAACTGTCCTGCAGAGGGTGAGGATACATGCTTCCATCAGGGTCAATGGCATGCTGGTTATCTGACCAGTCCTGTTCAAGCCTGACCACACTCTCTGTCCACATGAAATCTCCAGAACCTTCCAACACACCCCATATTTTTTCCTTTACAAGTTTTGGTTGATTTATTTATTTATAATATATAATTTATGGTAGCTAGCCAAATCAAATTTTGTTTAATTTTTAACTTTTCAGGGGACTCTTGTTACATTTAGGGTGGAAAACGTGAGAGACTTTAGTAAATTGGATGTTTTAAATCATATTATTATATGGAATGAAAAATGTCTAGGGGCTGGTGCTGTGGGATAGTGGGTAAAGCCACCGCCTGTGGTGCTGGCATCCCATAAGGGAACTGGTTCCAATCCTGGCCTCTCCACTTTTGATCCAGCTCCCTGCTATGTGCCTAAGAAGGCAATAGAAGAAGACCCAAGAGCTTAGGCCCCTGCACCTGTGTGGGAGACCTCGAAGAAGGTCCTGACTTCTGGCTTCAGATTGGTTTAGTTCCGGTAGTTGCAGCCACTCAGGGAGTGAACCAGCAGATGGGAGAGCTCTCTGTTTATCTCTTCTTTGTGTGTGTATAACTCTGACTTTCAAATAAATAAATAAATCTTTAAAAAATAAAAGATGCCAAGTAAATCATTTATTGTCAGCTATAGGCTGTGTAGCATATTAGGTATTTTCTTCATGTAATCACATAAATCCACCCTCATATTTGCACAGAAAAGAGAAAATCCATATTTCCAAATGAGGAAATGGAGACAGACATTTTTCTATTAGGATTCACAGGATTTGAATTCAGCATTGTGTAAGAGGAAACCCACGTTCTTTTCTCTGAAGCATGTTATTGCATTGATAATAAAGATGCCTCATTTTAATATAAAAAGGTGATTCCTGAAGGCTGGTGCACAAGGCACAGGGCCCTCATTCCCAAGAATTGACCCTGTAGGACTCTAAAGGATATTGCTTCTGGTTGTAGATACGTCCTGAGTAGTATTACTTTCATACAAGTATTAGGGCATGGTGGCATCTAAACTGAACCTGTAGAGCTCTTTTCTCCCAACAGCTTATAGAATACATCTGCATAAACGTCCTCTTCCTGATTACTGCAAGTACTTTCAAACCCTGGTGTCTGAGGGGCTTTGAGAAATCAGCTTCCTTTTCAGCAATAAATGTAGTACCAAACTACCCCGGAAATCTGCTATAAACTTAGTTATGTCTCTTGTCTTCATTTAGATGGACTTAGAGGAAGAAGCATTTTTTTTTCTTCTATGAAAAAAATCTGCGTCATCAAATACCACATAACTTATGGTCAGGTAAGACAAATCCCATGTGACCGAGGTAACAACTTATTTTTGGTTCTTGTTGCTTGTATGTCTGAAATGATATGTCATCTAAAAGTTATTCCTTTATGCTACTTATGAAAAGAATACTTACATGCTTCCACACATGCTGGTCTCTAAAAGACTTAAGAAGAAAGTACATTTGGAGCAGCCACTCTCTTGCCTGATGGATAGAACTTAAAATCCTATAACGAGAAGAATGAAAATTCTATAGTTCTCAAGAATCAAATGTCACCTGACAAGGATTCTTTTCATTATTTCTAGAATACTTGAAGCATTCTTTAGGATGATTCACATACAAGTTAAGTACACATCCTGTTGCAGACAGCTTACAGTCTAATAAAATCCACTCTCCAAAGACCCTTATGGTAAAGCCTTGGAAAGGCACAGGCGTATGTGGATGAAGTTCATTCAGTCTCTTGGGAGGTAAGAGGTGATATTGCTGACCCTTTTCCTTTTGAGGTTCACTATTATGAAAATCTTTCTCATGAAATGGGATGATACTTTCTTAGATTTTTCAATAGGAAGAGCTAAAAAAATTTCAATGGAGAAACTCCTCAGAGATTGATGTATGAACTTGTGATAGGAAGTGAGGCTTTTTAGCTGCAAGAAGTATGTTGTGGGAAAGACTGTGAAAATGGAAAAGTAGAGGGCAAAGAAAATAAAAAGTTATGTGGATAATGAAAGCATTGTCACATATCTGTGCTCACTTGTGTACAGTTTCTGACCACCTAGCTAAAAATCCTATTCCCTTTAGTTTGCCACCTTGGAATAAACATTGTGCTTGGAAAACAGTGGCTGACCATATGAGTGTGAAGTTAAAGATACATAAAAACAGTCGAGATTAACAACTATGTTAGAGAAACAGAATGAAAGAGGAGAGTTGTTATGACTGTTGTTTTCCACAATTATGGAAGCCAATAAGTCCCACAGTCTTCCATCTGCAAGCTGGAGAACCAAGAAAGCCACTGATTTAATTAATTCTATCTGAGGTTGAAGACCTAAGCACTGGGTGAGGCAGAGCTAGGAGGGGGACTATCAGCAGATGGGTTCTAAAGACAGGAATGAGGAGCTCCAACACGTGAAGGAGGCAAAAGAGAGACAGAATTCACCCTTTCTCAATTTTTTTTAAGTTGTATTCAATGAATTAGATAATGCCTTCTCACTTTGATGAGGGTGGACCTTCTTTACTCAGTCTGCTAATTCTAATACTAATTTCTTTCAAAAATACCCTCACATGTACAATGAGATGAAATTGACTATCACATCCATTGTTCTAGAATACTCATACAGCAGAAACTATAAATTCCTTTTTGTTGGAAAACAATTGCCTTTCATGCAAGTTATGATGATGAAAACATTTGAAAGCTTAAATTATTGAGCCAGTAAAATTCCCAGTAAATAGAAGTTAATGAAATGGACTTAAGAATATGAATATCTCAAATAAGTTGACCCTAATAAGAGCTATTGAAAACTTGACTAAATTGCTATCATTGAAAGTATCACAAAAGCTAATTTTAGAGGTTCTAGAAACATAATTCTGCTATTTGAGTGTGCTCCCCATGGAACATAAGGAGATTTTCTTCATTTTATTTTATGCATTTAGTAAGATGATGATTTTAGTATCTAGTATAGAACAGAAAAAAAAATCATTAATGAGTTTTCAGGAACTGTAAATAAAAGCTGGTGTGATGAGTATAGGAATATGCCATTAATAAAGTACAATGATCAAGTTGTGGATTTTTTTTAATTACAAGGATGGTTTGATAGTAGATTCCTTTGATGCAATTTCATAATTATAAGAAAATTGTTAGAAGAGATGGTTAAGAAGGATTTGGAAGAATTTCAGTGCTATTTTTCTATTATAATTTTTGAAATCAATAAAAATAGAATACAACAACAAATTTGAATATAATAAGCAACAATAAGAGGAGATAGTCATCAATATTCAATGAAAATGGTAGAATATGAAGACACACTAAAGAAAGTGAACATAGTTAGTAGTTATTTGAAACACTGAGTAAAATAGGCCATACCTGGTAATATTGACCAAGAAAAAAGTAATAAAGGAACAAATAAATATTATGTTTGTAAATAGGTCATAACTAGGGCAAAACAGAGACTAAAACATTAAGAGAACAGCATCAATTATTATGCCTAAATAGGAGTTTAAACAATTTTATATGAGGGGCTGGCTTTGTGGCTTAATAGGTTAAGCCACCTCCTGAAAGGCCAACATCCCATATAGGTGCCAGTTCAAGTCCTGGCTGCTCTACTTCTGATCCAGCTCCTTGCTAATGTGTCTGAGAAAGCAGCAGAAGATGGCCCAGGTCCTTATGCCCCTTAACTTACGAGCTTCTTCTTTATCTTCCATGTAAGATAAAGCCAAGATTCAAAGCCAGAAGCCAAGAGCTTCTTCTTTATCTTCCATTTGGCTGCTGGCTTTGGATCAGCTCAACTCTGGCCATTGCATCTATTTGAGGAGTGAATCAGCATATGAAAGGTCCCTCTCTCTCTCTCTCCCACCCTTTCAAATAAATAAATCTTTAAAAATATTATATGAAATTATCAGAGTCCAAAAACTAGTAAGGAAATTAAATGAATAGTGAAAATTATTGCAACAATGAAAATATCAGAACCAGAAAGACTTCCAAGGAACGAGTTACCTTCCAGATTACAGAAAGCAGGAGATTCATTCAATGCCAGTTGTTTACTACTAGCTTTCTTTCTGTACTCATTTTTTAAGGTTTATTTTATTTATTTGAAAGACAGAGTTACATAGAGAGGTCGAGACAGAGAGAGGGGTCTTCCATCCTCTGGTTTACTCCCCAGATGGCCGCAACAGCCAGAACTGGGCTGATCTGGAACTGGGCTGATCTGAAGCCAGGAGCCAGGAGCTTCTTCCAGGTCTCTTATGCTGGTGCAGAGGCTCAAGGACTTGGGCCATCTTGTGCTGCTTTCCCAGGCCACAACAGAGAGCTGGATCGGAAGAGGAGCAGCTGGGACTAGAACCTGTGCCTATATGGGATGCTGGTGCTTCAGAACAGGGCTTTAGCCCACTGCGCCACAGTGCAGGCCCCTCTGTATTCATTTTATATCGCTCAAAATTCCTTCTTGTCAGGTATCTAATAAGATTCTGACAATGGAAATCACTTCTGGGAATCAGAATGCTTTTGCTAACATTTTCTGTAAGAGTAGATATTTGAAATTTTAGACTTCAGTGTAAACTGTGGACAACTGTTGCTAGAGGTATGTGTAACGATTCAGAAGCATTCTTTCAGCAATTACCATAACTGCTGAGTGTTCCCTCATATCTGTATTAAGTGCATTTGAGGGCCTAAGTTCATAATGGACAGAAGTTTGCTGATGTCTACTTAGTTTCAATCTCTTACATTTTTTTCCAGAATCACCATTCCTTTATTTTTGATGGCTTTGTTGAATCAATGTTTGTTGACTAATTTGCTGAATTGTAAATATTTCTGTTTAAAATATTTAGATTTCTGTTTATTTGCAATTAATTTTGAATGATATAATTTCCCAATTTAATTGATAAGATCAATATAATCCTCACAGCAAATTAATCAAATATACTGCAATAAAGGAAAATTGTAACTCCATTTCATTCATGAATATAAAAATTCATAACAAATATAAACAAGTGAGAATGCTTCAAAATTTTGTGGAGAAATGGAAACAGAGTTAAAAGATATGTCGGAATAAGATGGAAGTCGGCGAACTCAAAAGGCTTCCATAGCCTTGGCAACTCATGACTAGAGCCTGGGGAGATTACTGATGCCATAAACAAGAGTGTCAAATTGTAAGTCAACAACAGGAGTCACTGTGTACTTATTTCTCATGTTGGATCTGTCCTTAATGTGTTGTCCAATGTGAAGTAATGCAATAACTAATACTGAAACAGTATTTTACACTTTGTGTTTCTGTGTGGGTGCAAACTGATTAATTCTTTACTTAATATATACTAAATCGATCTTCTGTATATAAAGAAAATTGAAAATGAATCTTGATGTGAATGGAATGGGAGAGGGAGCGGGAGATGGGAGGGGTGCGAGTAGGAGGGAAATTATGGGGGGGGGGAAGCCATTGTAATCCATAAACTGTACTTTGGAAATTTATATTTACTAAATAAAAAAATTACTAAATAAAATAAATAAATAAATAAATAAATAGAAATTCATGAAAAAAAAAAAAGGTATGTCTCTTTTGGCACAATGTATTTACAAATCCATGCATGATTTTTGATAGTATGCCTGTTCCATAAACTTTTTGAAAACCTTTCATGCAAATCCAACAATATCTAAATAATCAAATTATGTTTTAATTAAGTGGGATTTATTCCAGCTGAATAGAGATGGCTAATGACAAAATTATTCATGAACATAGATAGTGAAATAAGCCAGTCCTCAAAAGGCAAATAGTGAAAGTTTTCCCTGATTTGTAGTAACTAATATCCAGAGTACAGAAATGTAATATATATGAGTTAAATGGACATTTTGAGATTTGATGATTGCGTATAGACCTTGTTCGCACTCTTGAGGAGCAGCAGTTTTTCTGCTTATTACTTATTGAATTCTTTATTTAGTGGAAGGTTAAGCTTATGATTATAAAGAAAATTAAAAGCATATCATTGTAAAAAATAAAAGAAAAAGAAGAAAAGAAGGAGGAAGGAGGATGAAAATGAGGAAGGGAGAGAGGGTAGGAAGGGAAGTATCATTATGCTCTTAAAACTGTATGTATGACGCCGTAAACAAGAGTGTCAACAACAGGAGTCACTGTGTACTTACTTCTCATGTAGGATCTTTGTCCTTAATGTGTTGTTCAATGTGAATTAATGCTATACCTAGTACTGAAATAGTATTTTACACTTTGTGTTCTGTGTGTGTGCAAACTGAAGAAATCTTTACTTAATATATACTAAACTGATCTTCTGTATACAAAAATAATTGAAAATGAATCTTGATGTGAAAGGAATGGGAGAGGGAGTGGGAGATGGGAGGGGTGCGAGTAGGAGGGAAATTATGGGGGAGAAAGCCATTGTAATCCATAAACTGTACTTTGGAAATTTATATTTACTAAATAAAAATTTTTAAAAAAGAAAAAAAAAACTATGTATGAAATATGTGAAATTTGTTCCTTGCATATAAAGAAAAGAAGTTTTAAAAATTTTGAAGAAATAACAGAAAAGGAAACAAAAGCTCTAGAAAATTATGTAACCTATTATATGATAATTAATTAAAACTAAAATTTATATCAGTGAGATACATCTACATTAGGAATCAAGAGGAGATTTTATATGACATTTGGAATGTTTTTTGACACATAGGGAAGACATATGCTGAATAACAAATTGAGGAAATGAAACTGAAAGAAACCATGGTATACCCATTCACACTGATTAACCAGACCTAAAAATATTTTTACATAATAAACACATAAGACATATTGTTGACTTGTGAAAATATGGATTGTTACAAAATTCTTGGAGTATAATCTGTCAGTATCTATCTTAACATGTAAGTGATTAAATAAAAATAACATACCTATCAATGAATCAATGTATTCCCAAGGTAAAATATAAGAAAAATGAGTAAAATGGCAATATTTGCATGTAAATATGCTTTTCGCTGTATTTTTTGTGTCATAAAACCTTGAAATAACATGAATGACTATTAATAGGCTGATGGTTATAAAAAGTCTGCTCCAGTCACCCTACTGAATGCAACCATTTGATTTCCAGAAGTTAAGATTTTTTAAAGTATGTAAATATAAGCAGAAAGCAAAAGATTGTGAAGAGTTTGATTGACTTTCAGCTGAATGTATACTGACTTTCCCAATCTTCTGCTTGTATGTGTGTTTCCAGGTTTTTGAGTGGGTTGTGTATGTGTGTGTATGTGTGTGTGTGATTATATATGAAGCAAGGTGCAAAAGGCAATGATTCAGACGTCTTACATAGATTACCTAGGCAGAGATAAGTGAGGAGCAGCGCGAGCAGGTTAACTCAGTCTCATCATCATCCTCTCTCCCTCCCTATATCTCCTCCTCAAAATTACTTTTTTGCAAAAGAAACACACGAGTATGCATGCAAACAAAAAGACATGCATTCCTACACCACAGCATTTGATATAATCATATATATCTATATGTATATATGTACACACAACAGATTCATGCAATGGCTTTGGAATGCTAAATAATAATTTCAGAAATGAGACTTTACCTAACTTTACTCTTCTATCTATGTATCTATGTAATTATGTATCTACATACTTATAATATAAATGTTATTTAGATGTGCATTACATTTTTATATTTACACATAATCTTACACTCTGCATTATTTACATTTTAGATAAAACAGAGTATTTTCCTGTGGAAAATAAATGAGCAATAAAATGTTCCTGGTTGATTTATGTTGTATGCAAAATATTGTATAGATTGTATAATAAAAAGTCATCATTGTTATTTTTACTTTTAATATTATATGTTTTTATCATGCCTGTGTGTCATTGGTCTTTTTCCCATTTCTTCACTATGATTTATAATGTTCTACTGAATCCTTTTTACTTATTTTACTTTGTCATTTCATTTTTTTGTGACCTTGCTATAATCCTTTTTTGTTCATTGCTTTTCCTGACTTCCTTATGTGTGGACAAATGCAGGAGTTTTAATACATTGTGGTTAATACAAATGATTGTGTATGCTATGATTATTTCCCCTAACAGAATGAGAGGTTCCTTGATGGTACAAACATGCCTTATGTCTTTTATTTGCTTATCAACAAATTAAAGGCAGTGCCACAAGCACACACTATTACGGCTGAATTAAGAGTGCTGTAGTCATATGATTGGAGGGGCTGAAGTTCCTTCCAGAAATTTACATAAATGATGATAAATATATAAATAGATGATAGATAGATAGTAGATAGACTTTGTAAAAATAAATTTCAAATACCAGATTTTCTGACATTTACATTTTGTCAATGAATACCGTCAGTGGATAATGTGACAATTTTCAGGAATTTACAATTCACTGTTTCCTCTAAAAAGTGCAGTCTTCTACACTGATAGATTTGATCAAAACAAACCATCTGCAGAGCTTGCTGATCTGCAAATTGATGTAGAGATGGTGTTATGGAAATGTTTGGAAAGTCATTTATCACACTGACTGAAAGACTGCAGGAGTAAGTTTTCTCAGGTTCCCAAGATGAATTGTCAGAAGAGTGGGACACAGATGAGAAAGGAGTGTGAGCAGCCTGTAGCACCCACTGGGTCCTCTCTGGATCAAAGTCAATTCCATGGCTACTGTAGGGTAGAATATACATAAGGGAAGACTGGGGATCCTATGTTATTACAATTCTATCAAAGGCTTGAAGTCTTTGCACATTTTTTGTAAAAGATAATATTTTCCAGGCCCAAAATAATATATATTTCATTTTCTAATAATATTTCAATTTTCCATCTCAACAAAAAAGAGAAACAATCAAAACCATTCTTAAAGATTCTGAGGTGTGAGAGTTGAGATGTAAGAATGAGAGGTATGGAAATGTTGTGATGTGGATAAGAATGAGAAGACCATCTATATGGTTCACGTGGCAGGCTCCCAAACATGAAGCTGTGCTTTTGTTTTATGAAAAGACGCCACAACCTGAAAGAACTCATAGAATTTTATCTACTTAGTTTCTTCCCTCAATGACATCTAAAAACCTTTCATTTTTCACATCAACAAAAGAGAGATGTTTAACCTGGTAAGACAAAGAACCTTAAGGATTTCAAAGCAAAATGGATTGAAACAAAGAAAACAGGACATTGCCACCTCCAGTTGCTACTGTGTCTAAGGAGGATTGAGTCAGATAGAATGCTTTTAGTGGTAGGTTATAACCATCATGCAAATAGGTTTTTTATAAAATAGAAATAATTGACGCAATATCAAAAAATAGCAGCAACATTTTAAGCTCAAAAAAAGAAAGGTTTATATGATTCCTTAATACTTCCACCAGCTTCCGAGCTTCCGCTCATCTTTCTGCTCTGCAATTTCATTTTCCTCAGCATAAGGCAGATTCTCCTTCTGGTTGAGGGTCAGCTGCAACAATGAAAGGTATTAGCATCCTTATTCATGTCCAACAGGAACAAAAGTTCCTTCTCCCAGTCATGACACACACAAAAAACTTGACTCATATTAAATAAGGCTGAGTTACATTTCCTCTTCTGAACCAATTACTTTGTCAAAATTGGGTTTGGTTGCCAAGTTTTTAGTTCCTTCTGCATCCTGTGTTTGCCTCAATAATAGCACTCATCATATGGGTCTATAATCTGTCATGGTTTTGCTTCCATAATGTCTAGCATACCATCCGATATTCAAAAGTTACACACCAACATTTAACCAATGAATGAATGGGTTAAAAATGAGTGAAGCAATGCACGAATGGATGTAAGGGAAAATTAATGTACAGCATAAATAATGCCAGGTTTTAGGCATTGAATGTTTGTGTTTTCTCCAAAATCACATTGCAATTTAATTCCCAAAGCAACAATATTAAGAGGTGAAGGATTGGGCCAACATCTGGCCTATTGTTAAGCTGCTGGCCAGATCTGCTGCCACATGTGGAGTAGCTGGGTTCAACTGTTTGGCTCCAACTCCTGACTCCAACTTCTGGCTAAAGCAGACCCTGATAGGCAACAGTGATGGCTCAACTAGTTGATTTTCTTCCTGGGTCCTGGCTTTGTTCCCAGCTCCAGGTGATGCAGGCATTTTGGGAGTAGACAAAGTGAACAAGGACATTCACTGTCTTCTTTCTTCTCTTTCTCTCTATCTCTCTCAAATAAGTAAATAAATAAAATTTTTTAAAAAAATTTAGAGTCGGAGTCATTAAGACATTAATAAATCATGATGGCAATCTTCACCCTTTCACCATGTGAAGACACATTTTCCAAGGTATAGCTTGGAATCAGAGCCTATGGCTTCACCAAGTCTAACAGTGCCTGGGTCTTGGAATTCCCAGCCCCTAGATGTATGAGAAATAAATTTGTGTGGTGTGTAAATTATCCTCTAGTAAATACTGTTTTAAAAGTCTGAAAAGTCTTAGTTAAAGGGCAAGAATATGGCACAGCAGTTAAGATGCTGCTTGGGACGCTTGTACCCATATCAGAGAGCCTGAGTTCAAGTCTCATTTTCATTTCTGATTCCGGATTCATGCTAGTGTGCATGCCAGCAGGGCTCTTTGCTGCCCACAAGACACACCTGGACTGAGTTCTCTACTTATGGCTTTGATCTGACCCATTCATGACTAATACAGGCATTTGGAGACTGAATCAGAATATGCAAGATTTCTCCTTCTCTCCAGCTCTGAATCTCCCTCTGTCTCTCTCTGCCCTTCAGATAAAATGGAAATAAACAAAAATGGTCTCCTTGACACAAAAAGATTCAATGAAGATTTGTATAGCAATTGTCATAAAATAACACACCACAATGAGTTGTATTTATCCATGTGATGAGCATGCATATTTTCTAAAAGATCATTGAGATGAAAGGGACAAATTACTCAATTCCCAATATAGGGAGTTGGCCAAGATACAATTCCCCTTATATTAATAATGTATTTCAGTCAGAATTTTTGTGTGGTTACTGTGAAATCTCTACCCTTTCCTTTACTACAAAGTTCTGTTGGCCAACCTCTTCTAGCTCCTACTTTGTCCTAAAGGGAAAAGATAATGAATTTATTCTAAAGGTTTTAGAGATGATATTCGATAGTGTTTATTAAAATATTTTTTTTACTTATTTGACAGGTAGAGTTAGTGAGAGAGAAAGACAGAGAGAAAGGTCTTCCTTTACATTGGTTCACCCCTCAAATGGCCACTTCGGCCGGTGCTGCACCGATCTGAAGCCAGGAGCCAGTGCCTCCTCCTGGTCTCCCACGCAGGAGTAGGCACCCAATCACCTGAGCCATCCTCCACTGCCTTCCTGGTCACAGCAGAGAGCTGGACTAGAAGAGGAGCAGCTGGGACTACAACCCGGCACCCGTATGGGATGCCGGTGCCACAGGCAGAGGATTAGGCAAGTGAGCCACGGAGCTGTCTCCTTTATTAGAATATTTCTATAAAGTAATTGCCAATACCTAGTTCAGCTATATACTTCCTTTTGTTATTGAAGACTTATTTTACTTATTTGAAAGGCAGAGTGACAGAGAGAGACGGAGAAACAACGAGAGGGATCTTCCATCCACTGGTTTACTCCCTAAATGGCTACAACAGTTGGGTCTGTGTCAGGCTGAGGCCAGGAGCCAGGAACTCCATCCAGGTCTCCCTTATGGGTGGCAAGGGCCCAAGTACTTGGACCAACCTCTGATGCTTTCCCAGATGTATTAGCAGGGAGCTGGATCAGAAGTGAAGCAGCTGAAACCTACACTCTGATATGGGATACTGACATCAGAGGTGGTGGCTTAACCCTTTGCATAGCAATTCCAGCCTCCACCTAAATATTTCAATTATATTTATTTAGAGCCATTGTCCCCAACTGGAAGTGGCTTTGCCCTGTCGGCCCACCCTAGCCCTCATTCATGGCTGTTTGGTGAATTGAAGGGACACTTTGGTTGGTCATAAGTTGTGGAAAAGGGACTATCACTGATATCTAGAAAATACTCTCCAATGCACAGGAAAGCTCTGTACAACAACAGAATATTTCTGATTCCAAATGCCAGTGGTGTCAAAGTTGTGAAATTCTGATTTAGATGTATTATCTTCCAACTCAGAGTGTTAATAAACTTTGATTCATGTCTATGAGATGGAACAGTAAAGCAGATGAAAGATGACAGAGTGGCACAGAAAGGCAAAAATGGACATTATCTGGCAGAAAGGAAAGGAAATTATGGTTCTCGACAAATACACTGCCCAGGGGAAGGACTAGACACACTTTTTTTTGATAGAGTGCTATCAGGGATGTTAGAGAATATCTCATAATCAAAACCTTCTCTACAATTGGACTTTTAATATATTTCACTCTGTAACATTACTGCTATGGGATGGCTGACATGTGTCCTCCTTAATTTCACGTGTCGAGATCCTAACCTCCTTAGAATGAGTTAGATTGCTGATCCCCAACTACCTTGTTTGGAGATAGAGTGTTCATAGGTTAAATGAAGTTAAAAGATGTGATTGGGGTGGATCCTAATTCAATATAACTTTCTTTTCTAAGTAGAGGAAATTTGGGTTGGCAAACAGAGAGAGGAAATGATATGGAGAGACAGAGGAAAGGCAAAGAAGAAAGATCTAACACAGAGCCTTTCCTCACAGTTCTCAGATAGAAGAGTCCCTGGAAACATTTTGAATTAAGACTTCTAGCCTCCAGATCTATGAGATAATAGCTTTCTGTTATTTAAGTTATCAGATTGGTGTAGCCCTAGTCAACACATCTGATTATTAAGGTAATCCTTAACATGAAAGATTTTCAACTTCAAGATTCTCTTACTAAAATGAGGTCATTCTTGAATGGGGAACATATGCCAGGATCAGTCATTAGTATCTTTGTGGAATGTAGTCTGTTTGATGTTTTGATGCAGTTAGCAACTAGAGGGGAATGACTATTTTGATACTAGAAGAAAGACGGAGTTCCTGGGAAGTGTTAAAGGAAGAGATCAGACCCAGCAAGAAGGAAGAGGGATACAACTAAGAGGAAGTTAAGAGGGAAAAGTGGCCGTTGAGTCAGATGAGAGATGGAGACAAAGGAAAACTTGGATCATTTCAGGTGCACTTGCCCTTGAACAGTGCTAAGGAGCAGAGGGAAGAACATGAGTTTTGAACCTGGGTTTAAATCCCTATTCTGCTGTGGAATAAACATGCACATCTGCATTAAGTTCCTTAGCCTTTATGATTTTTCAATTAAATAAAATTAATGGTCTTTGATACAGGACCGACTTCTTCTTTAGGCACAGTGCCTAGGACTCACGATATTTCAGGAAGCCACAAAAATGTGCTTTCTTTTAAAGTTAGAAAAAAAGACTAATCTTTGAGGTTAAAATATTTCAATATATGTTAATACTTTTATGGAGGAATGGACCCATGTAAGTCACAATATGGCACTGCTTTGGTTGGGAAGGCAATGGGAAACAGAGCCAGGTAAAATAGTATGGCAACTACTTGGTACACACTCTGCAGTAGATCTTAGTTCTCTGTCTTTTGTAATCTCAACATATTTTGCGTGTGTTTTGTGTCTGTTCTGATTATCGTCTGTAAGGTTATCTTATTCCAGACAATATTCTATTTATATGTGACTTACTTGTTAAATTCTTACAGTACCTCTCTAAGGTACCCTTTCCACAGATTTGAAAACTGAAACATGGAAAATTTAAGGAACTTTCCTAGAGTCACACAGTAAAAGTTAGGCTGGATTGTGAAGTAGGAAACCGAATTCCTTAAGTGTTAGGTGAATTTTTTCAATGATACTTGCTGTTTCACAGACTCCAAAGCACTGCTGTCATTTATCTCACTGAAAACGTTTCAATTATTCAGATTCTGCTTTGAATCTCACATGCAGGTGCCCTTGGTGGATATAGATTACTTCTGAAATTATTCAGACTTACTCATAACTCAGACCTTCTTAAAATATTATGGAAAGACCATTGAACAAAAATCTCCAAGCATTCATGATCTGTAGTCCTTGCTACACTGTAAACACACAGTCTCATCTACCATCTGCATTGCATCACTCTTCTGCTCTGGTTATCAATAACATCAACAGGACCTGCTCCATCATGACATACATTAGTGAGACCATGTCGGATGTGTGGCTTGTTGCACATCTGGATTGTTCTATCAGAATATCAACTCAAAGGCCAAACAACAGTATCACGAATCAGACATTACTGTTTGTGAATGGATTTCTGTGCCAAAGAATTCCATTTTTTCCAGATGTGTCATTGAGGCACCACAAGAACTGAATTTAAATTAAGTTACGAGCTTAAAAGGGGACTCTTTAATTCATAATTGCTTCATTTTGAGCCCAAATTCAAGAGTCCAAAAGTGCTTTAAAAGCTGATGGCTTGCTTTCTACAAGAAACAATAAGCAAAATTTAGAACTGGATTTGGTTTAGATTAAAACCTGACCAAGATTAGTTTTCTAAGACCATGAAATTATTATGTAAGAGCTAAAAGTGGCTGAGTTTATTATATACTAGTACTGGTGCTAAGAAATTTCGTTGCAGTTAACCCAGATAATTTTCACAGAAAGCTAAAAAACAACAAAAACAGGTAGCTAATCCATATGGGGAAACTTAGCCAAACTGAGATAGGTAATTTTTCTATGATCAAGCACCTCCAAACCAGAGTGTCTGGTTTGAAACCAGATTCTCAGGTCAGAAATCCAAGCTTTTTTACACTAATGACCAGGGCCAGCACTGTAATGCAGTGGATTAAGCCACAGCTGTTGAAGCAGGCATCCTCTATCAGAACCCTGGTTGAGTCCTGGTTGCTCCACTTCTGATCCAGCTTCCTGCTAATGCACCTGGGGAGGCAGCAGAGGATGGCCCACGTACTTGGAACCTGCTTTCCATGTGGGAGACCAATAGGAGTTCCTGCCTCCTGGCTTTTGCCTGGTCCTGATCTACCTGTTGTTGCCATTTGGGGAGTGAACTAAGGGATAGGAGATATCTCTGTCTCTCCCTTTCTCTCTGTTGCTCTTTCAAATAAATTAAATAAATCTAAAAAAAAAAAAAAAAAAACAAAAAACACTAAAGACCCGGTGATTTATAGAGCACCCATGAGTTCTCTTTGTTCTATCCCATATTTCTTCTTCTTATTTTTTTCTTTCTTTTTCACACACACACACACACACACAAATTAAAATTGCAAAACATCTTGAATATGGTGTCATTGTTAGAAACAAGTTTGCTGTATTTTGGAAGTGAAAATGATAACTAAGCCGGCAATTAAAGGAAAACAGATGCTCTAATTTCAGATAGACTTATATCTGCTTAGGAGACTCAGTGACTGAAATGCAATAATGACTATTTTTGGTTCAGAAATTGGTTGGGAGCCTAATAAGGTTGGTAATCATCAACCTATGAAACCTAGTAATATTTAATATAATTATTTATCATTCTTTAATTCTTTCTATTATTTGTGAGACAGAACCCACCCAAAAGCCTGCAACAGTCAATGCTGGGCCAAGCTAAACCTAGAAGCTGAGAACTCAATCCAGGTATCACAACTACTTCAGCCATTGCCTGTGGCTTCCAGGATGCAGTCCAGTAGGGCAGCTTCAATTAGAAACTTGAGCCAAGACTTGAACCCAGGTACTCCAGTATGGGATGCAGGCATCTCAGCTGTCTTCTTAACTATTAGATCAAATGCATACTCCTATTTCATTTTTGTGATTATTTTTTATATTTATTTATGCATCTCTCATGTATGAATACAAATGCTATAATCCTGTACTGAGTGATAATCACATAAAATCTAAATATTTAGTTGTGAGCATTCTTCATTTAAAAGCAAATAAAAAAACTATAATGTTACCAGTTGAAGGCATAAAGTTTTCACCTTTTAATTAAAAAGGGATGTGACTGGTGAGTCCATCAGTAGGATGGATATCATTAAAGAGAGTAATCCATTTACATATAAACCAGAATCATTTTTTAAAAGATTATTTGAAAAACTATCTCAGATTATTTGCGTAATGATCTTATTTGATGCTGTGTCAAAAAGATATGACTAATGGGTTACCTACACTGCCCTCCGGAAGGAGGCTAGTTATACACATACATACCATCATGGCACACATCAACAAGCAGAACATGGATTCTGATAAAATACAGCTACTAAATCATATGAAAAACTGGAGAAATCTATGCCTCATCTTTCCCAGTCAGTACTCATAATGACAAAGGCAAATTTTATGCTCTAAATCCAAAAGTGATGAAATTAAGCTTCAGAAATGTAAATGCTCATGACTGTAGTTTCTGCATTTTCAGGATGAATCTTTTCTCTAAATGGGATGGAAAACAGAATGAAGTGTTTCAGTTTGATTCACATAGCAATTGTAAGATTGAATTTGTCAGTTTGGATTTATAAAATTTATGAAATGTCCTAAAATTCACAGTTGGGCTACTGTGCCAGCTTGTTCATGAATGTTTTAAGAGCAAATAATTATTTGCATTTTTGCTGCTCCTCAACTCCCATGCTGGCCTTTGCTTTTTGCCTAACATACATAATAAAGATTTAAAATGAGAAATGCCCCAGTTGTATGCTTTGATTAAGAACTTCATTCAGTATTGCAATGCATATTCTGAGAGGAAAGAGAGGGAGAATTGAAAGACAGAACTATTCACTATACACTATCATACATCAGGGTGAAATCGGATCCAGTTGACCTAGAAACATTGCCAGGCGCCATTCTTGTAATAAACAAGCAAGATTAAAACTATGTGCAGGTCACAGAAAAAATGTCTCAGAGTGTTACTGTGTTTCCTTCCAAAAATAAAAAAAAAAAGTTTGATTAGAATAAAAATATTTCTTCCCTTGAAAGGGTAGAAAGTGAAATATTTGATATAACTATCCAGTATGTGATTTCCTTTTTTAAGCATATATTTTTGTTTTATAAAACAGCTATTAATTTTTATGAGGGAAGTCACGTTTTCAGACTGATTACCAGTAGCCACATTTTCCAATTAGATGGGTAATGAGTTCAAGAGCATTGACCCAGAAAATGGACAGAAGACCCCATTCCATACTAATGTTAACTGTATTTTCATAGTTTGAAAAGGAAAGTGAAAGATTCTGCATCTAATGATGACAGATATGTGCTATTAATTAATCAAATTTCCTCAAAATAGAGTTCAGCAGGTGGAAATAATTACCAGTTAATTGTCTCCTGTTTATTACTCTTTAGAGATATAAATCCAACTACTGAACTCATTTTATTGTATTTATTAAAAAGCTACTAAGAAATAAATCAGAAGCACAGATGTTGTTATGGAAACAATATTTGTGTTTACTCTCTGTGACAATACAAACAGTATAAAACAATGATTTCCCCTTTAATTGCAGTTTTAGTTAGCCAGGTGCCTGAATTTGCCTTTAATAAAATTTATTTTTTCTTTTGTTTGCTGTAGTATGTTTAAGCAGCAGATATGAAACAGAGAAAGATATTTTAGAGGGAAAAATATTCTAAATATGAATCCTGGCAAGAAGACAATGGGTATTCTGAAATTCAGATTTGGTGAGAAAAAGGCACTTTAGGAACACAACTTTTATTTTCTATGTCTAATCTGAATATTCATAAAAATACTCTTACTATATGAATATCACGAAGTTTGCTCCCTGTATGCTTTTGGGGTTCTCATTTGTGAAAGGAAAGCATACTAATAGCTAGCTTGAAGGCTATAACGCCATTCATGTAAGGTTCTGAGACAACCCTTGACACTTAATGACATTTGATGAAATTTTTCTTTTTGTTACTACTATTGCTTACTAATACTATTATAGTTTCAGAAAATAATTTTAATGCCTTAAATTTTTCAGTTGACCAAATTCTTAATTATATTCTGAGGCATTTAATTATTCATAATTGAGAGTAAAGATAGTATTTTTTACCATTAACATTTCCAAAGAAATGGATCTGATATTCAGTTACGATACATAAAAATATTTTTCAGTTGTACACACATGCAAAAGTACTTCAGGAAGTTAGTGTAAAGAATTGAAATACAAGATAACTTTATTTGGGTGCAAAAGTTTTTGCAATCTGTACATAATGTTTCATTATATACATTTTCTATAAATTTTTTGAAGACCCTTAAGAGGTACATAAACCCACAACATTAGCGTGTACTTACATATATAGATCTATACCAAAAGAGAACACTGATAGAGTTTTCTATTTTATGTTATGCATAAGCAACACCTATTTCTTCCTAAAATAGTGTGTTTCATTCCCAATATTTACTAGGATTATTTAATTTGTTAGGTACAATTTTATCTAACAAATGTACTAGCCAAATTACTTGATACATAGAAGCACACAGAAATGTATGAAGCATGACTTTGGACTATTGTAATATAAACAGAGGAAAAGAAGTGAGATGTTTGTCTTTTCCCATGCTTTAATCTGTAATTCACACACACACACACACACACAGAGCTTAAAATGCACAATTGTCAATAGATCCAAATTCATTAAAATTTGTAAGAAAAAGATGTAGAAAGGAAAAAGAGATATTCTATAGTGCTTTTAAAACTGCACTCTTTTTCCAACAAAACATACATAAAACCAATTAACCATGTATTTTATCAACATCATTCACTCTATAAATCTTTACTACTTATTAGATATAATAACATTATGATATAAAATATGAAACAATGCTTCTCAGTAGTAATAAGCGTTGTAAAATAAGTATGTGTGTAGTTGTATCCAAATTTTCAAATGAAGTTTTTTTCTGCTGACCAGCTATTTCTTACAACATCAGCAGAAAAATATTACTTTTAAAACAAGTATGCCACATTCTTGATAATTTAGTCATTTAATTTTTAAAAATCTGATATGATTAAAATGTCCTTGAGACTAAAGTGTAAAATCCATGGATTTTTTTAAAAGATTTATTTATTTATTTGAATGTCAGAGTTATATAGAGAAAGAAGGAGAGGCAGAGAGAGAGAGCACTCTTTTATCCGATGGTTCACTCCCCAGATGGCCACAATGGCCAGAGCTGTGCTATCCTAAACCAGGAGCCATGAGCTTCTTCTGGGTCTCCCACAAGGGTGCATGGCCCAAGAACAACTTCTGCTTTCTCATACCATAGCAGAGAGCTGGATTGGAATTGGAGCAGCTGGGTCTCGAAGTGGTGCCCACATGGGATGCCAGTACTGCAGGCTGTGGCTTTACCCACTACGCCACAGCACTAGCCCCCAAATCCATGGAATTGATATCAGTAGAAAAAAATGTACTTGCAATTCTTGATCTATCTGATGAGCTTTGACTACATTTGACAGAATCTAACTTTTCTCTGGGTTAAATATATGTACCCTTCATAGTATCATTATAAGTTATTAATCCAGATCACTTATATGTTTTATGAACAATGAAATATTTATATGTATAGATGAATTATATATGTTGTATACTACATGATATATAAAATTTATATGTTCTCTCAATAAAATATACATTTATTTGTATTTGTTTAACAATATAGTTGTATATAATTTAATTCATATAAGAAGAATATAGTTTGTATATTCATAATGTAGTTGCATTTGTCTTATCCATTCAAGTTTTTCCAATATATTGGATTGAAGCAGTATTAATTCTTGAAGTACTAGGCTAATTTCCGCTTTGATCAATACAATCTACATATGTAAGGTAGTTTCTTAAAGTAAACTTTCAAGACATTCGCATTTAATTTTTATTTCATCTTTCACTCTCTTTTACAAAGGATTCTCCAGAGGCAAAAAGAATTAATAAGCATTTATTTAGGCCATCTGATGAGTGGTGAGGAACAGCTTTGTTTTTGTTTTTGTTTTAATATGTTATCTTAATTTGTTGATTACTTTTTCTTAATGTTTGAAAAAATAATTTGTGCCTATAAAGATTTTTTTAAACTGGCAATAGTCTTAAATGCAATGGTTATTCTTGCCTTTATATGAAGGGAAAAAAGTAAGTTATTTTAAATACCAATTGTGTGCAAATTTGATGTTGGTGATGTTGGAAGCATCCATTATATAAAAATAAAGTGTACCTGGTTGGGGTGTTAGAAAGGCTATAATTTCATCTTTAGGTGCCCACTTGTAATTTATGACTTTGGCAACTTCAATGGAAATTACAGCTTGAAGCCCACATAGTACACTTTATTTTCTATTCTTAAAACTTGAGGGGGTAAAGGAAAGCTAAATTCATGGTAAGAAACCCATGGTTCTTAGACTAATGCTGGGGAATGAAATTTCTAGGTACGTGATGTAGTAAAAGAACCTATTAAGATTTTTCTTTTTGGCCTATTGTTCCTTTTTCTCTTTCAGTTTCTTATTTTTCTTGCTCATCAACCTCCAATTGAAATTAGAGTCCATTTTGATTTGCAGGTATTGTACATTAGGTTGAAGAGAGAATTGCAACACATATCCTAATTTTAACCACAAAATTAGATAACATAAAATGAATTGATTTTACACCTTTCTGGATGAGTAAAATATTAAGAACAGCTACTCTTCAGAAAGAGGGAAAAAGAGCACTGCTTTTAGCTTGCAAGTAGTTGATACTTAGCATACAATAATTTGTAGCTGAAGTTGATTGAGAGCATCATTATTCCACCATTATTCTATTTTATTCTTACTCCATGAAAGAAAACTTTGTTTTTCTGAAGATAACCAAAATTATTCTGAGAAGTTTGAGATTTCAGGTTATCTATCAGTTACATATTATGTGAATTCCAATATAAATTACACAATAGAAAAATGAATCATTTGAAAAATAAAGATTGCAGTTTCTACCCCTGTATAGATATTTATAGATATTTACATTGGGATTAATCTAAATTTTCTCTCTGAGGGCGTTTGGGCTGATAAAGCAACTTAAATTATACTGGGTGGACTAAAGCAACAGTGGTGTGTTTGTCACAGTTCTGGATGCCAGCAAATCCAAGGTGCCAGCAGATTGTTGAGGATCCAATTCCTACTTAATAGAGGGTTGTCCTTCACATGGCAAAAGGGACAAAGGTGCTTCTGGGCCCCTACTCTTATTCATGAGGGTGGAAGAGATCCAAAGGCTCATCTCCAAATACAGAGGTGATATTTGGTATTAGGTTTCAACATAGACATGGGGCAGGAGTACAAACATTTATTCTATGGTGATAAACCTATTCAAGACTTGATTACAATTTAAGAGACATTCTTGTGATATCTTCTCAGAGTGAAATCTAACTAGGTATTAATATTTTCTCAAAAATGTTATCAAGCATATAGCAGAATGGACATACACCCACTTCTTATGAAGGTATAAATTCATTTAATATTTACCAAACATAATACAGGGATTTTCATAATTTATAGAGTGGATTGAAATTATGTTTTTGTAAAAATAAAAGAAAAAAAGAAAGGAAGGAAGGGAGAGAGTTGAGGTAGGGAGAGAGGAAAGGAAGGAAATATGATTATCTTAGAATTGTACCTATGATGGGGCCAGCACTGTGGTGCAGCAGGTTAAAACCCTGGCCTGAAGAGTCCATATCCCATATGGATGCCAGTTCGAGACCTGGCTGCTCCACTTCTGATCCAGCTCTCTGCTATGGCCTGGGAAAGCAGTAGAAGATGGCCCAAGTCCTTGGGCCCCTGCACCCACATGGGAGACCTGGAAGAAACTCCTGGCTCTGGTTTCAGATGGGTGCAGCCCTAGCCGTGCAGCCAATTGGAGAGTGAAACATAGGATGAAAGACCTCTCTCTCTCTCTCTCTCTCTCTCTCTCTCTCCCTCTCCTCTTTCTGTATAACTCTGACTTTCAAATAAATAAATAAATCTTTAAAAAAAAAGAATTGTACCTATGAAATACATGAAATCTGTTCTCTGTACAGTAATAAAAATAAGAGTTTGAAAAATATTTTACCAAACAAATTTCAGTTTTTTACTTGTAGCACTATTTATGCTTGCCAAGATATGGAAACAGCTATATGTCTATGCACTGATGAGTCAATAAACAAAATTATAGCACATATACCAAAGAAAATACCACTCAGCCATAAAAAAATGATGAAATGTTGCCATTCAAAGCAAAATGGATGGAACTGGAGACCATTATGGTAAGTGAAATTTGCCAAGCACAGAATGACAAATATCACACAATCTCACTTATATGCAGGGTCTAAAAAGAAGGTGATCTTATAGAATTTAAGGGTAATAGAGTTTACCGGAAGCTGGGGAGAGGATGGAGAAGGAAAGGACTGGGTACAGTTGAGGAACAGATACTATAATGTAGATGAATAGGAGTAAGAAGTTCTGGAGTTTGATTCCATAGTAGGTGGATTATAAATAATGTTGACATATTATATATTTCTCTATGAAAAAAGCCCTAGAAGATAGGATTTCGGATTTTTTTAACATAAAGAAATGCTAAATGCTTAAGGAAGAGAATGTTTTTACCCCAACTGTATGTCATTCAGTGTATACATTTATATTGAAGCAACACATCGAAGCCTCATGGATATGTAAAATTTTTATGTCTGCTAAAATTCTTAATGAAAAGTATTTTAAAAATTTAAACTAAAATTGTACAGGATCATGTATTTTTTAAATATGAATGAATTTACAAATTAAAATTAACAGTATGATCCACTAAGATAAAATGGTAGGTCTTCAAAAAGTTCATTGAAAATGCACATTATGGAAAAAGCTTTGCATGGATTTGAAATATTTTTGAAAATTTGAAATATTATAATAAACTTATCTTTTAATTCTGTTTTTTTTCATAAAGTAACCTTGTAACACATTTATTCAGTGCAGTATAATGGTTTCCTAGCAAAGATAAGCATTATAAATGATCAAATCACATATAAATTTCTTATGAAATATTTAATAAAAAAGAATGTAAGACTGAGTATATAGTATAGTCATGTTTTTAGAAATAGAATGAAAGAAAATTGACAAAAATGTAAACCATGGCTATAACTCAGAGTTTGATTACTGCTCACTTGCTTTATTTATTTGCCAATTTTTAGTACATTTGACATAACCATCATGTTCAGCTTTTTATCTAAACATGAAACTACCATATGCATCCTTATTTACTTAACTGATTGAAAGTTGACTTTTAAAATCTGTTCTATTGATTGACTCTCAGGAGGATTACATTACTTTTCTGGTCACATTCAGATATTAAAAATGTCAGCTCAATCTAATAACATAGGCATCCATTTCACCTTATCTCATCCTCTCCAACTCACTGCATGGGCTTCCTTTTTTTTTTTTTTTTTTTTTTTTTTTGCCTCCAGAGTTGGAGTGGACGGAGAGAAGTGTCACAAGCAGCTGTAAGTTTTCACCTTCATAAGGCAAGTTATATTCTTCAGAATGGATCTGCCGGATGCCCTGAAACCCAAATGCAATTTCTCTCATCTGAATACTTAGAAGCTCCTCAAATGTTGTTACACTGAGGATCTTTTGATAGTTCTCTTGCCTGGAATGAGTGAAGCAATCTCTCATTCACCATTCACGTCCAACTTCCCACTGAGTTTCCACATTTAGAGGTATATTCCCACAACATTTATGTTGAAGCTCTCTGGCCAATGGCAGTAAGCTCTCTTGGCCAAGCTATTCTAAAAGTAAGCCTGGATGACTTCCATGAACCCACCCAAATCCCAAGAGGATATTTGAAGGTTTTCATTTTTTCATTTTGTATACCAATTTCCTCCTAATATCTTGTCTGCTTGAGATTTGATGTGGCCTGGATGTTTATATTTACAACTCTCCCCCATCCTTGCCCACTTCACTCCAGATTCAGAAGATGAATTCCTTACTGGCAATCTGATGGTATTTGTAGGTGGGGCTTTTGAGAGATGATTAGGCATAGGGGTACAGCCTTCATGAATGGGATTAGCATCCTTGAAAAGCACCTATGAGGGTATCCTCATTACTTTCACTGTCCAGATGAGATTGGTGGGGGGGCAATATGGGTGTCATTGTGGGCCATCACAACCCTGAGACTTTTAGTTCATTGATTGGGCTTTACAACAACTCCAGAACTGTGAGGAATAAATTTCTGCTGTCTATAATCCACACAGGCTACGGCATTTTATTCTATCATACCACATAGACTCGGATGCCAAGCATGTAAGATGACCCTTTCACCCAAAATCTCCACTTTGAAATTCTCAATGAAATATCCCTTCTATAGGATGTTGGTTTAGATCTCAAGATAGTATAAGAAATTCAATTATCAATAACACCTGTGAAAGTCTGGCCAAGCCAGTGAGGAGCAGTGCAGAAAGATTGCGTATTACAGCAGTCAGCAACTGGGCAGAAGCAGTCATTGCAGGGAGCTGTCCCGGGAAAGGATTTTCTTGGCTTTGATGTGTGGGTAAGTTGCAAAAGTTCTGTTAACTAGTGGATAACAGATAATTGCACTCACCACAGCTAAAGGAATAGTTATTTTTGAAGGGTGATCTGTGTAGTACTAATCCATGCCTGGCCCACGTGGGCTGGATGTGGAGAAGACCTACTAAAATACGATCAGCTGTTGAAACATTTTGTGTCCCCAAATACTCCTCCTGTGAAACTCCTCCATTCCATTCATATTCCCAGAACAATGGTGGGCTTAGAAGATTGTTCTGGGGATTATTTTTAGTAAGCTAATCATGAATTATTTGACACTTTTCCTTTGAATCTATAGGTTTTATATAATTTCAGTTTGAAATACTCAACTGAAATTTTCAATAACTGAAAAAATTTCATTAAAGATAGTTCAAAATTAAGGTGTTCTGTGAAGTCCTTCTTGATTTCTCCTTGTGCCTAGCAGCTCAATTCAGAATAGAGATTCTCAAAATTAAGTGTTTGTTTGGCCAATCTATCAAGACTTTTCATATTGTCCTTTAACTGGTCGTTTAAAAATTTTACTTCCAGGGGCTAGAGCTGTGGTGCAGTGGGTTAACACCCTGGCCTAAAGCGCCTGCATCCCATCCAGGCGCCAGTTTGAGACCTAGCTGCTCCACTTCCGATCCAGCTCTCTGCTATGGCCTAGGAAAGCAGTACAAGATGGCCCAACTGGCAGGCACCACGGCTCAATAGGCTAATCCTCCACCTAGCGGCACCGGCACACTGGGTTCTAGTCCCGGTCGGGGTGCCGGATTCTGTCCTGGTTGCCCCTCTTCCAGGCCAGCTCTCCTCTGTGGCCCAGGGAAGGCAGTGGAGGATGGCCCAAGTGCTTGGGCCCTGCACCCCATGGGAGACCAGGAGAAGCACCTGGCTCCTGCCTTCGGATCAGCGTGGTGCGCCGGCCGTAGTGCGCCAGCCGTGGCGGCCATTGGAGGGTGAACCAATGGCAAAAGGAAGACCTTTCTCTTTGTCTCTCTCTCTCTTACTATCCACTCTGCCTGTCAAAGAAAAAAAAAAAAAAAAAAAAAAAAAAAAGATGGCCCAAGTCCTTAGGCCCCTTCACCTGCGTGGGAGACCCAGAGGAAGCTCCTGGCTCCTGGCTTTGAATCAGCACAGCTCTGGCCGTTGTGGCCAATTGGGGAGTGAATCATCGGATGGAAGACCTCTCTCTCTCTCTCTCTCTCTCTGCCTCTCCTCTCTATGTATAACTCTGACTTTCGAATAAATAAATAGATCTTTAAAAAAAAGTTTCACTTCCAGATTGGGTCATATTTCCAAGACTAACAGAGCTAACAGGGATACAATATATAGTGCTGCATTGGGCTAGCAGATATGCAGAAAAAGCACCACCACCACAGAAGTGCAAAGGTCTTTCCTAAATGAGGGGTTAATGAGGAGAATTACAAAATAAGAGTGTCGATTGTTAAATCAACAACGGGAGTCACTGTGCACTTACTTCCCATGTAGGAGTCCTTAATGTGTTATACTATGTGAATTGATGGTAAAACTAGTATTCAAACAGTACTTTATACTTTGTGTATCTGTGTGGGTGCAAACTGTTGAAATCTTTACTTAGTATATACTAAATTGATCTTCTGGGTATAAAGATAACTGAAAATAAATCTTGATGAAGACTGGGATGGGAGAGGAAGTGGGAGATGGGATGGTTGCTGGTGGGAAGGAGGTTATGGGTGAAAAGCCGCTATAATCCAAAAGTTTTACTTTCAAAATTTGTATTTATTAAATAAAAGTTTTTTTTAAAAAAAGAGAACATAAAAATTTATACTAAATATGATTCTTCCTATGGTGTTTACAAAGACGTTGGTATAGACCTGATCTTTACCTGTCGTCTACTTTGAGCTTTTCGATTTACCATCAATGTTTCTTTGCAGAGTATGTTAAACTGGTGTTTAGAACAAAATCTTTCTGATATTTGAGAGAATATTCACAACTTTCCCATGTACCGTTATTCAGACTCCAATCTCAAACTCTTGAGGAGCTACAGTTCCAGACTTAAATTAGAATTCCCAAGTTAGGGGCATTGATAACGGTTGGAGAAAATTTAGAAACAGGTGAAGTTTGCCTTTGGGTTGCTTTCAGTGTATTCATCTGGCATGGAAAGGAGTGTTTTTAGAAATATCACATCATAGGTACTGAGTCGCAGTTGTGAAAAGTAATGGAGTTGACCTGGAATGCGTACATATACCTAGTTGTGGCAACAGCAGCTTCCCAACAGAGTCTTCTATCTCTGTTTCAAAGCATTAGTGTGGTGTTCTGTTTCCACAGCCTTTAGATGCTGCAGCAACAGTGGTTTTCCAGGAATCAGCTGAGCTGTGTCCCCACAGTCCTTTCTGCAGGCCCAAACTAGAAGCCTTCTAATTATTTTAGTCACTTGAATATTGCATTCCCTGATTACCTTCTACTAAATGTAGTACAGTATATTTTTCTTCATTGCCTCTGCATGCCACTTCCTTCCTCAGACCTCTGTTGTACACACCCAGATTTTAAGAAAACTTGCAAATGTATCCATGCCACTAAGATCTCACTGATCTCAGTAAGTAGAATTAGGTGAAGGAAGTTTTATTATCTACCATTTCAAACCAAGCCACCAGGTCTCAGGAGTTGGGAAAAGAAATGAGTATTTCTGGGTTTTTTTTTTTTTTTTTTGTATACACAACAAAATAACAAACTTATTCATGTACAATTAATTGAGGAGCTCTGGTTAGCACATGAAACCATTCTACCACTAGAGAATTGCTCTAAAATACAGCATTGTAAGATTAGTTTAGATAAATTATTAAAAAGTGAAACATGAAAAGGCTAAGATAATCTTACACATAAATTTACATGGAAACATTGTTTTCAATATTGATTTACTGGAAACAATAGTGTCTTAATTGTTTTGCACTAAGCCACAGATATTTGGGAGGAGATATCATTTTACAGACTCCGTGGATTGCATTCAGCCCTGCTTGTTTCATCCTCTGCATGTTCTCTTGCCCTAGCTCCACAGCTTTCTGGGTAAAAGATGGGGTAGTGGTGAAGTTACTGTTTACACTGTAGTATAAATTTCAAATATTTAATCTGCTCTTTCTTCCTTGTTTTTTTTCTTACTCTAATTCCCTAGGGTTGTTGATTATGAAATTACCTGGACTCATGACTAGACTCAATGGAAATAGCAGAGAATTGTAGTCTGAATTAGGAAAATATATGAAAGAAATAAAAATGTTTTTTTATAGTTAGCCATTATGAACTCATAAACAAACATTATCTTATTTTCCTTGAAAATTAATTTTACTACCTTTGGAACCTGTGGTGTTTTCATATAAATATTCATTAAAAGTTAAGGTTCAATGTGCTTATCTGATTCTCCTCGTCTGGAGAAACAGAATCTGAACAGTTTCCCACACGTTTCCTCAAAATGACAGAATGGCTTTTCCACTTATAATATCAGGCAGTTCTCATTTTGGAACCAAAAAATAGTTTTTCCTAAACATTATGTTATTTATTTTTTCCATTCATAGCTGTTTTTGTATTTATTTCTCCACTTGTCTGCCCTACTTCTTCATTTTTAAAATTTTTTGTTATTTAATTTATTTATTTGAAAGTCAGAGTTACACAGAGAAAGGCAGAGAGAAAGAGGGGGAGAGAGGGAGGGAGGGAGAAAGAGGGGGAGGGGGAGAGAGAGAGAGAGAGGGGGAGAGAGAAAAATATCGAGCAATTGATCCATTGATGAAATGTATTAAAATAGCAGTTGGGAAAATGTGGTGAATATAATTATTTTGTTCTACTGTTTAAGCTTTCCTTTAAGATGAATATTATTTTAAAGAATTTTTATCGGTATGTATAGAGTGATTGCTACACAGACATAAAGTGCAGAGATGAAATAGGGTCTTTACACTCAGAAAAAAAGAGTGTGTGTAGGAGATTCCTGTGCTGCCAATTCACTTCCTCAGGGGAGCCTATTTTTATCATCCAGGGGCATGTTCCTCTCTAAGTGTCACACCTCAGGTTCAAAGGGGTGCCTTTGTACTGAAGTGGGCCAAGGTTTTGTTCTTCCCAGTGTGTTTTCATAAAAGTGCCAACTAGGTTGGATTTGTCTGTCCTGGAAGAAGAACTTGGGGACCCAAGAAACAGGTAGTATACCTGCCTCATTAACATGCCTTTTATCCACAAATAGCCTACCACTCTTTCTCATTTGTAGTGTAATTATTGTATTATTATTGTGTATGCCTCCTAAACTGCTAGTATCTCACCTGAACAGAAGGAAAACTTTTTAAGGCATATATCTCTTACTTTAGTGATATTTACTTTTTGTAGATTATCATCCATAATATTAAAAGCAGTCTCTTTAAATCCAGTTGTATATATGCATATGTGTGTGAAGATAAATAGATAAAAATTTGCTTTTATTTATATATGGTCTATGCATTTCATTTTAACAACAATAAAATTTTAAACAACCAGATTTTAACAACAACCTACTCAAAACTACTAGTTCTGGAATAGCGATTGAAGTGCAGGAACACTGTGAAAGGTCATACCCATAGATGGGTGAGGTGGGATAGGGTGGTGAGGGTGTTTTTGGTTTATATATTCTGGAATATAGTCAAACCATATCATGAGATGCCGACCTACATCAACAAGCATCAGAAGGCCACAGCAGTCTGCACTTGCTCATTTGGGGTCTACTAATTGCCCAAAGGGCAACATGAACTACAACAAAATGCTTTCTTTCTTTTCTTTTTTTTTTTTTTTTTTTTTTTTTTTTGGACAGGCCTAGTTAGACAGTGAGAGAGAGAGAGAGAGAGAGAGAGAGAGAAAGGTCTTCCTTTCCATTAGTTCACCCCTCAAATGGCCGCTATGGCCGGCACACTGCAACCATCTGAAACCAGGAGCCAGGTGCTTCCTCCTGGTCTCCCGTGCGGGTGCAGGGCCCAAGCATTGGGCCATCCTCCACTGCCTTCCAGGCCACAGCAGAGAGCTGGACTGGAAGAGGAGCAATCGGGACAGAATGCGGGACTAGAACCCAGGCTGCCGGCATCGCAGGCAGAGGATTAGCCAAGCGAGCTGCAGCGCTGGCCAACAACAAAATGCTTTCAGCAGCAGCAAAACAGGACAGGCATATTTTGATTGAGAAAACAATAGCCAAGATGTGCTTTTATATATATATATATATATATCTGTTTATATATATCATATATGTATGATACATACATTATATATATATATATCATTATATATGTATATTGATGATATATAATGGCAGATAACCACCAGAATGTAGTGGGAATCTGAAACACTGTCAGGAAAAGAAGAATTCTCTAAATGTGGAAAATGAATAGGCTTAAAAGAAACAAATTTGATGTTTTAAATAATCTGGCTAAGTTTGTCTTAAATAATAGTACATTTAAAAAGGTCAGCAACACTTTGGTAATGGTCTTTACAATCAAGACTAATTAAAATAAGTGAAAATAAATTAGTGTTCTGTTCAAAAAATACATATATGGAAATACACATCCAAGATCTAAAAACTCTCTAGTGTTTTAGATATGAAACTTGTAGCTATTTTTAAGTAAAATCAGGTACACTCTGGCTTTAGCCATACTCCCTTATTCTAACTTCTCTTCTATTTCTTGCTTCTCTTTTTATTTTTTTCTCTTTTTCTCTTACTTCTCTTCTGCCCTTAAATTCTTTCTTATAATAAATTATTACAAAGTTAAGAAGTTATTCTAGACTTTGAAAACAACCATGTAATTTATTTGTAATATTTACAAACCCAAGGTTGGAAAAATGTCATGACTTGTGATAAGTTAAAAATATATACATAATCTAATTCTTGAACAAGTACTTCCCACTGGCTTAGAAACATTTATTATTTGCACTAATATGGAATTATATAATATATGAAAAAGGATAATGTATTTCCAACATATTGCTAGAGTTTTTCATTGCTTTTAACCTATATCTATGTTGTAGATGAATGTGAGATTGCCAGTTAATTCATTCTGCAAAATGCATATGACTCACTGAGGGTTCTTTAAGTATTTGTCTTCTAAATGAATGAATGCAATTTTTGATCGATATTACTTGACCATTCCATTGGTTCATGATTGTATTTGAACTATTTAGTGAATTTATAAAGTAGAAATGATCCTATTAGCTGGGCTTGTCAACAACTATCCATCTATCTATGTACATACACACACACATACATATATATATATATATATAAAACCTCTATCTATGTACCTATGTATCTATCTATATTAATCATCTGTGGACAGGTGAATATGATGAAATATGACTTACAATCATGTCATATTGTATAGAAAAATAATCTCACATCTATAATTATATAATTAAAGGTCTCAGTCACTAATCTTTGAGTTCATAAGGGGAAACTTATCCTGAGTGAATCTGACCTAGTCTGCTAACATCTTTATCATCACCCTGTTTGCCTGTGCGTAAGTAAGGAGCCGCATCATGAGATGAAGAGGTCCTGTGGCACAGACTTGAAGGAAGGCTGCAGGAGCCAAGATGCTCGCTTGTCAAGAGCATGCAAGAAAACAGGGATGACAGTCAGACCGCTAAAAATAAATGAATTCAGCCAGAGTCAATAATCTGGGATGAGACTCCTAAACCACAAGCAATATTATAGCCCAGCTAACACTCTGATGTCAACCTCATAATTTCCAAAACATGGGACACAGCTAATTGATGCTTTGGAACCCAAGCTGCTTCTCGTTATTCTAGTGTGATAATCATGTTCTACATTTATTGTGAATGGGCAAAACATAATTGAGGGATTTGGTGTCATCTCATGTTGCAAGTGAAGACTTCATATGGTTTTGATAAACAATAAATGGCCTCACTCTCTCAAAGTAATCACAGTACATTGAAGTGCGTCATTGTACAGTTAAAGGAAGGAATGGGAGGGAAGGAGAAAGAAGGGTAGGAGCATGGGCAAGAGTGAGGATAGGGTGGGAAGTATTAGTATGCTCCTACATCTGTAGTATGAAATACAAGGAATTTACTCACCTTAAATTTTTTCCAAAAATATAGTCCAGACAAAAGGAGAAGGAGGAGGAGGAGGAGGAGGAGGAGGAGGAGGAGGAGAAGAAGAAGAAGAAGAAGAAGAAGAAGAAGAAGAAGAAGAAGAAGAAGAATAAAACAAAGAAGAAGAAGAAGGAAGTAGTACCCTATATCATACTAGCATGCACTATCAAAAGGCAGTACAGACAATAATCTTTATTACGAATCAATACATCAATACATTGAAATGTGAACTGAGCTTTGAATAGTTAATACCTTGCTGGGAAAATATTTATTATGCAATTTCCAGTAACTTGAAATCATGTTGGATACATGACCAATGAGACTACAGGCTTGGAATAATACTTTCCCATTTGCTCAGCCATTTTGCTTTTCATAAACTTCCAGAATTTGACCTAATCTCTTGCTACTATGGTTAAATAAAAATATGAAAAAGAGTCTTTTCACATGGAAATGATTCTCATCAGAAATGAAGAGAATTTGCAAACATCAAATTATGTGTACTTGCATAAACGTTATATGGGAATCAAATGTTAAATGACTTCTATAGGTGATAGACAATTGTATTTCACAAAAAAAGTATCTTTAATTGTTTTAAGATTTATTTATTCATTCAAAAGTCAGAGTTACACAGAGAGAGAAGGAGAGGCAGAGAGAGAAAGAGAGAGAGATAGGTCTTCCATCTGCTGGTTCACTCCCTAATTGGCCTCAACGGCCAAAGCTGCGCTGATCCAAAGCCAGGAGCTTCTTCTAGGTCTCCCATGTGGGTGCAGGGGCCCAAGGACTTGGGCCATCTTCTACTGCTTTCCCAGGCCATAGCTGAGAGCTGGATAGGAAGTGGTGCAGCTGGGCCTTGACTCAGGGCCCATATGGGATGCCGGCACTGCAGGTGCCACAGCACTACGCCACAGCGCTAGCCCTGTACGTATCTTTAACCTTTCATATGGCTTTGAGAATCATTCTACTAGTGGTAAAGTATATTTTTCATTCTTATGAATAGGAAGCTTGTCATGAGATGTTTTGACCATTGTACTCTGCATGCAAATGACAGCATCAGTTTGAGCTAAGCTTAAGCAGCTTCATTGCTTTCTATCTGTACTTTCATTATCACCAAAATAAGAACATGACTTGGAGCAGAATGGCACTCCTCTGAAGCTGAGTCCACTTGAAATCAATATGGATCAAACACCACTTGACTCAGAACCATTGACTGAAGCAAGGCCACCTCAGCTAACTTGCAAGCACAAGACTAAGTGTATTAAACTATGAAGTTTTGAGTTGTTTATGCAGTATTATTGTGAACAGAGCTGACTAACATAGCTGGTTTTCATTCAAAGGTTTTGGGGGTATAAATTTGTTGCAAATACCTTACTTTACCCACTGTCAATCAGTTTAATTATCAAACCTCAAGTACAGATGCCCCCTCACTTTAAGATTATTTGAATCATTATTTTTTTTCATTTTATAATGGTGCAAAAGCAATATGTGTTCATTTGAAAGCATACTTACAATTTTGGATTTTGATCTTTTCTCACCTAGGTATTTGTGGTACAAAATTCTTACAACAAGCTGCATTCCCCAACCAGTGATACTAGCATGACAGTAAACAACTGATTCTCTATAGTGTTTTGTGTTGCTAAGCTATGATGGTGGATAGCTTGGACTATTTTGTGCATCATATTGTCAACTTCTGATGGGTTCATCAATACATAACCTAAAAATAAATTGCAGACTTCTGTATTTCAAATAGCTTTTACATTAGATCAAATAACACATGACCCCAGTTTTGTGTGAGGTATATATAGTATTACATAATATATGTTTATATGAAACATATACATGTATATCAACCGAGAATCTGAACCTACACACTTTAGACATCAACCCACCTTCTAAAATCCGACACATGTAATTCATTATGACCTTCAATTGTTTTTTCCCCTCTTTTCAATCTGCCTTGCTCATCCTACTCTCAATATTTAAATTGGAAGAATAAACCTGGTGAGAAAGGGAAAATTTACTGTTTTGTTTTCTTCAATGCACTATCTTCTAAGTGGAATCTCATGCCATTGTTTATTTTCTTGTGATCTTAGATAACTTTAAGAAATATGATTTCAACTGTGTACTCTAGCACATAGTAAAAGGAGCAGAATATAGGCAAAAAAAGATTTAGCGTCAAGAAAAAAATACATGTATACAATAAAATCTTGTCTACTTCCTATATATTCATTTCTCTAGCAATGTGTTATTGTTTGCATGTAATTCTAATAATTTCTAATTTATTATTCTATAAGTTAAACAGAATATGAATGTGTACCATCTTATATTTACTTAAAACATTTTACAATTGATATTAGATTGTGTATGATCATTCATATTAACTGAACATTTCTCATTTCCTTTCTGAAATTCCAGTTTTATTTGTACCAACTTTCATCTTCTCCTATGTTACTTCTATTCAAGATTTTCATTACTTCTTTTTTATTATGTGTTTTATTTTTAATTTTTGAAAATCTTGAACATATGAAAACACAAAATAAAGTAACAAACACCTATGCATCCATCATTCAGTCCCAACATTTGAATCATGACCCGTCTACTACTCTTTATATATTTACCTATTTTTTTAGATTTCCACATGTTTCTGAATAAAATCACAGGTATCAGCATTTAAACAAAACCCCTTTAAGTATATGGTATTTAAGAAAGCATCCTTGGGGCTGGCTCTGCGGCATAGTGGACTAAGCCACTGCCTGCAGCGCTGGCACTCCATATGGGCGCCGGTTCATGTCCTGGCTGCTCCTCTTCCAATTCAGCTCTCAGCTATGGCCTGGGAAAACAGTAGAAGATGGTCCAAGTCCTTGGGCCCCTGCACCCACATGGGAGACCCGGAGGAAGCTGCTGGCTCCTGGCTTCAGATATATGCAGCTACGGCCGTTGCGGCCAATTGGGGAGTGAACCAGTGGATGGAAGACCTCTCTCTCTTTCTCTCTGTGCCTCTCCTTAACTCTCTGTGTAACCCGGACTTTCAAATAAATAAGTAAGTCTTTAAAAAAAAAGAAGGCATTCTTATAAATTGAACTCTTGAGAAACAGAGAAAGTAAACTAAGAATCTGTGATTCCACTGCTTACCTAGACACATTCTAGTAAATTCATGTAATTATTTTGTGATAATGCAGGCATTGGATAGCAAGCACATGAGGCTGTTTAAACTTTACTTAAACTGAAACTGTCACTTGGGTATGAAGTACATTTCTCAAAATGTGTCTCAGAAATGTGCTTTATCACTAATGGTGAAATTTTCAAAGCCATATGGCAAAGGTCACAGATACAGACAGGGTGGAAAAGTCACGTGAAATATAATTCAGTCTCTCAACTATAAAAGCCATAGAACATAGCTTCATAAATGATATTTATCCAAGGACACATAATCTGATGTTTGCAAGGTTTCATCATTTTGCTGAAATCATTTTCACTTGAAAGTTTTGCTTTCATTTGCATATTATAACAATCATAACAATAGCTTGTGTCATATTTTCTGGAAATTTGTGAAGAGGAAAATAGTTGAGGAAATGAAAAACTCACATTCAAAGCCTGCGATATTATTGGTCATGTAGCCAACATGATGTTTCTATATGGGAAATGGGCTAATGGATTTTTTCATCAATTTATCAACTTCTATTAAAACCTGGTTCAAGGTTCAAAATGTTGTCTCTTCCATTTTGATTCTTAATAAGAACTATTTTCTGTACTGTCTTTTTTTTTTTGGACAGGCAGAGTTAGAGAGAGAGAGAGACAGAGGAAAAGGTCTTCCTTTTTCCATTGGTTTACCCCCCAAGTGGTCGCTACGGCCGGTGCGTTGCGGCTGGAGCGCTGCACCAATCTGAAGCCAGGAGCCAGGTGCTTCCTCCTGGTCTCCCATGCAGGTGCAGGGCCCAAGCACTTGGGCCATTCTCCACTTTCTTCCTGGGCCACAGCAGAGAGCTGGACTGGAAGAGAAGCAACTGGGACAGAATCCGGCGCCCCAACTGGGACTAGAACCTGGGCTTCCGGCACCGCAGGTGGAGGATTAGCCTAGTGAGCTGCAGCACCAGCCCTGCCTTTTAAAAATAGTCATTAAATGATAGTGTATTACGGGATAGATTGTTAGATGTCTTTTCAGTGTCTACTAGATAACCTGTGTGTTGCTTTCTCTTTGTTTTTATTAATACTCATTTCCATGTGTCTCATGTTCCAAAGATAAATTCCACATGGTCATGGTATACCATACATTTAATATATTGCTAGATGTGGTTTCCTGGAGTTTTTCTGAGAATTTATGTATTTATATTCAAAATAGTGGTCTATAGTATTTTATTTCTGTCTTGTTATGTCTTTATATGGTTTGGGAATTGTAACACTGACCTCACAGAATACAATGGCAAGCGTTATATTTTCTGGAAGAGTTTGAGAACAATTGGTTGCATTTTTTAAGTATATATTTGAAAAAAATCACCAGTAAAATCATCTGGTTCTGCTTTTTCTGTAAGAAGTTTTCAGTTTTGTTGTTGTTATTTACTAATAAAGTATTTTTACTGTTACTACAGTTCTAATCAAATTTTCTGTTTCATTTTTGAACCAGATTCACTAGTTTTTCTTTCTATAGATTTTTCCATCTCATTTAGATTATTTCATTTGCTGTTGTTTAATCATATTAAGAGTACTGTCTGGTAATCTAATCTTTATTTCTTTATTACTACTAAAGTCAGTAGTAATTTCTTTCATTTCTAATTTTAGTCAGTTGAGTCTTCTGTTGCTGTGGATTCGTTCTGAGAGGAGAAGCGCAGTGGGAGTGAGAGGCACAGAGTCATGGCATCGACATTGGGAGTCAGGAGTCAGGTGGGCTAGAGGCGAGCAGCTTGCAGACTTGTTTATTTCAGTTGGTACAGCAGCTTATATAGCCGAGGCAGCCAATCTGGTCAAGGAGCAGTTTATGCTGTAACCAATCACTGCCTGTTGCCAGGTAGGCTTCTTTGCCAGGTGGGTTCCGAAGCCATTTCCTGAGTAACTGACACTAGCTTGCCAGTGCCATCTTGGCATGGCCTTCTCATACTACCACATTTCCCCCTTTTCATTTAGTTTTGAGCAATGAGAGGCATGATGCTTAGCCATACCATTGTTGACCCCATTTCTATGTGGTCTCCTCATGCTGCTGTGCCTGTCTTAGGTTGTCCCCCAGGGGATCTTACTCGTTGTTGACTAACCAGTCTTCAAAATGGGAGATCACAGGAGTGCTTGCTCAGATAGGGGTAGGAATGAGGAACAATGGTAATCAGGAATGGCGTGACCTCATGCAGGGTGTGGGCCATTCGAGTGGCTGACTGGAGCTAAGTGGGCTATAAAGCAGTAGTGGATTTAACTGTGGGCTGCTCCCCAGGGCAAGGTGATAGGGCAGCAGCTTGACAATAGGTAGCAGGTGCATCTGCTAACAAGGTGGTCTCTCAGTCTTGTTCAGCTGGTTCTGGTTGACTGTTGGTTACAGGCTTGATGTTTCTGGCTGGTACACAAATGGGCTGTCCCACATTCTCTGGAAAGATACAAGCATATCCTCAGCCCTTGGTTAGCAGAGGGTGTGGCACCTTCCATTTTCCTGTCAGAGAGTCTTTCCATCTAACCATGGGGGCTGAGCTCTGGGATGGAAAGGATCCCCAGTGTTAATAAGCTGGCCTGACCCCTTGGGAATCAAAAGTAAGAAAACTGATAGTGAAAAGGACTTCAGTCAAAGCAAGCTGCAGGTCTGGGGCATATGATTGTTTTTCTGTCTTTGTAAGAGATCTTTAATTGACCTATGAATTATTTCAATGATTGCCTGTCCCTGTGGGTTGTATGGGATACCTGTGGCAGACTGTATGTTCCAGGACCTCCGGAAGGAATTAAATTCCTGTGATGTATACGCTGGCCCATTATCTGTCTTTATGGTCCAGGGGACACCAAGGACCAGCATAGCTGACTTAACTGCCTTTATCATATTACTAGCCTTTTCTCTAGATTGGGCTGTTGCAAATACAGCCTTTGAATAAGTATCTACCACCACATGGAGAAACTTAATTTTACCAAAGGGGTTAATGTGGGTGATGCCCACTTGCCAAAGCTTATTAGGAGCAAGGTCTCGTGGGTTCACTCCTGCTTGTTGCAGTGGGCCTAATGGGGTGAGCGGAGGCACAATTCTTGCAAGAGCACACTAAATGTTTCCATTGGCTCATTGTTAGTTCTGGGAAAAAGCAATTTTATATTGCTTGCTGACATATGAAATTTTTAGTGTAGAATACAGGCTTGTTCTAGATGTCCCATGAAAGCTGTGTTGCAGGAGATAAGATGATCAACCTTTTTGTTGCCTTGGAAAATAAAGCCAAGTAACCCAGTATGTGATCTCATGTGTGAGATATACCATTGGTGTTTTCTATTCTCAGTTAGCTCTTTAAATGTTGTGAACATCTGGTCAATTGGCTTATTGGTTGAGTTAAAGACTACAAAAGGGATCATCTTTGCTACCTGTACTGAGTATTTGCTGTCCAAAAATATATTTACTGGTCCATCCTAGATAAGTTATAGAACCTTGACTATTACCCTTATTTCTCCCAACTGTACTGATTCCCCGTGGGGTTCTATATGGATCTTATCTTTTTCTGTTGAGGATTTGATCACTACTCCAAACAGTGACTTGTTGGCATCCATAAATGTACATGGTACCATGGGTATAGGTTGATTAGTGGGGAAAACATGTTTTGGATAGTCTATTTATAAGGTTTGTAACATCTGGAATAGCCTGTCCACCAGCAGGTGATTGTCAACCTGTCCTGGGAAATTTATGGTTAAAGTTTGAAAGAGTATGCTATTCTGCATCCATGTGGACAGTTCTAATTGTGATAGGGGTAGGACCATTATGTTTGGCTCTGTGTTAAATATCTTATTGGTGGCTGGCACCTCGGCTCACTGGGCTAATCCTCTGCCTGTGGCACCAGCACTCCGGGTTCTAATCCCAGTTGCTCCTCTTCCAGTCCAGTTCTCTGCTGTGGCCCGGGAGTGCAATGGAGGATGGCCCAAGTGCTTGGGCCCTGCACCTGCATGGGAGACCAGAAGGAAGTACCTGGCTCCTGGCTTCAGATTGGTGCAGCACGATGGCCGTGGCGGCCATTTGGGGCATGAACCAACGGAAGAAAGATCTTTCTCTCTCTCTCTCTCTCTCTCTCTCTCTCTCTCTCATTGTCTAATTCTGCCTATCCAAAAAAAAAAAATCTTATTGGCATAATATCTTAATTTAAGTCCCATCATAAAAATGACATCTACTTTGTTAACCATTTTACGGCACTCACTCCAGGCTATGTGCGCCCAAAAAAGTGGTCCATGTAGTTGTCAAATAACTCCTAAAGAGGCTTTGAGGATAGATATAGTTATGGCAAATAGAGGAACCTGAAGGTCATATTTAAAGGTTTCTAAATTTTACAACTGGGTGTTGATCTTTTCTATAGTGGATTTGGCTGCTGATGTCAATGTGATTTTTGAGGAAGGGCTGTTCCCCTTGGTCAGTAAATCTAATAGCGGTCTAAGCTCTGCAGGGCCTAGGGGAAGGAAGGGCTTCAGCCAATTGATTTGGCCGTATAGTTGCTAAAGTTCATTAAGTGAGTATTTATGCTTGACTTTTAGATTTGGGCCCATTGGAGAGATATGGGAGGAGATTTGATAACCCAGGAACTGAAAGGGAGGACAATGTTGTACCTTTACTGCAGCAATAGACAAATCCAGGAATTGTAAATTTCTTACTGTCCCATTTCAACATGCCTTCAGGATTGACAAATTCTTGTGAGCAAGTAAGATATCATCCTCATAATGTATGACCAAGTACTGGTCTTTAAGTGTGCTGGTCGCATGAGAAACGTATCTTTGGTAAATGGTTTGGCTATTTTTCATGCCTTGTGGGAGTACTGTCCACTGAAATCTTTTTGTGGGGAGCTGTGAAATTGGGCTCCCATACTATAAAGGCAAAGTAGGTCTTATCCTCCTCCACGATGAGAATGGAAAAGAAGCAGTCTTTGATATCAATGGTAACTATGTGGTATCCATTAGGAATGGCCCCTGGATGGGGAATGCCAGCCTGGAATGTTCCCATCTTTTTTATAATTTTGTTGATGGCTCTCAAATCCTGTAGTAGCTTGCAAGGAAATTAGGCACACGAAGCAGTTCAAAGATGGCGTCCAAAGGAAGTAAGGTGGGTGGAACCCAAACTTGTTTACCACCAAAGCTAATTGGCTGTGCAGCATCAAGGGAAGTGACGACAACTGATAGCAAGTGTGTAGACATATGGCTAGTCCTATAAGAAATCATCTGGTAAAGTGGTCTGTTAAGTGATTCCTTGGTCCTTATGCCCTGCCCCAATGACTCTGCAGTTTTGTGCTTTAAAAGGCTTAGTTATGCATGAAATAAATGAGTCCCTGCTTGACTTGGCTCCCTGCTGCGTCTGATTGTCTCCAGGTTCATGATGCTGGAAACGGGAGAGCTGCGCACCTACCTTTCCTCAGGCCCAGTCCATCCTCTTACGGGTGGACTAAGACCCTGCAGTAGCCTATATTTTCCCTGTCTCTTTGGTATCACAAAAAATGCGCGTGTTGTGAGAGCTAGTGGGGGGCTCTATGTGTCCCTTTTCCAATTGTTCCTGTACTGATTCTCTAAGGATGTCTAGTTGGGGTTGTAATATTGGCCACTGCTCTACCCAGATGTTTCCTGTTTTCCCATTCAGTGGGGATTGGGCCTGGCTTTTGTATGAGGTAAGCAATGGCCCCTAGAATTCGGGGTGAATCTTACTTGTAGGCTCTCCACCAAAGCTGTTGGCTAGTGGAGATTTGAGATCCATAGTAAGGACTGCTTGCATTTGTGAGAACACATCTCTCCCTCATAAGGTCATGGTAACTTCAGCAATTAGCAGCAATTAGCAGGAAGATGGTCTCCCTATCTCCGCTATCATCTCACCACATTATAGGAGTGATGACCTGATCAGCTGATTTTAATCCGTCAATGCCTTGGAGGTCAGGCCCAGGCGCTGTTCCAATGTTGCATTTTCCTTGCACCCCTAGCTTTTAAGAAAGTAACATCTGCCCCCATATAAATTAAACACACAAAGGCAATGTCATATAAGTATAGGGTCAATTTTGGCCTCAGATTGAAGATAGAACTGATCAGTTAATGGTGGTGAGACCTCCTCTTATTCACAGGGCTGAGGGCCACCCTGCTGGGAGTTTAAAGGCTTGGTTTTGCAATCTTTTGCCCAATGAAAGCCATACTAGGAATTGCAATCTTTTTTTAAAAAAAATATTTATTTATTTGAAAGATAGAGTTACACAGAGAGAGGAGAGGCCTATTATCTGATGGTTCACTCCCCAGTTGGCCACAACAGTCGGAGCTGTGCCCATCCAAAGCCAGGAGCCAGGAGTTTCCTCTAGGTCTCCCATGCAGGTACAGGGGCCCAAGGAGTTGGGCCATCTTCTACTGCTTTCCCAGGCCACAGCAGAGAGCTGGATTGGAAGAGGAGCAGCCGAGACTCGAACCGGCACCCATATGGGATACGGTGCTTCAGGCCAGGGCATTAACCCGCTTCGCCACAGCACCAGCCCCAAAGAGCTGCAATCTTTTTTTTTTTTTTTTTTTTTTTTTGACAGGCAGAGTGGACAGTGAGAGAGAGAGACAAAGAGAAAGGTCTTCCTTTGGCACGCTGCGGCCGGCGCATCGTGCTGATCCGATGGCAGGAGCCAGGTACTTCTCCTAGTCTCCCATGGGGTGCAGGGCCCAAGCACTTGGGCCATCCTCCACTGCACTCTCTGGCCACAGAAGAGAGCTGGGCTGGAAGAGGGGCAGAATCCGGCACCCCGACTGGGACTAGAACCCTGTGTGCCAGCGCAGCAAGGCGGAGGATTAGCCTAGTGAGCCGCGGCACCTGCCAAGAGCTGCAATCTTAACCTAAGTTTTCCTCAGGGATGGCAGGATCCAAGTAATTGGATCTGCTAAATCCCAGGATGTACATTAGCAGGAAGCTGGAATCAGGAGTAAATTCAAAATTGGAATCCAGGCACTCTCATATGGAAAGTGGGTGTCCCAAGTAACAACTTCTGTACCAAAACCTCTCCCCTCTTCTGACTTCTTGATGGATTGATTGGTTAACATCATTATCTCATACCTCTAACATCTTAAGTATAGCTTCCTTCAGTTATTTGATAAAACACATAATAAACGCTTCCAAGTCTGTTGGGTCCACCTTCTCGGCTCTGTTCAAGGACTCCTCCTCCTCCAATGTATGAGTCATATTTTCCTATTTCTTTCATGACTCATCATTTTTGTTGAAAGTCTGGAGACTGTTCCCCAGGCCCCACCAGAGGGTATTGTTCTACTTGCTAGGCTATTTGTCCATCTTTTTAGTGAGTGACTTATTTGAATTAATTCTGTAGTCTTTTTCTCTCAAATTGTACAGCTTCTAATGTCTGTGGTCATATTGTCCATCTTTATTTTTATCTTTTAATTTAGTTCCTTGGGGAATGGATTGTGACAGAATAGATTGTTTAACTATCAAAGGTTGTGCTTAATCTTCCTTAGTCAGTTAGTTAACTGTTAGTTTCAGAGATATATGTGTCAATTCAGCTGTCTCCTATTTGGTAGTTTTCCTGATTGGTATTTGTTTCACATTTTTCTCTTTCTCATCTCTCACAAGGAAGGGGCTGTAGCCAGTGACATACACTCAGTCTTCTAGGATGCAGCTTTGTGTATAATTTTATTTTTGAAACTGGTTTCCTAAGGAGTACTTTATTTTATTTCATTTTGTTTTATATTATTTTATTTTAGGCAGATAGAGAAAGAGAGAGAGAGAGAGGAATGCCATCTGCTAATTTATTACCCAAATGGTTGCAACAGCTGGAGTTGGGCCATCCAAAGCCAGGAGCCAGGAGCTTCTTCTGGGTCTCCCACGCAGGTGTAGGGGCCCAAAAACTTGATCCATCTTCTGCTGCTTTCCCAGGCCATAGCAGAGAGCTGGATTGGAAGTAGAGCAGCTGGCACTGGAACTGGTGCCCATATTGGGTGTTGGCTCTGCAGACAGCAGCTTTACCCACTATGCCACAGCGCTGGCCCCAGGAAGTACTTTTTCTTTTATATATATAGACAGGCAGAGTGGACAGTGAGAGAGAGAGACAGAGAGAAAGGTCTTCCATTTCCGTTGGTTCACCCCCTCAATGGCTGCTGTGGCCGGTGCACTGCGGCTGGTGCACCACACTGATCTGAAACCAGGAGCCAGGTGCTTCTGGTCTCCCATGCGGGTGCAGGGCCCAAGGGCCTGGGCCATCCTCCACTGCACTCCCGGGCCACAGCAGAGAGCTGGACATGAAGAGGAGCGACCGGGACAGAATCAGGCGCCCCGACCGGGACTAGAACCCGGTGTGCCGGCACCGCAGGCAGAGGATTAGCCTAGTGAGCTGCAGCACTGGCCCCCAGGGAGTACTTTTTAAAAAAGATTTATTTATTTATTTGGGGGGGTGCATAATCTTCTCTTTCTTGATTGGAAGCAAAAGATTTGATCCACTTTCTGAATGCCTACAACAGTTGGGTCTGGACTAGCCAAAAGCCAAGAGCTAGAGAGTCAGTCTAGGTCTCCTACATTGCTAACAAAGACCCAAGTAGCTGAGCTGTTACCTGCTGTCTCCCTTAGTGAATATTAGTAAGAATCTGGATTAGAAGCAGAGAAGTCAAGAGTAGATCATAGTCACTTTGATGTGGAATGCAGCACTCCAAATGGTGGCTTAATTGGCTGCACCCAAATGCCCACCCAAGAAGATACCTTGGAATCATTCAGAATAGCTTACAGTTCAGCCAGTGTTTGGATAGAAGTGATTTTAACCCTTTCTTTGGCAGTGAAACATCTCCCCCTGTGTTGATGGGATTTTATGCAGTTGAGTGATGCTTTCTCCCTGTATCTTGCTGTGGTTGCTCCTGAGTGTGTGCAGCCCAGACAAGTGCACAGCCATCCTGCCCTCTAGGGTTGACTATGTTCCAAGGTGGACTCTTCCTGGCTGGCTCTTTTAATCATTCTACTAAATTTCTGGCTATTTGGCCATTTTGTTTGTATCACAGAGCAACCAGTCTCTATTCTCCAACAGGTTCTTCATTATTTTCAAAAATGCCTTTACGCATGGGTTTCTTCATCCTAGGTCTAAAGAAAGTTAGTCCCCTAAGGCATAATTCTGGAAGCCTTTAATCCTAAGAACAGTGTTTGGAACTTGGAAAGGTTCTTGGGTCAGTTCTTGGAGCTTGGAATCAGAAGCTGCTTTTCTCGGCTGGAGCTGTGGCTTAGTGGGTTAAAGCCTCTGCCTGCAGTACTGGTATCCCATATGTACGCAGGTTCCAGTCCCAGCTGCTCCACTTCTGATCCAGCTCTGTTATGGCCTGGGAAAACAGCGGGGGATGGCCCAAGTGCTTGGCCCTCTGCACCTGCATGGGAAACCCAGAAGAAGCTTCTGGCTCCTGGTTTCCCATTCTCATATCTCCGGCCATTGTGGCCATTTAGAGAGTGAATCAGCTGATGGAAGACCTCTTTCTCTCTCTCTCTCTATAATTCTGTCTTTTTGATAAATAAATCTTAAAAGAAAAGAAAAGAAGGAAACTACTCTTCATGAAGTGAAACCCTTGCTCCAGGAACGGTACTTATGGAGAAAGTTGTCAGCCTCTTCCATGTGTAACCTCCGTCCTAAGAGTGAGCTGGGAGTGGGTGATCAGAGACCCAGTACTGTTGGTGGACTGTCCCTGGAGTAATGTCTCCACCCTATGATCGGCAGCAGGGTGAGAAACAGCAGCCTTCCTCTGATGATTTGAAAGTGCTAGAGTAAGAACACCTCCCACTTCTTGGCTGTAGAAGTCCTTGGTAGAGTGTCATCACAGAACTGGGCTGGGAAACAGATGGGAAACAGGTTATTTCTCCATTTTACCCAACATTTAGTTGATTTTCATAGAAGAATATGTCTCCATTTGAACAACTTGGACTTCAAATGATGGTTTTAAGAAATTTTAATTTGCTTTTTTTGTGTGTAGAGTGTCTGCCAAGCTCCTTGCTCAGAAGTCCCACTGTCTGAGTTTCTTTCTTTTTAACGGTATTTTTAAGTTTTATTTATTTGAAAGTTAGTGTTACAGAGAAGGAAAGGCAGAGGCAGAGAGAGAGAGAGAGAGAGAGAGAGAGAGAAAGAGAGATCTTGCATTTGCTGGTTCACTGCCTAGTGACCAAAATGGTCAGGTCAGAGTTGGGCCAGGCCAAAGCCAGGAGCCAGGAGCTTCATCCAGGTTTCCCACGTGGATGCAGGTGCCCAAGGACCTGGGCTGTCATCCACCTTTCCCAGGCCATTAGCAGGGGGCTGGATCAGAGGTGGAGCCGCCAGGACTTGAGTTGGCACCCATAAGGGATACCAGCACTGTGCCACAGCGCCGACTCCTTTTTAGCAGTATTGATAAAGACACTGTGGTATAACCATTACAGTTTTATCCGTTGCTATCCTACGTGCACCCTCTCACACACTACCACCACCACTTCACTAAAGTAGAGCATGTACTGCTCCCACCTTGGAAAGCTGAGTCTTTACTGCAGAGGCAGCAAGTAATTTTATATCCACAGTTGTCACTTATGATGCAAAGAGATATCTCTCCTTCTTCTGCACCTAACTGTCATGAGATTGACCAATCTAACCGTCACTTTGAAGGCTGTGGAACCTCTGTCATTTTCCTTATTGCCCTTAGCTTTAAGAATAGCAATAAAAATCATTGTATTAAAGATTCCAGTGGTTCAAGCTCTTCCTACAAGCCTACCGCTTTCTCTAAATGGTCTGACCTAAAAAATAAGCATGACTATTTAAATCCTTCAAGATCCTCTATCCATCTGCTTCCCTGCCAGGCTTAAACTGCCACTACATTCTGAATTGCTCTCTTAAAATAAACCTTTCACATATTTTTCTTTCTTCTCTCTGTGAGCTATTTAGAAGGCTAATGGCATATTTTTCTTCCTTCAGAATATCGGTATATACTTGCTCTCTCTGTGAATCCCTCCAGGTAAATCTATTTGGCTATGCTCATTTCAGCAGCCTCTTTAGTGTACACTCATAGGTTTCTTTAAGTAGATGAGTATATTTAAGATATTTACTCCATTAATTATTTTGTAGTAATGTATATATCAACTCCTTTCCTTAAGACTTTAGCACACCAGCATTGTGATTTTTTCTATAGTTTGTTCCATCTAAGACGCAATTAGCAGTACTGTGAAATATAGCAACTTCTTTAATATAAGTAGAATAAGTAGAATACATCAGGGAAAATAATAGAAAACTGTGCTCTGCTATTTCTCAAAATTAGGTTGGCTCATAATCTTTGGAAACATCACTACAGAAGTCACCCCCAACCCTTTATCCACAGTCTTACAAATTATTACAATTATCTTACAAATTATTAAATGGAAAAATCCCAAAAGTAAATAATTCATAGTATCTTAATTGCTTTTCTAACAGCATCTTTCTATAATTGTTCTATTTTATTATTAATTATTGTTAATGTCCTTACTGTGCCTAACTTATAAGATAAATTCTGTCAAAGGTTTGTATGTATTTGGTAAAAAAATGATGCATATGAAATTCTGTCACATCTGTAGTCTCAGTTATACACTGGGACTCTTGAAACATCTCGTGTATAAGTGGGCACTACCAAATATAAAGGAAAAACGGGATACTCTTGTTGAACTCTGGTCTCAGCAGATCTGATTTCACACTCAAATTAGCATTTTGTGAAAAAATCATACCATATAAGGATACTCCAAAAAGTGGTCAGAAAAAATGAAATTGAAGGATATGTTTATTTTGGATCAAAATGATTTTTTTAATTCCATGCATTTATTTTCTGTAATATGCACTTGCCATGAATTTTTTCTTGAAGACCCCCTTGTATTATACCTAGTTATCTGATTTGAGGAAGGTTGTTTAGTATCACTAGCTTATGCATATCCATATCTACAAAATAAAATCATCAGGCAGGGTTTCCAAAGGTCCTTCTCTGTGCTAAAATTGTCTCCTTTCTGTACTCCAGTAAATCACTGATTATGGTTGGCCATAATTGACTTGCTGATGTCAGAACCTGGCTTTGTTGTTAAAGAGATGGTTGTCACTGCCAAGTTCCATCCCAGTGGTAAGTGTCTTCCAGAGCAGGCCTTATTTGGAGGCTTTCGGGTAGCTCACTTATAAGTGGTTGCCCCTTCCCTCAGGGGACACAGAACCTCTCTTTCACCACTGAGAGCAAGCAACTCCCTCTTTTCTTAATACGTAAAACTAGGGTTCATGGTTCAAAAATTCTGGAAAGTTAAAAATAGTTGCTATCAGGTACATTCTACACTATTCAAAGAACACTGTTAAATATACATTAAAATTTTAATACATAACAATTTTCTTATCTTTCCATGACACAAAACTTTTTTCAATATATTCAAGATCGCTGCTATCCAACTTGAAATTAGGGGTGAAGAGGGTGGTCCAGAAGACAGAAGCCAAAAGCAACAGTGAAACCAATAAGGAATCCCAATTTGTCAAGTCAGTATTACCTTTTGCCAAAAAATATTTTAAGTGATTTTAATAGCCCAGTGTGTATTATAGATCAGTTTCTGAGTTTTGTTAACCTCTTTGTAGATTTTCATGTACTAATTTACAAAGTCACTAAAGAGAGCTAAAAAATATATGTGTCTTTTCTTTCTTTACAAGCCATTATAGAGTTCTTTTCTTGATAACACACATGATTATGTAACCACATCAAGCCAAAACATATCTACCATATTATTCTCCCTATCATGTTACACTGAAAATGTTCTCCTTGTATCACTCAATAAACAGTCTCATATGTGTGCCATAAACCTTTGTTATATTTGCCAGGTTGAGAAAGAGCAGAGGAGCTCTGTGGAAGGTCTTGCAGTCCCAAGTCATTTGCTCGCAGTGCAGTCAGAGGATGAACAAAGGTGGTTGAGGAGGGGGATTAATGAATTCAACAATGCTATTTGCCCAGGAGACCCATAGTGCTCCACGCCAATTTGAGCTACAAGGTGAGAGACCAGAAATTATAACTGGCAGCTGCATTGGAGCAGGTAATGAGTGAGCTGCATATGGTTCATTACTCACAATGATAGGGAATTGTTATAATGTGCAAGCTGCTTTATTGGGTGTCAGTCTTACAGGACTTAAAGACACATGTTTTAAAGGAACCTGTTTTGATTCATCCTGAACTTAAAGAGAAATAGTGGGGATAACCATTATTTAGCTTGGAGACCACTGTTTGGTGCACAGAGGGTTACAATTGAGTTTGGATTACTTGGGAATGGAGCTCTTATCCAGTTTGGAATACCATGTGGGGCTATGGTGATGCCCCAGACCTCTTAAGCCCAGCCAAAATAGGTAAATGGAGATATGAGATACAAATCTTGGTGCTAGATATCTAAGATTTAGTTTGTTTTTAGTAAATTTATAAATATTCAAATCCACGGTCTACTTCATTTCACAAATATTTTTAAAAATCAGTTATCTGATAAACATTCCAATTGCTAATAACTGAGTGTGATTTTGATATTAGCAAACAGCTACAACTTATTTGAAACCTATTTGTGCCAGGAGTTATTTTCAACATATTACATGTATGATTACATATACCCCTATGAAATAAATGTTGTCATGTTTCCTTTTTTAACATAAGGGAACTGAGACATATTTAACATTAATTTTAAAAATTTAAGTAATATATTTTTCATATTGCAGCTAATATATAATAGTAAACAGATTTCTTGTGTTTGAATTTTATGTATTATATGTATAAGTGATAAAATATAATATATAATATATAATATAATATATATCAGTAAGTTCATGGAAAATATGTTATTTCATTCCATTTTTTCCATTGATTTTGAATCCTTCTCTTATATAATATAGAGCATTATATTAGCATGCAATATTATTACATAAGGTAGTAATGTATTATAACATACGTAGCATATGTGTTTCATACCAAACATGTGTTTTAAATGTATCATAGGGGCCGGTGCCATGGCACAGTAGGCGCCAGCATTCCATATGGGCACCTGTTCTACTACTGGCTGCTCCTCTTCCAATCCAGCTCTCTGCTGTGGCTTGGGAAAACAGTAGAAGATGGACCAAGAGCTTGGGCCCCTGCACCCACAAGGGAGACCAGGAAGAGGCACCTGGCTCCTGGCTTTGGATTGTCGCAGCTCCAGCCATTGCAGGCATTTGGGGAGTGAACTAACGGAAGGAAGACCTTTCTCTCTGTCTCTCCCTCTCACTGTCTGTAATTCCACCTCTCAAATAAATAAATAAAAATCTTTTTAAAAAATCATTCATATAAGATTATATAAATATGTTACAGACATGTCATATATAAAGTACTTATGTTATCTGTAATATACTTAGACATATATATATATTCAAACATTTACACTGGCCTTATGAATCTTCATGCATGTATACATATATGCATGCATGTGTCTGTGTGCATATAAATATATGCATATCTATATAAGTATATAGATTTATAAAATAAAAACAGAGAAGGAGAAGGAGACACTTGTTTAGGCAGACAAAATAATGGTACTGGGAAATACAAAACTTGATGGGTACTGAGGGTCTAGCATAGAGTCAACATCATTGAGAAGTAAAGAAAACTTCAGATAAAATCAGGAGATGAGCAAAGTAAAGTGAGCACAGAGTGACAGTGGAAAAGAAGTGATGACCTGGGGCTGGCACTGTGCCCTGGGCTCCTGGTTTCAGCCTGATCCAGAACTGGCTGTTAAAGCCATCTGGCAAGTGATCCAGCAAAGGGAAAAATCCTTCTCTCTCTGTCTCTCCCTCTCTCTCTGTAACCCTTTCATAATAAATCAATAAATCTGAAAACAGAAAAAGAAAAGAAAAAAAGAAGTGATGCTTCAAGCTAAGATAGGAAGTGAAAACCTAAAACCCATTATTGAATGTTTCAGCCTCCTAGAAGCACATAATGCCACAGAAAATCTCCTGAAGTCTATCAACCACTCAATAAAAGAGACTTGATAAAATTTTTATTCTCCAATTTAGAATGAGAAAGCTTCAGAATTGTTCAGTATTTCAAAGGAATACAGTCTACAGAATCTTGAAAGACAGAAATTAATAGTTTCTTTCCCCCCATCTGCTTAGTGAGTATCGTTTTAAGGAATTCTAACATAAAGTAATGTTTTTTCTGTCTATATCTTAAGGTGGTTTTATTTACACAATAAAGTGGTGAATACCATAAAAAATTGAGATAGTCTTGTGTAAGAGTCCAGAATGAGGTATGGAAAATGTGGTATCTGAATCAGATGTCAATAAACCAAATTGTTAGAGTATAATATAGACCACAGAAAAACAAGGAGACTTGAAGGCTCCAGTGAAAGTTAATGAATGGTCCAATCAATGGAATTGAAGTATGGCAGCCAGAAAAGGTGATGCTACCTTCCAGACTCTTTAGATGTCTCCAATAATAAAGAACTCAGGAAATTTCTATTGTTCATAATAATTTCCTTTGTTATTAAATCAGAATCACCCTCCAAGAGATATATTCCTGAATCTTTGCTATACTCTCTGGAGTTACAGTGAATACATGATTGCCCTTGTCAAGTATTTATAAATAAGTATTACAACATATTGCAATTCTGATATCAATGAAGCTCCCTTTCAATTTCTTGCTTCCTTCTTATTCTCTAGTCTAGATGATTTCTCACACTCTATAAAATACTCACATATACTATGTCCTGCTGATTTCTGTGTTCATCTTCTTCCCATAACTGAGAAGGATTTTATGTTATTAATTATACACACAACAAAACTTAGTTGCAATTTAGTAAGATATTTAAAGCAATAGTTATCTCTTCCAAACCCTTTAGCTTTATGTCACTTGAGGAATGAACACAAGAGAAACTCTAAGTTGTTTGTAAATATTTCCATTTTGTGAGTTTAACTCTCAGTCCAATAGAGCATCAGGACAGGTTGGCAATATGTGTTCAAAAACAGGAACTCCATCACAAAGGTTGCATTCATTACCATAGTCTAGCTATTGAAAAAAAAAACAACACCAGGTCTTAATAACTTAAGAAAGCAGAAGTATATTTCTCATTCAAACCACAATCAAATATTATGGATTGGAGTTACAAGAGTCCAATGGGTATTCATCTTCCAGGGCTTTAGGATTCTTCATGAATTCCTTTGTATACACATCAGAAACCATTTATCTGAAGAACACTTACCTTTATCCGTGGTCTACTGTTAGGAAATCGGTCACACATTTTAACTTACCTGAAAAAGAAGGATCAGGGAACAATTTGGCTGTGTGCTAAGGAAAGAGAGACATGTGTTTGCAGTCTTGGCTCTAGATGCTTATGTATTCATATATTTAAGTAAGTCTGGGAAGACACACAGGTGGAAGCAAGTAAAGGCTACATATTGGAGGGTGGGCATGGTACAGCAGTTAAGGTGAAACTTGAGATTCCTGCGTCCCATATCAAGTTCCTAGGTTCAAGTCTTGGCTACACCCTTGATTCTAACTTCCAATTAATACACACCTTAGAAAGCAGCAGGTGATGGCCAGGTAGTAGGGTCCCTCCCATCCATTTGAGAGACACAGATTGAGTTCAGAGACCCTTGTTGTGGATGGGACCAGCCTCAATTCTTGTGGGTATTTGGGGGCTTAACCAGAAGATGGAAGATCTCTCTTTGCCTTTCAAATAATAATAATTTTAAGTGCTACATATTGGGACGTGTTACCCAGAACCACTTATCCATGAATGAAAATATATCAGGACCACATGTTATTGATTATGATAGTGATGTAATAAAAGAATAACAGATTTTTATTGATAATATTCAGGTAAATAAGCCATGTATGTAAATTATTCTTTATCACAATTCAATAATATATACCATTTAATATTACACATGTTGTATTTTATTTGTATTTAAATAGATATATATTTAATAAATTGAACTTCATGAAATGGGTGATATATGACTGTTTTTACCTGTAAAATTTTAATTTAATGTGGTTCAACCACTCACACACACCCCCACAAATACATGTGCATATCTATGTTATTCTCTCACAACATATCTTTTCATCAGAAATGGCTCAGCCAGATGGATTCATTCAACTCAAATTAGTGGTAAAGAAAGACTGTTAAAATCACATTAATTTTATGCTGACAGGGCTCTTTTGAAGATGATTTTGTTCCACTGAGCTTGTGTGAAGACCAAATTCACTGTGTCAATAAGCTGTTTCTGACTGGTTATGTGCTTTGGTAGCTATTTATTTTTCTTTGTCATTTCTAAGCAATTTAGAAATACCACTAATGGTATAGTAAATTTATCCCAAAATTTCCATAATACCCACTACTTGTTTAGATATTTGTGACAGATTTTCAAGACAAAAATCTTTTAGAGTCATTTAGAAATGCCACAATCTTTCTGAGTAATTTCAGAGACCTTTCAGTCACACTTACAAATTGGATTGTGTAGCAGGGAAAAGACGCGAAGTCAGTCCCACTGACCAGAGGAGATGTTTTTTAGACTTGAGTGTCATAATGAACGGCTTTTGAAAGAAAAAGTTTTGAGACAAACTTCCTCCACAAAATGTCATGGCAGATTTCTCGAACTTGTAGAAGATCCTAACTTTAAACCAAGAAGTGTTGTTTTTTTTTTTTTTTTTTTCACCCTCCAACGGCTGCAGTGGCCGGCGCATCCGAAGTCAGGAGCCAGGTGCTTCTCCTGGTCTCCCATGGGGTGCAGGGCCCAAGTACTTGGGCCATCCTCCTCCACTGCACTCCCTGGCCACAGCAGAGAGCTGGCCTGGAAGAGGGGCAACCGGGACAGAATCCGGTGCCCCAACCGGGACTAGAACCCGGTGTGCCGGCGCCGCAAGGCGGAGGATTAGCCTAGTGAGCCGCGGCGCTGGCACGAAGGTGTTTTCAATCCCTTTCTTGTTCCACCAGATTTATCATTTCTGCCACCTTATCACTTCAAATTTTATTTACACTCAGCTCTGTAAACTCATGTGCGCAATCACTACTGAGGAATATTTTGCACAAGCGGTATGTATGAATCACTAAATGGAATCACAGAGAGAGCATTGACTGGTCTTTTTCTGCAGGACTGATAGTATGACCTTCATATGCTCATTTTGTTTTACATCCTAGAAAGGTACACAGAAAACACATTCCAGTTAAGCGGCAGGCAGAAAAACAAATCCAAATACTCAGATCTGTAGAGTCGGAAGGCTCCTTTCTAATCTTATTTTCTTTGCTAAATAATCTTTTCTTAAAATATTTTTGTTAGTTATGTTTGAAAATAGACAGAGGGACAGAACTCCCAAACATTGGTTCACTCCCCAAATGCCTGCAACAGCTTGGTTGAGACTGGCTGAAGCTGGGAGCCTAGAACTTTACCCAGGTCTCCTCCATGTGTGGCGGGCATTCCACTACTGGAGGCATCACCTTCTGCCTTCTGCCTCGCAGGGGGCACATTAGCAGGAAGCTGGAATCAGGAGGGTAACCAGGACTTGAACCTAGGCACTCTCATGTGGAATGCATAGATCTTAAACACTATGCCAAGCACTCACCCATGCTAAATGTTTTTCCAAATTAATTTTCCGACTATATTCATTTGCACAATATGGAATTTAGCTGTTCTCCAATATTGTGAATTGTAGTATGATTCCCAACTTTAATATCTATCCAGTGTTTACTGATCTATCACATAACGTACTTTTAAAATTGAGTTTTGTATAGATATAGCATCTAAGTAGAATTTTCAGAACCTGAGAAATCTGTAGCGTAGAGTAGCTTTGATTTCATGTTCCAGCCTTTGAACATCCCTCCAGTGGACAATTCACTTTCTTATACCTTTCCCCCTTTATTTTTCAGTTTTGTCTATATGCCAACCCTAATTAAACCAAAGGTGTGTCTATTCTGGGCCCGCACCTAAGTAATTGAACTTTGTTGAAGAAAAACATTGTTTTAAAATTGTATCTACAGTCCCGTGCCTTGGCTCTCTGCTGTGGCCCGGGAAGGCAGTGGAGGATGGCCCAAGTGCTTGGGCCCTGCACTCGCATGGAAGACCAGGAAGAAGTACTTGGCTCCTGGCTTCGGATCGGTGCAGCACGCTGGCCATAGCAGCCATTTGGCAGGGGCTGAACCAACGGAAGGAAGACCTTTCTCTCTGTCTCTCTCTCTCTCTCTCACTGCCTAACTCTGCCTGTCAAAAAAAAAAAAAAAAATGTATCTACAAATCCCAAATGGACCTTCAGCAATACCAAGTAATGCTCCTAAAGTTTCCTGGTCACAGGATTCTCCATTATTGATAAAATAGAAGTGGCAGAAGGAAAATCTCTCATATCCCTATTACTAGATCTACTAGCCTATAATCATCTGTCTTAGCACAGTCTGTTTTATTCTTCCATCACGATAGACAAAGTCTTCGGATTTGTATTTAGAACCTTTCTGTATGTGGGATTCACTACTCATTCTATCCTACTCTTTTAAGGAACTGTCTATTAAATTTGTCTCATTTCTCTGCTACATTTTAGGTCTCATTCTTGCTAAAGGATCATTGTCTCCAAAGTAAATTAGCTTATACAAAGCAAATTAAAATCTTCTATTGTCTCTGTGTCTTTTTTTGGTGTTTCCTCATTTTCTTTTTTCCCTTTATGGTGGAAGTTAGTGAGATAATTGTCTACCACCACTATTTTTACTTTCTTCACTCCATTTGCTCTTTAGCCACATGAAAATGGTCTCCTAATTAAAAGCTGTTCAGGTCAGGGGAACTTCAACTTCCATATTGTCGCAGTCATTGGTCCATCTGAAGTCTTAACTCAGTCTTAACTTTTTATACAAAATATTCTTTTCACAGATTCAAGCTGGCACAAGCAGAAACTACGAAATCAGTAGTGGAACTTATATTTTATATTTAAGTATATTATAGGGGCTGGCGCTGGGGACTAGCAGGTGAAGCTTCTGCCTGCAGTGCTAGCATCCATGTGGCTGCCGGTTTGAGTTCTGGCTGCTCCACTTCCAATCCAGCTCTATGCTGTGGCCCCGGGAAGGCAGTATAGGATGGCCCAAGTGCTTGGGCCCTGCACCCGCATGGGAGACCTAGAGGAAGCTCCTGGCTCCTGGCTTTGGGTCAGCACAGTTCCAGCTGTTGCAGTCATCTGGGGAGTGAACCAGCAGATGAATGATCTCTTTCTTTCTCTCACTCTGCCTCTGCCTCTCTATAACTCTGCCTTTCAAATAAATAAATAAATCTTTAAGAAAAAGTATATTATATATACTTTTTAAAAATTTTCAGGGGACCCTTTTTTATTGTTGGACCAATGGGATTTGTTTGTTTTTTCAATAAATGAACTCACTGGAAAACTTAATGTTTACTGTCTTGGGTGGTTCCATTTCAACAGGAAGAAATGCATTTTTAAATGTGAGGTTTTTTTCCCCTTATCTTTTATTGATCCTTGAGATGCAAACTACTAGAGTATGAAAATATTAAGGGGTAGGTAATGCGTTATCAGTAGTACAATGAAAGACAAATGTTTCCCTGAGAATGTTACTTTCAACTTTAAGCCAATGAAAATGCCTTTGTTCTTTTTTTATTATTCCTTCAAGTTGATTAAAAAGATTTCTTTAGATATTTATTATTAGGTGTAGGTAGAACTGAACAAAATAATGAGAAATCTTAAAGGGTCATACAATTTCTATTTTAATTTTATATTTTCTTTAGTTTCAAACATTGTGAATAAAGTTATATAATAAGTTGTTCATCTAAAAACTAAGAGAATAAAAACAAGAATTCAAATTTACCAATTGGCTTGACTCCAAGATGGCTGAATAGGGAAGGCTGTACTGCTCTAGGCTAGGGGCAAATAGTAAAAAATGTAAGAAAGGGAAGAGGAAGTACGTTCTTAGGGGAGAGTTAGAGAGTGGGAATTCTATAGAAGGAAGAGGAACAGCGCAGGTCTGTGTGGAAGGGGTGGGCATGCAGGATGAACGTGGTCACCACACATGACCCCAGTGGCTGAGAGCTGCAGAAAGCACCAGCTTTGGAGCGTGATGAGATCAGACTGCAGCAGTCTGTGCCACTGGTGAATAGCCAGACAGAGAGCTTGGGGTGAATCCGGCCTGGACCCCTACGGGCTGGAAGAGCATGGAGACATAGTCCATGTCTTCAGAGAAAAAAACTGTCAATCAATAATACTGTACCCTGCAAAGCCTTCATTTATGAAAGATGAAATAAAGGCTTTCCATAACAAACAGAAATTTAAAAAATTTGTCACTAATCATCCAACCTCACTAAACATGCTTAAGGATGGGCTACACACAGAAATACAGAAAGATAGTCATCATTATGAAAGAATGGGAAGGCAGAAAATCCCCCAGTAAAAGCACAAAGCAAATCCAAAGCAATCAATAGGAATATATATGGGAAAAAATGGCATATCCAAGTCATTACTTATCAATAGTAACCTTGAATGTACATTGCCTAAATTCACCAATTAAAAAATACAGGCTGTCTGAATGGATTAAAGAAGAGGACCCAACTATTTGCTGCTTGCAAGAAACACAGAGACTGAAAGTGAAAGGAAGGAAAAAGATATCTCATGCTAATGGAAAGCAGAAACAATTGTGTAGCAATCCTAGTGTCAGACAAAAAAGACATAACATCAACACTGTTAAAAAGAGACAGAGACAAAGAGACAAAGACTGCTGTGTAATGATTAAGGAATCAATTCAATAGTTAATTGTGAATATAATAAAATATATGCACCCAATGCCAGGGCACCTGATTATTTCTAATAAATGTTAATGGATCTAAAGGGAGACATCAACTCCAATACAATAGTAATGCGGTACATCAGGATCCCACTTTCATCAATAGACAGTTCAACTAGACAGAAAATCACTAGACAGAAGAAACAACAGAGCTAATCCACACTATGGACCAAAAGGACCTCACTGATGTCCACAGAATCTTTTATTCCACAGTTGCCGAATACACATTCATCAGTGCATAGAACTTTCTCCAGGTCACACCATATGCTAGGCCATAAAACAAGTCTCAGCAAATTAAAAAATAATAAAAGTCATACCATGCATCTTTTCTGACCACAATGGAATTAAGCAGGAAATTAACAACTCAAGAGTTTTGAGAAAAAATGGAAAGGTATCAAACAGAAGAGCTATCAATGGATCTTAAAGACCTATAAAAACAATAAGCCAAACCCAATATTAGTATGAAGAAAGAAATAATTAAAATTAGAGAAGAAATAAACAAAATTAAAACAACAAAAATAACATAAAACATCAGTGAAATGAAGAGCTGGTTATTTAAAAAAATCAACCAAATTGATATACCACAGGCCCAACAAACCAAAAAGAGAGAGAGAGAACTCAATAGACTCACAGAAGAAAAAGGTAATGTAACAACACAGTAACAACAGATACCACAGAAATAAAAAAGCAAATCAAAACCACAACCAAACATCAACTCACCCCAGTTACAATGGCTCTCAGACAGAAATCAACAAACAATAAATGCTGGTGAGGATGTGTGGGAAAATATGCTAATCTACTGTTGGTGGGAATGTAAGCTGGTGCAGCCATTGTGGAAGATAGTATGTAGATACCTCAGAAAGATGAAAACATATAGATCAGATGAGTGAGCAATCCCATACCTAGGAATTTACCCCAAAAATGAAATCAGCATATGAAAGAGTTATTTGGCCCCCCATGTTTATTTCAGCACAATTCCCAATAGCTAAGATATGGAATCAACCCAGATGTCCATCAGCTGATGACTGGATAAATAAATTATGGAATATATGCACTATGGAATACTACTCAGTGGTTAAAAAAATGAAATTCTGTCTTTTGCAACAAAATGGATGGAACTGAAAACCATTATACTTAGTGAAATAAGTCAGCCCCCAAAAGACCACATGCTTTCCCTGATCTGTGGTAACTAATGGAGTAGGTAAAGGGTAATGTATTGGAGTACAATTGACATTTTGAGATTTTATAATCATTTATAGCCCTTATGTATGCTGTTGAGGAAAAGTGTTTTTTTTTTTTTCCATACTATTTGTTTAACTCTTTACTTGGTGTAGGGTTAAGTTATGAGCATAAAGTAGACTGATAATTGATCATTGTAAAAATTAAGAGTTGAAATAAGAGAGGGAGGAGGAAGAAGGGTGGGATTGTGGGTGGGAGGGAGGGTAAAATGGGAAGTATTACTATGTTTCTGAATCTGTATATATGAGATACATGAAATTTGTGTACCTTAAATAAAAGTTAAAAAAATTACCAATTGAGATTTTTATTTTAGTCACTTATTTAATTATTACTTTGAATGCTGACAAAACAATTTTAGATTATCATTCTTATAACATACTAGCTCCTATGTTAAATTATCTAGAGTTGGAGGGGGTTTACTAATTTATTTATGTATAATAAGAAATAACATTTATATTACCACCAAAGTTGAGAGGATATTAATACTTTGTCATAATTACCTTAAGATAATTCTTTTTATATAAGATTTATTTATTTATTTGAAAAGTAAGAGTTATAGCAAGAGAGGGAGAGAGAGAGAGAGGAGAGGGAGCTCTTCCATCCATTGGTTCACTTCCCAGATGGCTGCAATTACTGGGGCTGGGCCAGGTTGAAGCCAGGAGGAAGGAGCTTCATCTGGGTCTCCCATGTGGCTACAGGGAACCAACCAGTTGGGCCATTCTCCACTGCTTTTCCTGGCATATTAGCAGAGAGCTGGATTGGAAGTGGAACAACTGGGACCTGAACTGGCACCTATAATGGATTCTGGTGCTACAGATGTTGGCTTAACCCACTACACCACAGTACCAGCCCCACTTAAGATAATTCTTAACGAAAATAATTGCTTTTATATAAAATTTAAGTATGTTTATTCTTCCAATCAAAAGCAAGCTCACATACTTACTATGTTTAGTAATTAAAAAATACTCAGAATTTAAATAAAATTTATGTTATTTATGGTGTTGTGCAACTCTTTCAGTGAATCAGATTTTTTAGATCTCATTTTATTGTATCATTTAGTTCTTTTACACTATTGCATCATCTAAAATTTATTTTTATTGGCCATCTAATTGATATATGGTTCATTCCAATGTTTCACTGTTTCAATATTCCATTAATTCAAGAGATTATGAATTGTATGCAGATTGATTATATTAAGAGAAAATTTTTAAGAAACTAAAATAGGTAAAAATAAAAGAGGAATATATACTAGATGAATATGAACCCAAGGAACAATGGATAGTATCTTTGAAATTTGTTCGAATATAACACATTTACAAATAGTAATAACATTTCCTAGTATCACATGTAGGGAAGAATCATAAATATTATCAGACTTAATTAATAAATCAAGCAGGGCCGGCGCCACGGCTCACTAGACTAATCCTCTGCCTGCAGAGCTGGCACACCGGGTTCTAGTGCCGATTCTGTCCTGGTCGCTCCTCTTCCTGTCCAGCTCTCTGCTGGGGCCCGGGAGTGCAGTGGAGGATGGCCCAAGTGCTTGGGCCCTGCACGCACCAGCATGGGAGACCAGGAGAGGCACCTGGCTCCTGGCTTCCCATCAGTGTGGTGTGCCGGCCGCAGCGCGCCGGCCTCAGCAGTCATTGGGGGGGTGAACCAATGGGAAAGGAAGACCTTTCTCTCTGTCTCTCTCTCTTTCTTTGTCTCTCTCTCTTTCTCACTGTCCACTTTGCCTGTCAAAAAAATAAAAATAAAGAAAAAAAAGAATTGTATAAATAAATAAATAAATAAATGAAGCAGACACACATGAGCAGAAATACTGAGGATCAGCCAGCGCTGCGGCTCACTAGGCTAATCCTCTGCCTGCGGCACTGGCACCCCAGGTTCTAGTCCCAGTTGGGGCACCCGATTCTGTCCCGGTTGCTCCTCTTCCAGTCCAGCTCTTTGCTATAGCCTGGGAAGGCAGTGGAGGATGGCCCAAGTGCTTGGGCCCTGCACCCGCATGAGAGACCAGGAGGAAGCACCTGGCTTCTGGTTTCGGATCAGCGCAGCATGCTGGCCATAGCGGCCACCTGGGGGGTGAACCAATGGGAGGAAGATCTTTCTCTATGTCTCTCTCTCTCACTGTCTAATTCTGCCTGTCCAAAAAAAAAAAAAAAACCCAGAGGATCTGACAAAACAGCAATGATAAACTCACTCTGTCACATGCACACAGTATAGAATTATTCATCATTAGCACACATAAAATATTAAAGAAAATAGAATATATTTAAGATGGCAAAAAAGTCTTAATGATAGTAAAGAATCCATTTCATAGAAATGATAAATATTATGAATATTGCAATAAAATTTGGAATCAGAAATAGAAAAGCAGGCAAAAAATGTATATGTAAGAAAGCTATATTATACATTTTAAAATATCATTTTACATAAATTATAAAGGCAAATTAAGAAATATTTAGAACTAAATGATAATGGAAATTTTATACATCACAATTTATGAGACACAGTTAAGTCAATGCTTGGAGAAATTTAAAGGTTTAAGTATAATTAACAACAAACAAAAAAAAAATAAAAAATAAACCAAGTATTTGCCTAAGGGAAAATTATCTCCAGAAGGAAATAAAAATAAAACCAAACATTAATATGAAATTCAATAAAACAGAGATTAAAAGTAAATAAATTATGCTTAACTAATTAAAAGTTGATTATTTCCTATATATGACTTGATCACTCACAGTGACTGATCAAGAAAATCTGAAAGAAGATAAATAATCTGCATATTTAAAAATGCATAAACTCTAAACACAACAGACATTAAACACATTATAAAAAATAATAAACAAACACAAAAAATAACAAACTCATTTTAAATCCAGATGGAATTTCTAAACATATAGAAAATATAAAATATTTATAATAAGAAATAGAGTCTTTGATAAAAAATGATTATATAAACTGTTAAGCGATATCCAAGGATTTCCTTACTCAAAAGTATACAGCCAAAGGAAATTAGAGTTGAGTCCTACTGTACTTTAAGATACATTACTTCTATAACAAATAAGGTGTTAAAAAGTATAGAAGACAGTACAAGTAATCCTATCATTTTTGTGGGAAATAAAATCATTGTTGCTAAATCACAAAACCCAAATTTAACTTTTGAAGTAGTTTGTTAAGTTTCAAAACTCCTAAATAAAATATATTAAATCTAATTGTATAGTATGGGGAGAGAGAGAGAGACATGATCAAATGGATTTATGAAAGGAACTCAAGTTTCCATCAAACAGAAATATTGTCAGTGAATTCAACATAGTAACAAAGGGAGAAATCTAGTTTACAAAATGAATTAATAAGAGAACTTGATAAAATGTAACCACTGTTTACTAAAAGAAACTTTTGGTCTGCTGAGAACAGAAGGTGCTTCCTTTATATCTGTTATACACCAAGACCTATGGAAAATATTTTACTTACTGGGGGAAACTTTAGATTCTAACTTTATTATCAGAATCAAGAGAAGGATGCTCCCTATTTGTGTACCATTTAACATACATTTGTGTACCATTTAACATTTCTTTCCTAGAAAGAAAAAGAAACACTAATATGGATGTAAATGCTGAAAGTTAGAAAAGACACAAGATTTACAAATATTTTATAGCCATCTGTTTTAAAATAAGGATAAAATCAACAATCTGCTGAAACTTATAAAATAATTCAGGAATTTTGCCAAATAATTAACCTACAGAAAGTCAGTAGTTTATTCACATTATCAAACACCAATGAAGAAATATATAAACAAGATGACATCTATAATAACTGCAAAACCAATGATATAATTATCCAAGTACATATTTATTTACATAATAATTACCAAAGTTATATTAACCTTGGTAGAGAAAAATCTTAATTCCCATATAAAGGATAAGACACATGAATGAATGAAAAGAACATGCTAGTGCATTAATGGAACAACTCAAAGCAGAGACCAACTCTCCCTGGACAAATGCATAAGTATAATGTGAGCCAATGAAAGTGCTTATTGCTTCAGTAATAAATAAAAGTATGCTCAAATGTAAACTGAGGAATAAAAGTAACAAAGCAATTATGTATATTTATAAGAAAAGTTTGGTAGTGGGCCTTGCCCTGTCAGAAATGAACAATTATTAGATGGTACTAAAAATAACAAGCTAAATGATAAATGTTAAAATAGCAAATGTAGAACTTTTGGTCACTTTAGGGGAATAATTAGGTAAACATAAAAAGAAATCCATAGGTATCTCACAGTGAGCTTTTATGTGTGTCTATAACATATATAATCAAACTAGTCACACAAACGATGAGGAATGGAGGGGAGAAAAATCCAACCAAAGCAAATAAATTAGTCAAAAACATTATCCCTTTCTAATAGGAAATAAAGGATTGATTTTGACAAAAGTAAAGACACAGCCAATGTTGTAGCATAGGGGTTAAGCCACCATCTGCACTGCTGACATAGCATATGGGTGCCAATTCGAGTCCTTGTTGCTCTGCTTCTGATCCAGCTCCCAGCTAAAGGCCTGGGAAAGCACTGGAGGATGGCTCAGTGCTTGGGCCACTGCACCCAGGTGGGAGACACAGATGAAACTCCTGGCTCCTATCCTTGGCATGGTCCAGCCTGGCTCCTGTGGCCATTTGAGGAGTGAACCAGCAGATGAAAGATCTCTCTGTCTCTCCCTCTCTCTCTGTAACTCTGTCTTTCAAATAATTAAAATAAATGATTACAAATTTAAAGAAACAGCAAAGATAATATCATTTTATAGTTAAAAATACCTGTATTTTAAGAGTGCCAAACACTTTTGTAAAAGCCAGGAATTTTATATTTTTCCTGGTTAACTCTGAGCTCATAAACTCATTTATAATATTTATCTTGATTTATATGTTTTAAAATTATATATTCATCATCTCAAATTTAATTAAAAAATTTGTTACCTACTGAAAAAAATAAAGTGGCTTAAGTGATAATTCTGATTGTATTTACCACACAATCAAAAGAGCATTAAATATTAAAAAGATAAGTACTATTTACAAACAAAAAGGTGCACGTGTGAAAGGTAAACTTGTAACATTAATTTTATAACTGTAGAGAAACAATTTTGTGACTTTTAAAGGAGATTATCTTAAGTAAAATCAAAATCATGAAACAAGCATAAAAAGAGGAGCAAAAAATGACCTAAATGAAAGATCTCTGTGAGTGAGATTCCAGTGGAAAGAACGGGGCCATCAAAGAAGGAGGTACCTTTCTCTGAAGGGAGGAGAGAACTTCCACTTTGACTATGGCCTTGTCTAAATATGATCAGAGTCGGTGAACTCAAGAGGCTTCCATAGCCTCGGCAGCTCACTACAAGAGCCTTGGGTGATTACTGATGTCATAAACAAGAGTGTCAATTGTTAAATCAACAACGGGAGTCACTGTACACTTGCTCCCCATTTACAATCTCTGTCCTTAACATGTTGTACTATGCGAATTAATGGTAAAACTAGTCTTCAAACAGTACTTTATACTTGGTGTGTCTTTGTGGGTGCAATCTGTTGAAATCTTAACTTAGTATACACTAAGTTGATCTTCTGTATATAAAGATAATTGAAAATGAATCTTAATGAAGAATGGGATGGGAGAGGGAGTAGGAGATAGGATGGTTTGTGGGTGGGAGGGTGATTATGGCGGGGGAAACTGCTATAATCTGAAAGTTGTACTTTTGAAATTTATATTTATTAAAGGTTTTCTAAAAAAAAAAAAAAAGAGGGGCAAAATTGAAGAGCTCAAAATCAAAATTTGTTTTCAGTTATATAAGAATGTTACGGCATTAATAGAATGGGAAAAGGCATTTACAGTAGCTCAAATGAACTTGTAAAATAAGTTCTCAATTATGTCCACAAGGGGACTAATCACACACTAATCACCCCAATAGCATTAGGCAGAGGCTGGGGCAATGCACTGAATGTTCATCTAGCAAAATAGATGAATCTTTCCACTTTTAAAAAACTAATTAATCAATTTTAAATAACATTTGAGGTGAGGGTAGATACCTCACTGCCCTTTTAGAGCCACTTGGGAGGCCCACATGCCATATCAGAGTGCCTGGGTTCAAGTGGCCGTACTGATCCTGATTTCAGATTCCTGCTACTGTGGACCCTGGGAGGCAGCAGGCGATCATTCAGTGATTGGGAACAGACCACCCATCTGGTCTTCTGCCAGGCCCTAGCCCATTCCTATCTGTTGCCAGCATTTGGAGAATAAACAATTGGATGGGAGATCCTTGTGTCTCTGTGTCCCTCTGTCTCTATTCATGCCTACCTTTCAAATAAATAAAACCACATAAATAATTTTGCTAGAATCAATGTAAAAACAACACAGAACACACGCTGAAGATAGTACAATACCATTTACACACATATGCTGCATGACAATATACATTTTGGTAAAACATAAAACCAAGAGATGTGTGTTGAAATTTTTTAAGGGATTCTTAAATACAGGGTGTCATATCTCTTGCATTGCCCAGGACAGACCAGGTTACACCTGTTTTCCCTTTTCCATGTCACTTTAGGGCATCATTTTAACAAAGTGTTTTTATACTTACTGATTTAAAATAAACCAAAACGTTTTGATAGCTTTCTACTTTGTACTTCTAGCTTCTGCATGGATTAGCCAATAGTGTGTGAAACACACATGAAGTGAATTCTCATTCTCATTCTCATATATGCTTCAATCCAAAATAGGAACAGATATAATTTGTCATTATTTTCCCAATCCTTTCCAAGTGAAAAATAGTGCCTCCATGTTCAGCTCACCCAGCACTCTCATGTATATATCAAGTGTGCTCTGAATGAAGCGTTTAAGCACATATGATTTCCTCAGGACCTGAGTAACTGTCAGAGAAGTATTAGGTGTTATTCTTCCTGTTGGAAACTTAATATACAAGTAATTGCTCAGGGAACTGGGTTCTTTTTTTTTTTTTTCTTTTTTTAAACAAGATGTTAGCTGGGTTAGTTTTATTTATTTGAAAGGCAGAGTTACAGAGAAAGAGAGAGGGAGAGACAGAGAGAGAGGTCTTCCCTCCCCTGGTCCACTCCCCAAATGGTTGCAAGGCTGTGGCCAGGCCATGCCAAAGTCAGAGGCCAGGAGCCAGGAGCTTCTTCCAGGTCTCCCATGTGGGTGCATGGGCCCAAGGACTTGGGCCATGCTCCACTGCTTTCCCAGGTGCATTAGTAGGGAGATGGATTGGAAACCAGTGCCCATATGGCATGCCGGCACTGCAGTCCAGGGCTTTAACTCGTTGTGCCATAGCACCTGCCCTTCAGCAATTATTTATTCCATATTTGTATCCATTATCAGATGCTTTAAACATAAATTCAGTAAATTCTAGCAGTAATTTGATTTTGTTGTATTCAGATAAAGATGTCAAATCAAAGCTCTTGAAAGTTGATTACTTAAATAACTTAGATTACTATGAATGCTATTTTAAATTTATTTTAAAAATTAGAATAATGCTTTGAGAAATATATCTATGAATAAACAAACAGTTTAATAATTTCAAGTAAATTAAAATAAAAACTTAAGTGAGGCAAATATATTACTTAAAAGTGCTTAACAATAAATCACAAGCTGCCTGAACATATTTGTGATAAAATTAATGGAAAAGCCCTCCTATCTAGAATAAGATAAAATAATTATAGTCTCCTAAGATAAACAATTAAAGAACAGACAAAACACAAATGGGTATTTTATAGAAGATGAAAGATGGTTGGCTAATACAATAGGAAAATTCAGCCTAATAATAATTCCATGCTTTGCAAATTGAGTTAAAATGAAATACCTTTTTATTTCTACCATATTGGAATAAATGCAAAAGGTCATAATATCAAGAGTAAGTGAAGATATGTAGAAATTTTTGACAATATATTCCAGGTGGCACATAGAAAAATGTTTACAGTTGAATTGCTTTCATAGAAAAACACTATTGTCTTTCAACCAAAGACTAGATAAATTGTGGTAAATTTAAAAAATATTGAAAATAAATAGACTAGAAATGCAAATATCCATATGAAAAAGCTCAACAATACAGTATCTAGTGAAATAAGCGAAGCACAGAAGAATACCTAAACCAGGTATGCCAGGTCCTAGGTGAAATGGAATACTGTATTAAGGATTTGTAAAAAAGAAGGGGAGGAAGAAAAGCTCATAAGTAACAGAATGCAAACAGAAAACTCACAGTAGGGATTTCCTCCTTTCCATTACAAGAGATGCTATCAAGGAGGTATGGAAATCGAATCTCAGTGGATTCGGAACCATTCTATATTCTAAATTTGCCAGTGCAATAGGAAAATTGTTATACCCATACTTCTCTTTTTGAATTTTAATAAAATTTTATACATCATATTTTATATATCTCTTTAAAGTTTTACTATAAAAATTGGAATCAAGTTTTGCACAAATTCAGCATAAACAATATTATCTGCATTAATATATGATTATTTCCTGAAAACACCTATATAAGAATAAGGTCAAAATTTGGGACATGAAAAAAAAATAAAAACACACAAAGTCATAATATAAATATTATATAATATAATGAAATAAAAATGTAAATTAGTGAGCAAAAAAATTTTGTAGAGGAATTAATTATCTGAATGGTCAACAGATATCCTGATAGTATGAAAAAGCTTAAGCCAAATGGAGGGTATATACATAAAAATGTGAAAACATTCATATACTAAGTGCGTCAGAAGAAAAATACATAAGCTCATCTGCATATGAATATGTGAAATATTTAAAATCTGTAATTAAAATGCTTTTAAAATTAAGTAAATATTTAGCTGTTAGAGTTTTCCATGTGCTAGGCACTGTTGTAAGACATTTTCATGTGTTATTTTATTTAACATTCAAAAGTCCATAGGATGTTGCTATTTTTATTAATTGCATTTTACATAGAAAAAAGGAAGACATAAAGTCATTGATTTTGTAGTGATAGAAACACAATTTGAACTCATGAGGTCTGCCTTGGGCCAGTGCTCCTAACCAGGATAAACTCTCTAAATAAATTAGAATAAATCTGCAAATAAGAATCAGACTATATATCTTAGCTTGATGAGAATTTTTCACCAAAACCTGTGAGGCATAATTTTTTTTAACAGGCCTTAGACAGTGAGAGAGAGACAGAGAGACAGAGAGAAAGGTCTTCCTTCCATTGGTTCACCCCCAAGTGGCCACCACAGCCGGCACGCTGCGGCCGGCACGCTGCACTGATCTGAAGTCAGGAGCCAGGTGTTTCCTCCTGGTCTCCCATGCGGGTGCAGGGCCCAAGCACTTGGGCCATCCTCCACTGCACTCCTGGGCCACAGCAGAGAGCTGGACTGGAAGAGGAGCAACTGGGTCAGAATCCGGCGCCCCAACTGGGACTAGAACCTGGGGTGCCAGCCTCACAGCCAGTGGATTAGTCTAGTGAGCTGCAGCGCTGGCCAGGAGGCATAAAACTTAATGTAGAAGTTTTAGATATATTTCCTTTAAGATGAAAGACCAAAAAAGATGACTGTCATCAAAAATTTTAAAAATTTTACTGGATCTAGTTACATACTTTAACACATGAAAAAAATAGGTTCAAACATCTGAAAGTGATGTAAAATTCTCAATATGAACAAACCATGTGATTTTCTACATACACATAGCACCAGAATCAACAAATTATCCTGAATATATGATAATTTAATAATACTTTCAGATTCAGATACAACTAAAAGTTATATAATATAATCTATACTAACAGTTAAAAATAAAATATCATGGGGATGGCACTGTGGCATAGTAGACTAAGCTGCCGCCTATGGTGTGGGCATTCCATATGAGCTATGGTTCAAATTGAGGCTGGTCCTCTTCCAATCTAGCTCTCTGCTTCTGACTTGGGAAAGCAATGGAAGATGACCTGAGTGTTTGGGCCTCTGCACCTGCATGGGAGACCTGGAAGAAGCTCCTGGCTCCTGGCTTCACATAGGCCCAGCTCAGGCAGTTGTGGCCATTTGGGAAGTGAACTGGTGGATAGAAGACCTTTCTATATGTCTCTCCCTCTTTTATATATATATAAAATATATATATATATATATATTATATAAGATAACACATAATTATTATTGATCCAAATGATAAAATGTATAGTGACTTAACAAAGAATGCACATTATAGGAGGAGTCTTAAAAATGTTTATGGAAAATATATATAATGAAAAGTCATGAGTGGATTTCAAAAAGTTTTTTGCACTAAAGTGATCTTCTCATTACATTTTTCTTCTCTTTTTAAGCATATATTTATTTGAAAGACAGAGAGGGATAGAGAGATACAGATACAGAGTGAACCATTCTCTGGTTCACTCCAAAATGCCTGCAACAGCTGGGGCTGGGCCAGGTTGAAGCCAGGAGCCCAGAACTCAACTTGGATCTTTCATGTGGGTGGCAGGGATTCAATTACTTGAGCCATTATGTGTAGTCTTCCAGGGGTATATTAACAGGAAGCTGGAATTGGAAGGCAACTTGAACCCAGGCATTCTAATTTGGATATGGACTATCAACAGGCAACTTAAATGCTAGGCCAAACACTTACCCATAATTTCATTTTTTCCGTGAACATTTTGAAGTTCTCCCATATATTAATTAACAATTAAATAATATAAATAATTTTTACATATACAGATACATATGTTCATGAATACAGAAAATTATGGGTATGAAGATAAATAAATAAACCCACATTAAATGCATGATTTTTTCAGTATCAGTAATATTCTGATTTTTTAATAAATCAAATAAATGGATTTTAAATTTATATCAAATAACATAGATTCACAAACAGCAACAACAGATATCATCATTTACCAAAAACATATAGTAAGAAAATGTAAAGTATTCCTGAAGGACTGAAAAGTATATAAAAATAAATGATAAGGGATCTCATGTATTGTGGGAAATTGATATCTGAAAAGATACCAAAAAGTGGGGTAAAATATAAGCTGTTGGAAAACAAATGGTATTTGAACAATTGGCTCACAATACAAAAAATATCAAACTAAATAGCTATTTTATCATGTATCATCATGTACCTCATTTGGCTTAAACTTATATATGGATGTTATAGATACAATGTTAGTGGAAGAAATATATATGTATATTGCTATGACCCATGGGTAGTAGAGAATTTCTTCAACAAGATCCAAAATCATGAGTCAAAGGGAAAAATCTATTGAATATGTTATTCTCTCAAAAATAAGATTTGCTATTCTCTTTATGGTTAATGTAGAGTTTGATGTAGTTTGGGACCAAAAGCCTTGTTTTTGTAACAAATTCTGTATAAAGCAATCCTCTCTAGGCTGACAAGAATGAATCCGACAACCTGCTGTCACATATAATGTTTAAAGCATAATATGTTACTCTAATATGCAGCAAAATATAATGAATTAAATTTCTAATGAGATATTATTTGGAATGGAGGATTCTATATTGGGACTATATCAGCATATAGAAAAACTGTGACTTCAAATTCAATAAACATTAATATATTCAGGAGTGTTTCACTGGATACTCAAATACCAACAGGTTCAGTAACAACCTAGATTTGATTTTTCAGAAAGGATTAATATCTCTTGGTAAGGTTTCAAAGTATTTTTTAAACTAAAATATAGGTGCACTTCTTAAAAATAGTGTTTATTGAAAATGATTCAATAATTACATTGTAATATATTTAAAATGGTAGGGAGTTATAGTGCATTTTCTAGTCCAATGATTATCTATTGGGATTTTTGAAAGTGTATGGAATATCTAGTTTCCCTGATTCCAATCCACAGTATACCAAGATAAATCCCCCAATCACTGTGATACCCAGACATGTCTCTGAATTATTTCCAAAGTTCCAAACAAAATAAAAAACAACCCCATTATTTGTGAAGCACTACCTTAGGCTAATTTAACAAACACATAGTAGGTTGGAAAGAAATCATCTCCAATAGTAAAATTCATATATATTTTCTTTATTTTAAGATTTGTTTATTTGAAAGGTAAAGGTACAGAGAGAACGAGAAGAAGAGAGAGCTCTTCCATCCACTGGTTCACTTCCCAAATGGCCACTGCTTTCCCAGGTACATTAGCAGGGAGCTGGATTGGAAGTGGAGCAGCAGGAATCAAACCAGTGCCCAGTGTATAGGTGCTGGCCTATACATTTTCTATCCAAGTTATTTGAGGAATTCTGAAAAATGAATAAGAAATTGACAAAAATTAAATATTGTTAAATGATTCATACAGGCATTTCTCAAAAGTTGAAAACTGAATGGATAAGAGGGTAAGAAATGTCAAGCTCATTATTAAAAAGAAAAGTGAAAACTACAGGCAGCAATGAAAATCCACTCTGTACCTTGGCTTGGTATAGCATGAAAGTTGTATTGCAAATAACTGAGTATATATACAAAGGAACTGTTGAGCTCTTCCAGTTGTACGTGGCCTGATATGGATCTTCTGAAGTGATATCTATCGTATCTATCGTTTATTAATCGAATTTATTCTATGTTTCAAAATGTACACACTTTATATTCATGAATACATTTGATAGAGTATTACTAATGTTGGAACACAGTTGAAAGCAACTTATGGCTGGCGCCGCGGCTTACTAGGCTAATCCTCCACCTAGTGGTGCTGGCATACCGGGTTCTAGTCCCGGTCAGGGCGCCGGATTCTGTCCTGGTTGCCCCCCTTCCAGGCCAGCTCTCTGCTGTGGCCAGGGAGTACAGTGGAGGATGGCCCAAGTGCTTGGGCCCTGCACCCCATGGGAGACCAGGAGAAGCACCTGACTCCTGGCTTCGGATCAGTGTGGTACGCCGGCCACAGCACGCTGGCCGGCTGCAGCGGCGATTGGAGGGTGAACCAACGGCAAAAGAAAGACCTTTCTCTCTGTCTCTCTCTCTCTCATTGTTCACTCTACCTGTCAAAAATAAAAGAAAAAAAAAAAAGAAAGCAACTTATATGTCCAGAAGAAAGAAGGAATGCATAATTGATGACATAAAACCGCTGGAAGAAGAGAAGAGATGGCAGATAGAAGGAGATAAAAAAAACAGAGAGGAAAAAAGAGAAAGAGAGGGGAGAGAAGGAGATGGGGGTGGAGGAAAGAGATAGAGGCAAAAGAAGAGGAGAGAGGAGGAAGGAAAAAAATGTATCAAGATCTAGAAGCTCCTGTTTTATGGTTTCAGATTTTACTGGGTCATAAGAAGCAATGGATTCTTCTAAATATGAGGAAGTGATAATAGATTTGAGGCAAGTTAAGGCTGCATAAATTATCATCAGCATTTTGACAAATTGAAAAGATTTTACTCAGAAAACAAAATTAGATTGCAAGAGAATGATTTTTCCAGACATCACACATTCTGTCATCATCAAGACACCAAACATGATATCCTTCAGAAGTTCTGAGACTTAAAAGGATTTAAGACTATCAACTAACTCAGTTAGCAAGTGTATTTTAAAATCCAGAAACAGTAGAGGGTAAAATAAGATACTCCTGGAATGTAGGTCGGGGAAATCTTCAGTGAGGAGATACTGGGTGACCTCAATGGTTTATTAGATGTATAAGGGGGGCATCATTGTGGTACAGGGGATTAAGCTGCATCCCATACAGGCAGTGGTTTGAGCTCCAGCTGCTCCACTTCTGATCCAGCTCCCTGCTAGTGTGCCTGGGAGAGTAGCGGAGGTTGACACAAGTGCTTGGGACACTGCACCCATGTGAGAGACCCAGATGAAGCTCCTGGATCTTGGCTTTGCCCTGGCCCAACTCCAGCCATTGCAGTCATTTGGGGAATAAAACAGTGGATGGAATATCTCTCCCTTTCTCTTTCTCTAACTCTACCTTTCAAATAAATAAAATAATCTTAAAAAAAAGATGTATAGGAAGGAAAGACAACAGAGTTGAAGGGAAAGAATAGGAGTAAATGCAGGGAGATGATAAATAACATAAAATGTTCTGAAGATCTGTTGTATAGTATAACTAGAACACAAAATAGGTGATTTGGGAACATACAAATAATGAAAAGGCAAAATAAATGGTGCTTTTCCATTGAGATGTATGCCTATAACTCCAGTTATGCAAGTGTGTGGATAATTGTGTGCACAGTATCTCTACCTATCTATGTAGATCTGTTTACCTATCTCTTAGAATTTATCTTGACACTATGTTTTAGTTTTTTTTTTTTTTTTTTTTAGTACTTCTAAAACAAAAGAATCTAATTATCAGGATGTAAGGATTAACCTTGTGACTATAAAGTAAATTGGAAGCATGTCATTGCAAAAATTAAAAGAAAAATAACAAAGGAAGGCAAGTGGGGATGGGAAGGTAGGAAGGAGAGAAATATCATTATGTTCTTAAAACTGTATATACAAACTACATGACATATAAAAAATAAATAAATTTTCTTAATAAGAAAATCAGATGCGACAGAAGTTTTAGTATGGAATCAGAAAACAAAGTAGGAAAACATTGATTTAAAAACATGGCATCTCAGGCCAGCACTTGGCATAGCAGGAAAAGCCACTGCTGGGACGCTGCATCCCATATGGGCATTGGCTGTGTCCAGACTGCTCCACTTCCAATCCAGCTCCCTGGCAATCATCTGTGAAAAGCAGTGGAAGGAAAAAAAGAAAAAAAGAAAAGAAAAGCAGTGGAAGAAAGTACATGGGCCTTCGCCACCCTTGTGGGAGACCCAGATGAGGTTCCCAGCTCCAGGCTTCAGCATGGCCCAGTACTGGCCATTTTGGCCATCTGGGTAGTGAACCTGAAGATAGAAAATCTCCCTCTCTCTGTCTTCCTCTCTCTGTGCTTCTGACTTTCAAATAAATAAATGTATCTTAAAAATGGTCTCTTGAATGCTGTTTTTTAATATTTACTGCAGCTTTTGTTTCACAATTCCTTTGTGCTCTTGAAATGTGCTGGATCCTATTAAAAATGCATGTATATTGATGCATTTTATTTTCCACTGCCACTTATATGACCTCATTCATTGTAATTTATAAATTTCGCAAAGGAATAATATGCCAAAATGCATAAAGTAAGTTAAATTGTGTCTTTATCCAAAGTGCAATTTCTTTTACCAATTAAATAATTTTATTGGACAAAATGCATGGAATAATTTATAAGCCAATAAAATTATAAGAATACAAAATGTGATCAGCATAATTATATAACTTCTTTGGAATACAGTCCCTAATATTTTCTAATCCATTGAGAATTACCAGATTTTATTTTCAGTTATAAACAGTAATGTTTTAAATTTGCCAGTAGGTTATATAAATGCTATTTAATACTTGGCTAACTTAAAAGGCTTCCCACCGAAATTTCTTTCCTTGGAGGTTGTAACTTCAGACCACCTAACTCTAGAGAAACAAATGCTTCTGACAGTGACCTAGGAATAAACTTCCATCAAGAGTTTGGTTTCCTATTAGCATGGATAACATTGTGAAAATGGACTAACCTCTAATTATATGTAAAAATTTGTGAGGGAAGTATCTTCCATGTATCAAGTTAAGTGCCAGAAAAACAGCGAAATATTTCTCTCAATTATTATGAGTGAAAACTTGGACCTGTTTTTTGCTTAATTTCACGTGTGAAAAAGACTTTGGGGTTTTTATAATGGAATGTGGGTTGATCATGAAATTGGCTACGGAAAAAATGGGCAAGCACAGGAAAGAAAAGTTGGCTAATCTACGTTCTTGTCGAAGGTGTGCCTCAGGTGTGTTTAAAGCCAAATCTACTGCTCTGGTTTTCCCATTTAGGAGTTAAAAGAGTCCCATGGGGGGCTGGTGTTGAGATGTAACAGGGAAAACCTCCCCTGGCAACATTCCATATGGGTGCCAGTTTGTGTTTTGGCTGCTCCACTTCAAATCCAACTCCTTGCTAATGGCTGGGGAAAGCAGTGGAAGATGGCCCAAGTGTTTGTGCCCCTGCCATCCACGTGAGAGAACAGGACGAAGCTCCTGGCTCCAGGCTTTTGCCTAAACCAGCCCTGGCTGCTGTGGCCATCTGGGAAGGCAACCAGTGAATGGAAGATCTTCTGTCTCTCCCTCTTATTCTGTAATTCTGACTTTCAAATAGATAAATAAATCCAAAAGAAAAAAAAATAGTGCTGCAGACTGCAACAAATGGGTCACAGAATTCCAGGACTCACTGCACCCATGACTGAAGGGTGGGGAATATTTCACCCCAATTAGTCAGATATGCTCTTAATACATTCCCTGTTTTGCACTTCTCCATACAATTTTGTTTTGAGGAAATAAAAGTTCTATGAGGAGTGTCCTATTATGATATTATTAGAGCTTCTGAAAACTAGAGCTTATACTGGACCTTATTTTATTCTATTGTCCTATTAAATTATTCATCAGACAGCAGCCATTTAATAACTTGTTCCTGTGTTGAGACCTGTGGAAGTACAGGCAACACTAGTACCACAGTGTTAAGTTCAAGTGGTTGACTCGGCAGAGAAAATAGTCAGTACAAATCCATGGGGAATTTTGGTATGCGACGTAAAGCAAATCAAAACAATTCATCAGACTACAAAACTCAGTGCGTCCTGATCACCAAGTTAAAACTCCCCATGTAATAAGAGAGGTTAATATAAAGATGAGTGCCCAAGTTTTAGAGAAACTAAATACATTAGTGATACAATTCAAGGACCTAAAAACCATATCAAGTATAGAGTTTTAAACTTCTGCCACAAGTCAGATTTGCTGTAATACAAAGAACAGACTCAAAGTTCCTCCTATTGAGTTAAGCTGCAAGCCCACTATATATATTCTATTCCTATAGATTAAACAGAAAAAGAATATTGATGGACAGCTGGTGGTTTCTGCCACAGTCATAGTGATGGTTAATATGTCAACTTGAAGGCACCAGAGGATGCCCAGATAAATGTCATAACATTATATTTTTAAATTTATTTTTTAAAATTTATTTGAAAGAGTTACATACAGAGGTAGAGCCAGAGAGAGAGAGAGGTCTTCCATCTACTGGTTCACTCCCCAAATGACCACAATGGCCAGAGCTGATCCAAAGCCAGGGGCCAGGAGCTTTTTCCAGGTCTCCTATGGGGGTGCAGGGGCCCAAGGACTTGGGCCATTTTCAACTGCTTTCCCAGGCTGATCCTGTCATTATATCTTCTTCTTTTTATATATGAAAGGTAGAGTTACAGAGAGGTAGAGAGAAAGAGATATTCTATTCACTGGCTCACTCCCAAAATGGCCGCAACAACCGGGGCTGTGCGGATCTGAAGTCAGGAGCCAGAAGTTTCTTCCGGGTCTCCCATGCGGGTGCAGGAACCCAAGAACTTGGCCCATTTTTCTACTGTTTTCCCAGGCCATAGCAGAGAGCTGGATAGGAAGTGAAGCAGCCCAGACTCTAACTGGTGGCCATATAGGATGCCAGCACTGCAGGTGGTGGCTTTACCGGCTATGCCACAGTACCGGCCCCTGATCATTATATCTTGATGTATCTATGAGAAGCATTTAAATAAGAAGACTGAGTAAATAAACTTCCCCCCTGAATGCAGGTGGGAATTACCCAACTCCTTGAGGGTCTGAACAGAACAGAGAGCCAGAGACTGAAAAAATTTCTTTGCTTTTTTTATTTGGAGTATCTTTCTTCTGCTTTCATACATTATACTTCATATTTTTATTTTTTGGACTAAGACCACATTATACCACTGGTTTTCCTCATTCCTCAGCTTTCAGAAGGTGGTAAACTGTGAAATTTCTTTCCATAATTGTGTGAGATAATTCTTAGCATCTCCTATATAAATTTTGCTGTATATCTGTCATCTATCTATCTATCTATCTAGGCACACACAAACAGGATATTCAGAAAGGGCCCTGGTTTTCTGAAAAAAAAAAAAAAAAAAACTTGAATAATAGAGTTAATCTGTGCCTAGGAAGTTATTGTTCAAAGTGTGAGAAGAGTGTGGTCTTATTGCAAACACATGTAACAGATAACAAGAGTATATTTTGCTTTCCCTAGCACATGAAGGACCCAACATAAAATACACCTCAGGTATTCCTATTTCTTCCAGTAAATGTAGTTTATAAAACACTATGTATATAATTATATTAATGTTTGCATGTACAGAAGTTTTCTTAAGAACACACTTCCAATATAATAATACTCATATGTAAGAAAAAACTACAACATAAATCAATATAGCTACTATTCAGCATGCCAGAAATGGAAACAGCAGTCTTGGTTTTAAGAAAATCTCACTTTCACCACAAAACAAAGAGTACCATTGTGTTAGCCTGTTTTTGTCACTAAAGTGAAATTCCTGCTAGGCCACTGATGAGGATTCACACCTTGGGAGTTTCCCTGTCCGAGACTGCGTGGGCTCCATCGACTTGGACATGGGGAAATCCCAGGAGATGACAGTGATGGAGTCAGACAGAGGAACAACCTCAAGGCAAGTGAGGCAGCAGAAAGAGACTTCCTGATCTCAACCTGTCATTATAAATCAACTATGGGCAAGAACTCCCTCCAAAGGACACAGCTCCAACGACCAACCTACTGGACACCATAATTGGGTTAAGTTTTCACCATGAACTAAGTGGCATCAATTTATCAATTTTATATTTAATGATTTACATGTGTTTGGAAGCCATATCCTATTCAAACCATAGCAGCCATGAACTTCTATTCAGAACATAATGAGAGAGAGAACATAAAGAGAGAGAACGTAAAGAGAGAGAGTTTACATATCTCTAAAGGGATCACTTACACAAACATGTGAATACAGGTATATATATATATTTCAAGAAGAAACAGGGCCAGCGTTGTGGCACAGTGGATTACCCTAAATAGATACTTATCCAAGATAGCTCTACCGTGTTCTTTTCTCTCTCAACTTCTCCAGTCCAGGCTACTAGTTTCATATTTTTTTATTTCCCCTGAATCCCGTCACATTTTGGGACATCAGAATACCAGATTTTTAATACTCCTTAGACGATCCTGTTATGTCACTAAAAGTGGATCAGATTTAATCCAGTTTTATGGAGCTAGAGCATTACTCGGAGTTCCTGCTCTTATTGATACAAAAGGACACTCCAATCTTACTCATCAAGGCAAACAAAATGAAAAGCAAACAAATATAGCCCAGGAGGCGGGAAATGATGCAACACAAGAAGGGTGAAAAACAGGCCTGTAGGATTTCCCTCCAGGGGTAAGAAATCTAACACAGAAACAATAACACAGAAATCAGGATAATCTAGTCTAGGCTATAGTGAGGGATTAATGCCCACTATCAACAAAATCACATAATGAAAAAGTAATCCTTTTCCCAATATACTGTGAATGCAAGTCGACGGGGATCACTGCTCACCACACATTCAAGATTACAGGTTAATGACACCCTCTCATTTCAGCCCACTAGAGAAAAAAATCTCCTCGGCCATTTCTCCCAGATTCCCCTATTCAGGACTATTTACATTGCTTTTCCTAAATCCAGAGTAGCTGCAGATTGTGGTCTTGAGTAGACATTCAAAGTAAAAATAACCAGCTAATTTTGTACGGTTCTAATCAACATCTTACAGATGTTTTTGTTAATAAAGTGATTTTTAAATTATTGTGCATTATAAAAGATATGAGAGTAGCATCTGAAATTTGGACACAGAGGAGTAATGGTAGAGAGCCTTATGGATTTTATTTTTTTTATTTATTTGAAGGTCAGTAATTGGGAGACAAAGAGAGAGAGAGAGAGTTAGAGATAGAGAGATAAAGATAGGTGGGGGAGGAGAGAGTGGAGGAGAGGAAGAGGGGAGAGAGAGAGAGTTAGAGAGAGAGAGAGAGAGAGAGAGAGAGAGAAAGGGAGAAAGGGAGAAAGGGAGAATCGATTAGCCTATTCATATGTCAAATGCTTTTAAAAACTGGAGCTGTTCTGCTATGGACTAGGAAAGAAGTAGAAGATGGACAAGTCCTTGTGCCTTTGCATCCAAAAAAATAAAAATAAAAAAGGGGCCCCGGTGCTGTGGCATAGCAGGTAAAAGCCACCGCCTGCAGTGCCAGCATCTCATTCGGACTCTGGTTCAAGTCCCTGCTGCTTCACTTCCGATCCAGCTCTCTGTTATAGCCTTGGAAAGCAGTAGAAGATGACCCAAGTCCTTGGCCCCTGCTCCCATGTGGGTGACCTAGAGGAAGCTCTTGGCTCCTGGCTTTGGATCAGCACAGCTGCGATCATTGTGGCCAATGTGGAGTGAATCAGCTGATGGAAGACCTCTCTCTTTCTCTGCCTCTCCTTCTCACTCTGTGTAACTCTGACTTTCAAATAAATAAATAAACCTTTTTAAAAAAATGGAGCTGACCTAGACCATAGCCAGGAACCAGGAACTGCATCCCAGTCTCCCAGCTGGTGTCAGGGACCCAATTACTTGAACAATCATCTGCTGTCTCCCAGGGTGCACATCAGCAGGAGTCTGGATTAGAAGGAGAGTCAGAGCTTGATCCCAGGCACTCTTTTTTTTATTTCCTTTAAAGACTTTTATATTGATTTTGAAAGTCAGAGTTACAGAGAAAGAGAGATAGAGAGGGAGAGAGAGAGAAAAAGAGAGAGATCTTCCAACCTCTGCATTCCTCAGATGATCACAAAGATCGGGGCTGGGCCAGGGTGAAGCCAGGAGCTTCTTCCAGGTCTCCCACATCGGAAGCAGGGGCACACACACCTGTATCATCATCCAGTGCTTTTCTCAGGCCATTGCCAGGTAAGTGGATTGGAGGTGGAACAGCCAAGACAACATATGGGACATATATGACAACATATGGGAAGCTGGCATCACAGGTACCTGCTTTATCAGCTATGCCACAATGCTGGCTCCATCCCAGACATTTTCATATTGGATGCCAGTGTCCCAACGTGGTGGCTAAGAGTGCTACGCCACAACAACTGACCCTCTTAATAAATTTTAATTTTAAAAAATAAAGGAAGAGAGCCTCACTAAAAATGCATTATTCTGTATTAAAAATACACAGAACAGTGAAAAAATCATTTTCCTGAAAACTAACTCAATTTTAGAAAATAACTACATGGATACCAAAAAATTATCCCAAATCAATAAGAAAGGCAAAGGTAAATTAAGTAGGGCTTAGCCAATTACTCAATTATTTAGATAAAAAAATCAGTGTTGATCTTCATATTTCACTTATAAACATAATGTTACAGATTAATTATATAATAATACATGGGATAGATTTATTTCTAAAGGTGAAAATGTCTATTTGATCACTGGATGGGGGAGATTTTCTAATATAATATTTAATGCCAAATGTATCAAATGAAAGCTAAAAAGATTTTAACACATACATTTTATCAAAATATTTTTTCTTAAATATTACCAAAATTAAAATACAAACAACACAGTCTGGCATTGTGGCACAGCAGGTTAAACCACCTCTTGGGATACCCACATCCTATATCGGAGTGCCAATTCATGTTCTGGTTCATTCACTTCTGAGCAAGCTTCCTACTAACGTGCCTGGGAATGGTCAGAATACTTGAGTTCCTGCCCTCCATAGACCTGTATGGAGTTCCCAACTCCTAGGCTCAACATGGCTCAGCCTTGGCTACTGAGACCATTTAGGGAGTGCATCAGCCAGTGGGAGGTCTCTCTCTCTCTCTCTCTTTCCTTCTTTCTTGTCCACCCTGCCTTTAAAATCATAAACAAATAAGTATATCTTTAAAAATACAAACACAAAAATAAAATACTTTAATGCAATAAATTAAACATGTGATTAATGTGTTCTAAACAAACCATCGAGGAAAACTAGGGAATCTGGAAATAGAAGAGTAGTGTTAGAGAGACTAGAGGATTTTCTTTTTTATTTATTTGAAAGACCAAATGATGGAGAAGGAGAAAGATAGAGACTGCATCAGCCTATTCACACCCCTAGTGCTTGCAGCAGCTGGAATTGAACTAGGTCATAACCAGGAACCAGGAACTCCACACAAGTCTCCCACACGGTACTAGGGACCTATTACTTGAACCATAATCAGTTGCACTCCCAGGGTGAAAAAATATTATCCATAATAATATATGTGTAAAATTTGTACAGACAACTAAGAAACAAGTACAAATAAATGAAACAAATGGCTCATGCTATTATCTAATGGTATTGCATATACCTGTATTCTCTGATGAATAGCTAACACATGTTGAGAAAAATATTAAAACTCACCAATATGATAGAAAATGAAATTTTCTATTTTGAGTATCTTAAATTAAAAGAAAGAAATAGTAATGCTCAAATATAATACCCACTAAAGCTCCAAAATACATGCCATACTAATATAAGCAATTAAATTACCATATGACTATAACTCTATGCACTATAAGATGTTAATTCCCATTTATATAGGAATTCTACTTCTGCAAATCTAATCAAAGAACATAATTTAAAATATGCAAAAGCCTGGTTTACAAAACCACTTATTTTCATTTTAATTGGAATTTCAAAAACCCAAAGATAATCCTAAAATATTAAAGAAATGGAATCAGCAAACATCAGTATAGCATTGTCCCTGCAATAGATTATTAGGTGGTCATTTGCATTCTAAGAATGTTTAAATTGGAGATTCAAAAATATTCACCTTTTAGAAAGATAATTGAAATACTGTACACACAGTGATCATAACTTTGAAAAACATTAAACATCCAGAGGAAATCCATAAAGCAGAAATGGGTGGATTGGGGTTAATAATTTTCCTTTTATAAATTGTAATATTTAGATATTTAGAAATTTACCAGTAAACTTTTGATTAGAAAGTGCACAATTTTCCTAATTTTAAGTAGAACTGAGAAATGATAATACTTAAGATATAGTTATTGTAACTTGAGAAAGAGAAATCATGAAACTACTATCGTTATCACAACTAGTTTTAGTGTAGACTAAGAATATATTTTTTTAGAATTTCTTTATCCTATAGACATATCTTAAGCTTGCAGTAAATAGAACAGTATTTTGTTTTTATGAGTTTGTGTGTGTGTTTTGTTTTATTTTGCTTCTGTATTTTCATAATTTTTATTAGAGTTTATAAGAAAGTATTTTTTTCTGCTACATATTTCATTTAAGTTAATCATTAACTTTTTATAACAAGATTTGAAATTCTATGTTATAAGTGATATCAAGACATATAATAAGACACTCTGGATTTCCAGAAGATTGAAATTCATGTGCGAATGCTCTGGGGACACAGAGCAGTGAATAATGAGAGGCAAATTATATGGAAGGTTGTAGATGTCTTAATTGAAGAACTGTGGAATGTAAATGAAGGTAGAAGTTCTCCATCTACTGCCACACCCAGTCCAAGGTTGCCTCGACAATCATCTTGCCAGATGATCTAAGCAATTTCAAGGCTTCTCTGCAGTACAGAGAAAACCAGCTCATTGAAAGAACATTCCTGTCGCTCCCCGTCTTCGTGGAGGAACGACACAGGACCCTGCGCTGTTCTTTCGTCTGCTCGGCCCTTCCCGGGTTTGCTGCTGGTTCTTCCCGGGTTGGCTGCTGGTCCTTCCCGGGTTGGCTACCGTCCCTTCCACCTCCGTGGAAGGGCGGTTCCCCCTGCCACATTCCCCACTTCCGCGGGGGAGCGGCACACCACCGGCCGGCTCTCTCGGGGGCTGCACAGGTGTTCCCTCAGATGTTTCTGGTGCATGTTGTCTCTCTCCTCCTTTATAGTCCTCCTCCGCCAATCCTAACTCGGCTGCCCACACACCGAGTATGCTGCTCTCCTCCAATCAGGAGCAAGTCCTACAGTTTATTGGTTGAACTGGAGGCAGCTGTGTAGAAGCTGTTTCCCTTCTAGCGCCATATTGTGGGAGAGCAGATGCATAGAATAAGTCTTAATTCCAGTAACTTAGTCTAGTCCGAGTTGCTCCCAGTTGCTCCCCACACATTCCAAAAATTACAAAGCTTATCCTCAAGCCACCAGTTTTTGTCCCAGCGCTTTCCCTTCTGAAATCAACTTTTTGTTAATGTCCCTCACAGAAAAAATAAAAGTTTTGAGTTACTTTCTACCATACCATCTATCATCCCATTCTGAAGTTACATTTCTGAAGTTCTGCATAGCACCTTGCATTTACCAAGCTTGATCCTGTTGGACGTGTCTTTTCTGCTAGCTTTTTTATCCCTTCATCGTCACAGGTCCTATGACAGCCCACCCTTCTCTTCAATGTTTCACTCCCCACACAGCTACAACTCTTCTCCTATAATTCCTAAAATTTCCAATGATGGATCCTCACTGTGTCTCAGAGCGTTGAACCACCACCTGCAGTGCCTGCATCCTCTATGGGCGCTAGTTTGACCTGGCTGCTCCACTTCCAAACCAGTGCCCTGGTAATGCACCTAAGAAAGGAGCAAAAATGGTCCAAACATGTGGGCCCCTGCACCCATGTGGGAGACCAGGATGAAGCTTCAGGCTCCTGGTTTTGGCCTGGTCCAGCCCTAGCCATTGCAGACATTTGGGAAATGAATCAGCTATTAAAAGGTACCCCCCCCATTTTCTCCCCCCTCTGTCTCTTCTTCTCTGTAACGCTGCCTTTCAAATAAATAAATACATGTTTAAATTTCCATTGGCATGACACTAGTTCCAACACCTCATTTAGAGAAGGTTTGAGATAATCAAGGAAACTCATACTCCAACAAAGAGAGGGAACTATTTTAAAATGAATTACTTGTCTATTTTTCACTTAAAATCCTCTGGCTATCCAGCTGAGACAGATTTGCCATTTTCAGTTTTTTGCTCTAATCTCATAAACATGTCTTTCCATGGGAACCATTCTCACTTACTATGTGCCCAGAACTTTTCACCATCTCACTTCCTCCCTCAGGTTGCTGGACCTCCCAAAATTATATTCTGTGATCTTCCAGTAAAAAACAATGCAAGTGTGTGTTTCATAATGTTCTTAGCAGATAGCTTGCTTTCTCAAGTACCAGCAGTCTCCAATAAGCAGTCACCTGTCCCGCTTCATTCAATAGCAAATGCTGATTATAACTCTTGTTTTCTTTCTAGTTATATTTACAATGAAATCTAATGTTCTACTCTGTAACGTTCCCTATGATTCAGGCCACATGTTTTGTAAAAACAGGGATTGTATTTGACACTTTTTCTATTTAATAACTGTGTTGTTATTCAGTTATATTTTCCCCTACCCCTAGCTCTTTTTTTCTCCTTCGAATGAAATACTCCCTGAATGTTGGAGAACCTCCTATTTTTTTCAGTCTTTTCATACTTCTCTGAATGCTTCATAGTTAAGGGTTGATCAAAACACAACAAACAAAAATAAGAGCAGAATTCAGATAAAATCATTGCAGTGTGGATCACGGTGGAACTGTCTGTAATTAAGGGATGCTTAGCATTTAGTTCAGATGAAAGCAGAATAAGGGACAGCTCTTTCATGTGGTTGTATGAGCACCAGTACGGTTGTCAGATTCAAGAAATAATGAAAGCGGATACTCAGTTAACACTGAATTTCATTTACATCTTAAGCCTACATTCTATGTTACAACCCCATGTGGTGAGACAACCCGTGTCTTTCTAATAGGGATTTCAGGGACTCCTGGAAAGGAAAGAAAAACACAGGAAAGGAAAAAGAAAATATGATGTAACTTTCCGGGAGCCCTGAGAGAGGGGAGCCAGGAAACAGGGGAAACACATGCAATGTAATCTTCAGATGTTATTGAGTTTGCCCAATGGACCTACAGGCTACTCCATATCAGTGCCCTGATTGGTTCATGTAGCATGTCTCATTAGCATACAATTTCAGTTTCCTGATACATTGATATTCTGCCCTCTTGCTTGGTTGTTATTCTATCCACCTCCCATCCCCCACCCCTCAGTTGATTAAATCTATACTCACTTTTCAGAAAGGGACCAAAATGAGGGAGCCACTTTGTGTATCAGAGCCAGGACTCGCAAGCTTCTCTGGCAACTCCTCTCTTTGAGTTCTCCTCCTGACTGCTAAGGCTAAGCTCTCAAACTTTCAATATATAACACTTTGTCCACTGTCCCTGTCGTGTGGAAATTCTTCTTGGATGTGAGACAAGAACCGAGATCACCCCCCTTGTCCCACATCTCCAGTGAAGTAAATAAGCAAGAACAAGTGAGTCGTTACAGGTGGAGAAGGCCATTGGTTTACATGGTGAAGAGGAGAATTTGAACCTATTTTTCCTCCCAACAGAGAAACCACAGCTTATAGGATGCTGGAGATTTTAGAAAGCCTAATTAATTATTGCTCCTCCATTTGATTTGAAAACCAAATTGTGATGGACATAGAAGCTTAAAAAATGTGGCTCACCTGAGGCGTGGAATTATCTGTGTTTTTGAGGTAGAGTTATATTGGCCAAGGATCTTCTGCTTGTAAAAGACAAACATAAATACAAAAAAAAAAAAACAACAACAATATAAATGTTCAAATAAATCAATTTGATTATATAAGGAAATGAATCTACATTTAGATTGCTTTTATTTGAGAGGTAGAGAGAGAAGATGGAGAGAGAAAGAACTCTCCATGTGATTCAAATTAGGAAAGGATTGGATTTTAAAAATTATTTAAGAAACTGAGAGGGGTTGGCGCTGTGGCATAGCAAGTAAAGCCGCTGCCTGCAGTGCCAGAATCCCATATAGGCACTGGTTCAAGTCCCAGCTGCTCCACTTCCGATCCAGCTCTCTGCTGTGGCCTGGGAAAGCAGTTGAAGATGGCCCAAGTCTTTGGGCCCCTGTACCCACATGGGACACCTGGAAGAAGCTCCTGGCTCCTGGCTTCGGATCGGCACAACTCCAGCCATTGCAGCAAAATGGGGAGTGAACCAGCGGATGGAAGATTCTCTCTCTCTCTCTCTCTCTCTCTCTCTCTCTCTCCTTCTCTCTGTGTGTAACTCTGACTTTCAAGTAAATAAATAAATCTTAAAAAAAAAAAAAGAAAGAAACTGAGAAAGAGAAGCCAGAGAGAGAGAAAAAGAGAGGGAGAGAGAGAGCTCCTATCCACTGATACACCCTCAATGCTTCCAAAGGCCAGGGCTGGGCAGGGACAGAGCTGGGAGCTAGGGATTCAATCCACATGTCTCACATGTGTTTCAGGAACCCAACTACTTGAGACATCACCAGTGCCTCCTGGATCTGCCTTAGCAAGAAGCTATCTTCAGAGGCCAAAGCTGGGAATCAAACCCAGGTACTTTGATACAGGAACTATGCAACTCAACAAGAGTCTTAGCCACTAAGCTAAACAGCTGTCCCAAAAGGAGTGAATTTATTCTACTGAAAATCTTATGGACAGGGTTTGTTAATGGTTAAATATTATAATCCACTTTGCATTATCTCCCAGGTGAGTTCTATCATATTTTAAATCTAATTAAGAAAAAATTATTTTGTCTTTGGAGGGGAAATTACCAGAAAAAAAAATTCCTGCTTATATCCCAGTTTCACCCGTTTCATGAGAAGAGTACTTCTTCCTGATTTTATGCAGCAAAATTCTAGTATTCAATCTTATTTAAGAGACATAGGCCCATTGCTTTCTCATATCTAAGCTAATTACATTGTCTAAGAGTTGAAATAAGCGGATTGGTTATGTCTAGCCCTGACTGAAGATTGGAGAGGCCACACCAAAGCTGCCTGGGATTGAATCACGAGCAGTCTCTAAAGATAAATCATAAGCAGGAACACAGAATTTTGGAAGACAAAAACAACAGATGTTCATTCAGTATTTGAGGCAGGAGTTAACTACCAACCTCGTGGGCTTGTTGCTGTTGGAATGGGTGGCACAAAGAAGAAAATTTGTTCTGCCATTTTCATCATATATGGGACAGCCTAAAAGGATCTAAATCTTTCTCTTTTGAAGGAAGTGCAGTGAGGAACATTTTGTTTTTCAGTGCTCAGTAGAACCCTTGAAAAATGTATCCTATGATGAAGCTTTAAAGAAAGAATGAATGAGTTCCAAATATACCATATTAAAAGACAGTATTTTACCCATGAGAGGGAGCTAGTTTCAGCTTGGGCGAGGGGATTACTCCATTGGTGTCCACTCACAAAACGGTTAAAGGAGTCCCAGTGGAGGTTTAAACACACATTGGTTTCAATTCCTTCAACAAGGTATCACTTCCTCTACCCTAGGTATTGCCAGAGAGAAACTTGACTCCAGGGCCTGAGTAACAGTCACAGCATTGCTAGAAGCAGACCTTAGGGACAAGAATATCCAAGGGCTACTATAGGAAACATTGAATTATTTCTGATTTGGCCAACAGGTTACATGTATCCAAAGCAGCTTAAACAGAGAACAATGGGTCGGGAATCAAGTGAGGAGACCACAGGCAAGAGGCAATTTGCTTTATATTAAACACCAGATGTTTAATTGAGTGACATTTTCCGTCATTTACTTAGTTTGAGTCTCTCATAAGTCTTTTAACGTGAATGATGTATGCTGAAAGTCCACTCTATTAAAATGAATGAGAAAAATCTTCACAAAATCTTAGAATTAAGATCAGAGTTATTCACGAGATTGGTTCAGAATTTTATTTACTTTTAAAATGTATTGGAAAGGCAGAGTGACAGAGAGAGAACAAAGAGGATGTGGAGAATCTTCCATCTGCTGGTTCACTCCTCAAACTGCCACAATAGCCAGGTCTGGGCCACGCCAAAGGCAGGAGCAAAACCAAAGCCATCTTGGTCTCCCTCATGAGGGTCATGGGTGAGTACTGTGTTATCTGTTGCATTCTGAGGCGCATTCACATGAAGCTGGATGAGAAGAAGAGTAGCAGGACTACAACTGGCACTCTGGCACGGGATGCCAGCATCACAAGCCTGGTTTAGCCCATTGTGCCAAGAAGCCAGCCCTTGATTCAGCACTTCACAAAATATCACGGTTGCAGCTTTGGAAGGAAATCACTCCAGGATAAATTTTAAGCAGATCATGATTAAAGCAGTCAAGGATGATGCTGGTGCTGTGGAACAGTGGGTTAAGCTACAGTCTGCAGTGCCGGCATCCCATTTGGGTGCTGGCTGCTCCATAGTAATGTGCCTGGGAAAGCAATGGAGCATAGCCCAAGTCCCTGCACCCCCACACCTATGTGGGAGACCTGGAACAAGCTCCTGGCTCCTGGCTTTAGCCTGGCACAGCCATGGCTGTTGCAGCCATTTGGGGAGTGAGCCAGCAGATGGAAGATTTCTTTCTGTCTCTGCTTCTCACTCTCTGTAACTTTACCTTTCAAATAAATGAATCTTAAAAAAAAAATAAAAGAAAAAAAAATCATGGTGTGGATAATGCTCCCATCCCCTTCAAACAATATGTGTCCTTTACAACTTCAAGGAGGAATTTGAAGGGTTTTCTTTAAGCTAAAAAAGCATTTTATAGTAGTATTCATAATATTTTAATGCCACCTTATATCTCTTATTTAAAAATAATCAGTAAGAGTTATTGTAGAAACAAAATAAGAAAAAAGATGAACCCATACTAAAAGCATTGTCACAAAATGACAGGGTCCTGTGGGCTAAACTGAATGGTTTTACATGTTTCCTAAAAGAAAAAGACCCAAACGGTAGAGTTAGAAACATACCAGGGGATTCCAATTCAATCCCATCAAGGTGGCATGTACCAATGCCATCTCACTAGTCCCGGTGATCAATTTCTGTTCACAATGATCATAATGATAGGACTAAGAGCCAAAGGGATCACATAAACAAGACTAGTGTCTGCAAATACCAGCTGATAGAATAAAAAAGGGAGAGAATGATCCAACATGGGAAGTGAGATACACAGCAGACCCATAGAATGGCAGATGTCCTAAACAGCACTCTGGCCTCAGAATCAGGCCTTAAGGCATGCGAAACTGGCTAAAAAGCCCATGAGAGTATTTCAGGCATGGAAAGCCAAGACACTCTGGAAAAAAAAAAAAATGACCTAAATGAAAGATCTCCGTGAGTGAGATCCCAGTGGAAAGAACAGGTCTTCAAAGAAGGAGGTACCTTTCTCTGAAGGGAGGAGAGAACTTCCACTTTGCCTACGACCTTGTCTAAATATGATCAGAGTCGGTGAACTCAAAAGGCTTCCATAGCATTGGCAGCTCATGACAAGAGCCTAGGGGGATTACTGATGCCATAAACAAGAGTGTCAATTTGTTAAGTCAACAACAGGAGTCACTGTGCACTTACTCCTCATGTAGGATCTCTGTCCTTAATGTGCTGTACAGTGTGATTTAATGCTATAACTAGTACTCAAACAATATTTTTCACTTTGTGTTTCTATGTGGGTGCAAACTGTTGAAACCTTTACTTAATATATGCTAAACTGATCTTCTGTATATAAAGAGAATGGAAAATGAATCTTGATGTGTGTCGCTCCCCGTCTTCGTGGAGGAGCGACACTGAACCCTGCCTAGGCTTCATATCCGAGTCACGGCACCATTATGTCGCTCCCCCTCTTCGTGGAGGAGCAACACAGGACCCTGCGCTGTTCTTTCGTCTGCTCGGCCCTCCCCGGGTTTGCTGCTGGTTCTTCCCGGGTTGGCTACTATCCCTTCCATCTCCGTGGAAGGGCAGTTCCCCCTGGCCACATTCCCCACTTCCGCAGGGGAGCGGCACACCGCCGGCCGGCTCTCTTCGGGGGCTGCACAGGTGTTCCTTCAGCTAGATGTTCCCCATAGATGTTCCTGGTGCATGCCGTCTCCCTCCTCCTATATAGTCCTCCTCCGCCAATCCTAACTCGGCTGCCCACACGCCGAGTACGCTGCTCTCCAATCAGGAGCAAGTCCTACAATTTATTAGTTGAACTGGAGGCAGCTGTGCGGAAGCTGTTTACTTCTCTCCCAGCGCCATATTGTGGGAGAGCAGATGCATAGAATAAGTCTTAATTCGAGTAACTTAGTCTAGTCCGGATTGCTCCCCACAGATGTGAATGGAAGGAGAGAGGGAGTGGGAAAGGGGAGGGTTGCGGGTGGGAGGGAAGTTATGGGGGAGAAGCCATTGTAATCCATAAGCTGTACTTTGGAAATTTATATTCATTAAATAAAAGTTTAAAAAAAAGAAAATTATATTTACTAAATAAAAGTTTAAAATAAAAAAAAAACAAAAAATAAAGAAAAAGAGACTGTGATACTCTAGCTTTCCAATTTCCTCCTTGAAATGCTGGAAAAATATACCACGTCCTTAGGCCTCTATTTCCCCATTAGTAAATTGAGCTTGATGGCATTACTATGTGAGCAGGTGACAAGGAGACCTGAAGTCAGCAAGAAGTCCCTTTCCAGGGGAAGATGGCTTGGCTGACTGGCTCTGGGGCCTTCTTCAGGTCATGTGACCTTTCCATTTGTGCACACATTTGTACAGTCGGTCAGTGACAGTTTCACGGCACCAGACCTACAGGGAATGCAACCAGTCACCCTTGCACTAGTCGTTCTCCTGGCCAGATTGTACTGGTAACTTCTGGAGAGCTGCCTTTGAAAACAGTTTCCTAGGTGGGCATTCCGCATCCCAGTGCAGTTCCTTATCCTTTGTTCTTCCTGCAAGCCTCTCTGCTGAATGCCACCAGATTGAAAGCCTCATTCTTGTGTTTTCTTAATGGAAGACCCACGTGGGTGTTGAAGAAGAACCGACATTTTCTGTGAAAATTGTACCACATATAAGCAACAGATCATTTGCCTTTCTTATCCTTGAATTCAGAGAGGATTTGGTTTTCAGGAACGTGACCAAATGATGTTCATCCCTGAGGGAAACAATGAATTTTCTTTTCAGACTAACAAAAGTGTCTTTCCACTCTGGAATGTTATATATCAGATCTTATCATGGAGCAAATAAAAACAAATTTCATTTTTATGCAAATAATCTGAAGGTTGAAATTCTGCTGGCTTCTATGGATCGTCCGTGCATTAATTTATGATTAGATTTTTGTATATTACCTACTTTTTATATGATAATGGCTACATAAAGAAACATGCATTTTCCTAAGTTACTCTTGTACAGATCTGCATGTGGGAAGGACTGAATAACATAATGAACAAAGTTTCTGAAGGAACGGCTATATAAAATTGTAGAATATCTTTCAAGGGACAAGTTATTTTTTATAGAAAGTTAAGGGCATAATTGGAACAATGTATGTATAGCAATTTTTTTTGAAGTGAACTGAAAAACATGACATTGAGGCATTGAAAATCTGATTTTTCAGGAATCATTTGTTTTAAAATCAGGATTTTTGTTTCCATGGCTAAAATGCCATGGAATATGTACCTGATGAGTGGTGTTCAGAAAGTTCATGTAAATGAATATTTAAAAAATGCTTTGCATAGATTTCAAAAATCTTTTCATTTGTTTTACTTTAACTTGCTTTAGTTATATTTTATCATGAAATTTTGAAGTCTCCTTTTATTATGCACAGACATATGTATCAAGATATATCTAACCTATACGAGTCCATATACTATGCAGAAAAGGAGCATGTTCTTTTTTGTTCTTCTTTTGTTATTTGCATACAACTTCACCAAATATACTTCTAGCACCAAATACATTGAGTGCCAACGAAAATGAAAATGCCTTTTCACAGCTGAGGCTTTAAGCAAGCTACAGACAGTTGTGGGTACTTTGGGGACTTCTAAGCATATTTGTTCTCGGTGAAACACCAGATCCTGACATTTGAAATAATGTGACATTTCTTCAGATTTGTGGCATCAGAAAAGTGTACATTGAGTTGAATCTGTGTTCCCATAGCTTTCATCACATTGCATATACTAGAGAAACTAGAACTACAGAAAATTCACTAAAAGAAAAAGAAATCAAACAGGGACTATCTTTTACCTAAGACGAGTTTCGTTTTCTCTCTTCTTTCCACGACATAGTTGGGTTCCAGCTGCTATTACAGATAGAAAAAACACTACCCGTAGAAACAGAAGAAAAAACGTGGGGCCAAGCATCCTGAGTGCCCAGCCCTTCTACACTTGCAGGAAATTGATCATGATTACATACATCTGATCTTAATGGGTAGTCCCTGCTCTGAGGCCCAGGGAGGACAGCCAAAGAGGAGAGGAAAAAGCAACTCAAATTGCCTGCCAAAATGCCAAAATGCCCTGAGGAAGAAATTGTTTCCTCCAGTTAAATCTGCAGATGATTTTAGCCTCGTGTTTATGTGCAAAGAATAAGTCAATAATGTTAACATCTAATTCCATTTATGCCTCCAGATAGTGGTGGTATTCTAAGCAAAGCAAGTTACTAAGTTTTTATTTCACGTCTTTACAAAATTAAGCTTCTTTTAAACTATATTTAAATGATCATGCAAGGGACACTTAAAATTCATCAAATATTCAAAAAGAAAATCACAGAATTCAAAAAGTATTCTTATGAATTTGGGTTATACACTAATCATGAGAAATGTTAGCTCAAAAATAAAAAAGCATGACTTTGGTCAACATATTTGTGCAATTAATTATGAAATTATTATATAAAGTATTTCACAATTTATGAAATTATCATATAAAAATGAATGATTCAGAATGAAAAATAATTCATTACGAATTCTTCCATCTGGGAATTTAATGAATTTGCTGTTGTTCTTTAATAAAATGAGGATACTACAGAAGTTCATGGAAAATGCAATTAAAAGATAAGTTTAAAAAAATTTGAAATCTATACCATTTTTTCATCATACACCCATAGACTTTTTGAAGATCCTTGGTATTTCTGATTTTTGTTTTGGTCACCTAGAGATAGTGGGCAATGATGACCATAGTATATTTTAATTACTTGAGTATCCCCTTCTCTGTATGGTATGGTTGCAATTGCATGAATTATATTAGCACTGATCTACAGGGCCTGGTGACACTAAAAAGCAAAATGTCATCCTTTCCTAAAGAGAATTACTCTTTTCTTAAGTAAAATAGTTACAATGAATGACTCTTAAAATGTCTCTATTTAGAAATTAGTCGGAAATCATGTCTCAAAGTTTTTTGGCTTGTTTGTTTGTTTTCCTTCATGTTACAATTATAGAAATTTGGACTTTTTCTTTGAGTCTCCAGAAAGTGTTGGGAACCTGAAAAAGGAAGTGAGTGAGAGGGTCTTGCAATATAATGAGACATGAGTGTTCCGGTGCAAGATGGGATTTGGGGATGGAGGAGACCACTGAGAAGTTGCCAGTGGTTGGAAATGAGTGAAGTTTTTTTCTGAGAGCAATAGTATTTGACATTCATCTTACAGCTGTAAATTGTTGTTAACCTGTGCACACATGGAAAGTATCTATGTTTGTACGTTTATGTGTGTGCCTTAACTCTCAAATATATTTGTTCCAAATTGGGAATAACCTCACTCTATAATTCATCAAAGATTCTTCTCTTGATTTTCTAATTTATAAAGTAAACAAGTAAGTAAATAGATTTACATTCCTCTTGCCCACCAAAAAAAGCAAAGCTGTCTACAAATATGGAGATAATTAATGTGTATATATATTCATTATATGTATGTGAATATATATACATATACATGCATAAGTATTTCCACAAAGGAATGATTATCTGCCATTTTATGTTATGGGGACTGTGCAAGAGAGTACTCCAGTGTCCACCATCAAAAAAATAAATAAATAAAGCTTAGCGAATAAACTTGTCAGTGGATGGTTAGCTTTATACATTTAACAGAAAGAAAAGAGTTAGCTCTATATTTTTAACAGGAAGTGACTGAAAAAAATATGACTTGAATCTAGGAAAGGTGTGCTAATCACTCATTCCTAATTTATCCTTGTTTCATTTTTTCAGGTACTTTTCCCCCCATTGCCTCTATGTGCAGTTCTTAAGGATTCATCTCTTCGATTCCCAGGAAATGTCATCTCCATGCATCAACAATGTCTCTCCTCCATGATTACAGAGGAGTTTCTGGAGAAGGCTGTGGCCCCAGCTTTTGTTTTAAGGGGATTGGTTCTCAACTCAAGCCACAAAATCATAAAATCAAAATACTGTCAACACCCGTAAACTGGGAGTTCATTTCATTAGGTCAATGTGTATAGTAATTAAATAAAACTGTAATATAATACAATTCTGGTGAAAATATTTGAGAGGTTATGCTAATTATTTGTTATCCAATTTTTGCTATTTCTAAAAATTGAACAGAATCATGGCAATCAAAACCAGCACATACAAATAACTCTTCTTTACAATTTGCTAAGGGGAGTTTTAAAAGTTTCTCCAAAGTCAAGAATGCAAGAATGTACTGCATGAACACTAAATTTTCAATTCTGAGTGAATTACATTTAATAAATGGTGCTCTTCACTGAATATAATTAAATATAACTATAATAATATTCTCCATAAAAGATTTCTGTATACCTTTTGGGCAAATAAAGTGAGAACAATCATCATTCTTATTAAATTAGAAAACATAAGTCACTTTTCTGATAGAAAACAAAATTAGTACCATGTAGTTTCCTGCTTTTCAATTAAATAAGTTACCTTTCTTCTTTTAAATGTAAAAAGAAAAAAAATACAACCTCTAGGGTATGTTAACAGTATATGGGAAGGTAAAATTATAAAAATAACATTAATGTATAAAATATTAAATGCAAGCACAAACAAAATCTTGGTGCATAGTAGTCATCCAATAAATATTCGTCAAAAAGTCAATGAAATGCTGATTTTTTTTCCGAGTCTTTTAGCAGGAAGTTAATACCTGGACTTTGACTTCCATCTTTAAAGTGATTTATGAATCTATTGTTTAATCAGATTCAGTATTAACTGCTTTGACATTAGTATTTAATTATTTAGTGAACTGAACCTTAGAAAGCATATTATACTGTGGATTGTTTATTTGTTGACAATGGCATTTATTTTATTTCATTTCACAACTTTGAGAAACGGACTATAGAGAGGTTAAAGCAATGTGGTGATGAATGCCACCTAATGAACAAGCTTTTCTTTTCTTACTGGCCCCAGAGTTAGACAGTATTTCCCAGACTCCCTTGCAATTGGGATGTAACCATGTCTCTGAATCTAGCAAATGTTAGCAATTGGTCCATGGTGTGCTTCCTCTGGGACCTGCTCATAAAAATCTCCAACAGTCCCTCCTGCATATCTTTTCTGTCTTCACTAGACCTGTGATTTTATAAGCCATATGTTGAAGAAGTCAAACCCAAAGGTAGATCAGGTCTTTGAGTAACATCCTGGAGGAGAGGCACCCATCAACAAAGAATCCTATTTTTTTATTTCAATGGATTTAGGGGAGAAATAAACATCTTATGGTAAATCTCTAAGACTTAGTGATTGATTTGTTAGAGCAAACCTAACCAAATGGTATGGGGTTTTCTTTAGATCTAAAAGTAAGTAAAAATCCAAGATAATCCTTCAGGATTTTCTGAACACATTTCTTTGTCTAATTCAAATTAAGTTTAAGTTGAGCTTGTAAATCTCTGGGAAGTTTGGAGGGATATTGGTCAGAATGAAATAGAATAGGAAGATTGATCTCTCTGTTCACAATAGTATCATCTCAATATGAGCACTTTGAAAGATGGTAAGTCACTCACGTTTACAGCATTCTGTTCCATTTAAATCAGATCAAAATGACATTGAAGTGAAAGATACTGATTTTTAACAACCTCGAAAAAGCATATGTCCTTTACCTATATGTAGTTTTGCTCTATATGTTGACAGACTTAAACATTTTGGTAGAAGCAATGATTAAGATTTGTGACTACAAGTACACGGAGTATGTGCTTCCACAAAATGAAATGGTACCAAGAGAAGTGATTGAAATACCTTAAAATGTAAGGGGATCTCGTCTATCTTTTTATTTGTATAAATTTTTTGTTTATCACATTGCAAATTACTCACAAGTGTGTAATACCTACTAAGTGACACATCTATGAATTCATATAGATGAACTGTTACAAGAATAGCAATAAAATATGAACTTTTGCACCTAAAACACAAGTTCTTTTTTTATTTTGCATTTTACAATAGATTAGTATATTGGTTCAAAATCCTCCTCTGTTCCCCATGTCTTCCTTTTTATCAAGCTTCAGTTGCATTCAGATATCATTTTAAGAGGCCTTGATCTGATGAAGAACAGAAGCCAATCCCCTTTTCTTTCAGGTCAATGATGTATTAAGAAGTCAGCCAGAGAAATTCTGGGGAAGATTTTTCCCTCAAGAGGAAAGGCAAACTCATGCAGAGAAAATCTGCTGAGCATCACTCCTTTGTGTTATTCTTTGATTGAAGTGACAAGAACACAAGGCTTGGAGCAATACAGGCAACCAGTGACACTACAGAAATACCACCCAGAACTCCTCCTGCGTCCATTTGGAAATAATGCCTGCAACAACGAATGTTGAGCTTTCAGGTATTTCGAGAGAAGCCCCATTGTTCAATGTCACTGTCACAGCCACAGCTGGTGGCCTGCTCATGCTTCCTTGATGCTTCTGAGCAACATGGCCTAACAAGCAGTTGGCAGAATGTGCCTCTCTGTCCCTACATGCTTTCTCAGCTCTGCGGACTCTTTTTACCACTCAGTTAGCAAACCCACTCAGGGAACACTGAACCCTTACTTCTGTGAATTGTCTTCAACCAAAGGTGGAAGGTGGCTGATGATTAACTACTTCAGCTCCACCTCTCCAGTGGAAAAACACCAGTGGTATGAGTTTCCAGAGTTCCCCAGCACAGCTGAGCTTCGGAGAGCTACAGCCGTATTATCACTTGATAATAATCCTTGTTGGCTGACTTCCCATCCTGGTCCCACTTCCTCAATCCCTTACCAGTTTTCTTGGGATCATCTCCAAAACAAACTAAGTGTACTCTAATTTTTGCTTCAGCGTTTGCTTCTGGGAAAAAAATGTCTTTTACTGGTAAGGAATACACATCTTCAGTATGATTTCTCTTTTGGAATTACAAGTAAAAAGGATCATTCCAGTGATTGACACTAATAGATTGTTAAATTCTCTTTTCCTCATGTCTAAACTTTATCCTTGATTTACAATTGAATGCTTATTTATTAATTTAAGTCAAGCTTTCATATATAGGCTATATATATATATATATATAAGCTATTATCCCCTGATGAAACATTGTTAATTACTCACTAGTATACCTGTGGAAGAAAAAGAATAAAGGAAATAAGAAAAATTTAAAAACTAAAAAAAAAACCACGAAGATTGGGACTATAAATTAACTTCCTGACTCAGAAGAACTGTCATTTATTATAAAATAGACGACAATGAATTTTTAAAAATATAGTTAAAAATAGGTTTTCTAAGGTTGCCATTAAAAACTACCACCCATTTTGTACTTAAATCAATACACATTTCTGCTGTCAAAGTTTTAGAGGCCAAAGTTCCAAAAATCACGGTATTCAGAGTGTTGACTGCTTCTGGCATCTGAGGCAGAACCCTGTGCCTCTTTCCTCGCTTCTGCCGGGTGGCACAGACACTTGGTGTTCCGTGGTTTGTTTCTCTGCTTTGTGGCCTTCCCTGTGATCTGTGCCGCAAACATTACACTCCTTTCTATTCAAAGGACTGAAAAGAAGTCCAGTCATTGGATTCAGGTTCCTGTCCACATTCAGGATATAAATTCATCTTGAAATCTATAACTTTATTGGAATTGCAAAGATGCTTTCCAAATAGGGTCATTGTTTTGAGGGAAACAGAGATACTACAAGTTAGGGTATAGACTTCATTGTCTGGGGAGACAATTCCACTCACACTAGTGGATGAATTCAAAGACAGACATGTAGCACCTTTAAGGAGGGAAATATCACAGAATTTAAGGAAGGAAATCAGCTAAATAGATTACAGGCAGATTACATCATTGTGTCTATTGTAGATAGAAGAATTTCCCCAGAGGCAGGTTATAGGAAGATGTTTAGATGTGATAAGAAGCAACGGAAAGCCAACCTTTGAACTACACCAGGGCCTGAGAAAAGCACAGAAAGCAAAACATGTGAGATGGAAATACTCCTCATGGACATCACCGAAGAGAATTTTCACAGCTGAGAAAGATATCAGCTGTAGCTATGCTGGTTGAAATACCTCATCTTGATTTAGGTAAAATCAGCCCCCAGAAGTCCACAAGCTCCTTCACTGTAAAAGCAGAGTGCTCTATAAGCGACCAGCCACAATCATAAAAAAGGATAACACTAAAAACATAATAAAATTCAAGTCCGCTTCAGACATGTTTCCCTGTAGAATATTAAACACTAGAGGAGAATTCAGAAATACTTTTCCTGCCAAACAAGTTGTATCTATTATGTAAAGAAATTAAAAGGAATCCCGTGATAATGAAAATAATTGAGCAATGTCAAACATGGCAGTTAACCATTAGCTATTTTCACTTCATATTATTCCCAAACCAACATTATGAGTTAGATAATATTATCATTCCCATTTTTTTTTCTGATGTAGAACATGAGGCTTAAAAAGGTCAGGGAATAGTACTTATGATTAATGCTTTAGTTTGCCTGTGTAGGCAAAAACTTGAGAATCATTTCCACTATGTAACCCTTTTGAAAAATTTCTTAAGTCAGACACTATGGAAAATATAAATAAATCTAAATTTAAAATTTAAAAATTTAAATTAAAAAAATTTAAGAACCACTATTGATTCCTGAAACTAGTTATATAGTACATAGAGTATTGAGAATTGTCTAACTATAAATGTCAGTTTATGGACTTTAAAGAGAACATACATGATAAAAAACAGTATGTTAGTAATCATGTTGACGCATACTGAGCCTTGTGGCTGATTTCACTTAGTGCCTCTTTTCATACTAGGTAACAATTAAGTATAAGAACATACAAAGGGTTTTCAAAAAGTTCAATGCAAGTATGTATTATGAAAAAATCATGTACAGATTTGAAAAGGTTTTTACATGAAAATAACATGTCTTTCAATTCTATTTTCCTACAAACTTTTAAAATTACCTTCATATACTTTCTTATATTCACAAAATCAGAGGGTTGAAAAAGTTAAATAAAAAAAGGAAGCTAAAAATAAAATTGAGGCAAATATAGCTTAAAATTTTCTTAACATACAGAAAGTGTCCAGGTTTGAATCCCAGCAACAATTTAAAATATATATTTTCTAAAAATTTATTTATTTGAAGGGCAAAGCAACACATACTGACAGAAAGAAATTCTACATCTGCTGCTTCACTATCAAATAGCCATAACAGCCACTGCTCGGCCAGGCCAAAGCCAAGAACCAAGAACTCCATCCTGGTCTCCAACGAACGTGCCAGGGTCCCAAATACTTGGACCATCTTCTGTTGCTTCCCCAGGTACATTAGCAAGCAGGTGGATCAGAAGCAGAGTAGACAAGCTCAAAACAGTGCTCCAATATGAGATGCCAATATGGCAAGCAGTGGCTTAACATGCAGCACCACAGTACGGGCCCCCACAGCCAATTTGATTCTTACTTTCTGCTGATGCAAACTCTGGGAGCTGTGGGTGATAGCTCAAGTAGCTGGGTCACTTCCACCTATGAGGGAGATCCATGTTGAATTTCAGGCTCCTGGCCCAGCCTTGATTGTTGCAAACTTTTGGGGAGTGAACCAGCAGACATAGGATCTCTCTCTCTACATCCCCCTGCCCTTCCTTTCAAATAAAGTGAAAATAAATATGATTTACTGAAAAATACAAAACACATAAGTAAAAGTAAAAAGCAAACTGGGAAATAAATTTCCACTGATATTCTAAACAAATGATAAGGACCCAAAATTAAACCAAGTTCATATAGATCTTCAAAAGCAATATTTAATCTCAAAATGAAAACCACATTCTCCAGCCTAATGTAATTCAAATAAATAGAAATAAAGTTAAGGTGGGAGAAGTAATAGTTTGAGAATGTTAAATAGGAAAGTACAAAGATAGATTTTTCATTTATCAAATAAATGATATTAGGAGACAGTAATCAGAGTGAGATTGTCTAGGTCTTATTTTGCTGTAAATTGATATGATAATATGAGGAAAAGATTTCAAAGTGTGGTTTTTAACAACTGCTTCAATTCCTCACTGAGGAACATAGCACATGGACAGAATAAAAAAGAGATGAAGATAAATGCTGAGATTGTCATTGTTACCTTTCTTATAATATCTGGAAAAACTGGAAACACAATGTGTTTCAAATGTGAATGGCTGAATATTCAGAGTTCTTTTTTATTTCTGTACTTTTATACACTTTTTTTATTACCCACAAGAAAGTATCATTTTAATCAGATGAAAACAAAGTGTCTTCTTTATAATTTTGTTCAAAATTAACATGATAAGAAAAGCCAAATATATTTCATTTACTTTAATTATGTGCTATGATCCTTACCACTTGATATATATTGTTCAAAGCATCATAATATATATGATACTCATTACAGATCCAAACACAGGGCAGAATATTGAAGTCTTAGAAGCCATGGCAGAATTCAGATCTGTGAGATCACCATTTCCAGGCAGTCCTTTCACTCTCTCCTAGAAGGAAGGTAAGCAAAGTGGTTTGTGTCTATTGAATCCTGCCACCCTCTCTCAGCCTGTTATGGAAAAACTTGCTGAGCCCAGTAGTAGGAATCCTGAGATACGTCCCACACCGAATGGATGATTACCACCCATTGCCCCAAGGAAAAGATTCCAGGTGTTAAAAATAACCCTCGTTGGCGTCTCCAGATGGCATCAGTCAATTGCAGCCAAAATGTCTTTAAGCTAAGGAAGGCGAAGCCTGACTGAAGTGTTCTACAGCTTTAAACACAGCCAACTGTAACTGTCTGTAAAAACTGTAGCTAGCGAATGTGTGAGACTACGGAAACAAGAAAAATCATTTCATTAGATGAGAAAATTTCAGGTCTTGTATTACCTATTTCCTTCACTTCAAATTCCACATTTGATTATGTGATTTTCTGTAGAATACATAGTATTCTGTCAAATGGAATAGATAGGCATGTATATGAAAAATATAATTCTCTCTACAACCTATACTCTATTGCCTTTTTCTCCTTACAGAGAATATTATATGACACTGAAAAGATGTGCTAAATAGTCAGTGAATTTTCTTCCTCAAGTGTGACTTTTTAGAATATGTATTGTGAGGCAGGGATCATTTACTGTACTGTTTACTGATCTATGTTAATTATTTAGAAAGGATCCTAGGACATACTAAGTCCCTATAAATATTGAGTGGCCTATACTAAGTGCCCTGTAAATAAATGAGTGGCAGAAAGAAAACAGAAACCAAGAATAAGAACTAAAACACATTTGAAAAATTAGTATCAGTTCATGTATTCATCAAATATTTATTGACTGTTATATATGAACATACACATATATTTCATCTGATGGAATATGGTGTATCATATGCAAGGAAATGGGAAAAGCCTTGATTAAGAGGCACCCATGAAAAATAATACTGAGTCCTAAAGGAACATATATTCTCTAATTTTTAAACATTTCATCCTTTTGTTTTAAAAATTATTTATTTATTTGAAAGAGTAACAGAAAAAAAAGAGGGAAAGAAAGATAGAGTGAGAGATGGAGAAAGAGAGATCTTCTGTTGGCTGGTTCACTCCCCAAATGGTCACAAAATTTGGAGCTGGGCCATATCAAAGCCAGCAGTATAGAATTCCATCCAGGTCTCCACATGGATGGCAGGGGCCGAAGTACTTGGACCATCCTCTACATTCCAAGGAGTATTAGCAGGGAGATATATTGGAAGCAGAGAAGCTGGCATCAATGGTGTAAAGCACTGCACTGCAAGGCTGATCCCTATACTATACAACATATATAAAATATATATACAATATACAATATATAAATATATATGCAATATACAATATATAATATATATAATTCTATTATTTTTAATTTGTATTTATTTATTTATTTTTTATTTTTTAGACAGTGAGAGAGAGAGAGACAGAGAGAAAGGTCTCCCTTCCGTTGGTTCACTCCCCAAATGGCCACCGTGGCCAGAGCTGCGCCAATCCGAAGCCAGGAGCCAGGTGTCTCCTCCTGGTCTCCCATGCGGGTGCAGGGCCCAAGCACTTGGGCCATCCTCCACTGCCCTCCTGGGCCACAGCAGAGAGCTGGACTGGAAGAAGAGCAACCGGGACTAGAACCCTTGCCCGCATGGGATGCTGGCGCTGCAGGAGGAGGATTAGCCATGTGAGCCATGGCGCCGGCCCCTAAAATTCTATTATTATTATTTTTATTTAATGATTATTCTTTCTTATGGGAAGAACTAGTACAATCACGTATTTGAGAGGAGAAGTAATAGGTACTGAACCTGAAGGAAAGTTGGGGCAATAGTGGCGGCACTGGCCTGGTAAGTCTGAGATTCCATTTCCAACCAAAGGTAAAACTTCCCACCAAATATGGTATAAACACGTTTCATACTACACCTATACAGAAGCTTTAATACATTTTTCTATAGCAAAATCATTTTTCCAGTTCATTAATAAATACTTTATTCTCATTCTGAATGATCTTACAGTGAATGTATGTAGAATTCCAAGTTTACAGTTCTTTAGTCTGAGAAAAAATACTGTGTTTAATATGAGTCTGTCACTGCAAGACCAAGATTTGATTGACAAAGAAAATACATAATTTTCAAATAATGTAAAGTGGATCTTGCCCTTCCTGACATGACTTAACTGCCTTGGAGTAGATGGACAGATTGTCCTACTCAAAGTGGGCAGGCTTTGGACTCATTTCATTCTTGATGTTGAAAAAGTGACCAAAAAAAAAGTGAATACGAATCTTGCTCAGGAAAAAATGCACTCCTCAAAGATCCTCCTATCTTAATTGTTGAAATTAATTAATACTTTGAATACTATGGGCAAAGGAGTCTGACTAAAACACAGCATTATACTGCCCTTTTTGTCATTAATATACAGAACGGTGAATTGGATGATAAAATATTAGTTTTATCCTAGAAGGAGATTCATTGTATAATATCCAAAAATTACTTGATAGAAGTCAACTAAAATTACTAATTTGCTTATTAGCTTCAAAATACCAGTTGGGTCACCATGTTATGTTCCTTTTTCCTCTATGGATAAGGTATAGCAAATGTCCCACATGTATTTGCTAAACAAAGCTCTTCATCTATTTGTTTATTTAAAACTCATTAAATACCTATGTGTCACTCATTGCTGTAGGAATTGTAGATACAGCGAGAAAAAAATAAATCAGTCCATCTTTCTGTATGTAACATTCTAGAGCAAGACAGGTATTTAAAAAAAATAAAAATCAAGAAAAATGCAAATCAATTAGCAAGGCAATGAGTACTACAAAGGAAAATAAACACAAGAAAGGGATAGAAAGGCAGAGCTGGGGATGGATATAGAATCTTCAGAGTAGCCCTCATTGGTAAGGTAACATTTGAGCAGTGACCTAAAGAAAGCAAAGGCATGACAAAAGTGACATAGCTCTCTGGGCCTTTTCATTGACCTATGAAGGAAATCAGTCTGTTCAATCCCCAAAGAGACTTTTATAACGTGATATATGTGACTCAATTTATTCTGCCTATGACCTGGCTGTCCCATGGGGAGAGAATTCAAGATTTGTGTCCTCTGTCAAGGAACAGTAAGTTGGTATCATGGCCACACGTGATATGTTGTGCCAGCAGGCACCTTTTTCAAAGACTATGCCTGAAAAAGTGAAGGGCATGTCATCAAAGCCAATGATCTAAATTATCACCTCTCTTAGGCTTGTTATTTTTTAAGGGAAAGCACCAAGCCAAATTTTATTTATGAAAAAGATAGCATTTTTGAGACCAGATACTACTGCATCTCTAAAATATGAGAAAATAATTACTTTCTTCACAATCAGAAAAAGCAGAGTTAATGAGAAGAAAACAGAAAGTTTATCTTAAACCTCAACACTTGACAGATATTTTATACATCACAATGTGAGGTTGCAATGAGCAGACAGAATGTGAGATTATTATTAGTAGTAGTATTAGCAGTAGTATTTTGCTTAGAAAACTTCTTATGGATAAAACAAATTGTGAAAAAAATCACTCACTTTATTCTTCATATTAATATTTGGAAATAAAGAGAAGTTTACTGAAACTGAAGTGCCAGATTTTTCATGCAATTGAATGATCTATATCACAGGCATTTTTCCAACATCTATAGAGACCAATGATGTGGCGTAGATGTGAATGTTGGACCGGGTAATTTTCTGTGTAAATTCTATTAGTGATAGTGATTTTCATTAAATATGAAAGCATTGAATGGGTTCTAAAGGACTCAGATTGGGATGTGTGAATTTCACATGTGATTATCTAGTTATTTGGACAACTGGTGAACACAGAGGTACAGCCTGCCCCTCAGTTTTACATGACAGAAGTAGCCTGCATTTTGCAAATAAAACCACTCCCAAGGTCACCTAGAATGTGAAAGATAAAATGTATGTGAGTATTGACTATGTCCTTTCGACAAGCTCCTTGAATTTAAGTGATTGCACAAAAGTAACTTGGCTGCCAATTTTTTTTTAAGATTTTGTATTTATTTATTTGAGAGATAGAGTTATAGATAGTGACAGGGAGAGACAAAGGTCTTCCATACGCTGGTTCACTCCCCAAATGGCCGCAATGGCTGGAGCTTCGCCAACGCAAAGCCAGGAGCCAGGAGCTTCTTCCAGGTCTCCCACCTGGGTACAGGGGCCCAAGGGCTTGGGACATCTTCTACTGCTTTTCCAGGCCATAACAGAAAGCAGGATGGGAAGAGGAGTAGCCAGGACTAGAACCAGAGCCCATATGGGATGCTGGCACCACAGGAGGAGGATTAACCTTCTGTGTCAGTGTCGGCCCCAGCTGCCAAATTTTGTAAAACTACATCATTCCTTTTTATTTTTTTTTTAAGATTTATTTATTTACTTGAAAGCTGGAGTTACACAGAGAGGAGGAAAGGCAGAGAGACAGAGAGGTCTTCCATCCTCTGGTTCATTCCTCCAGATGGCCACAATGACTGGAGCTGCGTGGATCTGAAGCCGGGAGCTAGGAGCTTCTTTGGGGTCTCCCATGTGGGTGCAGGGGCCCAAGGACCAAGACCGTCTTCCATTGCTTTCCCAGGCCATAGCTTTGAGCCGAATCGGAAGTAGAGCAGTGGGGACTCAAACTGGTGCCCATATGGGATGCCTGCACTGCAGGCAGCGGCTCCACCTGCTATGCCACAATGCCAGCCCCATAAAACTATATCATTCTAAGTGTAACAGTAACATGATTACAAAATTAATATTAACTTATGCTGTTCCTATTCTGTAGTTACTGACAAATGCTAAGGACACAATTATTCAGTGATTTTTTTTGAGGATATTTGTTAAAGCAACATGCACGATTATTACACTACATGTTTGCTTAATTTGAGTTCTCTGTAAAAGAATATGACGGTAAAAATACACTGCAGGTGTTTTATTGGTAAGTGCTTTCACAAGAGAATCAAAAGGGGGAAAAATAATTGTGCCAAGGAAAATCCTAGCAGGTAGTATTTTAGGCAAATGACCAAGGCTAATGTCAGTGGTGTGATAACTCATGTTGATATCATATATCCCTGATGCGATGCAATGAGAAGAGCATTTCACCTTTGACAAAATTTTGCCCAACTGATTGTTTTTAGTCTGGTTGTGAGAAAGCACCAAATCCAACTGATGGATATTCTGAAAAGTACGTGTCAAGACTCTTTAAATTTGTCAGTATCTTGTGAAAAGCAAGAGAAGACTGAAAAATTTATCATAGATTGGAGGAGACTAAAGAGATAGGGTAACCAGATATATGATGTGTACCCTAGGTTGGATCTTGGGACAGAAGAAATGGCATTCATGGAAAAATCAGTGAAATTCAAGTAGTCTTTATGTCAGTTTTAAAAATGCTATATATTGATTAAGAAATGGAGACAGCACTGTGGCATAGAGGGTAAAGCTGATGCCTTCAGTGCTGGCACCCCATATGGGCTCCGGTTCAAATCCTGGCTGCTCCACTTCTAAACCAGCTCTCTGCTATGGCCTGAGAAAGGACCGGATTCTGTCCTGCTTGCTCCTCTTCTAGTCCAGCTCTCTGCTGTGGCCCTGGAGTGCAGTGGAGGATGGCCCAGGTCCTTGGCCCCCTGCACCGACGTGGGAGACCCGAAAGAAGCTCCTAGCTCCTGGCTTCATATAGGTGCAGCTCTGGCCACTGTGGCCAATTGGGGAGTGAATCCCTGGATGGAAGACCTCTCTTTCTTTCTCTGTGCCTCTCCTTCTCTCTGTGTGTAACTCTGACTTTTTTTTTTTTTTTTTTTTTGGACAGGCAGAGTTAGACAGTGATAGAGAGAGAGACAGAAAGAAAGGTCTTTCTTTTTCCATTGGTTCACCCTCCAAGAGGCCGCTACGGCTGGCGCACTGTGCTAATCTTGAAGCCAGGAGCCAGGTGCTTCCTCCTGGTCTCCCATGTGAATGCAGGGCCCAAGGACCTGGGCCATCCTCCACTGCACTCCAGGGCCACAGCAGAGAGCTGGACTAGAAGAGGAGCAAGCAGGACAGAATCCGGTACCCCAACTGGGACTAGAACCAGGGGTGCTGGTGCCGCAGGTGGAGGATTAGCCTATTGAGCCACGGCGCTGGCCAACCCTGACTTTCAAATAAATAAATCTTTAAAAAATGCTATATATTGATTGAGATAAAGACATATAAAGTGACTTCACTGGTAAACTAACTTACCTTATACAATTGGAATAAAGAGTTATGCTAGAGGAATAAATTCTAAAGATACGTTGTACAACATAATATATATTGTAAACAATTTGGTATTGTGTACTTCAGTATTTAAGAGAGTAGATCTCAACTAGCACCTGGGGGTGGAGCCAAGATGGCGGAATAGTGAGGGCGCGCACCGATAGTCCGGGAAAATTTAGTTTAATAAAAGGGGAGTTACGGTAGCCGCAGAAAAAAGAACCAAAAAAAAAATTGCAGGGGAAACCCTTCTGGATGGAGCAGCCGTGAATCAGAGGACCTACTGGGAGAACAAGGTCGCCCACCGCGCGGAAGCCAAGTCGCGGGACCGAGCTGCAGAAGCCCCAGGGTCTGCGCGCCAGTGCTCCAAGGGGAGTGCATGCCACACAGACAACAGCGGGGAGACTTGGGACGCTCAGGGCTCCGAGTCCACACATCGGCGCTGGAAGGGGAGGTGAGCTCAATAACCCGAGACATTGGTGGGGAAATGGGGGTCAGAATCTAGAGGGGGGCCGGAAAGTGCAGCAAACTCACTACCGGAAAGAAGGCAAAAAAAAAAAGCTTCGGGGTTTCTCTTCCCCCTAACCTTGCAAAGGTTACAAGGCTGCAAGGCTTGAAGAATTCCCAAGAGACAAAGAGCAGGCCTCCTCTCTGGATTTACATATCAATGGGGGAGAGCTAAGGAACTGAGTCACTACAATTCAGTAGCCTAGGCAACCCAGTGGGAGTCCAGAGGAGCCAAAGACTGGAAGCTAAATACCATCAATTCTGCACAGCCCTGCCCTGCGGTGTTACTTACCCCCTGAATAAATAAAATAAATAAATAAATAAAAAGAGAGAGATTTACCACGCATAACCTGAGGGTGTCACCTTTGCACACCCTTAACCAGGAAGAACCAGGCAGAGCTCTCAGGCCGCACCCATCTCAAGCCTCCAAGGTTCCTCCAACAGCAGGCAGTCCACTTAACACGGACACAGTATAAAAAAAAAAAAAAAAAACACACAGTGACGCAAGAAGAATTAACAAACACAGAAATAGAGGGAGCAAGATCAACGATGACACTATGATGCCTCCAAATAAGCAAAACACCCCAAGCCAAGAGTATGAAGATGATGAGATAGAAGAAATGCAAGATACGGATTTCAAAAAATTTATGATAAGAACATTTAGAAGTTTTCAAAAGCAAATCCTTGAACTACAGAAATTCTTAATGGACAAGATTGAAAATCTCTCTCGTGAAAATGAAATTTTAAGGAAGAGTCAAAATGAAACTCAGAATCTAGTAGAACAGGAAAGTGTAATAGTGAAGAGAAATCAAAATGAAATGAAGAGCTCAATAGAACAAATGACAAACACATTAGAAAGCCTTAAAAACAGAATGGGTGAAGCAGAAGAGAGAATATCGGACTTAGAAGATAGAGCACAGGAAAACATACAGTCAAACCAAAGAAAAGAAGAGGAAATTAGAAACCTAAAAAATAGTGTTGGGAATCTACAGGATACTATTAAAAAAACCAACATTCGAGTTCTAGGAGTTCCTGAAGGCATGGAGAGAGAGAAAGGATTGGAAGGCCTTTTTAGTGAGATACTAGCAGAGAACTTTCCAGGTTTGGAGAAGGACAGAGATATCCTAGTACAGGAAGCTCATAGAACCCCCAATAAACATGACCAAAAGAGATCCTCACCACGACACGTGGTAATTAAACTTACCACAGTGAAACATAAAGAAAAGATCCTAAAATGTGCAAGAGAGAAACGTCAGATTACTCTCAGAGGATCTCCAATCAGACTCACAGCAGACTTCTCATCAGAAACCCTACAAGCTAGGAGGGAATGGCGAGACATAGCACAGGTGCTAAGAGAGAAAAATTGCCAGCCCAGAATATTATATCCTGCCAAGCTCTCATTTGTGAATGAAGGTGAAATAAAGACCTTTCATAGCAAACAGAAATTGAAAGACTTTGTGGCCACTCGTCCGGCCCTGCAAAAGATACTTAAAGATGTGCTACACTCAGAAACACAGAAACACGGCCATCAATATGAAAGAAGGGAAAGGAAGAACACCTACCAGTAAAAGAGCATGGGAAGCTCAAAGCATATACTAGAAAATATTTCCGGGAAAATGGCAGGGCAAAGTTACTACGTATCAATAGTCACATTGAACATTAATGGTCTGAATTCTTCAGTTAAAAGACACCGTTTGGCTGACTGGCTCACAGAACACAACCCAACTATTTGTTGCCTACAAGAAACACATCTCTCTAACAAAGAGGCATGCAGACTGAAAGTGAAAGGTTGGAAAAAGATATTCCATGCCAACAGAAACCAAAAAAAAGCAGGTGTAGCCATATTAATATCAGACAAAATAAACTTTAATACAAAAACTGTTAAGAGAGACAAAGAGGGACACTATATAATGATTAAGGGTTCAATTCAACAGGAAGATGTAACTATTATAAATGTATATGCACCTAATTACAGGGCACCAGTCTATTTAAAAGATATGTTAAGGGAATTAAAGGGAGACTTAGATTCCAATACAATAGTACTGGGGGACTTCAATACTCCACTCTCAGAAATAGACAGATCAATAGGACAGAAGATCAACAAGGATACAGTAGATTTAAACGACACTATAGCCCAAATGGATCTAACAGATATCTACAGAACTTTCAATCCTACAGCTAAAGATTTTACATTCTTCTCAGCAGTACATGGAACCTTCTCTAGGATTGACCACATACTAGGCCATAAAGCAAGTCTCAGCAAATTCAAAAGAATTAGAATCATACCATGCAGCTTCTCAGACCACAGTGGGATGAAGCTGGAAATTAGCAACTCAGGAAACCCCAGAAAGTATGCAAACACATGGAGACTGAACAACATGCTCCTGAATGAACACTGGGTCATTCAAGAAATCAAAAGAGAAATCAAAAACTTTCTGGAAGTAAATGAAGACAACAACACAACATATCAAAACTTATGGGATACAGCAAAAGCAGTATTGAGAGGCAAATTTATAGCAATAGGTGCCTATATCAAGAAATTGGAAAGGTACCAAATAAATGAGCTTTCAGCGCACCTCAAGGACCTAGGAAAACTGCAGCAAACCAAACCCAAATCTAGTAGGAGAAGAGAAATAATTAAAACCAGAGAAGAAATTAACAGGATTGAATCCAAAAAAAATTACAAAAAATCAGCCAAGCGAGAAGCTGGTTTTTTGAAAAAATAAACAAAATTGACACCCCATTGGCCCAACTAACTAAAAAAAGAAGAGAAAAGACCCAAATCAATAAAATCAGAGATGAAAAAGGAAATGTAACAACAGACACCACAGAAATAAAAATAATCATCAGAAATTACTACAAGGACCTGTATGCCAGCAAACAGGAAAACCTATCAGAAATGGATAGATTCCTGGACACATGCAACCTACCTAAATTGAACCATGAAGACATCGAAAACCTAAATAGACCCATAACTGAAACAGAAATTGAAACAGTAATAAAGGCCCTCCCAACAAAGAAAAGCCCAGGACCAGATGGATTCACTGCTGAATTCTACCAGACATTTAAAGAAGAACTAATCCCATTTCTTCTCAAACTATTCAGAACAATCGAAAAAGAGGGAATCCTCCCAAATTCTTTATATGAAGCCAGCATCACCTTAATCCCTAAGCCGGAAAAAGATGCAGCACTGAAAGAAAATTACAGACCAATATCCCTGATGAACATAGATGCAAAAATCCTCAATAAAATTCTGGCCAATAGAAGACAACAACACATCAGGAAAATCATCCACCCAGACCAAGTGGGATTCATCCCTGGTATGCAGGGATGGTTCAACATTCGCAAATCAATCAATGTGATTCACCACATTAACAGACTGCAGAAGAAAAACCATATGGTTATCTCAATTGATGCAGAGAAAGCATTTGATAAAATTCAACACCCTTTCATGATGAAAACTCTAAGCAAATTGGGTATAGAAGGAACATTCCTCAATATAATCAAAGCAATTTATAAAAAACCCACAGCCAGCATCCTATTGAATGGGGAAAAGTTGGAAGCATTTCCACTGAAATCTGGCACCAGGCAGGGATGCCCACTCTCACCACTGCTATTTAACATAGTTCTGGAAGTTTTAGCCAGAGCCATCAGACAAGAAAAAGAAATCAAAGGAATACAAATCAAGAAGGAAGAAGTCAAACTATCCCTCTTTGCAGACGATATGATTCTGTACTTAGAGGATCCAAAGAACTCTACTAAGAGACTATTGGGACTCATAGAGGAGTTTGGCAAAGTGGCAGGATATAAAATCAATGCACAAAAATCAACAGCCTTTGTATACACAAGCAATGCCATGACTGAGAAAGAACTGCTAAGATCAATCCCATTCACAATAGCTACAAAAACAATCAAATACCTTGGAATAAACTTAACCAAAGACGTTAAAGATCTCTACGATGAAAATTACAAAACCTTAAAGAAAGAAATAGAAGAGGATACCAAGAAATGGAAAAATCTTCCATGCTCATGGATTGGAAGAATCAACATCATCAAAATGTCCATTCTCCCAAAAGCAATTTATAGATTCAATGCAATCCCAATCAAGATACCAAAGACATTCTTCGCAGATCTAGAAAAAATGATGCTGAAATTCATATGGAGGCACAAGAGACCTCGAATAGCTAAAGCAATCTTGTACAACAAAAACAAAGCCGGAGGCATCACAATACCAGACTTCAGGACATACTACAGGGCAGTTGTAATCAAAACAGCATGGTACTGGTACAGAAACAGATGGATAGACCAATGGAACAGAATTGAAACACCAGAAATCAATCCAAACATCTACAGCCAACTTATATTTGATCAAGGATCTAAAACTAATTCCTGGAGCAAGGACAGTCTATTCAATAAATGGTGCTGGGAAAACTGGATTTCCACGTGCAGAAGCATGAAGCAAGACCCCTACCTTACACCTTACACAAAAATCCACTCAACGTGGATTAAAGACCTAAATCTACGTCCTGACACCATTAAGTTATTAGAGAACATTGGAGAAACCCTTCAAGATATTGGCACAGGCAAAGAATTTCTGGAAAAGACTGGCACAGACAGTCAAAGCCAAAATCAACTATTGGGATTGCATCAAATTGAGAAGTTTCTGTACTGCAAAAGAAACAGTCAAGAGAGTGAAGAGACAACCGACAGAATGGGAAAAAATATTTGCAAACTATGCAACAGATAAAGGGTTAATAACCAGAATCTACAAAGAGATCAAGAAACTCCACAAAAACAAAACCAACAACCCAATTAAGAGATGGGCCAAGGACTTCAATAGACATTTTTCAAAAGAGGAAATCCAAATGGCCAACAGGCACATGAAAAAATGTTCAAGGTCACTAGCAATCAGGGAAATGCAAATCAAAAGCACAATGAGGTTTCACCTCACCCCGGTTAGAATGGCTCACATACAGAAATCTACCAACAACAGATGCTGACGAGGATGTGGGGAAAAAGGGACACTAACCCACTGTTGGTGGGAATGCAAACTGGTCAAGCCACTATGGAAGTCAGTCTGGAGATTCCTCAGAAACCTGAATATAACCCTACCGTTCGACCCAGCCATCCCACTCCTTGGAATTTACCCAAAGGAGTTTAAATTGGCAAACAAAAAAGCGGTCTGCACCCTAATATTTATTGCAGCACAATTCACAATAGCCAAGACCTGGAACCAACCTAAATGCCCATCAATGGTAGACTGGATAAAGAAATTATGGGATATGTATTCTTTAGAGTACTATACCGCAGTAAGAAACAACGAAATGCAGTCATTTGCAACAAAATGGAGGAATCTGGAACACATCATGCTGAGTGAAGTAAGCCAGTCCCAAAGGGACAAATACCATATGTTCTCCCTGATCGGTGACAACTGACTGAACACCAACAAGGAAACCTCCTGAAGTGAAATGGACACTATGAGAAATGGTGACTTGATCAGCATAGCCCTGACTGCTAATGGACAACTTAATACATTATCCCTCTTAGTATTTTTTTTGTCTGTTCTACTTAATATGACTGGTTTAATTCTGCAATTATCACACAGTTATTCTTAAGTGTTGAAAATTAACTGAAATGTGATCCCTGTTAAACATAAGAGTGGGAATAAGAGAGGGAAGAGATGTATAATTTGGGGCATGCTCGGGCTGACTTGCCCCAATTGGTAGAGTTAAAAACATACCAGGGGATTCCAATTTAATCCCATCAAGGTGGCACGTGCCAATGCCATCTCACTATTCCAAGTGATCAATTTCAGTTCACAATTGATCATAATGAAAGGACTAAGAGTCAAAGGGAGCACATAAACAAGTCTAGTATCTGCTAACACTAACCAATAGAATAAATAAAGGGGAGAGTGATCCAACATGGGAAGTGAGATACTCAGCAGACTCATAGAATGGCAGATGTCCTAAATAGCACTCTGGCCTCAGAATAAGCCCTAAAGGCATTCGGATCTGGCTGAAGAGCCCATGAGAGTATTTCAGGCATGGAAAGCCAAGACACTCTGGCAAAAGATCTCTGTGAGTGAGATCTCAGTGGAAAGAACAGGTCTTCAAAGAAGGAGGTACCTTTCTCTGAAGGGAGGAGAGAACCTCCACTTTGACTATGACCTTGTCTAAACAAGATAAGAATCGGAGAACTCAGAGGGCTTCCATAGCCTTGGAAACTCATGACTGGAGCATAGGGAGATTACTGATGCCATAGACAGGAGTGTCAATTGGTAAAGTCAACAACAGGAGTCACTGTGCACTTACTCCTCATGTAGGATCTCTGTCCTTAATGTGCTGTACACTGAGGCTTAATGCTATAACGAGTACTCAAACAGTATATTTCACTTTGTGTTTCTATGGGGGTGCAAACGATTGAAATCTTTACTTAATGTACACTAAACTGATCTTCTGTAAAAAAAAAAAAAAAAAAAAAGAAAGAAATTATCAATTCCCAACTTGACTCTCACTGGGATTAAACATGACAATAGGTCTGATCTGATTTCATCATCATTTAAAAAAAATCATCTATTATTTTTCACTTTATGTTTCTGTGTGGGAGCAAACTGTTGAAATCCTTACTTAAGGTATACTAAGCTGATCTTCTGTATATTAAGATAATCGAAAATGAATCTTGATGTGAATGGAAGGGGAGAGGGAGTGGGAAAGGGGAGGGTTGTGGGTGGGAGGGACGGTATGGGGTGGGAAGCCATTGTAACCCATGAGTCGTACTTTGGAAATTTATATTCATTAAATAAAAGATAAAAAAAAAAGAGAGTAGATCTTATGGGTTCTACCAATAATAATAATAATAATAATAATAATAATAAAAGGTCACAGTCTTTGGAAATTGTTGTATAAGTCTACTTCCTTGAATGTGGTGATGGTATTGTGTCTGAATATATCCAAAGTCATTGTGTTTTACATATTAAATATGTAGAATTCCTCATGTATTAGTCATATCTAAAAACTATTAAGCAAATAAAGATATACAAATGTAAATTTTATTATCTCCCTCAAAAAGTGAGAGAGATTGGAATGTACTGTGGTAGGCAAATTCCAGTTGCGGTTCTGGCTTTGACCCACCTAGGGAGCTGGGGCAGGGGTAGTCAGAAGGTGAAGCAGGGGTGAGTATTTAGCCACTGGTTAAGACACAGATTAAGGTGTCAGCTTTCTACATCAGAGTTCTTAGGTACAGCGCCTGACTCCAGTTTCCTGGTACCGCACGTGTTGGAAAGTAGGTGGGATGGCTTAGCAAGTGATTGGGAGGGCTCAAGCAACTGGGTTCCTGTCAACCCTGTGCGAGCCCTGGATTGAGTTCAAGGTTCCTGTTTTCAGCCTGGACCAGCCTGGCTATTGTGCACAGTTGTAGGGTGAACCAACAAACAGAATCTCTCTTTCTGTCTCTATCAATCTGCCCCTCAAACAAATATTTTTTTCTTTCTTTCTTTCTTTCTTTCTTTCTTTCTTTCTTTCGTTCTTTCTTATTGAAGCCCCACTCATTTGCCTCAGTCAGTCATTGTGCAAAGTTGACCCTGGGAGGTGTTAGTTGTATATTGTGTATATTGGAAAAGAGATAGTCCATGAAGAGGGAAGCTGGTTAGTGACTTGTGAGAACAAACCACTGTCTCGAGCATACACGTCTTCTCCCATCGTCTAGGAGTAACATGAAATTCCCAATGAATTAAACAGGAGATTCAAGGAGTCTTCAAAAGTTCATGGAAGATGGATGTTACTTTTTAATTCCATTTTCCACAAAACTTTTGAAGTGTCCTTTTAATATAATGAAACTGAACAGCAATATTAACTGAAGTGTATGTGTGTTCTTGTCATGTACTGTACACATGCTTATAAAATGACTGAGATCACCAGGTGAAATAGATATTCTCTAAGCTCTACGATTCCTTTGGGACAGGGGAGAATTTATGGGAGTAATTTTAGGGACTTGCCATTGGGCATTCATCTCTAGTTACAAAGGGAGACAATTGAATGCAGTCAAGAAATGAGAATAAGGATTTTTTTTAAATTTGCATGGAGCTATGGAAATGCTTCTATTGAAATATCAAGTTGTGATTCCTATTATTTGTGAGAGCCATATCAAATTGTGATCAATATTCTATTGTTTGGGGATTTTTATTTTTTAATAGTTAGGAAACTTTTCTTCATTCAAATACTAAATTTAAATTTGAATAAATTGACAGCTTAAAAACAGTTCCTTTTGTAATTTTTATAATTTTAAGAATGGTCTTCACAGTTATTAAATAATTTTAAATAGCAAAATAGTTTTAAAATTTTGCAACTTTGTGTTCAAGCTATAGGAAGCTACTTCCAAACACAAAGAAACCATGTCTCTAGGTTTCTTTGTGACCTGAAAATTTTTGCCTCTACAGACGTATTCTACCAATTCTAAACCTTCCTTGATAGTTTTGCAAACCAACTGGTAGACTGGAAGTGAACAATGGCCTTGTGAACAATAGGATAGGAAATTGATGGTCGAATTTCTGTCTTGAATCCCAGCCAAATAACTTTCGTCAACACTTGACTTCTCTTTGCCCTCGTGTTCCTATCTGTGAAAAATGGAGTCTATTTTTCTCCTAAAGAATAAAGCCAGAGTAGCTGGGAGATTTGAGAACCATCGCTTCAATTCCTGGGGGGAAACATTATAAGAAATTACTTGTCATCAATTCCTACATCAGAGATTATTAATCTAGGGTTCACGGGTCCATATGCTTTGGTAGTGTTTCATGGGGTCTCTGAACTCCCTGAATAATGCATTTTGTGTGCATGGAGAAATATGTATGAGGGGGCTATATAATGGTTTTTACTTTATTCTTAGTGTGATCTCTGCCCCTCAATCTTTAAGGCCACTGTCCTACATTATATTTTTGTCAGATATTCCCAGCCAGTTGCTCCTTGTCTGAAATGCTTTCTTTGGCAAGGAATCTGGAGATAATCAAAGGTTGCACATAAGACAGATTCCACGCTCAGGCGTTTGATGGAATGCAGTTCTCCTTATCAGGATCTCCTCCCTGGATTCCTGTTGTCCTCTGAGGGCAAACCTTCAAATGGGAATGAAAGGCTTTCTTCTGGGGTTGCCCTTTATCCTTTACTTCCCGTTCTGTCCTTGCAGCAGTGTGAAGCTATTTTGGTTACATGCTCCCCCTTCCATGTCCTTCTTAGTTATCTCACAACTGGAATAAAAGCACCACCCTAGTGCTCTCTTTCTCTCAGCTCTCTCTGCATCTGAGTGGCACATGAGTTCACAGCACCATCTATTTTCAAAAGGTCCCCACATTTGTCTCTAGAGGACTAATATCAGAGAATCTTCTGGGACTCACCTCTCTTACACCTCAGAACACTGTTCTGAATCTTTATCAGATTATGCTGAGTCCCAAATCTTGTCAATGACCCAGGTCTGCACCTAGCTGGCCACTCATAATTGAGTGTCCAGCCATAGTTTGACACACTGTGGGGGTGCTTCTGCTGTGTCCTACAGGCGAAGGTTCATGGGAAGGGCAGCTTCTCCATCCTACATAAGCTATGCTGGTTGCTTGAGAGTGAACAATGCATCCAACCCAGCATCTTTCAGGAGCACAACAGGTAAAGTAACTTCTATTGTAAAGGACAAGCCTGCTGTAATAACTTTTTCTCTCCTAATTTATTGTCCAGCCTTGGCCCAGACAGCAGTTTCAAGAATGCAGGTTGGTGGAGAACTTTATGAAGGCTGAGAGCACACATTACAATCACAAAATTTTCAAGGCTCACAAAGCTTGCATAATTACACTGGCTGCCCGGGCCTTCCGGCACTTTTCAACTATAATGGCAATCTGGCTAATTTCCCATTGGCTTAATCTATGACATCAAAGACTCCTAAAGCAGCTACAATTATTCTGTTTGCTTTTCCGGTGACCTACACTATTCGTATTGAGTGGCCAAGTTCTCAGGTTGATTAATTAGAAGAGTTTCATTTTAATTTAGAACTTTTTCCCAAATATTATTTCTTTCTATAATCTCTACATTATGCAGTAGCAAAACACCTCTCATCGAGGGTCACATTTGCAAGCTTGGGGACAGATGAAGAACAACTGCTTTCTGATTTTTAACTGCAACTCTTGTTAAAATATGAAATAATATATATTCAGAACAGACAACTTGGGAAATACACAAAGAACATTAAGCAGAAATATTGTTATCTACATTTCCATTGCTCTGCAACAACCAAAATTGATATTTTCTTGTATTCAACAATTAATTAAGTAAGTAGTTGCTAAATAGGTGATAGTCACCACAACACTCCAGGTATCATTCATTTTTAAGTACTTTAAAAACCTACATTGTTGCATTTATAGACATATAGATATAATATTTATATGTATTTATTTTTTCATATTTTCCTTATTCCTTTTTATAAAACAAAACCAGATCATGTTGGGTAACTAATTTTGTATCTTGCCATTTTTTGCTATCCTTTATTCTGTTTTTTTTTTTTTTCTCATGCAGTTGTACATTCTTTAAAAGCATTTAAATGACTTTGCAATATCTCTTCCTATGAATAATCATAATTAGTTTAGACAATTTTCCATTCTTTGGCCTTTATGTCATACATTGTCTGAATCAATTATAATTATCTTTTTTCTCTTGTATTTTAAGAGAAAGATTTTCCTTATTAGAAACTTTTGCTGGACACCTAAAGCTGAGGTTTTTTTTTTTTTATTCTTAATCTGTTTTCTAGAATTTCTACCTGTATGTTGCTTTTTCCAGCAAATAGAAAAAAAAATAGATACCTTCAAGAAGGTAAAGGGAAAAAAGAAAAAAGCAGCCAAAGACTGATGAACTTTCCTTGGGATACAGAGTAGATGAAGATGATTTGATTTTCTTGTTTCCTCTTGTAACTCCATTACAATTGGAGTAGATTTCCGATTTCCTGATAAACTGTGTAATATAAATGCATCATGGCTATTAGGTGGTTAATAGTAGCAATGAATGTAATTATACCCAATCATAAAATATAGCACAAATATTAATGTGGGAGTATAAAAGTAAATATAAAACACAAATAAAGGATTGAGTAAGGAATGACTAAATTATAAAGGAGGAACAGAACTTTTTTTTTTATTTTTAATTTATTTGAAAGGCAGAGAGACAGGGAGAAAAACAGAAAGGAAGAGAAAATGTTCCCATCTTCTGGTTCACTCCCAGAATGCTCATAGTGGCCAGGACTGGGCCAGGAATCAAAGCCAAGATCCAGAATTTCAACCCAGGTCTCCCACATAGGTGGCAGGGTTCCAACAGTCTGAGTTATCACCACTGCCACCCAGAGTCTGCATTGGCAGAAAGCTGGATTCAGGAGCCAGGGTCAGGAGTCAGACCAGGGTACTCTGATCTGGGACACAGACATCCCAAGTGATGTCCTAAACGCTATGCCAAACCTTCAACCTAGAAACAACCCTTCTTTATGGATTTGCAAGTAATAAATGCTTAAGGAATGACAGAATCACTACTAGAACAGCACAGTAATAATTTTTACAAGCAATTAATGAATAATCAAAAGTTTAAAGAGTTAAAAAATGCCTGGATTCAATGTATTGTCTTCCAAATATTTATTAGTTACTGTAATGGTTTTACTATGACAACAAATTCTTTAAAATTCTTTCCAGAAGAATCAGCTTCATTCCCTGTGACTTGAATGTGGACTAGATTTAGTAACTGGAATATAATAATAAAGTAGGACAAAGGAAAATTCACAAGTACTTACTGTACTCCTCAGAGAGCACTTTATCCAAGTGGTAAAGGTTAACAACACCAGTAATAAGTCGTATTGTTAGCATACCCCGGCTGATATGCAATGAGAGACACCTCACCCTTCACCATGGTATTCACCCTTTAAATTTTTAACCCTGGTGCAATACTGGAAAAATATCAGAAAAAAACAAATGAAGGGGCCTTGTATAAAATAAATATAACTGAAAATAAATTAGCATTAATAAAATAATAAATCATGAAAAATGAAACCAAAACAAATCCTCACAGATTGGAGAAGATTAATATTATTGATATAAGCTGATGATAAGTTATCTGTGATTAGTCTCAAACAAAAAGAGACATTAGTGCAAAATCTGATGAAGTACCAAATAAACATGTAGTATGAATAGCAAATATCACGTCATTGTTAATTTATTAATTGTAGTGAATGTATTATGTTCATATAAAATAATTTTAACCATAGCTGAGTGAAGATGGAAAGGAACTCTATTATTGTAGTGAGTCCTCTGTCAATCTAAAATTGTTCTAAATAGTATTGTCATTGTTTGCTAAAATCAGTTTATAAAGCAAGCTGTCAAATGTGTTTAGATACTGTGGAGGGCTTGTTAAGAATTCAGTGAGGTACAGCATGTGTAAGAGATTATAATTATCAACATATTGTCCCGACAACTGATTGAACTAAACAGGGATCTGGTGCCTCCAAATCTGCTCCCTTATGATTTAGACTTTGTTTTCTGCTTTTCTTATTTTTGGTTTGTTTTTATAGTTTAGGGAAATGTAACCATTGAGTCCTCTCAAGTAATTCCTTCTAATAAGCTCTTTGATCCTGTCATTTTAAAGGCCTTCAGACAGAGTTGTTGTTGAGGGCTAACTCCCAGGGGACTTACTTCAAACAGCTCAGAGCAAGAGAGACCAATTTTGCTATGCCCATGCTTTTCATACTATTTTCTGCAACTTTTAGCAAATTTTTAGTCTTTAAGAATGGAACTCTAGAAATCAGAAGATAAGAAATGGAACTAACACATTGCCACTCTTCAGGAATTTGATGAGTTTTCGATAAAAAGCGTCATGCATTCTACATGTTTGCTAAATTTACAAACTATGAAGATATTCTAGAATATTAATGGTCAAGAGAAGTTGTTACATGAAGCTGTTTCTATCAAGAAGTTAGCATTTTCCAGACTGTCAAACATCAAAATTGATTTTCTTTAACTCAAATCCCTCTTTGAGAAATGGATATGGAATTTTGGTGTGATTTACTTAATCTCTAATTACAACGATAAGTAATCAACAAGAACACAGTCAAGTTTTTAATCTGAAATTGGAGAAAATAAGTAAACCACCAATATCTGTATTAAGATTTTTACAAAAGAAGTGTTTCAATTACTTTTAGCAATAATTGGAAAATGTTCCAAACCTTTTAAAGACTTTTTTTTTACTCATTTTGCTTAAAATTTATAAGTTTGATGTTTAAGAAATGTTAATTTTTGAAGTAAAACTAATGATATTATTTTGGTATTGCCATGCAAATGAAATAAGATTTTGGGGGGATTAAATATCCTCCTTTTTTTAAGATAAGATTTATTTGTTTATTTGAAAGACAGAGTTACAGAGAGGCAGAGGCGGAGAAAGAGAGAGAGAGAAAGGTCTTCCATCTGCTGGTTCATTCTCCAGATGGCTGAAATGGTCAGAAATGTGCCAATCCGAAGCCAGGAGCCAGGAGCTTCTTCTGGGTCTCCCACATGGGCACAGGGGTCCAAGGAGTTGAGCCACCATCTACTGCTTTCCCAGACCATAGCAGAGAGCTGGATCAGAAGTGGAGCAGCCTGGACTCAAAGCGGCTGGCTTTGAGTGGGATGCTGGCTCTGCACATCAGAGTTTTAACCAGCTGTGCCAAAGCATCGGCCCCTTTATATCCTCTTTGTGCCTCAGCTTTATAATCTGTAAAATAGAAATTATACATTCTTGAATCCTAAAAGTTTGCTGGACTAAAAAGTGTAAATAACACGTAGGTTCTTAATGAATATGAATGTAAGTTCACCTTAAGTACTAGCTACTTTCTTTGTATTTCTTACAAATTGAAATGGGAGCTATAATTTTTATTTTTTTAAAAGAATTGTTTATTTGAAAGAGCTACTGAGAGGGTGAGAGCATGAGCTAGAGGGAGAGAAAGAAAGAGAAACTTCCATCAGCTGGTTAACTCCCTAAATGGCCCAAATGGCCAAGACTGAGCCAGGATAAAGCCAGGAGCCAGGAGCTTCCTCCAGGTATCCCAAGTGGGTGCAGGGGTCAAATACTTGGGACATTGTCCACTGCTTTTCCTAGGCCATTAGCCAGGTTCTTGATGGAAAATGGAGCCACTGGGACACAGCTGGTTTCAAGTGGCAGCTTTACCTGTTATACCATGACATCAACAGTGAGAAATAATTTTTAATCCTAGAAAAGATAATAAGTTTGAAAAATATTGAGGGGAGGAAATATTTTTTTAACTTTTATTTAATGGGTATAAATTTCCAAAGTACAGCTTATGGATTACAATGGCTTCCCCCCCATAACGTCCCTCCCACCCGCAACCCTCCCCTTTCCCACTCCCTCTCCCCTTCCATTCACATCAAGATTCATTTTCGTTTTAAATATTGAATGACATCAGAAAATGTATGCACATACTTTAGTATTAGTCTTTCTTTTCTTTAAGATTTGCTTATTTTTTTTTTTTGAAAGAGTTACAGAGAGGGGGACACAGAGAGAGAGAGAGAGAGAGAGAGAGAGAGATCCTTCATCTGCTGGTTCATTCTCCAAGTGGCCACAATGATCAGGCTGAGTCAGGCTGAAGCCAGGAGCCAGCAGTTTCATCCGAGTCTCCCATATGGGTGACAGGTGTCCATGAGCTTGAACCATCTTTCACTGCTTTTCTCAGGCCATTAACAGGGAGTTGGATTGGAGGTGGAGCAGTGAGAACATTAGCTGGAGCCTGTATTGGATACCAGAATTATAGGTGGCAACTTTATCCACTAAGCGACAATGCCAGCCGCTTTTATCAGCAGTCGGAAAATTCAGCAATTGATGATTACATTTCAACTTTATATTTAACAACAGAGAAGTTACTTCCCATGTCTGGGTAGAGCTAATTTCATTCCATGTCTTGCTATGGTAACTTTGGATACTAAAGATTGCAGATGTGGTACGTGGAAGGCCATCAGCTTTGAAGGTAGGACAAAAGGAGATCACATTTCTACCCTGCCTTTTTGAGAAAGTTACCAAATTTTCCGACATACTAGTTCTTGTCTAATAAACAAGACCTTAGGGTATTGCTGTGATATTTAAATAAAGTAAATGATATGAAGCAACTAGTATGAAGCATATCTCATTGTGGAAACTCAATATCTGTTACCTCTCCTACACCCACTTTTGTTTTAGGAAACATCATGTGTAAAATATTTCAGTACCCATAGGATCCACTGGAGAAGTCCCTAGAGCTTCTTCCACATGTAATATGATAATTCAATGAGTCACCAAGACAGGCTTATTAAAGTAGGTACTTATTAAATATTTTAGGAAATGAAGGATGTGGAAAGGTACAATAATAAAAGCTAAGTAATATCAAAATATGACAGAAAGCTGGATTTATTAGCTGCTTAGCAAGGAAAAGCTGTAGGGCACAATACCTTTGAACAATGAAACTGCTGATTTTGTTTAGAGTTTGTGCAGTAGAGTTCAGAGTTCTGCGGACTTTTAGAAGCAGGGGTGTTTAGGAATTGACTGACCTTTCAGCTTCTCCCACGCATTCTCAGTGAAGCTAGAAAGTTCCAGTTTGGCTGACTGAGAAGTTACGTTATAGAAGACAAGTTGCTCCTAAAACAGGAGATAATTCCAAGCTTACTCCTGGTGGCATGGAATCTGTGAAGTTTCTCTTGAGCCCTGAGCCATACATACTAGCTAAGTGAAATGTTTTCTGACCATTCTCCTACTCTCAGCTCCTAGCCAATGCCTAGGTGATAACACCTTCTTCTTCTAGAGTCCATATAGAACTGTGGCAATCTCTAGCCAAGGATCCCTCATTGTATTTTGTAGTGTTATTTATATTTATCTCTCTCGTTCCTGGAATTACAAGTACACACAAGGTACACTTTGCTTTACACGTTTTCTTTTAAATCCTGTTCTAGGCCTGATCTATAAATAAGTACTATAAGTAGGTATTTATAAATAAGTACCCAATAAGCATACACTGTGAGTGAGCAATGTGTTTTCAATTCTGGGTAATAATTGGGCTATTTATTTTCATCTTCATTTATCAGTAAGGGAAGTAAGACATTAAATAATTTTCCTCAAGATGCATCTGTGACAAGTATGTTTCCAAATATGGTGGCATTCAGCAATATTGGGAGCTATGACTTCAAAACCTGAATTGCAGAAGGACACAGATCTACACCTAACATATCTACAGCTCTTCAATTAAGAGCATTATATCTCTGAAGCAGAGATTTAGCAAAGAAATAGCTGGGTCCAGTATAAGTGTGGAGGGATGCGATGATGTAGGTGACATTTGTGTCACTATCTTTGCTATCAAGGTAGACTGTTGGCTTGTGAGGAAACTAGAGGGGAGGATACCAGGATGCCTGTTCCAGTTCTGGAACCTGTTTGAATGTCTCTGAAAGCAGGTGAGGCAGCGGCCAGGATTGTGGAACCTATGTTAATAATAGCAGACGTTTCATGTTATATGACAAGCACTGTTCTAAACCTTCGACTGCCTTTACTGTTAACAAGCCTTAGTACAAGCTTATGAAGTAAGGACGATGTCAGATTCACATCGCAGATGATTAAACAGAGTCTGTAGCCAGCTAAGAGGCTTGCTCTGGATTACACAAGCTGATTGGAATCTGGGCGGACAGGATCCAGTCTGGCTGTCATATCACTTCTTTAGGTCTGCCATCATTTCTTCCTTTCTGTTTCTTTTCTTCCCTTTCTACGTATTTCCTTGTTTTTTCAACTGCCCTTTCATATTTGCTCCCCTCCCCTTTCCCTTTCTCCCTCCCTCCCACAAATTTTTAAGGAGTAATCCTGGAGAAACATTTTTAAAAACAAATACTGTGCTTCTTCCTTTTATATGTATTGCTTCTGGTTGGGGGACTTAATCCTTGCTGATGCAAATCCACATTAACTATTCAAGATCAATAAAGTAAGTTCTTACTGACTTATTTCTGGGCTTGCAGGTGGGACATGTTTGATTTCGTATCCAGGCCCATTTTGATTCCATCAGGTACTCTGACCAATCTCTACACTTAACTCCTAAGGGTAAGTAGGAAACTAAATTTATATTTTCTGTTTCAATACCTAAATTTAGAATCTTTGCTGCCACATGATCTTTAGAGCAAACACATCAGGAAATTCTTAATCTACTTTGTCTCCACAGCTTATAAGCAGCTGTCGTTATAAATAAAGACCAGTGTCACTCTCATCAAACTTGAAATTTAACACATGCTTTTGCCAGTCAATGAGGGATTTCCTCTAACCCACTTACTACGTAAATCTCCTGTTCTCCAGTGGTTTTACTTTGGTATTATACTACTATAAAAGCACATTTGGTGACAAAGACTTAACAATTTAAAAGAGTAATAATGAACCTTGAAAATTCCACAAATGCAGGATCATTTTTCATGAAATTCACCATTTTCATCTCCCATGACAAAATTATTACTCAGAAATCAGACATCTATATCATATTGAAGTCTGGAATAGGACAATCAGATAAAGTTGACTGTTTCAGTCCTATTTTATTCCAAAGTCTTGATTAATCAAGGATAAGGTTTTTCTAAAGATAACATTTATATATTATGCTATTATTATAAGATTTTCCAGTTTATATGCAGTGAAAAAAAGATAGATGAGTTTAAAAGTAGAAACTGTCTAATATCTGGGAAGAATAAGAAAGACTGAGCAATAGAATTATATGAGGTGAATATTTGATTTAGTAGTTAAGATACCAATTATGCTCACATGGAATATTGGAGTCCTTTATTCCTGACTCTAGATTTTCTGCTAATGCAGGGTCTGGGAGGCAACAGGTGATGGTTCATGTCATTGAGTCCCTACCATCCATATGAGAAACATGTATTGAGTTCCTGGCTCCTAGGTTTGCCCTGGTGCAGTACTAGCAATAGCAGACATTTGAAGAGTAAACCAGTAGTTTGGAGTTTCTTACCCTTTATCTGTTTCTCAAATAATTAATTAAAGAAAAAATATATTTATTCTTCTTATAGTTTATGTATTGCATTCTTCAGATGTGAGCAATAAAACCTTCAATATCTTCTTATTCTTGATATTTTTTGCCTTGCTCAGCCAAAAACAGTTATTAAAATTATCTTGGGCTGGCACCGCGGCTCACTAGGCTAATCCTCCGCCTGTGGCGCAGGCACCCCGGGTTCTAGTCCCAGTCAGGGTGCTGGATTCTGTTCCGGTTGCTCCTCTTCCAGTCCAATTCTCTGCTGTGACCCAGGAGTGCAGTGTAGGATGGCCCAGATCCTTGGGCCCTGCATCCGCATGGGAGACCAGGAGGAAGCTCTTGGCTCCTGGCTTCAGATTGGCACAGTGCACCAGCCGCAATGCGCCGGCAGTAGCGGCCACTTTGGGGGGTGAACCAATGGAAAAAGGAAGACCTTTCTCTCTGTCTCTCTCTCACTGTCTAACTCTGCCTGTCAAAAAAATTATCTATACATATATAAAATATGTTTCCCCTGAGTTAAATATTCCAGTGTTTAATTGTGAGCACTACATCATAGCCCCAAGAGATATTCCAGAAGTTCACCTCTACCTCCAATATCTTGAGTCAACACTTAATTTCATATCTGAAAGAAATTAACTCATTATATGAGTAACTCATGGCCAAGTTGCTGGCATGAAATCAGTGTTTTTGCAATCAATGATTATTCAAGACTATGAACTAGCAAAGATAGTCACAGTCTTGATACCAAACTATAGATACTGACTGTTGATTTATCAGTGAATATACTAGAAGAATATCAGTGAATCATTAAATTGGTAGAACAGGGGAAAAGAAAGCTTGGTGAAGTGACAAGAACCAAGAGCCAAGGTCATGCTTTAGGGAAGCTCTGATCAATATCTCTAGAAAGAATATATAATTGGCTAAGCTCATGTAGGGATAGAATGAAATGACTCACAGAGGTTTTGCAGTTGGATATAGGTTCTGCCCCATCCAATACATTCACAACAAGGAATTATTTCTCAAGGAAGAACAACATTAAATAAGAAAGTAGGTACAGGGGTCACCATTGTGGTGTAATGGGTAAAACCACCACCTGCTATGATGGCATCTCATGTGGGTGTCAGTTTATCTCGTGGCTGCTCCACTTCCAATCCAGCTTTCTACTAGAGGCCTGGGAAAAGCAGCAGAAGATGGCCCAAGCCCTTAGGCCAGATGCCACCCAAATGGGAGACCCAGGTAAAGTTTCTGGATCCTGGCTTTGGCCTGGTCTACCACTGGCCATTGTGGTAATCTGTGGAGTATGTGAGCAAAGGGAATCTCTCTCTCTCTCTCTCTCTTTCTCTCTCCCCTCTCTCTCTCCCCTCCGTCTTTGTAGCTCTGATTTTCAATATAAAAAATTCAAGTATGTGTGTATATGATGGCTTTCTCTGTTAAAAAAAATAGTATCAGCATGCACATAGAGAGTTATAACCCTCCACAAATACTGCAACATCCAATCCCTAAGATTTCTAAAGATCTATTTAATTTATTTACCTGAAAGGCAGAGGGAGAGGAAGACAGAGAAAGAGAAAAAAAGATATAGTGAAAATGCAAAGACAGTGTGTTTACAGACAGGATGCTGACTATCCTACCATGTGGACTCTGTTTCTTGATCTTTAGTTTGTTGAGTTGAAACATGACATTCACATAAAATAGACAATAGAGAATGTTGTGAAATGAGAATATTTTATAAAAAAGTCACTTCCAAAATACAAAACAACATGTGTTTAGCTAACTTTCCTTTATTCAGATTGTGCTGGATCTGAGGAGGCAGCCTGATAGTTGTTTTTTCATTTTAAAAATGGATCTTCTGTGCTTACACATTTCACAACAGAAGGACTCCTGAACAGCCCTCTGCGGACTATGAAACCCCACTTTGGCTGAAAGAGATGTGTAAGTAGGACTGAATAAGAAGCTATAAAATCATATATTTTTAAAAAATGGAAAGAATTAAGTACTTAAGAAAATCAGGTTCACACTTTGAGTATAAGTGAAGGTGTGGCTTAGTCATTTTTATGTATGCCTTTAAAAAAGTCTCTTGTTCTGTCTTTTATCTGACTTTTACCAGTTAGTTCGGATATATTTTATACCATCTTATGAGGAATAGTATATTATTTACAATCTTACATTGTTCACCATTTCTATTTTGCAAATAAAAGCATTTATATGACCCAGATTTTATGCTTCCACCCGTTGGGGCCCTTATTTATCTTCCCTAGGGTCTCTTTTCCCTTTGCCCACCAGCATGAGGCTTAACTGAGATAGTTCTTGCTGCCATAATTGAAAATTAATGATGAGAAGCAGCCCCAAATCACACCATTATCTTTCCCCCTCCTCAGACCAAAAGTGTACAATGTAGATTTTATTCCAGGGACTAGAATCACTAGAGAGGTGATTAATCGTCCTAGGGTTCAGATAAGTGGTGTAGTTTGGCAGTAACACAAATATGTGGATACAATTCCCATTAATCTCCAAATACCACATGGAAAAGAGAAAGTCTATGCAAGGCCTCTATAAAGGTAGTTGTTATTATGCAGCCAAAATTTCTATGAGGAAAAGCTAATTTGTAACCTCTGTGAACCAAGGGCAAAGGAGTTTCTACCTCTGCTTATAAGGAGACTTTTAACCACAGGAGAAGTAAATGGAGAGTGAGGGTGAAATAGAAAACAAAAGAATGAGAGAGCTGACAATAATATCTACAGAATGAGTACTACCAATATGTGAGAATGAGGCTGGCACTGTGGCATAGCAGGTAAAGTCACCCCCTGCATAAAGTCATCCCATAAGGGCGCTGGTTCAAGTCCCAGCTGCGCCACTTCCGACCCAGCTCTCTGCTATGGCCTGGAAAAGCAGAAGAAGATGGCCCTAGTCCTTGGGCCCCTGCACTGGCGTGGTAAGACCAGAGGAAGAGCCTGGCTCCCAACTTTTCAGCTGATGTGGCCAATTGGGGAGTGAACAAGCAAATGGAAGACCTCTTTCTCTCTTTCTGCCTCTCCTTCCCTCTCTGTGTAACTCTGACTTTTAAATAAGTAAATAAATAAATAAATATATACTTTTTTTTAAAAAAACAAAGTGCATTTTAGGAGAAGTGGCAACATATTTGATAGTCGTTAACTGAAAAGAATAAAATAATGGAAATAAAATTAGGTGTGTTATCCTTGATATTATGATCTTCATGCTATTAATAAACTTTGCCGTGGTCATTTCTGGCCCATGGTCACAATACTATTTTTAAGCAATGTCATGATTGACCACCAGAAAGCTCCAAATGTATCATCCTTTAGGTTGGCAGATAATTCCTTTTTTGAATAAAGTCTATTACTTCTTAATAACTGGTGTTCTTGCATAGAGTACATAAATCACAGTGTATTTATGGATGTTGCACTTGGTTTTAGACACTTTTTCATTGATGAAAAATTCTTTGAGCTCCTTGAGGCATAGATCATGGCATGCTTTTCCTGCTGTTCTTGATACTGCATCTGACAGGTCTCAGTAAATCCTTACTGAATTAAAACCATGTCGATGAAGACAAGTTGCTCTCAGTTCAATTTTGTTTCTTCCTATGACATAGTGGTCTGTCTATTTAAGAAATTATCTCATTTTAATTGTTAAATATATAGACTTTGGTTTTACTCTTAGGGCCAAGCTGAAGGCAGGATCCAGGATATCCATTTGTATCTCCTACATGGATGGCAGGAACCCAAGTAGTTGGGCCATCATTTGCTGGCTTCCAGGTTCATCAGCAGGAAGTTAGATAAGAATCGGAGGTGCGACTTGAATCCAGGCACTCTGATATGGGATAGGAGTGTCCCAGGTGATAGCTTAACCCATTGCACCACGATCTCTATCTCTGCTCTTATTCTGGATAAGACATCTCTCTTCTCTTGATGGAAGTGGATGCTAATCTCTCCTAAGAAGATGCATATGTACTTAACTAAGATAGAGATGGCAATCTCTATCTCTAACACTGTTAGTCCAGAAAGGATAATTACATAAAAACTCCCACAGTTCCAGAGCAATTTGAAATCAATTATTAAAATGGATTTTTAATTTTTTGATAATATTATATTATTTCTGTAAGAAAAGAGGGTAAAGTTACTTCATTCATTAAAGCAAATCAGTCTATATTAATTAAATAAAACAATTTATATCAATGGTGTTATATTTTTTAAATTTATACTTGGAGATATTTCTTTTTTAAGATTTACTTATTTATTTGAAAGACAGAGTTACAGAGTAATAATGTGGGAAATGTCACATATATGCTTGTTTCTCTTAAAGCCTTTTTTTATTCTCACAGAATTTGGTAGATCTCCAAAGAAATGTGGGATAGAAATGATTATGTTGGTCACTTTAGCCTGGTTCCTTATTTAAAGAAAATGCTCCAAATATTTCCAAATTTAATGCTTATTATATGTCATCAATATCACACTTTTTGGTATTGAGGCTTCCATTGTATTTCTTATTTACTATTTTCTTTGCTTTAAATGGTTGCTAAATCTTACCATCTATTATCCATTGAAGTCCCATATATCAAAAAACATGTCAATGTTCTTGAATCTCCATCTCCATAACCTCAGAATGGCTGGTATATCATAGCTCTTCAATAAATATACTTTGGTAAAGTAATTATTTCAATGTTTCTTTTTCTGTCAATTGCCCTGGTCACATTTTTTCTTATAACTGTTAACATGGTAAATTATATTACAGTGCATTCTAATAAGAAATCTTTACATTTCTGAAATAAAGTTTATTTCATAATGATGTATCATTATTTCATAATGATATATCATGTACTTAATATATTGCTGAATTTGTTTTGCATATGCATGGTTCAAGCATTTTGCATATGTGTTCAAAAGTTATGTGGAACTTTGGCTTCTGTATTTTATTCTTTTTCAGTTTGTTCTAAAATTATTCTAGTCTCATAAAATGAGATGAAATCATGCCCTCTGTTTTCAAACTCTAAAAAAGTTTACATATGATAAGATTATTATACATGTAGATTATGACACTGGAAAATATTTGGGTCTAGTTTATTATCTGAATTAGTTTAATTATAAATTACCCTTATTATTTTTGTAATAATCTTAAGGCTATTCAAGTTTTATGTTTCTTCTTTTGGTAAGGCTATTCAAGTTTTATGTTTCTTCTTTTGGTGAGGTAGGTGTCGCTCCCCGTCTTCATGCAGGAACGACACAGGACCCTGTGCTGTTCTTTCGTCTGCTTGGCCCTCCCCGGGTTTGCTGCTGGTTCTTCCCGGGTTGGCTGCTGTGCCTTCCACCTCCGTGGAAGGGCGGTTCCCCCTGGCCACTTTCCCCACTTCCGCAGGGGAGCGGCACACCACCGGCCGGCTCTCTCGGGGGCTGCACAGGTGTTCCCCTTAGATGTTCCTCTTAGATGTTCCTGGTGCATGCCGTCTCTCTCCTCCTTTATAGCCCTCCTCCGCCAATCCCAACTCTGCTACCCACACGCCGAGTACGCTGCTCTCCTCCAATCAGGAGCAAGTCCTACAGTTTATTGGTTGAACTGGAGGCAGCTGTGTAGAAGCTGTTTCCCTTCTCAGCGCCATATTGTGGGAGAGCAGATGCATAGAATAAGTCTTAATTCCAGTAACTTAGTCTAGTCCGAGTTGCTCCCCACAGATCCCCCTTTCTTTTTATTTTTGGCGTTGATACGCGCCTGTCTTCGGTGTCCCGCGGCACACACTCTGCTCTGCTTGCTAGAGTTGCCCACAGGTGCTTACAAGTCCTATCAATCAGGCAAACTGAATCCGGGTCCTCTCTTCGCCATGTTGTGAGGAGGTTTTTAGGCGCTGATGCATGCCTGTGTTCGGTGCCCTGCAGCGTATGCTCTGCTCTGCAGGTGCTTACAAGCCCTATTAGGCAAACCGAATCCAAGCCTCATTGCCGTATTGTGGGGAGACTTATTGGTGTTAATTCATGCCTGTCTTCGGTGACCTGCGGCGCATAAGCTGCTAGCCGCCTGCAGGTGCTTATCGTCCTAATCAGGCAGACCGAATCCAAGCTCTCTCATTGCTGTGTTGTGGGGAGGCCTTACTTTTCTCTATTTCCCTATCCCCGGGCATTCCTATTTCTCCTATTTTACTTCTATCTGCCAGCATTCCTATTTCTCTCATTTTACTTCTAAATTTCTGTTTCTCTTATCCCTGCGGCTTCCCGGCGCCCGCCCCGAGGCTGCTTCTCGGCGGGTTCCCGGCTCTGAGCCGCTTCAGCCCGCGCTTCTCCCATCTGCGCGGCTTCCCAGCTTTGCCCGGCTTGGCTTCGCGCGCTCCGCGGTCTCCACGCCCTTCGCGTCTGCACCACGGCCTCGCGCCAGCCCTGCGTTCCCTATCTATTCACGCCCCGTGCTCTCTCTGCACGCGGAGGCTTCCGCGAGTCACACAGCGTAGCTTACGTCTCTGCCACTAGCATTCAATCCAAGTTCCCCGGACTAACCTGGCGAATTCCAACCTGGCGGCCCACGTCTCTGCCTCTGGTTCCAGATCTTCGCCTTTTGCTCCCCGGGGTGACTTGAAGAATTCCAAGCTGGCTTACGTTTCCGCCTCGGCCTGCACTCGCGGCTTCATCCTCCCTAACATTTTTCTCTACCCGGTATGTTTCCCTAAGTTTTCTTCCAACAATATTCCTCCCTCATTTCTCCTGGCCTCTCCCCACAGTCCGTATCCAAGTCTAAGTTTCTTCTTGCTTTCACTTTAAATCCTAACTTCTTTCCCACAGTCCATATCTGAGTCTATGCCTAGGCTTTCGATAACTTCTTCCGGCACCTTTTCTGTCCGTTTTTTCCCTAGGCTCTTTGCTAGTCTCGCTCTCCGGTATTTTCCACTTCTTCCCGTTTCTTCCCTCCTAGTTTTCCTAATCCGTCCTAGGTTTCCTATCCGAGTCACGGCACCATTATGTCGCTCCCCCTCTTCATGGAGGAATGACACTAAACCCTGCCTAGGCTTCATATCCGAATCACAGCACCATTATGTCGCTCCCCGTCTTTGTGGAGGAACGACACAGGACCCTGCGCTGTTCTTTCGTCTGCTCGGCCCTCCCCGGGTTTGCTGCTGGTTCTTCCCGGGTTGGCTGCTGTGCCTTCCACCTCCGTGGAAGGGCGGTTCCCCCTGGCCACTTTCCCCACTTCCGCAGGGGAGCGGCACACCACCGGCCGGCTCTCTCGGGGGCTGCACAGGTGTTCCCCTTAGATGTTCCTCTTAGATGTTCCTGGTGCATGCCGTCTCTCTCCTCCTTTATAGTCCTCCTCCGCCAATCCCAACTCTGCTACCCACACGCCGAGTACGCTGCTCTCCTCCAATCAGGAGCAAGTCCTACAGTTTATTGGTTGAACTGGAGGCAGCTGTGTAGAAGCTGTTTCCCTTCTCAGCGCCATATTGTGGGAAAGCAGATGCATAGAATAAGTCTTAATTCCAGTAACTTAGTCTAGTCCGAGTTGCTCCCCACAGTAGGTAAGGTGTAAAGCATATTTCTAGAAAATTTTCCCACTGGTCTAGGTTTTCAACTTGTATGAAGTCCATCATTTTCGAAAATATAACTGTTGATATATTTACCACCTCTTTTGTAATATCTAGTGTTATTTTGTTATTTTGCTTTTAGTCTTTATGAATATTGGTATTATCATTTTTTCTGAAAGGCAGAGTTACAGAAGAAGATACACACATACACATACACACACACACAGAGAGAGAGAGAGAGAGAGAGAGATCTCTCATCCAGTGATTAACTCCCCAAATGGCTGCAATGGCAAGCACTGGGCAGGCCAAAGCCAGGAGCCAGAAGCTTCATCTGGGTCACCCACATTGATGACAGAGGCTTAAGTACTTCCCAGGTGCATTAGCAGGAAGCTGGATTGGAAGTGATCATCCATGACAAGAACTGGTGCCCATATGGGATGCCATATTAACATGCTTTTCTGCAAGGACAAATCACAAGTGGCAGCTTAACCCACTTTGCCACAAGAACAGCTCATCATGGTTGTTACTTTTTTTAAAAGATTTGTTTATTTATTTTAAAGGCAGAGTTACAAAGTGGCAGAAGGAGAAAGAGAGAAAGTCTTCCATCTGCTGGTTCACTCCCCAGAGAGCCATAAGGGCTGGAACTGTGCCAAGTGAATTCAGGAGCCGGGATCTTCCTCCGAGTCTCCCACCCAGGTGCAGGGGCCTAAGCACTTGGACCATCCTCTACTGCTTTCCCAGGCCATAACGGAGAGCTGCATCAGAAGTGGAGCAGCTGGGACTTGAACCAGTGCCCATATGGAATGCTGGCATGGCAGGCAGTGCCTTTACCTGCTATGCAACAGCACTGGTTATTATTTTTAACATTACTATTTTTAACAAGGAGAACTTCAAGTATAATTCCTAACATCTCTAATTCATATAACATTTTCTCTGTATCTTGTGCTGAAAAGAAGAAAAGATAAAATTATCAATAATATAAATAAATCTATTAAATAAGACTAGTCTTTTTCTTTCTGTATAAAATAAAATAGAATCTTCTTCTAAAAATGCAGCTTTGTACTATGTCTTTATTTCAAAGGAGGCTTACTCACCTTGAAAAAATAAACAAGAAACACTGAACTGAAATTGAGATTAATTTCTGGACAGTGTGAGGTTGTTGATAAAATTTTTGTACATTGCTTTTGGAGGATCCCTAGGAAAGTGAATCACAGCTACAGTTTTAGAAATGAACAGCTTGTTTACCACATAACAAATGGTAATTTAAAGTTAAAGGGTGTGTACCCTTGCCATCAACTTATATATCTTTGTATCTTCAAATTTGTGATGAAGAACATTTATGTATCAGGATGTTTTAACAGACTGTACCTGAAATAAGCACAGAAGCTGATGTGCTTTGGTGAGGAACCACTTTATATTCTACCCCACATGCTCCTTCCTTACAATGTGATTTCACAGCCGGAACACTGGTTCAATTCTCAGACCTCAGGTCCAGTGTATAAACATGGCCTTACTTATACATTCAACACATATGTATTGATCACCTCTGCGCCGGTACCATTCTGAGTTTTTGGAATATGAAAGTGAATATGTAATAGGCACTCCCTTCTGGGTACTTGGTCAACTTACCTGAAAACCCCTGTCTTCTCATCTGCATCTTTAGGTTGAAGTGAATGTCCTAGATTATTGTTTTGCATACATCACACACAGCTAATAAGTCTCTAATATTCTCCCACCTCCAAATAAACAAAGGTTTAATTTCTAAAGCAATAGTCTAAACCATTTCTATCTCTTCCTTCTGCTACCATATAACTGTTATGGAAAAACAAGGTGCTCCATTTTACCAGCTACTCAGTATCAGTAACTATACCACTGATTCTGCATTTTTCTTATAGTTTTTCCACATTTAACCCTGTGTCAGAAAGACTGATATGTTCCTTTATTATATACCTACTTAGAGCTACACAATTGTCAGAGAATAGATACTCATCGGTGCTAGGGAAATGTGCAGTCTATGGCATCATAGATACAAAAGATACTTGTTAGAATTAATCACAAGTGTGGTACATTTTATAAAGATAAAATGCAGGACACAGAATGACTAATCCAGAAAATTAAACAAATCTGAATGACAGAGAATTGTTTTGAGGAAATGGCCTTTAAACTGAAATCCAATGAGTAGGAGTTGTCTGGGTAAAGAGGAATGTAGCTGTGCAGGCAGAAGGAGAAATCCATGTGAATATTTTAACTGAAATATTGAACAAAAGGAACTGGACATTTTAAATTCAATTCTTTTCCCTTTGAAATAGACTATTTTTAGAGCAGGTTTAGATTCACAGCAAAATTGAGCAGAAATCCTATTCGATTTTCAATTCAATTTCAAAGGTGACTTTTATGATAGTGTGTGGAAATAAAATCATTATAAACTGGATCTCATATTCTTTGATTATTAATCACCCAATGTGTATTTTTAATTTAAATTTTAAATAATTATGAACTCAGAGAATGATTAGCCCTATCAAGAAATGTCAATTTTATTCCACAATTCAATAATAATCTAATGAAGGACTTGTAAAAGGAGGAAGAGCAGGGAAAGACCTTTGTTTGGTATAGTATATGGGATGCCCACATCCCATGTTGGAATGCATGGAATTAAGTCCGAATTCTGTTCCTACTTTGAGCTTCTAGCTAGTGCACACCCTGGGAGGCAGTAGGTGATTACTTCAGGTAGGTGAGTTCCTGCCACCCATGTGGGGACCTATATTCAATGCCAGACCCAGTGGCTGTAAGCATTTAGGGAGTGCACTCACAGATGGAAACTGCTCTCTCCCTCTCTCTCATTCTTTCTGTCTTTCTCTCTTCGCCCCACCTAATAAATAACCGATTTTTTAATGGTAAGAAAATAAGGAAAGTAAAATATACCAGCAGTTAATTCATGATTCTGCTATGCTCAAATCCCAATGGCTTAACATAACACACAACCTTTTCTGCCTCAGGTCGTGCGTCCCACTGGGTCAGCAGGAGAGCCCCCAGCATAGTGGTTGGGTAGGCAGCAGACTGGGACACTGAAGCAAACTTTCATGTCCATGGACACTGCTCTGATTCCAATGAGTTCCTCTGATTACCTGGCAGTAGATCGCTTATGGCCCACTATTTCCTAAGCTTCCATCTGAAAGTGATAAATCGCACCCACTCACATCTGCCAAAGCATGTCATAAATCCACATTTAACTTCAAAGAGACAGAGGCCTACAATCCTACTGTACACTCAGAAGAGGGAAGGGATTTGTGAATGCCTTTAATGGTGATGAAAGTAGCATTAATGTACTGCTTCTATAGTAAATAGAAGGATCTATTAATCTACTTATTATGCTGTCACATTTAATTACTCCGATGTACCAAATTAATAATGCGTGCTGGGCCTGTTTGTGGATAGAACACTGTGCAACCCTTCATGAAAGATGAGGCTGATTGATAGATGATAGATCGATATGAATGGGGTATTGCTTTTTTTGCTTTTCCTGATTGGATGTACTTGAATGTATCTCTTTCACGAATGTATCATAATTGTACTTCTATTTGTACAATTTATTATTGGCAGTAGTTTTTTGCCTATAAAATGATCCGCTCAAACATATTAAGCATTTACTATCCTGTCTCCTGAGTGCAATCTACAGGATGAAATTCACTGTCTTGTAATATGGCTCAACTGAGACTTATTTTACTACTTTCCAGACAAAGAATGGGATGACACTCATAATAATCCAAATAAAATCTGCTTAGTTATGGCACTATTAGCTCATTAGTCTGTGGAACTTCTCACTGAGTCTGTCACATAAACACCTGACCTCCCAAACTAACATTCTTGTTCAATGATGTGGTAATTATAATAAAAAGTAGCCATGAGGTAGTTTATAAATATTCATCTCATTTACTTCTTTTAACAAGGCACTAAAGACATTATCATTAGTCATGAGTGGAAACCAAATATGAACACAGCTTTTAACTGTTATGTTGTCTGATTCCTTTTCTGTTTGATTAGGGATTGATTATTCCACATGTACTCAAATCAAATCCTTATGATTAGATTCTGACCCAAGATCAAAAAACATTTTTATATTACCCCCTCTTGAAAAAAAAAAAAAAGACTTTCCAGGTGATTAAAAACTTCAGGGTTTATGACTGAGGGACAAAAACTCACTGGTAAATGTAGTGCTTTTACTTAGCAAACATGTCATTTATCTTTTTAACAAGTGTAAATGTGTGTGTGTATGTATTTTAATTTTCAGGTCTAATGGTTTAGCATACAATCATGCTAGGAACTTTATACCCAGCAAACAATTATTTTTCTGAAAAAAAAAAGGGGGCCACAAAAATATAACCATAGATGATGCAGGAGAAATAAAATCACTGCTCTTTTTTTTTCCTTAAAGGGAGTGAATACAGATTTAAAGTATAATAGAATGCAAGTTGAGAGTAGACATATCCTAGTTCAACCTCTGTATTAGTCAACTTTTCATGATTATAAGAATAACTCAAGACAAGCTAGTTAAAGGAAAGAGTTTTATTTTTTCTTATGTTTTTGGAAGGTCATAGTTGGAGAACAGACAGGCCCATTGGTTAAGTTGTCTGATGAAGCTAGAGGATAGTAGTGATGGTGTGTGTGCAGAGGAATGATCCCATGGCAAGGCAGAGAGTGACAGGCTCTACTCAGTCTTATGTAACAAACCTTCTCAAGAGAACCTACATTATGAGGGCATGTTTCAGTGACATACAGTCCTCTACTTGGCTCACCTCCTGAACACCATTACTGGGTCAGGTTCCCACATTCACAGCACCACCAACCCATAACCCTGTTCAACATTAGTTTGGGAGCTAAATCATGTTCAAACTAGAGCACTCTTCTGTATCAGAGTAGGAGAAACAACTTCAGTGTAAGCATCGTATTTTGCTTGAAAATTTGCCTTCCCCAAAGTTTCATATTTGCCTTGTGGAAGAATAGTGCAATCAGTTTTTCAACCAGCAATGAAGAGCCCCAGTGAGTAATAGTGGGTTACTTAGATATATATGAAACTTGAATCAATAAACTTTAAATAAATGTTTCTTTATCTAACAGGGTTGAGAAACCTTTTTTTTTTTTTTTTGCGAAGAGTTATTTGGATATTTGTAAAATCTTTCATGAGCCATACAACTTAAAAATTGTGTGTGTGTGTATTTAAAAATTAGCCTGTTATAGATTTATTGAATTTTGATTTCTGCCTGGACAGGGCCAGACCCAAGGATTTCACAGGGCTTATACGATCCATGGGCCAGACATTCCCCACCCTTGAAAGACAACTACTACTAGTCTTTAGAATTCTACCACATCACTGCCTGTCCTCAGTTTTGTTATGACTTCAAAAGAAGAATAATTTTATCTTTTGTGAATTATAAATATGTACTTTTGCCCAGTACATTAGGAGAACTGAGCAACCAAGGAAAGTCTTTTATCCTCCTAGACATGATTATGATGAGTTACAAAATGCTCAAATCACCTGCTGCTAAACAAAATTATGGACTCGCAACGAGTTTTCTGACTCATGTGCATCAAAATCTTGAAAGGATATTCATAGACAGCAGGCACGAAACCTGGAAAAAATGGGGCAACTATTTCTCTCTTTTCTTTTACACTGTTTGATTCTGCTTCAGGCAAATGAGATACATAGGCCATGCATGTGCCCAGAATGAGAAACATTGGTTTATAAGGAGCAATGTATTTGAATAAACTGTTCCTATTTACCACAAAAACACAATCTTGGGAAGTTTCTTTATCATTTGGTACTCACTGAATCTCTGCCTTGGATTCCTGTACTAGCAAAAAAAAAAAAAAAAAAAAAGACAGGCGTTGAAATCAATATTTCTGAAACCAAATCAGACCTCTAGCCAGTTGTAGACTCTTTGAGCACAAATGTCTGAACCATAATTTTTACGTAAGTAAGATAAGGGGGAATAGACAGTACCTACCTCTGCAAACCTCCCTGAGAACTAACAGAGATATGTGTAAAGAATATAGAAATTGGTCAATCAATGAAAGGTCAATATGATCCTTATTTAACGTTCTTGTCATGTGAAGCTGTGGCACATTCTAAAGTGAAGAAAAATGAAGCTTTCTTATTAAGACATTTCTAAAAAAAAATGAGACGGAGAAGCATGTAATTGAAAAAGAATTGTCTCACTCAAGTGAAAGAGTGAGCTCTTGTTGTCTACTATGTGGTTCACAATTTCTTTGCAGAAGGGGACACCTTCTAGCTTCTGGTGCCAGAATCACCCACTTAAGTCAGCAAATAGAGGCAGAAAAATCCTCCTCTCATGATTGCTGAGCCTGCCAGTAATTTCTTAAGCAGAAGCTCCATACTGCAACATTTAAAGTGAAGCTATGGGATGCTGAATCGTAGATCACTTCCTTTCCATATGGATCAACTTTGAGGATGTCAGTCGCATACGTAGTTTAGCTTAACATGTTGCAGTCCTTATATTTCCTTATAAACTGCCTTTTCATATTAACTTCCTTCTTTCTAATTTTATCCCTTTGTTTTCTTTTTCTTACCTAATGGCTCTGGCTAAAAATTCTAGACTATATTGAATAGCAATGGTGAGAGTGGGCATCCCTGTCTGGTTCCAGATCTTTGTGAAAATGCTTCCAAATTTTCCCCATTCAGTAACATGCTGGCTGTGGGTTTGTCGTAAATTGCCATGATTGTGTTGAGGAATGTTCCTTATATATCCAATTTTCTTAGAGTTTTATCATCAAAGAATATTGTATTTTGTCAAAGGCTTTTTCTGCTTCTATTGAGATAATCCTGCGGTTTTTATTCTTCAGTTTGTTAATGTGATGTACATTTAGTGGGCTCTCCCTTTGATCACACATTCTAAGACAGAGTATATATTAGGGTGCACTTTTGGTCATTTGAATGTTATTGCTCATTAAATTATTATTTATTTATTTACTCATATATATGAACAAATGTATGTATATATATGCAATTTAAGGTAAACATTAAGCATTACTTCATTAGAATTTTGTGATTTAGTGTGGTGTAAGTAAATAATATTTGATCAATAAAACTGTAAGAATAATAAATTGAAAAAAGAAATATTTCAAACTAAATGAAAACTAATGCTTAGGGTGGGTTATCTAGCAAGAAAATTATCTCAGACAGTTGGTCTTACAATAAAAACATTTAAATCATGGGCAGGTGTTGTGGTGTCTCAGATGAAGCTACCACTTGGGAGTTCTACATCCTATATCAGGAAATTGGTTCTAGTTGTGACTACTCCACTTCTGATCTAACATCCTGCTAATGCATCTGGGGAGGTATTAGATGATGGATAAGGTGCTTGGATCCCTACTAATCCACATGGAAGACCTGGATGGAGCTCTGTGCTCCTGGCTTCAGTCTGACTCAGCTCTGGCATTTGGGGCATTTAGAGAATGAAACAATGGATGCAAGATTCTCTCTCTCTCCCTCTCTCTCTTTCTCTCTCTCTCTCTCTGTATATGTGTTACTCTGCCTTTCAAGTAGCTAATATAAATAAAAATTACATACTATAAAACAGAAAGATTTAATGGAAACAAAAAGTATTTCAAAAATTATAGAAGAACAAATATCTAGTATTCAGTAAATGTCTTGCAAATTGTAATTCCTTTGAGTACAGAGTAACTAAGAGAGACATTATTATCCTTTTATAGAGTAGAGCAAAAGGCTCGTGTATTTTTGAATATTACACAGTTGCCACCATAAGTAATCCATATTAGAGTAGAAATATTCACATTCCGAAGTTAATGGTTCTCATCTGTTTTTCTGTTTTCTTCCTACACCTTGGGTTCCTACTCCTATTCGTTCAAGCAACATTTTTGAACTAAAATTTATCGAGGTACAATTGGCATAAATAACGTCCATTTAAATTGTACAAGAAAGGGTGGGGATTTGATCTAGCAGCTAGGACAGTGCATCCCACATCAGCGTATCTGAATTCCTTTCCCAGCTCTGGTTCCTGAGTCCAGCTTCCCACTAACACAGACCTGTGAAGGAGTGGTAACAGCTCAGGTAGTTGGGTTCCTGCCTACAAGGAAGACCAGATTAAGTTTCTAGTTCCTAGTTTCAGCAAGCCCAACGCCAGCTGTGTGGTCATATAGGGAGTGAACCAGCAGATGGAAACATAGTCTCTCTCTCTCTCTCTCTCTCTCTCTCTGAATAATGTCTCAAATAATGTTAAAACATTAATCGCACAATTATTTAAGTTTTGACAGATGTACATGCTCATGAATACCTTTGCAATTAAAATACAGACTTACCTAACCCCTCAAATATTTTTACATTAGTGTGAATTTTCTAAAAATGGAATCACATAGAATACATTCTATTACTATGACTAACTACTTGCATTTCCATGTTGTTATAAGTATGTCATATGCTTGATCATTTTTGCTACCAATTAGCATTCCATCATATGTATATACTGCATGCTGTTTATTCAATAGACTTTCAGAAATTTGGATTGTTTCTTGTTTGGTTATTTTGAATACTGCTGCTAATAACATTCATGTAAAAAGCTAAGTTTAGACATATGTTTTCTTATTTATTTCTTTTTTTGGAATAAATATCTAGAAGTGGAATAGATTTTTCTTAATATAATATATGTTTGGGGCTGGCATTGTGGTACAGTGGGTAAAGCTACTGCCTGCAAACCAAGCATTTCATAAGGGCACTGGTTTGAGTCCAGGTTGGTCCACTTCTGATTCACATTCTTCTAATGGCCTGGGAAAAGCCGTGGAAGGTGGTCCAAGTGCTTGGGCCCCTACGCCTACACGGGAGACTTGTATGAGGCTCCTGACTCCTGGCTCCTGGCTTCAGACTGCTTTAACATTGGCTGTTGTGGCCATTAGGGGAGCAAACCAACAGATCGAAAACCTTTCTCTCTATCTCTCCCTCTCTTGCTGTAACTGCCTTTCAAATAAGTAAAGATATTATTAAAAAGTAATATACACCAAACTTTTAGGGAAATTTCCCACATTTTTGAAAGCAATTTCAACATTTCACGGTACACCACACTCCAGCAGTGCATGGGTGTTCTTCTTCTTGTCCATTCAGACAAGCCCTTGATAATTTCAGTTTTTTGAATGACTAGTCACTCTGTAATTGTAGACAAGTATTTCACTGAGGTTTAAGTTAGCTTGTATTTACTTCTTAACTGATTAATATTATCAAGAATATTTTCATTTGCTTATTCATCATTCATGTATCTTCTTTGTGAAATAACAATCAACAACTTCATTTACTTTTCTAAAGTTGAATTGTGCGAATTCTTTATATACTATGAGTATACATAATTTGTTAGATATTATATTGTGAATATTTGCCACCAGAGTGTCTTTTAATAATATCTACTTTTTTCTTGTATCTTTTACAAAAGAAAAGTATTTTAATTTTGGAACACCAGGTATGACTTTTTATCATGAATATGTTGCAATCACATGTAGGAGACTTGTCTAATGCAATGTCCTACTCTAGAAGTCTAATCAATTTTGCCTAACATTTATATATCTGATGCATTTGGTGTGTTATGAGACAAAATGGACTTCTACCTCTTCCTCCTTCATTTTGCACACAGATATCTGGTTGTTTCTGAGCTATTTGTTTAAAACATTTTCCTTTTGCTATAGGAATATCCTGGCACCTTTGTGAAAATTCTAATGACCATAAAGTATGTGTCACTTTGTTTTGGATTTTGTATTCATTATTAATGACATATTATCTGAAGTATTATAACTTTATTATAAATCATGAAATTCATATAGATAAATCCTTCAAATCTACTTTTAAAAATTACTCTATTACCTTTTGAATTTAATAAAGAAAATCATGTTAGAATATGTATCTAGGGGGAAATTGAAATCTTAAAAATGTTGAATTTCTTGAGGTACACACCTTTACAGTGATATTATATTTTCTAAAAAAATTATTTTGAAGTTATTAAAGTAGGGAAATCTTCTATTCCTGCACATCATCTGGTGAATTATTACTAAGAAATTTATGTTTTAGGATGCCTTTGTAATTGAAATTTTCAAAACACATTTTTGCTGCTTTGAGGTTTCATACATCTTCCAGTGTAACCAACTGTGGCCTGCATTAGGATAAAGCTAAACAAATGAAGAAATTGGTCTTTCCCAATTTTGACAACCTTCTAGAAGTAGTCAACTTTTGCTCACTGTATGGAGCGCTCACTTTTTTTTTTTCTTGTTAAAGTCTTCTATGTGGGAAAAAAATGGTCTCTTGGTAGCTTATACCACCATGTCTATAGCAGAACTTTTGTGATGATAGTATTTTTATTATTAGCAAGTGGAAAGGACTTAAATACTGTCTGAAAAAGATGAATGTTTAATTTAATATCCTGAAATGAAATTCAAGACATTATTCTCTTTAAAATAGGAAGCAAAATTTTTCATGGCTGAATGTCAAAATGAAGATATATTAAATATATTTATGTATAAAAATTATTTAGGAGATTCTACTTCTTCCTATAATATATGATATGAAAGAGCATTTTTCCCCTAACAACAAAGACTGGGCCATGTTATCGTAATTGCATCAAGCGAACTGAGTTAATGGGGTAACCAAATAGCCTGAAATGTGAAACTCTTCAAAAAATTTTTGGGAAGAATGGAATTAAAAGATGTTGTTGAATATAAGAATGGGAATAAGAAAGGGAGGAGATGTACAGTTCGGCACATGCTCACTTGGATTTACCCCTAATGATAGAACTAGAAATGTGCCAGGGGATTCAAATTCAATCCCATCAAGGTGGCATGTACCAATGCCATCTCACTAGTCCCAGTGATCAGTTTCAGTTCATGATGATCATAATGATAGGATTAAGTGTCAAAAAGATCACACAAACAAGACTAGTGTCTGCTAATATTAACTGATAGGATAAAAAAGGAGAGAATCATCCAACATGGGAAGCGGGATACATAGCAGACTCATAGAATGGCAGATGTCCTAAACAGCACTCTGGCCTCAGAATTAGCCCTTAAGGCATTCAGATCTGACAAAAAAAAGCCCATGAGAGAATTTCAGGCATGGAAAGCCAAGACACTGTGGCAAAAAAAAAAAAAAAAAAAAAATGACCTAAATGAAAGATCTCCGTGAGTGAGACCCCAGCAGAAAGAACAGGCCATTGAAGAAGGAGGTACCTTTCTCTGAAGGGAGGAGAGAACTTCCATTTTGACTATGGCCTTGTCTAAATAAGACTGGAGTTGGTGGGAAAAGCCACTATAATCGAAAAGTTGTACTTTGGAAATTTATATTTATTAAATAAAAGTTTAAAAAAAAAGATGTGTTGACCTCTCTCTCTCTCTCTCTCTCTCTCTGCCTCTCCTCTCTCTGTGTAACTCTGACTTTCAAATAAATAAATAAATCTTTAAGCAAAAAAGATGAGAAGAATAGTTGATTTTCATGAAAAAGCTGGATGTTCACTTTTAGATTTTTCTCATAATATATTTTTCCATGATTTTTTTTGCAAAGCCCCCCAACACCAAGGCAATGATAGGTGTCTCTAAAGAAAGGTGAAAAAAGAAACTCTGATTCACTGTGGGTCATAGAAAGAGAACCCATTGTGTGAGCTGCTAAGGATAATTCAGCTAAGGTAGTCAACACATCACCATACCTGAGTGTGGGCTATCATGGAAATATGGAACCTCTGGGAACTATACTCATACCTCACCCACCCCCAGTGTCCACCCATATGAGGATCAGGGTAGGAAGTTGGTGCAGCCTCCTGAAGTAGTTCCCACTAGTGAAGAATACAGCTGCCACTGCAGAAAACACACATTCACAACTGGACCCTCTCCTGGACTCAGCAGGGAAACAAATGCTTCAAACTACTTGGGAAGCATCAGCTAACCTTGTTATTCTTTCACACAAGAGTACAGGAGAGTTCACTGTAGCCTTGGGAATGCTAAAAGAAGAAATTCTCTACAGTCAAAAGCAGAAAATCATCTTCAGCTTGAAATTTTAAAGTCTCCTGTCCTTGGGAATAAGGCAAGAACTGTTGTGCTGCCTGAGCTCATCAGATATGGGGGACAGAGTTGGGGCAGCTTTAGGAAGGAAGGAAGGAAGCCTCACTCCAGAATCCTAGGCATTCAGGGCAAGCCTAGGACCCAGGCTGGACCTGACTTTCTGCCCCTAACAACAGGCTGGTGAGCATAACTCTCACAAGGGCCAAGTTGGGATTATCAAAAATATAAAATGGCACAGTCTTATTTATGGCATGATCTACACCCTGACACCATCCTAGGCTCTAGCCCCTGCAGCCATTGCTGGAAGCCAAGTGGCCACATGGCCCAACCACTGGTGTCAAGCTCCACCCCCATCCTAATGGGATTCACTGCTCCTACTTCTCTGCCCATCCGCCACGCAAAGTTTTAAACAGACCTATTCCTGAACATGTCTCTCTCTCTTTTTCTCTCTTTCTATCTGTCTCCTGACCTCTGTCTCTCTCTCTTATGCTCTCCTTCTCCCTCTTTTCCTTATTCATGCCTTTCCTCCGGCTGTTGGGTTTCCCCCAATAAACTCTTTCCTTTAAAAAAATATCAAAAATGGTACAAATCAATATTGTCTGTCACCAGAGAGGATACAATGAAAATATGACACCACATTGCCTACACTCATAATACTAATTTAATTGTGGAAAAAAAAGCTTTAATATAAGTACATAACTATTTTACAAAATAACTAGTTCCAAGAAGTCTCAGGAATTAGTGTAAAAAACAAGGAACATGATGGACTGCAGCATAATATGCAGTAACTACCATGCCTGAATGAATTCAAATTCAATTAATGACGTTTGGTGGCTGAAATTAATTCTCAAATAGAAAACACAATTCCAATAGCCAATATTTATCTTGAACTGACTGCTCTGGGAAATGCAGCATGGAGGTTCAGAGGACTTGGAAAGCAGCTCTTGGGTCCTGTTTGTTAGCTATGAGACTTTGCCATTGAACCTCTCGGAGTCTCAGGTTCTTCACCTATATAATAGAAATAATAATAATAATGTCTATCTTAGAAGAAGGTTATAGACTTCAAAGGTACAAGGAAACCACATTAATCAGACATAACACATACTTCACACACACACTTCAAAATAGAAAAGCAATAACAATAGAAAACTACCCCAAAAGCATAACAACGGCAACCCCTGCTTTATCCATATACAAGTGAGGAAACTGGTGTACAGAAATGGTGGGAAATATTCCAGGATCACCCTGCTACTTAGGATACTGCTTGGACCTAAACAATTTAGGACCAAGTCTTAATTACTACTCTCGCTTAACTTGTCTTATGTATTTAAAGGTACTAGATAATAACTGCTGTAACACAAAATTTGTAAAAATGGGTGGGGGTTTGGTTCAGCAGTCTTTTGAGATTCTTGCTTCCCACTATTGAAACTTGGGTTTGAGTCTCTACTCTGCTTCTAATCCAGTTTCCTGCTTTTGTGTTCCCTGGGAGGCAGCAGATGTTGGCTCAAGTTACTAGGGTCCTTTCCTGCCATGTAGGAGACATGGATGGAATTCATGGCTGCTTAAAATTGCTTGGCTCAGCTCCATCTCATGAAAACATTTGTACTTTGCTTTCAATAAGCTCTAGTCTTGTGGAAGAATAAGGTTTATACATAAGAAAAACGACTTAGGCTCAATACAGCTATGATATTACTCTCATAGGAATTAGAGGGGATAAATTTGAAGATAAAGAATATATTCTTTACATATTCGTGATATTACATATTATATATTATATTATTGTATATTATATACCTACAGCATTTGATCCATCTTTTGAATCATTTTTATACAAAAGGAGTAGTTATATGAGATAATTATAATTATGTAATTTATATAGTTTAATTCACTAGTTGTTGACAAAATGCTTCATTTGGGGTATCCTTCTATGTATAGCATCATAATGGTGTGAACATGCTATGAAAGCCAGGGGCTACTAGAAGGTAAAATGAAATATGGTGTTGTGATGTCCATTGAGGATATCTGGGTACTACCTATGATGCAGTGTCCATATTTTGTAAAGTTAAGTTGACTAAAAATAACGAATGTATTATTTATTCACCTTAAATGTCCAATTCAAGCTATATATTCTTCCTTTGATTTCAAAATGCTGCTTCATTGTTGAAATTCTGGGAGCTTGTCCAGTCCAAGATAGCTTCACAAGTTGATACTTGTTGGAAGGAATTTAATTTGTTTTATTATTATGAAAGCAAAACATGTTTATCATAGAAAAATGAACTGTAGTTAATTGAATTGACTGCAATTAAAAATAAAATCCTTGCAACATCATAGATCTTGTCAAAACCTAAACAACTAACAGAAAGGGATTATCTGAACATTAATAAGCTTATTTGGGAATAACATTGCAATGAGAATACATGTGCCTTGTTAAACTATGTACATATTCAAAGAGGTTGTGACAAGGGGAAGTTTAAAGGCAAAATGAGAATTACATAAATTATCATGAAACAATAATCATTGCTATAGGGATTGATAGCAAGGGTGCCCTTCCAAAATTAAATAAGCAATTGTTGGATAGACAACTTTGTAAAAGGATTTTTTGTGCAAAGCTGTAGTAGCCATTTTGTGAGGTTGTGGTTGTAGTATAGTCTTTCATGATAATTCTTGCCATCTGATGTATGTGCATGAGAGTTCTTCCTTTGTAATCTCTTAGCTTTACTTATTATTTGTTGTAGTTATGATTCTCTTTTGGTGTGGTCTTTCTGTTTTTTTTTTTTTTTTCTTAAATGCATGTATACACATATTTCATGAAATTTTCTTGCATCCTACATGATGTTCTACAAACTATTTTCCCTTATATAAAATCATGTATCTGATTTAATATTCATCTTTCATCATTTTAGCTTGCCAGTCCTGTTGAGGTTAAGAAGAAAATCAATAGGAAGCCTTATATATACCAAGGTTATCCAATGATAATTTCCGGATCCTAGAAATGCACTGGGATTTAGTACAAATGTTTGCTTCTTTGTCTCATTGACCTGCAAACAGTCAATGATGTGTTTTTCAAGTTTCTTGAATAGCACACACTGAATGAGCTGTGCACAGTTTTGTTTCCTCTTGAATCTTTTCCTTCTTTTGGAAAAACAGATGCCTGAAATTAACCTCTCTGGATACTTCTGACCGTACGCTTTTATTTTCTTAGCAATGTCTACTAAACTATTGAAAGCTACTTGACTTATCTTTATTCATTGCAGATAAGTCCGTTAGCCTCCATCATTCACTAATGAAATCAGGTCACTACTGAGCCCAAATTATGAAGGTATTATTTAGCAAATTGAGAGGACTTGGATATAATCCTTTAATAGAGCTAACCTGGACCTATTAAAGTAAGAAAAGAAGCATTGTGAAAAATGATCTTTCTCTTAGCGGGACTGAAATGTTTTGATATATACTTCTTCCTAACTTCTGTGGTTTATATAATTCATCCCCCTTTATTTCCAGGGAGTTTCAGAGTGTTCCATCCATATCTCTTTTGTTCAAAAAGAGAACTCTTCCTGCTTTTGTTAAAAAAATGATTATTCACTGAAGACACAAAAATGTAGGATGTGTTTGTACTTTCCTCCAAATTAGATTGGGACAGGTATTGTGGTACAGCATGTTAAACTGTCTGAATGTTGGTTGTGGTACTGGCTACTCCACTTCCAATCTAACTTCCTGTTAATGTATTCTGGAGGCAGCACATGGCTCAAGTGCTTGGGTCCCTACCAAACATATAGAATATCTAATTGAGTAATGAGTTCCTGGCTTTGTTTTGTTTCAACCCATGCTGTTTTGGGCATTTGGAGAGTGAACCAGCTGATGGAAGATCTCTCACTCCTTTTCTCTCTGTCACTCTGATTTCAAGTAAATAAATAAATCTTTAAAAAAATAGTCTTCTAGACAGTAGTTGTTCAGTAAATAGGTATTAAACAAACCAAATACTCAATGAATTACTAGAAAATCAGAAGGTCTTTTCCTTCTTTAACTCACTCCTGGAATACAGTCTCACATACTCCTTTTAATACTTCATTAGAAAATACAGTTTTCTGATTTCAACATACGGAATCCAGGATGGATGTTGTGACACACAGGGTAAGTCAAACCACTTGCGCTACTGGCATCCCGTATTGCTAACTCAAGGCCCCTCTGTTCTGCTTTCTATTCAGCTCCCTGCTAATGTGCCTGGGAAAGTAGTTGAAGATGAACTTGGTACTTGGGCCCCTGCTACCCATGTGGGAGAGCTGCATGGATTTCCTGGTTTCAGGCTTCATCCTGTCCAAGTGCTGCCCATTGAGGCCATATCAGGAGTAAACCAGCAGGTGGAAGGTCCCTTTCTCTCTATCTTTCCCAATCTTTCTGTCACTCTGCTGTTCAAATAAATTAAATAAATCTTTACAAAAACGTAGAATCCTATATGCATAGAATTATCAACTTGAGGGAAATTGAGATCCAATTAATAAATAAGCAATGGAAAGATTCCCACAACCATAGGGATCATGAGCAGTATATACAGGATATCCAGTTTCATAGCAGCAGGGCTAGAATCTGGGGAATTTATTGGTGGTTTTCTGTGTATCTATTTGGTCTTATTTTATAAAGTAAATTTGAATCTCATTAAGTCAAGAACATTTCTAATTTTTTCTATTCTCATCGTTACTGTGCACAAAATAGCAATGCGTTTCATAAAGATCTCTTTCTTGACTGATTACTTTTAAAATAGTACCTCTGTTATTGACATATTTAACAATAGAAAACCATTTGAAAAATGGAATAGGATATTTGAAGAAATAATAGAAACAATTATTTTCTTTCTCAAATGAAATTCTTCTTCCTGTAAGCTTCCCATCTCAGAAAGTATCATCATCACCATCTACCCCTCTGCTCAAGGTATCAACCTTGGTGTGACATTTGAGAGGAATTAGCAGGATGATTCTCTGGTGCAGGTAATAATCCACTTCCTTGGTGATGGTTATATTGGTGTGTTCACTGTGATAAATCAAAAAATTCTGATATCATGGCCCATAGCCCGTATTCAGGTTTATTTGACCCACGGGAGACACCATTATATGTTAAGGATGCTGCTCTGTGTTCTCACAGTCACATCATTCTTCAGTACCTGGGAAGCAAGAAGGGCAGTTAGGATGAGTCCATAGTTCATGAACTTTACTTTGTGAACCAACTTTGACACAAAAATGAGATCTTGTCTAACTTATTTTGTCTTCCTCAACTTGCACTTGTGGTTACATAACAAGTAGCTGAGAAATGTCTAAGCTTCTGTATTTGCACCTCAAAATGCTGGTGATGGAAGAATCAGTGGTGCTTTTATTCTACAGAACAGTGTAAAATGTGAGAAAAATACAAATTCTAATACTATATTCAGCATTTGTTTAGTGTTCTGGAAAAGTAGTCCATCTGAATATGTTAGTTGTATGTGTTACCTGAAATATAACAGCTCCAGACACATTACATTCTGTAGACTCACAAGCAACTTGCAAAACTGTCTAACTGATGTCAGTCTTACTGAAAATGGAGAGATGCGATTTCACTTCATTCTTAAAAATAATTCCAAAAAACCTAGAGATCATACACTTTCAGCTCATTTTTACAAATATTTCCCATTACTTGCATCATTATATTTATATTGCCAATTTGCAAAATTAGTTTCACTCAATCTGCACATTCGTTTCACCCAATACAATTCTCTTCTTCCAAATTGTTTTTAAAATTTTTATCACTTTGTAATGGACCTATAGTTGGGAAAGCTGATTATGATGAAAAATTACTATTAGAGAACAAATAACCTTTAAAATACAATTTTGTATCTGCCTTTCTGTCTATAGGTAGCGACATGTATCCATAGATAGATAGAGTCTAATATATGTATTGATTTGTCAGTATGGACCACATGCAGAGGTAGCTAGGCATAGAGTAACATTATAGGTAGGGGTCAGCATGTCATCTGTAATATAATTACTTTTCCTCAGACCTAGACTGTATTCATTCACTTAACTGTTGTCTATAACTGGTTTAAAGCACACATAACAACTAGGGAGTTGAGTGGTTTCCACAAAGATCTTATGACTCACATAGCAAAATTATTTAAAAAAAAAAAAACACAGTTTGCCAATTCATGATCCTGAGCAGTGATTCTCAAAGCATGGCCCCCAAGCCAGCAGCATCACTATAAGATGAAAATTTGTTAGAAATGCAAATTGTTATGCTTTGACTAAGACCTACTAAACTGGTATCCCTGAGAGGGGATCCAACAGTTTGTTTCAGCAAGCCCCCAAGTGTACTCTTTTATTCAGCAACATTTGAAAATCTCTGTGCCACAGAAAACAACATGTTTAAGAAAATGGAAAGGGAGCAAAGTCAGCATGAGATCTGGTTCCATGACTCCGATAAACCACACATAGCTAATATAAATTACATTTTCTGGGTCAAGAATTATTAATAGATGTGAAATTATATTGCAATTTAGCAGTGATATATTTCAAAAAATGTCCATATTTCACACTTTCAGCACTCTTAACCTAGTCCCAGTAACCACTGTATCTGGCCTGGGCCACTATCAAAGCCATGTAGTTGGTGTTTTCTCTTCAAAGTTTTCTCTAGAAAATAGTTCAGTGGCTCTATTGAGCTGTAAGTTAGACCTACTCAAAATTCTTCAAAGACAGCTAATAATAACTATAATTAAAAAAATCCAAATAGCTTTTTCCTGTTCAAGATAAGGCTTTGAACTTGTTTTCACTGTAATGAGAATGCCTTCTTAAAGATGGCTTTACTATGCTATCTCAATTCCAGTCTTCTTATATACTGAACTCTTATCATTACTTTTCTATGTAAAAGTTTTTCCTGACTTCCCTATCTAAAATAGCTATGACTTTTTGCAATGGTTAAGATGCCACTTGAAATTCCCGTAACTATTATTGGAATACTTGGACTCAAGTCCCAGCTCCATGTCTGATTTTAGATTTCCTACAATGCAGATCCTGGGGTACAGCAGGTGATGGCTCAAGTTCTGGGTCCCTACTACCCACATTGGGGAACCAGACTGAATTCCAGGCTCTTGTCATTGGCCTGGCACAGTCCTGGGTTTGCAGTTATTTGAGGGAGTAAGCCAAATGATGGAGGATCTCTCTCTCTCTCTCTCTCTCTCTCTCTCTCTGTGTGTGTGTGTGTGTGTGTGTGTATGTGTGTCTGACTTTCAAATAAATAAAAAAAACTACCACTTAAAATGGTTGACACAATGCATTCATCTCAAGAGATTAAAAACATCTAAAGGTGAAGACTTTCTACAGTTTTCAGTGTCTTGTGTGATCATATTTACGTATAAACAAAATTAATAACATGATAAAATAAAGAAGACATGTTGTGGGCTGCCACTTTCCCCACTTCCGCGGGGGAGTGGCACACCGCCGGCCGGCTCTCTCTCGGGGGCTGCACAGGTGTTCCTTCAGATAGATGTTCCTGGTGCATGTTGTCTCTCTCCTCCTTTATAGTCCTCTTCCACCAATCCCAACTCTGCTACCCACACACCGAGTACGCTGCTCTCCTCCAATCAGGAGCAGGTCCTGCTGTTTATTGGTTGAACTGGAGGCAGCTGTGTAGAAGCTGTTTCCTCCTCTCCCAGCGCCATATTGTGGGAGAGCAGATGCATAGAATAAGTCTTAATTCGAGTAACAGTCTAGTCCGAGTTACTCCCCACAGTGGGCTAAGAGATTACTTAAATTAAAATAGGAGAAAGAGACCAAATTGAGCTGCTAGTACGTACTCTGCTTCTATCTGTGCATGTTACAGTGCATACATGCATTCAAAACAGCCCAATGATTTAAAAATGAAACAATCCATGTTCAGTTATTTTAGGTCTGCCATTGTAGATTTCCAACAGGAAGATACAGTTTCTTCCATATCATTTGGTTATAACCTGTCAAAACACATTTTCATCTTCTTGATCTTTCTCTGTTTCAACAACTCTCTCCACTCTCAACTCACGTGACCAGTGTCATTTATAAGCACACATCGCTCACCATTATCAACTACTTGAAATAATCTGAAGTATGAGAAAGATATCTAATAAAAAATGTTAGCATGATAATAGCCTTTAAGGGTCTCAAGTTTGAAGGAATGCTGTAATTTTAATGCTTTCCTATATTTATAAATTTGCATTAAATCTGGTAACAAAATAAAATGGGTTTTACTTAGGTTTATGCTTTTCTTTTCTGGTGTTCTGAAAATAGCAAAGTTTTACTCTAAGTTTATGCTTCTATTGTAAAAATTTTCTTGATTTATTTATTTATTTTAAAGTCAGAGTTACACACACAGAGAAGGAGAGGCAGAGAGAGAGAGAGAGAGAGGTCTTCCATTTGCTGGTTCACTCCCTAATTGGCCTCAATGGCTGGAGCTGTGCTGATCTGAAGCCGGGAGTCAGGAGCTTCTTCTGGGTCTCCCACGTGGATGCAGGGGCCCAAGGACTTGGGTCATCCTCTACTGCTTGCCCAGACCATAGCAGAGAGCAAGATCAGAAATGGAGCAGCTGGGACTTGAACCGATGCCCATATGGGATACTGGCACTGCTGGCAGTGGTTTTACCCACTACGCCACAATGCTGGCCCCATGTATAATTTTTTAAACTTATTTTAAAAATAAAATATTTATTAGAGAGGCAAAAAGAAAAAGAGACACAAAGGAAGGAAGGAAGGAAGGAAGGAAGGAGAGAGAAAGAGAGAGAAAGAGAGAAAAAGAGAGAAAGAGAGAGAAAGAGAGAGAGAGAGAAAGAGAGAAAGAAAGAAATTCGCATCTACTGGTTCACTTTCCAGTTGTTCATAATGGCCAAAGCTAGGACTTAGGAATTCAATCCAGTTCTCCCATGTGGATGGCAAGAGAACCCAAATACCTGAACCATTTACTGCTTATCCCCAAGGTCTTCATTTTTAGAAAATTGAAGTCAGAAGTTAAAGCTGGGAATCAAACCAGGTACTCTAAAATGGGACAAGAATATCGCAACTGACATCTTAACCACAAGTCCAAATACTTGAGCATTTTGTGTACTGCCTTTGTGAGCTCCAGAACTGATCTGATGAGGAAGATGATTTTTCATAAAAACAGGCTCTAGGCCAGCGCCGCGGCTCACTAGGCTAATCCTCCGCCTAGCGGTGCCGGCACACCGGGTTCTAGTCCCGGTCGGGGCGCCGGATTCTGTCCCGGTTGCCCCTCTTCCAGGCCAGCTCTCTGCTGTGGCCAGGGAGTGCAGTGGAGGATGGCCCAGGTGCTTGGGCCCTGCACCCCATGGGAGACCAGGAAAAGCACCTGGTTCCTGGCTCCTGCCATTGGATCAGCGTGGTGTGCCGGCTGCAGCGCGCCGGCCGTGGCGGCCATTGAAGGGTGAACCAACCGCAAAAGGAAGACCTTTCTCTCTGTCTCTCTTTCTCACTGTCCACTCTGCCTGTCAAAAAATAAATAAATAAATAAATAAATATATAAAATAATAATGTCTCATTAAAAAAAAAAACAGGCTCTTATTTAGTCCAGTGAAAGTATGCATGTTCAAATAGCAAAACTTGTTAACAGATCTGGAAACAGTAGTCAGGAATTTCTATTTCTTGTCTCTTGTATGTTCTATTTAGTTCTATGCATCCTCTTATGATTAATTTTTTATTATAATATTCTCATGTGTATTATTAGTAAGCAAAAATTTTAGAAGCCAACATGTAAATATTACAATGAAATTAGCAATAAAGAAGTAGTGCCTAATAACATTCATGGATATTAGAAAATTTTAAAAAGCCTTGATACCGTGATAAATATTTATCCCACCAGTATCATCATCAGGATCTTTTAACCAGTAGTGATATAGCAACTCAAAAAAAAATTCATTTTTAACTCATCCCCAAAATTTTCCTAAGCAGAAAAAATTATATTGATATCATAAGGAATATTTAGTGATCATTCCATTTATTTTGCTTAGTTCTTTACCTATATTATCTTCTGTAAACCTTACAGCAAGTATATAAGTAAGAGTAGCTCTATCATTGAAGAAATGTTCCAGTGTCACTAGAGAGGTAAAATAACTTGTTTAAAACTTCAGACCGGTGCTGTGACTCAGCAGGTTAACACCCTGGCCTGAAGCACTGGCATCCCATATGGGCGCTAGTTCTAGTCCTGGTTGCTCCTCTTCCAGTCCAGCTCTCTGCTATGGCCTGGGATAGCAGTAGAAGATGGCCCAAGTCCTTGGGCCCCTGCACCCGCATGGGAGACCCGGAAGATGACCCTGGCTCCTGGCTTTGGATTGGCGCAGTTCCGGCCATTATGGCCAACTTGGGGGTGAACCATAGGATCTCTCTCTCTCTCTGCCTCTCCTCTCTCTGTGTAACTCTGACTTTCAAACAAATAAATAAATCTTTTTAAAAAAAAAACTTCAAACTTACTAAACATGCTCTATGTTTCTTGTCTGTAGCTATTAAGTGTTATAATCTCCCCTATAGTCTTAGTCTTGATGCGTTAAAAACAAAAATACATAAAAACAAACAAAGCTTAGCTTACCTGTTCACTGAATTTTATATTTTCCCTTGTTTTTGGAGTTACTTGTATCATAAGTTCTGAAAATATCAGTGTTTCATGTTTCATGTAAGAATATCTCCAACTGGGGGACAAATGATTGCAAGATTTCACAGATGAATGGGATATTTAAACTGAAACTACACGGATGTAATAAAGATCACTGTCATTGTAATTCATAGCTATGAAAGAAGACAAAGAAACTTGTATGTCTCAGTTTAGCTCAAACACATTTTATTCTTTAAACCAATACTAACATGATTGTCTTCCTGGTGTGTAGCATTAACAATCAAATGTCATTGGAGGTTCTTAAGACCCTCATAACATTGCAGGAAAGAGACAGGCAACATAATGAATCTCTAAGAATATTTTGAGTCTAGCCATTTGTAAAGACAGGGAAGACTGGAAGAGAAGGAAGGGAAGGAGGGGAGAAGAAGGAGGGAGGGAGGGAGGAAGGAAGGAAGGAGGAAAGGAGGGAAGGAGGGAGGAGGGAAGAAAAGAACAAAGAAAGGAAAGAGGGAAAGGGAGGAAAGGAGAGAGCTAGAGAGCACCAAACTCTCTCACAGGTCAGGATACTAAATCGCCATTAACAAAACCATTAGGAAGACTGTGGGTTCACACTGGTGAATGTTCTTATTCTGTGAGTTGCCAGTACGGACAAATAATTGAGTCAATGTTATTATCATTCTTTCCCTGTTCCTGCAGACACTGGTGGATGGGTAACAACAACTGCTCTCTCAGCTTCTCTTTTAGCCAACAGCCAATATTTGCTGCAAGATGAAGTATGGTAGGAATCTGAACAGCTTGAGTGTGATGGCCAGCCAGGCTGTGTGTGAAGCCACTGCGGGAGGATAAATGATGGGAGCAACAATCTCACCAACAACACAGCAGTGCCAACCTGCTCATCACAAACTGTACCACAACAGATGCAGGGGTAATTACATTTGGGGTGGGGAGTTCAGGCAAACACTTTCACGTTGGCTGTTAATTCCTAAAAGAAGTGTGTGGAAGGAGTTCTGCTTGGCAGCACCATGCTTGTGAGGGGATTTTATTTATCAAGATTCAGCTGCTGAATTGCGTGTGGTGCTGAGATTATGGATCCTGATGGATTCTTTGCTCAGTCACTTGCTTATTTCCCTATAGTGACCACTCCAGGTTGAGTTCTTTGAAACTGATGAAGAATTTTACCCACTGAAGTAGCTTCTTGATAAAAAAGTAAAACCATCTATGAATCTCACTATAAGGAAACATGTATTACTTTTGGGACCACAGACATTGCCACTGGTTATTCTAGAAAGTTTGATACTAAATAAGATTAGTAAGACTGTCCTAGGATGCAGGTGATGGGGACTGATTTGAGGCAATGAGATAACTCACCAGTGAATGGATCCATTCTACTTCTCCAGTGGTCTCTGAACTGTTTTATGCTGCTGCTTCAATTGATTCCTTATTAAATAAATTCTCACTGACAGATTTTGACAACAGAAAGTCACACTCCAGAGCAGTTAGTTACAGAAGCCCTACCAGGGAATTTCCTATTGTTCTCTACTCAGTAAGCTTTGCAGACAAACAACATTCTCCAAGTTATCGTGTTGAATCTGTACAGGCAGAAGGTCAGCATTGCATGACAGTCCATTTGAATTCCCACTGCTTTTGTAGAATGATATTGACAATCATCCTTGGTCAGATAATTTACTACCTAAAAACCAAGCACCAACTAACCAAAAATTGGCCTAAGATCTGAAGGCCACTAAATCGTACATGGAAATCTCACTAATTTTGAACCACAGTCTCAATGAGACAAATATTTGCAAGTGCTGCTGTACAGCTCAGAAATTCCTAGAACCCTCCACTTCCAAGCATGCTGAGCTTCCCTTCCTCTCCTTCTTTTTATTCTTTCCTCCAAGTCATTAATGTGCAGATTCATGCACACGCACACAAGCCTACAACTGATATTTAAAAATAAAGAATTACCCACCTTGACATTAAATTTTATTATCAAGAAGTTAAAAATCATTCCTATCTATATCCAGTGAGAAATACCTATATGGATTAATGAAATAATATGTAAGCATCTAAGACCAATATGAAAATGGATCAATTCATTGAAATCATTTGGCGATATTCAGGATTAGTTCTAATAAAACAATACTCTTCATTCATTTGATTATTGTTAGTATGTGAATCATTTAAATGAAGAATAACTGGGGTTCAGTGCACATATAGATGGGAGTTGCATTCAATGAATTGGTAAATGTTTATTGAATACAACTCTGCACAGTCCTTTATCTAGACTGATCTATGATCCTGGTTAAAAGAAAAGACTCTGGGCGGGCACCCTGGTGCATTAGCTTAATCCTCTGCCTGGGGTGCCAGCATCCCATATAGGTGCTGGTTCTAATCCCGACTGCTCTTCTTTCAATCCAGCTCTCTGCTGTGGCCTGAGAAAACGGTAGAAGATGGCCCAAGTCCTTGGGCCCCTGCACCCACACGGGAGCCCCGGAAGAAGATCCTGGCTCCTGGCTTCGGATTGGTGCAGTTCCAGTCATTGCAGCCATTTGGGGAGTGAACCAAGTGAAGAAAGACCTTTCTCTCTGTCTCTCCCTCTCTCTATCTGTGACTCTAACTCTCAGATAAAATAAATAAAAATCTTTTTAAAAAATGACTCAAAGCACACACAGTAACACACACAGTAAATAATGGTGCAAAGTAGATGTGACCAATTTTATATTAATGGATATATTTGTAAGAAAGTTTTGTGGTGAGCATTTAGTCTAATAGTTCAGACATTGATTCTGATATTGTTAGCTAATATTTGGCATGTCTAGGTTCCAGTTCTGGCTATAAGTCCTTATACTAGCCTCCTGCTATTGTAAATCCTCAGATGAATCAAGTATTGGCTCAAGTGGACAGATCCTTTCCACCCACATGGGAGACCCAGACTGAGCTCTAATTTCCCTGGCTGTGGATTGGCCCATCCCTAACTGTTGTGGACATTTTGTGTGTTAATCAGCAGATGGGAAATCCATCTCTCTCCATCTGCACCTCCTTCCCTCTCCCTCTCTCTGCTTTCAGAAATATAATTAATTAACTAATTAGGTATACTCTTCAAAGTTTATTTGCTTAAAAGTACATAGGAATTTCCCCTATAAGGGAAACCATTTAGGAAATGGAAGTCAGTAAACAGGACATGGGAATTTGGGAAGTGTTTCTGACAACAGAGATGGGAAAATTGGAGGAGTCCAAAATAACCCAGAGTTTATGACTACTACATTTATACAAAATAAAAGTGCAGTAGAGGCTCTACGAAACCATTTAAATTTGATTACAAAAAGGAAGGAACGTAGTAGGGTTAGTAGATTTGTATTTGCATTTGTATTCCATGGGGAATTTCACAGGGTAAAGCTATGAAAAGAGTTTTAGTAACATAATCCCATTGAATGGGGAATCGCATGATTTGTGCGAAATCAGAAATATGGTATCTCAAAAAGGTTGTGGAAAAATAAAATTAAACTATCTTTATTTGAGTGAAAAAATTATTTGAAATCTATGCAAAATTTTTTCATAATGCTCATTTCCCGTGAACTTTTTGAAGACTTCTATTAACTGAAAACAGGGTTTGGCAAATGGCATTACTAGAAGAATCATACCAATCAGAACATAGAGGCCTGTGCAGATAACTACTGGAAGTCTTTAATTGGAAATACTCTCCAAAACCAATACTTCATGTCAAATAAGCTTCATAATTTTAGCCAACCTTTTGAAAATCAACATTGGACAAAGTACGTCAATAGTTTTCTGTTGGATTTCAGACAAGGAGACAGGTATTGAGAGTACACAAAATTCTATAGTGGCAAAGGAAGAGAGAAATTCAAGGAGAGAAAAATAAATCAAGCAAAAGCCTAACACTTCATGAAGAGACCAGTAAAGTGATAACCAGGTCAAAGGAACATTTTAGATGCAGGCTCTTTCTTCTTGGAAAAATTAGACCCAGTTCAAGACAGAAATAAGTGCCTGCCTACAATATGAAATAATCCAGAGGTTTAGTTAATAAATATACTCCAACAGAGGCAATGTAGAAAGAAAATCACACTTTAAATCATAGTGGAAAGAATATACATTTGAAACTTTAGATGATTAATTTTACGAGTGAAATTTTATTGAAATCCTACAATGATCTGTGTTCCTACTAGTTTGCTGAGAACTTAAATTGGATGTGGCTTGTGTGCAATGTTCATGTCAATAATTTTTCCAACAATAAAGTTGCATTAGGCACCTAGCATCTTGTGTAATTGTCAGTGTATTTGTTTTTGCATCGCTGTAAGAAGATACTTGAGGCTGAGTAGTGTATAAAGAACAAGCAGTTGATTTTGGCTCACATCCTTGGCCAAGGTTGATTGCTTGCATCTGATGATGGACTTTTTGCAGGCAGCGTCTCACAGCAGTGTAGAAATCAGAACGCAAAAGACAGAGAGTGCCGTGTGTGTCTTCTGATCTTTCTCTCTCTTCATAAAGCCAGGAAGATCAATTATGAGGAAACTACCCTGATAAGCTTATTTAATCCTAATGACTTCCAAATGCTCCACCTTTTAAAATGATAATTAGATTAAGTTTCAACCCTCTTAATATCTCACATTTAGGACTACATTTTAAAATTAGACTTAGACGCCAATGTTGAAGCATAGTGGATTAAACTGCTGTCTGTGACACCGACATCCCATATAGGTGCCAATTCCAGTTCTGCCTGCTCTGCTTCTGATCCAGCTTCCTGCTAGTGGCTTGGGAAGGCAGCAGAGAATTGACCAGGTCCTTGAGCATTACCATATGCTTATTAATAAATCCCCAATATTAATAAACCCAAGTGGGTTATTGCCTAATATTTAGAGAATTCTAGATACCAGCATGAGTGAATGAGGCAGCATAGTACATTTTAAGCTTTTATTTAGTGTGAATGATGCATAGGAGAGTGGGGGCTTTATCTAAGAGAAAGGGGTAAATCTGGGTTCATACCAAGTACCAGGAACCAGCCACATGGAAGAGCATCCAAGCCAGGAGGCATAGGTCAGGTTGGCCCGAAGGCCACTCACCCTGAAGGCGCAAGGGAACAGCCAGCCCCCTACTGGCAAGAGCCAGGGCAAAGAAAAAAGGAGGAAAGGGCCAGACACATTTTGTCCAAGGCTTTTAACCCACTTTCAAAGGGGAGTGGTTAATTAACCTGATTTGCTGGTGGGTGTTCAGGTGTAGCCAGGTAGGGGCATGAGGTCACACAGGGGCATGGTGAAGGAGCGGTCTTCCAGCTCACAAACCTAATCAATCTTAACCTGTATGCCTGTCTACTTCACCACTCTGGCCATTGTCACTATTTGGGGGAACGAACCAACAGATAGAAGGTTTGTCTCTCTCTCTCTCTCTCTTTTTCTCCCCTCTGACCCCTCTCTGTAGCTCTGATTTTCAGGTAAATAAATACATCTTTTTTGAAAAAATAAATTTAAATTTTAATGCATGAACCTTTGGAAATATATTTAGGCCACATTCAAACCACAGAAGTCAGTGAATCTCTCTCTCTCTCTCTCTCTCTGATACAATGTAACCAATCACTTAATAAACCCCTTATGGAGTACTTTTTTGTTTATAATGCATCCTTGACAAGATCCACTCAATTCACTTGGGTTTTTATGAGAGTCAAACTTCTAGAACACACTCAGGCCAATGGAGTCACAGCCTGATTCTGACGATCAGGACTTCCAGGAGATTTTGTTTGAGAAGTGTTGCTTCATGGGCCACAATATGGCCAGATCTCAATTCCTTCTACTTTCCTCCTTCGACATTAATAGTAGATGTATATATGTTGCTTCATATATATCTGGAGCAATGATACATAAGTATAATGGACATAATCAGCACGTTTATTACGTCGAGTGAATGTGCTATTTTTTCCACAATGATTTCATGGCTTTTTTAGACTGAGATAGTGTCCCGTTTTGATAAAGTGTGGTGGTTTTCAACTTGGAATGTTGAAATGTTGAATGTTGAATGTTTTGTGCTCCATGAACATTTGGCAGTGTTGGTACACATTTTTCATTGTGATCATAAAGAAAGGTGCTACTGGTATCTGGTGGACAGAGTCCAGTGATGCTTATAAATACTGTATACTAAGCAGGACTCTGCCCACACACAGTAAATATTATCTGGCCTCAAATCTCAATAGTGATGAGATTGAGAAACTCTGGTATAGTCTATGCTGTTGAGTATAGAACTAGACATGCTTTTGATGCTAAATATATTATCAATTTTAGTGTAAACATTCTATATTATGAAAGGATCCAGACGACATCCTATAATATTCTTTGGATGCAAATTTGGTTCTATTGGCTCATGAATGAAAGAGGAGCTTGGAGTTATTGATCTTAAACTGGGAATATATAATTTAAGCCTATCCTCCACATATTTTTCACTTAGTCCTAAGTAGAAACCTGTCTGCCTCAAATGAGGCAACTAAAATGTTTAAGAAGATTATGGTTTCACACAATAGTGTCACACCATGTATTTGTAAACATATGTCATTATGCAGTTGCAGAGACATTTTCTATCCTGGAGGTATATATAGATCTTTGCTGATATTAATGAGCTACATTAAAAAATTTCACAATGGGTATTTTTAAAACAATTTTTAAAATATTTGCTTATTTATTTGAAAGTCATAGTTACAGAGAGACAGAGAGAGAGAGAGAGGGATACAGAGGGATTGAGAGAGAGAGAGAGAGAGAGAGAGATCTTCATCTGCTGATTCATTCCCTAGATGGCCACAATGACCAGGACTGGGCCAAGACAAAGCCAGAAGTCAAGAGCTTCATCTGGGTCTCCCATGTGAGTTCAGGCTGCTCTAACCCTTGGGCCATCCTCCACAGCTTTTCCCAGGACATGAGCAGGGAGCTGGATCAGAAGTGGAGCGGCCAGGACAGGAACCTTCACTCATATAGGACGCCTGCAGGTGGCAGCTTTACCAGCTACACCACATTGCCAGCCCAACAATGGCCACTTTTCTGCTATGTGTATGAGTGTTATTTTTTTAAGTTCAGTTACTGCATGTAGTAGGCACCCATATGTTTATTAATTGTCAGTTTTCCAATGATTTGTATGCCTGGTTAGTAATGTAATTTTGCTTATTGGCTTTACAAATGAAGAAGAAATCTTATTTGTAAGAATATATCTGACCATCATCGCAATATGTGTGTAATTTAGATTCTCAGCCATTAGGATGTCCCAAGTAGCTATGGTTACCTTACTCCATAGTCCCAAGGTTATCTCCTCTATTTCCTTTTTATAGGTATAATTGAAATAATTGAGTGCAGTTAGTAACTGGCCAGATATGAGGGCTGAATGATAGAGAACAAAAATAAGATGGCACTCAGGTATCCAATTTAGAGATCTGAATCTAAAGATTTGACTTTCCCTAACAGAGATATATGAGCAAGAAAAGAGTGAATATATAATTGCCACACCTAAAATTAACAAAAGCACACATATGGTTTAGAATAATATTCTGTTTATTACCAACCTTTCATGCTTCTAGATAAATATTTTTCAGAGACAGGAGGTAGAAGAGATGAGTGCAGTGCAATGAAATGTGGAAACACAATTCAAAACTTGATACAATTTCAAAAGATATGCCCTCATTCTCAAGAACCGCAACCTCTACTTGCCCCTAAATGAGTGAAAAGAAAATGCTTTGGGCTTTCTGTGCCAGCTTCCCATCATCGGCACCTCCATAGGAAAACATGTGTATTTCAGCACAAACTGCTTGTAAATCATCATGGCTGTAAAGGAGACACAGCTGTAAAGTAAATACTTTAAGACAGTTTCAGGCTGGCACCATGGCTCACTAGGCTAATCCTCCCCCTGCGGCGCTGGCACCCTGGGTTCTAGTCCCGGTTGGGGCACCAGATTCTGTCCCGGTTACTCCTCTTCCTGTCCCGCTCTCTGTTGTGGCCCGGGAGTGCAGTGGAGGATGGCCCAAGTGCTTGGGCCCTGCACCCGCATGGGAGACCAGGAGGAAGCACCTGGCTCCTGGCTTTGGATCGGCGCAATGTGCCGGCCGTGGCGGCCATTTGGGGGGTGAACCAACGAAAGGAAGACCTTTCTCTCTGTCTCTCTCTCTCACTGTGTAACTCTGCCTGTCAAACAACAACAAAAAGACAGTTTCAGATGTCAGCTTTAAGAAAGGTCCATTTTCTCACAACAACAAAGACAAAAAGAACCCTGAGCATGTTACTGAAATATTCTCAGTTGTGAAAATACAGGATGTACAGCTGACAGAGGCAAGGGTATCTATATCTATATTGTTCATATCTATATCTGCATCAGCTATACGAAGGAACTTGCAACATTTCATGGAAAAATAGAATTTAAAGATAAGTTAATTTTTGTGCAAACCATTTTGTAAGTCCATGTAAATTTTTTCCATTATTAGAACTTTCATTAAACCATTTTAAGTTCCGTAATATCTATAAGTGTACCTGTATTTTATATATCTCTGTTTCATCTATGTCTTTATCATACATATCATCCATTTATTATCTGTATCAGTATCAATATCAATATAGTGTGCTTCTATATATAATCTGTATATGTATCTGTATACTTATCATCATCTATATCAATATCTATAGTATCTATGTCAATATCTATATCATCTAAAACTAGGCCATATCATATCCATTTATATTGATATTTATGTCTACATCAATATCTGTATCTATATTATTTCTCTATGTATCAGCTATATCAGTGTATCATCTATATCTGTAAAATTTATACCTATATCATCTGTACCTTTAATTTTCTATATGGGAAATTGATAACAAAGACATTTCCACTTTTATAGTATTAAAATTCATAACCAACTTCCTATCTTTTATAAGGCAGGCAAAATCAGTTTTCACAAAGACTTGAAATTTGACATTTTCGTTTTTTTGGAAGCAGATGTTTTTAATAAATGAAGAACTCACTGATTCCTATTATCACTTTCTAATTATTTTAGGTGATCTGCTTTCAGGAAGGTGAGTGCTACAGTAATGTACTCTTCTGCTCCACAAACCCCTGTGTGAATGTGCCCACATTTCTTTGTAACAATTTGTCCTTAAGCATCTCCATCAACCAGTCTATAGCAGCTCCCCTGGGAAAGATGCTTTGCTATTGTTATTATGTAAAGTGTTTTATTTATTATGAATCTTTTGCAGAGCTTTCATTTTTGATGTGGCAGACACTCATTACGAGGTATAAAACACACAAAAGAATAATAGCAGACCATATCTGACTAAAAATCAAAATATGGCATGAGAGAAGGAAGCCCATTACTATATTTAAAGAAGATAAGAAAATATTCAGCCAATTTCCCATTGAACAGTATGGTTCAATTGTTACACAAAGAAATTCTGCCAGCTAATGTCTTCCGAGTCATTAGACCTCTTCAACCCCACAGTCTATTAGGAAATGGAACACCATGTCAAGGAGAGACATCCTGATGGCCTTTGGACTGTAAGTTGCTAAAATTCAGACATCATTTCTGCAAATGCTGCATCATACAAATGCAAATTTAATATTAAACTTTCAAATCCAATGATAATGTGACAAACAAAATTAGTCACAGTCCCATGAGGTGTGCCAACGTCGATTCCTATCTCTCGTAACTGCTTTATTCCTCAATTTGTTCACTGAGTACTAGCGACATATTCCTTTTGAAAAGACTTGAATAATGAAAAACACTGTGGCCCTGCCATCACTGTGAGACAGACACACAACACACCAGTGCTTCCACTGGATCTAATGTTTTGATATCTAGGGTGGGCATTTACTGTAGCCTAGGATATCTCAACCTCAAAGCTACTAACATTTAGCATCGGAAAATCCTGTTTCCTATTGGAGATTTAGCAGTGTCCGTGGCCTTCACCACTGGATAATGATAGCATTTTTCTGGTTATGATGACAAACATGTCTGCAGACACTGCCAAATATCCCTTGGGGGAAAAGTATGACCCTGGTTGAGCATTGCATTTAACATAAAATGAAGAAAAAAAGAGAAGGCCCACACAGTTTTAAGTCTTTTCAGTTTAGCTATTCTCGGTATTCCTCTCCCACAAAGCAAAGTCAGGAAAGACATTTCATTGTTATAAATGGGGAAGACTTGGGGAACTTGTTATAGATTAGCTGGTCATAGTTTCATCAATAATCCTCCTATTTCTCAGGAAGTACTATCTTTTGCCTTGTTCAAGGTTTTAAAAAAAACACACACACAAAAGATATAATGACATCAGTGCAGAGCTTCAGCAAAATCATACATCCCATGAAACTCCACCTTCTGCAAGAAACATACGTTCACGGTGAGCAGCTCAGCCTTTGTGCTACACTTCAATCGACAATAGGAGGGATGTAGTGTTCATTTTCATGCCCTAAGCCCCTATCTGTTGGTTTCCAAACCCTTGCCTTTTAGCTCTACAGATTCTTAAAAATTTATGGGAGCCTCTTTGTGATAAATACTCCAAATATTTTGCAACATGCTATAAGATTATGTATCTCTTATAAAGTTGCCTTGGACTTTATGCATTTTTAAAAATATGGTTATTTGATAGGTAGAGAGATGAGAAATAGAGATGATGAGAGACAGAAACAGGGAGATACAAACAGAAAAAGAGAGCTCCTATCTGCTGGTTTATCCCCCAAATGATGGCTGGGACTAGGCTGGGGCAGAAGCTATGAATCGAGAATGCAAGCCAGGCCTATCTCATGGGTGCCAGGAAAACAAACACTTGAGCCATCTTCGGTGCTCCCAAAATCTGCATTGTCACAAAGCTGGAGTCAGGAGCCAGAGGATCAAAGCCAAACAGGGGCACTCTAATATGGGACGCAGGCATCTTAACCGGAAGCGAAATCCTTCCTCTCCACTTATAAAAACTAACAAAAAGCTTTCATCTTTTCATCCATTTATTCATTCAATAAACTACTACTCTATGACAAACATTGCACTAGAAAATTTGGGAGAAATGCTTTAATACTTAACAGAATATAAATATTAATTCTAAATCTAACTTTTCAGATTCTTTATCTTAAATATGAGAAATAATTTAATATTATTTAATATAATATATCATTTATTTATAAATATAATATATACTATGTATTATATATAAATATATAATATAAATAATATTATTTAATATAATATAATAGATAATGCTAAGCATGAAAAAATCTTGACTATGTCCTAAAGCCAAGACTTTTTATTTTTCCAGAGATTATTGCAAGATGACACACTCAGTTCCACTAGTTTTAAGCTGTAAAATATCGTAACTGCTAATACTCTATTTCTTTCTTTAAAAGTAAGCGAAGGGATTGAGAAAAGAATAATGTGCTCATGCTTTGTAGGCTGAGCAACTTTTCAAATTGCTTAAGTACATTTTAATTAATCATGCCTTCGATACATCTAAGAAACGTGAGCAAGTGTTTCACAAAAAATTACAGCACTAGTATCTTAAGTGACTTGCATATGTTACTTACAATCAAATAGTCACATAATCAATTGTTCAGAGTTCTACTCCAAAGCTATTTCCTTCTACCTCCTTCACATGTCTTGGCTACACTCCACAAACTAGCATTTTAGCATTCTCACTCTCTCCCAAATGTTTTTCCATGTGTTTAACACCGCAGTTCCAAAATACTCACTCTCTGTCAATCCTGACTCTGTCCATCTTAACTTTAATGGGTGATGAAAAACAACTTCAAATTTTTTCACTTCCACCAATACTCATGAGGAATTTATATTTATATGTGTCTCCATATGGATATTTTATAATCCTATTATAATATCATACCCACAGTCGTAGTTTTGTTTTTTTAGAAGATTTTTTAAGAAGATTTATTTATGCATTTCAGAGGCAGAGTTAAAAGATGGAGAGAGATTTTCCATCTGCTGGTTCACTCACCAAGTGGCTGCAATGATTACAGCTGGCCTGATCCAAAGCCAGGAGCCAGGAGCTTTGTCTGAGTCTCGCATGTGGGTCCAGGGGCCCAAGCACTTGGACCATCTTCCACTGCTTTCCCAGGCCATGGCAGAGAGCTGGATCAGAAGAGGAGGAGCCAGGACAGGAACCAGTGCCCATATAGGATGCTGGTGCTGCAGGCAGAAGCTTAGGCTACCATGCCACAGTGCCGGCACCTGTCCTGACTTTTTAATAAATATTTATTTATTTGAAAGTGAGAGTTACAGAGAGATATAGGAAGAGACAGATCTTCTACCTAGGCCAAAGTCAGAAACTAAGACCTTCATCTGTGTCTCCCACATGAGGGTCAGGGGCCCGAGCACCTGGGCTATCTTCCACGGTTTTTGCTAGTCATTAATGGTAGCTGGAGAGCTGGATTGGAAGTAGAGCAGCCAGGACTCCAACCAATGCCTAAATGGGGTGCAGGAGTCAGAGGCGGTGGTTTTACTTGCTAAGCCATAATGCCAGCCCCCTAGACCTGACATGAGAAGAAGCAAAGGTGAAAAGGTTGGTTCAAAGAACAACATTAGACATTTCCAGTCTGTGTATATCTTCAGACTCATCTTTTATTTCTTGTGTGCATATGGTTGGCTTCATTTTAAATGGGGACAGTAGCTGTTAAGAAACTAAAATTTTCCTCAGAGAAGGAACGTTTTTCTTGCCTCTGATATAAAGTGGCATTGGTTTCCAAACCTGAAAAGAGTGATTGCTTCTGTCTGCACAACTCAACACCAAGCCTTTAATCAAATTGTTTATGCCCATTTCATTCCTGGAAATCTAAGCAGATTTGTAAGAAGATCCAATGCAGATTCTGTGCATTCAATTAATACATCTCCATGGGTAGAATTTTGTGGATGAATTTCTGTGACTTCTCTAAGTTCCAGGATTACTGTCATTAGATTGCATGTTTGGTCAAATTTTCTATTTGTCAATTTCATAATTAAAATATAATCTTAAAGTAAAATCTTAAAATATATATGATTAGCCTAATAGATGTGCTAAAATCATCATGTCCAAATCCGTATCAGTGAAGTACCTAAATATACAGCTTGCTGCATTATCAGTGCTTTAGACAGCTTACTTAGCCAACTTAAAAAGAACAATAGGTAATTGTCCTGTATTATAACACTTGGGTTATGTTTTTGTAGCTATCAATGACTTATCCACTTGAACAATTACATACTCAGTAGTAACATTTTTTCCCAATAAAATCATCTCCCCAAAAGAGAGGAAACATGAAATCTTAAGTCTCTCTTGAAATATTTTATGTTTCTCAATATTCTTACTTCTTTTTTAGTCTTAATCACATTTATTTATGTCTTAAGTGCTCTGTATTGAAAAATACAGTAGTAGTATATGTTAATGTTTTCAAGTGGATTTTATTATAATCAAAACCATCTACTGTGGTATGTCCAGACTTCCTATATTTGAAACAAAAATGTTTCCCAGCTCTTATTCTTGATTTTTCTTTTATTCTTTCCTCCCTCTCTTCTTCCCTCTTTCCCTCCCTGGCCATGTCCACATCCTTCACTCCTTGTGAAAATTTCTCTTAGTTCCAGCCCAGTGACCTAGGGAAAAGCAGTGAGGCAAGCCTAGAAAGGCAAAAGGATTGGAAAGAAACTCTGAAGTCCACCTCTTATTAACTTGCTTACTTTGAGCAGCTTATAAACTTTTCTGGGCTCTACCCCCTGACCTACAAGTGGAGATGTTAATTCCCACTTACACGGCCTTTTTGGAGCATCTGGCATGCAGTTACTCAATTCTTGTTCTCTTCTCCCTTCCTTCCTTCCCCTTCATTTACATCCCTCTTAGTACGTCACCTTCATCAGTGCAGCAGGTACATATCTTCCTAGATCTTGAAGGAATACCAACCATTCCTGTAACTGTCTTCCTGGCATTTGGTACAGACCTCCATAATGGCACCATATTATCTTAGAATCATTTGCTTCTTTTGTCTCCTAGCTTATCAGCTTCTTGAAAAAGAGAGCTTAACTATTTTCAGATGTATCCTGATCATTTATAATAGTTCTTGGCATATACTCCCAAAACATAAATATTTGTTGAATGAAGATGAAGTCATTTAACTTGTTTGACTTTGGTTCCCTCATCGTTAAAGTACAGTAATGATATTGGGCCTTTACCCTTACTAAAATGCTGTAAGAATAAAATGTAATATTATAATTAATAAAATAATTTAAAATATTCAATTATAACAACACCTATCGAGACATTCATTATGCTATGTTTCAAAGTGGCATACTAGTTAGTATCACAATATGTGAACATGTTTGGCTGTCATATATTATTATTTTTTTTTTTGGACAGGCAGAGTGGACAGTGAGAGAGAGAAACAGAGAGAAAGGTCTTCCTTTTTGCCATTGGTTCACCCTCCAATGGCCGCAGCGGCCGGCACGCTGCGGCCAGCGCACCGCGCTGATCTGAAGGCAGGAGCCAGGTGCTTCTCCTGGACTCCCATGGGGTGCAGGGTCCAAGCACTTAGGCCATCCTCCACTGCACTCCAAGGCCACAGCAGAGAGCTGGCTTGGAAGAGGGGCAACTGGGACAGAATCAGGCACCCCTACCGGGACTAGAACCGGGTATGCCAGCGCCACAAAGCGGGGGATTAGTCTATTGAGCCATGGTGCTGGTCTCATATATTATTTAGTATGTTAATTATAGAACTAAACAGGAGCTCATAACTCTTTTATTTATTTATTTATTTTATTTTTTGACAGGCAGAGTGGATAGTGAGAGAGAGAGAGAGAGACAGAGAGAAAGGTCTTCCTTTGCTGTTGGTTCACCCTCCAATGGCCGCCGCGGCCGGTGTGCTGCGGCCGGCGCATCGTGCTGATCCAATGGCAGGAGCCAGGTACTTATCCTGGTCTCCCATGTGCAGGGCCCAAGTACTTGGGCCATCCTCCACTGCACTCCCTGGCCACAGCAGAGAGCTAGCTTGGAAGCGGGGCAACCAGGACAGAATCCAGCACCCCAACCGGGACTAGAACCCGGTGTGCCGGCGCCGCAAGGCGGAGGATTAGCCTAGTGAGCCACGGCGCCGGCCTCATATATTATTTAGTATGTTGATTATAGAACTAAACAGGAGCTCATATCTCTTAATAGTTATTCACTATGCAAAAAAGTTAACCTTCAGTTGCCCCAAACATATTTTTTTCTTGCAGAGCAATTTTGCCATGTGGAACTCATGCATTTTTTTTAAAGATTCATTCATTCATTCAAAAGTTAGAGTTATACAGAGAGAGGAGAGGCAAAGAGAGAGAGGTCTTCCATATGCTGGTTCACTCTCCAGTTGGCCGCAACAGACAGAGCTTAGCCGATCTGAAGCCAGGAGCCAGGAGCTTCTTCCAGGTCTCCCACATGAGTGTAGGGGCCCAAGCACTTGGGTCATCTTCTACTGCTTTCCCAGGCCATAGCAGAGAGCTGGATCAGAAGTGGAGGAGCCAGGACTCAAACTGGCGCTCATATGGGATGCCAGCACTGCAGGTTTGGCTTTAGCTGCTATGCCACAATGCTGGCTCCTACTCATGCATTTTTTAATATGAGACAATTGCCCCATGTAGAAAAATATTGAAAGCATTTGAAGAAAGTAATTTTTCTTTGAAGTTCTCTGTTATTTTTATTTTTCAGTTGCTTGATTAATTGTTGATGAACTTTATGTAACTTTTTCAAATTACAAAACCTAGGGATATATTTCTTTGGTGAATGGGGATGCAAATGAATTTATGGACCAGATGTAGAGTGTCCATTCTAAGACTAAATGATGGTGTGGTTGGCTAGGGTTCCACCTGAAGTGCTGACATCTCATGTGGGCACCAGCTCGTGTCCTGGTTGCTCCTCTTCTGATCCAGCTGTCTGATGTGGTCTGGGAAAGCAGTGGAGATGACCTGGGCCTCTGCATCTCCATGGGGAACCCAGAGGAGACTCCTGGCTCCTGGTTTTGGATGGGCTGTTGTGGCCATTTGGGGAGTGGACCAGCAGATGGAGAACCTTTCTCTTGGTGTTTCCCTCTCTCTGTCTGTAACTCTACATCTCAAATAAATATATAAATACATAAATCTTTTAAAAATAGAGTAAATGATGACATTATTGCTTACTCACCCAGATTAATGTTTAGTATTTGCCACAAACTCCTGAATGACCTCAGGTGACAGTTCCACTTCAGGGCATATGAATAGACTCATCCCACTCCTCCCAAAACAGACCCTCCTCACACTTGGGCTGCTCTTTCAAATCATTCAAATTTGGTTCCACTGCTGTGGCATAATGGATAAAGCCGCTGTTTGCAGTGCCGACATCCCATCTGGGCGCCGGTTCAAGTCCCAGCCTCTTCACTTCCAATCCAGCTCTCTGCTATGGCCTGGGAGAGCAGTAGAAGATGATTCAAGTCCTTGGGCCCCTGCACCTGCCTGGGAGACCTGGAAGAAACTCCTGGCTCCTGGCTTCGGATCTGGGGAATGAACCAGCAGATGGAAGAACTCTCTCTCTCTCTCTCTCTCTCTCTCTGTCTCTGCCTCTCTGTAACTCTGCCTTTCAAATAAATAAATAAATCTTTAAAAAATCATTCAAATTTCTTGAAGTATCACATTTTCAAACAGTTCCTTCTTGGTCACCCTGTCCAGCACATACCTTCATGCCAACATTGCCATGTTTCATTTTCTCATCTCTTTATATTTCTTTATAGTACATACTGTCATTCACTAGAATTCTTTCAGTCTTGTTACACTCAATATAAGATAAGATGTAGGAGGCACCGAAATGTGCTTTTTATTGATTTCTGAGTTAACAGTCACATGAGGAAATGAGGAGTGCCTGGCTTATATGGGTGCCCAAAGTAATAAATGAATACATAAGTGAATGGAAAAGTTTCATTGAGAGGACAGAGATAAGATAAATTGCTTTCATAACCACCTCTAAAAATTCATTTATAAAACATAAATATGGAGTCCAAGTCAGTTCATCTGTTAGTAATGAGGCATGTGAAAATCAACCTACCACCCTTAATCTTGCTAGCTCTCTTTTACGAAGAACTCTAGGAACTCCAATTGACCTGTATCTCTTTAGAAAGATCTATTAGCACAAATTTGAAATCTTACATTTTAGTGTTACTTTTCTTTATAAACATATATTTAAACAAACAAATACACCAATATATGTATTTTGATATGCTCCCCCCTTTATCCCCCTAAGGCATTCCTGAAGCAATCCAGAAAACAAAGACACATGGCATTGTTGGTGTTATAATCTTAGTTTTTCTGACACAATTGCCAATGCCATTATTATCAGAGTGACATTCATTTGATGGTGAACTCAGAAAGAACCTTCAGATACACCAGATGAAACACATTATGGGTTATTGTAAAAAGGACACACACATGTGCACACATGCCAAATGACAGCATGCCTTCAAATTTAATTGGAAAATAAATGGAGGTGATGGGCAAAATGGCTCCTAATACTTGCTATATATTTTTAAAACATGGATTTACCTAACAATTTTAACTCTTTTAAAATCATATTTGGTATTTTCTACCATTTTGGCTTTATCTGAGCCCACTTCATTCTTCCCAAGGAAAAGCAGGTCAAACCACGATCTGCCAAGCTGAGCTTTTCTCTTCATTCTTTGGTCTAGATGGACTTGTCTTCCTAGCACCTCAGTGCTAACCCTTCCCTGGATCAGAGCCCTATCCAGATGGTTGCTATTACCTAAGACTGCTTTTAAAAGCAGTAGTTACTGGGTGGATGGAGATATTCCAGAGCTGTTCTCAGAGAGCAAAACAGGCCAGGTTCATTACCGAGGAATGAAAATATGAAATATAACTTTATTTGCCCCAGAGTAGATTGTAGAATGTTGCTTTAGTCACAGACTGTGGCCTACACCTCCATATGGTGGGGTCTTTGACCATGAATTGTATTGTCCTGTAGGGCCAATATCAGCTCACAGGCTACTACTTAAGTGTTAGGGCTAGTATTAAGCTATTGTAGAGAGGTCCCAGATGTTTAATTTATTTTATTCTATCCACTCTACTTCTCTTTCCAGTACTACTACTTACTGCTATGCATAGTAACATCATCATCACGATTGCGTATATTCACTTTGTGTAATGTGCTGTTGAGCAAATCTATATACATTCACCAGCATTTCGACTCCACTTAAAAATGATCAAGGCAGAAATCCGCACAACTGATAAATGCGCAAACAGAGAACCACTTGCATACCCAAAGGATAGACAGAAATGCAAAATTTCAAACAAGTAAGCTTATACCCAAAGGCAGGTTTTCTCCCCCAAAATAATCCAGGAAGCTGCACAGATACTCATCTGGGTTGCCTTCAAATTTCTTAATCCTCTGTGGTTAATAAAAGATCAACATTCCAAAATGAATATTTACTACCATTCTTTCAGGAAAAATTTCCCAAGATGATTCTTTACATCTTTCCATATATTATGACTTTCCAAGTTTATGACTTTCTTTTATAATACACAGATTATACAATGGTACTTCAAAAAGTTTGTGGAAGCTTGTAATTAAAAGATAAGTTTGGTGCTGCCATTGTGGTATGACGAGGTAACACGCTGCCTGAATGCCTGCATCCCATAAGGACACCAGTCTGAGTCCTGGCTGCTGCACTTCTGATCCAGCTCCCTTCTAATGTTCCCGGGAAAGCAGAAGAGGATGGTCCAAGTCCGTGGGCTCCTGAACCCCCATGAGAGACCCGAATGAAGATGAGGATGAGGCTCCTCAGCAGTAGTTGGGGTTGGGGAAGTAGTTGGAAGTTGGGGTCCTCTAGTTGGTTAGCCTGTTGTGTCCTCCTCTAAAATATCTGTACCGTATCCAGGTGTTGGACACAGAGGTTAAGACACCACTCGAAGTACCTTCATCCAGTATCAGAGTGTTCGAGTTTGAATCCCTGCCCCATTCCTGATTCCAGCTTCCCGCTAATGCACACACTGAAAGGCAGTGATGATGCCTCAAATTCTTCGGTTCCTGCCATCCACCTGGGAGACTCAGATTGAATTCCTGGTTCATGGCTTCTGCTTGGGCCAGACCTAGATGTTGTGAGATTTTGAGTAGTAGCTTATTGGGTGGGAGATCATTCTCTTTCTCTCTATCTCTTTCTTCCTCTCAAATATATACATAAATAAATAAAGAAAAATTATGTACCAAAGACATCAATAAACATACTTCTTAGAAATCTGAAGGCCGGTGCCGCGGCTCAATAGGCTAATCCTCAGCCTAGCGGCGTCGGCACACCGGGTTCTAGTCCCGGTTGGGGTGCTGGATTCTGTCCCGGTTGCCCCGCTTCCAAGCTAGCTCTCTGCTGTGGCCAGGGAGTGCAGTGGAGGATGGCCCAAGTGCTTGGCCCTGCACCCCATGGGAGACCAGGAGAAGCACCTGGCTCCTGCCTTCGGATCAGCGTGGTGTGCCGGCCGCAGCGCGCCAGCCGCGGTGGCCATTGGAGGTTGAACCAACGGCAAAGGAAGACCTTTCTCTCTCTCTCTCTCTCACAAAGTGTGGAACAGGAAGACCAACCTTTCAGCTTATTCTCATTCTTTACCTTGTTGACTATACTCACTGATCACTCTTAAATTTCTGTATTTCTCTTTTCGGAGAGCTAAAGCTCGTAGATGAAGATTGAGAGTCACTGGACAGGCTCTGCTGTCTTTTATTAAGTCAACCATAAAAAATCCATCACTATTTTTCAGAATGTGAGGGATAGTGATCTCTGTTATTTTTTCTATCTTTGTGGTTGCAACAGAAATTCAAGATACAGGACCCTAAGACCTAAGGTTGATGGAAGGTAAAAGGCTCCATATATTGTGGGTTTTATCTTATTTTTCCCATTTCTAGCAGGCTAAATTTTATTGCCAGCTTGGTACTGTTAACATTTTTCCCCTGTACAGAAAGCCATGAAATACTTGGTAACAGATTAATTTATATCAGCCTTTTGAAGGGCAATGAATGAAGAGGAGAGAAATTTTCTAAATGTAGGAAATAATACTTTCTGGGCCATTGGTCAGGATTTTCCAATTTTCAGTTATTTCAGTCATTGTGTAGAAAGCAATTGAGTGTAGGCACATTATAAGTAAGCTGTAGTGTATTTAATGGATCTGAAAACCCCTTGAATTCCATTTATGCACTCTTCCATTAGTATTTTAAGATTCTAATTATATTCCCACAATAAGTAATTTTATATCAGTCACTGACAGTTGACAATCAGGGTGGCTTAGAAATGAACATTTTTTACCTGTCAAATTAGGCTTTATATATTTAATAATTGCCAAATGAAAGACACTGACAAAAGTAATTTGATCACAATGTGGATTACCAGAATCTGCTTCTCATTATAAAACATTTCCAGAGGCCATTAGGAGAAATACTAGGGATTTGCAATGCAATAGATAAGCAGTAACAGGCTCAAAAGGCTACATTTTAAAGCTGACTAGAGAATTCCATATTCCCTTTAATATAATATTCTTTAGATCTTTCTGTTCAACATGGATTGGCTGTGATGCACAGTTGTTTAGGCAGCAGAAAACTTTCTTTTTCTCCACTGTGCTGCACATTGGCTGGCGGGTGTGATTCGGGAAACCCATGTTATGGTCAACAGTTTTCTGAAAGCAGTGCATTTCCCCAAGTTCAACCTCTAAAGATCTGGTGACCTCTGCCTTTTGAATACTTATTTAAACTGTCATAATCAGTTTCTTAATGATGTAGTTTGAAAATATAAAACTATACCAACCACAGATCCTGACTCTGGTAAGTGGACCATCAAGTGTAGTGTCAACAAACTTTCAAAATACAGATCTTAAAAATTACAAAGTTAATGTTGTCTCATAGGATTTAAAGGCAAATAAATCTCCAAAGTGAAAGGACAGCTTTACCTAATACTTCTCATGAGGATATAGATGAATATTTCTGATGTCTAATAGAAATGAAAAATATTTTAAAAACATAACTGACTAGACAGGTTATGAGAGGTGGAGCAATTACAAAGCAATCATTAAAATTATAATATTTGAGGAGACAGGGATCAAATGGAAATCAGGGTAATTTCAACCCATCAGACAATTGTAAATATTTCCTTACATCTTTGGTATGCAGTTCATCTACAGGGAAAACTATCAATAAGTAGTTGAATGGATAACTGTATGACTTTTCCTCTGTTGGATTGAATTTCCTGAGGGCAAGTCAGTTTACTTGAGTTTTTGTGTGGTCTCAACTCCTGGCAATAGAGAAAAGAATATGTTAACAAACAGAATCAATTAAACAGGCCTGTTGGAAGTATTGTCTGGGAGAAGTATATAAGGAAGGAAAGAAACATTGAAACAATAGTTCTTTTAAAATCAAAGTCATCCTTAAAAATAAATATTTAAAAATATGAGTTATTCATTAAATCTTACACATTGACAGGTTAAAAGAATAAAATTTATCCTTTAGATGTCCAAACTGTGAAGCGAAAGGATATAAGAAGAGATGATGGGAGAACTATCACCAGTTTTGATGCTCATCAAACTTTCTTATATATTGTTCTATAGAATCAACGGGTACAAAATCCATCCAGGTGAACTTTAAACTTTGATTCTAATTCCTTACTATATTCCAGGAATTAATTTCTTGGTTTATGTGATATGATAACTTGAGAGAAAACATTTTATTTCTAATTTCATCTTTTACTTTCTCCAATATACTCTTTGATCTAAATAGAATGCTATTAAGATGAACACATAGAAACACACAAGGAGTCTTCCAAAAATTGTAGACTGTATGAATGAATGATGTCTCTAATAATATGAAGATTCAGAGTTTAATATATACAGGACAGGGTTATGTAAGGTAATTCGAGCCTGTTTTGTTGACAGTGTTGTTTGATTCCAATAGCTAGTAATACTGCAATTCACTTACATGTAAGGACTATTTATTTCTATCACTGAAGAAGATAACCATTTTGCGTGAATGATTTGTCAGTGTGAAGGAAAGACAGATGGTGCAAGAGAAGCAGAGAAACAGGAGCATTGCAGTATCTGTATGTTTTAATAAAGCATAACTAGATTAGGTATGTTGCAATATTGAAGTAATCTCATTCTGCTCACAAAACTATTGCTCAAAAAGAATCATATGAAACTGGCTTAGGTTTAGTAAAATCACACTTGGGAAACCATGTGGACTCTCCAGCCTAGTGCCTCCACTCATACTAAATTTCTTATCCACGATCCAGGTTTTCCTAGCCACATTCTTTTCCTGGCTGCTCTCTCTATATATTATGTATATCTATATCTATATCTATATCTATATCTATCTATCTATATATACATGGTGGGGGGAGAGAGAGAGAGATTTTCCATTCATTGTTTTAATACCCAAATGGCTATAATACCCAGGCCTGGGCCAGGCCAAAGCTTTGTGAGTCAAGAACTCCATACTGGCCTTCCACATGGGTGGCAGTGCCCTAAGTACTTGGGTCATCTTCTGCTGTCTTCTCAGGGACATTATCAGGAAGGCAGATTGGAAGTAGAATAGCCGGGACTTGAACAGGAAGTCTAATATGGAATACTGAGATTGCATTGGTTGGTTTAACCCACTGCACTGCAATGTATGTCCCCAAATATAATTTATGTTTTAAAATCATTAATGTAAGAAGAATTTTCATTTTCAATTTCATTTCAGAATAATTAAGGAAATAAATTGATAATTATATATATATTTGATATGATCATTATAGTATATTGGAGATATATGTGTATACACACATGAGTAAATATCTAACATAATAATTATATTTAATTGAAGAAACATATGCATTTATTCAGTTAATTCTTTCTAAACTCATTCAAAATAAAAATTATATCCTCACTTTAAATATTAGGCCACAACCTTTTAAGTGATAGAGTTTGTCTCTACATTCAGGCATATATAAATCTGAAAACTAATTTTATTCTTGGCATGAACTTTGATTTAATGAACATTGTCTATATTGTTTCTATGTCCCAGGTGTTTTAACTTGTTTTAAATACACTTACCTCGACACATGTTTATCAGCACACAATAGAATATAATACAGGAATAATATCAATTGAAATTATATAATTTATATGATCATATATTAATAATATATAACAAAACTAATATATTGAGGCTTTAAAAAAAAGCCATATATTATGAATTAATAGATATAAATCCTGAATTATACCTTCCACATATAAAAGTTCAACCCACAGAAAATATTTCTCAAAGAATTTCAGAATATTTCATGCTCTACTTTGCAGCTGCAGTATAAAGAAAAAAAACATGTTGAAACGTGTTTTCAAATTAAATTGTATCTGTGTTATTTTAGGTTTCTATTAAGGGCATTTTTCTCATATAACCTTGAAAAATCTATGCTGATTCTTTTCATCATTAGTGTGATTTAGTGAGACAATTACTGAGTTAATTTCCCATAATGACAAAAAAACGCACTGTATCTGTTTTTCTAATTTACTTTTAAAAATACCACAATCAAAGCATAACTCTCTAGCTTGTTTATCTAGGGCTCCGGTGAAAAAGACTCCGTTGCAAGCAGGGGAAGAATAAGGAAGTGGACTGAGCCTGAGCACAGCTTTCGGGGAGCACAGTGAGCCCTGGAGGGAGGGGCAGAATATTGTTGTATGCGTGTGATTCTCTGTGGTCATCAGCTGTGACCAGTACTAGTTCCAAAGGCTTTTTCATGTCTAAACTCACACAATCCAACAAATTCCTCATTCAAAAAAATGTTATAATTACTCTCATTACTATATACTTGTATAAATTATGTAACAAACAAAATTGCCTCAGGTCACATAGCTAGCAAATGGTTGAGCTGAAATCAGAACAGAATAACTAGGACAAACTACTGCTATATAATAGCCCTTTAATTAGAAAAATCGGAGCATCATCAAAATAGAGACTCTTCCAAAAAATTCACAATGAAATAGAAAAATCCTTTAAGAATAATAATAATGGAATCTGGTCTTGTTGTGCAGAGGGTTAAGCTACTGTTTGTGATGCGAGCAACCCATTGCCTAGTACTCACTGGAGTCCCACCTCAGAAAGTAGCCCAAGATGACCTTGCTACCCATGTGGGAGATTGGGATGGATTTCTTGGCTCCTGGCTTCATTCTGGCTCAGATCTGGCTTTTATGGTCATTTGTGTCATGAACTAGTGGGTGGAAGCACTCTCTTTCTCTCTCTTTCTGTGTGGCTCTTTCTCCTTTCTCTCTCTCTGTCTTTCCCCCTCTCATCACTGTTGCTTTGCTTTTCAAATAAATAAATTTTAAGAATCATAATCGTAGCACATTATCTAAGAGAGTGAGATATTCTAAAAACCAAACAACCAACCAAGATTTTAATTCCAGATCGTTCTGCAGAATGGTACTTTCAAATGACCATGGGGATACATCATTTTCATACAATTTAAGCATTTATTTTTCAAAATCTTAAATGAGTTTGGTACAAGGAATATCAATTTGAATGAAATTGCCATGTTTATAGACACTACGACAAGATAATAGAAAAGCAAAAAGGTGGACATATTCATACATAAACACATATCTACTATGCTTCATACACACATCTATAGTTCCCATGCCCTAGGACTATGAAACATATGTTGTAAATAAAAGATGAGCAAGCAGAATTCAAAAGCAGGTTAATAATGTAAAGAGTTTATATACCCATGAAACAAAAGTAAATTTACCAAACAATGCTCCAGTGCGAGAATTAACTCATTTCTTCCATCTATATCATTCAATCCACCACCCACCCACCACCACCAACTGTAAAGTATTGTATCAGGAGTCTAGCAAGGACATGTTCTAAAAGCAGGAGCGGTCCCAAGCCTTTCATCTAGTTTACATTTTCTCTCCTGCATTTTGTTTTAAAGTAAATGCTAGTCATGGTGGTCTCATAAACGTAGAAACTGCAGGCTGTCTCCTGCTTCCCAGCCATGCACAGTCTACATTTAAGATGCCACATCACTGCCCTCCTGTGAGTGGCTCATGCTGTTCTGTTCACACTTCCATTTCTCTTGTTGCTCTTGTGTGGAAAGCTAGTGTCCAACCTTTAAAGAAATCATTGGCTTCTTTTCCTTCTCCCTCCACTGTCACAGGGGTCTGGACATGCTCCTATTTTTATAAATATGCTTATATATGTATATAAATATGTATATGCACATACATATAGGGTGAACAAATGTCATGTATTTCATAAATACAGATTTAGGAGCTTAGTGATAGTTCCTACTCTATCCTCCTTCCCACCCATGTTTCCACCCTTCCTCCTCCTTCCTTTCTTATTCTTTCTTATAATTTTTACAATGACATAATTTCAGTTTATTTTATAATCATGAGATTAACCTTCCACTAAGTAAAGAGTTCAACAAATAGGAGGATCAAAACAATGCTCCTATTCATGTCTGTTAGCAGCCTTTCTCTTGGATTGTCTGTGGGTCCACTGTTCTATTCCTTGATGATTCCTATTTTCCAAGTCATACCTCAGCAAGTATTTTGTTTACTCTGCCCCTGAGACCAGAAGTTGATGTAGGTCTGGTGGATGGGAGCCTGGAGACAGAAATGTATGCGTCTTAGAGATCAAAGCTTGTTCTGTTTTTCAGAAGGAGTAGAAAGAACAGAAACAATTGACCTTTGTAGTTTTTCACCTCTGCAATGGCAAAACCACATACAAATTAATATAGATTTCTCCCAACATGGGAAATAAATTTATATCAATAAAATATTAAAATATCACATTTACATTTCAAATATATGATTACCTAAAAGGATGTTCAATGAAGAAGGCCAAAAGATACTACTCAGTTGAGGAAAACAGATTTGAAAATGAGAAAATTATCTTAAATTGAAACCCCACATCACCATTAGTAGAGAAACACTACAGATAGCCCTGCACAATAATAGTAGAAGTTAAAAAAAGGATAGAATGCATTATAGGACAGGATCTAAAATAAATCAAGACAGAGACTGGTTATATCACCGGATCATGCAGTCCTGAGCCATCACAAACATCAGCATGTAACACAGTGCGTTGGGTCCACTGACAGATAAGTCTTCCTACATGAAAAGGTATGTGCGGTGGCTCTGTGGGCTCATGACCTATGCAATCACACAGGACTGCAGGCATAGAAGGGTTTATATTTAGTTTATTGCTCTACGGTTGCCATCTTGAAACTCTGATAACTTCATTTTTTAATTATAATTTTTACAGGTACAAATATTGGACCTATTATGGTGTACCCTATGATGTTTCAACACATGGCTATATTATGTGATATCAAATAAAGATTAAATATTATCTCCTTAAATATTTAATTTTTCTTTTCAGTAAAAGTATTAAAAGTCCTACTGTTGGAGCGGTGTTGTGGCGTAATGAGTTAAATTACTGCCTTCAATGCCAGCATCATATATGGGCACTGGTTCAAGTCCCAGCTGCTCCACTTCTGATCCAGCTCCCTGCTCATGTGTCTGGGAGGGCAGAGGAGGATGGCCCAAGTCCTTGGGCCCTTGCATCCACGTGGAAGACCCAGAAGAAGCTCCTAGATCCTGTCTTCTGCCTGGCCCTGACCTGGTTGTTGAGGCCATTAGGGGAGTGAAACAGTAGATCGAAGATCTCTCTCTCTTTGTTTCTCCCTCTCTGTCTCTCTTTTAACACTGCCTTTCAAAGATATAAAATGAATATTTTTTTTAAAAATCCTTCTGTCTTTTATTAATAGAGAAATGCATAGTACCTTAACATTATCCTTAAGAACCCTACTGTGAAATATATATACAGAACTTTTTACTCTGACCTAACAATGTTAGTTTTTGGACAAGAAGCTCTAAAATTTCCCTTTGTACTGGAAAACACAAATTATGTGGCATGTCTTGGATTCTAGCCTAACAATGGAGATCTGAAAGTCTCTGTCGATCTTCTCTAGGTAGCATCTGGAATGGAGCTGTTTTTCTAGGCTGGAGAGCTATACTAGTCATTCCTGAGGTGTGAGTCCACTCTACACTGGACAGTGCTGCTATTAAAACCTCATATGCAGAGAATCCAGGGTCACTAATAGTAGACCCACAGCTGAGCTAAGGGATCTCAGTAGAGTGAAAACTAAAGCTATTTCAAAAGCTCTGGAACAATTAGATCTGAAAATAAAATTGTGAAGGAAGCAATGACTTTCTTTTTTTAATATTTATACTTTATTTTATTGAATGAACATAAATTTCCAAAGTACAGCTTATGGATTACAATAGCTCCCCCCCCATAACTTCCCTCCCACCCACAACACTCCCCTCTCCCACTCCCTTTCCCCTTCCATTCACATTAAGAGTAATTTTCAATTATCTTTATATACAGAAGATCATTTTAGCATATATTAAGTAAAGATTTCAACAGTTTGCACCCACACAGAAACACAAAGTGTAAAATACTATTTGAGTACTAGTTATAGCATTAATTAAACACCTAAGAGTAATTGTGTATTAATTATAGAGTTCAACCAATAGTTTTAAGTAGAACATAAAAAATACTAAAAGGGTAAAGTATTAAGTTCTTTTTTTTCTTTTTCTTTTTTTTGTTTGTTATATAGTTATTTTTTTATTTGATAAATGTGAATTTACAAAGTGCAACTTTTGTATTGTTGAGCCATGACTTTCTAAGTATAAAGCAGTAAAAACAATGCACAATGTACTTGGCACACTGTAACAAAAAAAACCACAAAATATATATAATTGGCTAGCTATATTAAAAAAAACACTATATAATAAACATGTGTGTACATAAAATAAACTTTCACACAGAGATTATATAAAAACATATACAGACATACTAGCAATAAAATGTGTTATTTAATATAGCAAATTCCACATCTACAAATACACTGGTGTGGTACAGGACATGATTTTCTTTTAATTTATTTCTTTATTTGAAAGTCAGAGTTACACAGAGAAAAGGAGAGGGAGAGAGGCAGAGAGAGAGAGAGGTCTTCCATCTACTGGTTCACTCCCCCAGATGGCCGCAATGGACGGAGCTTAGCGAATCCAAAGCCTGGACCCAGGAGCTTCCTCTGGGTTTCACACGTGGGTGCAGGGGCCCAAGGACTTGAGCCATCTTCTACTGCTTTCCTAGGCCGTAGCAGAGAGCTGGATCGGAAGTAGAGCAGCTGGGTCTCGAACAGGCACCATATGGGATGCCAGAGCTTCAGGCCAGGGCATTAACCCACTGTACCACAGCACTGGCCCCAAGACATGGGTTTGATAATCAGTAAACAGAGTCCAATGTTGTCTGCACTGTTTTCTAGCTGTAGGACCTTAACCACATTATTCAGTTTATCTGTACCTCAACACCATCACTTGTGAAATGGAGAACAGATTATTCTTTGTTATAATGGCTAGTGTAGAGATAAGTAAGATAATAGGAGCAATCTATTATCAAGGTGGCAATATGAATACTTGATATGTGTTAGCGGCTATATAACAACATTGTTATAACATTATCATTAGTTTCATAAGAAAATCAGAAATGAAATGGAAGATATAGTTCTATACATTAATTGTGTAATTACCATATCTGTTCTCTGAAATGAAATTGCCTAAATATTTTATAATGGGAAATTAGTTGTATACATTGCAGCACATAATTTATAGTACTTAAAATTATCTGCAAATAACATATTTTCACATTGAAAAGTGATCTCATACCTCAGAATCCCTATATATTTTAATATATGTATGAGGAAAGGTAAGAAATTGCTAAATAAATGATCGGAATGATTATTTTCTACTGATATGAAATGATATGTAATTTTGTTTTATTCCTTTAGCTTCTTGATTTCTTTTAAAAATTTTACAATGAACTACAAGCAGCTCATTTATATTTTTGAAATGATGCATATTGTGAGAAATGGCATACATGCACATGCAAATTCTACATTTACTTAGAAAAATTTGTTACCATTAGAGAATAATATTCAGAGAATACTAAAGCTAAAATGTGAACAATGAGTTCTCCTAATAAAACATTAAAAGTATTACATCCAAAAGATAGTGCAATTACAAGATTCTAAAAGTTTGTCAATTATATTTAAATTCAGTAAGTGCTAAGTATGTTAAATTACATGAAATATAATAAAATAGGTTCTAAGAAATTGTGATTTCTTAAAAAGCCTCTGCATTGTGTACTAGCTTGAAATGTTGCTAAATCATTTATGAGAGAGATTATTTCTTTAGCCTTAAAAATTATATACTACTTAATATTAACATACCGGGGAGAGGGAGTGGACATGTGGCACAGCGCCACTTGGGACATGCTCATCCCATATCCGAGTGCTGATTGGAGTCCCAGCTACTCCTTTCTTCTGATCCAGCTTCCTGCCAATGCATCTGGAACAGCAGCAAGTGACGTTACTGCTGGCCATATGAGAGATCTGGATGGAGTTCTCGGACCTTGGCTTTAAAAAAGTTATAAGTGAGGCCGATGCCCCGGCTCAGGCTCTCTTGGATAATCCTCTGCCTGTGGTGCCTGTGCCCCGGGTTCTAGTCCCAGTTGCTCCTCTTCCAGTCCAGCTCTCTGCTGTGGTCTGGGAAGACAGTGGAAGATGGCCCAAGAGCTTGGGCCCTGCACCCACATGGGAGACCAGGAAGAAGAACCTGGCTCCTGGCTTCAGATCGACGCAGCGCGCCGGCCTTCGCGGCCATTTGGGAGGTGAACCAATGGAAGGAAGACCTTTCTCTCTCTCACTATCTCACTGTCTAACTCTGCCTGTCAAAAAAAAAAAAAGTTAAAAGTGGAAGTGCCAGACTATCACGTGGATATAAATAGGCGATATTAATGAGAAAATGTGTGGATTTATGAATAATTGTATTCCTCAAAGAAATACTTTTGTTCTTCCTATTTGTGTTTTTCTACCAAAAGTTATAGGATGGCCAGTCACTGTGGCTTTCTGCTTAAGAGAGTTAATGTTGCAGACAGTTATTAATTTAAATCCTCATTCTTCCTTTTAGTAGCAATGGAAAATTGATACTTTGGAAAGATCGGAGAATAATATTTTGACTCTCAGTAAGAATTTCATGTATGCTAGGTGGGAATAGCATCTATCTGTTACAGTTTCCCATTGTAGTCATTAATTGAAAGCATGATCTCAATTAAAACAAAGATGCTATCAAAACAGGTGAAAGACTGTTTCATAACAATCCTCACTGTGCAAATGTAGGTCACTTTCTCCCAGGCAAAGCTGACCTATTAAGACACCATTTATTTATGGCAATAAGCATTATGTAAATATAACTCACTCCATTGCTTTCAACAACAAAATACCTCAATTTCCAAGCATAGACCATTGAGTAAGATAATCAGACATTCTTAAAAGATACCACAAGTTCATGCAGTGATAACAAAAGTTCAATTTGTATTTCATTTCTTAATTTATCATTACAAAGAAATAAAAATGATGTATCAACCGAAATGGATGCTTCTACGAGGATGCCATGTGTGTTTTTCCACTGAGAACGGAAAGATCTCACTTTTTGTAGATTTATTTCCTAAGTAGAACATTTCCTTTTCATATCTTCATATGATATGCTTTGTGAGGTTTGGGATTTCTGTAAAAACCAGTCAAAGAAAACTTATATTATAAGATTGCAGGCATTTTGATACATTGTACTCTTTTATGTTAAGTAAGAGTGGCCATTAATAATACCAGATGTTATTATCAACCTTTGCTGTGCAGGAGATTCACAATTTAGAGTACTAAGAAACCTGCAGAAACATGAGTGGTTTTGAAAACTACAGTTCATACACATTATAGCTTATTGTTATCCACAGATTCACATAATCAAGCCCAAATTGTATGCTTTAACTTGTAACAACCAGATCTTTTTACAGGATTTTATGACTATAGGAGCTCCATTTTAAAGATGATATGATCTCCTGTTGAAAGAATATTTTCATGTTTTTAATGCTGCCATTGTCAATAATTTTAGAAAGAAAGATATTTAGTAAAGTGTGTTTTCAACACAGGAAATTATTATGCTTTTGCAATGCTTCCTAGGAAGGTAGAATGGGAGATCAATTATATAGAGGTGATCATATTGAGTCCCAATTTATAAATCAGCATGTATATATTTATGTGTATATATGTATGTGTGTGTATGTAGTTACCAAAATAAAATAATTTTATCTGTATATTGTTATATAGAAAATGAAAAGCTAGATTATTACTAAGGATGGTAAAGCAAGAAGCACCTTGTGATTATTTATATGTAGAATTTAAAAAATGTGTGTGGGAAATTAAATTGCATGATAAACTTATTTTGGTGAAAAATATTTCAAACACATGCATATGAGAGTTCTTCCAAAAATTCATGGAAAAGGTGTTCTATCAAAAATATGCATGGATGGCCAGTGCTGTGGCTCACTAGGCTAATCCTTTGCCTGCGGCACTGGCACACCAGGTTCTAGTCTCAGTTGGGGCGCCAGATTCTGTCCCCGTTGCCCCTCTTCCAGGCCAGCTCTCTGCTGTGACCAGGGAGTGCAGTGGAGGATGGCCCAAGTGCTTGGGCCCTAAACCTGCATGGGAGACCAGGAGGAAGCACCTGGCTCTTGGCTTCAGATCAGCGCAGTGCGCCGACTATAGTGGCCACTTGGGGGCTGAACCAACATAAAAAGGAAGACCTTTCTCTCTGTCTCTCTCTCTCACTGTCTAACTCTGCCTGTTAAAATAAAAAAAAATATGCATGGCTTTCAAATTTTTACACCAAAATAAATTAATCTTTTAATTTAATTTGGTGCAAAAATTTGAATTACCTATGAATGTGTTACAGGCATAAGAATGAACCAGCAATACTCCATATTATCATTCAACAATGTTTGTCTCTATCTAGAGAAAAGATTTAGGATCAAAGGATGAAGATTTTTAATCTGATTTTATACACATAAATGAACGCACATAATAGAATTTTAAATGATCATACATTTATTTTTCAATTAAAATAAATAGTAAAGCAATCCAAGCTCTTTTGAGTATTAATATTATTTTTAAACCTTGGCTAGTTTTATGTGAGAATAGAGACAAAGATACTTGTTTTAATGAAAAGAGAATAGAAGATCATGATTTTTATGCTATTTTTCAGATAGAGATTCTGAAGAAATATTTATAGAAGTGAATGAATGATTATCAGAATGGTGGAATATTAAGCAGGAATCAGAGTTCTTGCAAGTATTTGAATAAAACTTGATTTGCTCAAAAATGTAATAAAATATTGCTGGGACAAAATTAAACATGAGACTATGACTATTTAACACTTAAACTCAGGGCTCTGTTTTAGGTGTTTTAACATACATTGTTACAATTAAAATGATTTTTAAGCATCATTCAAGGAAAACTGAAGAGCTACAAAATTGAATTATCGAGTTAATAGTGAAGCATATTAGTGCAGTATTGCAGATTATTCTGACAGAGTTTATCAGGATTGGCATAAGCAAGGAAAATGCACATGCAGGAGTTGGCATGGGTTAAAACAACTGCACAAGTGGATCTGAATTAAGACAACATTATACTAATGATTTTTCAGGGTACAAGACATGAGAAACATATACCATTAAGGGAAAATTGGCCTGGGAAAAGGCATCCACTAGATTCAGATGCTCATGAAGGGCAATAAAAAAGCTCAGAGGAAATTTGCAGTTAAAGAGAAGTTGTTGAAATTCAGATTTGGTCACTGACAGGTGTCTGTGATGGTGTTGCCTTAGACTGGCTGTGCAAGTAGAAAATGTAGATAATGAAAGAAATCACTGTCTACAAGAAACAAATAAAATAATCTCCAGATGAGGTTAGCTGAAAGATTTTTCATGAGAAAGAACTCTCAACAGTGTTGATCTCTGAACATGTTGGGATAAATCTAAGGGCAGTAGGAGACATTTGTGATGAGTGTGGCAAGTGAGGGATATGGAGACTTCATCTGAGACAGACAGAGGCATGGAGCCTTGCCAGAAAGGGGCAACTGAGAGATCTGTAAATTTATCAATAAGATATGAGTCTTGAGTTGGAGGGCTTGGTTATTACAGATGTTAACTTTCTCAATTCTTTCCTATCTTTTAATTTTATGGATTATGTTCTTATGTAAATTGTTTTATTTTAAATTTGAGTTTACTTAGCACTTCTTCTAACTACCTTAGGGCATTAGTTTTAGACATTCTTCTTTTCTAATACAAATGTTTAAAGCTATATATTTCTTTCAAAATGTTGCTGTAAGGCAACTGAAATTTTCTCGTAAGCTTTACCTTTGCTATTTTTCAAGAAGAAATATTTTCCATTTCCCCTCAGCATACTTTTAAATTTGGATTATTTAGAGATGATCTATTTTAAAATGTCTGGGTGTTAATGAATTTTCTAGATTTATTTTAGTTATTTATTTCTAATTTAATTTCGTTGTAGGTGGAGAATATGACCTGCATGATTCCAATCATTTTATATGCACTGAGATGTTATTATGGCTCAGCATGTGTCTAATTGGAGTGCAAGGGACACTTGAACATTTGAAATTAAAGTGAACTTTGCAGTAGTTGAATATAAAGTTCTGTTAAAATAAGTTTAGTGAAGATGGTTAGTATTATTGTTCTAGTCATCTATGCCTTTAGCATTTTTTGCCTAGTTTTTATACCTATTATTGACAAGATGGTGATAAAATATATACTTGCGGAGTTTGGCACTAGCACAGCCCTCAAAGCTGCCTGCTGTAATGTCACTATCCCATATAGAGTGCCATTTTGAGTTCAGGCTACTCTGCTTCTGATCCAGCTCCCTACAAATGTGCTTGGGACAACAGTGTAGGATGGCCCAAATACTGGGGTCCTTGCACCAAATGGGAGACCTGGATGGAGCGCTGGGCTTCTGATTTCACCCTGGACCAGCCCTGTCTATTGCAACCAATTGGGGAGTGAGCTAGTGGCTAGAATATCTCTTTCTCCTGTATGTGTGTATGTGTGTGTGTGTGTGTATGTCACTCTCCACTTCAAATAAATAAATAAATCCTTACATGTATGTGTATATATGTGTGTGTGTGTGTATATATATATATATAGTTATTGAATTTCTAGTGTATGGGAGCTTTCCTTCCCTATCTCTGCTTATCAAATAAAATTAAAATAAATAACTAAATAGGCCTGCTTCTTCACTGCTCTCTTTCTTCACTTCCTGCCTTCAGTATACAATGAGTTACATTTCTCAACATTTACTTTATACATTTGTTCCTCTTCTGTGATTTGTTCTTCTGTCAGTCATCATAGCAGAGATAGTTAAGGCCTTCCATGTGAAAGCCTACAAATGTGGAAAACTACTAGAGCAGTCTACTATAACCACTCCTACTGTTACTTGTTCTTCCTTTTTATAATACGAGCTCTTAGAGACTGATGTTTTTGCTTGCCATGTCCTACTTCTTCAGCATTCAGAGTGCCTACAGCCACTCAAGATGATTAGCAGAATAAAAAATTAATTTAGAGTAAGGATAAAATAGAGTGCTTACACTAGAATAGCCTTCTCATGAGATAAACAATGGGTATGTTATGGATGGACACCCCGACAGAGCAGTAGTGCAGGAGGCTGTAGAAAAGGGGATATGTGAGAGGGTCTGGGGAGAGAGATTTAGACCTTGAGTAAATAAGGGGCGTACTGGGATAGATAACAGCAAGGATGATCTTCAAAACAGGATTCTGGGTGAGTGGCCAGGGATTCAAGACATTGGTTAACATATCCACATCCCATTTCAGGGTAGCTAGGTTAAGTCCTCCTCTGCTTCCAATTGCAGGTTCCTGCTAGGGCATACCCTGGGAAGGAACAGAGATAGCTCAAGTATTTGGCTTCCTACTATCCATGTGGGAGGCTCAGTTTGAGTTCCTGCCTCCTGGCTTTGGCCATGACCCAGGCTCCGCTATTGAAAACATTTTGGGGGGCTGGCACTGTAGTGTAGCAGGTAAAGCCACTGCCCACAGTGCCTGCATCCCATATGCGTATCAGTTTGAGTCCTAGCTATTCCACTTATGATCTAACTTTCTGCTATGGCCTGGGAAAAAAGCAGTGGAAGATGACCCATGTGCTTGTGCCCCTGCACCCATGTGGGACACCCAGAAGAAGTTCCTGGCTCCTCACTTCAGATCGGCCCAGCTCTGGCCATTGCCACCATTTGGGGAGAGAATGAGTGGATGGAAGATTTCTCTCCTCTCTCTCTCTCTCTCTGCCTCTGCCTCTCTGTAATTCTGCCTTTCAAATAAACAAATAAATCTTAAAAAAAAAAGAAGGAAAAGAAAGCATTTTGATAGTGATCCAATGGATGGGAGTGCTCAGTCATCGATATATTTCACCCTACTTTTCAAGTAATAGTAAATTATGATTGTGCTTCCTGTTGAGGGAATGAATTACTAGGCCTAGGACTGTTGCATGAGAAAACGATCGATTCTGAAACAGTGTAACTCAGAGGCATCCCCTAGAATTCTGTCTTAACTTAGAGCAGAAAGTGTCATTTTCTCAAAGGGATCACTGAATCAGAAAGTGACATTCCATGGGGCTGGTGCTGTGTTGTAGCGGGTAATGCCACCATCTGCAGTGCTGGCATCCCATAGGGGCGCTGGTTCGAGTCCCGACTGCACCTCTTCTGAGCCAGCTCTGCTTATTTTCTAGGAAAGCAGTAGAAAATGGTCCAAGTCCTGGCTGCTCCACTTCTGATCTGGCTCTCTGCTATGGCCTAGGAAAGCAGTAGAAGATGGCCAAGTCCTTGGGCTTCTGCACCCACATGGGAAACCCAAAAGAAGCTCCTGGCTTCAGATCAGCACAGCTCCAGCTGTTCAGCCAATTGGGGAGTGAATCAGCGGATGAAAGACCTCTCTCTCTGCCTCTCCTTCTCTCTCAGTGTAACTGCCTTTCAAATAAATAAATACATTTTTTTAAAAAAGTGACATTCCAGACATACTCTGGGTCAGCTGGTTGTTTTCAAGTTCAACAAGTAGAACTATAGGAATTTCCTTTTTAATTTTTTTCATTAGTGTGTGTTCTTCCAAAAACAAAATCATAAAATCATGCACATTTTCTTTCTCTCTTGTCTCTCTGTTTTTCTCTTTTGCTTCCTCTCTTTCTTGCTCACCAAACTAATATTTTTGGTGTCTTTGTGCTCAGTTTTATTCTGTGCATTTTATTCACATGTATATTACTCCTATTGCTGTATATTGTTCCTTCTCTGGAGTTCAATTTCCAAAGCCCTATAGTTTCAGCTAACTGCCTTCCTCAAATCCTCCCCTCTGCTGTGTCTTACATAAACCACCTCCTCACCCAGGAAACCGCAGGTGTGAGCGATAAGGTGTCTGTTGTTGGTGGTTGTATTTTTTCTCTATTTCTAGAGCTCTTACAATTGAGTACTTCATTGCTATAACCCAGCAGGAACCCATAAACACCAACATAGAGCATTTAAATCAATCTGAGAGAACAAGGCTCCCAACTGTAACTTTTCTAAACTTAAAATATATTGTGAAAGGCTACAAGAAATCCACTGCATTCCCTATATAGTTTTATGAGTGTCACAGAAGTTAAGTGTCTCCTGACTCGGCTGAGGGTAAATCTTCTAGGCTGGTGCCAGAGTCTTGTAATGCAGCAGATGGCAGATGGAGCAGACAATAGCATACAATGAGGGATCCAGGCTGGTTCCCTAACCTTTCATCACCAGAAATCATTCCCATTGTTTAACTCTGCATCTGCAGCCTATTTACATGGGAGAATTGACTCACTGAATGTTTATGATGTGTTGAGCTGGAGCAAGACACAAGCTACTCAGGTTTTTTTTTTTCTGATGACCAATCCAACTACTATGTTAAGGTCACTGCTTTCAGGTTGTGGTTGTATTATTGTTATTATTTTTCTGGTTGTTATTACCTAATGCTCTTTGAAATATAACTCTTCAAATTTAAAGCTCTAAACAGAAAGGCATTTTCTCTAACTTCCTCTGAACTTGTGATCTTACAGCTGTTGGGTAAATCCACTGTAGCCAGTATCACAATAATCACAGTGTATCCTGAAAGATTGTGCTCAGTTTTCATTCTTCCTGTATGAATTGTAACAAGGACCTTAGCCATCAAGTGAGTTGTATGTGCTACTCTGGGAAAAATTTGCTGGAAGCACTTTTCCGACACAGGAATTCAGCATTTGGAAGAATGGATTGAATGTCTCCTTTCCCAACTTAGTTGTTGTCCCCATAAACAACCTCAACAAATCACATAAATCCCTTATCTTCAGATTCTTCTATGTGAAATGAAGCAACTATTTATGAACAATCTTCAAAAGGTTCATGTAAAATATCCATTGTCTCTCAATTCCATTTTTCATAAGTTTTTGAAGCTATTTTCTGCAATAGACTAGGGAAAAGTAAGTACATCTTTTTACCAAGTGAGCAGGCAATCTCAAATTCAGTCTAGTAAAGATATGCCACCTTGTAGCTATGTTCATTGAGTCACAACCAGAAATAACCCCCTTCAGCAAGGTGCAGCTAGGTCTGGAAATGCAATGATAGAAAAATAACCATTCTTTAAATCAAGTAGTTCTCTGGAGCAATATGAGTATAAGTATCAATAGCAGCATATAAATCTCCAGAAGCCATGGTGTTCATCTACTAGAATAGTTATGAAGACCGAGACTGGATATATCAGATTCCAGAATAAGAGAGAGAGAGCATCTAAAATTTAGTGATTTCACATCATGTAATTTTAAGCCCTTCATATGTACACAAAGCTCTCATGTTTATTTTTAACATCATGAATATGTACAAATTGGTATCACAAACTGGTATTTATAACTAAGTTAACAACCTCTTAAATCAATGTCCAGATTGTTAATAGAAATTACTATGATTCTTAGAAAAAGCCATCTGTGCAATCCTATATCAACAATATCCTTACTTTACCCCAAAATAAAACTGGTTGATAAATAGAATTCTATAGCATGTAGTTTTTGTGTATGATTTTTGCATAATGTTAGGAGGATTAACCCATGTTTTTGCAGGTAGTAGTAAATCATGAATTTTGTTGCTATTTGGATTTCCAAATAGAAATAGATATATGAAACTTATATAATCATTGCAATTTTAGATATTTGATTCTTTTTAATATTTGAGACTGTAATATACAACACAGCCATATATAATTCCAAATATGCTTTTGGAGACATCAATGCATGCATTTTTGTTAGATATAAATGTAGTTACCAAATTGGGTCATACTGTACCTGTATGATGACACTACAAATAGATATGCAACATCATTGAGCCAATTTATGCTCCTACCAACAGTGAGTCACCGTTATGAATTTCGGCATTTTGTCAAAACTCATGATTACTATTTTTTTAAAGATTTATTTATTTATTTGTTTGAGAGGTAGAGTTACAGACAGCGAGAGGGAGAGAGGAGAGAAAGGTCTTACGACCATTGGTTCACTCCCCAATGGCTGCAATGGCTGGAGTTGTGCCAAGCCAAGGCCAGGAGCCAGGTGCTTCTTCCAGGTCTCCCACCTGGGTGCAGGGCCATCTTCTACTGCTTTCCCAGGCCACAGCAGAAAGCTGGATTGGAAGAGGAGCTGCTGAGACTAGAACCAGTGCCCATATGGGATGCCGGCACCGAAAGTGGAGGATTAACCTACTGTACCACGGCGCCAGCCCCAATTACTAATTTTTTAAAAAAATGACTTTATTTGGGAGAGAGACAAAAAGAGAGAGAGAGAGAGAGAGAGAGAGAGAGAGAGAGAGAAACAGACATATAGATAGAGAGCTCCCATCCAATCTTTATTCCCCAAATGCCCACAATAGCCAGGGCTGGAAGAGGCTACACTAGGATCCGGGAACTCAAACCAGGTCTCCCATATGGGTAGCAGAGACCCAGCTACTGGAGCCATCATCACCTGCTGTCTGCTAGAATGCGCATTAGCAGGAAGCTGAAATCAGGAGCAGATCCAGGTGTCAAATCGAGCACTCTGAAATGGGATGAGGATCACAAGTGGTGCCTTCACCGCTGTGCCCAGTGTGCTCTCCATTCTTGACATTCTTGCCTTTCTGGTGGGTGTACAGCAGCATCTCTGTGGTTTTATTTGTCTTTTGGGATGAATAATGGCTAGTTTTTGGCTCTTCTCGATGTTACTTCATATGTTTTTCATTTATTCTGGTGCTGCTTTTTTGAATATATTTTAATGTTCTTGTTCTACCTCTTTAAAATTGATTCTTGATTTTGAACCTCTGTCTAAAGATTTAAGACCATAAATTTACAACAGCGTAGTTGCATTGTACATGTTTATAAATCTTTTTTATTTTATTTTTAAAAATATTTATTTATTTGAAAGGAAGAGTTACACAGAAAGAGAAGGAGAGGCAAAGAGAGAGGAGAGGTCTTCCATCTGCTGGTTCACTCCCCAAATGGCCACAATGGCTGGAGCTGCACTGATCTGAAGCCAGGAGCCAGAAACTTCCTCCAGGTTTTCCCATGTGGGTGCAGGGGCCCAAGGACTTGAACCATCTTCCAGTGCTTTCCCAGGCCATAGCAGAGAGCTGGATCAGAAGAGGAGCAGCGGGACAGGAATCGGCGCCCATATGGGATGCTGACACTGCAGGCGGAGGCTTTACTTGTTATGCCACAGCACCGGCCCCGAAACCTTACTTTTTTAAAAACTGTGCCTCATCATAAAGAATTTTGGAGCATCTTCTTTACCCTGTGGGTTGCTATTCTTATTCTCAAATGCCTAAGAACTATCTAATTATCATTTAATTATTTATGTTATTGACATTTAGCTTAACTCTGCTCAACTTAAAGGACATTGTCTAATTTCAATCTTTTGGCTGGCGCCATCGCTCACTTGGTTAATCCTCCACTTGTGGCACCGGCATCCCATATGGGTGCCAGGTTCTAGTCTCAGTTGCTCCTCTTCCAGTCCAGCTCTCTGCTGTGGCCCAGGAGGGCAGTGGAGGATGGCCCAAGTGCTTGGGCCCTGCACCTACATGGGAGACCAGGAAGAAGCACCTGGTTCCTGGCTTCGGATCAGCACAGCACCAGCTGTAGCGGCCATTTGGGGAGTGAACCAATGGAAGGAAGACCTTTCTCTCTCTCTCTCTTTCACTGTCTATAACTCTACCTGTCAAATAAATTTAAAAACAATTAATTTCAGTATTTTGATGTTTTTCAAGAATGAACGTATTGTTTAAGAAAATTTTGAAAATAGACACACTAACTCTTGTTTCAGCTGCTAGACCACCCAAGCCACTTTAAGGGCTTTTTTATTTTAGTTAGGTTTTATAAAATATTACTAGCCCAGATTCTGTATATAAGATAGCTCTTTTGCCATGATTTTTTCTTTCAGCAGTTTATTAGAAATATGTTAATATTAGTTGGAATTGAGCTTATATATGATCTATCTCTTAAATTTTAATTATAGTATTTAATGTCTTAAAATTTTAAGTCATATTTCTGATTTTAATATACACCCTATTATTTACTATATACCTCTGTCATGCTCAAAGTTTATTTTTCTCTCTATCTTTTTTATTATTTAGCTTATTTCATTTCTTGTGCTCTTTCAGTTTATTATTTATAGATCATTTTACTGTTATTTTACTCACTGCGGTTAGTAATATCATATCCTTGACTTATAAAAATCTAATGCAATTTTATACTTGTAGCTTTTTCCAAGCAATTTCATAACACGACATACTTGAAACTCATGACTCCACAACAAGTTTGAGTGGCAAATTTTAAATTGTATCAATAGAGTCATTGGTGTTCTCTTTTGTTATGAGAGGTTTCATTGTTTTATATGGATTTTATTTAGAGTTATGCTGAATTCCCCTGTCCTCAGTTACTTTCTGCCCATTTGTATTTGTATTTAGAGTTATGCTGAATTCCCCTGTCCTCAGTTACTTTCTGCCCATTTGTATTTCCTCTGTCCCTTTACACAATGTACTATTTTGTGTTCTTTTGTATTTTATAGACTTATAATTCTCAGTGTTTTACATTGAGTATCTTATTCTGAACTTCTTCTGCTTTACTAATTTTCTCTTCAGCTGTGTCATCTATTGTAAAGCTGATCCATCAAATTCAAAATACTATGTATTATTTTAATCCATTATAGAAATTGCAGTTAATTTAACTTTAAAATGTTCAGGTTGTGCTGAAATTAATAATTTCATTTTTATTTACTGCATTAATACCGAGTATTGCAGTTTGTATCAGATATGCTAATATATAGAGGTTTTTTTGGATCTGCTTTAATATCGTTCATTTCTCAGTTTTTTAATTTATATATTCTAATTTTTATATGCCTAATTAATTTTGTGTGCTAGACACTATGAACAGTTATTGTTACTGTGTTCTTTTTTAGACAGGATTTTTTGTTTCATGTGGTAATTAGGATGGGGAGGGTTGGGGTGGGAGGGAAGGAGGTACCAAAAGAATATTGTTATATTAATGGAATTGTATCTAAAAACTATATTGAATGTGTTAAAAGCTAATTTTAAAAATAAAATATTAAAAATAAACATTTTAAAATTTTATTTTATTTAAATTTATTACTATTTTTGAAAAGCAGAGAAAGTGACAAAATCAGACACACAGAATGAGAGCAATCTTCCAGCTGCTGGTTCACTTCCCAAATGCCTGCAGCAGCAGGTCAAGACTGAAGCCAGGAGCTGAAAACTCAGCTAGATGGTCCACGTAGATGGCAGCACCAGCTCCTAGGGCCGTCACTTGCTGCCTCCCGTTGTGCACATTAGCTGGAAGCTGCAGTGAGAAGCAGCTTGACTCACCCAGGCACTTGAATATGGGATGTGGGCTTCCTATCACTTGTTTTTACCACTGCACTACACACCAGCCCTGGGGATTAGTACAATTTGAACAAATTCTTCAGGGTCTCAACAGAAGACTGAAATTTTCATTGCTAATATATTTTTCCTTTCTAGTTTTTGAATATTTTCTTTTTTATTATTTTTATTTTTATTTTTTGACAGGCAGAGTGGATAGTGAGAGAGAGAGAGAGACAGAGAGAAAGGTCTTCCCTTTGCCGTTGGTTCATCCTCCAAGGGCCACCACGGCTGGCACGCTGCGGCCGGCGCACCGCGCTGATCCAAAGCCAGGAGCCAGGTGCTTATCCTGGTCTCCCATGGGGTGCAGGGCCCAAGCACTTGTGCCATCCTCCACTGTACTCCCTGGCCACAGCAGAGAGCTGGCCTGGAAGAGGGGCAACCGGGACAGAATTCGGCGCCCCGACCGGGACTAGAACCCCGTGTGCCGGCAACGCTATATGGAGGATTAGCCTAGTGAGCCGCGGCGCCGGCCTCCTTTCTAGTTTTTGAACCTCATATTTTCAAATTTGCCAACATGAACAAAAACTTCTGCTTGGGGTTCAGAGTCTTCCAACTGGCCTTTGCCTTTTTCAATCAGTACATGTTTATGGGAAAATAATAGAGGAAAATAATAATCCTTACAAGGGATCTCATTTCCATGGTTCAATCTCAGAACCACATCTTCTCAGTGTAGTAGCAGTTTTCTGATGTCTTCAAAATAATTATTAGCATTATTTCTAGCCTATATGGTCCTATGGAAAATAGCATTCCTAAAAAAAGACATTTCTTGATATGCAAAAAGAAATTTGTCAACTTTAGAAAGTCAATAAATTGGCCGGTGCCGCAGCTCACTTGGCTAATCCTTCACCTGTGGCGCCAGCACTCTGGGTTCTAGTCCAGGTTGGGGCGCCGGTTCTGTCCTGGTTGCTCCTCTTCCAGGCCAGCTCTCTGCTGTGGCCTGGGAAGGCAGTGGAGGGTGGCCCAAGTGCTTGGGTCCTGCAACCGTGTGGGAGACCAGGAGGAAGCACCTGGCTCCTGGCTTCGGATCAGCACAGCGCAGTGGCCATAGCGGCCATTTGGGGTGAAGCAACAGAAAAAAGGAAGACCTTTCTCTCTGTCTCTCTCTCACTGTCTAACTCTGCCTGTCAAAAAAAAAAAGTCAATAAATTGTCTTTTACTAATATTTTGATCAAAGTGATAAACAGTTCAGTATACATAATCCATAATTAATAAAAAGGTACTTTCTGTGGTACTGCAAAACTAGAGAAAATATTTTTATCATCATCCATGAAAAAAGAAACAAATTTAGAGATAAAATTTATTCTAAAAGCTGGAACATTTTCTAAAGTCAATATATTTTTCAGCCATTCAGACAAACTTTGATTTTATCCACTAAAAAGAGTTGTTGCAGTCCTAACCCTGAGTGACCTAATTTGGAAATAGAGTCCTTTCAGATGTAATCAAGTAAAGATAGGGTCCTTAAGGTGGTCTCTTGTCAAACAGGAACACTGTCATCATAAGAGAAAAACTGCTGTGGAAAGACCCCAACAGGTGGAAGGACAGTCGTGGGAGATGGAGGAAGAGATTAGAGTTATGCAGCCACGAGCCATGGGAATCATCTGGCTAAAGCTGTAATGGGCAAAGAAAGACCCTCTTGGCTCTAGAGGGAGCTTGCCTGTGATACCACGTTGACATGAATGCCCAGCATCCAGAAATGTGAGAAAATAATTTCTATTGTCTTAAGACACCTCATTGTGGCATTTTTTGTGATAGCATTGCTGTCATTCTCCATTACCTATATTACTCTGTATTTGAGAGCATGAATTGAAAATCACAAATTCACTTAAAATTGTAACTTTCATCCATTTGAATAAAAAGCAAGAAGATACAGAAAAACTGATCTTAATCAAATATATCGGTGAATACTCCATGTCCGTAATACTGAATTTTGAGAAACTGCAATAACAAATTAAGAAGGTAATATAAATGACTATTCCAGACAATAAGAATAATTTTAAAGTCTTAAGTGGATTTGAAAATATAAAATCTCAGATGTGCTTGCATCTAAGAACATTTTCAACAGTGTGGTAGGTAGGCTGTTAATTATGATTGCTGAAAATAAAATATGTGTTTAGGCTAACAGTTTAACAACTCACACATTGTTTATTCTACCACGTATATTATGTAATTTTAGTGTTTTTTTTTCCTATATTTCCAATTGTCAGTGTTTCCATTGAGCCAGATGGGCCATATTGACAACTATAGTCAGTATACTGATGCCTAGAATAAACAGATCACTCAAGAAGCAGCCTGACAGGGCCGGTGCTGTGGCGCAGTAGGTTAATCCTCCGCCTGCAGTGCCAGCATCCCATACAGACACCAGTTCTAGTCCTGCTGCTCCTCTTCCAATCCAGCTCTCTGCTGTGGCCTGGGAAAGCAGTAGAAGATGGCCCAGGTCCCTGAGCCCCTGCACCCACATGGGAGACCGGGAAGAAGCTCCTGGCTATTGGTTTCAGATCTGCGCAGCTCTGGCCATTGCAGCCACCTGGGGAGTGAACCAGAGGACGAAAGACCTTTCTCTCTGTCTCTCCCTCTCACTGTCTGTAACTCTCTCTCAAATAAATAAATAAATAAATACAATCTTAAAAAAAAAAAAAAATAAAGCAACCTGAAGGAATGGGCCAGATTAGTACGCTAACCATCTTGGCATGATCTGTGAAAGATGGTAGAGCTCATAAACACACAAACATTTATGAACATGGAGACCCCTCTGTAGACAGTTAGGAGGCTACACAGTCATTTTTCGATTTTCAAAATGTCTAGCTCATTCTGCATAATTCTTCAAGTATATTCAGAAAAAAGAAAAGTCGCATGTTAGAAGTAGGCATTTTGTCTTTCACAGCTAAAAGGCATACTCAGTTTCAAATGTTAAAATGTAACATTTTTTGGAGGCTAGTTTACTTTCTTGGAAAGTCATTTTTTTTTCTGATTTCTATCTTTATTTCTAGTTACTACCGGTATTAGTTTCTTTTCTTTAATTCTTCTTCCACTTTTTTCAAGTGCATTTTAGATGAGTCAATTTTTACAAAGAATATATTGAGGCCTTAGTAGATGGTAAGTTGCTCAGAACCAAAAAGAAATGAAATGACATTTTTTTTTTTTGCTGAAGCAAACATATTTTTTTGTTTGCTTGCCTTTTTTTTTTTTTTTTTTTTTGACAGGCAGAGTTAAATAGTGAAGAGAGAGAGAGAGAGACAGAGAGAAAGGTCTTCCTTTTCCGTTGGTTCACCCCCCAAGTGGCTGCTACAGCCGGCGTGCTGCGCCAATCCGAAGCCAGGAGCCAGGTGCTTCCTCCTGGTCTCCCATGTAGGTGCAGGGCCCAAGCACTTGGGCCATCCTCCACTGCCTTCCCAGGCCACAGCAGAGAGCTGGACTGGAAAAGCAGCAACGGGGACAGAATCCGGCACCCCAACCAGGACTAGAACCTGGTCGGGGGGGTTGGCACCGCAGGCAGAATTAGCCAAATAAGCCATGGCGCCGGCTCAAACATGTTGTATTTTAAGATAATAGTCTCATGAAGAAATATTCCATACTTGAATCTGAAAATTTTAATCACAATCTGACAAGGTTTTAACCTTATATTTGGCTATGTTAGAGTAACATTTTTCTTGTTCTATTTAGCTTCTTTTATTGCTCCTGTTTATTTGAGTAATCAAAAAAATGAGAAAACAAGGATCATCTTAAGTGGTGGTATGGCTGCTATACTTTCCATGTATATAAAAAGTTGAAAGACACTTGAGATATTTTTAAACTGAAAATTAAATTATGAAAATAAGTCAGCAACATATCTGAGAGCTGATATTTCCCATTTTCCATCACCCAAAAGGCACACACATAAATGACTCCTGAATCACCATGACTGGAGATGCTTCCAATAACATCTGACTAAATACAAAAGGTACATTTAAAGATATAATTGATGATTCCCCAAACCTGGATAAAAATAATAGAAATCACAAAGTCAAACCATGGTGATCTTTATCCAAGCATTGCACAGTGGGGATGAAGTCCTACAATTTTGCATTAACAATGAAAATAGAGAAAGGCATCTGTCATTCCATGAATATTCTAAGATGAATCAGGATACCTTCACTGGATGCCATTAAATAATGCATTTGTGATACTCTCATTATTCTTCTTTTTCTCACACCATTTTTCACAAGAAGCATCCTACTTTGCCTCCTCTGTGAAACTTGGATTCAGAGAGCATAAAAAAGGGATCAAGCTCACAAGAATATTCTGGGTGAGAACACGATTTTTGCCATAGAAATTTTATATATATTTATAAGCACAAAATTTATAGTCTATTATTCTGTACAAAAAATCATAAAAATGACTTTAATGATCTAGACCATAATACACATGCAGAATGCAATTCTTTGCAAATACTAGGAATTTAGTAAATACTTTTTCTATAAAAGATGATACTAGTAAATTCACTTGACGCTTTGTTTTACGAAGCACAAGACTGATTGTAAAAAATAAGCTATACTTTGTAAAGGGAAAGGAGAAGATGGAGCTAGCATCTTTGAGCACCAACTATCTAACAAACTTCTTGTTAGATATGTTATACTGACTATTGCACAATTTTATATCACCTTAGATATTGATTTTTTATTTTTAAGGATTTTTATCGTATTTATTTGAAGTGCAGAGTGACAGAGAGAGGGAGAGCCAGAAAGAGAAAGATGTCTTCCCTCTACAGATTCATGCCCCAAACCTCCAGTAACTGGGGCAGGGCCAGGCTGAAGCAAGGAGCTGGAACTACATCTGAGTCTCCCACATTTGGATCAGGGTCCCAAGTGCTTGGGATGTCTTCCGTTGCTTCCTCAGCACATTAGCAGGGTGCTAAATTGGAAGCAGGACAGCTGGGACTCAAATTGACAATATGGAATGCTATTTTCACAGGCAGCAGCTTAACAGCTGCATCATAAGGCTTTCCCCTGATTTTTCATTCTTTATGGATTAAAAGTAAAATAACTGAAACTTATAGATATTATAGAATCACTAAGGGTAGTAAATTGTAAACCCCAAGTTCAAAAATAAGCCAGACTGATTGTAAAATCCGTGCATATTCTATTATAGCTCATTTACAGCTGTATTAAAGCTTGATCTACAAAATGTGGTATGCACATCCTAAGGGATACATTAAAATTTTCCTAGTGGTGTGTGGGCATAGATAATTTTGTGACTGTTCCTTTCAGATCATTAATTATCATTAGTTTCTTTTTTAAACCCTAAAATTGAGAATACACCTGTGTTTGTGGTGTCTAGTGGTTTCTCCATCCTGAATCTGTTTCAAAACAGCCGTCTCTCACTTTATAAAACTATAGCACTTACTGTCTTCTATATTACTATTGGACATTGCCTTAGAATATATAAGTCTCAGGTTTCCAAAGAGTTCAAATATGAGTGCTAAAGAATTTTCCATTAATCAAGTTACCATAAACCCACAATAGGCTTTGGTTTTTCCTATCTTGTAATTAATTCTGTTATTGGTGAAAAATGGTATTAGAAATAGATTTTTTTCACACACTTGAAATATCATGAATTCAAATATATCAAATGTTTGGCAATTAGAATGAAAATTTCCCTGAGTATTTAAAAAATGTATGGTTTAGTGCCATTGAGAGTGTTTGAACACTAAGCATATAATCGGTAAAATATAATGAAGTCAAAGGTAAAATATTTCATTCAGAAAATAAATCATAAGAAGTTTTTTGAACTTTGCATATATTGCATATTCTTAACATCCAGAATTTTTGCTCCTCATGATTCATTCTGTGCATTTTGGTTTGTCTAACAATTCTGGTCTCACCTATCATTGTCATTATTTACATCTTCAGGTCAAAGATTTCAGTGAAAATATTTTTAAATTATACAGAGTTTTTCAATATAGTTTTCAGTTAATACATAACTAATAGTAAATTTTGAAATTAGTGATGTTTTGCATCTAATTTGGAATGTATCAAGTTATATATAATTTATGTGAACCAATGCAATATAAAAGTAATTTATGATCTGTGGTTTCTAATATAAGGTATAAATACTACTCATTCAAATATATGGAGAATACTTGGAGTAAAAATTATCCTTCTCATTAACCAATACACTACTAACAAAATGTACCTTTTAATGCTCAATGCTTATTTAATCAAAGCAGTAAAATATGTTGGTTTGATCAATTTTGTACTAGTGATATAAAACAGAAGATTTCTAGGGCTGATGTCACAGCACAGCAGGTTAAACCATCCACTTTGATGTTGGCAACCCATATGAACACAGGTTGGAGTCCAGATAGCTCCACTTACAATCCATCTCTCTGCTAATGGCCTGGGAAAGCAGCAAAAGAGCCCAAATACTTGGAACCCTGTCACCCAAATGAGAGTTGGACATAGAGTTCCAGACTCCTAACTTCAGCCAGACCCAGAACTCGCACTTGAGGTCATTTGAGGAGTGAACCAGTGGGTGGAAGATCTTTCTCTCTCTCTAACTCTGCCTTTCAAATAAACAAACATATAAATCTTTAAGAAAGATTTCTTAAGAAAGATTACAGAATTATAGTAAATAAAATAATATGAAAATATTATTTCTCCCACATATCCTTGTATATCAAAGTATATGCATTTATATATACTGCATAACTATTATTTCAGATATGAATATAATATGGTGATTAATAAAATACTTTAAAGCATAATATAAGATTGAAAAAATTATGAAGGGAAAAAGAAGGGATTCAAGCATGTAGCACTTGAAGAACTTATTTCTATTTTTCAGATAATGCATGTAAAATAGTAATGCAATTTGCATTTATGTAGTGTATTTAGATGGTTATTGTAGGGGAAGATGTTTGGCATAGCAGTTCATATGCTGGTTGGTACACCTGCATCCCACGTCAGTCTTCTGAGGTTTGAATCCTTATTCTTCCTCTTCCAATTCCAGCTTCCTGCTAATGTGCATCCTGGGAGGCAATAGATGACGGCTCAAGCAGCTGGTTCTCTGCACCCCGTGCGGAAATTAAAGCTTGGGTTCTAAACTTCTGGCTTGAGCCTGTCCCAGATCCAGTTTTTTTCAGGCATTTGAGGAATGAACCAGCAGATGAAAAGACCTCTCTTTCCATCCATCAAATAAAAAAGTAACATAATAGTTTCATTTCAACATGTCAACATTGACAACGTGCTCAAAAAGCCTTCATTGTGATATCTTAAGAATAAAAATGTTAAGATAACTTTTTAAAAACCTTTAGAGGATACATGAGAAAAACAAAAAGCTTAGATTGTACTGTACTAAGCAAGTGACATGACATAGCCAGGGGATGCAGACCTTGCTTGAACAAAGCAAAAGGCTGTGAATCCAATGTGGCTGCTATTTAACCCCCACCCCCACCCCGGCCAAGAATAGACAGTAGCAAGAACACTGAAGAACATCACTGATACTCAAAGCATGAAGTGTTAATTTTTTTTAAAATTCTTTGAAGTCTTCCTCTTGTATTTTGAATTGAACTGATACCGAAGGAGAATTTATATTAAGATAGGTACATTGTTGAATCAACTAATAATAAAAGTAGTGATGTATACTACTAACTGGACTCAAGTAGCCTTCTGTTGAAAACATATAATTTCACAATGATTATGATTTCAGCATTCACATTGAAACCAAAGCATTTCCATGTTGAAAACAATAATATTCTTTAAGATTGGTATTTTCTACAAGTGGGCATAATACACACTATTTAAAGAACATACATGTATTTTAATTTTCTGTTTAAGGCATCAATGTTGATTTGACATATGTCCCCATATATTTTTTCTAACATTTACAATGAAAATATTGGTGAATATAATGGATATGCTTACTATAATCACAATATGGATCATATTATATTATTAACTTAAAAGTTCGCTCTAATCCACTTCTTCTTTTGTATTTTCATTGTATTATTTCATGGTATAGGATTCTATAAAGCTGGTGATGCCCAAGTCAGTGAATTGTTCAGCTAGCTAGGTTCAATTTGTGTAGCTACTCAAGTAGAACTTTAACCAAGCTGAAGGGCAACTTGTTGATCGAGCCATTTGCCTTCCCCTCTATTTGGTCCAGCTATCATTTCAATTTATGCTCACAATTATAATTATATTTCCCTTATTCAGATGAAGTTTCCATGGCATACAGAAGTTATTGAAATGGCCAAGGTCACTTATGGATTGGACGTTGTTCCTCTCACATTCATATGGTGATGCTCTGTACTCCCTCAATGTGACCTTATGTGGAGATAGGTCTTTAAGTTGGCTTAGGTTAAATGAGGCCATAAGGGAAGGGACCTAATCCAGTATGACTGGTGGCCTTATAAGAAGAAACACACACTCACATAGACACACACACACACACACACACACACACACCCCAGGGATACATGGGCTCAGAGCAAAGCCAAGATAAGGCCACAGGGAGAAAGACACTGTCTACAATCCAAAGAGAGATCTTGGGATAAATCTAGAGTCTCTCTAGAATTGTGAAACAATAAATTTCAGTTGTTTAAACCATCAAACCTGTGGTATTTTATTCTGGCAGTTTGAGTAGATTAATTGGGTCACTCAAATGCTAAGAGGCAGAGCCAAAACTGAAAGCCATTTCTTGAAAATTCAAAACATTGGTCTTGGAAAATACTTTTCAATCATGCACTTGTCAAAGTACACATGTTCTTTTCCTGTTAATTAGCAAAACTGGCCCAATATAAACTCATCTACAAGTTTTTTAATACTTTGGCCTAAGCTGCCAAAGTATTAAAAAAAAAAAAAAAGATTTTCCTCTACTTCACGGCTACAAAGTGGCAAAGCCAGGATTTGAACTTGGGCAGACAGATCTTTAACTACTTCATTGTGATGACTACAAATATCAACATACTTAATTCAAATAATTCTCCCTTAAATTAAAATTTTATGGGATGCCCAGAGCTAACCCTCTGGGCTATGTTTCTGTTAGTTTACTTTTTTGTCAATAATTCACAGTACATTCAAAACAGGATTATCAGAGTTAAATTTTTAATATCCCGACAGAATCATTTTACCAGTTATACATTTCATGATTTTAATATCACTCCTCAAACCTTAAAGATTCCTCTGAAAAGTTACTACATATTATTGCTTGTTTTAATTGTACACATCATGTTGTAAATCTGAATCATAAATGTATAAAATGCCAACATTCCTGTTAAATGACTAAGACCTAGTTAAATCAAGTCTCATTCAGGGAAAACTATAATAATCAAGTGTGAATGATTGAGCTTGTAATTACAGACCTTTACTGTGTCCAATTTTTAAACACCTGAAAGAAAATTATTCCCTAATTTAGCTTTAATGCTGACAGAGATCGCATAAACTTGTTCATAATAGACAGGATACTCGTGGAATCAAAAATAAAAAGCTGAAGTGATTTTCGTACAAAAAGGTTAGAGAGACAACTTACAGAATCTCACAGAGAATAATCAACCATGTTTCTTTCTTGGCCCTTGACTAATACATTTCTCTATTAATTTACAAAACAAACAGGGACTATCATTTGCAACACAAAATCAAGTATAATTTAATGTCATAATAGAAGTTTCACTTTGCTCCTATGTTGTAACAGGCTTAATTGAATCTCTGTCAATTGCATGTAAATCTACCAGTTCAGAAGTCACACCAAGGGCCATGCTCACTCAGCACTGATGTCAATACAAACACATAAATTTAACAGACCTCCATTAGCTCAGTAAGGATTTGACGTTATATTTTAATACAAGGATTATGTTCAGATTGATCATAATATTACTGATTTGTATTATCATTCTCCTTAGTGGCTTAATTGCAGTGGATAAGACTAGCTGTACCCACTTTCCCACTCTACCCACAGACCTGCTAAAGCACAACACATTTTCTGTGTTCCAGGCACCAGACAGCCTGCTGGGTGACAGCAAAATATTGAAAGAGCAGAGTCTAGGAGTTAAGGCAAGAGGAAAAATTAATGAAATAAATCTAAAATTGGACCTCAACATTCTGAAGCCTTCACAGAATATTGTTTATGTATTTACTTTTTTTGTTTATTTGGTTTCTGCTTTTACATCTGTGCTTCTTTATTCAGGGGAGAGTAAATGATTTTTGTCTACTGCACAGAGTCTGCGTAGTAGCTCTGTACCTTCCCTGAGGCCAATTTAAGCTTAATTTCATATCTACTTAAGTAAAATAGAAAGAAATGTTAATTGGATCTTTGGTGGTTTGTTTTAAAAAGTATAATAAACATCATCAAACAGTGCGAGTATAGTCAGTATTCTTCTACTTCTGTTTTAACAGCACAGTCAGTATCTGGGAACCATAGGGATTTCTAAGATCAGGTGGTCCCTGGGACAGGCTTGATTTGGGGGACTCAGGGTAGTTGAGTTGGTGAAGCCCAGAAATTTTCTCCATATAGTGCACTTATGCCAGCAGTAACTCGTCTTGAAGTTCTCCCCCTGCTTCCCTTAAGGCAAGGTCAACTGGATACGAGAGCATGTTGTGAAGCTATCTTTAGGAACAGCTTGCCTCCAGAAGATTAATAGCACCAAATAAATTTCTCTGCAAGCTTGAACTGGGTGACAGAGAGACTGAGGTAAGGAGCATATCACTAAAGACTTAGAAGAGGGATTTGCAACTGCAGCCTGAATTTTATATAGCTTGTGAGGTAAGAGTTGTAAAATACAGAACAAAATTGGCAATGACAGCAACAGCAAGGAATACACCTGCACGTCACCCACAAAGCCTAAAAGATTTACTATCTGGTGTTTTACAGAGAAAAACTTTGCTTGCAGACAACAGTAATCATCAGAAGTATGGATCGAAGCAAATAGAAACTAACTTTGCTTAAGAGCAGAGAGATGAAGACACAGACATCTTGACAAAGAAAGCAAATTCCTATTCATTGGTTCACTTCCCAGATGCCAATAATGACTAGAGATGGGCCAAAGCCTGAACTGAGATGGGAACTCAATCTTTGTTTCACACATGGTAGCAGGAACCCAACTACTTCAACCATCACCATTGCCTCTCAGGGTCTACATTCACTGGAAGATGCAGTCAGGAGCAAGAGATGGAACCAGACTCAGCTATCAGACCCAGAGACCACAATATGGGTCACAAATGTCTTAAATGCTAGGCCAAATGTCAGTCAAAAACTGGATAATTGAAAGGAAATATTACAAATACCATGCAGCTCACTGATACAATGGGTTCTTGTTAAACAGGTATGAAGGGTACAGGGTAGAGGAATTTTAAAATATGTGATAGAGTTGGACCATAATGACACCACTGTTGTAGCTGTGAGGCAGACACTAGAGCTTGTCCCAGCAATGCAGTCAATGGCTGGCACTATCATGAGTACTGCATTGACTGCTACTGCTGGATATGGAACTTGGGAGTTAGGACTCCAACTACCCTCATTCAAATACATTGCCTGTGGCCCCTACTAGTATACATTACTCATTTCTGATTTGGTATCTCTGATATATTTGATGATTGATAATGCCTTGGTCATCTTTTCATGTTTCAGCTCTCTGGGATAATGGGGAGATAGCAAATACTATACGTGTTACCTGTTGTTGTTACTGTATTATATTATTCCAGGCATAATAGAGGTAATTAAATGTCATAAGAATGCCACGTGCAGCCCAGATATTTAGGAGAGGATGGACAATAAATAGTAAGCAAAAACATGTTGAGAGAGAAGAGAAATGGATTGGATGTGCAGAATCTCCTTAGAGCTTTCTGACTGTATTTTTGTTCTCTTTCTAATTCTCATAAGGACTGCCTGGATGAGGTTTCCCATCCTTGGGTTTCTATACTGCTGGCATGGATTTCCAAGTTAGATGCTTCTTTTTTAAACACAAGCTAGTGTGTAAATAATATATCTACAGTCTGGTAAGTTATAACAAGAGATGCTTTTCTGTTTGTCCTGTTCCCCCACCTCTCATAACATTTAGGAATCTTATGGATATAAGCAACAGAATCATCTCAAATCTACTGAAAAGGATTTTAGGAGTTTCCTGAAAATAGGAATGACATGGCTCTTAAGAATAACTTCATTAGGATATTATCTTACTGCCATTGACCTTTCTTTCTATTTTGTTCAGTGTGGGCAGGCTTAATAACAGCAACAAGCAAGAAAGTAAGCAAGCAATGGGGGGAAATCTGTGAAAATCATAATAACTGTTTGCTTCTGGGCTTTAACTTCCGCATTTTCAGCCACAGTAAAAGAAAACCATGTTTTCTCTATGCAAAGCCCAAAACTGATGAAATAATTTCATTCCCTTAACTTGCATGCCTATCCCTAGAATAGCTGGTTAGAGTCGAAGCAGTGCCTTCTACCTTTGACCTAATTTGGGGAAAGTGTTCTTCCTTACACACACATGCAAAGGTATAAAACATAGCTCCTTTTTCAAAGGATACATATTTCATCATAACACAATGGCACATTACTTAATGAAGTGATATGCTTATACACTGTGTCATATGCCCAGTAAGAAACAGGAGGGATAGAACTAAGAATTTGTCTTTAATCAGACAAATGGTCTTCTGAAAAGTTACTTAACATCCAAATAAGCCAAATATTTCTTTGTAGTTAAAATAAGAATTTATAACTTAATATTTATAAAGGCAGAATTATACATGCAATTTATAACTGACTGATTCTACACTATATAATAAGCACTGAAAGCTTATAAGTTAAGCATAATGGTCTAATTATATTCAGGACTCGGGAAAGGAATTCTCATTCTCTTTCTCTAACAATGTGTGAAATCCCTAATCCAAATGTCATTGAAAGAATTGTCTCTGAGTTGGTAGTCTTCCAGATTTCCTTTCTTAAATTGTCCAGCATTTTTTCTTCCTTCTGTGGCCAGCTGTGTCTACTGACTTGATTGTGTTATTGAAAGGGGGCACTTATTCTTCCATAACTTGGCAGGATTAGGGTCGGCTGCAACCAGAGATTTTTGCCTTGGAAAGCTGCTTTGGCAGCCTTGTCTTCTCTGCATGGTGTTAAGCACACTTTCTGGCAATAGTGGCTCCTGGTGTTGTGTGTTTAATTTTTTCACAGCCACACAAAGTACTACAGAAAGAGGGAGCTGCTGGTTCAACATTCTGGAAAGATATTTCAGAAGGGATGACGTTTAAGCTAGTCTTGAAAGAAAATTCAAATTTCCAGAGTGCTATTGAACCAGTTACTGAAATGTCAATGTCTTGGCCAATACTATACCGGTGTTTGTTTGTTTTTTGTTTTTGTTTTTGTTTTTTTTTTTGTATGTGTGTGTGTGTTTTGACAGGCAGAGTGGAGAGTGAGAGAGACAGAGAGAAAGGTCTTCCTTCTGCTATTGGTTCACCCTCCAATGGCTGCCATGGCCAGCGTGCTGCAGCAGGCGCTCTGCGCCCATCCGAAGCCAGGAGCCAGGTGCTTCTCCTGGTCTCCCATTCGGGTGTAGGGCCCAAGCACTTGGGCCATCCTCCACTGCACTCCTGGGCCACAGCAGAGAGCTGGCCTGGAAGAGGGGCAACCGGGACAGAATCCTGTGCCCCGACTGGGACTAGAACCCAGGGTGCTGGCGCCGCAGGCGGGGGAGTAGTATACCGGTTTTTAATGTCATGGCCTTTCCGTATTTTTTTCCCATCTAGGGGTTAATAATCAACTGAAATAACTGGTAGAAATGTGTAGCTTAGGATAATAAGACCTAAAAGATTTTTAATTCTTCATCAACTTACCTGGAGTCTAGGAAAACCTTTAATTATAGTTCTTAACTGGCTTTGTATCAGATTTCATTCAGATTCTGTAGATCATCTTTTGATCTGATAATTTTACAATGTATTGTTTCTCTTTTTTCATGACAAAAGTCCCCCCAAAATAGTTTATATAGAAGGGCTGGAGAAGGAGCAGAAATAAATCAAAGAGACATAAGCAGATTATGTAGATAAAGATGAGTTGGAAGAGAAATAGATGCAAGGTGGTGTCCCACTTAACCAGAAATTTAAAGAATCTTTGAGACTTTCTTGGAGTTGAGAAAATGTTTTTCAGAACTAAGCATTTCAATTGAAGAGTTTTGCTTTGTCTCCTACATTTCTAAAGCGCAAGAGTTAGGACTAGAGTACAGCTCTATATGGTAAGCAGGACGTTTTCCTGGAAAATCTCACTGCTTTGACGTAAAGGAACTCTTGACTGATGAGACATTACAACTTTTGTTAAAAAATGTCTACTCGTGTGTGGTATCTCAAGTTGCCAGGATTGGTGATATGATCGATGGCCCAACTGATGCTGAATCCAAATTATTTACAAAACAAAATAATTTTCTTTCATGAATTAAGACAGAGATTTTATATGAGAAAAGACATATGGATGTTTTCTATGAGAACAGAGACTTATTTAACCTGTGCTTTCATTCGTTCCCCACGGAACACTCCCTTTTAAATCAATAAACAGAGGATACCATACAAACCAAAATGAAAGTACACAAAGTAATTAATACAAGATGTTTTACCTATAGAGCAAGTTTTAATCACCCAATAAAAAGACATATACCTATACCTCTTATAAAAATCCATTGCATATGAATGTTAGGATAACAAAATAAATTCAGCCATGAGAACTCAGTGAATCTAGTTAGAAGTCACATCCTCATGCATTCTCACTGGGGTTGGGAGGGATGTTTTCTGTTTTTTAGAATGGGAATTGGTTAGCCTACTCTGTCCATATAGGAAGAGGTTTTATTTTTATTGCTTTCTACTTGATAGTATCAATACAAGATCACCTTTGAGAAAAGTTAGAATCATTACAAAAATAGTATAATGTGTGAGTTGCCAGAGAACTATTTCATGGCCATAATGTCCCTGTCAGTCCTAATCATTAACTTTTTATGGCCCAAAATTCTCTAAAGTAAGCATTTGTTTTTTAAGTCAACAAACTTAAAATAAGGTTAAAATTTTCATATACAAAACAATTCTAGTGATCATTTCAATATCTCTAGATTTTTAAATATAGATTCAAGTAAACACACACATGTACTTAAATATTGGCTTGTCATTAAGTTGGTTTATCTCCATAGCTTGTGCCAATAAGTAAGTGAGGAAAAATGTTAAGTGTAACATTTACATGATAATTTAAATCTACCCTATACTTTGTGTTCAATATATCTCATTTATGAATATCCTGTGGCTGGATAATAATAAGATAACATCAAGTATCAGCACTCTCTGAATAAATCCCTTTGCAAAGGAAGACGAATGTTCAAATACACAGTCAATACTGAATAAATACTTGGTTATCAAAGACATGAAAATAATATTTTCTTTGTGTATTTTCCTGGGGTTTAATGTATGGTTCCTAATATTAAAATGTAGTTATCAAGATATTAAAAATTTTCACACTAATAAATAAATAAATATTCTAGCATTTTAAAAAGTCTAAACATTAACAAATTCTTCCTGTGAATACTTAAAAAAACCTTACCTAGTTACGTCTTCATAACACTTCTCCCAGCAGAGAAAAATCCTACCAAAGATGAACGTAAAGTACTGTATGCTTTTTATGCCCAACATGTTACAAGTGTCTTGTTAGGAGAGTTTGTGTGCAGTACCCTTTCCCCCTCACTCATCCCCTGGATAAAATTTTTTAAAAAAGTAAAAGTAAGACATAATTTGATTTTCCAAATCTGCAATACTTTGAATCTGGACAAAAGATGTATAAATGTATTATTTGGTTTCAGTTTTCCATCGTCAGCACAATAAATATGGCTGTCTTTCTTTTTCCATCTGGGCCCATTCTTGTGAATCTCTATACATATACCCATGGATGCATGGGCTGTGTGTAACTTACTGAGCAGAACTGTATTTGCAACACAATTATAATCAGTTGTGATCCATTCTTGTATGAACAATGCTATAAAATTATATTGTAATGCATGCTTCATTAGACACAATAGCCATTTTCAAGTACAAATTCAAAACATTTCCCATTATGAGTTATTAGGCTTCCAGGTTAGGCCTATTTTAGTACAGGCTTGTAAAATTTGTAGTTGTATCCATGCTTATCTGAATAAGCTAGTCCATTAGGGGTTTCAAATTTATTCTGGAAAATCACGAAAACAGCTTTGCTAATGTCATTTCTATTATGCTTGGAGCATCGCCTAAACTGAAGTGTCCAGGGACTAGTCAACCTCCACAAGTTTTGGCATTTATTCTTTCTTCCTGGATTTCACTAGCTCTCAACAGACAAGCCAGTCTAAGGAAAATGAACATTTTAGAATCAGTTGTGTTAGTAGCCATTGGATCTACTACATTCAATCTTAATACTGAAACCATGTTTTCGTAACTTTTTGAATCAGCAATGATTTACTTTCCTCAGTTGATAGCTACAGATTAAAATCTAACCTACATGTATAAAGAGACTGATTAAGCAAATTATTTTTCCAGCTCTTCCATCTACACTCTTATGAAAATTCATTTAGTTTCTGTTTTTACCAACATCCAATTGATAAAAACTTCTGCAGTTTAACCTCAGCTGATCTCTCTCTCTCTCTGTCTCTTCCCTCCCTCCCTCTCTCCCTCTCTACTTCCTAACCTAAAGATCCAACCCCTTAATGAAGTGTTCACTTAGCTGACCTCTTCCAAGTGAAGTTTATCATTTTTCTCCAAATTTTCAAGGTGCACAGAAAACAAAGACTACCTTCATTGGAAACTCAGAAAGCTCCAGGCCCACATGGAATGAGGGCAGGAGAAGAAGGAAGACAGGACATGATCCCTGGATGTGACCATTCACTGAGAAAGCTTCCAGTAGGAGACAGGGTAATGGCACACATAAGGTTTATGTTACTGTACTATTTCTATGCTTTGAACTGCTTGCACATCAGAATCCTTCCAAAAGCCTTGGATCTTATCTATTTGTCTTCTAGATTGGCACCTTTATATATCCAAAACACTGGATCTTGTCTATAAGGTATTTGATGTGTGTCATAAGTACTGCCTTGTCATATACTACCATTCCTGAAATCTGAGTTCAGATCACAGGATGATTCCTGAGGAAATGAGCGTTTTAATAAATACTCTATTTCTAATACTAACATGAAGATATCAAATATATTTATATATATGAATTTATATATTTCAAAAACTGTTGGAGCTGTAGAATCATTTTATTTCTTAAAAAGAGATTTTTATTTTGTTTATTTTATTGTAAACAGAATTAAACAGTCAACTTGAAGACATTACTCAAAAAATAATGTAACATTTTAACACTTCTGTATCTTAATATTGTTATTTTATAAGAATAATTGTCTTTATCAAAGTATATATACACAAAATTATTTGATGAAGTAACTCTATTGTTTCTGGACACCTGATTTCCCTATTTGGTCAACAGACATATTTCTTATTAGGCCTTCCATTTTCCATAAAAATATATTAATAGTTTACCTGGGTAATTAAAGGGAATATGAACTCAGGTAATGGGAGATATAACTGTTTAAAATAGGAAAAACTTTGTGAAAACCATGCCTAGCTTAAATCTCAAAATGGATAATCCAAAAAGGATTCTAATCATTTTGTAGATTAATGGCCAGTATTATTTTTTCAATATTTTGATGACTCTCATATTACTAACTTAAACATTAAATTAATATTCACTTATCCTTGGAATAAAAACAGCATGCAAAGGAAAAAGCAGTAGACAATCCTATAGTCACTGGAGTCAATATTACAAGAACAATACTTTGAACAAATCTGTCCTCTAGAGCAGATAACAAGAAACTTGATAGTTTATAAAAGCTTAAAATAGGAGGGTAATTTGAAGTCCCATGGAAAAATGGAATTAAAATATAAGTTTATTTTGATGCAAAAATATTTTAAGTTCATGCATATTTTTCATAATGCATATTTTGCATGAAATTTGTGAAGATTCCTCAAAAGTAAACTCAACCTAAACAAAGCACAACACAGATTTGTGCTACCCCATATCCACAGGGCATTTCATGTGCATAAATCAGTCACTATGGTGTTTTTCTTGATTTTGATTTTAAAATGATACATTAATATACATAGCATACATGCGTGTGTATGAGTAAGAACTAAAAAATATCACAGAAAAAACCAATATTATTTTGGTCAGCAGTTAAAAGCTTTGCTTCAAATGAAGCTTTAGAATATAATAACACACTGTCCCTTTATGGTAAGGATTTTAGAAATCAGCCTCCTCTTTTGAGGTTAGCCAATAATAGCCATGGAATGTAAATTGATACAGATTGTACATCTGTTTATCAATGGGTCAAAACTCTGGCTACATGGCTTTCAGGCCAACTGTCACCACACTGCTTTCCTTTTAATTTAACAAAAACTACATTAAAAGACAAATGATTTCCTTGCCATTTATTGAAGACTGTGCGCATTAGCAATATGTGTGGATCACTCAACTGAAACAGTCCTGGTGACCCTGACACCTTTTTCAAAACTTCAAATATTGTCCCATCAAAGCTTTGTGTGTGTGTGTGTATGTCTGTGAAGAGAGTATTTTGCCTAGTGGTTAAGAGATTTACATTTCATTTTGGAGCTCCTGGGCTCAGTTCCCGGCTCCATCTCTCCTCAACAGCACATCTTTTGAGGCAGCAGTAATGGCTCAAGTAATTGGCTTCTTGTGAGTTGGAGAACTGGAATGAGTTCTTGGCTTCTGGTCCAGTCCTGGCCTCCAGCCCCAGCCATTGTGCACATTTGAGGAGTGAACAATTATATGGGCTCTCTCGTTTGTCTGTCTGTCTCTCTCTCTCTCTCTTACTATGTCTCTCCCTTTCTCTTTGCCTCCCTAAACTGTTTACATATATGTCATCCTTAACATATGGATATCTATTTGCTTACTTTCTGGTACTATGAACTTTCTCTCTTATAATTTGATATACAACTATGGAGAAAAATGGAGAGAGAGACAGAGAGAAAGAGAGAGAAAGATGCCCATGAAGTCATTATTTCCTTATTCAATAATGACTAGAGAACATATCATAATCATAGACATTAAATAGCACTATACTGTATTTAACAAAACCTTCATTTTGAAGCTTAGTACACATGTAAAACAGTGCAGAAATCATGAGCGTATAGCCTGATTAACTTTCACAAAGCAAACATACTCACGTAAATAGCACCCAGATCAAGATGCTGTTGTATTTTTACACCTGTAAACATATTCTATTTATATTTAACTTTGTAAGTGAAATTGCATTTTGTGATCACACCAGAGTGCTCTTGAAGAGGATTGACAAAGTCCTAAATTGTTTGAATAATCAAGCCTGCATTCAGCTTTTGATTACTAACTACAATATTCAAAAGCTTTCAGTTGAGCCTGAACAAAGAAAATGGATTAAAACCACACATGAGCATACTTTTCCACACTTTTTAATAAATAATCATATCAGGCAATCACAATCTTAAATAGTTTATATGCAGAAATATTCACTTGTGCCTGGACATATGCAGTGCTGTGTATAAACTGATAATTTTATAGTGCACATTGCACTTCTTTATCTTCTTATTAAAATGCCTTACTCTGCACAAGTAAGGTCATCAAAATATTAAATACTACACAAGAGTTATTAATTAGACACTAATAGTGTTTTCACAAGAGTCATCACCAAAATTTGGGATTAATCCATCATTCAAATACAATTATTTCAGTGAGTTAACTTATCTTTAGATCCTGAACTACCTTTGAATTTTCTATTACTAACAGATTAATTTATTCTCAATGTTAGAGACAATTTCTTCTCCTGTATCTTTCACCTGTTCTTACTAAAGTAGAATTTTGAAATTTGAAGACAACTCAATGCTGGAGAAAATAGTTCATGAGTTATGCCTGCTAATGGTACAAGAGAAACATGTGGAAGAACCAAGCTGAACACCCAACTTTCTTTCTTTTCTTTTTTTTTTTTTTTTTGGTGGGGAGGGATTTATTTATTATTTGAAAGAGATACTGGGAGACAAAGGTGGAGACAGAAAGATGGAGAGATCTTACATCCATTGGTTCATTCTCTAATTGGCCACAAAGGCCTGGGCTGGCCAGGCTGAAGCCAGGAGCCAGGAGCTTTATCAGGTCTCTCTGGTGGCTGCAGGGGTCCAAGCTCTTGGGCCATTTCTGCTGCTTTGCTAGGCACATTAGTATGCAGCTGGACTGGAAGTGAAGCAGTGCTGGCCCTCATATGGTATTGCCAGCATTGTAGCTGGTGACTTCACCCATTGCACTACAACACTAGCCTGACATCCAACTTTCAGTTCTCCTGTTTGCATGTCAATTTTTGCTTGGAGAGACAGGCAAGCTAATTGAACTGACAGAGAGGAAATCTCCCTCTTAACGATATAATCATTTGGTTGCAATGAATTTACTTATTCATGCATCTATTACATATGTGTCAAGATTATAACAGGAGTTTGATTATAATTGACTGAATGAATACCATGGTAAAGGCAGTTGTACTACTACGTTGCTTTGTAGAGAAAGTTAAGCCTTTCTTACCTCTTCATCAATGTCAACTTTGTATGACAGGGTCAAGTTACTCTTGGCTTTCTTGATCTACATGTCCAAGGTCACTGCTCAACCACAATGCAACTAAATTTTCTCCAGATTTTTTTTTTTATCTAATTCAGGCATTATAGCACCGAGCACTTTATTTTCACATGACAAAGTCTCCAAGATGAAGATAAAGTTGTATTTGAAGAATCAGATAAAAAATCCATTCTGAGTAAGCCAGTCAAGGGTTTCCCAGTCTTGGGATTTTTCAGGTAATATAAACACTCCCCTGGAAAGTCCATTATCTTCTTTAACTCAAAAATCTAAAGCTTTTAATGATGTCAATCTTAACTTCCTAAAGTACTATCATATCTGTAGTGTTTTTACATTTTATCACAATTGATAAAACGACACAAAAATATTTAGTCACAATTATTTAATACCTTTGTTGAATGTAGAGATTGCCTTAGCAAGTCTGTGTTAAATGAACTGCCACCTGCATTTTTAAAAAAAAAAAAGTTCATCTCCCAAATTATCCAGGAGGGCTTCCTGTTGCCAGCCATATCTGAATCAATCTCCCTTTCCATAGATCACTCTCAGTACGTTTCCACTTTATGCCAGTAATTCTGTGAGTTTCTGTTCCTCCTCACTAGGTTTAAAGCTTCTTACTGGGAAGAGTTTCAGCTGATTCATGTAAGAATCCCCTTGGCTCTCATGATCAGCTATAATTAGCAATTGTTCATTAAATCGCAGTTGAATTGCATCTATATTCTTTCACCCTTATTCTTTTATACAGGTCAACTGGATATACTCTTCAATGAAAATTACAAATATTCTAAGAATGTTATAAGAATAGTTCCAGAGGAAATGAGTATTTTAATACATATCTTATTTCCAATATTAAAATGATGGTATGTAATAAGATTTCAAAGATGGTGAGCATATTAAAATTTATTTTGATATTCAGATGATAAAATTTTGTTAATGTTAGCATATTAATCTATCAGGTTATAATATTAAACAGAATCAATTTTTGTAATTGAGAGCTATGTTTCATCCTCAGTATTATGTCAGGAGACAGTAAAAAGGTAAATAAGATTAAAGAATTGTCATAGAGACCTTACAATTCAATGGTTAATGAGCATAATAGTCAATGTCAAGCATGGAGTACCATGCTTGCTGTAGCATGCAGCGCTTCTATAGCATTTACATAATACCTCCAGGGCATAAAAATGAAAGACACAGAAAAAAAACTAGCAACAATGTCGCTGTGACAATAATACATTATATATCATATGAAATCAAGTCATTATATAAAATAACATAAACATTTCAGAACTATAGTTGTTCTTCAGGCAAGTGTTTGAACTAGCAATTAAGACGCTTGTATCCCATTTAGGACTACCAAGATTCTTCTCTCATGTCTTATACAAATAAATAAAAGTTAAGAAAGCCCCAGGCCAGTAAATATTAATTTCTTATGTCATAATTTTCAAGATGTTTTCACATTTAGCATTTTTTTCCAAAGTGACCTGTTTTTTCTTTTATTGCCAAAACTATGTTTACGTATTGTTACAAAGGAAAAAAAAAGGAATATTAAACATATTTCTTAAAGATATTTCATTTATGAAAAGATTTATTTATTTACAGAGAGAGAGAGAGAGCTTCCATCCACTGGTTCACTCCCTAAATAGCCATAAGCCAGGGCTGAACCAAGGCAATAGCCAAGAGCTTCTTCTGGGTTGCCCACATTTGTGGCTGAAATCCAAACACTTGGATCATCTTCTATTGCTTTTCCAGGCTCTTAAGCAGAGAGCTGGATTGGAAGTGGAGCAGCCAGGGGCTTGAACTGGTACCCATATGGGTTACTGTCATTGAAGACTGCAGCCATACCCACTGTGCCACAACACCAGCACCAGTTCCTTGAGCGTTTTTTTTTTTTTATGCTCAAGTTCTGAGCATTATGGAGATTTGCCTTGTCCTTATCTTGGCATGCTTATATATATGTAATAGGAATGCAAAAGAAAATGAAGATTACTAGGCACCAGGTCTGAGTCAAATACATCATGTAAAAGTCTAAGAAAATTTGCATTTTAAAAGTCATACATATTCATATACTGTTCACACCAAACATAACATACTCTAATATTAAGTGTAAAAAAGATTCAAATTAAAAATATAATAAAAATTAAAACACATGTTAGGAGATAGAAATATGAAACATTAAATTAAAATGAAAATATGTAAACTTATGGAATGTTTCTACAGCAAGAGTGAACCTTACATCATCTCTTATATTACAAACAATAGATGGCAGCAGGTAAGAAGTGTATATCTCTGGTGATATTTCCTGAGTTACAGAAGCCTACCCATTTTTAGCTGACATAGCTAACAATAAGATTCAATGTTCAATTTGTTATTTGCTAATTTGAACTGAATCTCACCAAATGTGTTATGTAAAACCTCAGTTATTAGTCAAAAAGTAAAAGACTGTAAGAAATGAAAGCAGTGTATATTTTAAAACGTATTTGGATGACTCAGAGACTCTGAACCATAAAGCCCTGCTGAGTGATGCTGGCCAGAAGCAGCCACCTGTCCATCTGTGCCTGATGAGACTTTCCCTGCCTTGCTTGAATGACCTTGCCTGAGGAGTTGCTCTGAATAGGAAGCCAGTGTCCTCAGGTCACTTCCTCATCACCTCCAGTCCTCAACAAGAGTTATATGGAAGGCAGGGTCAAAAAGTCTGAACTCAGGGGAGAAAACTTTACAAACAAACAATGCAAGATTTTGCTGATTTATATTGGCAAACATATTGAACACACACCCACGTATAAATATATATATGGTATGTATTCTGAGGATACCATGAAAGAATGGAGGAAAATATGTATTACGGAAAATCAAGCCTAGATTGAAAAAATTTGTGCATTGAAATCAACTTATGGCCTGCACTGTGGCTCACTTGGTTAATCCTCTGCCTGTAGCACCGGCACCCGGGTTCTAGTCCCTGTTGGGGCGCCAGATACTAGTCCCAATTGCTCCTCCTCCAGTCCAGCTCTCTGCTGTGACCTGAAGGGCAGAGGAGGATGGCCCAAGTGCTTGGGTCCCTGCACCCGCATGGGAGACCAGGAGGAAGTACCAGGCTCCTGCCTTTGGATAGGCGCATCACCAGCCGTGGCAGCCATTTTGGGAGTGAACCAACGGAAGGAAGAGCTTTCTCTGTCTCTCTCTCACTATCTAACTCTGCCTGGCAAAAGATAAAAAAATAAAAAATAAATAAAAAATAAAAAATAAAATGAAATCAACTTATATTTTAATTCCATTTTCCATATATTTTCTAAAGTAACATTATACACCTCTAGTAGTTCTGAATGAATTGATAAAAGTCACTTAATGGAGAGGAAGAGACTTTATGTTAGGTCAGACAACTAGGATTGGATCTAGTTGTTAAATTTGTTGATTGCTGGTTTTTATCTCAAAGATGTCCAGTGTTATATAAAGCTGAGAAAAGAATTCCTATAGGATTTTTGGGGAAATAGGATTATTGGAGTGTATTTAATGCTTGTGATTCAGTGGGCTACTCCAAATCACTTGGCCCTAGTCAACTAAAGTTACTGTATCTAATGTCACCAATACCCACTTTGATGCTATTTAGCTATCGTCTTAATCAACCTATCATTTTTTTATATTTGAAATACTTTTTATTTGGAACATTTTTCCCATAATTGGAATTCTATGTCAGAATTGACTGAATAGTGTAGGAATTCTAATTGTGGCGGTAAATATAGCAAGTATCTATAATTTTCAAAGTGTTTAGCTGGCAATTTTGTTGGGAACCATAAGTAGCAGATTTATATTTGGGTTCAATACTGAATATGAATACAGATCTTAAAATTCACATTATTAAAATATAGACAAGAATTAGCATTGATATTTAGGCATTCTCAGTAATTTTGTTATTAACATATAAATAATGTTAACAGAAGCAATGCTGCTTTTACTGGCCATAAGGAATCTTAACTGGTAAAAGCATACTGATCCTTCAGGTTAGGCTTAGATTGTCCAGCTAAAAAGAATAAACATGAGAAGCAAAGTATTCTCCAGTCACCTGATATCCTTTCTACTCAGGGTGTCTGACTGAGCTTATTCAGAGATCTCATTCACAGTTGGGATGTTATGAAAGGTCTCTCCAGAGCACTCATCGCTACCAAAAACCAATAATAACATCTGGGAAACCAGTCCACTTGTGAAAATTTGATATTTCCTCCTTGATTAATAAAAAGAAGATGTTTCCTTAAAACAACAAATGAACAAAGAACAAATTCATTTTAATGACGTGAGAACTTATGGGGTCTTTTCTAAATAAAGGTGGATGTGCAGCTATATAAAATATTCTTCTTTCTTCATCCTCAAAATATTATTTAAAATCATCATGAATTTTTCTTTTAAAAATTTTACTCGTTCATTTCTAAGTTGGAGGGACACACACACGTGTCCCATCTGCTGTTTTACTCAATGGATGTTTGCAAAAGCTGGACTGAGTCAGGTCTGAGGTGAAGAATAGGCAACTGAAACCAGCTGTCTATATGAGTGGCAGGAATCCAGTTACTTGAAACATTGTTCCTGGGTTAAAGGGTGCACATAAGCAGGAAGCTGGAGACATGATACAGAGCCAGCTATAGAATGTAGGTCCTCTGTTATGGCATGCAGAAATCATAACTGGTGATTAACACCTAATCCTAATTCCTGTCTCCACCCCCATTGTTCATTTATTAGTATCATTTAAAACTGACAAAACTGACAACAAAACTGCACAAGGCAATAAACTGACAGGAATATTTCACTGCTGGAGATTTTAAGTTTGTGCCATTTGAGGCTGGGATAAGTTACAATGGTTAAAAGTCAATTTGTATAATGTTCAGGGATCAGTTTGTTTTCTTTTTCTTTTTCTTGCCTTTTTTTTTTTTTTTGACAGTCAGAGTTAGACAGTGAGAGAGAGACAAAGAGAAAGGTTTTCCTTCCATTGGTTCACCCCACAAATGGCTGCTACGGCCGGTGCTCTGTGCTGATCCGAAGCCAGGAGCCAGGTACTACTGAAGTAGGCAGGCATACAGGTTAAAATTGTTAAATTTGTGAACTGGAAGACCACGCCTTTGCCACGCCCCTGTGTGACCTCATGCTCCTACCTGATGCCTTTGCTATGCCCCTGAGTGGCCCCATTCCCCTACATGGCCACACCTGGGTGCCCACCAGCCAATCAGGTTAATTAACCACGCCCCTTTGGAAGTGGGTTAAAAGCCGGGCCATGGTGTGGCCCAGCCTGCTCTTTTTCCCTGGTCTCTTGCTAGGAAGGGGCTTGTTGTAGCCCCGTGCCTCCAGGGCGCATGGCCTTCGGGCCATGTGCTCTAGGCTTCCTGGCCTAGATGCTCATCCACATGGCTGGTTCCTGGTGCTCGGTATGAACCCCCATTCACTTCTCTCTCTTAAATAAAGCTCTCACTCTCCTATGCATCTTTCTCACTAAGTAAAAGCTTAAAATGTACCATGATGTCTCGTTTATCTGTGCGGTATTTAGAATTCTTCTCTAAATATTAGGTAAGAACCCTCTCGGGCTTATTAACAGTGGGGATTTAGTAATAAGCCCGTGGTGAAATCGTAAGGCACCCCAAATTCTGGTAGCGCATGTGGCACCCGGATAGCATTTCTAGGGAACTTAAAGGGGACACATTTTAGTGTGAATTTTAGGGGGTCGTTTCTGATTTCACTTCCTCCTGGTCTCCCATGCGGGTGCCGGGCCCAAGCACTTGGGCCATCCTCCACTGCCTTCCCAGGCTACAGCAGAGAGCTGGACTGGAAGAGTAGCAACTGAGACAGAATCCAGCACCCCGACCAGGACTAGAACCTGGGGTGCCTGCGCCACAGGCAGAGGATTAGCCTAGTAAGCCGCGGTGCCGACCGGCGATCAATTTGTTTTCAAAATCTAAGATGCAAAGTCAAGAGACTGAAAATTTGAAATGAATTCACAAGTAGATATGTTACCGTCTAGAAACAGCATAAATAAAAATGAATGAATTAAATAACCTTTCTTATTTGCATAAAGAATAACTAGAAACAGACTGTTTTAAATTACTTCCATTTGAATAAATTGTATAACCTGAGAAGTTTGCTTTTCAGAATCCTCTTATTCATTAGAACAATGAACACCCTGAGACGAATTTTATTTGGATATTATATTACCTACTCTTGAGTAAAGCCACAACTGGGGAACTCAGTTATAGCTCTAGTGAGCATTAGTAGTACCTTAAGTATATGGTTGCAAACTGCCATGTTCACATCTTTCAAATAGTCAAAAACTCATGTTATTTGGTGGATACACAAAGAGAACACAGGCAATAGTTACTCATATTCAATAGCCATTTGCATTTGCATGGTTTTTGCTGCCAAATTTCCTTTTGATGGGGGTCGGGGTATTGAACACTTACACTATTGTTAGCTTACCAAATTGAGAAAAAAAATAAACCAAATAAAAACTGCTGTATTTTTTATAAGCCTCAAAGATGGATAAATTTTGGAGAAAAAAGGATATGCAAAATTTCAGTAATTACACATTGAACACATTTGACTAGGGAAACTTCTGCTTTCTCAAATTGCATTGAAATTACCATGAAGATAATCAGGGAAGAAAGAGGATGCAGAAAATTTATAAATATCTCTTAAAATATCTATGAGAGATACATGCACCATGAATCACAAGAAATTTCTCCAAAAAAGAATGACTATGGGATCCATGTGGTAAACAAGCATGGGTAAGTAAATGTAGCCCAAAATTCACATCAGTTGGTTACTCCAAATATGAGAGTTTTTCCTGTCCATTGGGAAAAATTTCACACCCCCAAAGAAAAACATATAGGAAACAAAATCAAACCATAAAATACTACCAAAACAATTAATCAACGCCTCCTATAGAAGAGATGAGCAGCTCTCTGTTAATGAACTTCAGATCTCTACAAAATATGAGAAGTAAAATAAACAAAGCAAATACAACAAGCAAAATGAAATGGTGTGCCATGTTGGAGTGAAACAGAGAAGATACTAGCATTGCTTTCCTGCTAATATTCAGAAAACCTGAATGGTATTTAGACTCTAACCATACCAGATTCCTTGCCTGCCATATAAGAATTAAATCTATTAATTAAATTCTGTAGAAACAGAAATGGTATTTCAGGCAAGCATTATGCATTTAAAAACTCACATTTGAAGTTTTGGCACATGTAGCCTCAAAGGACTTTTAAGATATAAAGATACTGTTTAGGGGCCAGTGTTGTGGAAAAATACTGTTTAGGGGCCAGTGTTGTGGAGCAGTGGGTAAAAGGGCCACCTGCAATTCTGGCATCCCATATGGAATCTGGGTCATGTCCTGGCTTCTCCACTTCTGATCCAGCTCTCTGCTAATGGACTGAGAAAAGCAGTGGAAGATGACCTAAATGCTTGGGTCCATGCCGCCACTACGGATTTCTAGATTCAGCTTGACTGAGCCATGTCCATTGCTGCCACCTTGGGAGAGAACCAACAGATGGAAGATCTCTCGATCTCTTGATATCTCTCTGTCTCTTACCCCTCCCTCTCTTTCCCTCTCTCTGTCTCCCCTTCTACAAGTCTTTCAAATAAAGAAATTCTTATATATACATATATATTTCACAATTTTGTAAATAGTTAAATTGTTTGTAAATTTCCAGACTATAGTTCATAATTTTAAATGAATTATATCAGTATTTTATATTAATCTGATAAAATATAATTATAGAAGTCATATACCAGTAATCATTTATTTTAAAATACATTATGAAACTTTTCTTTTATTATTGGAAATGTTATATACTATTCATGGCCTTGACATTATATTTCTATTCCACCTTCCTTTGAAATTTTATGCCAATGTAGCATATTCTCATTCTTCAAGTTTTATTTATACCTCTATTGCATGTCTCCACAAGAGTTGTAAAGTACATTTGTATGTAAGCATAATACACACACAAGTACTTCAAAAATTAATGAAAAGTGCAATTAGAACATTATTTTGTCACAAAAGTGTAAAAGGCATGAATACTTTCTATAATACATATTTTCCATTAACTTCTTGGAAACTCTGTATGTATGCATGTGTATATGTATGTATGTGATAACTGGGGGATAGTTAAAAACAAAGTTCATTTGTGTTCCATATATACCTCATACATATGGTCTTAAGTTAATTTTGTACAATATGTTAAGTGTGCATGTGTATTTATTGTGATTCATATTGTTAGGTTAAATGTAGAATATTTTACTTGTGGCACTTTGTTGGTGCTTAAATATTTGGATTTTGTTGAATTTCAGATTTTTGAATGTACGGATTAGGAGTACTAAATTTCTTTACTGAAATCTAGTAACTTTGCTTGTCTTTAAAATTAATTTCTCTAGAAATAGTTCCTCTATTGTTATTAAGCCTTTAAATGTTTTTAATAAATCTTCTGGATTTAGTTTCAGTATTTACAGCATAGAATTAATGAACACAGTCAAAATATATTACAACTGTTAAAAAGATTTACAACAGCAGTTCTGAATTTTCCTTTTGGTTGGCATGGGGGTTGGCATAGATTTCTGGATGGTGACTGGTATGTCTGTCTTTTATAAATTAGGGAAAGGGAAGACTGTTAAAAAGGAAGAAGAATAAGATAACGTTAGGAGCTTTCATAGCATACTCATTGTTGATAAGATCAGTTTTGAGAAAGAACTTACCTCAATTATGCAGCAAATGGTTTCCATAATAGCATACCTCTTGAAATGCCTTCATGTACTCATTAGTGTCCACATGCTATAGTTTGAAGTCCACTATTTTAATACACCGGAAGTGCAGACATTTTGAATGCAAAAATACAACCTAAAAATGTATGTTTATTATACTGTGTTTAATAAACAGCAGTCAACTTTGTGATACAGAGTTTGAATAGAAAGATCACTCAAAGATACAAATTTTCCATTTCCAAGAAAAGCTATTTGAAATAATGATAAAATATATTCAAAAGGAAAATGGTCACAAAGTTTTAAACAGTAATCATTAAAGATGAATCTTTAGTTGATATGTTTATAACTAACCGTAGTGCTATCTTAATTTAGAGATTTACAAGAGTGATACCATCAACTATTTATACACACACACATTATCAATTATATAACCTGCTCATTCAAAAATATGTGTTTTGTACCATAGGTAAAAACAAGGAAGGTTATACAATTAACTGTTAAAAGTGATTCTTCTGGGAAATCTGTTTAAAGAAATATTGAGGATCAACATTGTGGTGTAGCAGGTAAAGCTGCTGTTTGGGATGCCAGCATCCAATATGGGTGCTGGTTTAAAACCCAGTTATTCCACTTCCAGTCCAGCCCACTCTTAATGGCTGTGGAAGGCAGCAGAGGATAACTCAATTGCTTGGGTTCCTGCCACTCATGTGGGAGACTTGGATGAAGTGCCTGGCTTCAGGCTGGCCCAGCTCTGGCCATTGCAGCCATTTGGGGAGTGAGCCAGCTTATCAAAGATTCTCTCTGAATCACCTTCTCTGTCTGTAACTCTTACTTTCAAATAAATAAATAAATCTTAAGGAAGGAAATATATTAAACTTATATAACAATTAAAATACTTTAACATTGTTTAAAAAAGAAAACAATATCTGCATGATATGACAAAGATTAGTTTCAAATTTTACTTTCACTTCCTATATTTTCTAGATGAAGAGGTTGAAAATAATGAACCTAATATACACACACAAACACATACATTGTGGCATGGCTAGAGATATTTCACATGCTCATTACCTTACATCCTTTTTTTATGGTGGGAACACTTGAAATATATTCTTTAAGCAATTTTCAAGACTATAATTTATGATTATTGACTATAGCCTGCATGTTGTACAATAAATCTTGAACTTAATCCTCCTATATAAGTGGGATTTTTTAACATCTGAATAGTATCTACCAACATCTCCATTCTAAGACATTGGTAACCACCTTTCTACACTGTACTTCCATGAGTTTAATTTTTTTTAGACTATACATATAAGTGAGATCACGTGACTTTGTCTCTCTCTTCTTGAGTCGTATTACTAACAGTCTCCTCCAGATTCACCTACATTATTGAAAATGACAGCCGGCGCCGTGGCTCAATAGGCTAATCCTCCACCTTGCGGCGCCGGCACACCGGGTTCTAGTCCCGGTCGGGGCGCCGGATTCTGTCCCGGTTGCCCCTCTTCCAGGCCAGCTCTCTGCTATGGCCAGGGAGTGCAGTGGAGGATGGCCCAGGTGCTTGGGCCCTGCACCCCATGGGAGACCAGGAAAAAGCACCTGGATCCTGGCTCCTGCCATCGGATCAGCGCGGTGCGCCGGCTGCAGCGGCGGCCATTGGAGGGTGAACCAACGGCAAAGGAAGACCTTTCTCTCTGTCTCTCTCTCTCTCACTGTCCACTCTGCCTGTCAAAAAAAAAAAAAAAAAAAAAAAAGAAAATGACAAGATTCCCTTTTATGACTAATATTCAATTGTGTACATATACCACACTTTTTTATTCATTCATGTGTTGATGATTACTTACATTGACTTAGTACCTTGGTAATTATGACTAATGCTGAAACAAACATGAAAGTGAAGTTATCACTTTAACATACTGATTTCATTTTTCTTTGATATATGCACGTTAGGGGGATATGATAGTTTTATTTTAACTTTTGAAGAAATTAATATACTGTCTTACATAATAGTTGCTAAGACTACATTGTCATAAACAATGTGCAAAGATCCCCTTTTCTCCACATCCTTGCCAACAATTGTTATGTCTCTTTTGTTTGACAAAAGACATCCCACAGGTGTGAATTGGCATTGTGGTGGTGGTTGTAATTAGCATTTTTGTCATGATGAGTGATACTGACCCTTTCTTCATTTACCTGTTGATCATTTATGTGTGTATTTTTGAGAAAAGTTTATTCGGATCTTTTGGGCATTTGGAAGTTAAGTTTCCAAATTCTTTTTATAAAAATATTATTGGGGATAGGTGACCTACTCAAAGGTAGTTAGTAACCAGTATATGCACAGGGATATTTTTGTTTTGTCAGTATCATGTCAGTTAATTCTCAAATTATTGTTGCTAATGCATAAGAAGCTGAATATTTTGCTTATTTTTCTAATGCTAAGACACCTTAATTGACTTATCTTTTGTCTTGAATGATATCAGGTTGTTTTATTACTTCTAGCTTTTGACAGCTAAACTGAAAATTGTAAAATCTGGAGAATAAATGATATTATATCATATTTCAATAGAACAGGAAATGACCAGATCACACCAGTAAGTAGTTTGTAAGAAAAGACCCGATAGTTTTGGCACTGAAAGAGAATCTGTACATCGTATTATGTTTCAAGGGCAGTGCTCTGCCTGGGATCTCTGGAGCAGAGAGCTTTATATAATGGGGGAAACAATTGCAGTGGATCGTATTTGTCAGTAGAGTCTTTGAGTTACAATAGAAATTATTTTAAGAAAAATGGCTGTATATTTTCATGCATCTTTCTGGAAAGTTTTGTAGTTGCCAGACTAGTTTTGTAAACAGCTTGATTAGCAACTTTCAGATATTTGTGTTTTTTATTATAAGTTCAGAAAATATATTTTTGAATTCTTTTACAATTACTAAAATCAGCTAAAATGGTTTTTCTCAACAATATTCATGATAAGATTTTTTTTCTTTTGAATTCCTGCGTTAAAAGAGAACATTTTGTATTTCTCTGTGAATTAAATTGGGATTGTATAAGGAAAAGTAATATATTTTATTTTATTACAATATTTTATCACTATTTAATATGTTATAGGAAAACAGATTTTCTAAAATTTGCATTTAACATATATTGAAATTATAAAAGGGGGCCAGCGCTGCGGCTCACTAGGCTAATCCTCCGCCTTGCGGCGCCGGCACACCGGGTTCTAGTCCCAGTTGGGGAGCCGGATTCTGTCCCGGTTGCCCCTCTTCCAGGTCAGCTCTCTGCTGTGGCCAGGGAGTGCAGTGGAGGATGGCCCAAGTACTTGGGCCCTGCACCCCATGGGAGACCAGGATAAGCACCTGGCTTCTGCCATCGGATCAGCGCGGTGCGCCGGCCACAGTGCGCCGGCTGCAGCGGCCATTGGAGGGTGAACCAACGGCAAAGGAAGACCTTTCTCTCTGTCTCTAAGTGTCCACTCTGCCTGTCAAAAAAAAAAAAATTAAAAAAAAAAAGGGTTAGCGGCAAGATGGTGGAATAGGAAGGTAGCACACTGATAGTCTGGGGAGAGACAGTTTAATAAAAGTGGAGATACTGCAGGTTCAAGGAAGAGTAGGGAAAGAAACAGCAGAAGAAACTCTGGAACTAGTAATTCACAGTGGACCTGCGTGGAGAGCGTGGGAGCCCACAGTTCAGGACACCAGTGGCAGACTCAACACACCAGCGCTGGAACGCGAGGTGAGGCGAACCTCAATAGCCCGAGACACCAGCAGGCAAGCAGAAAGACGATACTAGAGGGAACGACCCTGGGGGGGAAGTTCACCAGGCTAACTAGAAGAGAGAGAGAAAAAAAAAGTGACCGATACGGACATGGGTTTCTCTCTCTCCGCTCACCTCTCAAAGGCCAGCAAGACAAAGAGCAGGCACTATCTTGGATATACGTCATAAGCAGAGCAACCTCAGGTCTGCACCAGCCCTGAGACTAGCAGAAAAACCTGACTCTGGGGGGTGGGGGGTGAATTAACAGGAGATTAGGACCTAGTGAATTTGTGGTGCTACTGAACTGAGACTGAAAAAAGAGACAGTGGGGGAGAGAACTCACAGAATTCACGTGAGTACTCTCCAGAGACACTACAATTCTGTAACTTTGGCAACCCAGTGGGAGACTGAAGGAGAATTTGAGCCCACACTGAGGGCCGAACAGATTCCCTGTGTGGTCCTTGGGAAAGAGCTTCTGATCTCTGGCTCCTGTGGGTATATCATTTGCCTGCTAACTACCTCCAACTTCATTCAGCTGTGTGGAATTACTTCCCTTTTGAATCAAAGAAAGAAAGAAAGAAAGAATCTATCATGCCTAACCAGGGAGTATGACCTTTGGCACACCAAACAGAGCTCTCAGGCCACACCCATCTCAAGCCTCTGAGGCTCCATCAAAAACAGACAGTCCACTTAATCTAGAGTCATAGTATAACAAGAAAAAGCACCACAGTGAAGAAACCAAATATCTCCAATATGCCAAATAACAAATGCAAAAACCGAGATAATAAAAACAGGGAAGTCACTATTACGCCCCCAAATGAAAAAGATACCCCAATTCAAGATTATGAAGATGATGAGATAGAAGAAATGCAAGAAGCAGATCTCAAAAAATTGATAAGAACGTTAAGAAGTTCTCAAAACCAAATTCTTGAACTACAGAAATCCTTAATGGACAAGATAGAAAATCTCTCTTGTGAAAATGAAATATTAAGGAGGAATCAAAATGAAATGAAACAACTAGTAGAACAGGAAACTGTGATAGTGATGAGAAATCATAATGAAGTGAAGAATTCAATAGATCAAGTGAAAAACACATTAGAGAGCCTTAAAAACAGAAAGGGTGAAGCAGAAGAGAGAATATCAGACTTAGAAGACAGAGAACAGGAAAATATACAATCAAACCAAAGAAAAGAATTGGAAATTAGACATCTAAAACATATTGTCGGGAATTTTCAGGATACTATTAAAAAAAACAAAAAAACAAAAAAACAAAAAAAAAACAACATTCGGGTTCTAGGAGTTCCTGAAGGCATGGAGAGGGAGAAAGGATTAGAATGCCTTTTTAGTGAGATAGTAGCAGAAAATTTCCCAGGTTTGGAGAAGGACAGAGAAATCCTAGTACAGGAAGCTCATAGAACCCCTAATAAACACGACCAAAAGAGATCCTCACCACGACACGTTGTAATTAAACTCACCACAGTGAAACAGAAAGAAAAGATCCTAAAATGTGAAAGAGAGAAACATCAGATTACTCTCAGAGGATCTCCAATTAGACTCACAGCTGACTTCTCATCAGAAACCCTACAAGCTAGGAGGGAATGGCGAGATATAGCCCAGGTACTAAGAGAGAAAAACTGCCAACCCAGAATATTATATCCTGCAAAGCTCTCATTTGTGAATGAAGGTGAAATAAAGACCTTTCACAGCAAACACAAATTGAAAGAATTTGTCGCCACTCGTCCAGCCCTGCAAAAGATGCTTAAAGATGTGTTACACACTGCTGAATTCTACCAGACATTTAAAGAAGAACTAACTCCAATTCTTTTCAAACTATTCAGAACAATCAAAAAAGAGGGAATCCTCCCAAATTCTTTCTTTGAAACCAGCATCACCTTAATTCCTAAGCCAGAAAAAGATGCAGCATTGAAAGAGAATTACAGACCAATATTCCTGATGAACATAGATGCAAATTCTTCAATACAATTCTCACCAATAGAATACAACAACACATTAGAAAGATCATCCACCCAGACCAAGTGGGATGTATCCCTGGTATGCAGGGATGGTTCAATGTGCGCAAAACAATCAACGTGATACACCACATTAACAGACTGCAGAAGAAAAACCATATGATTATCTCAATAGACGCAGAGAAAGAATTTGATAAAATACAACACCGTTTCATGATGAAAACTCTAAGCAAACAGGGTATGGAAGGAACATTCCTCAATACAATCAAAGCAATCTATGAAAAACCCATGGCCAACATCCTATTGAATGGGGAAACGTTGGAAGCATTTCCACTGGGATCTGGTACCAGACAGGGATGCCCACTCTCACCACTGCTATTCAACATAGTTCTGGAAGTTTTAGCCAGAGCTATTAGGCAAGAAAAAGAAATTAAAGGAATACACATTGGGAAAGAAGAACTCAAAATATCCCTCTTTGCAGATGACATGATTCTTTATTTAGGGGACCCAAAGAACTCTACTAAGAGACTATTGGAACTCATAGAAGATTTTGGCAAAGTAGCAGGGTATAAAATCAATGCACAAAAATCAACAGCCTTTGTATACACAGGCAATGCCATGGCTGAGGAAGAACTTCTAAGATCAATCCCATTCATAATAGCTACAAAAACAATCAAATACCTTGGAATAAACTTAACCAAGGACGTTAAAGATCTCTATGATGAAAATTACAAAACCTTAAAGAAAGAAATAGAAGAGGATACCAAGAAATGGAAAAATCTTCCATGCTCATGGATTGGAAGAATCAACATCATCAAAATGTCCATTCTCCCAAAAGCAATTTATACATTCAATGCAATACCAATCAAGATACTGAATACCTTCTTATCAGACCTGGAAAAAATGATGCTGAAATTCATATGGAGACACAGGAGACCTCGAATAGCTAAAGCAATCTTGTACAACAAAAACAAAGCCGGACACATCACAATACCAGATTTCAGGACATACTACAGGGCAGTTGTTATCAAAACACCATGGTACTGGTACAGAAACAGATGGAAAGACCAATGGAACAGAATAGAAACCCCTGAAATCAATCCAAACCTCTACAGCCAACTCATATTTGATCAAGGATCCAAAACCAATCCCTGGAGTAAGGACACTCTATTCAATAAATGGTGCTGGGAAAATTGGATTTCCATGTGCAGAATCATGAAGCAAGACCCCTACCTTTCACCTTACACAAAAATTCACTCAACATGGATTAAAAACTTAAATCTATGACCTGACACCATCAAATTATTAGAGAGCATTGGAAAAACCCCGCAAGATATAGGTACCGGCAAAGACTTCTTGGAAAAGTCCCCAGAAGGACAGGCAGTCAAAGTCAAAATTAACATTTGGGATTGCATCAAATTCAGAAACTTAACTGAAAAGTGATCACTGTTAAATATAAGAGTGGGATTAAGAGAGGGAAGAGATGTGCAATTCGGGACATGCTCAAGCTGACTTACCTCAAACGGTAGAGTTAGAAACATACCAGGGGATTCCAATTCAATCCCATCAAGGTGGCATGTTCCAATGCCATCTCACTAGTCCCAGTGATCAATTTCTGTTCACAACTGATCATAATGATAGGACTAAGAACCAAAGGGATCACATAAACAAGAATAGTGTCTGCAAATACTAGCTGATAGAATCAAAAAGGGAGAGAATGATCCAACATGGGAAGTGAGATACACAGCAGACCCATAGAATGGCAGATGTCTTAAACAGCACTCTGGCCTCAGAATCAGCCCTTAAGGCATGCTTATCCGGCTGAAAAGCCCATGAGAGTATTTCAGGCATGGAAAGCCAAGACACTCTGGAAAAAAAAAAAAAAAAAAAAAAAACCTAAATGAAAGATCTCCGCGAGTGAGATCCCAGTGGAAAGAACAGGTCATCAAAGAAGGAGGTACCTTTCTCTGAAGGGAGGAGAGAATTTCCACTTTAACCAAGGCCTTGTCTAAATATGATCAGAGTCAGTGAACTCAGGGGGCTTCCATAGCCTTGGCAGCTCATGACAAGAGCCTAGGGTGATTACTGATGCCATAAACAAGAGTGTCAATTTGTTAAGTCAACAACAGGAGTCACTGTGCACTTACTCCTCATGTAGAATCTCTGTCCTTAGTGTGCTGTACATTGAGATTTAATGCAATAACTAGTACTCAAACAGTATTTTTCACTTTATGTTTCTGTGTGGGAGCAAACTGTTGAAATCTTTCCTTAATGTATGCTAAACTGATCTTCTGTATATAAAGAGAATCGAAAATGAATCTTGATGTGAATGGAAGGGGAGAGGGAGTGGGAAAGGGTAGGGTTGCGGGTGGGAGGGACGTTATGGGGGGAAGGCATTGTAATGCATAAGCTGTACTTTGGAAATTTATATACATTAAATAAAAATTAAAAAAATAAAAATAAAAAAAGAAATTATAAAAGGGGACATCAAAATTTTATGTAAAAATTGAACTAAAGATAAGGTTATGGCACCAAAACCACTTAATTGATTGAATGATTTAGATTCAGGCAGAGAGAGCTCCTAGCTGTAACCTGACATCCAAATACCTTCAATAGCTGACCTGAAACTAGGAACGAAGAAATGAACCCAGGTCTCCCATGTGAGTTTCAGGAACCCAACCATTTGAGCCATCAATACTGCCTCCAATGGTCTGCAATATCAGGTAGCTGGAATCCGGAGCAGGGGCCAAGTATTAAACTCAGGCACTTCTAGATGGCATATAGGGGTCTTAAATGCTAAGCCAGTTGCCCATGTAGTCTCACAGATTTTTGAAATCCATGAGTAATGTTCTTTATAGGATATATTTTCCATGACCTTTTTAAAAATTCTGCTCATATATGTATGTTCATACATTTTGTGTTAACTGTGTATATATTTAACTCATTTAGTTTTGGAGAATTTTATGGTATAATATATGTAATACATAATAAATGTTTATAAAAACTTATGTTATTAATTGAACTCATCATTGTGTACCTAGATTGTTGTGAATGAACCACTGAGGTTGGTCATTATTAAGATCATTCATAAACAGTTATTATATTATTTGAGCATTGCTATCTAGAGTCACACTTCCTAGGTTAGTATGCTGGACAATTACCTTAGTAGTTATGTAAATTTCATCAAACTTACCAAATTTCCTGTGCCTCAATTTCTTCACTTGATAAAATATGAATAACCATACTATCCTACATTTTGTTTTCACAATTAAAATAGAGAGGTAGAATAGATAGATCAACACTTAGAAATACCCATTAAAATCAAAGGTTAGAGAAGTACCATGATTCACCAGACAACAATAAAAAGAACTTCACACCATGACAGTGCTTCATCAGGGACCCTCTGATTAAAGAGAGTGCCTTTGAAACACATCTGTGCACATACATTGAGGCACATAAAACACACACATACATACACACACAGGGAGAAAGATTGCAAATGTTGACCAGTGCAAACAGTTAGCAGTGCTCTTTGGTTGACCCTAGAGTTGAATTATTCTGATTTTGGTTACAGTGAACAAAAATGGGCAATTAGCATGATAGGATGATATGATAGTGATGGCTGAAGCAATAGTTAGCTTATTAAAATTTAGTCAGATAATCTTAGAATTGTGGGAAGGAATGGGGATAATTCGAGGGAATTTTTGCCATCAAAAGTGGATATATTCTCTGCCACAGTGGTTTTTTTTCACCTTACTATTATTTAGGATATATAAATTGACTGAGGAAAATGATTTACATTTACACACATGGAATGTACACCTGGACCTTATCCTTCAATTGTATCATAATCCTAGTAGTGAAAGTCTGTTCTTGGAAAAGTTCACAGGAAGGTCTTCCTCATTCCATTCATACTGATGCTTAATTAGTATACCTTGTTAGCCCCAAATATTGCCTTCGTCCTTAACTACTGATTTTGATAAAACTGGTTTTTCTCAGGGACCTGATTCAACTCTTAAACATGGACTCATTTTTCTAGGTCAGTTATTTATTTATTTATTTATTTGTTTGTTTATTTATTTATTTTTATTTGACAGATAGAGTTAGACAGTGAGAGAGACTGAGAAAAAGGTCTTCTGACTTTTGGTTCACCCCACAAACGGCTGCAATGGTTGGCGCTGCACCAATCCGAAGCCAGGAGCCAGGTGCTTCCTCCTGGTCTCCCATGTGGGTGCAGGGCCCAAGCACTTGGGCCATCCTCCACTGCCTTTCCAGGGCACAACAGAGAGCTGGACTGGAAGAGGGGCAACCGGGACTAGAACCTGGCGCCCATATGGGATGTCAGCGCCGCAGGTGGAGGATTAACCAAGTGAGCCACAGCGCTAACCCTCTCTAGGCCATTTATTAAAGATGAGTGAGGAGGTGGAACTCTGCACTCACTTCAAGCAGAGGCGCTCAGAATGCTTGGAAAGTCCATTCCAACTTTGCTTCAGACAAAGCTCTTTTCATGTTTACTGTAACTTACTGTTTTAATTACAAAATGTACTGTTGATTTTTTCCTGTGTTTTTAGCTAAAAAGGAAAATACACTTGTATTTGCATGCATGCATGCATACACACTTTCAAACACAAACACATTTATATTAAGATGACATTTTACTCTTTACCACATACTTTCTGAAAGTAACTAGGAATGATGCTTTGCTTACTATAAACATGTTCAATGTGTAGCAGACTAACAGAGGCACACACGATGGCCCAATATACCTATCCTATATTCTTGAATCATATGACTCCTTAAAAATTCCAGTGTTGCCGGCGCCGTGGCTCACTAGGCTAATCCTCTTCCTGCGGCGCCGGCACACTGGGTTCTAGTCCCGGTCGGGGCGCCTGATTCTGTCCTGGTTGCCCCTCTTTCAGGCCAGCTCTTTGCTGTGGCCCGGGAGTGCAGTGGAGGATGGCCCAAGTGCTTGGGCCCTGCACCCACATGGGAGACCAGGAGAAGCACCTGGCTCCTAGCTTTGGATCAGTGTGGTGCGCCGGCCGCAGCAGCCGTTGGAGGGCGAACCAATGGCAAAGGAAGACCTTTGTCTCTGTCTCTCTCACTGTCCACTCTGCCTGTCAAAAAAAAAAAAAAAAATCCCAATGTCGTTTTTCATTTGACAAACATGAATTTGAGAAAAACAAGGGAGAATTCTTCAACTTTCAACAGAGCAGTAATAAAATATAAAACAATCAATGAATTTTCCCTCGAGCTGAATATGAAGCACCTGGAGCACTCTTTCATTTTTTCCACTCCACAACACAGAATTATCTTCTTGGATAAAGGCAGAGGTTACCTTATCACCTGCTCAAATCAATATCAACTCTGTTTGAGGATCCGCTGGCTAAAATTGTATATCAGATGCTAAAAGCAAGAGTGAATCATTTCATGGCATTTCTTGACTTCTTTACTCTTTCCTTCAGTACATAAATAACAGTCAAGACAATGGGGCTTTCCTCAAAGTGTCAGTGCAGACTCACTTGTTAAGTGCAGTTTGTGATTTCAGATTTTTCTTGGAAAATATCAACCTTAAAAATCACCAACATTTCTGTGCAGATGACTCAGATGAAATCCAACTGAGAAACATATGATTAAGTGAATATTTCCTAGTTACTGGTATAAAATTTCTGAAGAGTTAAGGTGAAATTATTCCTAGTTAACTTACTTGAAGATAATCCAGTCAAGAGTGATCTTTGTGATTATGTTTATATTTACTTTTTAAATGTGCAAAACAGAGAGATCATGCTTTGCTAAAATGTTTACTTTTCATGTTCTTACTTTAAAGTAGTAGATATACAGGGCGACACAAGAGTTTGTTGTGTCGATATACAGGGTGACACAAGAGTTTGTTGTGTCATTCCTTGCAGTCAATATCTTCTAAAAAATGACTAAGAACTGCTGGGAAAATGTATGCACTATGTTAGTGGCTTGGAAGAAGCAGGGAAAAATCTTTAGTGGCCAGTTTGGAAGCTGTTTTTACAGAATTATTAAATGCATATACCATTGGGCTATGAATTTAATATTTTTTTTTAAATTTTGTGTAGTTTCACCAATTTTATTCAAGAATTATCATATGTGTGTAAGTAGATTATTAAATGAATATGTGAAATACATATTTTTGTTTTTATATCTTTCTTGGATGTGATCCAAATGCAGGAATCTCAGACAGCTGGATATCCTATTAATCAGACCAGAGACATTATAAACCTCCCTGTGCTTAAACCACCTCAGATGTGTTTGCTCCTGTCTCTTCCACTAGACTGCATTATCCTCCACCAAATAAAGAAAAGCCATCAGTGAGAAAGACTGAGAGATGAAGAAAAATAAGAGAGATTAAGGGTTGAGGGAAACATAATGTGTATTTGCAAGTCTACATCTGAGATATGGAAGATATATTCTCAACTATATTTAAGTCATCTTAAAAGGTGAACTAACTTACAATCTATGCAATTTAAAATGATACAAAAATATTATTCCAAGCCAATATTGTCTAAGAATGTGGTAAAATCATATTTTTTCTGTTTTAAGTTTTTCTGGAGATTTTTCATAGCACTTAGTAGTACTGATAAATTTGTTCCATTGTACTCTTTCCAAACTCTGCCACAAACACATATAAGGAAAGGTAAAATAAATCAATAATCAATGAACTAAACTGAAGATAGAAGAGGCACAAGGTTAAGTAGAAGAAAAAGAAGATGAAGTAAGACAGGTGTGTTATGAAAAAAATGCAGATTTCAAAAGATAATTTATCTTCTAAAGCTTACTTATGGCTTTTACTTACTTACTCACTTATTTAGAGAGGCATAGAGACAGAGGAAGACAGAGGTGGAGAGTGATAGACATACAGTAGAGAAACAGCTCCCATCTGCTTTTCATCCCCCAAACGCCTGCAACAGCCAGGGCATGTGGACACCCTCCACTGTGTAGCCAAGTTGGATGCAAGTTTGGCTATCTTACAGACTCAATTTTTGTGACTATCGTCTGAATTTAGGGCTGTTCTTCTGGGACTGAGCTTTAAAACTGAAGTCTGACACTAAATTCAGTTGCTTATATTAGAATTGATTTACATTCTAGGACAATTAGCTGATGTCTGGAGAGCTGGAGTAGTAACTAGTTATGGGGGAAATTCCCACATATTTGGTTTCAGAAGGGTTTTTGAATAGAGAAGCAGTTTTGAAATATTTAGAGAAATTATATTGATATTAAACCCTGTGATCTTGAGCTTATTTAATACATTTGGTAGTTTTTGTGACTTTTCTCTTTGTTTTCTTACATACAGAATTAGGTTATCAAAAATAAAAACAATTTAACATCTGCGTTTCCGATCGTGAGCTCTTTTATTTCTTTATCATTTCCTTCTGATGTTTGTGTGTTTGTCATTTAATTGCACTGGGAAGCTCTCTAGTACAGCGTTAATGCTTACTGGTCGTAGTCATTATTATTTCAGTGATAGAACGAGTGTAATGCTTCCCTTGTCTAATGGGGAGTTGTGAGAACAGTCATTCTTGCCCTTTTTCTTGCCTTTTTCTAATTCTAAGGAGAATCAGATGGACTTACACTGCTAACAGTTGAATTACCTGCATGATTTGTGTAGGCATCTTTAATCAATTTGAGGAACTTTCCCTTTATTTTTAGTCTGTTAAATATTACTATCATGGGGATTGGCGCTGTGGTGTAGTGGGTGAAGCCACCACCTGCAGTGCAGGCATCCCATATGGGAGCTGATTCGAGTCCCAGGTGTGCCACTTCCGATCCAGTTCTCTGCTATGGCTTGGAGAAGCAGTAGAAGATGTCCCAAGTGCTTGGGCCCCTGCAGTAGCATGGGAAATCCATAAGAAGCTTCTGGTCCTGGCTTCAGACTGGCCCAGCTCCTGCTGTTATGGCCATTTGAGGAGTGAACCAGAGGATGGAAGACTTCTCTCTCTGCCTCTGCCTCTCTGTAACTCTCCTTTCAAATAAATAAATAATAAAAAAGTTACTATTGTATTGGACAGGATTTTTGCTATATCGTTTGTTTATATGGAGTACATTGTAATTTCTCAGCTGTGCTTTAATTCAAACTGTTGTCTATGTTGTAGTATCTTGGCTGACAATAGTGTTTCATTTTACAAGAAAACATAGTTAACTTAGACTATTAATAAAAGTATGCCTAAGTTCATTTCGTTTTACTTATCTTGTACACAGAAATATATCCAAATATATTAAAACTACTTTGACTAAATTTAAAGGTATTGGGATTGGTGTTCTGGCATATCAGGTAAAGTCACCATCTGCAAAGCTGGAATCCCATTAGGCTCTAGTTCCTGTCCCAGCTGCTCTATAACCAATCCCTCTCCCTGCTAATGGCCTAAGAAAAGCAGGGGAAGATGACCTAGATGCTTGGGACTCTGCATCCACATGAGAGACTTGGAAGGAGCTCTGGATTCCTGGCTTTGGCCTGAAACAGTCCCAACCACTGTAACCATTTGGGGAATGAGCCAGTGGATGGAAGATCTCTCTGTCTCTCCCTCTCTCTCTGTAACTTTGCATTTTGTATATCAAAAAAACTTTACAAAATTTAAAAATATCTTTACAACTCTATTTTTTTTTGCTAAAATGGCCAATTTATTTTAATCAAAAAATGTGCAGAGGCCTTACACATGAACAATACATAGGCACAATAATTCATTAAACTACACAAAATACTTCAAATTGGAATATTGAAATGGATATCACAGTTAATAGGGAAAAATGGAAAATTTGTAAAGCCTCATTAATATTTGTGAAATTTATATCATTAAAAAATGCCATATGCTGCTGAAGAGAAGTATGATTTTAATAATCTAATATATTAATTAAACTTTTTGAAATTATGATTTAGTGGAATATGTTTGATATGCATGAGTTCAAAAAGCTTATGGAAAATGTGTATTGTGAAAATACAATGTATGAATTTCAAAAATTTTTGCACCAAAGTAAACTTATTTTTTAATTCTATTTTTTCCTTGAACTTTAAAAAGCACTCTCTTTAGAATAGAGATGTAGCACATTTTTTCTCTTACAACTATATGAAAAATATTATCATAATCTTCCCAAGAATTCCAGATTCTACAAAACAAAGATAGCTGTTATCTTGTTGTCTCTTCTACTAACTTTATACTATCAATTATATATTTTATTTTTTCTTAAATAGACTCCTATGCTGTTAGAATGTGCAATGTTCAGACTTGTAGGAATTAAAGGCTAGAATGATTTCAGTAGATGGCCAAGAATTTTACATATAATAATAGTACTTCAAGTTCAGTTTTTAAGTGCAATTATCAAAGGATTCATTCACATAGTTGTTCAATCATCCAGTTTTTAGGCCATCATTTGATTAGGTATAACTGTTTAAAAGGAATGATTACACGGAATATTATATTTGAAATAAATCTTGAAGTATCTGGTACATTTCAGGGAACATATAATAATATGAATCATTCTGGAAGGCATTTGTCTCTAGAATTTGTCTTTAAGCCTGCAGAGACTAGCAACTTCATAACCTCCTAACTGATATGCCTTCTGAGGTATATACACTAGCTGAAAATATGAAAATCTTGCTATCATCTTCAGCAGACTTTGTAATCAAGCTGCCAGGACTATCAATGATAGCTCATAGTTGTCTTAGAAATAAAAACTAAGGCCTTTCAAAATTATTTATTAAAAAATAAAGAGGGTAATGTTTCAGTCTTCTATAAAGTATCATTCTAGACCAATTCACATATTATATTAACTCCACATGCACTGCTAGAAAATGGGCTAAGTGAAGACTGAAGGGCAAGAAGTTAAATAGACCATTTAAGGTGTAATAAATTTTCCAATTGGAAATTGAACTCAACATCTCATTATAAGCTTACGTATTTCCTGTATTTATGTTGCATAATAAGAGTTTTTTGTTTTGTTTTATCATTTTTTAGATTCATTTTATTTGTTTGAAAGGCAGAGTTACAGATAGACAGGGAGAGAAAAAAGAGATAATCTTCCATCCTCTGGTTCACTCCCCAAAAAGCTGCAATGGCTGTTTTGGCCAAGCCAAAATCAGTAGCCAGGAGCTTGTTCCAGACAACCCACATGGGTGTAGTGGCCCAAGCACTCAAGCCATCTTCCCTTACCTTTCCAGCCATATTAGCAGAGATCTAGATTGGAAGTAGAGCAGCTGGGACTTGAACTTTTGTCCATATGGGATGCTGACATCACAGTTGGCAGATTGACCCAGTACACCTCAACTCTGGCCCCTGCATAATAAGGATTAATTGACATCTGTGTCCAAGTTCATATAATATTTTTAGGTGTCTTTGTAGAGATCTCTTACTCCATTAGTGAAGTAGCAATTCAGATATAAAAGATTTGCATTTATTTTTCTACTTCCAAACCACACAATTATAAAGCATCCTGGATATTTATAGTTCATCAGAATATTGTTTAACAAAAAAATCTAATCTAATTCCCTAAAACTTCAGAATCAGATTATTCTGGTTAATCCAATTTACAGAAAAGTTTTTTGATTTAACTAATTTTCTTTTTTTTAACTTTTATTTAATGAATATAAATTTCCAAAGTACAGCTTATGCATTACAATGCCTTCCCCCCATAACGTCCCTCCCACCCACAACCCTACCCTTCCCCACTCCCTCTCCCCTTCCATTCACATCAAGATTCATTTTCGATTCTCTTTATATACAGAAGATCAGTTTAGCATACATTAAGTAAAGATTTCAACAGTTTGCTCCCACACAGAAACATAAAGTGAAAAATACTGTTTGAGTATTAGTTATTGCATTAAATCTCAATGTACAGTACACTAAGGACAAAGATCCTACATGAGGAGTAAGTGCACAGTGACTCCTGTTGACTTAACAAATTGATACTCTTGTTTATGGCATCAGTAATCACCCTAGGCTCTTGTCATGAGCTGCCAAGGCTATAGAAGCCCCCTGAGTTCACTGACTCTGATAATATTTAGACAAGACCTTGGTTAAAGTGGAAGTTCTCTCCTCCCTTCAGAGAAAGGTACCTCCTTCTTTGATGATCTGTTCTTTCCACTGGGATCTCACCCGCGGAGATCTTTCATTTAGGTTTTTTTTTTTTTTTTTTTTTTTTTTTTTTTTTTTTTTTTTTTTTCCAGAGTGTCTTGGCTTTCCATGCCTAAAATACTCTCATGGGCTTTTCAGCTGGATCCGCATGCCTTAAGGGCTGATTCTGAGGCCAGAGTGCTGTTTAGGACATCTGCCATTCTATGGGTCTGCTGTGTATCTCACTTCCCATGTTGGATCATTCTCTCCCTTTTTGATTCTATCAGCTAGTATTTGCAGACACTATTCTTGTTTATGTGATCCCTTTGGTTCTTAGTCCTATCATTATGATCAATTGTGAACAGAAATTGATCACTGGGACTAGTGAGATGGCATTGGAACATGCCACCTTGATGGGATTGAATTGGAATCCCCTGGTATGTTTCTAACTCTACCGTTTGAGGTAAGTCAGCTTGAGCATGTCCCGAATTGCACATCTCTTCCCTCTCTTATTCCCACTCTTACATTTAACAGTGATCACTTTTCAGTTAAGTTTCAGCACTTAAGAAGAATTGTGTATTGATTCCAGTATTCAACCAAAAGTATTAAGTAGAACAAACAAAAAAAAAATACTAAGAGGGATAACATATCAAGTTGCTCATCAACAGTCAGGGTGAGGGCTGATCAAGTCACCGTTTCTCATAGTGTTCATTTCACTTTAACAGGTTTCCTTTTTGGTGCTCAGTTAGTTGTCACCTATCAAGGAGAACAAGTGGTATTTGTCCCTTTGGGATTGGCTTATTTCACTCAGCATAATGTTTTCCAAATTCCTAACAGGGATTACTTTTCAGCTAAAATTTAAACACCTAAGAATAATTGTGTGTTTTTTATAATCTTCTTTCCTTCCTTCCTTCCCACCTTCTCCCCTCTCCCCCTCCCTCCCTCCCTTCCTCCTTCCATCCTCTTGCTCCTTCTCCTCTTCTTCCTCTTCCTCCCCCTCCCCCTCCCCTTCCTCCTCCTCCTTCTCCTTCTTCTTCTTATTCTTCTTCTTTTCCTTCCTTTCTCTCTCTCTCTCTCTCTCTCTCTCTCTCTCTCTCTCTCTCTCTCAAAGTCAAAGTGACAGAGAAGAAAAACAAAGAGAAAGAAAGGAGCACATAGAGACAGATCTTTCATCTGCTGGTTTGCTCTGCAAATACCCAAAACAATCAGGTTGGAGCCAGGCGGAAGTCAGGAGCCAGATACTCCATCTAGTCTCCCACATGGGTGGTAGAGGCCTAAGTACTTGAAGCATCCTCTGCTACCTTCCCATGAGGTGTATTAGTAGGAAACCAGATCAGATGCAGAGCAGCCAGAACTCGAACTGGCACTTCAATATGGGATGTTGGCAGTGTCACAAGCATTGTCTTAACCTGCTGTACCACAACAATGGCCCATTTTTTTGATATGTATATCAAATAACATGAAAAGAGGATTCACATTGGGTGTTTTGCTTACCAGATGTCCAAAATAGACAATGCTAGCCAAGATTGGCTAGAACTGAAGCCAGGAACCAAGAATTCAATCCTAGTCTCTCATATAAGGTGTAGGAACCCAACCACTTAAGCCATAACCACACTGCCTCCCAGGGTCTGCATGAGCAAGAAGGTGGAATCAGAAGCTGGAGCCTGGAATCACATCCAGGTAGTTTGATGTGGTCTGTGGGTGTCTTACCTGACATCTTCATCAGTAGAACAAACACTCATTCCTTCGTTTCTTTAAGCACTGCTTACTATCAGGGATATGCCGCCTTCTACTGCCTGGATTACATTTATAGTAAGAACTGCTTCACAGTGTGTCTGTATTGTTGTATTATCCCTGGCATTCATTTTGGATTTAAAATTTATTGGCATCTGTACTTTTATGTTAAAAGAGACTATCCTAAAACAAATCTGTCTCTATTTAGAATAACACAGCCAAAGTCTCTTATTCCAGTTTTACAATGAAATGCAGATTTCAGACTAAATGAAATATTCTATGTATTTTTTTAAAAAGCTAAATACCACTCAGAATGCCATGCCAGTCAATTAACTAGGGCAAAGGGGAAAGTTCAATACAATGATGTTCTTGGATGCATTGCATTTTATTTGATTATGAACAGGATTCATTTTATTTAATTTGCCATCATGTCTCTCAGTGTTTTATTCTTAGATAAATAAGTGACTAAAGGCATGTTGAGCCCATTACTCTCATTCTGTTCCTAAACTGGCATTAATACAGTAGCAGGACACAAATGGTCTCATGCTTGCTTACACTTTAATAGCGACCAATGATGCAAAATATATTGCTATATTCATATTTATTTGTTTTTTTGCTTGAAACTAATGGAGTTGATGAATTCCATGTTGTGCTTTGTTTTGTCTTTTTGAAACCCAGTGACATCACACTTTCTACCAATAAGAAAATCAGTTTTATGTCTGGAAGCTACAGTGGATGCTGAGTTATAGCACAGTTAGAAGGAAAACTTTTTAATGATTTTGCTTTGATTCTAGATTTCCAATAATATATATGTTCAATCCTGTGACAACGCAATAACTACAGTCCATTAGAACTTTTCAGGGGTGAAAGTCTTCAGACTTGGTGTGTTTCCTCGTGAAAGTTAATATTCAAGAGCTTACTGATGGCTCCCTCAGAGACTAGAAGGCGGAAGATAAAAATATTGGCATTGAAGTTGAGGACTAAAGCACTAGAATTAAACAGAACTGGAATTTTCTCATGACTGTTTGACTTAATAAATGTGTTAATATGGACACATTAATTAAATTTCACATATGAATTTTCATATCTAAAATGAGGATTATGGTAACTACTTTTTAAAATAGGGGTGTAAGTATGAAAGGAGATAATTAATTGGAGATAGCATTAAATAAGCCTAAATGCTCACAGTAATCAGAACGCAGCCTTGCTCTTGACATCAAGTTCTCTCCGGATCCAACCAAGCATGAGATTCAGGCCCCTCTGTTTCAGTAGCACCGTGAGTCTGTTTCTGATGTTCACCTTTTCTTGAACGGTGGCCTTGTGCTGCTTCGCAAGTATTGCTAGAGTTCATTGCTACTTCTCTCTACTCTCGCAGGTACTGTTAGAGAGTGCTCCTCAGTTCAGGGAAAGACACATGTCCCTTTCCTCCTTTCATATCTTTATGAGTCTTTGCTGAGAGCTCTTCCTTAGAAAATCACTTGCACACAATCCTCTCCTCAAGGTCTATTTCTGGAAAAACAAGGTAATCTCAAAGGGCACATTATTAAAGAGAATGGATTTGAAGTAAAATAGAGGACATGAATTATTGAGAAAATATCAGACATCATTTAAATTCAACAACAGGTATTTCAAGAAATGAGAACACTCATTTATTCTTATAAGTTCAGTGTTGTGGCACAGTGGATGAAGTCATAGCTTGAAATATCCTATATCAGAAGGCCTGTGACCAAGTCTCCCTTCACTTCTTGTTCAGCATCCTGCTGATATATCCTCAGACTCAATGGCTGGTGGCCAAAGTACTTGTGTTCCTACTATCCATATGAGAAGTGAGACCTAGGTGGAATTCCTGGCTTCTGCCTTTGTCCCAGTCTAGTCCTTGCTCTTGCGGTTATTTGAGGAGTTAATCAGCAGTTGGAAGATGTCTCAATGTCCCTCACTTTCTGTCACTCTGCTTTTCAAATAAATAAATAGTAAACACACCTAAAATAAATTAATAATGAATTTTAACAATATCAAATGTCTGTACAGCATTAAATTATACAATTGTCTCATTTTAGTTATTAATTTTATTTGTTTGAATTGGAGTCTACATGAAATTCACTTGTGAATTGGTTGGCAATTCTTAAAGTTTCTTTTACAAGTTCTGCTCAGTTTGCTGTTTTCCCCTGATTTATTTGTTGAAGTTACTGGGTTGTTTGTCCTGTAAATTTCCCATAGTCTGCATTTCGCTGATTACAATCCCCTGGTGCAGATTATGTTCTGCTATAAATTGGTAGCTGTTTATAGATCGAGGCTTGATCAGATTCAGTTTTGCTTCTTCTAGCACGACTGCATTATTGGGAGTTGATGAGTTCTTCCATCAGGAAATGCATAATGTCTGATTCATTCTCTTTTTTATGCTAACAGTTCTTTGCTATCAGTAGTTCAGATAAAAGTTACAAAACAATCATCTCTAACTTAATGAGGTAGTCTTTATTTATCAAATGGAAACTTCTATAAAGATAAAATTCCCTTCATCTTATATTTGGTTTATCAATTTTATAGTCTGTATCAAAAAGCAGTGAAACTGCTTGATATTTTTATTTACCCGTTTCAAAATAATAGGCTGTTCTCTAATATCTCTCACAAATGGCTGACTTTTCTTTTCTCATTTTCTTGTCATTATGAATGCAAATATATATTTAATGCCTTTCATTCCATAATATTTATTATCCTTATTAAGATTCAAGTTATCTCCTTTTTGGCCAATGGCATCTTCTTCAAATTGAGTCTCATTTCTTTTTGGTATCATACTTAAATTATACTATGACAAAAGATTCCAGGCACATTTCCTGTCCCAGACCTGAAATCACTTATTTATCCAAAAAAGTCCGTCCTTTTCCCATTTCCTTTAGAAAGCCTTTCATGTGTTACTTTCATAATATTCGAGATGGAAGTTCACTGTTAAAAGTACTGGCTTTAGTATTTTTAAGACAATGGTGTTTCCTTAGTCATTTTGAGATTTCTCTTCAAATATTCCTTTTTTACCTTTGAAGTTACTTGTTACTTGTAACATTGGCATTCCTCTATGTTTTTATTTCCTTATCACTCCTCTCATCATTTTGTTGCTTTCCTTTTTGATACATTAAACAAAAATGATAAACACACTTATATAAATGCAGTAGTAATTGGTAGCATCTCTGTGTATTGAGAGAAGGCCTAATTCTGAGTCAACATGTTCCATATCAAGCAAATTTGTATTAATAACTAACCATATGTCAGGTCCTTTGAGGTACTAGGAAAAGTCCGTGAATAAAACAAAGTTTATGTTCTATTGTCAGGAGAGAGCATAAACCAATTAAACAAATACATACATGAATGCTCAGGCACACACAGAAATAAGGAGATTTGAAAAACTTCATGGAAATGGAATTAAAAAAGCAGGTTTATTTTGGTCCAAAAATGTTGAAATTCCTGTACAGTTTTTTCATAGTATGGGTTTTTCATGAATATGTTGAAGACCACTGACATTTGAAGTTACAAAGTGCTATACAGAAATTTATAAGTGCTGTACAGAAAATGCTAATTGGAGAGAGGGTTTTTGAGTACCCTGGAGGGCTGCCATTTTACAGAGCAAGTACTGTAGGCTTCTCTGAGAAGTTGACGCTTTTTATGCCTGAGGGAGTTTTGGGAATCCATTTGCATCCATCTGGGTTACAGTTCCCAGAGACACGGGACAGCAATCGCAAAGGCACTTTGCCTATCATGGCTAAGAAATAGCAGTCATCTGGGTATGGGGGGAAATGGACTTGGAGAAGGGGAGCAGGAGATAAGGTCAGATCAATTAGGATCAAGAGAGGCAGAACATGGAAGACTTTATAATCTTGAGAACATTAGCTTTAACTGAGTGATTGAGAAAAATTTGAGGCTGTTGGATACAGTGACATAATGTAAGTCACAAACTTAAGGGATATCTGAGGCTGACATGTGGCAAATAGATTGTAAAGGAGCAGAACAGATAGCAGGGGGCATTTTCTCAGAGGTTAATACAATAGTTTCAGCAAAAGACCAAAGTATTAGTGGTAGTAGTAGTAAGAAGAAGATAGGCTTTCCTAATTGAGAACACATTCCCAGGCGGCCAGTGCTGTTGTGTAGAGGGTGAATCCACCGCGTGCAGTGCAGCATCCCACATGGATGCCTGTTTGGATCCTGGCTGCTCCACTTCCGATCCAGCTGGAAAAGCAGTGGAAGACGGCCTGAGTGCTTGGGCCCCTGCACCCATGTGGGAGACATGGAAGAAACTCTTGGCCCCTGGCTTTGGATTCATGTAGCTTTGGCCATTGAGGCCATCTGGGGAGTGAACCAGTGAATGAAAGACCTCTCTCTCTCTCTCTCTCTCTCTCAGCCTCTGCCTCTCTGTAAATCTGCCTATCAAATAAAAGAATATATCTTTTAAAAACGAGAGAGAGAGAACCCATTCCCCATCAACACCATTAACTGGAGAATTGCCCCAATGTGCTTGTGAGAGCCAATTGCACTCTCTCCAGGAAGCACTAGATTTTTTTTTTTTTTGACAGACAGAGTTAGACAGTGAGAGAGAGACAGAAAGAGACAGAGAGAAAGCTCTTCCTTTTTCTGTTGGTTCACCCTCCAAGTGGCCGCTACAGCCGGCGCACCGAGCTGATCTGAAGCCAGGAGCCAGGTGCTTCTCCTGGTCTCCCATGAGGGTGCAGGGCCCAAGGACCTGGGCCATCCTCTACTGCACTCCCGGGCCGCAGGCAGAGGATTAGCCTAGTGAGCCACGGCGCTGGCCTATCACTAGACTTTTGATACATTAAAGTCTTCTAATCTTCTCTCTGTCTCTGTCTCTCACTCTCCACTCTGCCTGTCCAAAAAAAAAAAAAAAGGCCGGCACCGCAGCTCACTAGGCTAATCCTCCACCTGTCACGCTGGTACCCTGGGTTCTAGTCCCAGTCGGGGCGCGGGATTTTGTCCTGGTTGCTCCTCTTCCTGTCCAGCTCTCTGCTGTGGCCCGGGAGTGCAGTGGAGGATAGCCCAAGTGCTTGGGCCCTGCACCCACATGGGAGACCAGGAGGAAGCACCTGGCTCCTGGCTTCGGATCAGCATGGTGCACCAGCAGTGGTGGCCATTGGGGGGGGGGGGGGTGAACCAATGGAAAAGGAAGACCTTTCTGTCTCTGTCTCTCACTCTCCACTCTGCCTGTCAAAAAAAAAAAAAAAAAAAAAAAGTCTTCTAATCAACCCAATCTTGTTTCCTCATGCAAGATATATTATAATGAATAAAATCTTGTCCATCTTCATTCACTTTTACTGCTTTGCATCTACCGTTTCATGTGGCTCATGCCATGAACAAGTTGCACTAGGTAGTCATTTCTTCTTTCTGCTGCAGTCCCCATGTCCTACATGAAGATCAACCAGCTCATCCTACCTTTCATACTTACACTCAAGATTCCTATTCACCCATGCTTGGCTCATCCTTCAACATCTAATAACTTCCTCCACATCTTATTCATGCAATTTGATATTCTGATTTGCTCCTATGTCAAGCTTTGCATTTGGAACATGCAAACTACTGTTTGTCACTCATTCAACCATTTCATTATGAACTTCATACAAAATAATTCACAATTGCACAATTTCATGAGTAAAACACAAATTGTATCATGAATACTAAGGTCCTAGGATGAAAATTGGTTGTTTAAACTTATTGACCTTGGCTTAAGAGTACTACAATTGGACAAACATGACAGGAAACAGATATGGAGAGTTGACTACCATCTGGAGAAATGGCTGAGAATGAAGTGCCCATCAAACAGCAGTGCCACAACATTTGAAGTAACTTCCATGATCAATGTTGAATCGAGAAAATTCAACCAATTCCAACATACATGATGATCTCTGAGTTTCCAAGTATCAAATCATGATAAGAACCGTACATTGGTAAAGCCATAATTGCCAGTGCACTCTCCTGGACTTTTGACAAAGCCAACTGCCCTATTAGTATACTGCAGAATAGTTGACATTTGTTCACACAAAATGGCAGATACTCAGTTAAAACTGGCTTTTTCCAAAAGGAGAAATATATTAAAGAAAATTCTTGGATAAAGAAACCAATGACCCCAAAGAACCAAATGGCTTTAGTAGCTTTTTCTTCATATATCTTTTGCTCATTTCTATATATCTTCTCCTTAATATGGATATCTTCCATTTTAGTTCAGGTATTGATGTGAATTTTACATATTATGACTCATATATCCCTGAAGATAGTACTCCAGTCTTGTTGGGTCCAAGTGCAGAAATTTCTGTGAAAAATGTCACTAGTACTGTTGCAATCAGTTCTCACCCTTAAATCAGGCAATTGGGGTTTTTCAGCTGTGTTGATAATCAAGATGTTTTTATTATGAGCCAGGTTTGAGTCATATATTTTATTTAGAGATGAGAAAAAAAAAAAGAAGTATCAGGTTGGAACATGGATGCTTCTGCTGAAATAATGAAAATGTAGAGAGCAACCAAATTATTAATAAATAAAGTGCTAAGACAGACTAGAATAAATGCATATTGTGTTTTCTTCTCTTCTGTGCATGTCCCCCTCCCCCTTTTTCTATGACAATTATAACTCCATCTTAGTCTATTTCATGCTTTTGTAAACAGAATATTACAGATGGGGTAATTTATAAACCATAGAAGTTTATTTAGCTCATGGTTCTTTTTTTTTTTTTTTTTTTTTTTTTTTTTTTTTTTTTTTTTTTTTTTTTTTTTTTTTTGTGACAGGCAGAGTGGATAGTGAGAGAGAGAGAGACAGAGAGAAAGGTCTTCCTTTGCTGTTGGTTCATCCTCCAATGGCCGCTGCAGCCAGCACGCTGTGCTGATCCGATGGCAGGAGCCAGGTACTTATCCTGGTCTCCCATGGGGTACAGGGCCCAAGCACTTGGGCCATCCTCCACTGTACTCCCTGGCCACAGCAGAGAGCTGGCCTGGAAGAGGGGCAACCGGGACAGAATCCGGCGCCCCGACAGGGACTAGAACCCGGTGTGCCAGTGCCGCAAGGTGGAGGATTAGCCTAGTGAGCCATGGCGCCGGCCTAGCTCATGGTTCTGAGAGCTTGGAAGTCCCAGATCAAGGAGCCACATCTGACAAGGGTCTAATTGCTATATCATAATGTGATAGAAAGCATGATATGGCAAAAGACTGAGAAACAAAATTGAAAACCTCAAATTACTTTTAATCTACATTAATCTATTCATGATGATAGGGCCCTCAGTGATCCCCAACTTCCAACAGTGTTGCACTGGGGATTAAATTTCCAACACATGAACTTCAGGGGAAGTCTTTGAAGCATAGCTGCTTCCCAGCATATATTACTTCGTACATAGTTATCACTATATACTCCATATATACAGTTATGATATTAAGCTAATTGGAAATTATTATGGTAGATAATATAAGAATGACTGGATGTCATAAGTAACTGCAATTTATAATTTACTATTTTATATATAAAAATAAGTAAATATCCTGTAAATTTTTCTATTATAGAAGCTTTATAATAATCAAGAAGAAATAATTCTCAAATTAATAATAGTTGCTTTGGCAGATCAACAAACAGGATGCCTTTTCAAGAAAATAAATAAGGACTACAAACATTAGTTTACCAGTTTTATTACTATTAGATATACTAAAATATATGCTTTTACTCTTTAGTCTTTCAGTATTAGCTGAACCATATTAATGTGCTGAAATTCATTTTCTAAGTACATGTATTACAACTTTATTGAGAGTTCCTACTTTAAAAATACATATTTTCCCCTAAGTAATTTTATAGTTGCTAAGCAATTCACCCTATTGCATACTAAAATATACATAATGCAATTGAGACAAGAAATGGGAGTGGGCAAAGGTGAGGAAAAAATACAGCAATTTATGTTCAATTGGAAAAGTAACAGTTGGCAATTTGAGAGCAGTGGAAAGCTACACTTGCACTGGTATGAAATTGTAACAAAATTGCTTCATACAGAATTCTCTTCATATGAATATCAGCACAGTTATTGTCCCAGCAAGTCAAGAACTCAGGGTATTTTTTTGAGGTTGAGATGTTTCCATGTTTACAAATCTATTTAAAATATAGAACATCCAATTTGTGGAGGTCAGGCATAAAAATACGCAAAACTTTCAGTTTGGCATATTGTCTCAGGACAAATCTTTGCTTTTAAGAAACGTTAATAGATCGATTCCCCCATGGAGGTCTTAATGAAGAAAGTCAGGCTAACTAGCATCAATCACTTTGAAGAAAGACATAAGGGGATGATTTATGTATTGAAAAAGGAAATTCAAAATTGCTTTGGTTGGCAGATGTTATGCCTGAGAAGAAGGTAAATCAAGTTGTATGAATGACAGAATGATAGAACACAAAACTAGAAATGACATGGAAAGAGTTATGCAAACTGATGTATGGTTATACCAAGGTCTACCTGTTCATAGAAGAGTTTTAATATTTCTCTCCATGTGGCTGGTGAGGAAGCCCTTTTGGTGATAGGTTCTCTGTTACTAACACTTGGTTTCTGATGTGGTGGAAAGAATTATCAATTTTTTTTGTCTACTTGATGAGCTAAAAGTTATTCCCTAAGAGAGGGAGAAGGAAGAGGGTTGGGAGTATGGGTGGGAGGGTAGGCAAGATCAGAAGAATCACCATGGCTTTAGTTGTAATTATGAAATGTAACTGTAAAGCTTTATAAATCCTTATGGACTTATTTCTAAGGATACAGTTTAAAAATTTGCCATGGGACCATAGATACCCTAAAACTGGGGCACAAAAGTACCATCTTAAATGTGAAAGTGATCATATGGATAGGATTAAGTGTCTAATGATAATAATAGAATTAGAAAGGAATGAATGCTCCAACATGGGACGCAATCCACATAGAAGACTCATAGAAGGAAAAGCACCTTATATAGCACTCTGACCTCAGAATCAGCCCATAAGGCATTCTGGTCTGGCTGAAAAACCCATGAGAGCATTTCAGGCATGGAAAGCCAAGAAACTGTGGCAAAAAAATGTCCTATATGAAGGACTCAAAGAGTTGTATTATAATTATGTCTAAGTGCTCGCAAAGGATCTATCATTCTTGGGTGCTTCTTTAAAGTTAATTAAGTTTCTTTAAAAAAAAACAAATAAGTGAAATTAACTTCATGATGTAATTACTTTGAATTGCCCTTGCCTCGACTGTTGAGGAACAGGTATTTTTGTTGTTGTTTTTCGTGCAAATTGTTGAACTCTTTACTTAGCACAGACTTGGTATTTTGTGTATAAAGTTAATTGAAAATAGATCTTAGTGGAGAATGGGACTGGGAATGGGAGAGGGAGGAGGAGGAGGAGGAGTGGGAGAGTAGGTGGGAGGGTGGGTATGGTGGGAAGAATCACTATATTCCTAAAGTTGTACTTATGAAATGCATGAAGTTTGTATTCCTTAAAGAAAAGATTTATTGGGGGGGGGGGGTTATTCACTCAATAAAACATTTCTGAGTGTGTCCATGATGATGTTTCTGAATGTGATAGTCATTAAATCAGAGGACTGAATAAAGACCTGCCATCATCAGTGTGGATGGACACCATTCAATGTACTGAAGGTCCCGCTTCAAAAAGAAGAAAGAGGAAAAGCAAATTCATTCTCTCCTTCTCTCTCTCAGAGCTGAAACATCCATCTTCTCCTTCTCTAACGTTTTGGAGCTCCTGGTTTTCAGGTCTTCAGACTCAGGGACTTAAATCAACACCACCTGCCCCACTCCCATTCCCACACTTTCCATATTACTTCACCCCCAGTCCTCAGGACTTCATCCCTGGACAGAATTACACTGTGCCTTTTCCTGGTTCTTTAGTTTATAGATGGCAAATGTGGGACTCTGGGTGCTCCATTATAAGTGAGCTGATTTCTGTAATAAATCCCCCCTTATCTGTCTATTATCTATCTATCTATCTATCTATCTATCACCTGCATGGGAGACCAGGAGGAAGCACCTGGCTCCTAGCTTCAGATTGGCAGAGCTCTGGCCGTTGCAGCCATTTGGAGAGTGAACCAACAGAAGGAAGACCTTTCTCTCTGTCTTTCTCTCTCACTGTCTGTAACTCTACCTGTCAAATAAAGAAATAAATAAAAATCTTTTAAACAACTAATTTGATTACTATACAATATATATACATATGAAAACATCACATTGTATCCCATTAATTTATATAATTATTCAGCCAATTACTAAATAAATAAATAAATAAATACGTACCAATATATCTGGTATAGATTGATTTTTAATTTTCAAATAGAAGTTATTTGGTATGATGTAGATTTTGGAATAAAATATTACATTTAAACACTGGTCTACCTTTTACAAAATCATGGCAATTAGACCAATTACTTAAAAAATTTTAATTAACCTAACTCACAAGCTAACTGTGAAGACCCAAGTGCTTTCAAAAAACCACATATGCATCTCAAATAGAAGATGTGGTGCAGTGGATTGTAAATTCTTGTTATCAGTCCTTTGACTGTGGACTCTGAATGTATAAGGTCTTAGGTGAATCATTATTGAACTCCAATACACAATAGGCTCTAAATATCACTCATTGAATGATAGAAAATGTCTTCTCCTTAGCAAAGATCATTACTTATTCTCAACACACAAATCTAAATGAATCATAATCAGTTTGTAAATGGGTAGTTAGGAATGTCCATATAGGTATTGCTAAGCTTTGGGATGGCATCATGGACATTCGATATTACTGTACCACTGATTCCTGGATATACTAGATAATACTAATTTTTCAAGATACAAGGATAGATGAAAACATTTCAAAATCTGTTCTATGAAAGGAGCAAATATTTAATTATTTTTATTTTAAGATCAAAATGAGAATTTTATATCATAAAATGAGAGACCCAGGATTTAATTATTTAGTATTCCTCTTGTAGAAAAATAAATTGGTGTATCAATTTGTTATACAATGATGATATACTGAGCCTACAAGTGTCATTGGCATTTATCAATAAATTTATTCGTTTCATAAACTTCCTTTCCTTGTCTATGGTATCGTCGCTCCAACAACACTCAAGACTTTCTATCTTTTGAAATTCTCATTTTTCCTACATCTTAATTTTATCCATTTTGATCCCCAGAAGGATTTGACTGCTCTTAGACTTTTTGTTGTGTAAAACAACATGAGGTAAGATCAAGACCTTATGCTCCAGCGCAAAATCTGCCTGAACTTTGTCGCTCCCCCTCTTCGTGGAGGAACGACACAGGACCCTGCACTGTTCTTTTGTCTGCTCGGCCCTCCCCGGGTTTGCTGCTGGTTCTTCCCGGGTTGGCTACCGTCCCTTCCACCTCCGTGGAAGGGCGGTTCCCCCTGGCCACTTTCCCCACTTCCACGGGGGAGCGGCACACCACCGGCCGGCTCTCTCGGGGGCTGCACAGGTGTTCTCCTTAGATGTTCCTGGTGCATGTTGTCTCTCTCCTCCTTTATAGTCCTCTTCCACCAATCCCAACTCTGCTACCCACACGCCGAGTACGCTGCTCTCCTCCAATCAGGAGCAGGTCCTACAGTTTCTTGGTTGAACTGGAGGCAGCTGTGTAGAAGCTCTTTCTCCCTTCTCAGCGCCATATTGTGGGAGAGCAGATGCATAGAATAAGTCTTAATTCCAGTAACTTAGTCTGGTCCGAGTTGCTCCCCACAAACTTCCCTTAAAACATCAACCCACTAACAGCAGTATTTGTTGATCAACTGAAACAAACAAAAATCTGCCAGGCTAAATGCCTCAGCAGGTCAATAGCTCGCATTTGATGAGATGGGATATAAATGCTTGTCAATTAGGCTCCAAAGAGAGTCACACTTCCTTTGCATATTTAAGAATCATCTGAGGATAATGAGGGAAGTTACTTTCAGATGTAGACAACTCAGTTTTTTTGAGACTCCTTCTACTTCATGGTGAAACAAAAACCCTGAATATAAAATAGAAGAGAACATATGTTGATGTGTAGATATGTTTTTCCTGTTTTCAAATTTCTTTTCTAGCTCCCACTCATTACTCACTTTAAGTTCTGTTCCTCTGCAAATTTTCGCTTATGCCACCTACTTTAGGTGATGTCTACATTTAATACCCATAACATATGTTGTCACACCAAAGTACTGATCATAGTTCACTGAATTCTTTTTTAATGCTTATTTTTTCTTGTTAACTTTAAACTTTTAAAAGATGGAGACTGTATTTTTCTTTTTGCTGTTTTTTCCCAGTGCCAACTTCAGTTTTCAGTACACAAGAGGCCAACAAAAATTTCATGGAAAAACATATTGTGAAAAGTTCATGCATGTATTTCAAAACAAGTGTTCATCAAAATAAAATTAAATTTTATTTCCATTTTCCATGAGCTTTTTGAAGTTCCCTTGTATAATATGTGTTCAACGGGAATTTTTGAAAGAATGGAGAATTGACTAAAGGGAAAGCTAGCACCCTTATTTTTCTTCCCATTAATCACAACAGAAACACCAAAAATACAGATAAACTCACATGCAGACACACACACACAAGCATAAATACAACAGACAATATACATGCAATTTACCAAAAGCAAATTTGGCCTTTTGTGACTCCATTAGTTTTTTCTATGGCTGCCATCACAAAATGTCATAGACTGGGTTATTTAAAAACCAGAAATTAATGTCTAAGTTTACGTTGGCAGCAGGGTTGCCTTCTCTTGAGGCCTCTCTCCTTGGTTTACTAATGGCAGTCTTTCTGTCGTGCCTTAACATAGCCTTTTCTCTGAATGCATACATTCCTGGTGTGTCTTTTCCAATAAGGGCACCAGCTATTTTGAATTAGGACCCTGCCCTTATGATCTTAGTTAAACTTTATCTCTTGTGATGTTCTGTCTTAAATACATTCACACTGTGAGTTAGGGATTCTTCTCACCCTTTAATCAATGTAGATTTTAGAAAGATGAAATTCAGTCCGTAAGTGTGACATAAAAATAAATATTAGAGATATTTTTATACACAGGATATTCCTGGTCTCTGTAATTTAAAAACAGAAAATTGTAGCAAATGTTGATGTAATAATGCATAAAGAATATGCTGTTATTTACACAAATATACATTTAAAATATCAATGTTACATGATCTCTCCAGATTTATTTTCTATGGATGTAGTAGAGAGAGTTGGAGAATGTAGTGCTGAAGAATTTAAAATTCAAGGACTTGTTTATTGAAAAACCTCACACATTTTGTTTGCATGCCACTGTGTTTGTTGTAATTGCCCAATATAAGTTTAAGTATACCTAATAGCTTTTGCTACCCAATGACAAAAATGTGATATGATTGTGTAAGTCAAACATGGACAGTTTGCCTAAAAGTGACTGGGCTATTTACTTGTAAAATGAACCATTTCTTTTTTATGCCTGTTTTGCATTTTAAGTATAATATATGCATACTGAGAAGCAAACTTAGAGAATAAAAGAAAGTACTTGTTCTCATAAAATGATTGTGCTGTATTAGATTTCCTAGATTTTTTGTAAGTTGTTAGTAGACTTTATTCAACATCAAATTTACAAAATCATACAATAAAAGAGTCTTGCAGTTCTTGTTTATTTTTCTTTAAGTCTAGCACATAACATTAATATTATGCCCAGTTTGTAGGTGAGTAATTTGAACTCACATACTTCATTTTTTTAAGATTTATTTATTTATTTGAAAGGCAGAGTTACAGAGAAGCAGAGGCAGAGAGAGAGAGAGAGAGAGAGAAAGGTTTTCCATCTGCTGGTTCACTCCTCAGTTGGCCTCAGTGGTCAAAGCTACACCTATCGGAAGCCAGGAGCCAGGAGCTTCTTCCTCCAGGTCTCCCATGGGGGTGCAAGGGTCCAAGGACTTGGGCCATCTTAACTGCTTTCCCAGGCCACAATAGAGGGCTGGATCAGAAGTGGAGTAGCTGGGACACAAACAGGTGCCCATATGGGATGCTGGCACTGCAGGCGGCAGCTTTACCTGCTATGCCACAGCACTGGCCCCTGAGTTCACATACTTTAAAAATTATGGGGCTGGTATCGTGGTGTAGTGGGTTAAGCTTTCCTGAGACAATGGCATCCCATATGAGTGCCCATTCATGTCCCAGCTGTACCAGTTCTGATCCAGCTCCTTGCTAATGTGCCTGAGAAAGCAGCACAAGATGACTCAATTATTTGGATCCCTAATGAAATCGGACATGACCCCCTAAAATTTATGCAAAAATGTGGCCCCTTAAAGTTCCCAGAAGTGCTATCTGGGGTGCCATACAATTTGGGGTGCCATATGATTTCACCATGAGCTTATTACTAAATCCCCAATACTATTAAGCCTGAGAGGGTTCTTGCCTAATATTTAGAGAAGAATTCTAAATACCGGCACAGATAAACGAGGCAGCATGGTACATTTTAGGCTTTTATTTAGTGCGAGAGGTATCTAGGAAAGTGAGGGTTTTAGTTCAGGTAGGAGAGAGGGGAAAGTCTGGAAACTAGGGCAGCGTCCATACCAAGTAGAGAACAGGCCAAAAGCCACGAGCAGCAAGCACCTTGAGCTGCTATCCACCACTTATCACCTGCAGCAAAGCAGAGGCAGAGAGCTTTATTTAAGAGAGAGAGGTAAATATGGTTCATACCAAGCACCAGGAACCAGCGTCATGGAGGAGCAGCATCTAGGCAGGGAAGCCTAGGGCGCGTGGAGGCGCTGGGCTACAGCAAGGCCCTCCTGGCTAGAGGCCAGGGAAAAGAGAAGGGGCCGGGCCACACTGTGTGCCTGCCTACTGCCTACTTCACTTACCACCCATGTGGGAGACCCAGATGAAGTTCTTGGCTCCTGGTTTTGGCATGGCCCAGGTCTGGCAATTGGGATCATTTGGAGAGTGAGGAAGATATTCTCTCTCTCTCTCTCTCTCTCTCTCTCTCTCTCTCTTTCTCTCTCTCTCTCTCTCTCTCTTTCTCTTCTCCTCTGTAACATTGTCTTTCAAATAAATAAATAAATAAATATTGAGGGAAAAAATAGCCCAAGTTACCCAGCTGACAAGTGAAGGGGTTGGGTTGCAAAGACAGGTTTGTTAAGCTTGCTTGCCCTGAAATGCCTCCAGTTGAACACCTGCAGGGTTCCCAGTGTGCCTTTTTTTTTTCTTGCTTTTTCTAACTTTCACAAGCCTTTCTATTTGTGATTAAAATTAAATGCCCTATTTGTCCTGCAACAAACTGAAAGAATAAAAGGGAATCCTTAGAGTCTTGTCTTTGCGTGATAAGAGAGGTAAATTTCCCATTTCTCACACCTCCAACAATACTAATTCAAGAGCAGATGCACTGTGGTAGGGAGTGTTAAAGCTCTGTGAATATACAAAAATGTCTTAACAATCCTCAGACATTTGTGCTTGGTATGACCAGTGGACTGGAAGTGGATGGTACCAATGTTCTAAGGCAGTAAGAAATATTTGGAAACTCTCCCTGCAACTCTTTTGCCCTTTTCAGTGGAAACCATGCATAGAGACAGCAGCACCGTAAGATGGAAGCATGAGGAATCCATAAATCAATACTTGGAGCTTACCTGGAAATCCACTGGAACTGCAGTAGAATTAAAACAGGTAGAAATGCAAATTTGCTTATTCAGTCTAATCTCATTAATGCAGACACATGCAAGAGACTTAATAAAAAGCCCAGTAATTGATTCAAAATCTTCAAGTTAAAGGGAATCAGTATGCTCTCAGCTTGGAGTATCAGAAAATTTGACCATAAATTATTTAAACAGTAGGAAATGTAATCCCTCATACAAAAATCGTTCTGGGATTGTAACTCAGAGACTGTGTTCACAACGTGCCTGCAGCAGCTCCAAAGATGACATTATGAATGTGAATATCCAAGACCAGGAGAATACATTCCACTCTCATGTCTCGGGTCTAGCAGTGAGAAAGATTTGTATCACTTTTATATTTTACAATGCCCTTTTATAACTACATGTCCAGTGTTGTACCATGTTCTCCTGTCTAAACTGATTACTACAATCAAATAGGACAGCAAAGTTAGTCTTGTAGTCAAATATTCATTACCTGGGCTGGAAAACCCAAGAAATGAATGGTTGCTTAATTCCTAAATAAACTCGGGTTTCTATTGGCAATGGAAAAAAGTAAATTTATATGATAACTACTTAGTAGAAAATAGTGTCCAAATCCAAGAAACTTAGAGAACTAAGTACAAATTTTTCTCGATGTGATACATCCAAATTCAATACAATTTTAAGCTCAAACTATGGCTAAAACATACTACTATATCTTTAAAGTTTCTTTCTTTTCCCAGGAGGTCAATGGATCAATGTTTTTAGTAGCTGCAAACATGTTTTCACTGAGTTAACCCAACATAGGAGTAAAAAATGGTTCCAACTGGAGTACAATTTTCATACAATGCTCAACTATTAATTCAACTTCTTTTTAAATCACAAATGAGTTCCACTATTGGCTTCCTGATTTTGAGTTATGACCTTCATTGATTCTAGCTCATGCTAAACTAGTTGCATTGGTGTTAGATAGACAATACTGAGTTAAGAAACATTCACTTTTAAATATTAGAACGTGTGAATATTTTTAGGTTAGGGTCCATTTAGGTGTAAAAATTGATTTGATTTGCCATTTAGAATTCTTGCAAACATTAATGAACCCTGATTTTAAAGGATATTTTATATTTAGAGAACTCCATATTTATTTAATGCATGTCAAAGATGCTGCATGATGAAAACATTCTAAGTATGACGAATATTCAGGAGCTAAATGAAAGAATCCTATTTTATGCCTAAAAATATCATAGTTTGCAGATGTGATTTCTACGCTAATCCAATATGAAAATCCACAGTGTGTATGCTTTTAAAGAGTTTGTATTATAATCCTCACCCCTTCAAAGTATGAATTTAAATGATTGGTGCTAATGTGCACACAGAAACAGGTGGGTTATTGGCTCTTCAGAGTCACTGGAGTGAGGAGATGCATGATGTGTGAAATGAGAAATCTGACCCAAAGCTCAGAGGGAGTTGAGAAAGGACTGTGTCGTGATCCCTGGCAGGGCCCTCTTAGTGCTTGTGTGAGAATCACACAGGTCTATAATAGAAGCTTCCTGAGTCTCATCTCAGAGCCAGGAGAGGGCAGGCAAATGTGCTTTAATGAGCTCTTCATGCCTGTCCTTGTTTGAGTACATCTTTCTTACTCCTCCAGCTACCTAGAGTTGTAACAATTAATAGTCCACATTATACCAATGGGAGTTTGGAAGTAATTTTGTGTCTGTTGGTTTCCAGACCAGTTTTAAGACTGGCAATACAACAGGGACCTATGAACATGGGTGTGATAGCACTCAGTAACACAGAAGTTATGTCCCAAATATGCACAATGGTGTGAATCAACAGGCATGTGCACATCCTACCTCAGCTGCACCTAGGATTGATTATCCAATGCCAACAGGATATTCTCAATAAGACTTTAGAAGTATATGTAAATGTTTTTCACAACTGTTCTTTCTATTCTGTGTTATCAGAAAAGACAGTTATTTAAGAAACATGGGAAATACAGAAATGACTGCAGTGCAGTGGTAATTATGATACACTTTTTTGCTATTTAAGTTGGATATATCTCTACTTTCCTGAAACAATTTTTATTTATTTATTTTTTTTTGTATTAGAAAATGCAGGTAGTGTTTTCAGAAAAGTAACTGCATAGTTATTTGAAATAAAGTAAATGAAGGCCGGCACCGCGGCTCAATAGGTTAATCCTCCGCCTTGCGGTGCCAGCATACAGGGTTCCAGTCCCGGTCGGGGCACCAGATTCTGTCCTGGATGCCCCTCTTCCAGTCCAGCTCTCTGCTGTGGCCCGGGAGTGCAGTGGAGGATGGCCCAAGTCCCTGGGCCCTGCACCTGCATGAGAGACCAGGAGAAGCACCTGGCTCCCGGCTTCGGAACAGCGCAGTGTGCCGGCCACAGCGCGCCAGCCGCAGCGGCCATTGGAGGGTGAACCAATGGCAAAGGAAGACCTTTCTCTCTGTCTCTCTCTCGCTCACTGTCCACTCTGCCTGTCAAAAAAATAAAAAAAGAAGAAATAAAGTAAATGAAGGCAATGCATGGCCTTACAATAAAAATATTTGAAGACTGAGAAAAAAAATAGTCTATCACAAAGTGTTAGGTGGGAATTATTCCTTCTTTCTAGATGAGGATTTTTTTTTTTTTTGAAAGTCAGAGTTGCACAGAGAGAGGAGAGGCAGAGAGAGAGAGAGAGGTCTTCCATCTGATGGTTCACTCCCCAATTGGCCACAAAAGCCAGAGCTGTGCCAATCTGAAGCCAGGAGCTTCTTCCAGGTCTTCCACGTGGGTGTAGGGGCCCAAGGATTTGGGCCATCTTCTACTGTTTTCCCAGTCCATAGCAGAGAGCTGGATCAGAAGTGGAGCAGCTGGGATTAGAACCGGTGCCCATATGGGATGCCAGCACTGCAGGCCAGAGTGTTAACCCATTGTGCCGCAGCACTGGTTCCAAGATGGAGAATTAAGATTAATGAGACTTACCTCTTAATCTGATTCCTTTTAGCAAGCCATTTTGTCTCCTGAGGTTTACACCTCTCCACCTATGTCTTCTATATAAGAAATAACACAAATCAACCTATCATCATAACAGCAAACACTTATTGGCAATATACACTGTGAGTAAGGCTCTGGATTAAATTTTTATGAAGACTGCTGCATTTAATACTCATAGGAACATCTAAAATACACACAAACATTGTCTTTACAGATGAGAGAATGGAGGTGCAGAGAAGTTGAATGACTTCTCTAGTGTTACTTGAAATATCACAGCCTGGTCTCTGAACACTTTCTCAGGGAAGGGTGTTGCTTTCTTTCAACTCCAGTCACGGATATGGGTTTGGACAAAGACAGGTGCACTGGAATCAAGGTAGAGCACTTAGACTCTTTCTTGAACTTCACTTAAAGCTCAGTCACTAGTCCCTAGAATCCTTGTTTCTACCTGGTGTTTTTATTATATTTGTTAGATATACTTGTAGGAAGGAGGATACCAGAAAAAAGAGGAAAGAGGGGCATATTGGAAAAAAGGGAGAGGAAAGGAGAGAATTGAAGAAGAGAATGGTAAAGTGATCTCCTTCCGTGTATTATTCTAGTCTTCAATAAATATATCTACTTTTTTAGTAAAGGCAGAGTTATAGAGAAAGCAAGAGACAGAGAGTGTGAGATAGAGAGTGAAGGAGATCTCCCATCATATAGTTTACTCCCCAAAGGGCCACAATGGCTAGGGATGGGCCAGGGTTTGCATTCTACCAAAGTCTCCTACATAGGCACCAGGGACCCAATCATTCGGGCCATCCTCCACTGTTTTCCCAGGTACCCTAGCAGGGACCTGTATCAGACATGGAGCTTCAAGGACTTGAACCAATGCTCTGATAGGGGATTCTGGCTTATCAAGCCTTGTCCCTATCTGTTTTGCCACAACATGGCACCGAATTAAAATTTTTTTGAAGAGTCCCGTGCTTAAATTGAACTCAGTGTTTTGAGAAATTCTAAAGCAGTATCAGGTTCTTCACAAGATCACTAAAGGTAAATCTGCTCCTTGAGATAATCTCTTAATCATAGAATAGCCAGAAGTCAAATTATGTTCATAATGTCCTTTAAGAAAATCTTCCAACTTAAATCTCCCAATCAGCTTAATCCTACGTATATAAACAAAAACTGACACTATTAAAATCTGTTAAATTGGATTTATTAGTGCAGTGCTAAAGGAACACAGTTTTTTTGTTGTAAAGTATTGAAGTTTTGATAAAGTCTTCTTTGTCTAAAACACTCAATAATTATTCCTAAAGTTTCCTATTGCATTTATTTATAATAAGAGAATTCAAATGATTCATAATATATTTGTAATGTAAAGAGTGTGATTAATTTAGCATGGTAGTAAAAGATAATTTGTATACAGTTTGATATTTCAGAAACTTAGGATGGCAGCTCAAATAATTTGCAGATGCATTTTTGACATACTTAGATGAAATAAATGGCACATTATGATTTCACAACTAAATAATGGCAACCAAAAAAACTTGTTTCTGTACAATCAACATTCATCTCTAGCAAATCAACCAGTAAGGCAACCCTCAGCTCTACATATTCAGTGAAGCTGTTTCTGATAGGAAAAGACTTGATAGAAGTTCTGTCTTTCAAAACTATAAATATAGTGATAACACTGATAAAAGTTACTAAAACATATTTTGATCCAGCTACCTGCCACTGTACCTGGGAAAGCAATGGATGATGGACAAGCTGCTTGGGTCCTTGACACCCCCATAGGAGTTTCTGGATCCTAGCTTCTGCCTGAACCAGCTCTAGCCATTGGGGTCATTTGGGGAGTGAACGATTTGAAGGAAGATTTCTCTCTCTCTCTTTATCCATGGATCCCTCCCTCCCCTCCTCTCTTTCTATCTCTCCTTGCCTCTCTGTAATCCTACCCTTCAAAGAAGGAAAGAAATCTTTCAAAAAGGATATAAAGTAAACTGTACACGTGTATGGTCCTTTAAATTTTAAATAAAATCACTACATACCTAATTTAATTTAATCTTCATGAAATTCTTGGAAGAATAAGTGAACAAAGAATTATCATTTTGATATTTGGCCAGTGCCACAGCTCACTAGGCTAATCTTCTGCCTGTGGCACCAGCACCCTTGGTTCTAGTCTCAGCTGGGGTGCCGGATTCTGTCCTGGTTGCTCCTCTTCCAGTCCAGCTCTCTACTGTGGCCCAGAAGGGCAGTGGAGGATGGCCCAAGTGCTTGGGCCCTGCACCTGCATGGGAGACCAGGAGGAAGCACTTGGCTCCTGGCTTCGGATCGGCGCAGTGCAGCTGCCATAGCAGCCATTTTGGGGGTGAACCAATGGAAAAAAGGAAGACTTTTCTCTCTGTCTTTCTCTCACTAACTCTGCCTGTCAAAAAAAAAAATAAAGAATTATCATTTTGATATCGAACATAAGATTTTTGAGGCTCAGGGAGAACTAATTCATGGAAATGCCTGGGCTGCATAAGAAATAGTGATGGATAGGTAGAGGAAAAAATTAAAAGATTTTTTATGGAAACGGAAAAATAAATAAAACTAAAAAAAAGTTTTAAAGAATATATGTAGGAATTTAAAGGTGACCAAGGTATCAAGGGAGAGAATGTGGTGCATAGAAAGTGGTAGACAATACCACATACTGAGCTGTAGGTCATGCATTGTAGGGTAGATATAGTAAGCAATTTACCTTCTCCAGTCATAAGTTTACCCATGTTAATATCTGCATCACCAGGGTTTTTATGGTGACAAAAAGGATACATTTGGCGATGTATGAAAGACACCCATAGGAAACTCTCTGTGAAGAACAGTCACTGAGATAATAACCCTAAGGAAAGTGAAATAGAAGCTGCCTTTGGGGTTTGTGACCCTGGAAGCAATGTAGAAAAGTAGAAAGCAATGAGACCTTGAGTTCAGGGTGATAAAGAATGTAGCATCATTTTAACATAAGCAATTCTATTGTTCTCCCACAAATCCTTCACTGGTTTCCAATGATGTTTGGAATAAATGCCCTATTCCAAACTATTATCTTTCAATCATTAATGAGCACTGGGCTTGTGGGCTTCTCTAGGAGTAGGAAGTACATGCTTGAGCAGTGTTTCCACTGCACTATCCTGTTGATTTATCTCTCAAAGAGCTCTTCTTGCTCTCTGATCTCCAGCCACACTGAGATTATTTTATTTCCTTTTAGTTAGTCTACCAGGAACTGGTCTCAATTGAAAAATTCCTGTTCAGATAAGAGTTCCATGATCTTTTGTCCTTTAGTATTTCTTAGGTAACTGTTAAATTTTTAGATTATAAAACGTATATTTATGCATTAATAATTGTGCAATTAAATTATTGACAAAGAAATATTGAAGTATCAGCTAACATCAGCTGAGGTTCTCTGAACCATGGTACTCTGGACAATAGGAAGATACAAAAAGGAGACCCCATCAGATAGATTTCTAATTTGCTGAGGGATATGAACCATTTCTATGTCATTTCAAGATAACCACACAAGGTATGCCTGATATATGATAGTGATTAATTGCTGAATTAAGAAGAAAATATTCTCTAAGTGTGAGAGTTGGACAGAGCATGGGTCTGTCCGCTGTTCAAAGAACTATGCAAGAAATCATCAAGGGATTTAGGAATCATATATCTAAAGACTGCTACAATGATTCTAATTTGAAATAAGGTATTCTTAAAGTTATTAAAGCCTGTGGATTAATAGTGTGTGAGGACATGCATATATGCATGTGTCTGTGTATGTGTGTTTTTTTCTCTTCATTTGTGCGCATTTTTTATGTATCTGTGTTTTGCTTTGCATATTTCTTGGAGAGAGTAAGTGGAGCATGTGACAATGAAGCCAGTGTTTTGAAAGTAGTGGGAAATGTGCCACTTGATGGATGTCATTTGGCTTTGGCGCCCGTTCCAGGACTCTACCATGGTAACATTACTAAAAATCTTCACAAATAATCCATTTTATGGAGAACGTGATCATAATAAATTAGACAATGCTCACTCAACAAAATTGAACAATTTTAGACCCTTATGATATGACAACAGACATATACTTGGTTACTTGCATACTTTCAATAGATACATATCCTACAGCTATCTTACACAAGGTAAATACAAAATATAACTGACATTTTGATATTATTTTAGAGACATGATGATCTTGAATATCTACTAAATCTGAGGAGCATTTTCCCTGTTACAGACAGCAGCTTGCTTCATCAGTTTCAACAGCTTTATTTTATTTTCCAATTTGACAAGAAGTACAAATGTAGAAGACAAGTATTCCACTGTGTCCATGGATATGGTGTCATTGAAAAATTATATTTTGTCACCAATTAACTAGTGGAAAAAAACATTGCACCTAGCAAAGTCACGATAGGATAAGTCTGAAATCAGTTTAGAACATCTATGAAATAAATAGAGAGTATAATTACAAAATTCTAAATTCCTAGGAGTTTTTTCTTAATCATTTCATGAGCATGGGTTTAGTGGTTGGATCTGGGATGAGAAAGTTCAGGTCATGATCAGCCAGGAAAATGGGTATTTTTGAAACCTGGAGCTGAGCAAGTCAAAACTTATCATTCCTCTAAATACAATTTCCCTAAAATCTATTCTAAATCAGAAATACAATTTGTCATTGGATGTTAACATTACATCATGTCATTGCTTCCATTATTTACTATATTTTGGAGTTACATTATTTATATTTATTTATTTGGTTAATGTGTCCCTACTTCAAGTATGGACGCTGTGAGGTCATGGACTTTGCTGATAATATTCACATCTATTTCCTTAATTTCTCAAAGGGTGCTCCAAACAAAGGGGTTTCTAAGAAAATATTTATAGTGAAGGATATGAAAATAGTACCAGGAATCACAAAAGATAGAATAACCATGGCATTATAACATGATAATTATCTGCTCAGGATTTTTCTACATGTTTTGCTCCTGTACCTTAAAACATTTCATATGACTGTAGAAAAAATATATCATTTAAAACATTCAAAACCAGAAAGTGCTCACTGAATTTATTATAGAGTTATGTTGATGACTTTATTTCATTATAATTTTAACACTGGTTCCTCCCATGTGAATTAAATGGACTAATTGTGAATACCAGCATGATTTTACCATTGGAGGAAGAATAATCTTTTCATTTATTATCACTTGTGTATATATTAAATTACTTATTCCTGTTAACAATTCTTGGGTGGCTGATGTCCATCAACATAATCTTCATGAGTTCTACAAAAAAATTGGTTCTGATAGGAATAAAGTTAAAGGAAGCTAGATGGGAATGGGATTGTGCACAGTGTACTGTGAGAACACTGACAAGTAGACCCTTACCTGAGCAATGGTGAAGGAAGTCTGTGTGAGAATGATGAACAGGAAAAGGTAGAGGCAAGATCAGTCTGAAGAAGCTAATTTCATGGCAAACATGGAAATGAAACTTTCTGGTATTACTCTGCAGGTTATATTTCAGAATTCTGAGAGATAAAACTGTCACAACAGGTGAGAGTAATATCACAGGATCATTTCATATCATGCACACTAGAGGTAATGTACATTCAAAACTTACCTGCCATCCTTTATAACTAAAGCAAGAATAGTATCATTATAGCACAGGAAGCAAGAGCTTGCAAGATCAGTAGACTGAGTTAGAAGCAGATAATAATAGCAGATAGCAGATAGGGTGATAGTGCGTTCTAAGGGTAAGAGGTAAGCCTTCTTAAACAACAGAGCAAAGCTGGAGTCATCACAATACCAGATTTCAAGACATACCACAGGGCAGATATAATCAATGCAACCTGGGACTGGTGCAAAAAAAGAGACATAGAAAAATGGAATATTAGAGAAAAGCCAGAAATTAATCCACCCTTCTACAACACACTAATCCTTGACAAATGAGCTGAAACCAATCTCTGAAAAAAGGAGAGTCTTTTCAACAAATGGTGCTGGGGAAGGTAGATCTATGTGTGCAGAAATGTGAAACAAGACTCCTATTTTACACCTTATACAAAAATCAACACAAAACAGATCGAAGGTCTAAATCTATGACCTGATATCATCAAATTATTAGAGGAAAACAACTTGGATACTCTGTAAGACATTGGCATAATCAAAGATTCTTGGAAAAGACCAGAAGCACAGAAAATTAAAGTGAAAATAGGCAAATGGGATTACATCAAGTTAAGAAGCTACTGCACAGCAAAGGAAACACACAATAAAGTGAAGAGGCAACCGACAGAATGGGAGAAAATATTTGTGAACTATGCCACTATCAAAGGATTAATATGGCCGGCGCCATGGCTCACTTGGTTAATCCTCCACCTGCGGCACCAGCATCCTATATGGGTGCCAGGTTCTAGTCCCGGCTGCCCCTCTTCCAGTCCAGTTCTATGCTGTGGCCTGGGAGGGCAGTGGTCAATGGCCCAAGTGCTTGGGCCCCTGTTCCCACATGGAAAACCACGAAGAAGCACTTGGCTCCTGGCTTCGGATAGCACAGCACCGGCCATTGTGGCCATTTGGGGAGTGAATCAATGGAAGGAAGACCTTTCTCTCTCTCTCTCTCTCACTCACTGTCTATAACTCTGCTTGTCAAATAAAAAAAAAAAAAGGATTAATATTCAGGATCTGTAAAGAGCTCAAGAAACTCAACAAAAACAAAACAAACAACCCAGTTAGAATGAGCAAAGGAATTGAGCAGACCATTTTTTTTTTTTTTAAATTTTTTTGACAGGCAGAGTGGACAGTAAGAGAGAGAGACAGAGAGAAAGGTCTTCCTTTGCCATTGGTTCACCCTCCAATGGCCACCGTGGCCAGCGCGCTGTGGCCGGTGCACCATGCTGATCCGATGGCAGGAGCCAGGTACTTCTCCTGGTCTCCCATGGGGTGCAGGGCCCAAGGACTTGGGCCGTCCTCCACTGCACTCCCTGGCCTCAGCAGAGAGCTGGCCTGGAAGAGGGGCAACCAGGACAGAATCCGGTGCCCCAACCAGGACTAGAACCCGGTGTGCCGGCGCCTCAAGGCAGAGGATTAGCCTAGTGAGCCGCAGCACCGGCCTGAGCAGACCATTTTAAAGGATGATATACAAATGGCCAACAGACACAGAAAAATATGCTCAGGATCATTAGCCATTAGAGAAATGCAAGTAAAAACCACAGTGACTTTTCACTTCACCCCGCTTAGAGTGACTATAATCCAAAAATCAGAAAATAATAAATGCTGGTGGGGATGTAGAGAAAAACATCCCATAATACACTGTTGGAAGGAATGAAAACTAGTACAACCATTATGAAAGACTGTATGTAGATTTGTCAAAAGATCTTAAAATTGATGTACCATACAACCCACCCATTCTTTTCTTGGAAATTTACCCAAAGGAAATGAAATCAGAATATGAAAGAGTTAACTGTACACCCATGTTTATTATAGCTCAATTCACAATAGCAAAGTCATGGAATCAACCCAGATGCCCATCAACTGATGGCTGGATAAATGATTGAGGTATATATGTATATACATAGATATATATATCAAATTATATATATTATAAATATAATTCCATTATATATATATAATGGAATAATATTCAACAATAAAATGAATGAACATACTGTCATTTGCAAGAAAATGGATGTAACTGCAAATCATTATACTTAACAAATAATCCAATCTCAAAAAGACAAATATCATGTATTCTCTCTGATATATGGCAGTTAATATAGAGTACATAAAATGTTTAAGAATGAAATGGTCAGTTTAGGATATGATAGTTGTTTTTATCCCTTGTCTATACTATTGTAGAACTGTGGTCTTTTTTTTTTTTTTTTTTTTTGACAGGCAGAGTGTACAGTGAGAGAGAGAGACAGAGAAAGGTCTTCCTTTTGCCATTGGTTCACCCTCCAATGGCCGCCGTGGCCAGCGCGCTGCAGCCGGCACACAGCGCTGATCCAATGGCAGGAGCCAGGTACTTCTCCTGGTCTCCCATGGGGTACAGGTCCCAAGCACTTGGGCCATCCTCCACTGCACTCCCTGGCCACAGCAGAGAGCTGGCCTGGAAGAGGGGCAACCGGGACAGAATCCGGCGCCCCGACCGGGACTAGAACCCGGTGTGCCGGTGCCGCAAGGCAGAGGATTAGCCTAGTGAGCCGTGGCGCCAACCTCTGTGGTCTTATTACTTTTACTTGTTGAATATTGATTAGTGGTGAATTAAGCCTGTGCATATAGAGTGGATTAAAATTATGTCTTTGCAAAACCTGAACAAGAGAAGAGAGGGAGAGAAAGATATTGGAGGGGATCAGGGGAGAGAAGGAAGTGAGGTTGTCTTCTTGGAACTCTACCTATGGAACACAGAAAATCTGTTCTCTATATATTAATAATTAATTTTAAAAATAAAGGTGCGAATAAAATACAAATAGCATATATACATGAGCATATTTATTATAGATATTAGAGGCCAAGAAGTCTCACAATGTGCTATCTGCGAGCTAGAGGCCCAGAAAAGCTAGAAATGTAATTCCTTGTGAGCCCAAAGGCCTGCAAGCAGGAAGCTTCAATATAGAGCACAGAGAATGCATGTCTCACTCAGGGAGAGAAAGTGAATTCACATTTTCTCCTTCTTCCACCTTTTGTTCTTCTGAGCCCACAAAGAAATGGGTGATGCTCCTCCACATTGGTGAGGGCTGATCTTCCTACTCAGTCTCCTGATTCACATGTAATCTCTTGCAGAGACTCCCTCACAAACACACCAAGATATAGTGTTTTGCCAGCTATCTAGTCGTCCCTTAACCCAGCACAGTAAACTAAAATTAGCCACCAAAGTAACCAATGTTGTCATCTTATAGATTCAGAAATTTACCTTGTTTAGTCCATCCAGAATTCTCAGTAGCTAAGGATGAAAAAATTCATATGAGACAGATAATGTTATGTCTAACTATAAAAAATAACACTTATATCAACTTGTCAGTCTATTTTCATCTGGGCAACAGCTTAGAACCTGAACAAGAGGGGGGCAAATTTATTGATAAAGATGTTAAAATAACCCTCCCCTCCCAAAAACACATAAACACACAAAAAGATATTAGCCCTGTTACCCTCCCCCAGCCCCTAGTTCCCAATCATGGACAACTAATAGTCTACTCACTGTCTTTATAGATTTGTCTTTTCTTCTCATTGCACGTATAGGGAATTATACAATATGTGATGCACTCACATAGCATAATGTTTTAATTTTCATCTATATTTGTATCACTACTTTTCTTTTTTTACAGCTGAATAATATTCTGTTGGAGGGATAATCTGCATGTTAATCCATTTGTCTGTTGTATACTTTGCTTTTTGCTTTGTGGCTATAAATAATACTCATGTAATCATGTGCTTCTTGTGTGACCATACAATTTGTTTTTTCTTTTTGTTTATCTAGGTATATGGTAATGCTGTTAGTATGTGTTTTATATTAAGATTATATATGTGTGTACTATTTGGGTATGGGATATGAGTGTGTGGATGTGTGGAGGGTGACGGATTGATTGTTTGAAGAGATGAAAGGAGTGCAATAGAACTTATATATGAATATAGTTTTATATTTTAACAACAAATGTGTTTGTTTCTTTACACATAAAATAGGCATACAGACACAGCATATATTTAAAGTATGTGCACTTAAAATACATAGAATTGAAATAACAATTTATGATTTTCCTCTGTAAAATAAAATATCTAAACTCTAAATAAAAAAATGTTATAATTAACTCATGCTACTGTAATGGGAAAACTAAAAAATTGTGTGCATAGAATAGTTCAAGAGTACTAAAACTAAATGCATGTACATGTATCACTCTTTAAATCCCCTTCACTACAATCTATATTATAAACTTAAAAATCATTTATTATGAAACAGAAGCATGGAGGGGAAGAAAAACAGACAAATCCAACATCTGCTGATTCGTGCTCCAATACAAATAGCTGGGACTGGCCAGATTAAAGCCAGCAGTCAGAAACTCAATCCAGATCTCCCATGTGGGTACCAGAACACACCTCCTTGAGCTGTCACATGCTGCATCCCAGGGTGTACTTTAGCAGTTAGCTGAAATGGGGAGCAGAGCTGAGACTTGAACTCAGACACTCTGAAATGGGATTCGGGCACCCTAACTGGCGTCTTAACTGCTAGACCAAATGCCTGGTACATTTTCTTAAAATATTCTTTCTTCAGATATAAGTTTATTGTACTTGCAGTTCTCAAATTTCTGTGGGGGTGTATTTTTTCCTAAAAATAAGAATATTTTCAATCAGAACTTCATATGTGTGAAGTTGAACATCTTTTCCTTTGATACTGTGTATAACCCTTGCCTATGTTCCTGCTGAAACATGGTCGTTTTACTTTTTACTGTTGAATTCTTTATTTAGTGAGACCAATAAGCCTTTGGCTATACTGTAACTAAAATATGTTATCTCAAAAAATAATAAAGCATTAAATTTTTTCAGATTATAAATATGACTTGTAAAATATTTAGTAAATACGGAATATAAAAGTGAAATCATTTATTATCTAAATAGTTAAATATAAACTATTTCTATTTTATAGGAAATATGTTTATCTTTTTATGTACATAATTTATACATAAATATATATTAATTCATCCTGTTAATGATTCAGTGATAAATCAATGACATTTATTTGAGACAATTGGTACCCTTATATTTTTCAAGGACCCATATCTCTACTTTTAATACTCTAAGACCTTTGATGGAACCTTGTATTTACCATTTTTTTAATTATGAATATTATTAGAAGAACCATCCTTGCACACGTAAATGTACTATTTTACATATTTTTGTCTCATAATAAGTTCCTAGATGTGAAATCCATGTTCTAAATGCATCTATATAATAAAGATGTGGGATTAAATATGAATATTATTCCTTTCCAATACTATCCTTTACAATACTACCATCAAGATTATATTAACTTTTTTCATTGCTCATCACTTTTGGTAGATAAAAATGTATCTAACATGTATATAACATGTGATTGCTGATGAGGCTGAATATCTCTTACTCTTAGAAATACTTTGTTGTTCTGTTCAAGTATATTCTTTATTACTTTTCCGTATTTGTACTGAGATTCAGGTTTGTTCTTTTATTAGTGATTTATTAAATTCTATTAGTACAACTTATTGGATACCATGTGCTAGACACACCTATAGGCACCAAAATTACAGAAGCAAGAAGAAAGAAAAAAACAGTAACAATAGCAAAAATAAATGCATAGCATACACACATACATAGTCCATACATGCAAACTTTAGTTTTACTTCACTAAAGATCAAACATGTTGAAGATACTTTCCTAAATTTTTCAGTAATATGTTATAAATCACTTCTTAACCTAAATGTTGAGATTTATGATCTCACTACTGTTATTTCTCCTTCCCCGGTGATGGTATCCTTTCCTAATTCTAGATTCCTCTATTAGATAAACATTATATTATATGGAGTATTATTAAACTGCAAATTAAGAAAGAAACAACCCCTTTTCGAGATTTCTAAGCATCCTCAGATTAATTTTGAAGAAAATATAGACACTAGGGTCAAATATAGCTTTATTCAATTCTGGGTATCCCTCTACCATCATACTCAGCCTTGTACTATTAGCCAGGAGTGCACACAATGTTAGTAAGACAGAATGGGTCATGAAGATAAGGGAGTTTATTGTTTTGTTGTGTATGTTCTGTCCTAATTTAATTTGTGAAATTAGGAACATGCTTACAAACAAGAAAAAAGACACACTCAAGAATCTTAGCTCCAATGCTCCATCTAGTTAAAGATTTGAGAAATAGTCCTGCCTAAATAGACAAGAATTCTAGCTAAGCTTATTCTATGTGCGCTTTCCAGGTAAACATATTAAATGCCTTGGCTGCAGTAAGAGCTCACATAAGTTCCCATCGAGGCATTTTTCAGACCTTCACTATAAATCTAATTTGAATCTTTTTTGGTCATAGCATTCAATATCTACTCTTCCCACCCCATAATATTATCTTTTCATCATCTTTATCTTTGCTCTTTAAAACAATATTTAAATGTAAGCTGTTAGATTATTATTTCAAATGCACTTATATTGTTTTTAATGAAATCCAGAGAAATATCCAAACTTTGGAGTACTTTGTGTAGCCTAAAAAGTGTCTCAACATGTCTTTAGAAAACATTTTTCTGGGCTGTAAAAATGTTTCTCATAGATGTAATTTTCTAATGATTCTGAAAAAAATAAAAAAAATAACTGTAGGACAACTGCAGATGAGATATCTCTCACACTTTTCTCCCTCTCAAATAAAAGTTTTCTTTTCATTTTAAATGTGTTTAAAATGAAATATATGTGCATGGTACCTCTCTGGCTTTGGATGGGTAACAGAATACTCCAAAGGTTATTCCTACAAGGAAGTGCTAATGGAGTAAATACCTCTGCAGTGGAGGAAAATTTGGAAATATTCTTCATTTTGTTGAAGATGGCAAAGTGGCTATCAGAGTGAATATCTGAATAATCATAAGGAGGAGAGCCATATGCAGGAGTCCTGCTAACCAGTATACTCACCTGGAATTGTTATATAAATAATAATTATTTCAGTCAATACACTGAAATTTATTACTGCCAACTAACCCAATGTAACTAATAAAATCTTATTTTAAGATGATTCTGTATATCAAGTTGGTTATGAGAATTGGAAATGATATTGATGGCTTGAAAATAAGTAATAAATAAAAGCATATAATTAGAAAAAAAGATCAAATATGGAGGTTGGTGCTGTAGCATAGCAGGGTAATCCTCTGCCTGTGGCTCAGGCATCTCAATAATAACCAGTTTGTGTCCCAGTTGCTCCACTTTTGATCCAGCTCTCTGCTCACGGCCTGGGAAGGCAGTCAGTGGAAGATGGCACAAGTACTTGGGTACCAGTACCTACATTGAAGACCCTGAATAAACTCCTGGATATTTGTTTTTGGATCAGTTCAGCTCTGGCCATTTGCAGCCATCTGGGGAATAAATCAGAGGATACAACTTCTGTCAGCCTCTCCCTCTCTCTGTCTGTAACTCTGTCTTTTAAATAAGTAAGTAAATAAATAAATAGATAAAATATGAAAAAAAATAGGTAAAAGCTTGGCCTGTCAATGTGAAGAATATTAGGTGGCTGCTTTATCCCTTCTCAAGTTGAGTGATGTCCTACATCAGCTCAAGAGCTTCATCATTTTATGGGAAGAAGTCTTGGAAATCCAATTTAACAGCAGAATCAGTGTTGCTTTGTGTGTAATTTTATCACCACCTCATCAAAACCATTAGAAAAGTTGTTTTTTTTTTAATTTTAGTGATTGTTTGAGACAGCAAATACTGAAAAATATAAAATTGTGTTTGCTATTCTGGGTCAATGAGAGTAAATTGACCTAGATTCTCTAGTGACTAATTCAAGCTATTTTTTAATTAAAACAATTTACATATATTAAACACTATTGTGTTTCTGATTTTCATAATACTTTAAGGACCATGAGGTATTTTGCAAATATTAAACCCTTTAAATTTCACTAATCTCAATTGCTATGAGAGTTAGGAATTGTTTTAAAGCACCTGAGCACTACCAAAATCCAACCATTTTTTAAGGTAACCGGTTATATGATTGCATAATGTAGACTTTCTTACAGCTGGGCTTTGGAAACAGGAGATGGGCCATGTAATTTTTGGTGTTACTAAGGATACCAAAATCAGAGTGTAGGTTCAGCCATTTCTAGGCTCACCCTTCATTCTGAAGAATGTGGTTTAAAATAGCCTATCTTTGTTTATGTATAGGCCAAAGACCATTCAAAAGTGCCCTTAACTTATACAAATAACTCAAAGTGTACTTACAGGACACAGCTATTAATTGGGCCAATGTTGGGGGTGGCGCTGTGGCACAGCAAGTTAATGCCCTGGCCTGAAGCAGCATCCCATACGGGTGCTGGTTCTAGTCCCAGCTGCTCTTCTTCCAACCCAACTCTCTGCTATGGCCTGGGAAAGCAGTGGAAGATGGCCCAAGTCCTTGGGCCCCTGCACCCACTTGGGAGACCCGGAAGAAGCTCCTGGCTCCTGGTTTCAGATCGGAGCAGCTCCGGCCATTGCAGCCATCTGGGGAGTGAACCATCGGATGGAAGACCTCTCTCTCCCTGCCCTCCTCTCTCTGTGTAACTCTGACTTCCAAATAAATACATAAATCTTAAAAAAAAAAAAAAAATGGGCCGATGTTGTCTGCCTTTCTCTCTTTCTAGGCCTTTCCAATGCCAAGGGCATTATAAGTCATGCTAGCTTCTTTATCTGTTTTTGCAGAAGGACCTCCAAAAAATCAAACCAAAGTAAGTCATTTCCATAACATTTAGCTTTATGTCTTTGGAAATACACACAATATACACACCACTGGAAGTGTATATGCATACATTTATATGTGTGCTTTCTATGAGAGCTATGACGAGCTAGAGCATACAAAAAAGTATATGAAAATGTGAAAGTAATTGTAAATTTTGACTAAATAAAGAGTGATTGACTGATTTTAAATCTAAATTCATTCAATCTTAGGGGAAACCATTTTATCTAGCAGTCCTGATGTTCACAGGCCCAAGTGCCTGGGTTCAGTTCTTTTTCTGTCTCCTGACTCCAGCTTTCTGGTCTTGCAGACTGTGGGCAGCAATGGTAATGACTCGAATAATTGAGGCCCTGACTCTGGCTCTAGGTTGACCAGTGGCTGGGAGATCTCTGTCTCCCAACAGTCTCTAGGATTCATTCATTCAACCACTGCTTTATTCATTTATGGAACACTAGAACCAGGTGCTATTAGATTTGAAGAAAGTCAAGAATCCTAATATGAAGTCTTCCTTTCTGACATGTAATTTTATGCAAAAAAAAAAAAAAAAAAAAAAAAACCAGAAAGAAAGCTGGCTGTGGGGAGCAACTCGGACTAGACTAAGTTACTGGAATTAAGACTTATTCTATGCATCTGCTCTCCCACAATATGGTGCTGGGAGAGGAGTAAACAACTTCTACACAGCTGCCTCCAGTTCGACCAATAACCTGCAGGAGCTGATCCTGCTCCTGATTGGAGGAGAGCAGCATACTCAGCGTGTGGGTAGCAGAGTTGGGATTGGTGGAAGAGGACTATAAAGGAGGAGAGAGACAACATGCACCAGGAACATCTAAGGGGAACATCCGGATAACATCTGAGCAGCCCCCGAGAGAGCCGGCCGGCGGTGTGCCACTCCCCCGCGGAAGTGGGGAAAGTGGCAGGGGGAGCCGCCCTTCCACGGAGGTGGAAGAATCGGCAGCCAACCCGGGAAGAACCAGCAGCAAACCCGGGAAGGGCCGAGCAGACGAAAGAACAGCGCAGGGTCCTGTGTCGTTCCTCCACGAAGAGGGGGAGCGACAGCTGGCTAAAATTAAAGTTTATATTTTCTGCAATATTTAAAGAACTGCTACTATGTAGAACTTGCAGTTTCTGGTTTTAACTTTGCTGACCTCGGGCAAGTCAATTGTTTCCTGGAAAAGCTTTCTTGAATAAATGGGAACAACAAGAGCATGAACAAGAGCATGGCTATGATAATTAAATGAAGTAATGTCTAAAGTACAAATAAGCTAGAATTAGGAAGTTAGCATTAAGTGCTGGATCTATGGACTGAAGTTATTCTACCAATAGTTTGTTCTTTCAGAAGCAAGGTATTCTGCAGATATAGCACACTAAGTAACCATGTCTTCATTTGGCAATAGAAAAAAAAAAAAGAAAAACAGAAACAGTGTACATTTAAGTGAAATTCAGTTTCTTGCAAGTTTTTGGCAGTTGTAGAACTATCTGATAGGTGTTATTTGCAAATTTTTCCCTATCTGGGCTTAGTCCAGTTGGATTTAGAAAGGGCAGTGATTATTTTTGGGTAAACTCAATTTTGTGTACAAGTCATCAGTAGAGGCATATTTTTTCTCTTTCCCTTTTTCTTTCTAGTAAATTATAACGGGTCGTGTATGAATGAATGCATTTGTGTCATAAAATGAAATAAAGTGCTTATCTAATCTTTTTAAGAAAAGGATAAGTGGAAATACATGCATGGACTTAATACATTGTCATCTGCCCTAGTTGATCCCTTTGTGGGTTTCCTTAGAATTTAAACTTACATACATTATACACTGTAGCTTCTTGGTGAAGGATGCAGGTCACATTCAGTCAATAGTGTCTAAGGGAGAAGTCCCCAGACTGGCATATTTGAATTGTCATATTTTGAATTGTGTCAATATTGTGGGCTAATCCCACTTGTGGTACCTTTGTAATGATGTTTGAAGATGCTTATGATGATGATAAATTCATTTATTGAGAATAACAGAAGCTGTATTTGTTATTGAGAATTTTGATTATATGTTTTATAAGAATGTTGAAGGATAGTAAGCAGTTTCTTTTTCTGTTTCAGCAGACATGATTTTTTCTTAAGATGCAATTGTCACAATCCATACATCCCAGGATAATCCTGAGGCATGGTGGATTACTTTGGCTTCCATGGCTGGTCCTTGCCTTCACTTACTCAATACTCATGCTACAAGTATGTACTCTGCACTAATTGTTTACGGAAAGATTTGTGTATCTCCAAAGTGTGTAAAACTCTAAGATTATTTGTATGATTATTATTTTGGCTCAAACTTTATTTTAATCTTTATTTGTGACTAAAGTTTTAGCATCTCTAGGCTATTTATGACATTAATATTTGGAGATGTAGTAAAGTTTTCAAACAGTTTTTCTTTGGTGGATGTTTTTTCTTTATTTACTTTGTAGTTAAAACAGATTCCTACTTGTTATGCAAACATAATTGACAGCCTCTGAGAAGTAACGTTAAACATCTCAGAACATTACAGGGAAATTTAATCATGTTATGGTGTATCACAGGGGTTTGTGTTTATAACATACCATTCTACAACAGTCATAAAACCATGTAATTTCTTTATTTCATGTGTTCATCATTAATCCTCAAATAGTTTGTTAATCCACAAAATTCAGCCATGCTTTTCAAATGTCTATATCTGAAGTAATAAGATATCTTCTTATATTGTTTAGGAACTGATTCTGAAGATGTTTTGCAAAGAAGTGTTTCTCAATAAATGGCCTTTTGATGTGATAAATCAATATTAAACTTGAAACTATAAAGCATGCCCTACCTCTTCTAAAGGACTGGATTCTTCTTGTTACTTCTTCGACAAGAAATTATCCAGAAATTTTCCACAAGGCCTGCCTTTAATGAAACTCTCATGTTAGACTCTAGATGCCTAGAAATACCTTCTTGACGGCTTACTCCCGATCATGTGGTCTTATTTCATTACGATTATCATTATAGCCCTGGCTAGGGGGTTCTGCTTAGTTTTCCAGAGTTACAATTCCCTATTGACTATGATTAAACTGTTTTTGGATTCACAGGCCTGGAAAATTTAAACAATCCAATTTAATGAAAAACAATTTCCATAGCCATCTGGCAATGATCTGAATATTTCTAGAAGTTAACTTTTTGCATATTAAACTTCTGAAAGAAATAATTAAATCAGTTTTCAAAATAGCCCACGTGGAAAGAGAGTCAGTGCTGTATGCTCCCACCAGCCCACTGATTTGTGTATCTGTTGTGCTTTCTCAGTGGTTTAGGAGCAAAGCAGAGCATTTATACAAATTATAATTGATGCGGGCCTGAGTGCTGAGGATTCTGGAATAGCCTCTTGGGTAAGTCAGATAGTTAGAGACTCACAAATTAATCTTATCTGCTTGGATTCTTTCATCAAGGCAAGATTTAAATCAATTAATTATAATTTAGGAAATTTTAAAAGCCACAAAGCTTTCATAATGAAAATTGTGTTTAGGTAATTAAGAAGAAAGTTTTTTCCATTTGAAAAGATAGCTCCACAAAATGCCACTTTGCTCATTCCTGAAGTTGCCTATAAACTTTATCATTTTGTTTTTGTTTTCTTTCTCAAGAACAATATAAAAATAATGAAAAAAGTTAACCAGTTTTTGATTATAATGTTTCAGTTCTTTAAACATAAAACCCCTTAAAGAAATAGATTAATTTTGTGTTATTTTGAATCCTTCAATCCTGAATATGATTTGTGTAACTGTTAAATGACTTTATCTATTTGCTCTCTAGGAGAAATTTGAAAACAAAACAATCAAACATGTCATTGAACCTAAAAAGTCATTTTAACCTAGTTTATTAGTTGACAGAGCTGGTAAAATATACCATCTAAACATATATATTGAGTCTTCTGTGAAAGTCTGTGCAGATAAAAATCGAGAAAACTTGGAGGTACTTTAATAAACTTTTTGTCAAGTATTCATCATATGTTAAGACCAGGTGGAGTAGAGTTGATTTTATAGTCAAATTTGAAAAGTGTTTCTTCTCTTCCAATTTCTGTCACTTTTGTGTGACCATAAGCCACACCCCTTTATGGTACTCACATTCTCTAAATATAGATAGATAATAATACCAACAATAATCACCGAGTTAAGTAAAATAAGAATGTGAAAGGGGAAATATTAGGTGCAGTTCCTTTGAATATCATTTGAATATATTTCCATGGAATTCAGGGCACTGATAGATACTTCAGTTAACAGAATATAAAGTTTATGCAAATAAGAAATCCTTTGCTTTATCACCCAACTCTTGGGGAAATGAATGTATTTCATAGAAGCCAAATATATTTTATTTCATTTTAAAGTTGAACATTCACGGGTAGCCAATATCCACATTAATGATTTTGGTAAACCTAAATCCAAGATACATTTGGAATCTTAATCTTAAGCAACAGTAATAAAATATTTGATTGAGCTGACAAAACATTAGCAGTTTGCGTAAGTAATTATGTTAGTGTCATTAATAAAAATTTGCTTACAAAGTCAGTGGCCTTTTGTAAAAGAAGCAAATTTAAAGCTCTAGACTACTTTATATTATTCTCAGGCCTCTTTTTGTCTTTTTTGGCTTTCACTCTTACCAAGGTAATAATCCTCAGGAAGCAAAAAAGACCTTAGTCTGTCCCTGCTGTTTATCACTTTCCTGAAATCATAATCCTCTCTGTTAACTGTGATCATCTCTGCAGGAATTAATTGTGATGTCACGAAGGATTATGACATTAAGTGGGAAACAGGCAGCAGGAAACTAGCTCTACGAAGAGCAACATCTCTTTCATATGAAAGTAGGTGTTGTATATATATCATGCTTTTGTTTAAGAATGGGATCCGATTAAATAAGGATGAATAATAGCTAAGACTGTTAGCTTTTCTTATTGAATCTTCAGATAAATTTTAGGACTAAATTTTAGTAAACCTCTAAAGTTGAATTATTTTTAGACAATTATATCAGGAATTATATATGTATATATATATCCTCTATATTATACTATTACATGATGTTTATCATAAAATTGCATTTTTTCATATTGTGATTTGAATATAGTTTATCCTCTGACTCCTGTAGGACTTTAATCCTCAAAGGCATCTGTTAATGCTATTAAGAAGCTGGAAACTTAATACCACTATGTTGTTCAAAGTAAAAGCATTAAACGTGATTTGTTAGGGAAAATTATTCTGAGTGGAGAGTCTATGAATCACAGTGGCTTTCGTAAGAGGAGAGAAAGGGACCACATAGACAAATACATGAATGGCTTTCTTTCTCTTGCCATGTAATGCCTTATATCTCTTGGGGAGACTTCCAGCAAAAAGACCATCCACCATGAAGTGATGTCGCAGAGGGGCGAGGCTTTGCTAGAGCCTGAACCTTGCTGTTTGGACGTTAACAGACAAAACTGTGAGCTACATCAACTTCTTTGTTAAAAAAAGTGAAGTTGGTTCACTTTTGTTATTTGGTGGCAGTAACAGAAACAGCATACTAGTACATAAGGCATATTCATCATGGATTCTAAAGCTTAGCTTCACATTATAATTACTTAGGAGACTCAAAAAAATATGGCAGCTCTGGCACACCCCTCAGATCATCTTGCTTAACTGAGAATTTTGAAAACACACAGATGATTCTCATATGCAATGAGTTTGAGGACACTGTTCCATATCGTTATACTCAGAGCAGACAATCATCATATGAATCCTTGCTTCATCTCTCATAGACCCTTAAGATAAAATTTTAGAACTATATTTCCTGAACATTACTTTAACATCTGAGCATATCTCCAGATAATATATCAGATTTTAATTGAAAAAGAACACCATTTTCTGAAGGATTTAGTGTGAGAGGAAACAAACACATGATCTTGGACCTTGAAAGTAGAAGCATGCTGGCTGGTGCTGTGGAGTAGCCAGTAAAGCCACTGCCTGCAGTGCAAACAGGCAAGTCCTGGCTGCTCCACTTCCAATCCAGCTCTCTGCTATGGCCTGGGAAAGCAGTAGAAGATGGCCCAAGTCCTTGGGCCCTTGCACCCATGTGGGAAACCCGGAAGAAGCTCCTGGCTCCTGACTTCGGATCAGCACAGCTCCGGCCATTGCGGCAATTGGGGAGTGAACCAGCAGATGGAAGTGTCTCTCTCTCTTTCTCTCTCTCTCTATGTCTCTGCCTCTCCTTCTCTCTCTGTGTAACTCTGATTTTAAAATAATAAATAAATAAATAAATCTTTAAAAAAATAGTAAAAGCATGCTAATTAGCCAGGAGTAGCAACAGCATGGCAAAGCCTAATAGATCACTACTTCTAGCAGAAAGACAATTTTTATAATAAGTGCTTTTCAATTCAAAAACTGCTGCCCGTGCTAGACTTGTCTGTGAGCATTTTGGGGACATTCCCCAGGAATTCCCAAATACATGTGAGATGCAAGCCATTTGATAGAATGAGGACTAGGTTTCACCCTTTCAGTTATTATTGCTAATTTAATCATACTTGCTCTTTTCCATGTCAAAAGTATTTGAAACTTATACAACTTAAAAGTGTGGAAGGGATATTTTCTTTAGCACCCCTTAGTTAACAGCTCATAGAGGAAACACAACATGAACACTCCAGCAGATAACACCTGGAGGTTTAGCTGTACACACAGCATCAGGGCCACAGAGTAGCTCCAGTGCATCTCTGTGCGAATCGTGCATCTCTACACGGATGAAGAAAGAGTCTTCTGTGGGAGGCTGTAGCTCCACAGACAGGGTTCCTGGTCTGGAAAGATGGATCTGCACTCAGTGAAGTCACTTCCCAGGTTAAGGGATTGCATGCAGTTCACGATAGCCCACCTTCCAGGGGCAGGCTTGGAAAAAATGTGGATACAGGTGATTAAGTCATCTCTGAGCTCAAAATAGGGAGAAATACTTTCCTTACCCTCCAGAACTCTGCCTGAGTGTATTCCATTACACAGGATCTGAGCTTGGTAAAGATGTTCAGGGAGCCCACCCTTCAGAAAGTGAGCAGTGCTAAAACAACAAATGTGCTCAATCTTTCTGGGTCATGTTTCCTGCTGATTGTTTGATCTGCAACCAAAAGAAACCCAACTGAGTTAGGTTACTTAGGTTAAAATGGATTTATTTTGCAATGGATACAGATCCACTTTGCCCTATGCCTACAGGCTAGAATCAGAATTATATATATTTATTTGCCCAAAATAGCAGAGAAAGCTTTGCATGTATGTGTGCATTTTACATAATTTAAAATGTAGCAGCTCATCAGGATGTGTGTGTGTGTGTGTGTGCATTGTTATAGGTAAAGGCAGAGCCAAATTGTTCAGCACAGTAAATGTCAGGATTTTTGAGTTTCTGGACACACTTCAAGATGGAAGAAATTAATTGAGCTAGTTGTAAGACTAGGGGCTAACAAAACTCAACATGCAAAAGATTCCAAAAGAGTAGTAAATAAAAGGGAAAATGATGTACTTGATGAAGAATGATTGAGAACTTAAAAAGCCAGAGTATTTTAAATTACAAGTATACATTTTGCTGTAAGGTACAGAAATGCAATCTATTATTATTTTCAAAACAGGATTGCAAGTAGATTGCAAACAGTTGTCTTTGTAATTAACGTTTTGGGGAAATAAATAAATATTGTGTTTGATTTTTGAGAACTTGCAGGATGGAGAAATTAGATGGTCACAAAATGTTGAGAAATAAGAGAAATTATGAAATTAAAATAGATAGTGAGTGAATACAATAAAACCCAAAAAGTTTGCTGTCCCTGTAAGGCAAAGAAATGACAGGTAAATCTCCTGAATAAGCTCTTTGCATATAGAAAGCATGCAATAAATTATAAGAACAGGTGATTATTATAAATAATCTCCCATATTATGGGAATTCACTTGAGGAAATATGATATCAGTATTTATACAATGAGATGGCTTGATAATCTGGAATATATTGGTTTAATTGGAAGTATATATATTTTTTAAAGATTTTATTTATTTGAGAGGTAGAGTTACATTGAGAGGGAGAGACAGAAAAGTCTATCTTCTGTTAGTTCACTCCCCAAATGGCTGCAACGCTGGAGCCACGCTGATCCAAAGCCAGTAGCCAGGTGCTTCTTTCCAGTCTCCCACGCAGGTGCAGGGGCTCAAGCACCTGGGCCATCTTCTTCTGCTTTCCCAGGCCATAGCAAAGAACTGGATTGGAAGAGGAGCAGCCGGGACGAGAACCGGCGCCCATATGGGATGCCAGGGCCACAGCGGAGGATTAACCTACCATGGCACAGTGCTGGCACCTAATTGGAAGTGTATTTAATATCCAAGATAGTTGGTTTCCAAAGTATTGAAGTTTCTATTTATGTGCTTTTGTTCGAGCATCTACTTATTCCCACTAGCAAATAAAGGTAATTTCCTTTGAATTTGGTGCTGTACTTGATGATAGCAAAGCAGGCATGCAGAATAAAGTTGGCACAGAAATCAAGGTTTCTGAAGACACTATATTTTCCAATTGCAATGTTTGTGCTTCCAAAGAAAAAAAAAAGACAGGAAATAAGAGATTTGGTGGTGTGGATGGGAGTGGATCCATCATTCCCTGGCAGGGTGCATGTTCTTCTTTGCATTGTCTGCAAATCCCTTTTATTAAACAACTTTATAAAAGCCTACTGTTATGATATATTAAAACAATAAGGGTAAATCTACATCTACTTCCAAGATAAATTACTCCCAAATCTAATCACAGAAAACACATTTTCACCCTCATAATAACTCTAGAAAAAGAACTGGTGGTCGTATTTCCTATTAGTGAAAATAAGCACTTTAATAAACTGTTCAGGATCTCCCAGGTATTGTAAATGTTAGCCGCTATTAGAACTGGTCTCAATAACATAATAGATAGAACCAAAAATCCACATGTCTTAACAGAGCAGAAATTAAACAGACTTTGGATTGTTTTAAAATGTAAATGCAGCTTTTTGAAAAATGGTTTAATGTTTTTTAATCATGGTGCCAGCTTTTTATAATGAAAAATAGTAAAATTTGCATTCTTTTTGACCTTTATAAGATATACTATAGTCAACAAACTCTTCATTATAATTTTACTAATTCCTTAAAACAGAACCTTATGATTGGTATATAAGTGAAGAAGGGAAGTGTTAGGATGCCTAATAAGCCCTCATATTTGCTGCTTTGTTGCAAGGAGATGTTACTGTATAATGTGGAATTCATTTTATCCTGAATGTATGAATGTATGAATTTAAAACTTGGAATTTCATTTAAAAAAAGGAAAGAAATCAAAGCACTTATAACCTGTCAATTTCACTGGATATTTTGATAAGAAAACTACATTTCCCCCCATTCCTCAAACTAGACAATATGGAGTTTTTTCTCACGATCTGTAGGTTCACCATTTGGTAGAACACACTTACTCTCATTTATTTTGAAACCACTCAGGCATTTTAAACAAAATGAAGTATATTCCTCTTGAAAACTTTGTATTTCCTTTTAAAAATATCACCTTTTGTTCTGTCTCTACTTTTCAATAGAATATTCTTAGGTTTAAGAAATCTATATTTTGCCGGCACCGCGGCTCCCTAGGCTAATCCTCCGCCTTGCAGCACCGGCACACCGGGTTCTAGTCCCAGTCGGGGCGCCGGATTCTGTCCCAGTTGCCCCTCTTCCAGGCCAGCTCTCTGCTGTGACCAGGGAGTGCAGTGGAGGATGGCCCAAGTGCTTGGGCCCTGCACCCCATGGGAGACCAGGAGAAGCACCTGGCTCCTGCCTTCGGATCAGTGCGGTGCGCCGGCCACAGCGTGCTGGCCGCGGTGGCCATTGAAGGGTGAACCAACGGCAAAAAGGAAGACCTTTCTCTGTCTCTCTCTCTCTCACTGTCCACTCTGCCTGTCAAAAAAAAATCTATATTTACATGTTTATGTACAAGTGCATATGTGTGTATGTGTGTGTGTTTTTCTTTGCTTCAGTGTTAACCTATCTACAGCTTTAACATTGTGATTAAGACACCATTTTTAATAAATTTGAAACATAAATAAAACAAATCAAGACTGATCCTGAGGGGCTGGCGCTGTGGCATAGCAGATAAAGCTACTGCCTGCAGTACCAGCATCCCACACGGGCACCAGTTTGAGTCTCGGCTGCTCCACTTCTGATCCAGCTCTGTGCTGTGGCCTGGGAAAGCAGTAGAAGATGGCCCAAGTCCTTGGGCCCCTGCACCCTGATGCGCAGCCTGGAAGAAGTTCCTAGCCCCGGCTTCGGATTGGCACAGCTCCATGGCCAACTGGGGAGTGAACGAGTAGATGGAAGACTTTTTTTTTTTTTTTTTTTGACAGGCAGAGTTAAGCAGTGAGAGAGAGAGAGAGAGAGAAAGGTCTTCCTTTGCCATTAGTTCACCCCACAAATGGCCGCTATGGCCAATACACTGAGCCGATCCGAAGTCAGGAGCCAGGTACTTCCTCCTGGTCTTCCAGGCAGATGCAGGGCTCAAGCACTTGGGCCATCCTCCACTGCACTCCCAGGACACAGCAGAGAGCTGGACTGGAAGCGGAGCAACTGGGTCAGAATCCGGCGCCCCAACCGGGACTAGAACCCGGAGTGCCGGCGCCTCAGGCGGAGGATTAGCCAAGTGAGCAGCGGTGCCGGTTCTCTGTTCTGTGTCTCCTTCTCACTCTGTGTAACTCTTTCAAGTAAAATAAAAAAATACATAAATCTTTTAAAAAAGGCTGATCCTTGATATTTTGAGTCATATCTAATTTCCATTTACTAATAATTATGCTAATATTTTATTATAGCACTTACAGTTATTTTATTACTAATATCCATTTCTTCTTATGTGTCATTAGAATATATGAATCTCTCTCTCTATATATATATATATATATTTATCCATAGAAAAATCATAATAATTAGCACCCTTCAAATGATATTGATTACAGGGCCAGCGCTGTGACACAGTGGGTTAAAACCCCATCCTGCAGCACCAGCATCTCAGGTGGGCACCTGTTCAATTCCTGGCTGTTCCACTTCTGATCCAGCTCCATGCTAATGCATCTGGGAAACCATGCACCCAAGTCCTTGGGTCCCTCCACGCATGTGGGAGACTTAGAAGAAGCTCTTGGCTCCTGGCTTCAGATTGGCTCAGATCTGTCCATTGTGGCCATTTGGGGGATGAACCAGCAGATGAAGACCTCTCTCTCTGTCTCTGCCTCTCTGTAACTCTACCTTTCCAATAAATGTTTAAAAAATCATATTTATTGCAAGAATCACCATAATAATTGGCAAAAATTTTGTTCTGAAAAATAGCACAAAAGGAGGTTGGTTATATGGTGCAACAGGTTAAGCTGCTACTGGCAATGCCAGTGTTTCATATCAGAGTACCAGTTCAAGTCCCAGATGCTCCATTTCTATTTCAGCTGCAGGCTACTCACCTGGGAAAGCAGTAGAAGATAGTCCATGTGCCTGGGGTTCTTCCACCCATGTGAGAGTCCTAGATAGAGTTCCAGTCCCAGCCATTGCAGCCTTTTGGGGTCAAATCAGTGGATGAACATTCTCTTTCTCTTTGTCTTTCTCTCTGTTTCTGGCTTTCTGTTGCTCTGCCTTTAAAATAAATAATCTTTAAAAATAGCATGAAGGCCTTCAAAAATAATTTATCTTCCAACATTTATTATTAGAGACACAATGTAGATACCTGGACTCTTTAGATCAAGCAACCTTGATGTTTACCAGAAGACTCTTCAAGGCTTGGACATAAAAGATAGTATGCCTCCTATAATAATTGTGATTAATACAGAAATAGGTCTCTTGAAAGAAATAAAACTGCTATGCATGGATTTTAAAAATTTGCAACAGAACACACATTTTGTAAGTCTCATTTTCATAAGAATGTTTTGAAGATCTCTCATGCTCAACTGTCAAATATCCTATGATTAAAAATGTACTAAACATGAGATCAGTAAGCTACTGAGGAAGATAAATAAACCATTTACTCGTGATTGGATATTCTAGTACCTAACTGTGGGAAAAATGACATCTACTAGTCTTGCAGAAAGAATGGAAGGTCCAAATGGAGGCTTCCTTCAGGCTATCAGAAGCTTGTTAGTTAAAATATTTACTTAGATTATGTTTTGGTTTGTGTGTGTGTGTGTAAGTTTGTATGTGTGTATAATTTTATTTTATTTAATGAATTGATCAGTTATTATGTTATGGGTGATCTGTTTCTACATATATAGGTACTTACAAACATGTAAAATTAAATTCCTACTTAGTGCCAATGGTAAAACCCAAATATTCATAACTAAAATGCATTCACAACTAAGACTTTCTGCAGAGTTTTTTTCATTCCACTTCCTATCCTGGAAAGCTGGAATTGCAACATCTTCTACAACTGTCCAATAATGTCTGGTTATCCACTGTGGTGACTAACTTTTCCCTGCATCAAGACTGGTAGCGTTGTGTAGCTGTGCCCTGACTCCATCAGTGACCTTCTTAATGCAGACTTCTTGATTTAAGGTGATAATTTTTCTCAAAGCAAAAATATCGGTTTTGATATCATGGATTGGAGAATTAAAGTTGAGTTTGTAATTTCCAAAAGTTTAATATTAAACTGAAATTTCTACTTATGAATGAAAACTACAGCAGCAGAAGATGCATAGTAGTATTGTATTTAATTCTCTCTTTCCTAAGAGAGAAAGAAGGGGAAGGAGAATTGGGAGATTCTATAAATAAATGGGAAAATTGTCATCTGTAGCTATTCTTTCCCATTGGCCCTGGAATTGTCAGTGGTTACCACGCTCAGCCATCCTCATCCTGAATGGTAGTCCCACAGACCATGCTGTGAACTGGACCAAATCCTAAAGCTTAGGAAAAGTGGATTCTTACTCTGAGAAGATGAATCTCACCAGGTGGTCCTTCCCAGCTCCAGACTCCTGGGCGTTGGTGAGTCCATCTCAGAACCAAGACTGGGAAATCCCAGGGTTACGGTAGTCCTCCTGTGCCAGCAAATTTTCTTTTATTTCTATCTTTCTTTCTTTCTTTTTTTTTTTAATTCCAGGGATCAAGTTGCTTTTCAATTTTGCTAAATCTATTAGTTTTATGGGAGCATTGCCGGATGCAGTACTGAATTTTCTATGTTTGGCATCCCAGGAACAGAGCAAGGAAATTAGCTTTTTCTTTAAGCTGAATTTTACCTCTGTGCAGCCAGAAAACCATAGCTCACATTAGAAGCAAAATGGGTATTTAATTTAGACTATAATATAGTCCTAAACTCCCTGTGATGTTTTCCATTTCCATTCTTTTCCTCCCAGATGAACTGACATATGTCTCATTTTTAGAATGAAAAGCAAAGAACATATTCAGTTTGGGCTGTCATAGCATAGAGACAAAAATGTAATTCAGAATTATCTTCTTTTAAAATGTGCCTTTGAATTGACAGTACAGTATTGTATACTATATAATACAAGCTTTTTATGTAACATTTTAATATGCTACCTTAAAATCTTGACAATTTTTACTGACATTTTGCATTAACATTGCAGTTACCTATTTGACAATATCGCACTCCTGAAATAAGAAGTTTAGTGGTTGACTTTTTTTCCTCTGAGTATTAATATAAGAAGAAATAATTTGCTCACCATGTCACTCATTGTATTTCAGTACCTTTTGCTAAATATTCAAATGCATGCTTTCTAAGGCTCTACAGTTGTTGAACAAGTACTGCTGTACAGTTCTGTGTTTCTTTTTAATACCCAGAAGGCAATATGGACATATTAATTAGCTATTTAAGCATGCTGGAAAAGTTCTTTCATGAATTTTTCTAAGTTCTAAGGTGTTTCTGAAGCTAACCCTGAATCAGATGTTTGCTTTGACTCTCATGGTGACACTGAAATTGTTTTTTTTTTTTTATTAATTTACTCTATGACTACAAAAATTATATTTTACTTATACAACTTGACTCCAGAAAAAAATGGCAGGGAACTCAGCCAGCTACTCCACGACACCCCTTTTGGACTTGATTTAAGAGATTATTTTCTCAAAGCAAAAACGTCCATTTTAATCTCATGTGTCCTGTTATCTAAGATGACTTACAGCAACACATCTTAAATATAAATTTATAATCACAAAAGTAGCAGAGAAGATGAACAGTAGGATTGTATATAATTACAAATATACTAAGAAATAAAGAAAGGTACCTTGTAAGCTATAAAAATACTTTGAGAAAGTAGAAAAACACCAGCTAAAAATAAAACAGAAACAGTTTTCTTATTCAGCATCGGTTTCCTGCAACAGTCACATCTTTATTATGCACAGCCTCATTTCTTCAAAGCTAGATGTGACAATACTGCTCCTTTTCTTTGATCGCACCTAGACCACTTCACAAGTGTCCATTCCATTTGATGCCAAAAAGTACCAGTCACTTTGACGTATTCCCTTTGTGTTGTGTATTCAGAAAGCTATGGATCAATTTGGCATTTTTGTTCTTTTCAGAAACTTGTAGTTATTTTGCCTTTCAAACATTCTTAAAGATGCGTTTTCTAGTTTGTGGGAAAGTTCACAGTTTCTTTAATACCCAGTGACAAGCGGCAGCCTGAGGACTGGTGCACCCTCTCAATTTGTACGCCTCACCATTTTGTAGCAATATCGTGATTCTTGTCTTACATTGCTAGACATTTCCATGTCCACTGCAGTCAGAAAGGAAAAGACGCTCTAGCAAGTGCTCTGAGGGGAAATAAAAAGGGTGATATCCTCAGAATGTGACGCTGCAGATAGATAATCAGAATGGTGGGTCATTTCCGATTGCAACTGTGAGAGAGAGAGAGAAGGAGAGATAAGAAGGGAAAGAATGAAAGGAGGAGGAGGAGGAGGAGAAAAATAGGAGGAGCAGGGAGGAGGGGAAGAAGGGTGAGGGGGAGGAGGGTGTCGAGGAGGATGAGGACTAGAAGAAGTGGGGGGGGGGAGAAGAGAAGAAGATGCAGCAGGAGAAGTGGGGGGGGGGGAGAAGAACATGGTGGAGGAAGGAGAAAAGTGAGGAAAGAAGACCATGGGATGATGGGTAGGTGATTTATTCAGGAAGCAATTGAGAGCCTCTTGCAGTGGTTCTTGACCTATTTTTGACAAGAAACATACTGTTGTTCAATACGGAAATAATGAATTCACTTTCCAGAAAATAAGAGTTCTTTCCTATAAGCTCATTTCATAAAAAGTCTAGTTGCCTACAGACCTCCAAGTTGATATGTTCACCATTAAAAAGAGTGAATGAGAAGCTGGACTTTGATTGGCACCATTTCCCTGCAATAGAAAGGTGTGATCTGCCTAACTGCCTTGCCTGCCTCACAACCACGGACTCAGGACACCCTCTGTTGCAGAAAGTAAGCAAGGCTGTACGCAGTGAAGAGGCACAGGGATTGGTCTGCTCTTAAATTGTGTGGTACTTTTTGAATGCTTTCGACATTAGCATAAATTTTCTCTGCTACTTCACATTCCCCTAAGTTTAAAGGCAATTATGAAATTCACCTTCATACCTTCCTCCTCTCTCACAGTTCTTTCTCTCTGAAGATTTATTTATTTATTTATTTATTTGAAAAGCAGAGGGACACAAAGAGGAGAACAAAGAAATCTTCCATTCACTGATTCGCTCCCTAAACTGTCACAATAGCTATGGATGGGCCAAGAGCAAGCCAGAAATTTCAATCTCCATCCAGGTCTCCCACGTTGGGGGCAGGGCCCAAGTACTTGGTCCATCTTCTAGTGCTTTCCCAGTCACTTTAGTGGGGAGATGAGTTGGAAACAGAGGGGCTGAGACTCTTGAACTAGTGCTCTGATATGGATGCCAGCATCCCAAGCAGAATCTTAATCCACAGCACAACAACACTGGCTCCTTATTTTTTTTTTTTTTATTGAAGATCACAACACCAACCTTCAAAATAGTTTGCTTTTATTTTTCCACAAAGAATTGTTTACATTTATAAGCATTTTATCACAATTTTATAAGGTTGCTTTTGGTTGAAAAGAGATAAGAATATTATATGCTATAGAGATTTATATTTTATAAAATGGAATAAGGATATACTGTAATTGAAATTAATATTTCACACTTTGATAAGGCAGCCTTTAACTTATTGAATAATGCACACTCAATCTGAAAGAATGCATGTGAATTTTTATCCTTAGTTTTGTTTCGTGTAACTTAAGAAACTTAATCATGCTAGAAGAAAGTTGAGTCAGAAACTCTTAATGCATGAATTTTTTTGAATTTAGAGCATTCCATTAATCTTAACATTTCTAAATAAAATGCAGGATAAGCAGGAAAATCAATAAATTTAAGGCATATTTACTAACCCTAGTGGGAATCTGCAAAGCCAGCATTTTTAAGCCTTGTGTTCTGCAGTTGAGGCTGTGCCTTTCTTTTGTGAAACAGAGAGTCCTATTGGGATCATGAATGTTCTCTCACACAAGTGTAGAAAGATTCTATGTGGAAATAAAGAGTCTAGAAATTGACTCCCTTAAACTGAATGCACTTAGAAAGTCTTTTTGCATCTATTTCCCTTCTTGTCTGAGGACTGATGACCTCAATGTAAACTCAGCTTTGCCAGTATGATTAAGTTTCTCTTATCTGGCTCTGCTCACCTTTTCACAACCCTCACCAATCCCTTCTCTCCTGTATTTTTTTCTCACAGAAAATAAATGTTTGGGATTTTTATATACAACACTTTTCCACAAAGTTGTCTCTTTGATCTCAACTTCCATTGGATGGTGAGAATGTACTGTATATTTACACATCTACAAATCGTATTGACATAAATTTGTCTTTCTAATGAGTATCTTAAGTCCAATTCACTAGATCAACTCCAAAATCCTATGCTTAGTAAAGATATACTCATATTTAACTCTTTTTTAAAAATACTTATTTATTTATTTGAAAGGCAGAGTTACAGAGAGGCAGAGGCAGAGGGGGAGAGAGAGAGAGAGAGAGAGAGAGAGAGAGAGAGTCCATCTGCTGGTTCACTAAATGGCTGCAATGGCCAGAGCTGCGCTCATCTGAAGCCAGGAGTCAGGAGCTTCTTTTGGGTTTGCCATGTGGGTGCAGGGGCCAAAGGACTTGGGCCACCTTTTACCACTTTCCCAGGCCATAGCAGAGAGCTGGATCAGAAGAGGAGTAGCTGGGACTAGAACTGGCATCCAAATGGAATTCTGGCACTGCAGGTGGCATTACCTGCTAAGCCACCACGCAGGCCCCTCTCATATTACACTCTTTTTACCTATCTAGATTTTTGGCATATTTTAAAATCACCTTAAATCTTTTGATCATCACTATCCTCAAACTATTGGGCACTAAAATAACCAGACCTTAAATATAACAATCAGTAAAGTCTCTCATTTCCAAGCATTATTCAAAGCTCAGATTTGAAGGGCAAAATATGTATCAACTCTTCTTATGTGTGCCACTTCTTAAATGCTTCCTCACAAATCTGAGATGATGGCAACTGTTTCTCTAAGAGCAACAGTGTGTCCATGCTCTGTTCAGGTTTGTACCTGGAAAAATGTCTGTGGTTTTTTTTTTTTTTTTTTTTTTTTTTTTTTCCTGCTAGGACACAAGGTGGAGCTGGTGAGAGGCAGGAGGGATGGAGAGGGCTCTGTTCTTTCCGGGATTGATGGCAGCTTATTCTTCACTGAAGTTCAAACATTCTTTACTTTAGTCTTAAACAAACTTTATTTTTTGTATATTTTAGACAAAATGGTAAATATTTGGAAGTGACTTATATGTTATTAAATAATACTAAGAATAATAATTATAACAAATTATATATGTTGAAAATAATTAAACATATTAGTCATATATTTGTATTATGAGCATCTTTGAAAGAAAAAATGCTTAACTCTGTTGTTTGTGTTGTTGGACTCATTGTCAAAGGCAGTTATGGAAAAGTGCCATGAATCTTGTATACACGATCATTTCCCTGAAAAATGTGAAGTATATCCTTGCATTTTCTCATTAACAAGCATTGAAAAGCATAGTACTTTGTTTTCCTCCATGGGACTATCAATTGATCTACAAACGCAATGCACATGTGGAAGAAGTTATAATGATAGAATATAAAGAAGGGGAAAGAACAAAATAAAATGAGCCTATTACAATGAGCATTTATTCTTACTACTTTGACCCATTATGGTCATCATGTGATGGGTTAAATGTTATACAAAATTACAACATAATGCAGAAGCTAACCATCATTTTGACCATCACCCCGGCATGTCTAAAGCCCTTGTTTCTTTCTACAGGAAACTCCTGTCAACAGTCAGCATATTGTCTTCCTTAAGATAACTTTTCTATGCATCTTTGAATGTAAATGGATATAAAAATATACTCTCATAAAATAATATAATTTTATTTATATAGTTTTATAGTATATGCATGAAATATTTCTCTTGCTATTAATATCCATTTACCTATCTCATCCTTCATAATTGGCATATATAATATCATAATATGAATCTGTTGGTTAATTTAACTGTTTAATAATCATGGATATTTACAGTATTTTTTAACTTCTACTACAATGGATGCTAGACTAAAACTTCCATGTGTGTTCACAATATCCCCTCATGCTCTGGGTCCATGGTCTGGCAACTATCGTTCTCCAGTTTCTCCATTTCTATTGAAGTCCCAAGACAACAGTAGTCTTCCACACACCTTGCAAAATGATTTGGAGAGCTTCCCACATTTCCTTGTGTTTTATACTGTTTTTATATGGTAGGAACTATTTGTTTTCTCAGAGTTTGATATCACTTGCTTTTGAAACACCTGTGTCTGTTTAATTTTAGAGGGTAGAACTTTTATTATTGTTTTAATGTATCATATGCTTGTTTGTTTACGCTTTCTGTTTAGTTACAATTTGGTTAATTTATAGTATAAGGCTACATATTTTCATGAATTTTATTTGTTTAAATATATTTTTGGTTTTTAAAAATAATTGTACTTTCCAATTACATTCTTTAAATCAAAAAATATTTAGAACATGTTGTATACATATGTTTGTGTTAGTTTTCAAGCCTATTTAGCTACTTCCGATCATTGCTTTTAGGAAGGCTGCAGGATAGTCATTGAACACAGGCAGCAGGAGACCAACTTTAAGATGTTTTTGTTTTTCCTTGTGGTTTAGTATGACTATTTTTGTGTTTCATCTGCTTAGAAGAATGTTTACTGTATGTTTGAGGAGACATAAAAATTCAATATATAATTCTTAGATAAAGTTATTAGGTTATGATATAATTCTGTAACTTTCTCTAACTTTTATCAATTTTTGTTATACTGTTTTACATATTAAGACTAGTAAGTTTAATCATCCTACAATGATTTTGTACCACTATGTATTTCATTCTTCTTTGTTTGTACCTTTGAATTTTGGAATGGATTCTCATACAATATTTTTGTTAATGTGATAAAATATATGTAACGTAAGTATTTCCTTTATGACGCTTTAAGTTGTACCATTCAGTGGCATTAATTATGCTTAAAATGTTGTGCAATCAGGACCTGTATCTCCAATGACACCTTGAGATGAATTTGAATGAGGTAAGCTTTATAAACTTTGTAGTTATCCTGTATGGGTTTAAAGTTATTTTCTTCAAAAATTTCAATCTATTGACTTCTGCTGAAAAATTCATAGATGACAGATAGCTTTGGTCTCCTAAGGAGGCCCTAATAAAATGTCATAGAAAAAGTGGCTTAAACAATAAGAGTTTATTTTTCCACAGTTCTGGATGTTTGAAGTCTAATATAAAGTGCCATCATGGTTGAGTTCTTGTGAAGGTCCTCTACCCTGGGTCCTGTACTGGTAGAGACAGACCTCTGGTCTTTTTTCTTCTTATAAAATACTAACTCCAAAACGGGTTCCCACAATCACAGCTTCACTTAATTTATTATTTTCCAAAAACTCCACATTTAATTTCACCTGGTATTAGGGCCTCATTTTTCACGAATTTTGGGGACCTATCACATTCAATTGATAACCGAGGTCTAAGACAAACTAACTCCCATTCATTTGTAGGATGTTTTTCACTTTAAATCTCTCTGGAATTTTTTCTTAGGCTTTTCTTTCTTTTGTTATTTATTTTTTTAATTGGGAATTTTTTAAGCACTTCAACATTGTATATTGAAAATTTTGACATTCCCATATTCCAAATAATTTTTGAAATTGCAACATATGCACAAATTGGTTTCAATGACATACACGTACAAATTATACAATATTTTATGTGGTGGTATGTTTTCTCAGCCTCTCCATTTAACATTTCTTGTTTAACTCATGTTGAATGTAAAGTATTTAAGTCATGTTGAACAAGAATTTTACAATAATATAACTATTGACTATTTTTCATCACACCAAAAACAAGTCATCATTACACTTAATCCTATAAACAAACTAAATGATATTGACATGTAAAATTGAAGTTCATATATTACAGATAAGATAAAGAAAATAAATTAACTTTTCCAATACCATAAATTCAAACCTTATAGCTAAAATTCATATAGTTTAAATGCAAATGAATGATACTTATTATGTATTATGCTTATTATTAAAGAACCTCATATATATTTAGGACATTTAATTGCTTTTTGTCATTGTTGTTATTTTGAAGGAGTCTAACTTTATAAAGAAAAGATTTATTTTGGATTATGATTCTTTTTTTTTTAAACTTAAATTTGTCAAATTTAAGATTAAACAAATTTCATGTAATTCATACATACAGATTTAAGAACACAGTGACACTTCTCACCCTACCATCCCTCCCATGCATGATCCTACCCTTATTACTTCTTCCTTTCTTATCTCCTCTCTTAATTTTTACAAAGATCTACTTTCAGTTCACTTTATATTCATAAAGTTAACCCTATACTAAGTAAAGAGTTCAACAAAAAGTAAAAAAAAAAAAAAAAAACTTGCTCCTCAACAGTAAAGACAGGGCTGTATACAATCATTGAATCTCAATTTCACTCATATACATTACATTACTAACTCTATTAGTTACCATAGATCAATGAAAACTTATGGTATTTACATTTTTGGGAACTGGTTTATTTTACTAAGTATAATGCTTTCCAATTGCATCCATTTTGTTGAAAAGGATAATATTTCGGGGGGGGCGGAGCCAAGATGGCGGAATAGTGAGGGCGCGCACCGATAGTCCGGGAAAATTTAGTTTAATAAAAGGGGAGTTACGGTAGCCGCAGAAAATAGAACCAAAAAATTGCAGGGGAAACCCTTCTGGATGGAGCAGGCGTGAATTGGAGGACCTACTGGGAGAACAAGGTCGCCCACCACGCGGAAGCCAAGTTGCAGGACCCAGCCGCAGAAGCCCCAGGGTCTACGCGACAGTGCTCCAAGGGGAGTGCATGCCACACAGACAACAGCGGGGAGACTTGAGACGCTCAGGGCTCTGAGTCCACACATCAGCGCTGGAAGGGGAGGTGAGCTCAATAACCCGAGACATTGGTGGGGAAACGGGGGTCAGAATCTAGAGGGGGGCCGGAAAGTGCAGCAAACTCACTACCAGAAAGAAGGAAAAAAAAAAAGCTTCGGGGTTTCTCTTCCCCCTAACCTTGCAAAGGTTACAAGGCTGCAACTCTTGAAGAATTCCCAAGAGACAAAGAGCAGGCCTCCTCTCTGGATTTACATATCAATGGGGGAGAGTTAAGGAACTGAGTCACTACAATTCAGTAGCCTAGGCAACCCAGTGGGAGTCCAGAGGAGCCAAAGACTGGAAGCTAAATACCATCAATTCTGCAAGGCCATGCCCTGTGGTGTTACTTACCCCCTGAATAAATAAAGTAAATAAATAAATAAAAAGAGAGAGATTTACCACGCATAACCTGAGGGTGTCACCTTTGCACACCCTTAACCTGGAAGAACCAGGCAGAGCTCTCAGGCCGCACCCATCTCAAGCCTCCAAGGCTCCTCCAACAGCAGGCAGTCCACTTAACATGGACACAGTATAAAAGAAAAAAAAAAAAAGAAAAAAAAAAAAAACGCACAGTGACGCAAGAAGAATTAACTATGCCGAGTAACAAACACAGAAATAGAGGGAGCAAGATCAACGATGACACTATGATGCCTCCAAATAAGCAAAACACCCCAAGCCAAGAGTATGAAGATGATGAGATAGAAGAAATGCAAGATACGGATTTCAAAAAATTTATGATAAGAACATTTAGAAGTTTTCAAAAGCAAATCCTTGAACTACAGAAATCCTTAATGGACAAGATTGAAAATCTCTCTCGTGAAAATGAAATTTTAAGGAAGAGTCAAAATGAAACTCAGAAACTAGTAGAACAGGAAAGTGTAATAGTCAAGAGAAATCAAAATGAAATGAAGAGCTCAATAGATCAAATGACAAACACATTAGAAAGCCTTAAAAACAGAATGGGTGAAGCAGAAGAGAGAATATCGGACTTAGAAGATAGAGCACAGGAAAACATACAGTCAAACCAAAGAAAAGAAGAGGAAATAAGAAACCTAAGAAATATTGTTGGGAATCTACAGGATACTATTAAAAAAACCAACATTCGAGTTCTAGGAGTTCCTGAAGGCATGGAGAGAGAGAAAGGATTGGAAGGCCTTTTTAGTGAGATACTAGCAGAGAACTTTCCAGGTTTGGAGAAGGACAGAGATATCCTAGTACAGGAAGCTCATAGAACCCCCAATAAACATGACCAAAAGAGATCCTCACCACGACACGTGGTAATTAAACTTACCACAGTGAAACATAAAGAAAAGATCCTAAAATGTGCAAGAGAGAAACGTCAGATTACTCTCAGAGGATCTCCTATCAGACTCACAGCTGACTTCTCATCAGAAACCCTACAAGCTAGGAGGGAATGGCGAGACATAGCACAGGTGCTAAGAGAGAAAAATTGCCAGCCCAGAATATTATATCCTGCCAAGCTCTCATTTGTGAATGAAGGTGAAATAAAGACCTTTCATAGCAAACAGAAATTGAAGGACTTTGTGGCCACTCGTCCGGCCCTGCAAAAGATACTTAAAGATGTGCTACACTCAGAAACACAGAAACACGGCCATCAATATGAAAGAAGGGAAAGGAAGAACACCTACCAGTAAAAGAGCATGGGAAGCTCAAAGCATATACTAGAAAATATTTCCGGGAAAATGGCAGGGCAAAGTCACTACATATCAATTGTCACATTGAACATTAATGGTCTGAATTCTTCAGTTAAAAGACACCGTTTGGCTGACTGGCTCACAGAACACAACCCAACTATTTGTTGCCTACAAGAAACACATCTCTCTAACAAAGAGGCATGCAGACTGAAAGTGAAAGGTTGGAAAAAGATATTCCATGCCAACAGAAACCAAAAAAAGCAGGTGTAGCCATATTAATATCAGACAAAATAAACTTTAATACAAAAACTGTTAAGAGAGACAAAGAGGGACACTATATAATGATAAAGGGTTCAATTCAACAGGAAGATGTAACTATTATAAATGTATATGCACCTAATTACAGGGCACCGGTCTATTTAAAAGATATGTTAAGGGACTTAAAGGGAGATTTAGATTCCAATACAATAGTACTGGGGGACTTCAATACTCCACTCTCAGAAATAGACAGATCATCCGGACAGAAGATCAACAAGGAAACAGCAGATTTAATTGACACTATTGCCCAAATGGATCTAACAGATATCTACAGAACTTTCAACCCTACATCTACAGACTTCACATTCTTCTCAGCAGCGCATGGAACCTTCTCTAGGATTGATCACATACTAGGCCATAAAGCAAGTCTCAGCAAATTTAAAAGAATTAGAATCATACCATGCAGCTTCTCAGACCACAGCGGGATGAAGCTGGAAATTAGCAACTCAGGAAACCCCAGAAAGTATGCAAACACATGGAGACTGAACAACATGCTCCTGAATGAACACTGGGTCATTCAAGAAATCAAAAGAGAAATCAAAAACTTTCTGGAAGTAAATGAAGACAAAAACAAAACATATCAAAACTTATGGGATACAGCAAAAGCAGTATTGAGAGGCAAATTTATAGCAATATGTGCCTATATCAAGAAATTGGAAAGGTACCAAATAAATGAGCTTTCAGCGCACCTCAAGGACCTAGAAAAACTGCAGCAAACCAAACCCAAATCTAGTAGGAGAAGAGAAATAATTAAAACCAGAGAAGAAATTAACAGGATTGAATCCAAAAAAACATTACAAAAAATCAGCCAAGCGAGAAGCTGGTTTTTTGAAAAAATAAACAAAATTGACACCCCATTGGCCCAACTAACTAAAAAAAGAAGAGAAAAGACCCAAATCAATAAAATCAGAGATGAAAAAGGAAACGTAACAACAGACACCACAGAAATAAAAAGAATCATCAGAAATTACTACAAGGACCTGTATGCCAGCAAACAGGAAAACCTATCAGAAATGGATAGATTCCTGGACACATGCAACCTACCTAAATTGAACCAGGAAGACATCGAAAACCTAAATAGACCCATAACTGAGACAGAAATTGAAACAGTAATAAAGGCCCTCCCAACAAAGAAAAGCCCAGGACCAGATGGATTCACTGCTGAATTCTACCAGACATTTAAAGAAGAACTAATCCCATTTCTTCTCAAACTATTCAGAACAATCGAAGAAGAGGGAATCCTCCCAAATTCTTTCTATGAAGCCAGCATCACCTTAATCCCTAAGCCAGAGAAAGATGCAGCACTGAAAGAAAATTACAGACCAATATCCCTGATGAACATAGATGCAAAAATCCTCAATAAAATTCTGGCCAATAGAATACAACAACACATCAGGAAAATCATCCACCCAGACCAAGTGGGATTCATCCCTGGTATGCAGGGATGGTTCAACATTCGCAAATCAATCAATGTGATACACCACATTAACAGACTGCAGAAGAAAAACCATATGGTTATCTCAATTGATGCAGAGAAAGCATTTGATAAAATTCAACACCCTTTCATGATGAAAACTCTAAGCAAATTGGGTATAGAAGGAACATTCCTCAATATAATCAAAGCAATTTATAAAAAGCCCACAGCCAGCATCCTATTGAATGGGGAAAAGTTGGAATCATTTCCACTGAAATCTGGCACCAGGCAGGGATGCCCACTCTCACCACTGCTATTTAACATAGTTCTGGAAGTTTTAGCCAGAGCCATCAGACAAGAAAAAGAAATCAAAGGAATACAAATCAAGATGAAGAAGTCAAACTATCCCTCTTTGCAGACAATATGATTCTGTACTTAGAGGATCCAAAGAACTCTACTAAGAGACTATTGGAACTCATAGAGGAGTTGGCAAAGTAGCAGGATATAAAATCAATGCACAAAAATCAACAGCCTTTGTATACACAAGCAATGCCATGACTGAGAAAAAACTGCTAAGATCAATCCCATTCACAATAGCTACAAAAACAATCAAATACCTTGGAATAAACTTAACCAAAGACGTTAAAGATCTCTACGATGAAAACTACAAAACCTTAAAGAAAGAAATAGAAGAGGATACCAAAAAATGGAAAAATCTTCCATGCTCATGGATCGGAAGAATCAACATCATCAAAATGTCCATTCTCCCAAAAGCAATTTATAGATTCAATGCAATCCCAATCAAGATACCAAAGACATTCTTCGCAGATCTAGAAAAAATGATGCTGAAATTCATATGGAGGCACAAGAGACCTCGAATAGCTAAAGCAATCTTGTACAACAAAAACAAAGCCGGAGGCATCACAATACCAGACTTCAGGACATACTACAGGGCAGTTGTAATCAAAACAGCATGGTACTGGTACAGAAACAGATGGAAAGACCAATGGAACAGAATTGAAACACCAGAAATCAACCCAAACATCTACAGCCAACTTATATTTGATCAAGGATCTAAAACTAATTCCTGGAGTAAGGACAGTCTATTCAATAAATGGTGCTGGGAAAACTGGATTTCCACGTGCAGAAGCATGAAGCAAGACCCCTACCTTACACCTTACACAAAAATCGACTCAACGTGGATTAAAGACCTAAATCTACGTCCTGACACCATTAAGTTATTAGAGAACATTGGAGAAACCCTTCAAGATATTGGCACAGGCAAAGAATTTCTGGAAAAGACCCGGGAGGCACAGACAGTCAAAGCCAAAATCAACTATTGGGATTGCATCAAATTGAGAAGTTTCTGTACTGCAAAATAAACAGTCAGGAGAGTGAAGAGACAACCGACAGAATGGGAAAAAATATTTGCAAACTATGCAACAGATAAAGGGTTAATAACCAGAATCTACAAAGAGATCAAGAAACTCCACAAAAACAAAACCAACAACCCACTTAAGAGATGGGCCAAGGACTTCAATAGACATTTTTCAAAAGAGGAAATCCAAATGGCCAACAGGCACATGAAAAAATGTTCAAGGTCACTAGCAATCAGGGAAATGCAAATCAAAACCACAATGAGGTTTCACCTCACCCCGGTTAGAATGGCTCACATACAGAAATCTACCAACAACAGATGCTGGCGAGGATGTGGGGAAAAAGGGACACTAACCCACTGTTGGTGGGAATGCAAACTGGTCAAGCCACTATGGAAATCAGTCTGGAGATTCCTCAGAAACCTGAATATAACCCTACCGTTCGACCCAGCCATCCCACTCCTTGGAATTTACCCAAAGGAGTTTAAATTGATAAACAAAAAAGCGGTCTGCACCCTAATGTTTATTGCAGCACAATTCACAATAGCCAAGACCTGGAACCAACCTAAATGCCCATCAATGGTAGACTGGATAAAGAAATTATGGGATATGTATTCTTTAGAATACTATACCGCAGTAAGAAACAACGAAATCCAGTCATTTGCAACAACATGGAGGAATCTGGAACACATCATGCTGAGTGAAGTAAGCCAGTCCCAAAGGGACAAATACCATATGTTCTCCCTGATCGGTGACAACTGAGTGAACACCAAAAAGGAAACCTCCTGAAGTGAAATGGACACTATGGGAAATGGTGACTTGATCAGCATAGCCCTGACTGCCAATGGACAACTTAATATATTATCCCTCATAGTATTTGTTTTTGTCTGTTCTACTTAATATGACTGGTTTAATTCTGTAATTAATACACAGTTATTCTTAAGTGTTGAAAATTAACTGAAATGTGATCCGTGTTAAACATAAAAGTGGGAATAAGAGAGGGAAGAGATGTATAATTTGGGGCATGCTCGGGCTGACTTGCCCCAATTGGTAGAGTTGGAAACATACCAGGGGATTCCAATTCAATCCCATCAAGGTGGCATGTGCCAATGCCATCTCACTACTCCAAGTGATCAATTTCAGTTCACAATTGATCATAATGAAAGGACTAAGAGTCAAAGGGAGCACATAAACAAGTCTAGTATCTGCTAACACTAACCGATAGAATAAATAAAGGGGAGAGTGATCCAACATGGGAAGTGAGATACTCAGCAGACTCACAGAATGGCGGATGTCCTAAATAGCACTCTGGCCTCAGAATCAGCCCTAAAGGCACTCGGATCTGGCTGAAAAGCCCATGAGAGTATTTCAGGCATGGAAAGCCAAGGCACTCTGGCAAAAAGATCTCTGTGAGTGAGATCCCAGTGGAAAGAACAGGTCTTCAAAGAGGGAGGTGCCTTTCTCTGAAGGGAGGAGAGAACCTCCACTTTGACTATGACCTTGTCTAAACAAGATAAGAGTCAGAGAACTCAAGGGGCTTCCATAGCCTTGGAAACTCATGACTGGTGCATAGGGAGATTATTGATGCCATAAACAGGAGTGTCAATTTGTAAAGTCAACAACAGGAGTCACTGTGCACTTACTCCTCATGTAGGATCTCTGTCCTTAATGTGCTGTACACTGAGGCTTAATGCTATAACGAGTACTCAAACAGTATATTTCACTTTGTGTTTCTATGGGGGTGCAAACGATTGAAATCTTTACTTAATGTACACTAAACTGATCTTCTGTAAAAAAAAAAAAAAAGAAAGAAATTATCAATTCCCAACTTGACTCTCACTGGGATTAAACATGACAATAGGTCTGATCTGAGTTCATCATGATTTAAAAAAAAAATCATCTATTACTTTTCACTTTATGTTTCTGTGTGGGAGCAAACTGTTGAAATCCTTACTTAAGGTATACTAAGCTGATCTTCTTTATATAAGATAATGGAAAATGAATCTTGATGTGAATGGAAGGGGAGAGGGAGTGGGAAAGGGGAGGGTTGTGGGTGGGAGGGACGGTATGGGGGGGAAAGCCATTGTAACCCATGAGTCGTACTTTGGAAATTTATATTCATTAAATAAAAGATAAAAAAAAAAGGCTAAAAAAAAACCAAACAAAAAAAAAAAGGATAATATTTCATTATCTCTTTTACAGCTGAATAGTATTCCATACTATTATATATAATATAATATAATATAATATAATATAATATAATATATATAATGCCAAAATTTCTTTATCCAGTCATCAGTTGCTGGACATCTGGGTTGATTCCATATCTTAGCTGTGAATCAAATTGCAATTAACATGGGAGTACAGATAGCTTTTATTTGCTGATTTCATTTTTTTTTTGGGGTAAATTTTCTGGCCTGAGATGGCTTGGTCATATTGAAGATGTATTTTCAGATTTCTGAGGTATCTACATAATGTCTTCCACAATGGCTATACCAGTTTACATTCCCACCAACAGTATATTAGGGTACCTTTTTACCCACTTCATTGCCAGCATTTATTGTTCATTGGTTTCTGCATGACAGCCATTCTAACTGTGGTGAGGTAAAAACTTATTGTGGTTTTGGTTTGCATTTCCATGATGGCTAGTCATCTTGAGCATTTGTTCATGTGTCTTTTGGCAATTTGAATTTCCTCTAGAAAAATGCCTACTCAAGTCCTTTGCCCATTTCGCAACTGGACTGATGGTTTTGTTGTTGTTGAGTTTCTTGATTTCTTTTTAGATTCTGGATATTAATTTATTTACCAGTAGCATAGTTTGCAAAGATTTTCTCCCATTCTATCAGTTGCCTTTCCACTTTGCAGAGTGTTTCCCTTGCAGTGCAAGAGCTTCTCAGCTGTATGTAATCCATTTGTCTATTTTGGCTTTGATTGTGCTTCTGGGGTCTTTTCCAAGAATTCTTTGCCTATGCCAATGTCTTACGGAGTTTTGCCAATGTTCTCCTCTATTAATTTAATGTTATCACGTCTCAGATTTAGCTCTTTGATCCAGTTTGAGTTGATTTTCTAAAGATGTAAGATAAGTGTCTTGTTTCATACTTCTGCATGCAGATATCCAATTTCCCCAGCACTATTTGTTGAAAAGACTAAACTTTCTTCAGGGATAGATTTTATTCCCTTTGCCAAAGATAAGTTGGTTGTAAATATGTAGATTGATTTCTGGGGATTGTAATCTGCTCCATTGGTCTACATGTATAAATTTCATTTAGTTTTCAATGAATTAGCTCTTCATTTCATTGATCATTTGTATTTTTTTTTATTTGACAGGCAGAGTTAGTGAGAGAGAAAGACAGAGAGAAAGGTCTTCCTTCCATTGGTTCACTCCCCAAATGGCTGCAACGGCTGGAGCTACGCCGATCCGAAGCCAGGAGCCAGGTACTTCCTCCTGGTCTCCCATATGAGTGCAGGGGCCCAAGCATTTGGGCCATCCTCCACTGCTATCCCAGGCCACAGCAGAGAGCTGGACTGGAAGAGGAGCAACCAGGACAGAACCCAGTGCCCCAACCGGGACTAGAACCTGGGGTGACAGCACCACAGGTGGAGGATTAGCCAAGTGAGCCACAGCACTGGCCGATCATTTGTATTTTTTAATTGTGTTTATTTCTTCTAATTATTATTATTTTTCCCCTACTAATTTTTGGTTTGGTTTGTTGTTTTTCTAGGTCCTTGAGAAGCATTGATAGCTTTTTTATTTGATGCCTTTCCAATTTCTTAATATAGGCAGCAATTGCTTCAAACTACCCTCTTAACACTGTTTTGCTGTATCCCAAGTTTTGATACGCTGTAGTGTTGTCTTCATTAGTTTCCAGAAATCTTTTGTTTCCCCTTTTAATTTCTTCTATGACTCACTGTTCATTTAGGAGCATGCTGTTCACTCACCATATGGCTGCATATTGAGTTGTTAATTACCATATTCATTCTATTTTTGTCAGAAAACATACATGGTATGATTCCAATTTTTTTATTTGCTGAGCCTTACTTTATGGCCTAGCATAATTTCTATCCTAGAGAAAGTCCCATGACTGATGAAAAGAATGTTTATTATGCGACTGCGGGATGAAAGTTTCTTTAGATAATGGTTAGGTCCATTTGGTCCATAGTGTAGTCAAGCTCTGTTTCTTTGTTGATTTTCTGTCTAGTTGATCTGTCCATTGATGACAATGGGGTATTGAATTCTCCATTCCTATTGTATTGGAGTCTATATCTGCATTTAGATTTATTAACATTCATTTTTAAATAGCCGGTTGCCCTGGCATTCTATGCATGTGCATTTATTATACTCACATTCCTTGTTGAATTGTTCTTGTAATCATTACATAATGCGTTCTTTGTCTTTTTAAGCGGTTTTTGTTAAAGTCTATTTTGTCTAATATTTGGATGACTACACCTGCTTATTTTTATTGTCTGTTAACATGGAATACTTTTTTTCCATCCTTTCACTTGCAGTTTGCATGTATCTTTCTTGGTGAAGTGTGTTTCTTGCAGGCAGCAAATAGATGGCTCTTGTATTTTAATCTGTTCAGCTAGTCTGTAACTTTTCATTAGAGAATTTAGGCCATTTATATCCTAGGTTATTGTTGATAAGTAATGGCTTGTTCCATAAATATTCTTATTGTTTGTTTTGGATTTCCTTTTTACTTTAACTAGGAGACTTTCTGCCTTCACACTCTTCCATAATGATTACTATCTTTTTTCTGTGTTTCTGTGTTTAGCACCTCCTTAAGTGTAATCCATAAGGCTGGACAAGTGGTGACAAATTCTTTCAATTTCTGCTTATTATGGAAGATTTTTATTTCACCTTCATTCATAAGTGAGAACTTTGCAAGGTATAATATTCTGGGTTGATGGTTTTTCTTTCTTTTTTTATTTTTTAAAGATTTTTATTTATTTATTTGACACGTAAGGTTACAGACAGTGAGAGAGACAGAAAGAAAGGTCTTCCTTTCATTGGTTCACTCCCCAAATGGCTGCAACGGCCAGAGCTACACTGATCCAAAGCCAGGAGCCAGGTGCTTCCCTCTGGTCTCCCTTGTGAGTGCAGGGGCCCAAGCACTTGGGCCATCCTCCACTGCCATCCCAGGCCACAGCTGAGAGCTGGATTAGAAGAGGAGCAACCAGGACTAGAACCCGGCACCCATATGGGATGCTGGTACCGCAGGTGGAAGATCAACCTATTGCACTACCGGCCAGACAGTTTTGGTTTTTTTTGTTTGTTTGTTTGTTTGTTTGTTTTTTGGTTTGTTTGTTTTTAAGACTTGGACCATATCTCTTGATTTTCTCCTAATCTGTATGGTTTCTGATGAGAAATCAGCAGTTCTTCAGGAATTCCTAAGACCCATATGTTTGGTTGTTTGATAGTTTTCCATAAATCTTGAACACTGTTTTTATTTTTCTAATTTCTTCTTTTTTTCCCTTTTGAACTAAGATGTTTCCCAAAATTTATCTTCTAGCTTGAACATTCTTTCTTCTGCCTCCCCAGGTCTGTTAAGGCTTTCCACTGTATCTTTTGTTTGAACTTTTATTTTAACTTTATTTTTTATCAAAATTTACTTTTCTAGTACTTCAGTTTGAATTTTCTTCAAAATCCCAATTTCATGGGAAAATTCTCCTCCATATATATATATATATATATATATATATATTTGGACAGGCAGAGTTAGACAATGAGCAAGGGAGACAGAGAAAAAGGTCTTCTTTCCGTTGGTTCACTCCTCGACTGGCTGCAACAGCCGGAGCTACGCCGATCAGAAGCCAGGAGCCAGGTGCTTCCTCCTGGTCTCCCATGCGGGTGCAGGGCTCAAGCACTTGGGCCATCTTCCACTGACTTCCTGGGCCACAGCAGAGAGCTGGACTGGAAGAGGAGCAACCGGGACAGAATTTGGCGCCCCAACCGGGACTAGAACCTGGGGAGCTGGCACTGCAGGTGGAGGATTAGCTAGTGAGCCATGGCACTGGCCAATTTTCCTCCATATAATATATGGAGTTTTTTTTTAACTTGTAAATTTGCTTCTCATTGCTTCTGAGTCATCCTATGTCAATCTTTTGAATCGCTTTTTTGCATTTCATCAATCTCTTTGTCTTCTCATAATATTCAAATGGCATTGTGTTCCTTTGGGGGAATTATGTTGTCTTCCTTCTTCTTGTTTCTTGAACTTCTGCATTTATTTTTAGGCATTTGAGAAAATATTTGTTGGTTTTGTCCTCTGATGGCTTTTATCTTGAACTATAACTTGTGGCTTAGTGGAGTATCTGCTTTTTTAGTGATGACCCAGAGGCATGTGGCCAGGGATCTCTGCTCCATGCTCCAGGGAAGGGCGAGTATCCAGGGTGATGCAGAAGTCGGGCATGGTAGTTGTTGTCTGTTGTCAGCAGGGGGAGGGTCTGATTATCTCTGTTGTTGTAATAATATCCTCACCTCCTCTCTTCCATAGTGGGATTAGCCTGGGCAAGTGCAACATACCCATGCTGCCACATGAACTGCAGAAAGGATCTGTGTGGTCCTCATGGATCCTGCTGCTGTGACTCATCCCTGACAATCCAGGAGCTCTGAGCCTCTTGCACTAGACAGATTGCTCAGAGACCCAGATACACTCTGTGCCCTATCTTGCTATTACATATTTCCACAGTCTCAGCACACAAGGCTCCCACAGTCATAGGGTGCAGATGATCTACTCTGCCTCACAATCTCTCCCATCCACAGAGAGTGCAGAGAGGTTCCCAGAGCCAGCTGCCTGTGTAGTGTTTCACCTTGGTGGTATGAGCCCCAGGGCTTGTGATATGTTGAGAGGCTGGGGAGACCTCATAGTCCTACATGGGTACCCAGCCCCCTGTCAACTCTCCCAGTCACACTCAAAGTCAGTGTGGAACATGGATTTTTTTTTTTTCCTCTGGTAAAATTCCCAGATGATGAGCACATAAGAGCCACAACAACTACTGTTGTCAAAATTGTGCCTTCTCCCCACCGGTTGCCAGGCACCCTGGTTCTCCCAAGCTGGCATATCCTTGGCTATCGGTTGTGGGGAATTGTTTGCTGTTTCTACACTCATTGCTGTGTGCCCACGCCTTCCATATGATCTCTGGTGTCCCTGTTCCTTCTATAAAATTTCTACTGAAGATTTGTCTCCAACTCTCTCCTAAGAGTGTACTTACTCCACTTTTTCTGTTATTTTCCCCCTTGTCTAAAGCTTGTTTGGGTGAAAAAAACTGTACATGTATAATACCTGTGTGTATATCTGTGTATATGTATAACATGTCTATTATATGTATATCTGTGCATATTCATTTGTGTTTGATTATCCTAGGCTCTGGACAAGCTCTATCAGATGATTTATAAATTTTACCCTTTTAAGAAATTGTATTTCATTATTTTGTTGCATCTCCTCTAACCTATCCTTTATTTTCCCCTGGAACACCATGAACACATTTAAAATTTTGAAATCCATGCCTGATGTTTCTTTTGTAATCGCTACATTATATACTCTCATTACATACTATGTAATAAGTCCCATCTGTGTCATTATTAAGATTTTAATTGATTCTTCTTGGTCCTTTATTCTGCTCAATTATCATAAATTAAAATAATTTTTATCACAAGTTGAGTCCGTTCTGTGAACTCAATGTGTTTCCCCATTTTCCTGAGAATATATTTTCATTGTTTACTATTCTTCCTCACAAGAATATTTTTATATTTAATTAATTTCTTTACGTTCATAATTTTGGATTTTCATAAATGGTAATTTTTGCTCGTTTGCTCACCTTTATAGTTGAAGTTATCTGTGCTATCAAATACCAAACCTTACCCAAAGTGTGCATCAGTTAGAAAATATGTTCAGGTAGGGCTGCTCATATTCTGCTTATTTAGATCTTTGCAAAGAGATTGGGGGAAAAATGTAACCATTGGCAAGTATCTTCATCAGTTATTGCTACTATATTAAAGTCCCACAGGCTAGGTGGTTTAAAAACATTGGACATTTATTTCCCACACTTTTTAAAGGTGGAGTTCTGAGATCAAGGTGCCATCATGATCTGGCTGTGGTGAGGGTTGTGGCTTGCCTACTTCATGCATTTTCACACGGTAGAACAAGAGGCAGAACAAAACTGAGAGAGCTCTCTCTAGTTTCTTTAACATAAATAAGCATTAATCCCATGCTTATTCTGGTTGGTCTAATTACTTAATCGCCATTCACTTAATTACCTCCCTACAACTCCACTTCCAAGTAACAGTACATTAAAACCTTGGTTTCAATATATTAATTGCACTATGGAATGGAAAGTTCATCCATTAGAGTGAGTTATTTCACCTTCTCTTCTGATCTGTGAGTGTTCTGTGCCCAGCTTCTTCTATGTTCTGCTCAATTCCGGAAGGAGGCACAATCACCAAATGGCCAAGAACATACTGGAGTGAACATTGAGAGACATTTCAAGCCTGTGAATCCACCTTCCATGAAAACACAACTCATTATGCTCTAAATGTTCTAATGCAAATACTTACTGTTGAATTTGTCATGAGTTAAGGATGAAGCTCTCTTTATCCTGGTACCGTTTTGAAGCAATACTTTTTTAGCACATTGTGCTGTCATTCCCCTACCTAGTTAGGAACTCTCTTGCCTTCAGCCTAACAGGATTTTCCAAAGTTTTATTTTCATAATGATTCTTATTTTCCATGGTGGGTATTGATTTATTTCTAAAGTATCACTTCTTTTGTCTTAAGGAATAAAAGGGATTATATATATATATATATATATATACACTATTTTTAATGTTTTTCATGCATTATACATTTAATTATATCAAGCCTTTTGAGGAGGTTGAAATTTTTGGTAACCTCTGTTGTATCTCAATAGACTTCAAAAAACATTGTTTAGTACATCATGGATAATCATATGTATATCTATTGAAATTATGGGAATCAACCTTGGATTATATGAGTCAAAATTGAATGCTAATGCACTTTAAAATACAGTACATTCTAGAACCATCATCATTTCTTTTTTCTGGCTTGCCCCTTTCTCTCATTCTGGGAGAACAATTTTAAAAGAAACCTAAGCTACAAATACATTTTATGCCCTTGAGTAAAAATCCAATGAGTATATTTTAGAAAATTGAGGAGAGAAATGATTCACATTAATTACACATCAGTAACATGTATTTTTCCAAGTTAACATTTGGGAAAAATGTATTTTGAAAGCATATTATTTTGGAAAACCATGGTAAATATCTCTCCTATCCTGTATTATGCCCAGAGATGACCATGCTAGAGATAGATGTATCTATACATTGTCAGAGGAGAGAGGAGTAGAATTAAAAAGCAAGAACTTCGTTACTTAGAAACAAAAGAAAAGCACACAAATCCATCATATGTCTAAGATAAAACTAAAAGAAGGCACAAGAGGGGGAGGAGGAAGAGATGGAAGGGACTGATTTAAATTATTGGATGTTTCAGAATTATCATGAATCTGAGGTCAATGAAAAGAATGAGAGTTGTTAAGTATCTGCAAATCTATAGCCCCAAAGTACCAGAAAACTCTTAAACTGTTTTAAACACATTCTTATATAAGTCCAATGAATATTTATGCCCCTTCACCCCTCAAAAATTAGTGTGCTAAAGCCTTGTTTACCATCTGGTAATGTTAGAGTAATTAACCAATGAAGGTAGAGCCTGCATGCTTTGTATTGGTATCCCATACCCTCCTTCCTTCTTATAAGGGTGCAGGATAAAGACAGAAGTCTGTACACCAGAAAAGAGTCCTCATGAGAATTTGACCATGCTTACATTGACCACTGATAAGTAAATCATTGTTCTGTGTAAGCCCTCCAGTTATGGGACTTTGTCAGCAGTCCAAACTCAAAAAGACAGTAGGTAAATTCAGAACACAAAATGGATTCACTTAATGTAGACAAAGCGTGATTTTTCAGTAAAATATTTTTTCTGTGTTTACGTTCCATTGCTGTTTATCATGAGCTTCCACATGATAAAGCCACAAAGAAATAGTCTATACCTCATTAAGGTAATTAGCAGGATATTGGGAAATGTAAGTGAGATGATGCAAGGAAAGTACTTACATGACATCCTTACCATTCAGAAAAAAAATTAGAAAAAAAAGCTATTACAAGATAGAGATGATAAATATGTGTATTGCTGTAGTACCTTTTTATATTTCAATATGCTGTTAAAACAACACTTAAAAATACCTTATTGACCCTGTGAAATTATCAAGCATATATCTCAACATAGATATTCTGTGAGTAGTGTACTGGACAGCCAGAAGCAAACCATGAATTTGGAGCATTATCTCATACTGTATAAAAATCCAATTCAAAATGGGTAGAATATTTAAATATACATTTTTGAAACTGCAAAAATTCTACAGGAAAACTTGGGGATATATCTTCATGAGACTGGGCAATGAATATTTGTGTATGACCTCAAGAGCATTCAACAAAAACAAAAATTGATAAGTGAGATTCCATTGAATGCAGCAGTTTGTGTACAGCTAAGAAGATAATAAACAAGGAGAAAATTTATTGATTCAAAGGGCATATTTTCAAGCCATACATCTAAGCTTTATGAAGATCTAATATATAGCATAATGACTATACTTAATAATATTATATTATATACGTGAAATTGTTAAAACAGTGTATCTTTCAAAAAAGCTTTTATATTTATTTATTTATTTATTACCTTATTTATTTTAGAGAGAAGGAGACTGAGAACACACATACACTGACACATATACTGGTTAATTCACTAAAAGCCCAGAGTAACTGAAATTACCAGGCTTGGCTAATCTCGGGAGCTGGAAACTCAATCAAGCACTCCCACATGGATGGCAGGGACTGAATTACTTTAGCCATAGTCACTACTTCCCAGAGTTTACACTGGCAGGAGGTTGGAGTCAAGAGCTAGGGGTGGGTGTTAAACCTAGGTATTCCAGAATGGAACACTGATAACTTATGTGAACACTAGGCCAAAGGTCTACCCCTAAAACAGTAGGATTTAAATGTTCTTATCACACACATACATTCATGTGCACACACACAAACACAAACACACAAGGTTTCTATGATTATTAGAGGTGATAGAAATGTCAATTAGCTTGATTGTGGTGATAACCTCATAATGAATACATATCAAAATGTAATACTGTATATCAATTTTTATTTTCAATTATATCTCAACAAAGTTGGATTAAAAAACAGTTATTGCCTTGTAAAGCAAATCTAAACCTCATGTTTAAATATCATTAATTTATATTGAACTAAGCATTTATGTTGAGTAAAGGAAACATTTAAAGTAATATCAAACCATGTTTTGGTTTCTAAATTGAAAGAAACTTGAATGAGGTAACCATTCCCAGTTCTAATATACTTGTAGGAAGACTAGGGATTCTCTGTTTTTATTTCTGAGGTTTTATTTTAAGTTCAACACGAAACTACTAATGTCTTAGGGGAATATTATTAGACTTAATAAGTAATTTAGTGAAGGATTTTGAACTCATTTGGCATTAACAAGTTAAACTGAAAATTAAAATATCACCAAATTTGATCTTGCCCTACTTACATGATAAACGTGGACATGTGTCATACACTAATGCATACACATTAGTACTAAGATGTCAGATTTAGTCACAGTAAAATAAAGAGAAAATTATCACTCACCAGTGAATAAAGTGTAGATGTTAAAGATCATAAAATGAGTTGATAACACAACCTACTCTTAGTAATCTCCATCCATTATATATATGGAATAATTGGTGTTTATGTTTCTTTTTTCTAATGTTTTAAAGCATGAGTCCTATTTCCAAGGACAGAAAAAGGGAAACAAGGTCACTCTTCTAAAGGCACAACTTAGATGAACAAATTAGATAGATCAATGATATTTCTTATATACAATTCTTAAAGAATCCAGCCTGCAAGAACTCAGTGAAACTTAGTTGAAAATAAAGTTAGCTAAATAAAAATGTGTTAACAAAACATGGAACTGTACAACCAAAGAAATACAGTAAAGGTAACCCCAGATGCAGAGAATTATGGCATCTATCTAAAGTCAGACAGAGGTTGGGGTTCCTCAGTCAATGGACTTCGAGTATTCTTGATATAACAGACAAGGTCTTCTCCACACTTGACACAAATTTACCAGTTCACTTGGATCAACTATCTCGCCTTTTTTTTTCTGTTCCCAAGCTCAGCAATACCTTTGTTCTTTTCATAGTTTATGAGGAAGAATTGCTAATTTTTATGTGTCCTTTAATAATATGCTATATTCTGAGAGCCTACTATGTATACTAGGTGTCGCTCCCCCTCTTCGCGGAGGAACGACACTAAACCCTGCCTAGGTTTCCTATCCGAGTCACGGCACCATTATGTCGCTCCCCCTCTTTGTGGAGGAACGACACAGGGCCCTGCATTGTTCTTTTGTTTGCTCGGCCCTCCCCGGGTTTGCTGCTGGTTCTTCCCGGGTTGGCTACCGACCCTTCCACCTCTGTGGAAGGGCGGGTCCCCCTGCCACTTTCCCCACTTCCGCGGGGGAGTGGCACACCGCCGGCCGGCTCTCTCGGAAGCTGCTCAGATGTTCCTCATAGATGTTCCTGGTGCATGTTGTCTCTCTCCTCCTTTATAGTCCTCTTCCACCAATCCCAACTCTGCTACCCACACGCCGAGTACGCTGCTCTCCTGCAATCAGGAGCAGGTCCTGCTGTTTATTGGTTGAACTGGAGGCAGCTGTGTAGAAGCTGTTTCCTCCTCTCCCAGCGCCGTATTGTGGGAGAGCAGATGCATAGAATAAGTCTTAATTCCAGTAACAGTCTAGTCCGAGTTGCTCCCCACACTAGGTCAGTCAAGATAATGTTATAGACTGTAATGGAAATATAGTGAAAATTGACATAATGGAATTTTACTTCACTCAAGCCCAGAGTCTCAATGTGAACCTTAAGTGGGCCCCAAGTATATAGGATCCAAGATCCTGACTTTATTCTATCTTCTGCCCCATAGACATAGAATTCAACTAGTGAACAGGAAGAAAGGATGGAGAAGGCACTGCATCATTACACTAATTTCATTAGTAGAAAAGAGTAGGATGCTACATTTAACTTCAAGGGGTGTTATATAATGCAGAATTCAAGAATGTCTGTGGCAAACTTAACTAATCTATGCCAATAGAATTCAGAGTGGGTGGTTGCCTGGGTAGAACTACTCGATAAGCCATCGATCTCATTTTTGCATATATATTTAAATTAAATAGGATAAGGTTGAATGGGGCTGGATTGGAAAGAAGATGAAGCTTGTCTGGAAAGAGTTGCTTGATTCCATAGGACATTCTAGAAATGTTTTATAACCCAATTCTGTAGTGGTATGTCAAACATACAAAGTTGCCAAATTCATCTAACTCTACTGTACAAGTAAATGCGTTTTATAGTATGTAGATTTTTACTCAGTAAAGTTGCATGATCATTTAAGAGGAAATAGAGTAAAAGACTATTCCATCTACATACTATATGACAAATTAACTAAAATTTAGTGGCTTGAAAATCATTTCGTTGGGGTTGGTGTTTCAGTAAAGGTACGTCCTGCAATGCCAGCATCCCATATGAGTACTCAGTTCATATTCCAGCTACTCCACTTCCAATCCACCTTCCTGCCAATGACCTGGAAAAAGCAGTAAAAGATGGGTCAAGTGTTTAGGCCCCTACTACCCATGTGAGAGGTCCAGATGAAGCTACTAGCTCTTGGTTTCAGCATTGCCCAGTCTTGGAAGTTGCAATCATCTAGGAAGTAAACCAGTGGATGGAAGACTTTCTCTCTCTCTCTCTCTCTCTAATTCTTTCAACTAAACAAATGAGTCTTTTTAAAAAAAAAATCATTCTCTATGCACACAAATTGTGAGTCAAAAATTTGCAAAGGCCAGATGGGACTGAAAGCATATAAGTCTGGACTACCCTGCATAGAAAATGGTTTACTCATAGCTGACAGGTAATGTTCTCTGTTAGTTTGGAGCTTAACTGGTGTGGTCAAATAGTGTCTGGCCTCTTTAAAATGGCCAACCAGGCAATCAGCCATCTTGTATGGCGGTGCAAGACTTCTAAGGCAGGTATCCCAGGGATGGGGACAGCATTGTGGGTTAAGCTGCTGCCTGTGACACTGACATCCCACATAGGTGCCAGTTCATATCCTGGCTTCTCCACTTATAACTCAGCTCCCTGCTAATTTCCCAGGAAAACAGCAGCAGATGGCTCAAGTATCTGGGTCCCTGTACCCAGCTGAGAAACCCTAATGTAGCTCTTAGCATTTAAAAGATCTCTCTCTTTATCTGCCTCCCGCTCTCACTGTCTCTGATTTTCAAATAAATAAATATATCTTAAAAATAAGTATCCCAGGGATCAAGGCAGAAGTAGCATAATGACTCAACTTTAGAAACCACATTGCTCTATTTTCAGAATATTTTATTAGTTAAACCGTGAAAAAAAGTAATGAGTAAGTACATAGACCCCCCAACTCTAAGTGGATGGAATGTCAGAACTTGGCGCAAGTTTTAAAATCACTGTATCTAGTGCTCTGACCAAACATTATTTATATTCTTCCCACAAGCAAGATAATCCTTTCCCTCTCTTTTTCTCCCCCACACATCTACACACATACAGTCCCAAAGTATCTTTCGATTAGGGCACCAATCAAAATCTAGAAATTTCATCATTTTACCTCTGGTACAACGTTTCTGTAGTAGTTACTATTGCTGCATAAGAATTATCCCAACAGGGATGGGGTGGAGTGCAGCATTGTGACACAGCAGGTTAAGGTGTTGCTTGGGACACCCACATCCCATGTCAGAATATGTGGTTCAAGTCTCAGCTATACTGCTGCCAGTCCAACTTCTTGCTAATGCATCTTGGGAAGCAGTAAGTGATGCATCAACTGCTTGGGCCCCTGCCACCCACAAAGGAGAGCCAGATGGAGTTCTACACTCCTGCTTTAAGCTTGAATTTGTCCTGCTCAGCTGTTGCAGACATATGGGGAATGATACAGCTGATGAAATCTGTTTTTCTCTCTCTCTCTTTTTCAAGTAGATGAAAATAAATTGATACTTTAAAAAGGATTACACTACAACAGTAGTTAAATCAATAATTCTATTATTCTCATACAATCTGTAGGCTAGGATTTCACACACAGGACAAAACAGATGCTTTTTGTCCCCCTCCACTGTCTGGGACCTCAGCTTGGAAGATTCAAAGGATAGTCTAGGTGATGACTAAATGACTGGGTATTAAATTATTTTTAAGGTTCTTTCACTCCCATGTTTAGAGACTGGGCTGTTAGGATGCAAAAACTGGCTCTATTAGAAAGATATCAGTAGCTCCTACACACCACATCTCCACTTAAGTTACTGCCTCACAACAAAGTAAGTGCAGCATTGATAGGAACACGTCATGCCAAATCATGGTTTCAAGTGTGAATGTGGGCACACTGCCTTTTAATGTCCTTTCTCTGAAATTCACTGCATGCCCTCTGATCCAGATTAGAAGGGGAGGGCTCATAGGTTCCACCAGGGAATAAGACTGGTGGCAAGGAATTTACTAGACATATTTTAAAATATCTTAGAAAGGGGTACCATTGGAGGACATTATTTTTTTCAAAAGAAAAAATGGAATTGCTCTCTCAATGAGATGCTTATCACAATGTAATGAGATATTAGGTAAATTTCTAAATGTGTCGAAATTTTCTGTCATTTCCTTGAATTAAAAATGATCTCATCTCCAGAAGCCATTAATACTGAACATTATGGGTATTTTGCTTTGGTTCTTTTCCCCTACTCTTACACTATGCACTATAAAAGTAAACGTGCAGACTGGAGAGAGGGAAAATGACTCATGTCACCTGGAAGCTACAGGCACTTCCGGAAGTGGTTAACAAGGACTATCTTTATATTAAAAGGGTGGCCCATCTTCTATTTTCTGTTCAAAAAAGTCTCATCAAGAAGTAGGAGAAATATTGTTTTTCCTATTTTTTTATTGGAACAATTGAAGATTTGAGAGGTGAAGAAACATTATTCAGACAAACAGAACTTGGAGTTGTTGGTTCATTGCAACTTGACACTAGGCCTTTTGGAAGCTTGATAATTAAAATCTGAAAGCATCAGCCAGACACATATTTAAAAAATACACATTCTGTGTATTTGTACTAAGTAAAAAGTTACCTGTCAAGAACTGATGAAGGGGTGGGCGCCATGACTCAATAGGCTAATCCTCCGCCTTGCGGCGCCGGCACACCGGGTTCTAGTCCTGGTCGGGGCACCGGATTCTGTCCTGGTTGCCCCTCTTCCAGGCCAGCTCTCTGCTGTGGCCCAGAGGTGCAGTGGAGGATGGCCCAAGTGCTTGGGCCCTGCACCCCATGGGAGACCAGGAGAAGCACCTGGCTCCTGCCATCGGATCAGCGTGGTGCGCCGGCCACAGCGCGCCGCCCACGGTGGCCATTGGAGGGTGAACCAACGGCAAAAAGGAAGACATTTCTCTCTGTCTCTCTCTCCCACTGTCCACTCTGCCTGTCAAAAATAAAAAAAAAAAAAAAGAACTGATGAAGGGCAATCTTCTTATGAGATGCATTGGTTTATTTGTTGCATAAAATTTGTTACCATGGAAAAACATTATGATAGATATTCTCATCTCAGTGAAAAATACATGTTGAATCACCTTGAAAAGTTGAACCTAAGTGTTTTAAAAGATCTGTGAATATTTTCTGTACTCTGATACATATACTTAAAATTATGGATTCTCCTGTTTTCTATGATTTCAATCAATTAAAATAATGAAATGGTGCCATATTATAATCCAGATTTTTGTTATACATTGGAAAACAATGGTAGTATAAGTAATGAGTATTTAAATATTTAAGTTTTTATATGTAACTGAAAATAACCTAGAATGTATATTTATTCTTTCACTTTCATATTTAATAATAATAATAAATTATTTTGTAAAAAATTGAAAATGAATGAACTTGAGTCTTATATCTTAAAATGTGAGAATAAGTGTGTTTGAGAGAAAAAATATTTGAAAGTTTCAATTTGAACTGAAGTCATCTGAAATTTGATCATTACAAATATCGGAATTATTATTCATTTTAAAGATGTCAAACCAGCAAATGAACACAGACCAGGTTTCTGAGACCATGAATCATGGCTATTTTCCCCAAGAGTGTACACAATCTTAACACTTTGATTTCATCCATTTAGGTTTTCTGGAGGCAAATCATGTGAATGACTCTTAGAAAATATACTACTGTGTTCTTAGATACACAGTTGTCAGGTGACAATGAAAGCTAAGTGTCAAGAATTGAACTGTGCCTCAGTGCTAAACACTTTGTGGTGACTTGGGATGGATAGTCTCATACCTCAGTTTCCTTTATGTGGTGAATGAGGTTAACCCTTGAAACTCTGAAACTCATTTAGAGGGGTGCAAAACTGACTCCATCCTCTTACTACAGATTTTATGTTCATATATTTAAGATTGTGTGGCTCCTCCTAGTTTTGGAACAAATATTGGGACTTTATTCTTTGTATATACTGCCTTTTGGAGGATTTTATTACTTGTTTCAGACACAAATATTCATTGTTTTTCATCTTGTATTATTACTTGCAGTAACATTTTAAAGGAAAAATTTCTGAAACCAACTGATAATAAAACTTCAAGAGAACTTACCTGATAAGACTTTCTAGGTGCCGGCACTGTGGCATAGCAGGTAAAGCTGCCGCCTGCAGTGCCAGAATCCCATATGGGCACTGGTTCAAGTCCTGGCTGCTCCATTTCCAATCCAGCTCTCTGTTTTGGCGTTGGAAAGCAGTAGAAGATGACCCAAGTTCTTGGGGCCCTGAACCCATGCAGGAGACCTAGAAGAAGCTCTTGGCTTCAGATCGGCACAGCTCCAGCCATTGCAACCAATTGAGGAATGATCCAGCAGATGGAAGACCTTTCTCTCTCTCTCTCTCTCTCTCTCTCTCTCTCTCTCTGCCTCTCCTTCTCTCTCTCTCTCTCTGTTTGTAACTCTGTCAAATAAATAAATCTTAAAACAAAGAAAGACTTTCTAGGCCATGGGTGTGGTGGAATGAGGTGAAAAGGTCATATCAAGATGACCACTGAGGTGAAAAGGTCATGTCAAGATGGCCGCTGACAACAGAAACTGCCTGGCAACAGGCCGTGATTGGATGGCTTCAGAAACCACATGACAATAGAGGAAACCACATGACAACAGAGCCTGACTGATGGCAAGCCGTGATTGGATGGTTTCAGAAACTGCCTGGCAACAAGAGCCTGACTGGCAACAGTCTATGATTGGATGGCTTTGGAAACTGCCTGGCAACAGGCTGTGATTGGTTGGGGCATAGACCGCCCCTTGACCGGATTGGCTGGTCTTGGCTATATAAGCTGTTGTACTAACTCAAATAAACGAGTTTTCGGGATGCTCGCCTAAAGCCTGCTTTCGCCCGACTACGGGGGTCTGTGTGGTGACTCCGCACCTCTTTCCCCCACCATGCTCCTCCTCTCAGAAATGAATCCACTGCAACATTGTTGAGAAATCAACTGAAACATAAATGATTAATTCTTCACCTGGTAAAATTGGGCACAAGCAAAACGACCCAGAGAATAACACTGTGGCATTTTATTGCCTAATATTCTGCCAATTTGACTTGACTTTTATAGTTCTTTGCCAGGGACATGAGCTGATTAGACCACACAGTGTACAGTGTTCACTCAGATATGCACCTGCCAAGAAGGTTTTTTGCTCCTCCACGTCCACTTGCAGGTGGTAGACAGAGACTCTGTGAAACTACACATGGCCCTTCTCCAGGCAATTAGAAGTCAACTGACCACAGCCCAGACAAGCCAAAGTCTCACTTCAGATCTCCCTGACTGTTGACAGATGAGCTAAAATCTTACTTAATTTTACTATTCAATCCTTTCCCTTTTTTCATTCATATGCATTACATTTTATACTGTATATATTAGCTACCACAAATTAGAAGAAAACTATTCATCTTTTTGGGTCTGGCTTATTCCACTAAGTACAACATTGCATCCATTTTGTTGCAAAAGACATGGTTTCATTCTTTCTTATGGCTGAGTAATATTTCATCAAGTCTATATACCAGCTTTTCTTTACCCAAACATCAGTTGATGGACATTTGTCATTTCCACAATAAAAGTGTTTCCTATCTTGACCAGTCATCTCCATGTGTTGTTTAGGCCTAAATCTTAAATTTAATACTACCTGAATTTGTTTATAGTTTTCCTACAAACAAAGAGCACTTATTTACAGAAACAATTGTGTTTAATCTTGAAACACTTCAAGTTTTAAACTGAAAACACTTTATATTCTCAAGTAAATATTCAGCTCCCATCATCAAAAACCTAAGCTATTTGCTCTGTATACAGACATCAGAAATAAATGTAAGCTTAAAACACAGAAAGAATAGTGTATTTGCTCATATTTGTCAAAAACAGCCCAGAATTCTTTGTTGCAATGGCACATCACTATACTTTTTCATCCTATTCTCTTTGATTTCATTTTAGACATTTATAATAAAAAATATGATGTAAGTCTACTCTTTTTTTCAGCAAGAGAAAGAGAAATACCTGGGAGTCAATAAATATTTGTTGAAAATATTAATTATTTTGTTCAAGGACATAGCAGTGATTGCTAATGTGATAGCTTATATTCTATAATCAAGATTTTTTTCATGGATTGATATGCATAAATCTATTGTTTATAATCAGGATTAGATTTGAGGATGCTTGGGATGTCACAGCTATTCCACCTCCATTCCAGCTCTGTACTAATGTGTCTGGGAATCAGCAGATAATGGCTCAAGTACTTGAGTCCTTACCACCCACATGAGAGATCCAAACTTAATTCAGGCTCCTGGCTTTTGCCTGGAGCAGATCTGTCTGTCGCCAACATTTGGGAAATGAAGTAATGGATGGGAGATCTAGCTATATTGCATCTCTCTTTCTGTCTTGCTCTTTCTCTGCCTTTCATATAAATAAATAACTTTAAGAAATAAAAATAAAATCACCTGAATGGTGTCTATGTTCCAAGGAGTCTTCCCCATTTTCAATTGTCTGAAACCCATAAAAATAATCTTGGTGAAGTAAGATGTAATCTTCCATATGAAAGAAAAAAAAGAAATTAAAATAATTACCTAAAATGTGTAATAATGCTTTGCCCTTTTATCCTAACATTAATCATCAATCCACATAACAAAGGACTAACTGTGACAGTGTCCATTACATTAAACTTCCTTTGTCCTAAGACATATTGCTTGGTGTACTCCCTTGATTTATTTTCTTCCTCTTTTGAAAAGTTTTGTTTCTTTTCTGAAAAGATAATAGTGAGTTTTCTGTTACATTTCGTTCTTGTTTTTAGGTAATTGTTCCATCTGCAAAAATATATTATAATAGATTCCTCACAAAAGAGCTATTCAATCCATTGCATTTTACTATGGAAACCATCTCAGGAAAATGGGAGAACTAAGGACAGACATGAATGCTTCTCTACCTACCTAGTTCCTTGCCACATTTCAGAAACTCAGCCCTTGAAATCAACTAAAGAAAAATGAATGTATGTGTGTGTGTGTGTGTGTGTGTTGTTTAAGTCTATCCATCCACTTGAGAAGCAAAATGCATATATATGGAGGGAGAGAGAAAGATAGATAAAGAAAGACATCTCATCCATCATAATCAGACAGTTAATATTCTCAGTTTATTTCTTCATATTTTTGAAAATAATGATAGAGTCATATGAAGTTGCAAAAAATTCACAGTCTGTTCATCCAGGTTCTCCCATTGGTGATTCTTATTTTACATAGTACATTGCCAAAATAAGGAAACTGATTTCTGTAAAAAATTTTTGACTGTAATATAGACCTTATTCTGATTTTACCAGTTTTTATATAGAAATGAATTCATTTGATTTATAATATGAAATGCTTTATCAAATATATGAATTTGTGTAACCACCATAATTTCAGGATATGGAGTCACGCCATCTGACCATGCAATCCCTTAATGCATGATATTTATAGGAGTGGTGTTTCTTAATAATAAACCTTGGAAATCACTGAGCTCTTCCCTTTCACTAAAATTTCAAGACTGTGATGTAAACAGAATCATGCAATATACAAGTTTTTGAAACTTTTTTTTTTAACTCAATGAACCATCCTTGAGATTCAACCAAATTGCTATATATATATATCAACACTCTGTTCCTTTACTGCTTGAGGACATTCCACAGTATGGATATACCACAGCTTGTTTAACCATTCCCCTATGAGAGGACATTAGGCTTGCTTCCAGTTTTTGGTTATTGCAAGTAAAACCACAAAGAACATTGATGTCCAGGTTTTGTATAAACATAAATTTTTATTTTTTATAGTAAAACACTCAGGAGTATGATTGCCAGGATTTATATTTAGCTTTATAAGAAAACATGAAACATATCTTTCCCTATTATAATGAATTTTTGCTATTGAGGAAACTGTCAAATAAATATTCTATTTTACTTCTCCATCAGTGTATGAGAGAGTTATATACTTTTACCAGCAGTTATCATTGTATCTACATATGTGTTTGTGGAGTTCTAATATGAATGTACTTTATCTCATTGCATTATGGTCATTTGTGTTGAACATATTTTCATGTGTTTATTTGCCATTTATTTATTCTTTACGAAAAGTATTTTTCCATTTTATTACCATCAAGTTTAGAAAATTCTGTATATATGTGTGTGTTTGTGAGTTCCAACTACTTCCCCTCAGTGTGTAGCTTATCTTTTATTCTTTGTAGAACAACCATTTGCAGAGCAAAAGTTATTAAGTTCCAGTTCATTTCTACTTATAACATAGACTAATATATAGTAAATACTTGATTTAGAAAATGTTTATTTTAGAGTTTTATTTATTTATTTGAGAGAAGGCTTCTATCTACTTGTTCACTCCTCAAATGTCTATGACAACTTGTGTAGGTCAGAGCCAGAGCCAGAACCGGAAATGCAATCCAGGTCTCCCCCATGGGTTGCAGGAACCCTAATATTCTGAGCCATTTCCACCGCTTCTCAGCATTTGAATTAGCAGGAAGCTGGATGCAGGAGTCTGCAGTGGGAGCTGAACCTAGCAAATCTAAAACAGGATATGTGTCTCTTAACTGTTAAGCTAAATGCCTGCTTCCAAAAATGTATGTTTTAGTTATTAATTGTGTGCGTTTGTACATGTGCATTAGCATTTTTGGAAACACATGTAAGAAATAAAATGGAGGCCTGCCACTGCAGCTTAGCGGGTAAAGCTGCCACCTGCAGTGCCAGAATCCCATATCGGCGCCAGTTCGTGTCCTGGCTGCTCAAGTTCTGATCCAGTTCTCTGTTATGGCCTGGGAAAGCAGTAGAAGATGGCCCAAGTCCTTGGGTCCCTGCACCCACATGCAGACATGGAAGAAGTTCCTGGCTCCTGGCTTCGGATCAATCCAGCTCTGGCTGTTGAGGCCAATTGGGGAGTGAACCAGCAGATGGAAGACCTCTCTTTGTCTCTCTCTGCCTCTGCCTCTCTGTAACTCTTCCTTTCAAATAAATGAATACATCTTTAAAAAAAAAGAAGAAGAAATAAAATGAACTTAGAAATACTAATGTCGGGGCTGGCGCTGTGGCTCACTTGTTTAATCCTCTGCCTGCAGCACCGGCATCTCATATGGGCGCCGGGATCTAGTCCCAGCTGCTCCTCTTCCAGTCCAGCTCTCTGCTGTGGCCTGGGAGGGCAGTGGAGCATGGCCCAAGTGCTTGGGCCCCTGCAGTCGCATGGGAGACCAGGAAGAAGCACCTGGCTCCTGGCTTCGGATCTGCACAGCACCAGCCATAGAGGCCATTTGGGGAATGAACCAACGGAAGGAAGACCTTTCTCTGTCTCTCTCTCACTGTCTATAACTCTACCTGTCAAGTAATTAAAAAAAAAAAAAAGCAAAAGAAAAAAAAAAAGAAATACTGAAGAGCATTATTAGGATTCAATAAAATGCCTTTGACAAATTATTATTTCTTTATGCAATATGAGTTCAAGGGAACTTGAGTCTATCTAATACCTACATTTCAACAATAACTTTGATGTATGCAAATGACATTTTGCTCTTTAATAACTGACTTATCAGCTAACTGCTTTTAAGTATTTCAAATATATAAACTAACTTTTCTTTAAAATAAAAAGGCAATTTTATTCTGAGTGATTGTTTTGAAATACTTTACCATATATCTAAATTTATCATAAATCAGTACTGCTGAATTTATGCAGTGTCACTCAACAGAAAAATGTTTTTGAGGGATGAATGATCAATCTATAAAGCTACACTTAACAGAAACATTGTGTACCACACTTTACTTTGAGTCAGCTTCCTTAACAATACCCAAATATATAATACTTTACCTGAAAATCTCAAATCTTGTGAGGCAGTATTATATTTAACGGGGGACAACTGAAAAATAAAGCCAAAAATGTTTTCGAGGGGGAAGATTTCGAATGTGTCTGATTACAGCATGTCCTAATTATAGAAACAGGACATTTGAAGAGCAATCAATAGATTCAGAATAATGAAATGATTGTGCCCATACTCACACTAAGGATTAAATGAAGACAAAATTTCCTAATTTTGTATGCAACCATTTAATGTTTTAAAGCCAAAAGAAGTAAGAGTGATGTAAAAATAACACATAATTACGTTGTTGATAGTTATGGAATTATTTGAATGTCATTTATAGCGAATGTTTTCTTCTCCAACATTACACAGTTTGAGATGTAGAAAGAACTCCAGAGATCTTCCAAATCAAACCAAGAGGCAAAACACTGCATTTACAAGAGAACTGAAGTCTTTGTCACATTAAAATGATTAGTGAATCCAGAAAAAGGAGGTGATAGAGCACTGAGAAAGTTAGTTAATTTTCATGTGCCTCAGTTTATTCATCTGTAAAAAGGCGAGGATTACTCTGTCTGTATCTGTATCTGATTACTAGATCTATATCTGTTGTCTTAGGGTGGTTGTATTGTATAGGTTAACATATGTAAACATTTTCAGAAACACTTGACATTGAAATGTGCTATTGAAGAATTGATGGCTAGAATTGCCATTTCAAAACATCATATTTTGCATCAGATTTATCTGCCAGGAGATTGTATGAGCCAAGGCTGAATTCCATGCAATTTCTGTGAACAGATCTGTAGAACTGTTTGCATTAAATACTTCTCACTGAAAATAAGTTGGATGATTTAAAACATGTTCATGAGGGTTGCAGGAAAAACAATTCTGGAATAGACCTCTATAATTCTACATTTGGATCTTGCACAGTGTCTGTGCACTGCCCCAACGGAAGTCAGAGTAGATAGACAAGGCTAGGGAAGACAGCATCACCGTTCTGGTGGGCAGATGGATAGCACCGCAATTAAGGCATTGTGGGATTTTGCTAAGCAACTGTTCCTCATAGAACCTCAAAATACACATCTGCACAACTGAATCAAAGAGTAAGGAAGCAAAGAACATCACAGCAAGAACTGAGTTCAGGAACGTTTGGGAGGAAGTAGGCATCTCCATTGTTAGCAGTTTCTGTATCTGTAACTAACAGTAATAATAAATGATCCCAATTCGTTTCATCTAGAAACACTAATTACAGACATGCAAAAGAGACAGATAACTAAGTCACTAACAAAAGAAGGAATGGACGATATCCCCAAATAAACAGAAGAAAGAAAAGGAAAAGACCAAATAAAAACAGAGCAGAAGAATCTAGCCCCAAAGTTAGTCCTGAGCATTGTATAAAATTTGGAAGGAAGGAAGATTGCTGCAATCTGCCATTGCAAAGGTGATTGGAGCAGGACAATTCTTAGAAAGTCTACTGTTGGCTGGTGCCACGGCTCACTAGGCTAATCCTCTGCCTCGCGGCGCCAGCACACTGGGTTCTAGTCCTGGTCGGGGCACCGGATTCTGTCCTGGTTGCCCCTCTTCCAGGCCAGCTCTCTGCTGTGGCCAGGGAGTGCAGTGGAGGATGGCCCAAGTGCTTGGGCCCTGCACCCCATGGGCGACCAGGAGAAGCACCTGGCTCCTGGCTTCGGATCCGCGCAGCGCGCCAGCCACAGCGGCCATTTGGGAGTGAACCAAGGGAAGGAAGATCTTTCTCTCTGTCTCTCTCTCTCTCACTGTCCACTCTGCCTGTCCAAAAAAAAAAAAAAAAAAAAGAAAGGAAAAGAAAAGAAAAAGAACGTCTACTGTTAAAACGTCTGGGAAAGTCAGAGGGAGCTCAAGGCAGACAGACAGAGATGCTCCATGTAGGTGCAGGAACAGGTTGTCCGCCCTCAGTCAACCACCTGACTCACTTTCAATGGCAACTTGGGATGCTATCCAAGCAAAGTCTGCTTTAAAAACACGGGGCCTGTGCAGTCACAGGTAGCCCTTTACCTGCAAATGCACACACTTCATTAATGTTCTGTCGTCATCATCTTGAAATGCTTGATGACACTTGAAGAAAGGGCTTCATATTTTCACTGTGCACTGCACTTTACAAAGTTATGTAGCTCATTTTGTTTCTAGGATTATGTGCTGCTAAACAAGATTGAAAAATATCGGTTATTTTGATAGAGCAGCCCTGCATCAATTAACACAAATATGGTAATTAAAAAGCATTATAATTTTTGAGTTGGCTTATGGTTTTTTAATTTAGATACTAAGTCAGTTTCTTGAATATACTCCAATCTTCTAGAAGTCTTGTCTAAATATTTTAGACAACCCCAAATGAAAAACATAAAGTTTCACAACAAAATAGTATTTTTGGCATCTAATCCATGCAACTTCTCCATCAGCACCCTAAACTGAAATCCTTCAAGATGGCATGTGAATGAATAACTTACTTGTAACATGCAGAATGGACCTGGGTGGCACCACCATTTATTTCCTCAATGCCTATTGGCCTGTAGGGATTGTTCTGCTTGTTCTATTACATGATCTACAGAGAACACATGTGCACGTTGTACACTCTTGATATTAATTTAGCCCAGATTGTGTATATATTATCTCTATATATTTATAGAATATACCTATTTATGTTCTGTGACACTAACTTTTTCCCAAATTCTTCAGGTTTGAAATCCCAGTTAAGTACCTTAAAGTAAAAAAAAAAAAAAAAAAAAGTCATTCTATATCACAAAGGCAGAACCTGTGATCAGAAAATACTTGAGACCAACAAGCTTAGAGAGTTTCACAAAACATTTAGATACATTTCACAAAACCTTTTAAATACAAGAATGCAAATACACAACGATTTAAAGAACTTGATGTAAAAAGAGATGTTTTATGGCTCAAATGCAGTTCCCAGAGCCATTTTTCTGTAATGACTTTGGCTTTGAGTTCTACTTTTTTTTTCCTTCTAAAGGAGAAATGGCTTCATGGCTCTAACATATAAGTAAAATGCTTTTACACCTATTTCTTGACTTTCAAATGTAAACACCATTTATTGACTGTCTGTAATAATAATAAAGTAATACTGAGCATTATTTTCTCTTATCTGCACCATGTTACCTCCATAACCTTCCCTTTTCTATATTTATATCCAGATTATAAAGACCACCTGATCCAGTACTGTAACCTCAAAACTGTAAGATGAAGGAAACCATTTCTTTCCAAAGAACTATCTTAGTTAAAGTAATGAATAATGAGCTTACACAGCAATAATAATATTGCAGAAGAAACAATAATTTACCAAAGTGGTAAACTTCATCTTCAATATTTGGCAAAACCTGCTTCTCAGTGTTGGTTTCAAACTTTGGACCTGGAAGCTGTGGAGATGCACATCATTGCCATTTCTGGAGTACTAAAACTGTTCTGTGATCAACGATGCTGTGATTACATTTTTTGTTCCTATTAATAAGCTCAATGACCTCTGTTCACACAATCAAAGCAGTTCATTTGAGTTTAGAGTTAGAATACAAATGGGCAAATAGGGATATTCCTATATCCAACATTCTGGACATAACTAGAAAGCATATCTTTAGATACATCTTGTGAAACTGTGTCATTTGAAATCTAAATGCATGTTTATCATTGCAATGTTCAGTTTTCCAACAACTGAAGATTGCTGATTATTCATAAATATGGATAAATAGATAAGTATTTTGGTAAATAGTATATCTCCCAAGAAGTTACCCAAGCAAAGTAACTTTTGGAAGAATAACATATCTTTTTGGGGCCATGTTAAGCCATTTTAAATTATAAAAAGATTAATAGAGATTAGATGTATCAAAATTTAATCTCAATACAAGTGTTTATTATTCTACTATTTGTAACATGAAATATAGCTTTAGGTGCTTGGTCATTTAAGTCCATTAACTCAAAGATTTTAAGAGAAAATTTTAGTTGAGAATTCTTGCTATCTTGAGAGGATAACTTAATTCTATTTCAACATTGTCACCTAAACACATCACAAAACTCTACCAAAATACCAAATACTAATACCAAATACAATATCAAAGATAAATAATGTGCCAGCACCACGGATCACTTAGCTAATCCTCCGCCTGCAGCGCCAGTACCCTGGGTTTTAGTCCCAGTTGGTGTGCCAGATTCTGTCCCGGTTGCTCCTCTTCCAGTCCATCTCTCTGCTGTGGCCTGGGAAGGCAGTGGAGGATGGCCCAGGTGCTTAGGCCCCTGCACCCACATGGGAGACCAGGAAGAAGCACCTGGCTCCTGGCTTCAGATCGGCGCAGCGCGCCAGCTGTAGCAGCCATTTGGGGGGTGAACAAACAGAAGGAATACCTTTCTCTCTGTCTCTCTCTCTCTCACTGTCTAACTCTGCCTGTCCAAAAAAAAAAAAAAAAAAGATAAATAATGTTCGATTTTGTATTAAATCAAATACAAAATACTAATACCAAATACAATATCAATGATAAATAGTATTTGATTTAGTATTAAAACACAAAAGTATCAAAAATTGTTTGGAAAATTAGAAAAATATATGCTTCACATATGAACAGAGAGAGAATTAGACTGCATAACAGAATAATCTCAAATGAGTGATACCAATCTCATTGCAGTTAAAAGCCTCTTTTTCTCATGTACTGGTCATAGAAGGTGGTCTTAGGTAGCAGATAATTTGCTATAATGCAGTTGTTCAGCTCTCACTTCTCTATATCTTGACCTTCCCTTTTTCCTAGAGGGAAACATCATCTGCCTGCATCTGGAGGAGAGAGACAGCAGGGTCAGGACAGAGGATACACTTATTTCTTGAAAATTATGTGCTTCAATCCAGAGATAACTTCCACATTGTTCATAAAATAGTGATATCTTACAATATTCTATTTATTTATATCCTGTGTCAAATATTTTTAAATTTATAGAAAATCAGATTTTTGGGGGCTTGATATCTTGGTGGTCTAATGATAAATTAATTTTTCTCTTGCCTTATGGGCTAAGCTATAGGTGACTACTGGAATTTCCAAGCTAAGAAGAAAATGAATCAAATGGAGGGAGTATTTATATAACAGAAACTCAATACAAAAATTGTTGAGTAACAATTATTAGCTAGAAATAACTTTTTGACGACTAGCTTACCATGTTGTATGCATGCCCTTCAGTTGAATGTTCAGAAGAATAACTACAGGGCAGCTTATTTAAGTAAATACTGACCATCAGCACAAAGATGGGTGACTATCTGTTACATATTTTTCCACAGCTAAAGAAGCGCTATTCAATATTCAAGAGAAAAAGAGTCACAGTTTTTCTCTTGTCTTTTTTTTTTTTTTCTATTCTAATATAAGAATTTGGGGGCTGGCACTTTTGCGTAGCAGATAAAGCCACCGCCAGCAGTGCTGGCAACCCATATGGGCGCTGGTTCGAGACCAGGCTGCTCCACTTCCAATCCAGCTCTCTGCTAAGGCCTGGAAAAGCAGTAGAAATTGGCCCAAGTCCTCGGGCCTCAGCACCAGCATATGAGGCCTGAAACAAGAAATTCCACCACGGGGTGCAATATCTCGGTCACTAAGCCAAATGCCTGGCCCTGGCAATCTTTTTTTTTTTTTTTTTTTTTTTTTTTTTTTTTTTTTTTTTTTTGACAGGCAGAGTGGATAGTGAGAGAGAGAGAGACAGAGAGAAAGGTCTTCCTTTTCCATTGGTTCACCCTCCAATGGCTGCCGCGGCTGGTGCACTGCGGCCGGCGCACCGCGCTGATCCGATGGCAGGAGCCAGGTACTTATCCTGGTTTCCCATGGGGTGCAGGGCCCAAGGACTTGGGCCATCCTCCACTACACTCCCTGGCCACAGCAGAGAGCTGGCCTGGAAGAGGGGTAACCGGGACAGAATCCGGCGCCCCGACCGGGACTAGAACTCGGTGTGCTGGCGCCGCGAGGCGGAGGATTAGCCTAGTGAGCGGCGGCTCCGGCAACCCTGGCAATCTTAATATACTTCAATATAACAATTTTTATATGATTCATGTTTTATTCTTTTTAAATTTGTTTTAATTGATTTGAAAGAATTAGAAAGAGAGGTAGAGCCAGAGAGAGAGCGGTCTTCCACTCCATCAGTTCATTCCCCAAATGACCTCAACGGCCAGAGCTGAGCTGATCAGAAGCCTGGAGTTTCTTCTGGGTCTTCCACGCAAGTGCATTAATTCTTTATATTCCTCAATAATTTCCTTCAACAAAGAAGTATTTTCTTTATTATTATTTTATTTTATTATTTATTTATTTTTAAATATTTATTTTATGCTTTTGAAAGGCAAAATTATACATATAGAGAAAGAGTAAGAAGGAGAGATGGAGAGAAAGATCTTCCATATGCTGGTTCATTCCCCAAATGGCCTCAATGGCCAGGGCTGGACCAAATTAATGCCAGGAGCCAGGAGCATCTTCCGGGTTTCCCATGTGGGTGCAGGGGCCCAAGTACTTGGGCCATCTTCTGTTGTTTTGCCAGGCCCACTTCCAGAGAGCTGAATTGGAAGTGGAGCAGCCGGGACTTGAACTGGTGCCACATCGGATGCCAACACTGCAGGTGAAGGCTTTTCCTGCTATTCCACGATGTTGACCCCCTATTTTATTAAAGATTTACTTACTGTAGATTTATATCTCGCCCTTGATATTATTTACTTCTAATGTTTGATAAAGATCAAGTGTTTCTTTTCAAGTAAACAGACAGCTGTAACTCCAGACTATAATTGTATTTGTCATTTTTTGATTTGTACTTTAAAGCTGCTACTCTCAATCTGCTGCAAAGGCATTGCAATAACTGGATATGATATGATGTTGAGATGCAAGTGAGCATTGACACACTATTTTGTTATCTTGAAGCCAATTATGCTTCATTGTCACACTCAGACTCCATGTGTCAGAACATTTGTCCTTAAATTGCTGTATGAGTCATTGAAATGCACAAAAATTATTCTGAATTAAATAAAACATTGCAAAACACTGAAAGAAGACAATCAAAATACTCATAGGTACACTCCTGAAAGCAATGCAAAAGTGGTTCATCACCTAGCTTGTTCCACTTCACATTTTTAGATTTAACTTATTTACTAATTATTTGAAAGGCAGAGTGATGGAGGGGTGAAAAAGAGAGAGAGAGAGAGAGAGAGAGAGAGAGAGAAACTCAGAGAGACTCAGAGAGACTCAGAAAGAGAAAGAGGAAGAAAGAGAGAGAGAGAACAAGAGAGCTTCCCTCTACCCAAATATCCACAACAGCCAGGAGCCAGGCCAAAGTCAGGAGCCAGGAACTCCATCTGAGTGTCCAATGTGGGTGGCAGAGACCATGGATTTGGGCCATCATTTGCTGCTAAGTACTTGTCAAGCATTTCTGTGATGAGAAAGAACATGTTATAAGAAATGGAAAACAGCATGATGTCTCCTGTTCCATCCATTTTGATACAAATGGTAGAATTTCATGCTTATTATAGCTGAATAATAGTCCATTGTATGTACATACAGCATCCTATGTAGGAGGCAAAATTTAAAAAAAAATAACAAAAACAAAAGAATGAATACTCATGTCTATAATATAGCTGTGAATATAGTTTTGTCAGTTTTTTTATATCTTTATCAAGTGAAGGTTTATAAACCTCAAGTGAATGGTTAAGAATTATGAGAGTATTTTAGGCTTGGAAAGCCAAACACTCTGACAAAACAAAACAAAACAAAACAAAACAAAACAAAAAAACCTAAATGAAAGATCCCTGTGAGTAAGAACGGGCCATCAAAGAAGGAGGTACCTTTCACTGAAGGGAGGAGAGAACTTCCACTTTGACTATGACCTTGTCTAAATATGATCAGAGTCGGTGAACTCAAAAGGCTTCCATAGCCTTGGCAGCTCATGACAAGAGCCTAGGGTGATGACTGAGGCCATAAACAAGAGTGTCAATTTGTTAAGTCAACAACAAGAGTCACTGTGCACTTATTCCTCATGTAGGATCTCTGTCCTTAATGTGTTGTACATTATGAATGAATGCTATAACTAGTACTCAAACAGTATTTTTCATTTTGTGTTTCTGTGTGGGTACAAACTGTTGAAATCTTACTTAATGTTAGGGAACCATTCATGAAGAAAATAACTGTAGCGCTGTTTGAAAGAAAGTAACTGCACAGTAGCACAGCTTGAAAGAAAAGTAGAAAAGTAACCAAGCTAGCTGGTAAGATTTGAAAAGTGACGGCCTAACTAGATGGCCTAACCACAATCCACAAATTGTCATTGCCATGACTAGGGGACCCTGGGAGGTCGGAATGTGGGCGGGGCTAGCCTCTAGAAACTGTATATAAGGGGACCTTCAGCCGCTGTAAACCAGAGGCTGCTCAGCCTCTCTCCCCAGTCTGTAGCACCTTGTGCCTGCGGGGAGGAGCTCCTGGTCCCTAGTGCCTAGTGCCCGCAGGAGTAGTCTTGAGCAATCTCTCCTCCTAGTCGCCTAGAGTACCAATAAAGTGTGTTTAGCTTGACCTTCCTCAGTCTCCTCAACTCTTCCTTCTCGGCAACCTGGCCAGTTCCCAGAGTGGGAGATCCTGACACTTAATATATGCTAAATTGATCTTCTGTATATAAAGAGAATTGAAAATGAATCTTGATGTGAATGGAATGGAAGAGGGGCCGGGAGAGGGGAGGGTAGTTATGGGGCTGGGAAGTCATTGTAATCCATAAGCTGTACTTTGGAAATTTATATTTATTAAAAAAGAATTATGTACTACTATATTTTAAATGATCTGTGATTAATTTGAAGTTTGTTGTATGTGAGTGAAATGGACAATTTTTCATTTGATCATATTTGTTTATAAACCTTGCCTATATTCCCACTTAATTATTGTCTTTTTACTTTTTATTCATTGAACTCTTTATTAGAGGATTAAACCTTTAACTATAATGCAAATCAAAAATATGCTATCAGAAATTAATAAGAAACAGGAATGAAAAGGAAACAAAGAAACAAAGAATAAAGAAGGAAAAGAAGGAAAAGAAGGAAGGAAGGAAGGAAGGAAGGAAGGAAGGAAGGAAGGAAGGAAGGAAGGGAAAAGTATCATTATATTCTTAGAATTGTGTGTATGAAATAAATGAAATCAGTTCTTTTCATATTAATATCATATTAACAGAAGAATTGATGAGAATTGTGCTGTAGTAATTATTATGTATTTGCTGTGACCCTGAGCATCTAATTTATTATGAATTCCTTTTTTAAAAAAAGTAAAAAATAACTCTCAAAAACTTACTTTAAGCCGGCGCCACGGCTCAATAGACTAATCCTCCACCTAGCGCCGGCACACCGGGTTCTAGTCCTGGTCGGGGCACTGGACTCTGTCCCGGTTGCCCCCCTTCCAGGCCAGCTCTCTGCTGTGGCCAGGGAGTGCAGTGGAGGATGGCCCAAGTCCTTGGGCCCTGCACCCCATGGGAGACCAGGAGAAGCACCTGGCTCCTGCCTTCAGATCAGCGTAGTGCGCTGGCCGTGGCAGCCATTGGAGGGTGAACCAACAGCAAAAGGAAGACCTTTCTCTCTGTCTCTTTCTCTCACTGTCCACTCTGCCTGTCAAAAAAAAAACAAAACAAAACAAAAAAAAAAACTTACTTTATTTCTCTAGTACTTTGACACATACTCTGCTTTTCTGCAGCCTTAAAAAATGCCCAGGCATTCCTTTATCATGGAGCTGTGCCTGTGGATATTCCCCGGGTCTTATCCTTTGCCAAGTCACTCACCATTTGCACTGCCATTCCCTGTTGTAGGATAATTCAATGGATGAAGGCACTTCTGCAGCTTCTAACTGGTTGGCTTTGCCTCTTATCATTTAAACAGAAAGACATTCAATAGTTTCTGTTAGGATTTTCTTCACCTTCTCTGCTGTTTAGAGATAATTGTAATTGAATATTTATAGTATGGAAAATTTATTTTGATGTGTAACCTACTAAAGTTTGGTTTTTCTTCAAGTGCAGTTAACAGTTTGCATTTTGCTAAACAGTTATATTCATGGCAACTATTTAGTTGTAAATATGATTTAAATACAACTCAGTAACTAGTAAAACCATTCATTCACTTTCTAATTAGTCTACTTGGGTCACAGCTGGAATTTCATAGTGTGGTTTCAGATATGACTAGAAAGCACTGACAATAATGTCCCAATATTTAATATTTTTATTAAACAAATATATATAGATATATATATTATCCATGTGAAATATAAAATAGCTTTCATGATATTAAATAAAACTTAATATGATTTATACACACTATTTGCCAATCTGATTAGAGCTAAAAATAGAATAACAGAACTGTAGTTAGTTATCCATGTTGGACCCAAATGTAATTTTGAATGTTCTCTATGATTTTGAGATTTAAATAAACTAGTTTATAATGTATCCCTGCTGTAAGAGTCTGTCTCTGAATCAAGATATCAGACCAGACGTGTGGTCCCTGCTGCCAAAAAGTGACAAGCAGTTTTGGACATTGCACATGTCTGAGTGATGGCTTTATCCCATCTACAACATCTGCTTTTGGTAAAGTTCTTGTCGTCTTGTAGCACATTGCAGATATTTCAAGGATGGGAAAGAATGCTGATCAGAAATGAATTATCTGTAACTTTGATGCAAATTTTGCTTATGAGCTCAGTTCTTTTGCATCTATAATCAGTAAATTTTAATAGCTTACTCAATAATAAATTCCTCTATGTGCCATCTCCAACAGTCCTCAATCAGTGAACTTGTAGGTCAATGGTAGCATTTTACAAGTAAGCAGATAATTGCACTGCTGTGGCCACAGATATAATAAAATTGTATCCATGGTGCCATGGCAGCGGAAAGAAGGGGTGCCTGCACAGATTTGAAGGCCCAGGGAATAATTTCTGGAACAGATTACCTAAAACACGTACATACCATATAATAGACTCATAGAAACATAAGAGAATTTTGACAATATCTAGTTTATGTTCGACTTACAGATAAAACATTTAATATTTAGAAAAGGAACACATAGGGGCTGACTATGTGGCACAGAAGTTTAACCTTCTGCTTGCAGTGTTGACATCCCATATGGGTGCTAGTTCAAGTCTAAGCTTTTCCACTTCATACCGAGCTCCCTGCTAATGTGCATGGGAAAGCAGTGGAAGATGGCCCGAGTACTCGGGCCTCTTCACCCTCATGGGTGACCCCAAAGAAGCTGCTGGCTCCTGGTTTCATCCTGGCCCAGCCACAGCCATTGCGGTTATTCGGGGGAGTAACCCAGCAGACGGAAACTCTCTCTCTTTCCCTCTTTCTGTCCCCCCGCCCCGCCTCTGGTTTTCCTTCTCTGTAGCTCTGACTTTAAAAGAAAAAAGAAAAGGAATACATGATTTTATTTAAAGAAGGAACTGATGCTTGGACTCAGAACTTTACTACAACTTTAATCTCTCTGAACCTTTCTATATATTATGATCAGTTTCTCTATCTAGTTGCTATGAATTTGCTCTCTCCAGATCTAATTTCATAACAGGTTACCCCACTTTGTGCTGATGCGTGTTCAATCACCAGTGGTCATGTGGGGTGGGGTTAGAGTTATGTCATTCAAATATGGCTGAAGCTCAGCCCATAATTGACAGCTGGCTCTTGGAAAGGGAACTTAATAAACACGTGGCATTTTCTACCAGAAAAAGAGATTCTACCCTCATAATTACCTTATGAACTTTTAATTACCAAATACAAAATTTCTATGCTTAACACTATGAGTGCAAATGTCATGAGGAATTTTAGACAAAAAGTGAATTCATGATGGTGACATGGAGAAAACTGATGGAAGCCACTGTAAAATGTAGGTGCAAGAACTCGCTCTGTAAGTGACAGAGAAAAAAGCTTCTTCAAAAGCACATGGAGGCCGGCGCCACGGCTAACTAGGCTAATCCTCCGCCTTGCACACCGGGTTCTAGTCCCGGTCGGGGCGCCGGATTCTGTCCCGGTTGCCCCTCTTCCAGGCCAGCTCTCTGCTCTGGCCAGGGAGTACAGTGGAAGATGGCCCAAGTACTTGGGCCCTGCACCCCATGGGAGACGAGGATAAGTACCTGGCTCCTGCCATTGGATCAGCGCCGTGTGCCGGCTGCAGCACGGCGGCCATTGGAGGGTGAACCAACAGCAAAGGAAGACCTTTCTCTCTGTCTCTCTCTCTCACTGTCCACTCTGCCTGTAAAAAAAAAAAAAAAAAGCACATGGAGATGTATTCTGAGAAAAATGCTGCTTTGTGAATTTGCCTGCAGTTACTTATGGAGAATATGAACAAAAAGAGAGCTGAAAGAAAACCAGGAAAAGAAGGGGAGGGAAGGGGAGGGAAGGGGAGGGAAGGGGAGGGGAGGGGAGGGGAGGGGAAGGGAGGGGAGGGGAGGGAAGGGAAGGGAAGGGAGAGAGAGAGTGAGAAAGAGAAGAGGGGGAGAAGGAAAGATGGGCAAGGCAAAGCAAGGCAAGACAAGGAAGGAGAAAGGGAGTCTGGCCAAAGTTGGATTGTTAAGAGTTTGTTTAATACAACAGATCCTTGAAGCAGGAATGATAAGGAAATCAAGTAAAATCTGCATCCAGACTATCAGATTCAAGAAACAAGGTCGTGGGGAACAGCATCAGCAATCAACCTCTTGGCTCAGGATGCCAGCATTGCTACAGGTCTCAGAGAACTCACCCAGGTAGTTTATTATTCAGACTTCTGAGACTAATGGAGTACCATGCTGAGTCCATATTCTGATTGAACACAGGTTATGAAAGAGGTCCTTAGAAAGCTCATGGAAAATGCATAATATTTAAAAACTGCATGGATTTAAATATTTTACACCAAAATAGACATATTTTAAATTTTTTTGATAGGCAGAGTTAGACAGTGAGAGATAAAGACAGAGAGAAAGGTCTTCCTTGCGTTGGTTCACCCCCTAAATGGCCGCTACGCCAATGACACTGTGCCAATGCAAAGCCAGGAGCCAGGTGCTTTCTCCTGGTCTCCCATGGGGTGCAGAGCCCAAGCACTTGGGCCATCCTCCACTGCCTTCCCGGGCCACAGCAGAGAGCTGGATTGGAAGAGGAGCAACGGGACAGAATCCGGCACCCCGACCGGGACTAGAACCTGGGGTGCCAGTGCCGCAGGCGGAGGATTAGCCTAGTGAGCTGCGGTGCCAGCCTAATTGTATTTTCTAATATTATTAAATCCCTTGTACAAAATTAGTGAAGTGTGTTCTTTTGTAAGTGAAACATTCTTGCTAATATATCATATAACAGAGAAGTAAGTACATTTATTGTGATGGTAACTGGGAAAAATCAAGCCAAATAGGCACATTTATGCTATATATTTTGTTGTTCTTTGCATAATGGTTATAGGTCATTGTAAGTTATATGCATGCTCAAGGCTGTTTTTGTAAAGGAAGATAAAAACGAAGGTAAGTTAGGTAAGTTGAGGTCTCCTGGATCCAAAGTTAGTAAGTCAACCCTGGAGATTATTTTCTCTGGACTTTGTTAGCATACCAAGCTCTTCGCAATTGAGAGGCATATCTAAAGAGTATTTAAGATCCAAACCTTATACTCCATTCTCATGTTCTAGAATGTATTTGTTCCTCTACCCATCTCCTGTCTAGAGGCTGCCAAGACAAAGTAATGGAATAAAAAGGAGACAGGTAATTCCATGTTAAGAGCACATCGAGCACAACAAGCTATACGATGGAAGTTTAATTTTCATAATGCATAAATAAAGTTTTTATTATGATTTTTGGCTAGTCCAGTAAAAGGTTCAGGCCCCTTTCAAGATTTTCTTTCTTCCCTTCACCTCTTGTTCTCTTAGGATGCCTATTATCCCTGCCCCCTGCACATTGACAGCATTTAAAATACAGAATGAGGTTCAATCACCTGTATGAGATGTTAGACACAAGTGAGTTGAGACCTCACTTACAGGAATAAAGGGCCTAAATGGACTGAGAAACTGGTGGGACAAGGAGCAAAAAAGAAAACGCACCCTGGGTCCCTCTGCTGCTGTTAGCAGTAGCCAAAGGTCATATCTAAAATAAACATGAGGACAACATGAATGCTTCTGGACCCTTCACTACCCTGTAGATGTTGTATATGCCTGGTAATAATATGTGAACCCAATATGGTCCCTTGACCTGTTGTACAGGACTTTGCAAAATTGATTCACTTGCGGTGGTTAGCACATTAGTTATCCAACCATTTGTTTACATGATAATATACGATGTCAGGTTTAAAGATGGAAATGGACAATGCATCACTGAGTTAAAGAAAAACTTGGGCGAAGTGATCATGTTTCATAGGAGCCATGAAGACAGAGAATATTTGGAGAATAATTGATTGTCATGGTTTATGTTCTGTGAATTCTGAACTCAGACACACTTGGTGCAAGATCTAAGCCCTCCCTTCATGGTTCTGAGTGCCTAAGTATTTTGTGTTTATATTCTTCAATTGTCTTCTATATAAGAGAATGCATTAAGACTCAGGTACAAATTAAACAAGATATTTCTATCAAAATATTTGGCAATAGAAAAAACAGGAAATAAAAGCAATTAATATTATTGTAATATTTAATATGAGGCTAGATGAGTTTTTAAATACTGGCTTATCACTTTCTAGCCAGGAAATCCTACATCCAGCCATCCAGTTTGCTTTGAGCTTCAAAGTAATCTGTAAATTGTAAGATGAATTGCAATTTCTTTTAATTAATTTCTTCTGGTTTCTCACATTGGAAGAAATAAACTTTTAATGACATATGGGTTCTCAACGTGAAGAAACAAATTACCAGCATAGAACAGTGTTTCACAGAAATATTGAGGTTGGAAAATATAGTTAATTGAATATTTGGATAATTCAAATTTATTATATTATACTTTATTTTATTCCATTAATATTTCAGAGGGAAATTTTATTCCTTGTAGCTATTTTAATGAATGCAGTCAAATAATCATTGTTAAAGGTTCTTGAGGGGCTGGCACTGTGGTATAGTAAGTTAAGCCTCCTCCTGCAGTGCAAGCATCCTGAAAACCAGTTCGACACCAGCTGCTCCATTTCCAATCCAGCTCCCTGCTAATGTGCTTGGTAGAGCAGTGGAAGATGGCCCAAGTACTTAGGTCCCTGTACCCCTATGGGAGACCTGGAAGAAGCTCCTGGATCCTGGTTTTGGATTGGCCCAGTTCCAGCCTTTGCATCAATTTGTGGAATGAACCAACAGAATGGAAAACCTCTCTCTCTGTCTCTCCCTCTCTCTGTAACTCTGCCTCTCAAATAAACAAATAAATCTTTAAACAATAACAATAAAAATTACAGTATTGCTTCTCAAATATTCAATTGATACAGAACTTAGGTTCTGGAAAACACACTTCAGAATCCTGAGAATATCCCATTGTGAGCATTATTATGTTCAAGAAAGAATATTTCAATCAGACAAAAATGATTAATCAGCTAAAGAAGACTTAAAACATAACTTGCAGAGGTAAAATCAGCAGGCCCTAGTGAAGCACAGTTCAAAGGTTTTCCAAGAAAGACAGTCTTTAAGGAAGCACTTATGGAATTATTGATACACCTTTTTTGAGAGAAAGGAAGACTTCCTCAAGCCAATTCTCCTAATATCCTCAAGCCAATTCTGTTAATATCAGTAACATTATTTTCACTGTGGGAAATTCAGTAAGTGAAGCCAAATTATAATGGGATTGGCACCAGAACAGGACATTATAGGATTAGCATAAGAAGGTCCTGAGCACGATTTGGTCTCATTGTTATTTTCCTACTGTGAAAATAACAAGTTACTTCTGCTTAGTATCTGGTCCACGTGGATGGCACAAATTAGTTAACTAGTGTAATCTAGACCTCATATTTCAGTCTGCTTGAACACTGGTATGAAAGCTTTCCTGAGAAAATAATTTTTCTTAATGTAGACTTAACAACTTTCAGGCCATGAAAATCTAACCATCAAATACAGCCTGAGATATAGTCTCCAATATAGATAGCTTGGTTTCTCTTGAAACATCCAGAGAAGACCAAGTTATCATTAAACTATTCGCATCACCCTCATTTTATAGAAAAGCTTATTAGTAGTGGTCAATTAGTATTCTTTTTGACTTTAAGGTTTCTCAATAACCTACTATTTCTATCATAAAATAAAAACTTCTTAGCTCCATATTTATCTGTCCACACTGGGATGTCTAAATACATTTCTATATTAGTTGTCTGAAAACAGAACCCTTGATTTCACTCTCCAAATCTGAAAATAATGCTATTATTTACTTAATTGCTGCAGCCTAAAACCTGGGAGTATTCCCTGAGTTTCTCCCTCAGCGCCACACATGATAGCAATTCCTGTCAAATGCTCATTCCAAACATGTCCTGAATCAAATCCATTTGCCTCTTTTAATCTCCCTTTCCACTCCAATCAACTCTCCCTTTTATCCGAATAGTATCCCAACTGGCCTTTCAGCTTCTACGTTCCCTGTTCTAATAATTTCTGCACATAACAGCCAGTAAGGATTCACAGTCTTAGCTGAATCAGCTTGTGCCATTTTCATGTGTCTAGTATTTAAAATCCACATTTCGGATACTGCTGATTTATAGGACAGTTTGCCCTCTGCGTCATGACCTTTGCAATTTCAATGCCCCTGATTGCCCACCAGTTTCCAGCCCCACTAAAGTGCTTTTCCTTTCTCTTCCGTTCCCTATCTTTTTCTCTTTTTTAACTCTCGGATCCCTCACTTGATTCTCTACTCAGATTTGTTTTTTCACATATGTTCATTCCTTTTATTCACTTCTAAGTTTCTCCACTTAGGCGGCTTCGCCAGATTAGCTAAACCAGTCACCCACAGGCATTCTTTTGTGCAGAACTACTTTGTTTTCTTCATAACACACACCATTTCCTCATAGATTCTCCTTTTGTTCTGTCTGTGAAAGCAGGGGTGCTGTGTAACAAATTCATGGTTGTTTTCCCTGTACCTAGAAAGACAAATGACTGTATTCAATTCTATTGAAAGAATGGATTGCACAAGGAATTTAGATCAGAGAAGGCAGAAAGAAAAGACAGGTTTGAGATGATACAGTCCATTTCCTCTATTTTTAAAACCCTGGCCTAGGTAGGTGACCGAATTTCCCTAGAGGCTCTCAATCAGTTAATGATGAAATCAAAAATAAAGTAAATGTTTTCTGATTGCTAGTTGAGAGTACATTTAATAAATCGTCTTTTGTTCAATAGCTCTACATTTTTATAGGCACATATAGAAGTTGTGGAGCTTTTGCTAACTTTATTTTGCATTTAGAATTCTCTTAATTGAATATACCATAAAATTTTGAAATGGTTGACAAAAATGGAACAGCTCTTGGACTAAGAGTTACATATACACATACATATAAATATATAATCTCTAAGTAATTCACTAACCTTCTTTTTTCATGTTCTATAAAATAGGGTAATAATTGTCCTAAACTCTGCTTTTGCAAGACTCATTTTTAAATCAGCATTTCACATATATTCCAGTAAATTTTGGCCTAAGTTTAAAAATGTGATGCTTGCTTTTGTCTTTAGTGAATTAAAACATATATGAGAGAAAAGAAAGAAAAACCCTGAACATGATTGTATCTCATAACTCATTTTGCATCATAGTTAATGAAATGTCCCACATATTATGGAATCAGACTGCCATATTCAATGGTTTATTTCATTTTTCATGATTTAACCTCTGACAAGATAAAATAGTTATCAAGGGTTCAGGGAAGGACTCATGAAAGGATATCATCCATACCCATATTTTTTTTATTTTTTATTTATTAATTTACCTTTTTGACAGACAGAGTGGACAGTGAGAGAGACAGAGAGAAAGGTCTTCCTTTGCCATTGGTTCACCCCCCCCACCTCCATCCCCACCCCCGCTGCACACCGCGCTGATCCGAAGGCAGGAGCCAGGTGCTTCTCCTGGTCTCCCATGAGGGTGCAGGGCCCAAGCACTTGGGCCATGCTCCACTGCCCTCCCGGGCCACAGCAGAGAGCTGGACTGGAAGAGGAGCAACCGGGACAGTATCTGGCGCCCCGACCACGACTAGAACCCAGTGTGCCAGCGCTGCTGGCGGAGGATTAGCCTATTGAGCTGCAGCGCTGGCCTCTATATTGTTTTAGTATATTTTGTCATAATAGTCAAACTCGAGAATGGAATTTGGCTAGGAGAAGATAACAACAGCAAAAATGGTATTCTTGCTCCTCTGTGTCTGTAATCTAAATTAAAGGTAACTCTAGAGTCAACATTTGCTTCAGGCATTATCAGTTCCAATTTTATTGTTTTCCCCTTTGATAATCCAAATTACAGTCACATTTCTATGGCATTTCCTTTGGAGAAATAACTGTAGAAAATTACTATCTCTCAGTTATAGCCTGGCTTCATTAGAAGGTCTTTTGGATTGGTAACTTGCAAATCAATGCATGATTTTTAGTTTGATCACTAATGTGAAGACCTTAGAGATAGAAATTTTATTTAAAATTCCAGTGTTCTGTTGTTAATCAAATATATTCCACTTAGGGGTTCCTCTCATGATCAGGGAGGCTATGAATGATTCAAGTTTGAAAAATCCCTTCCCACTGAACTGAATTTAATCCATCAATGTTGTTAGAGTACAGTGAAAGAATAAGGCTGAGAACACTTGACTATATGAAGTGCAAATTTGTTCTCCTCTTAAAGCAAATGGTGCAAAGGAAAGACAAGTAGAACACTGAGTTGCTTTCCTCTTTGATATACTACATGAAGTTTTTTTTTTCCTCATTCTCTCTCCAAACATGCTCCTAATCAGCCGAGGCCTCACGAGAGCAGCAATTCATTATGGTAGAATTAAGAGACATTTCTGGAAGTGATATATCTCACCCTCACATTGTTCCGAGGGAGAGAATGGGCGAATGATTTTGAGCCTTGAAAAATGTCTGGATAATAAATGTTCCACTTACATACTGGGGTGGTATTCTTATTTTGTGAATGTCACACATTTGTAGTTTATCTACTAAATTTGCTCAAGTTACATTTTCCTCATAATTAATTGGTAGTTCACAGAGGTGAGGATATAAAAACAAAACCAACAACTGGAAAGAAAGTTTTTGTAGTCAATCTGCAAATGTTTTCTATAATCATCATAATAAATTGTGTTTATATTCTTTAAAAATTAAAAAAAAATTAGAAACCAGAAACAAATATAATTTGTTGCATATTTATGCACTGTTTGGAGAGGGTTGATATTTTCTTGTGTCCATCGGTATTACCACTTCTCATTTACACTGTGAACAGAAAAAGTTATATTCTAATAATTCATAAGTTCCGACTCTCCCTACTTGAATCATGTGGATGACAATTACCTGATTTTTGCTGTCCATTTTGGGCACACATAGGAGGATACTTGGTCATAAGGGTGAAGAACATGTTTAATTTTTCTTTGTGTCAAAGCCCTACCAGGTTTTCCTGAAGTATAACTACTTCTTTAGCAAATGAAAACATGAAAATAAAATTCACAAATGATAGATGCTCAGTTGAAAGAAGCAGAACAAGCTCCACATATGGACCCATTCTGTCTGTATCTTTCCATTCACTACATTGTTATGCTGCATTTGGCCTTCAAAACATATTTTGAGATTTCCCGTTTTCCAAGCCATCAGCAATTTTCCAAATGATATTTTCAGCTTTCTTAGGGACAATGAAACGAAAAAATGAGTTACAATGAAGAGATAATGGTGGGTAGTTATTTAGAGCCTTCTCTGCTCAGTGCCTTTTTTTGTGGGGGAATGAATTTCAATGATTCATTTCTTCTGAGCTATGGTTATGTGAGAGTATTTCCTGGGATGGATTAAATTGACTGAAAACTAATGTAACCAGAGTGAAGAATTAACAGGGTTTCAAAATCATTTTATTTATTAGTGGTGAGTAGTAAATTCAGAAGTCAACTTTCCACCCATAAATCAGCATGGAAGAGTACTTTTTTTCTCTCTCATGAGTGTTTAGCATGGGAGGCACACATTAATGCATTCAGTAAAACTGTAATTATATTAAGTAACTGTCAGAATATCTCTAAGGATAATTTACTTTTTTGACATTTTTCTAATGGTCATCCAAAATTATGAAATGCCATGAAAGAAGCTTTGAGTAAATAACTTTTACATAACTTTTGTGGTAGATAAAAAGTAGATGAAAATGATATAATTTAACTTGCATACACACACACAACCCCCTTTGTAATCCAATACACAGACACACATTCAATAACTTATAAAATTAATGACTTTTTATTAAAGGCAGAATATAAATATAAAATAATAATGGTTTATTTGTCATATTCTCTCAGAGTAGGGAAATATTCTTTTTCTTAATGTATGATAGGGATGACATACCACAAATAATCAGAGTGCTTTTTGGCTGAAGTGGGTTGTGTGAATACTGTGCATATCATAATTTCAATCAAAAGAAAATGTATGGTTTAGTGCCAATCACGGTTACTTGAGATATTTTCCTCAAGTTAATATAGAAGTGTAACCTTACTGCATGGGCCAGCATCTGCCTGTCTTACAGCATGCTCTGATAATAACAAGTAGTTCTGTCCTGTACTCACAGGCTTTGCTGCAAACTTCTGACAATACATGTAACAAGGGTTGCAAGATGCACCGGATCTTGTTTTGAAAGACTCATGGACACTATAGGCAGTTTTAGGTAATCCAAATATTGCTGTTGTCTTGCAAAATTTTTCAATATGTTGGAAAAGGAAATATGCTGACAGGGAATCACAGCCTCCTACAATATTATTCCAAGTGATGATAATGTAAAAGACAGAAAAGCAGTGTTCTCTTTAACATGTCAACAAAAGGCAAAGTAGAGCAAAGCATTACCAGAACTGACTGGTAGAAATCTAACGTGAGTTAAAAATCTACCAGTATATACAATTTAAAATTTTCTAGAAGCCATTAAAATTATAAACAAGAAAAGGGGTGTGGGGGGAAGTAGGAAGCATACAACAGAACAGGTGAGTGAATATTAATGATATGAGGGCACTTCAAAAAGTGTGTGGAAACTGAAATTAAATGTATAATTTGAGGCCAACAATTTCTGAAATCTGTGCACAGCTTATTTATACTATGAATTTTCCATAAATTTTGAAGACTCCTCATATATTTCAGCCAAATCTATCCATCAGTTTGAAATGTAGTGTTAATGTTAAATTATTTTAATGTTAAAATTATTAATGAAATATTTTAATTATGTTTTTATGCCAAATCTTTCTACTATAGTGTATAGTTACAATTTACTCTAGCCAATTTAAACTGTTCGTGATACAGATGGTTAGTAACTTCCCACATGAGAACATAAAGATTTAGGCGGGCTTTACCTGTAATTTAGCAAGAAAACAGAGAAAGGAAACTTGATGTCACTCATTTCCTCAAAAAACCACATGTTGGAGCAAACATATTAAGTGAGAGTTCAGAAGATAGGTCCAGGCTCCTGCCACCATCTTTACATTTGAGAAACAAGTGTCCAAATTAATGGAGGAGATCGAGAGAGATAAGTATATATGCCTGAGAATGAAAATAGAGTTGAGGTTAATGATATGTAGGAGATCCATAAGGAACCAGAAAACAAGGGAACAAGTAAAGAATCTGTGCACTCTATTGAGCTGCCTGTGGATCTAGCTTGTTCTATAAATCCTGTATCTTCATGTGTACCAGCCCGATGTTTCTGAGATCCCAGTGGATTTGAAGTGAAGATCTCAGGCCAACACACCTGCACTAGCACTGGAGGTCTGACAGTGGAGCTGTCTGAGGCACCGATGCTCTATGGATCAGAATAAACGGGTCGTGAGGGGGAGGAACAGATGCTCCAGATTGCCCACGGCAGTTTCCACTGTGCTTTTCACCCTCAGATGTGTTCTGTCTGGAAGGTGAATTATGTATGTTCACTTCATGCAGAAAACAGAAGGGCTCAGAGACTGTAAAGGAGTCCCGTATTTAGGTATGGGTCAAAGATGACAGATACATTCTCAGAGTCAGCACAGATGAGAAAACGTAGAATCTTAATTCATTATTTCTTATAAAAAGAAGGAACTACACTAACTTCTTTGTATCTAAGTTGACTTATTTCAAATAGGAATATTTTTCTCTCTCTCTGACTCCACTTCTCTATGTAATTTCACATCCATTTAAATTCCAAAATTGCTGTCATCCTTAATAACGCCGACTCCTTTAAATCCACATATTAAGCATCCTAGCTGTGTCTCACCTCTGTTTAGATATTTCCTAAAATCATCAGACTTATTTATTCTGAACTTATAGTTTTAAAATATATTTGTAATAAACAGCTCTAGATAAAGTGGTTTATTAACATCCTCACCTTGGATCTTATTTTATTAAAATAATGATTACTACCTCTTTACAGGCCTCTCAGTTATGAGCTTTAGGGGAAATTTCAAGTTTCCAATTAACTTTGAATGTGACTAGAGCTTTATAAATGAGGAATGATTTAGGTGTAAATTTATGGCATATAAAAGATTATAGTTAACTACGTGCTAAAGTAAAAAAACCTAGCTATCTGGAAAGTATTTGTTTATAGAGGAACATAAACAGCCTCCATTAGGGAAATTTACAAGAATGTAGGGGATGATCAGAATGTACCTAATGCATTTATATGTAGATATAAAATATGTAATTTATTATATTGATTTTTCTGCTACCAAAGATGCAACATTCATGGTAACTTTACCTGATTTTCCAAGAAATATTAACAGGATGGCTTCTTTTAACATTTGTGTGAAACCAAACAAGTTTTTTATATTATAGGCTCTGGGTAGAAATCTTATTTTAAAAATGTTAATATAAAGAGAACAGATTTTGTTCATTTTATGGTATATTTATAATGACTACATGAATGTGGATGTCTTACACTTTACGATTTTTTTTTTTTTTACAGGCAGAGTGGACAGTGAGAGAGAGACAGAGAGAAAGGTCTTCCTTGGCCATTGGTTCACCCTCCAATGGCCGCCGTGGCCGGCACGCTGCAGCCGGTGCACCGCGCTGATCCAAAGGCAGGAGCCAGGTGTTTATCTTGGTCTCCCATGCGGGTGCAGGGCCCAACCACTTGGGCCATCCTCCACTGCACTCCCAGGCCAAGGCAGAGAGCTGGCCTGGAAGAGGGGCAACTGGGACAGAATCCGGCACCCCGACCGGGACTAGAACCCAGTGTACTGGCGCTGCAAGGTGGAGGATTAGCCTATTGAGCCATGGAGCCGGCTTGATTTTCTTTTAAAGATATGGAATATCACTTCTTTTGTTTTTACTTTGTTTTTAATTATTTCATGACCAACGAGGGGGGACAGACAGAGACAGGGAACTCTAATCTACTGTTTCATTCCTTAGATGTCCAAAACAACCAGGGCTGGGCCGAACCAAATCCAAGAGCCAAAAAACTAAGTCTGACATAGGGTGGTAGGATTTCAATTACCTGGGCCATCAATGCTGCCTCCAGCGTCTATATTAGTATGAAGTTGGAGTGATAAGTTGGAATCCTGTATTGAAACTGGGTTCTAATATGAGATATAGGTATCTTAATGGCTGGTCCAAATGCTGATTGCTATTTATTTGCCTTTTATAAAGCCATCAAATGGGGGCCGGTGCTGTAGCACAGCAGACTGAAGCCCCATCCCGCAGCACAAGCATCCTATATGGGCTCAGGGTAGAGTCCTGGCTGCTCCACTTCTGATCCAGCTCCCTGACAATGAGCCTGGGAAAGCAGCAAGGATGACCCAAGTCTTTGAGTCCCTCCATATACATTGAAGACTCAGAGGAAGCTGTTGCCTCCTGGCTTCAGATCTGCTGAGCTCTGGTCATTGTGGCCATTTGAGAGTGAACCAGCAGGTGAAAGACTTATCTCTCTCTGTCTTCACCTGTTTCTGTACTATAACTCTGCCTTTCAAATAAATCAAATAAATCTAAAAAAAAGCCATCAATTGACATTGACAAAAAAAAATCATATGTATTGACTACATACGATAAGAATAAGCAAAAATTTACTGGTGAGAAGTACCAGTCATGCAATGATAATATATAGATATCAGCATGTAATTTTGTTTTCTTTTTGAAAAAAAAAAATGATGTCTTAACACTGGGTATTTGTTTTTTCACTGACAAGAAAATTTAATGAAGACATAATCAATTCTTATCATCCCTAACAAAATGAACAAAATTTACTTAATCTAGTTTAATGTCTAGTCCTGGTTAATTTTTGTTTTAGAGCCTGCCTACCAATTTTCTGAGTCACAATCAAAATATTTTTAACTTTATGTTAATGTTTATACACTCATTTACATGCTAATCTGTTTAAATTGCTGTTGAATTTCTTACTATATTTAAATTTTTAAATTAATATAAGATGAACAAGTTTCATGTATTTCATAAATACAAATTTAGGAACTTAATGACACTTCCCACCTTACCCTCTCTTCTACCCATACTCCATCCCTCCCTCCTTCTTCCTTTCTTATTCATTCTTTTAATTTTTATGTGGACGTGCTTTCAGTTAATTTTTTAATCATAACCCTAATGCTCTACTAAGTAAAGGATGCAACAAATAGTAAGAAGAAAGAAATGAACAAAAAGCACTGTTCCTCAACAATAGAGAAAAGAGACAAAAACAACATATCTCAAAATGTTAATTTCACTCACATACATTACTTTTTTTTACACTCTATTAGTTATCACAGATCAGGGAGAACATGATATTTGTCTTTTTGGGATTGGCTAATTTAACTAAATATAATAGTTTCAAGTTGCATCCATTTTGTTGCAAAAGATGGGATTTCATTCTTTTTTTACAGCTGAGTAGTACTCCATAGCACATATATATATATATATATATATAATATATATATATATAATATATTACCACATTTTCATTATACAGTTATCATTTGTTGGGCATCTGTGGTTCCATATCTTAACTATTGTGAATTGAGCTATAATAAGCATGAGAGTACAGATAATCATTTCATATACTGATTTTATTTCATTTGTGTAAATCTCCAGGAGTAGGATGGCTGGGTCATGTGGTAGATATATTTTCAGATTTCTGAGTAATCTCCACACTGTCTTCTACAATGTCTGTACTAGTTTAATTCCCACCAATGAAGTGTATTAGAGTGCCCTTTTCACCACATCCTTGGCAGCATTTATTGTTTGTTGATTTCTGTATGAAAGCCGTTCTAACTGGGGTGAGGTGAAACCTCTTTGTGGTTTTTATTTGTATTTCCCTGTTGGTTAATTTTCCAGAGCATTTTTAGTGTGTCTGTTGGCCATTTGAATTTCATCCTTTGAAAAATGCTTGTTCAAGTCCTTTGCCCATTTCTTAACTGGCTTGTTTGCTTTGTTGTTCTTAGTTTCTTGAGCTCTTTGCAGATTCTAGATATTAATCCCTTATCAGTTGCACATTTTACCAATATTTTCTCCCATTCTATTGGTTGCCTCTTTTGTTAGGTGTTTCCTTTAGTCCTGGTTAAATTTCACCCAATTGTTTCATTTTGTTTTAACATTTGCGTGAATACAAACACAAATAGGGTTTGTGTATTATAGGCTCTGGATAGAGCTCTTATTTTTAAAAATTTAAATTAATATAAAGAGAGCATATTTCATGTATTTCAAAGGCACAATTCTAAGAACATAAAGATGCTTCTCTCCCTAACATTCTCTTTCTCTCCCTTCTTCTCCTTCCTTTCTTTTTTCTTTTAATTTTTACGACAACATAACTTCAATTTACTTAATAATCACAGGTTTAATATTTCGCTAAATATAGTGTTCAACAAGTAAAAATTAGGAAGAGCACTGTCCAACAGGAATACAGTCAAGAGTTATAAATGATAATGAAATCTTAAGGTGCCAATTTCATTCTTTTTTTTTTTTTTTTTTTTTTTTTTGGACAGGCAGAGTGGACAGTGAAAGAGAGAGACAGAGAGAAAGGTCTTCCCTTGCAGTTGTTTCACCCTCCAATGGCCGCCGTGGCTGGCGCGCTGCGGCCGGCGCACCGTACTGATCCGAAGCCAGGAGCCAGGTACTTATCCTGGTCTCCCATGGGGTGCAGGGCCCAAGCACCTGGGCCATCCCCCACTGCACTCCCTGGCCACAGCAGAGAGCTGGCCTGGAAGAGGGGCAACTAGGACAGAATCCGGCGCCCCGACCAGGACTAGAACCCGGTGTGCCGGCACCACAAGGCGGAGGATTAGCCAGCCTATTGAGCTGCAGCACTGGCCGTCAATTTCATTCTTACACATGATTTTTTTTCTTGGTACACTATATATTAGCTAACACAAATCCGAGAAAACTTGCATTTATTTTTGGATTTGACTTATTTCAGTAAGCATGCTGGTATCCAGTCACATCCATTTTGCTGCAAAAGACAGGATTTTTTTCACTTTATGGCTGAGTGGTATTCCTTCATGTATATACACCACATTTCCTTTATTCAGTCATCAGTTACTGGACATCTATGTGGATTCTGTATCTTAGCTATTGTGAATTGAGCTGCTATAATCATGCAGTTATAGATAACTCTTCAATATAATGATTTTATTTCTTTGGGCATTTTCCCAGGAGTGAGAAGGCTGGGTCATAAACTTGATCTATTTTCAAATTTCTGAGGAATCTCTAAACTGTCTTTCATAATGGTTGTACTAGTTTACATTCTCCCCAACAGTTCATTAGGGGGACTTCTTCTCCACTTCCTTGCCAGCATTTTGTTTGTTTGTTTTTCGATTTTTGGATGACAGATATAGTAACTGGAGTGAGGTTATTTCTCATTGTGGTTTTTATTTACACCTCTCTGATGGTTAATGAATTTGTGCATTTTTAATGTGTATGCTAGACATTTATATTTCATCCTTTGGAAAACATAGATTTGTATTATTGATTATTCAGAATTGTTTGGAAGTTGCTTTATCGATTAGGTGATATTCAAGTACACACAGACTCATAATTCTGAACAAATTATTTCTTAGCTAATGAACTGCTAAATTAGTTTAAATGAGTATATAGTAACTTTGAACAAACTTTAATTATCTGGATGCTAATGATGACAGATAGGATTATGTTAATGTATTTTATTTAAATTATTTTTATATTAAACTTTCTATTATAAGTTTTACCAGCATCTATAAATGTAGGCAGAATAGCATGATGAAACTTTCAACTTGAGATTAAATTTTTGTCAATTTTTATGATATTTATTTCATTTATTTCAATGTAATTCTGAAATATTTCACTTCTAACTACTTTAGAAATGTTCTGTGATTATAGAATTTTCTTATATGGCTGCAATACTGTGATTATATATGATAAATAGTATATCTTAATAAATTATTTGTGATATTTTTTCCAGTAGCCAACACTGGTTGTCCCCCACTTTCATATATACTGAATGTTTTTCAATTTTCCAGAAAAATTTCACAATTTTTTCTGATTATATTTTCATATTGCCATTTAATCTGTTTGTTTTCTAATGGAAGCTGTGGTGAAAGTTTTACTGTTATGTTGAAGTATTACAGAAATTTGCAAACACACTAAAAAGCTGAAATAAGTAATTACAATACATTCCATATGCATGTATTTGCATGTATCAGTTCATATTATTTTATTTTGGCTTCTGAGGAGAGTAAGCATTTCTTGAATCTCTCTGTAGATGTTGCCCCTTTAAAACTTTTTATTTTTTTTCTTGGTTGTTGAAGTTATGTTGCTTGTTGTATACTGTTCCCCAGTATAGGCAACTGTATGAATCAGTATAAATCAATGAAATACATTTTCCATTCTCTCCTTTTATTATTTTTTTATTTTTATTTATATAAAGAGAACAGATATCATGTATTTTAGAAGTAAAATTCTACGATTGCCAACCTTACCTTCCTCCATGTATCTGCTCTTCTTTCTTTTATTTTTCTCCTTTAATTTATGCAGTAACATCATTTCAGTTTATTTTATAATCACAGGCTTAATATACCACTAACCATAATGTTCAACAAGTGAAAAGTAGAAAGACTACTGTTCCACAATTGTATAGACAAAGGCTAAAAACAATAAGCATACTATATTCAAGCATTACTATCAAAAGTCTAAAATAACGAGAAGTCTATTTTCTTGGGTCATTTGTCTATATGCCAAAAGATCATTGTTTTTAATAAAGTTGATCTCCGATTGATTTTGATCAATCGCATAAACTACTTGATATGTATAATGTAGTGTAAAATCCTTATTCTATTGAATATATATATATATATATATATATATACACACATACTATGGAGTAGTACTCAGCCATAAAAATAACAAAATCCTGATTCGTAGCAAAATGATTGCAACTGGAGAACATTATGCTAAGTGTTTTCTCCTTTTTGTTGTAGTTATTATCTATGGAGAGTATAAAAATTGTGTAAATGTCATATAGTTATAAGTAGGCTTCACTAAACTATATCATGTAGATGACAATATACTTTTATTTCACACATTAAAAAACGAAACGGGAGGAATAGTGAGGACTCTGGGAGTACTAGAAATGCTTTCTTCTTATATGCAATTCCTGGTATGTATCTGTATTTCAATAAAATGTTTTTAAAATCCTCTTCATTTTAACAAAGATTAATATGTGAATTGCAAGTTTTAGTGGTTCTTCTGATCTGTTGACTTGTTTCTTCATTGATTATAACTATGACACAAATTGCAATGTTTTATCTTCTCCTATGTGGGTGACATGAACTCAAGTACTTGGGTCATCACCCTCTTCTTCTGTAAGCATTAACAGGAAGTAGGATTGAAAGTAGAGATGTCAGGCCTCGGATATGCAGGCATCCCAAGCAGGGGCTAACCCACTGAGCTATAATATTCACCCTCTTGTATTATTTATTATAGGTATGTTTGTGCATTTCAGTTCAGTTGTTTCCAATGACTTTTCAAACACTCTTGCTTTTATTCTATTCCCATTTCTGAATTTTCTAATGTTAGTTTAATCTGTACTAACATAGTTCCTATCATTTTACTGATTTATTTTAGTTCATTGTGAAATGGTAGTATTCTCCTTTCACCAATTTTGTGAACGTGCATTTCTGATATGTTGTTCTTCATGTATGTTCCTATAAATATAAATTTCAAAATGAATAAACTTCCATTAGGAAGCGACACACTGACACAAAGGAAGAAGAAGAAGGGGATAACATAAAGTAGAATTATACCCTTTTATCAGTTTGTTAACATGGCAAAAAGGGTAGCGAGATTTGAAAGGGAGTTCCTAAAATGCGATTTGGAAACATGCTCAAAGAAAGTGAAATGAACACTATGAGAAACAGTGACTTGATCAGCCCTTGCCCTGACTGTTGGTGAACAACTTAATATGTTATGCCTCTTAGTATTTTTTGTTTGTTTGTTCTACTTAATACTTTTGGTTGAATACTGTAATCAATACACAGTTATTCTAAGTGTTGAAACTTAACTGGAAAGTGATCACTGTTAAATATAAGAGTGGGAATAAGAGAGGGAAGAGATGTGCAATTCGGGACATGCTCAAGCTGACTTGCCCCAAACGGTAGAGTTAGAAACATACCAGGGGATTCCAATTCAATCCCATCAAGGTGGCATGTACCAATGCCATCTCACTAGTCCCAGTGATCAATTTCTGTTCACAATTGATCATAATGATAGGACTAAGAGTCAAAGGGAACACATAAACAAGACTAGTGTCTGCTAATACTAACTGATAGAATAAAAAAGGGAGAACACGATCCAACATGGGAAGTGAAGGCCGGCGCCGCAGCTCACTAGGCTAATCCTCTGCCATGCGGTGCCAGCACATCGGGTTCTAGTCCCGGTCGGGGTGCCAGATTCTTGGTTGCCCCTCTTCCAGGCCAGCTCTCTGCTGTGGCCAGGGAGTGCAGTGGAGGATGGCCCAAGTCCTTGGGCCCTGCACCCCATGGGAGACCAGGATAAGTACCTGGCTCCTGCCATCGGATCAGCGTGGTGCCTCGGCCGCAGCGCGCTGGTGGCGGCGGCCATTGGAGGGTGAACCAACGGCAAAAGAAGACCTTTCTCTCTGTCTCTCTCTCTCACTGTCCGCTCTGCCTGTTCAAAAATAATAATAATAATAATAATAATAACAACATGGGAAGCGAGATACACAGCAGGATCATAGAATGGCAGATGTCCTAAACAGCACTCTGGCCTCAGAATCAGCCCTTAAGGCATGCGGATCTGGCTGAAAAACCCAAGAGAGTATTTCAGGCATGGAAAGCCAAGACACTCTGATAAAAAAAAAAAAAAAAAAAAAAAAAAAAAAAAAAAAAAAAAAAAAAAAAACCAACTAAATGAAAGATCTCCGCGAGTGAGATCCCAGTGGAAAGAACAGATCATCAAAGAAGGAGGTACCTTTCTCTGAAGGGAGGAGAGAACTTCCATTTGACTACGACCTTGTCTAAATATGATCAGAGTCAGTGAACTCAAAAGGCTTCCATAGCCTTGGCAGCTCATGACAAGAGCCTAGGGTGATGACTGAGGCCATAAACAAGAGTGTCAATTTGTTAAGTCAACAACAGGAGTCACTGTGCACTTACTACTCATGTAGGATCTCTGTCCTTAATGTGCTATACATTGTGATTTAATGCTATAACTAGTACTCAAGCAGTATTTTTCACTTTGTGTTTCTATGTGGGGGCAAACTGTTGAATTCTTTACTTAACGTATGCTAAACTGATCTTCTGTATATAAAGAGAAACGAAAATGAATCTTGATGTGAATGGAAGGGGAGAGGGAGTGGGAAAGGGGAGGGTGGCGGGTGGGAGGGAAGTTATGGGGGGAAGCCATTGTAATCCATATTCTGTACTTTGGAAATTTATATTCATTAAATAAAAGTTAAAAAAAAGAAAGCCCAACTGAAGAGATGTTGGACCACTGGTCTAGAGGTAACTCTAAAATACAAGTCAACAAACTAGACTACAGGTTAAATCCAGTGTGTCCCATTTTGTGTGAATGAGGTTTTATTGAAACAACCATACGGTTTCTTCACTTACTTTCTCCAGTCACTTTTTCATTACAGAAAGTATTAAATAACTAAAGAGCACTTGGCATGCAAAAACTAAAATGTCTGGGGCTGGTTTTGTGATGCAGTGGGTTAAACTACCACTTGAGACATTGCATCCTACACTGGAAAGCTAGTGTCCTGGCTGCTCAACTTCCAGTCCTGCTCCCTGCTGATATGTCTGGGAAGTCTGGAGAAGATGACATGTGCTAGAGCTCTTGCCACCCACATAGAGACCCAGTGGATATCTGGATATTGATTTCTGCTTGGCCCAGCACTGGCTGTTGGAGTGTTTTGGGGAATAAACAATGGATGGAAGATCTCTTTGTGTGTTTCTCCCTTTCTCTCTGTTCCTCCTTCTCTCTTTGTAAGACTGCCTTTCAAATAAACAAATAAATAATAAATCTTTTAAGAAAAAAAAAAAATGTTTATTATCGGTCACCTTATGGTTCAATTGGTTATTCTGAAAGTCGTATTCATCAGTTTCTAGTATCACCAGACCTCATTGTGTCACAATTCATCTGCACACCTGCATGTTGGACAAACGTCATCTATTTTTGATGTTGTGTTATGATTGGCCTGTAATATCTTTTATACTATTCATTCTTTTAGGATTCTTATATGTGGGGATTTGTGGTAACTCTTTGCTATTTAATTTTCTGGGGGACTTCTTTTTCTATTCAAATAGCTGTATTTCTTACAGAGACATTCAATGAGGCTATACTCTCCTGCTTCCATCTTTCTTGAGTTTACTAAAGCTTTTAAAAATATTTAAACAGTTTTATGAGTAAACTGAACAACCTTATTTGCAGTATTAACCTGTGTACAAGACTTTTTGCTGCATCAGACAGTGTAAAGTTCAATTTCAGGTCTAACCACTTTCAAATTCTCAAAAATACAAAACTGAAATTTGTTATATTCTAGTATGGTAAATTTCATTTCTCAAGTTTTCATTTTAAATCTAAGCCCATGATAGCTAACTTTATTCAATAATATATATGCACTTAAAACTGGATATTATATTTTTGAAATGCAAATTGAAAAAATATATAAGATCCTTACCTCCTAGCCATCATCTTGGGGAAGATGAATTCTACAAAGACATGTATTTGTTGGAAATTTGCAGGACATTCTTGCTTTTTAGCAACTCTCCCTCTCTCTTTTAACCTTAGAAAATGTCTTTGCATGAAAATAACATTTGGATCTGCCATGGTAAATGAATGAAACCCAAAGAGTCGCTGTTTGTGGTGGCATTAGTAACATAAAAATATAGTACAATGCACCAGTTTAGCCATTGTTAAAACAGGGAACAGTTGTCTTTGAGCTTCCAAGTGATTCTCCAAGGTCTCAACTACTACCACCCTCCCCATCTCTGCCTTCAGCCTTCAACAGGGTGCATGGATTGTCAGAGGCATTAGCTACAGAGTACACTTAAAAATCTTTGGTCAAGGCCGACACTGTGGCATATTGTGTAAGGCCGCCACTTGCAGTGCCAACGTCCCATGTGGGTGCAGTTCAAGTCCTGGCTGCTCAACTTCTGATGCATCTCTCTACTGTAGCTGGGAAATCAGTAGAAGATAGCCACATGGCTTGCTCCCTCCCCCAGTGGGAGACCCTGAAGAAGCTATTGGCTCCTGGCTTCGGATCGAGGGTAGCTCTGGCCATTGCAGCCATTTTGATAGCGAACCAGCGGATAGAAGACCTCCCTCTCTCTATAACTGCCTCACTGTAACTCTGCTTTTCAAATAAATAAATAAATGTTTTTTAAAAGTTTCTGGTCAAAGTTCCAATTATATACCTTGTATAATTTCTTATTTTTCAGTGTCATTGTCTGGCAGGCAATATTTTTTAATTATCCCTCATTAAATAAATGTTAATCAGTTAGCTATTTAAAATATTACAAACGTGTTTAAAGGATTTGGTTTCTAGTCCCCCAAAGTCCCTTTAGAATTAAAAAAGAAAATCATCTTTATTTAGAAGTTTGCAACTTAGCAATGAAAACAAATATCTAGTTTATAATTTGCTATGAAATATAGCAAGCCTACACTGTTTAATATATGATTTGGATGAATGTTCTGGTATTTTATATTGTTCTTAGATTTTGAAAACAAAAGCTTCCTGTTTCAGGACAAAAATAAAACACATAATCTTTAAAAACTGACAATAGAAATGAATATTGTAATTTCTGCTTGTATTTGAGTATAGATGACTTTCAGTCCACTGGTAGTAATAACAAAAACCCAGACATTTAAAGAAATATACTTTATTTTAAGGCTAGTGAAGAATGATGAACTAAATTCCATAGAAAAATAAATCCTTTATATACAAGCTTAAAGCTGTGACATGTTTCATCCAGAAAGAGCACTTGGTCTAAGCATGACTACAAGAGGAAAGTCCCACAGACAGGGAGAAACATACATGGAGGAGGGAAAAAAAAATCAGCTAATTGTTTGATGACAGTGTGGACTAGCATGACAAATTAAAATAAGGAAAAGCTCTGAAAACAAATAAAATTGCTCAATCACGTGATTCTCCCTTCCCTTTGAATTGTGCCAAGGAAGCAGTAGTGAAATAGGAAACATTCATTCTTGCACATATGGGTGACACTTGGATGCAGAAAGATTCCTGCAGTTGAATACAAAACTATATGCTACTGCAGTCAAATAATCCTTTATTTCACAAACCAACAGACTCAAAAAGGTGGCTGTGGGAACACAGGTTAGGCACGGTGCTCAACACATTTCAAATCAACGTAATACAAGTGACATTACAGTATGAGATTGGTACGAATCTAACAGTAATCTGAATAATCAGCTTCTCATCCCAGTTTCAAGGCAGAGGGAAGAGATTTTGGTCTCTAGAGAAAAACACAACAAAGCAAGAATTGTTGCACTTTAATGACCACTGTTTCTTTATTCACAAATCTGGAATGCCATAACAGAAAATATTAAACATTTAAAAAACCAGAAAACTGTGTTTTATAATAAAGCAGACTGATAGATACTTACTGAAGTTAGAAAGCACTGACATTAATTTTTATACATGTGTCTGAAAGTTGAAAACGGATTTTTATGGTTAAAAAAGAGAAGAAACATTATACAAAATAAGTAGAATTTTCTCAAAGAACCAAATGGAAACTCGAATTGATGAAAACAACTGCAATTGATAAAAACTATACACTGGAGAATGAAAGAGCAGCAAACATGAGGATAAATCAACAGATATCCAAAATGAACAAACACATAGAAAAAGCTTCAATTGAGCCGAGCATCAGTGACCTATTGAGTAGCTAGGTGATCATCTACGTGTCAGTGTAGGAGAAGACAATGCAGAAACTAATATGACAAAAATAAAGAAACAATGGCCGAAGTCTTCCAAACCTGAACAAACACATGAAATTTCATATTAAGGATATCAACAAACCTGAGAAAGGAAAACGCTCTCTCTCTCTCTCTTTCACTCTTTCTCTCTCTCTCTCTCTCTCTCTCTCACACACACACACACACACAGGCACACACACAAAGAAAATTTGCCTGGACATATTATTGTTAAACAGAAAAGAAGAGGAAATAAAGGTATTAACAAAAAGGCAAACCATCAAAACAATAACAACTGACTTACTCACTGGCAGAAACATTGCAAGCAGGAAGTAAGTAAAATGGTGTATTTAATGGGCTGAAAGGAAAAACAGAAGCTAATATTTTAAAAATACTAAACCCATAAAGAAATTCTCAAGATAGAATGTGATAATGAGCAAAAATAAATTTCTTGAAGGAAGCTAAAAAATACATTCTTAGAAAAACAAAGTTGTGAGAATATGTCTCTCACTGTAAAATATGTGTGACTGTTAATATTATGTGTCTACTTGGATAGGCTATGGAGCACAGCTGTTTGGTCAAAACTAGTCTAAGTGTTGCGGTGAAGGTAAATTGTGAAAGCATTTAGCATTTAAATCAGTTTACTTTGATTAAAGCAGATTGCTTTCCATGCTGTGAGTGGGCCTCAGCTAAGACCTTATGAGTAAACTCAATTTTCCTGAAGAAGAATGAATTCTACATAAATGCTGCAGTAGAGAAACCCTGTTGTGAGTTCCCAGCCTACTCACTTGCCTTGCAAATTTTGGAAACAAGAACACAACATTCACTCTTACTTAAAATTTCTAGGTAGCTGGAAAACTAAAGATTTCACACTTGCTAGCACCCTCCCTGCCACCATCCTCCCACATGCAGTGATGTGACCCAGCTCCTGCAACTACATATCTCTAGATAAGTAGATATAGATTGTGTGTGTGTGCATGTGTGTTTGTTTTCAATTGGTCTGGTTCTGTGTCTCTGAACTACTGCGAAAACATAGTATGACAAATATATTTTATAGACTAAAGAAAAAACATTAGGTAAATTTTTGTGTCTACTGGAAAGAACGAAGTGTATTGGAGGTAGCAAACAGGTGAATGAATATAAAACGTATTTTTCTGCCCATTAATTGTTGAATGACAATTGTTTGAAAGAGAAAGAGTAATAATAAATATACAGGGATACATGACATTGGGAAGTATAAATGTATATATACTTTTATGTGTCTCACATGTGTAAATAGATCAAATGTCAATTGGAGATATTATTATCATCATGGTCTTCATAAAATGACAAAGAGCTTCAAAAATATAAACCAATAAACATACAGAACTAAAGAATGAAATACGGAAATACACAAGCACATCTGTATATGAGACAAATTAGTACCTAGATTATTTGAAGAGCTTTTGATCAACTTGACCTTATTAATATTTACAGAAAATTAAATCAAACATGGGCAGAGCACATTATTTTTAAGTGTATGGAGACATTTCAAAGTATAAATCATATATTTTCCATAAACAAATTCCAGTGGATTCAGAAAACTACTTTTCAACTACGGTGAATTAATGAATGATAAATCTCTGAATATTTGCAAATTAATCCACATTTCTAAATTAGACAGTGGTTCAAAGTAAAAAATTAAATGAAAAACTATACAAATTTTCAAATGAATGTTATTTAAAATAGCTAAAGTTAGAAGAAAATGCACAGTTCTTACATTAAACATTTAAAGTTACAGGAACTCAATTATCTAAATTCCATAGTGAAAAACTGGAATAAAAGAGCATAGTTTGGAAAGTAGTACCCATCAATTTTAGCTTTATTCAGTTGCCTAGAAGTGAGGCACACGGCAAAGGGCCAAGGAAAGAGCAAAGCCTCATCAGTGTAACTGGTCAATCTGTGGTTAAGAAAGCCAATGGGATTGAGTTTCATATCAACTAGCCATCTCTACTAAACACAGGGTGTCTCATGGAAATCACTGTGATTTCCACCCTTCTGTAGAGACAGAGGTAAAATGATATTTATGTCTTCCTTTCTAAATGAACTTCTGTTTTATGTTTCAGATCTTTTAAACTATGACATAAATAAATCAAACAGTTAATAATTGTTTCAATGAATAGTCTTATTTTAGGTCCACTGTCATAGGCTATGTCTCAGCTATCTCCTGTGAACTTTTAGAGGTTGTGGTAGAAACTCTGAATAGAGATCCATGCCACCCATTTATTTCCACACACTTAAATACTTTGCCATTCATTTTCCTAAAAACTAATTGAGCATCATATTTCCTTATCTTAATATTTATGATTCAGTTTTCTATGAGTGGAATGATGCAGAGACACTTGATGCCTTTTTTCTTAAAAGTGATCTGAACTTAAAAGGTTAAGATTTTGTTTTTATCCCCTTTGTCAGGATACAACCACCTTGATATTTGCATAGAGTAACTTTGTCTTACACCTTAAAAACTCTTTGAATCTTAAAGATGTCTGTAGAGATAGCCATATGACAATGGGTTGAGATTTGCTGAAAATTCGGGGCATATAATTTTGCAGAGTATCATCTCTATATAATATATAAATTTGAAGCCCAATGGAAAATTTTAAGCACCCATGAAAGACACAAACATTTTTATATTGGATGAGTCATTTGAATGAGCAGGTAAGATTCCACTTGGGATACTCACATCCCATATCAGAGTGCCTACATTCAAGCCCCTTCTCTTCCCAATTCTAGCTTTGTGCTAATGTGCACCCTGAAATGAAGCACGTGATGATTCAAATACTTCAGTCCCTGACACTCACCTGTGAAAATTGGATTGAATTTTTGCTCTTCCTGGCTTTGCCTGTTCCATCCACAGCTTCTGTGGGCATTCATAGAATGAACTAGCATGTGGAAGATCTCTGTCTGTCTTTCTGTCCTGTTTCTCTGCCTTTCAACCAAATAATTTTTTAATTAAAACAAAAAATCCTTAAAAATATCAAAATATTTGTACTTTTCCTTCTGAATCTCATTTCTTAGGTGAAAGGCATTTTATGTTCTATAAAGCTTTGAGTTAAATTTGGCGTGGGGTAGAATGAAATAATATTCCTTATTAAGATAGGTCCCTGCCATCAAAAGTTATAATTACTGACATTCATATTTTTGTAGATGCATAGACCAAGGCATAGTAGGTTAATAAATTTTCTAAGTTCTAAAAATTTTGATCTTAATAATATGCTGAAATATCTATTTTACCATGTGTTGCATCTTAATAAATCTCAAGTAAAGCACTATCATAATCTCACATAAAATATCAAAATATGCTTATTTCATATTTATATATCTATTTTTCTTCTCCTTTCTTGTCATCCTTCAAATTTAAATGAGTATATAATATCTTCAATGTGATGTTCCTATTAGAAATGTATTCATGACATAAAACATTTTTGTAATTTTGTACTGAGTATTTGAAGACAGCTTCAACTGCTCATAACCCTCTTAACATATGTATCAGTTAAGGGAGTTTACTAAACTCCAACCATTTTTGAATTTCCATTGTGCCAGAGACTCTACTCAAAATGACCTTTAAAGTAGAAAGTATTTACTATTTTATTCTTTTTAGTATTTTCTTTTTCTACTTAATACCATTGGTTGAATTCCTTAATTAACACAGAAATATTCTTAGGTACTTAAACCCAATTGAAAATTGATCCCTGTAAAAAATAAAAGTGGAAATAAGAAAGGGAGGAGATGTACAGTGCAGCACACATTCCCACAGACTTATACCTAAGGGTTACACTAAAAATTTGCCATTAATTTGGCATTTGCCAAATGCCATTACGTTGGCAGGTACTAATGCCATCTTACATGTTAAAGTGAGCATATTAAGTGTGTAACTGATCATATAGATAGGATTAATTGTCAAAGGAATCACATAAATAAAACCAAGTATGTAGCAATAATAATAGATAGAATTAAAAAGGAGAGAATGATCCAACATGGGAAGCAGGGCACACAGCAGACTCATAGAACGACAAATGCCCTAAATAGCACTCTGATCTCAGAATCAGCCCTTAAGGCATTCGGATCTGGCTAAAAAGCCCATAAGAGCATTTCCGGCAAGGAAAGCCAAGACACGGTAGCAAAATATGATCTACACAAAGGATCTCTGTGAGTGAGAGCGAAGTGGAAAAAAGGGGCCATCAAAGAAGGATGTACTTTTCTCTGAAAGGAAGAGAGAACTTCCACTTTGCTCATGGTCCCATCTAAATACTTATGGAGTTTGTGGACTCAAAAGGCTTCCATAGCCTTTGCAGCTCATGTTATGAGCCTCAAGTGATCACTGACATCATAAATAAGAGTGTCAGTGGTTAACTCAACAACAGAATTGTGCTGAGTACTTGCTCCATATGTAGGACCTCTGTCTTTAATGTGTTGTAGTATGAGAATTAACAGTAAAACTAGTCTTCATACAATACTTTATACTTTGTGTGTCTGTGTGGGTGCAAACTGTTGAAATCTACTTAGTATAGAGTTGATCTTCTGTATATAAAGATAATTAAAAATGAATCTTAATGAGGAATGGGATGGGAGAGGGAGTAGGAGGTGGAGTATAGGAGGTTTGAGAGTGGGAGGTCAGGTATGGGAGAAAGAACTGCTATATTCCAAAAGATGTACCTATGAAATTTATATTTATTAAATAAAAGCTTTCTAAAAAAGAAAGAAAGTGTACACTATCTCCCCTCATGTAATGTGAAAGTACTTTGAAGTTCTAAGCCCTCCTTTCCCTCTCTGCCACCCCACAGTAAAGAAAATTGACAAGGGAGCCATGATTAGGTCTTTGTAGTCTGTGCAAAGAACATGATTTGAAAAGTTTTGCTGTTGTGTGTTTTTGTTTTGTTTTGCTTCCTGCAACTTGAAGTATACATGTGTTTAGATAAAGTTCATTGTGGTCTCTGCTGTCATAAATATGTTTGTATGGTATTTGGAGATCCTGTAAAGGGCAAGATTAAATTATAGTGTCAGGTGAAATGTAATAGCTGGAGCAGTGCTCAATCTCAAATGGCAAAGATCCAATTTTCCAAGGGTACTATTACTCTCAAAATGTTATCCATCCAAGCGATTCTCCTGGAGTTCAACAGGTAAATTAGATCGCCATTCATGCATTCATGCTTTATTAATGGAAACCACTGTGGTGGTTTAAGCACTGTCCAAATTTAGTGAAAGTCACTAGATCATTCCAAGAGAGGTCACTTAGCTTTCATGTGTCCTCTGCTCATAGACTTCATCTATGACTCAGAGACCTCCCCCTCCCCCGCAAACAATAATCTAGGACAAGATGCACGTTCCTCAGTTTTCGACTGGAAAAATGTAGCTCAGGGTTGTAGTTCCATCGAGTAGAACACAAACTGGAACATGGTATACAGTCCATAAACTCTTACTTTAATGACCATAAAATACATATTAAACAGAAATTATGTCATCAGTACAATGAACACATATCTGCTGAGCATATTTACAGAGATAAAATGACATACAGTCACTATTTTTTAATGTTCTAAAAACACATTTCATTAAATATACTATCTGTGGTGCTCAGAATATTACGATTTCTTTAAAAATACCAAAAATTGAGCCGGCGCCGTGGCTCAATAGGCTAATCCTCCACCTTGCGGCGCCGGCATACCGGGTTCTAGTCCCGGTTGGGGCGCCGGATTCTGTCCCGGTTGCCCCTCTTCCAGGCCAGCTCTCTGCTATGGCCCGGGAGTGCAGTGGAGGATGACCCAAGTCCTTGGGCCCTGCACCCCATGGGAGACCAGGAAAAGCACCTGGCTCCTGGCTCCTGCCATCGGATCAGCGCGGTGCGCCGGCTGCAGCGGCGGCCATTGGAGGGTGAACCAACGGCAAAGGAAGACCTTTCTCTCTGTCTCTCTCTCTCACTGTCCACTCTGCCTGTCAAAAAAAAAAATACCAAAAATTACTATAGCTTTATAGCATTTGTTGGATGTATAGATAAAGGAAAAATTAATTCTACCTCAAGAACTACCATGCAAACTTCACAGAAGAGGTGACATCAGAAGTGACTCTTTTAGATCTACAAAGAAATTGTTAGACTGTAGAACACAGGGTCATTCAAGCCAATAGAAAGCACGCATCCAAAGGCACAGTAAAAGGGACTCAATGTATAGAATTACTGAATTAAAAATATTTTAGAGGCCAGAGCGAGAGTGAGAGAGAGAGAGAGAGAGAGAATGAATCTCTTATCTGATTCTACATTCTCCCAATACTCTCAATAGCTGGGGCTGAAGTTGAGGCTAAGAACTCTATTCAGGTTTCTCATTTGGGTGGAAGGAAGCCAATTGCTTTAACCTTCACTGCTGACTCCCAAGGTCATCATGTTTAGCAGGAAGTTGGCATCAGGAGTTATGGGTACTCTGATGTGGGCCCCAGGCATCCTATCTAATGGTTTAAAACACTAGACCAAACATATGCCTCTTATGCATAAAGCTCTAATGTTTCTGATGTGTAAGTTTAGAGTGAGGTGTGAGGGGTTGAAAATGAAAGGGTATGGGATTTTAACATTCTGTTATTGGATTGAACCAGATTGGTCAATTGGAGGTTTAGCAACAGATTTAAATCAGGCTGTGCCATGATCATGTTTCTGGTTTGAAGATAGCAAATTAGAAATGGAATAGATGGAACTGGAATCAGAAGGCATAATCTGTTGCCAAATAGTTTGATTGTACTGAATTTCATACATAGCCCCATCAAATGAGAGTTCTGATTTGTATACAGTAAACTACTTGTGACCTAAGAAAAAGTAATATACAAAACCTCTGGGTTCAAAAAGGAACATCTTTTTATTGGGGGTGAGGGGAGGAAGAGTGTCTTTTTTCATAGTAGAACTCTTAGAATAGACAAATTCAGGGCAAAAGGAAGACCTTTCACTCTGTCTCTCTCTCTCTCACTATCCACTCTGCCTGTCAAAAAAAAAAAAAAAGAATAGACAAATTCAGGAAATGTATTTCAAAATGTATCATTATCCACATGTGTTTGAGGAAAGGAAACTTCAAATTGCAAGGGCATATCACTGGCACTATAGCCTAGAAAATGTGGAGAGAAAGAACTGTGCAGTGGCATAAATATTGCTGGTTGGTGAAAAAGTTACACAACCAAAAAAAATGTGTGCAAAATTTAAAACTTTCAAAATCACTGAAAGTTAAAAGTTGATTTTTTACTGTGTAATTTGACATTAGATGATAGATATATTAGGCACTTGAATAGTCTACATTTTCCTGATAAAGAGAGTGATTTTGGGGAGAGTCAGGAAGACACAAAGGAACCCAGAATATAAAGCAGGCTATGCTTGCCTTTTCTGAGTTCTATAAGCGGTATCAGTATTATCAACTTTACAAGTTTATAAGACAATGCAAGACCACAAGGTTGGTAGAGAAGGTGGCATTTAACTGACATTATTGGGGTGAGTCCTTCTAGGCTTATCTCCACTGAGAATTGGATTTTTTGACTAGCAATTGGATCTGTCAATATTTTAGCAGGAGACACCCCCATAAGCAGAAAGGAACATCACTGCCTGGAATGAAATAAGTTCAGAGTGAATCTGGTTTCAATACAGGAGCCCCATGTTGAAGAAACCTTGAAGATTGGATCGAAGCTTTTGAAATGCTTTTGGTTTTACATGATTGTTTTCTTTGAAATGATATTATGCCTCTTCTGATCCAGCAATAGTTATTGACTTATTATGAATATTTTAACAGTTAATCTAAGCAAAAATCTAAGTCCATGCACTGAGTCTGACAAGAACAAAGATACACACACCCTATGACCTGAATTTCAATTCTCAACTAAGCATTGTTAGAAGTCACCTGTAACTGTATGTGTGCATTAGCTAACAACCAGAAATCACATCAAAATGTTTCATTTGGAGAATAAATATGTTATGTCATAGCTTTGTAATCAGATTCCATAATGAATTAGATAGATATATGTTTATGAAGTGGGGTAAATATCAAAATCAGAACTTGAAGTGAAAAAAAAAAACAAGTTGCAAAGTGATTTATATACTATCAAATCAATTGCAAACTCATTAAAAACATCCATCACACCTTATTGGAGATGCATACCTATAAAATTATTAATTGTGATGGATCCAAAACTTTAGGGTCATGATCATCTTTTGGGAGGGAGAAATAAAATTGAGACATTATATAGAATATTAAGCTTTTTGTTAAATCAAAATTATCATAAAAAAGATATCCACATTATGGTGGAATATATCAATCTTCAATATATTATTCCTTATACTTTTGCCTAATTTTTAAGTATTCTGTCATAGCAAGGTAGGATCCACACTAATGAACAGGGTTTCAACTGATGAATCAAATTCTATTGATTAATTTTCATTGTATTCAAAATAGCTAAATTGTGGACTCTCTTTTATAAAAATCAACAGAGTGAGCCATTTTTTAAGGTATGTGGTTCAACATTTGCAAGGGAGTTGTTTTAAGGTTTACTGAATTTTCTCCCTGAACTTCACTGAAGACTAATGGGAATACCAAGAGTTTCTATCTGCCCAGGGTATATACACATATACTGGAGACAGGCAGTTTTTGCCTGTAGGGTTACAAATTTCAACAGGATGAACTTGTTCCTCACAAATCAAGAACAAAAAATTATTTAAAAAGGCAGTTACAGAAGCAACCAACCTGTAAACAAAATTACTGATATTAAAAATCCACAATATAGAGAAAATCCCACCATATTTACCCTGCTATTTTCTTAATTTGTTTGTTTTAACCCTAAGAAGCAAAACCTCGGTTTTATTAAGTTAGTCTATTCCTTATTCTCTACAAGGTACAACAGCAAATAAACACACGGATACATGACAATCAAATAATGCATTTTCTAACCATACAGTTAATCTAGTTTCTGATGGAAATTAAGTGATGCTGAAACAGACAGACAAAGCACTAGTGACTGGGCTTACCTCTGCTGAAAAATAAGCTCACCAATAGAGAGAGGTTGACCCATGGGGGAGAGACCCACAGACCTAAATAATTGCTTTCTGTAGGAGTTAATAAGATGCAAACACCTATTGATTTGCTGATAATTAGATATCAGTTACTATTTCACATGTAACAAAGCAATGAAAAATGTGTCGAAGTCACCAAGAAAGTTTATTATCTATGCTTGGTCAAAATCATGTGAGATGCAATATTACAGCATACTTCGTGTTCTGAAATACGGCATTTGTGGAGGAAAGAGAGGCCTTCTGGGTCCTTCTCTTTTTACCATCAATGCAAAAATACTTGTCCTTTGTTTAAGTTAAAATATGCAAATAAGCAAATCTGTGAGTTATGAGAAATGGTAATAATTACCTATATGTGTAAGAATGATAATAGAGTGAAGATCATAATCCAGAAATAGAAAAACAGTTAATTTATAGAAACAAAACTCTATACACAGACCTAGAAGCTGTTGATATTAACCAGATATCGTGCTTATGACACACAAGGTGGCAAGAAACATAGCACAATTTCTGTACAAATCTCCATATAAAAACAGTAACAGGGTCTGGCATTGTTGTCTAGCAGGCAAAGCCATAGCTTGTGACATGGGCATTCCATACAGCTGCTGGTTCTAGTCCCAGCTTCTCCACTTCCAAGTCAGTTCCCTGCTAATGGTCTGTGGAAATTGGAGGAGGGTGCTACAAGCATCCAAGCTCATGGCTCCTGGCTTTGATGGCCTAGCCCTGGCTGCTGCAGCCATTTGGGGAATAAACCAGTGGAAAGAAGACATCTCTCTCTCTCTCTCTCTGTCTCTCTCTCTTTCTCTCCCTCTCCATTTCTCCTTCTCCTTTTCTCCTTTCTCTGTAACTCTTTCAAATAAATAAATAAGTCTTTAAAAATTAACAATTTGTATTCATGTTTCAAAGGTAACATAAATGTGGTGGACATTTGGCATAGTTGTTACAATGTCATTCATATATATATATATATATATATATTCCTGCTGGTATGTATATATATAGAATCAGCAAAGGATAATGTGATTCTTCCATTTTCAATAAATCAGCTTATTTAAGAAACTAAATAAATTGTGACATTTCACTAAAACCCATATTTTTAAAGCTGCAAAAAGATCTGTACTTTATGTAGAAAAAAGGCAAGGGAGGGAGAGAGGAAGGGAAGTATCATTATATTTTTAGAATTATATTTATGAACTATATGGAAACTGTTCTCTTGTTTTAAAATATTAATATGAATACTAAAATTGATTAGAATTGTGTTGTAGTAATTATCATGCACTCTGTGATTCTGAGAATCTAATTTATTAATAAATGCCTTTAAAAACAAAAATACTAAAAATCAAAATAATAGAATGTATTAAAATAAGTATTTATTATTCAATTATACCAAATTGAGCTTGTTTGGGGAGGAGAAATACCTTATAACTGAATAATTTTCTTTCAATTGAAGTAGTCTTCTGCATGTTCTATACAAAAGTACCTATTTTCTTTTATTAATGAAGCAAGAATCAAGGCACATCTTCTATGCCAATTTTCCTATGGAAAAATAAACCAATACACTTTGAAAAAGAGATGGGAAAAAGCTGAAGTTTGTTGGCTGCACTTAGATTAACAAACACGTGTTAAACCATACAAATGTTTTTATTTCACATCAATTAATTTTATATCCTGAAAGCATGTCATATCATTTTATAGATTATGCAATTACTAGTATTGGATTGATAATGTTCACTCATAAATTTCAAAGCAATCAATTAAATTGAGTGGAGAAGCAGTGGGTATAAAGATACATTTATATATAATGTGGAGTAGTAAAATATGCACTGAAAAATACAACATCCATTTACAACTAGCTTGGATAAAGTACTCTAAAGTACAATTTTACATTGCAATCATTCTTCTCATTTCTTAAAATTTGGTTTTCACATTAACTTGTCTCTGAAGTTTAAATATTTCCTTATACATTTCTTATTTATGCACTAAAATCAAATTCAAATCTCACGGACGTATTTCATTTTAAAGTGAATACGTCTATATAAGAGGAGAAATTACAAATTTATAAAATAATCATCACGGTAGGTGATTGACACTGAAGCAATTCTGGCAAGGTTCTTAGAGAAAAAAAATATGTGTTATCCTCAAATTATAACAATTGCTGTGTCTAGGATAGGTGCCTTTGTTCTTCTTCCTATATGAAAGGGGAAAGTGGTGTTACTATTGAAAAGGTTGTTGTCCAGATGGATGGACACAAAGAAAATGTCAAAAATTTTCCAAAATGTCAAATGTGACTAAAATTCTAATAATTCGGGAAAATATCAACAAGAATATATCCAATGATACTTTTCAAGAAATAGCTCTGTTTTTTTTTTTTTTTATTTAGTTCTTCCCCTCTTTGGCTTAAGTTAATGTGTATCATCTTGAATGGCTTTCCCTAGTACTAGGTCTGAGTCACTATGCTTTCAAATAGTTCGGAAAGCTTCTCTGAGCTTCTACCTCCTTATTTACCAAGAAGTGACTAGTGGGTTTCTTTGTGCCCACACTCTCCTTATTTCACCTACATAAACATTGTTATTCAGTTGTGGAGGTCAAAGGGATCACACAAACAAGACTAGTATCTGCTAATACTAACTGATATAGAATCAAAAAGGGAGAGGACGATCCAACATGGGACACGGGATACACAGCAGACTCATAGAATGGCAGATGTCCTAAATAGCACTCTGGCCTCAGAATCAGCCCTTAAGACAGTCGGATCTGGCCGAAGAGCCCATGAGAGTATTTTAGGCATGGAAAGCCAAGACACTCTGGAAAAAAAAAAAAAAAAAAAACCAAAAAAAAAAAAACCAAAAAAAAAAAAAAAACACACAACAACAACTAAATGAAAGATCTCTGCAAATGAGATCCCAGTGGAAAGAACAGGGCCATCAGAGAAGGAGGTACCTTTCTCTGAAGGGAGGAGAGAACTTCCACTTTGACTATGACCCTGAGTGAATAAGATCGAAATCGGCGAACTCAAAAGGCTTCCATAGCCTTGGCAACTCATGACTAGAGCCTAGGGAGATTACTGACGCCACAAACAAGAGTGTCACATTGTTAAGTCAACAACAGGAGTCACTGTGTACTTACTCCTCATGTGGGATCTGTCCTTAATGTGTTGTCCAATGTCAAGTAATGCTATAACTAGTACTGAAACAGTATTTCACACTTTGTGTTTCAGTGTGGGTGCAAACTGATGAAATCTTTACTTAATATATACTAAATCAATCTTCTGTATATAAAGATAATTGAAAATGAATCTTGATGTGAATGGAATAGGAGAGGGAGTGAGAGATGGGAGGGGTGCGAGTGGGAGGGAAGTTATGGGGGGAAAAGCCATTGTAATCCATAAACTGTACTTTGGAAATTTATATTTACTAAATAAAGTTAAAAAAAGAACATCAGTGCAATGTGACTGCACTAGAGATGAAAGCATATCAAAATACGTATCTATATTTTCTGTATCAAAAGATGTATGACTTCACAATTCCTATATTTTGTCCTCAATTCTACAGCATCATAGTTTTAGGAAAGAAAAAGAATACATTTAAAAGAAAATGTTTATTTGTTTGTTTTTGCTTTGTCCTTGCTGAAGGCAATTATCCTTATTTTATCTATTTCTTAAAACAAAGAAAAATAGCATAATTCTGATTAACAGCAAAGGGATCCAAATAAAGCAATAAAATGATGCATGTGAAAGTATTTTGAAAAAAAAATATAAATCAATAAAAATTCAAGTTATAATGATGGAATCATATGTTAGAGTATCTTGGTCAATGTTGCCAAGATACAATGATCAGGATTAATCCATCAGTGTCACCAATTTCACATGATGCCAAAATATGAGTTTTTTTTCCTACATCTATTTACAAATATCCAGATGTTTAGCATTATTCAGGCACATTGTTGATCTTTTTAACAGAATAATCCATATATGTTGGCAATATTGGCAATGTTCATCAATGCTGAGCCTGTACTTTGTCCCTTAATGTGAGTCAGGTGTTTCTAAGTGTTAACACATTCACTGAATTACACTCACATAGTTAATGAAAATAGTATGATCTCATAAGTATAGCAATTTAAACTAGCACCCATTCCTAGATCATTCAAATCAGGAGTGATGAAGTACCACCAGTTTTTCTAACATGTTTATAAATACGGTCATGGTGGAGACTGGCATTGGCCAATTGGCCAACACTACATGGCATAGCATGTAGCTTTTGGTTTAATGGTCCCAAGTTGAACAGATTACTTGTTTTGACTCCCTGGGGATAGCATGAAAAGTCACTTTGTTGAGTTCTAGTTTGTCTTGGCTTTCAGTAGTACAGCACATGAAGGATAAAATTTGGCACTCTGTATCTAAACTGTCATTTGGAAATTTCAGATCTGGATTCTCTTCCCAGAATTTAGAAATCTTAATTCAAAACATGCTGTACTTCCTGAGCACTGATGCCTTAACCTCTTGCAAAGAAGAAAAAAGTGACTTCTGAATGTCAGCTGACTTTCCGCAACACCTCAACCACCTTGCAGCATGGGGTTTTCAGTGACAGCATTATGGATATCCTCAAAGTGTTAATGAATCCTAACATTCTATAATTAAACATTTCACTGGCTTATTGCATTTAAAATGAATCAAGGGGTGGGCATTTGGAAAAACAATTAAGACACTGGTTATGATACAGTCCAACTAGGAGTTTCTGGATTGCAGTGCCAGCTTGGTTCATTCCAGTTTCCTTCTAATGTGTACCCAGGGGAGGAAATAGGTGATGGCTGCAGTAGGTGGATCTCTTGCCACTCACATAGGAGACCTTGATTGAGTTCTGACTCCCAGCTTCCGCCTGGCCCAGCCTAAGTCATTGTAGATATTTGAGGAGTGAACCAGCAGATGGGATTTTTCTGTCAGTCAAATAAGCAAATAAAATAAACTGAAGTGAAATTGAAATGAAATGAATCAAACTCATTTACAAAAGAATTATTTGCAAGTTGATCTCTTTGATTACTAAGCCTCTACAACATCACTGACTGCTTCCTTAATAGAAAATCATGAGGACTCCAAAGAATACAGTTTATGTTTATGGTCTTGCAAAGTATATATCCTGAAATACTAACTGCAATTCCCATCTTGAAATTATTATATTAATGGGGCTGGCGCTATGGCACAGTGGGTTAATGCCTTGGCCTGAAGCGCCAGCATCCCATATGGATGCCGGTTCGAGATCCAGCTGCTCCACTTCCAATACAGCACTCTGCTATGGCCTGGGAAAGCAATAGAAGATGGCTCAAGTCCTTGGGCCCCTGCACTCAAGTGGGGGACCTGGAGGAAGCTCCTGGCTCCTGGCTTCGGATTGGCGCAGCTCCGGCCATTGCAGCCATCTGGGGAGTGAACCATCGGATGGAAGACCTCTCTCTCTTTCTCTCTCTCTCTGCCTCTCCTCTCTCTGTGTAACTCTGACTTTCAAATAAATAAATAAATAAATCATTAAAAAGAGTATTATATTAAAATAATAATAAATAAATAAGCATCAGTGATAGAAATATAATTTTAGTCAAGAGAATGCTTCTACCTCTGAATTTTTTTTGGCAAAGGACTTATTTTTCTTACAATATGTAGAACTCACAATGTTGTACAAATGTGCCATGCCCCACACATATTTTATCTTCTCTTATTTTAATAAATAGATAACATACCTATATAAAGATGTTCAAAACTTAACTATATAACTTCACAACCTTTCTTAAAGTGAACATCCCCAAAAAGTACTCTGATCAAGAAAGCTCTCAGATCAGAACCATCTAAGAGTCTGTTTTATGCATTTCGTGGATATTAGCTGTCTCCAAATCTAGCCAATATCTATACTTCTATCATTGTGTATTAGATTTAACTTTCTAATTTTTAGAAATTTAAAAAGCAGAGTCCTAGAGAGACAAAAATTGATGGATATATCTCATCTATCCACCAGTTCATTTCTCATCTGCAGATGGAAAACCTCTTTCTCTGTCTTTGTCTCTCTCTCTCTTTAACTCTGCCTCTCAAGTAAATAAGTAAACCTTGGTGCCGGCGCTGTGGTATAGCAGGTAAAGCTGCTTCCTACAGTGCTGATATCACATATTAGCACCAGTTCGAGTCCTGGCTGTAGCACTTCCAATCCAGTTCACTGCTATAACCTGGGAAAGCAGTAGACCCAAGTTCTTAGGCCCCTGCACTCATGTGAGAGATCAGGAAGAAGCTCCTGGTTCCTGACTTTGTATTGGCCCAGATCCCTCTGCTGTGGTCATTTGAGAAGTGAACCAGTGGATAGAAGACTTCTCTCTAAATCTGTCTCTCTCTCTTTGTCTCTGTCTCTCTGCTTCTGTCTCTCTGTAATTCTGACTTTCAAATAAATAAATAACTATTAAAAACTAAATCTTTCAAAAAATAATAAAGGTGCTATAACATTTACACGCGGAGCTCTTGTGTGCATTGTGTGGTAAGTATATGTTGAGTTTGATGAGGCTACCAAACTGTCTTCAAAAGAAGTGGTATCACTTTGCACTCCCATCAGCCATGGAAGAGAATCCCTGTTGCCTCACTTCTTCTCTAGCACTTGGTGCAGTCGGTGTTTGGGATTTTGACTATTCTACAAGGTGTGTAGTGCTATCTTATTGTTTCAATTTACAGTTCATTAATGAATGATGAATATTGGCCACACTTTCATAATTTACTTGCCATTTGTTTATCTGTGTAGGTCTTCTGTCATTTTGTTGCTGTGGTTGCTTTTCTTTACTGCTGACTTTTTAAGAAGTCTCTGTACATTTTGGATAACAATTTTTTACCTTATTTGTGTTCTGTAATTTTTTCACATTCAGAGTTTGCTTTGCATTCTCTACAGTACCTTTCAGGGAAAGAAGTTCTTAATTATTGTGAATTACAGTTTAATGATTATTTCATGGATTATGTGTTTAATGTATATAAAATGTATTCATTATCCCAGATTATCCAGAATTTTTTTTTCCTTTTACCTTCCAGGCATACATTCTCTTGTTACACTACCATTAGCTGAAAATATTAACTGTGATTCATAATATAGACTTTGTTTCTTTGTCAAAGAGAAGTTGACAATATTTTTGTGTTGTTTCTGCCTCATTATTATATTCCATTAATAATTTTGTTCATTCTTTTGCCTGTAATATCACATTGCTTCCACTAATTGTGGTTTTATAATAACTTTTGATATTAGAAAGTGCCTGTCATTTAGCTTTCTTCTTTCCTTCAATGTTTTATTGGCTATTCTAGGTTTTTGCTTCATCATATTCATTTCAGAATCAGTTTGTCAAAATATGTACTATAACTGGAGGGGATTTTGGCAATGGTTGTGTTGAATCTATGAAACAACTTGGAAAGAACTGAAATCTTCAGTTTCAACTCTCCCTGTTCATAGTCATGGAGAATCTCTCCAATAGTTTAGTCTTTATTTCTCTCATCAGAGCTTTGTAGTTTTTTTCATACAGATCTTGCACACATTTGATACACTTATAGCTAAGCATTCATTATTGGAGATGCTAATGTCACTAATGCTGTGTTTTTAATTCCTAATTACCCCTTTTCACTTCAGACATATAAGAAAGTGTCTAATTTTTGTATAATGCTCTTGTATGCTACAATCTTGCTATAATCAGTTACTAGGTCCAAGAGTTTTTGATTAACTAAATGGATTTTAAATCTCAATGTAGCTGTGAAATCAGCAACCACTTATGAATCAAGAAAGAGAACATTAATATCAAATCTTTATTAATTTCTTTATGTTTGAAATACTCATTACTATTTTATCATAGGTGCTGAATATGACAGTTTTTGTTTTGCTTTAAATATCTGTTTTCAACTATATTTAATATATTTTCTTGGATGCAGATTTATAGTTCCAAATTACATTTATTTTATCATTTAAATACATCACTTTCATTTTCTGGATAGAATTATTATTAAAAAGTTAGTCGTCAACATTTCCAATCATGGGAAGATGCAGAGACACTTTCCAAATATCTAACCCATTATTACAACTAAAAGCCGTGGCCTTATATATGAAACACATATGTGCCTCAAATATGGACAGAAGGTAATATGGCTGGGAACTCATGGTCCAAAGAATAGAACTGGTGGTGAGTTTCCTGACACTTCTTTTTCATCTTATTTATCCTTGACTTGAAATAAAATGATCTGGAAATACGGAAAAATGCTAATAAGTACAGATGAAAAATATCTTAAAAACCACTTTCTAGTAAAAGGACAGGAAAAATATAATATTAGCAAGGCAGAAAATGTTTACATAATAGTCATTCTACCAAAAACATGTACTGCAGAAAATTCTGTGGTCCTCAAATTGCAGACCTGCACTCTTGCCAGAACATCTTGAGTGGGGAGAACTCATACTGAAAGTATCTCAAACTGAATAAAAATAGGTAACCTTATACTTTCCAGCACTGATAAGGACTTGGGAATTATCTGGTGTAGATAATAATAAAATATATCAGTGTATAATTACAAACATGCTTGAGACAAATGAAGAAATATAAACTATTAACAGAAAATAGAAAATATAAAAAGTGCCAAACAGTGACATTATAAATAAAAATATGCAAAGGAAATGAAAAGAAAACACATATATGCTCAGTGGCATCATCAAGATGACAATAGAAAAAATCAGAGAACTCATAGACAAAATGATAGAAATTGTGCAATCTGAATAATAGAGAAATACTCTGAAAAAATAATGCACAAAGCCTCAGATGTCTGTAATTCTGTAACAAAAGTTATAGAAATTTAGTTATCAAAAACCCAGGAAGAGATGAGAAAAAAACAGGATAAAAAAAATACTGAACAGGATTTCATCCTTTTGTACAGCTGAGTATTATTCCAAAGTGTATAATGGATTCAACCTGAAACCATTATACTTAATGAAGTAAGCCAGTCCCGAAAAACAAATATCATATGTTTTTCCTTATCTATGGTAACTAATAGAGTACCAAAACTGTAATGTATATCAGTGATATTGACATTTGAGATTTGATTATTGTTTATAGCCCTAGTCTCTGCTATTGAGGAACAGTGTTTTTTCTTCTATTTGCTGAATTCGTTACTTAGTGGAGGGTTAAGCTTATGATTATATAATGAACTGATCGCTTCTTGGCCTTTTGGCTAAGATCAAGTGTAGTATATAATGAACTGAAAGTATGCCATCGTAAAAATTAAAAGAATAAGAAAGGAAGGAGCATGGGCAGGAGGGAGAGTAGGGTGAGAAGTATCACTACACTCAATTTATAAATATATGAAATACATGAATTTTGTTCACTTTACATAAATAAAAATTTGAAAAGAAAATGCTGAAAGAAACCATGACCAAAAACCTCCCAAACTTGTCAAAAGATACAGACGTACATATTCCAGAATCTACACAAACACTAAACACTGTTTTGAATCTCTAAAGAGAGAAATTTAGAAAATATATAAAACACAAACATTTAATGAGTGACAGATTGGTAGACAGGAGGAGGGAAGGAGGAAGGGAGAGTGGGAAGGGGGGTGGGGAAAACAGAGAAGCTGAAGAAACTAACACTCGTACACTTTATCTCTACTGTAAGTGAGCCTCATCCGGTGAGGTGACTTGAGCTGGAGCATCAGTACTTAATTGCCTTCAGCCTCAGCGTGCAGATCTTGAAAGCACTCTGTAATCAGGTGAGACAATTCCTTATAATAAATCTACTACAGTTCTCCATGAGCTTCTCTCTAACTATCGACATCTGGATTTGTGTATGTCTGCTATTACTTCTATTTGTTTGAGAAATCCAGACAATCACAAATGTGTTCTTCCTTTCCTCTTCTTAAGGATAACCAACTGTATTCTCTTAAACTATTTCTATCAAAAGTTGAATATCTTTCATTCATTAGTATGTTCGTTCTTCTTTTAGGTGACATAACATTATATACAATTAAATTTGTGACACTAACTTTTAAAGATCTATCTGTGTTGATTCTCTATGTTTTCACACAGTGCTTCTCATCCAAGCAGGGGAAACATTTCTGGGCTTTCTAGACTAAAGGATGTTCGTAAGGCATCTGTCTTTAAGGCATCTGTCTTTCTCAAATCTCAAAATAGTATGGAGCTTATGCTGAAAGTCCTTTAAGATGCTAAGATGTAGGAACATATTTGAATAGAGAACAGGAGTTCCCTAATTAAGGAATTCCTGTGTTACTCCTTGGTGTATACCCTCCCTGATTTTGCCCTATGGTGAAGTGCATTGGGGGGAATATTTTCTTGTGTCTAAGCCTATCAATTATTCCTGTGTTTCTCTTGATTTACAGAAACAGCAAAGGTAGTAGGACTGAGAGAACATTGGGGCGATAGGACTTCTACAGCACATAGGGCAGTCAGATGACTGAGAACAAAAGGTTCTTCCACGCTATATTAGGCCATTGAGGATCTACACTATCGTAGAGTGCAAAGGGAACTTTTGGGAAAATGAGAATATCTTTAATGATCCCAAGGCAGATTGGTAACTCCAAGTTAAAAGTAAGATACCAAACTAATCTAAGGCAGGAAGTAACATGAAGGAGGTTGAATGCCTGGAATCCTGAACTAAAATTCATGTTTGCAATAAGATATTCCCCATAGAAAGATTATTTGAGGACTAAAGTTATTCTCTTTCACAAAAGTTGGATTTAGTTTTCATAAACATGTTTTAAAATTAGTTGAAATAGGGGATACCAAACCACTCATTAAACTAAATTGTGTTAGTTTAGTGCTCACAATTAGGCTTCAAAGTTGGCAATCCATGGAAATACTGATCAAAAGTTCACTTTTCCTTAAATAATCATAATTCAATATTTTTGCAAAATAGGATATGTGACAGTATTCAGATTATTCTTCATCTGATATTACTGTCATCACTTACATGTAGTATTTACAGAACACTTAATATTAGCTTTGGAATTAGAATTCAGAAATAATCTGTCTACAGCAACATTTCCAAAACTCCATATTAAGTCTATATAAACAATAATATCTCTAAATAGTTTTAACAATACCTCAAATCTCAGGAATTCATATATTTATTATTATTGCTGGACATGAATTCAATCTCTCTTTTTCCTCCATATTAGGGGAAAATAGTTCTACTGTTTCACTTTCTACTAATTTTCTGTGGTGCTTGTTTCAAGGAAATCATTCTTTTATAGTGGCTGTAGCCAATGAGCGTATATGTTTACTTGTTAGCTCAAATATATAAGAAGGACTTGAGGATTTTTTTTTCTCTGACCCCAAGCAATGTTGATATTTATAGAGAGCACTTCTTGATGTTCCTAAAAAAAGAATTAATATAAACAAACAAAAACAAAACACATAAAAACATTATCAAACAAGCAAATCAAAATTCTAGAACAGCAGAGCAAAGTTGGAGTACTGAGACAACATATGGGTCTTTGGCTAGTTCTCAACAGGAAACATTTATATCTCTTCCATTGATTTCCTTTCAAGCAATCAGTCATATTATTCAAAAAGCCATTTCACATTAAAGGTAATTTAAAATGTTATTTGATGCATGGGACTTCATACACAAGTTCTTACTTACTAAATGTAAAAGAGTTCCTCATTTAACAGTGAAGAAATCAGAAAAAAATCACTTCCCCTACAGAATTCATATTCTCACAAGTGTATATGTGGTCGGGATGTAGTGAGACATAGTGAATTGGAAGAAAGTAAAAGAGGAAAGTTAGTAGAGTATGCTAGGAAGGGGGTCTTATTACATTTAGGCTAAAGCAACAATATTATAACTGAATGGCTTATAGACGGAAACTTATTATATTTTGGGGGTTTAGGAAGTCCAAGATCAAAGCACCTCAGATTTAGTGTGTGTTGAGAGCCTACTTATCAGCTGTCTTACTATTTCCTCACATGGCTGAAGTAGGAAGGATGCCATTCTCCAGGCCTGTTTTATAAGGTGACTTACCACCTCACAAAGTTTCCATTTCCACATACAGTTTCACAGGTGGTTAGGCTACGACTTAGGAATACTGGGGATGAATAAGCATTTAGTTTATAGCATAAAGATGGACCTGTGATAATCACAGGTGGCCCCATTTAGAAATAAATATCCGAGGATGACTGGGGAAGAGTCCATGAGACTATCTCAGGAAGAATCACTCCAATCAAAAGGAGCTGCATGTGAAATGCCTTGTCCAAACCTAGCTGATGTAGTAAGAGGAAAGTAATGGGACTCTGTGGCAAGAGTAGAACAGCAAATGGTGTTATCATAGAAAACTAAGTAAAAGAGTAATTAGGGTTAATCACGGAGGGGCCTATAGACAATTTTATTGATTTATTTTTACCTTGAGTTAGAAGCTACTGGAGTAAAATGATATGAGTTAGTTTTGAAAAAGTCACTGTATAGGGTTCTCAAGGTTGAACGCACGGAGGTTACAAGGCAGAGAGAGAGAGAGACATTTACAACAACGCCATGCCTGGAAGCTGGTTGACTGGAGTAAAGTGCCTATGGAGGAAGTGACAAGATGTGCTGGTCAGAACCTAGATCCAATCTGCAAGAAAGGGTAAATAGTTTACTAGTGAACTGCATAGAAGATGGGGAAGAAACTGAGGGGGTGAGACGTGTTTGTCTTGAAGAACTAGAAAGATCAGATTGCAAACACTAGATTTCAGGGTGCTAATCCAGGCTAGAAGCAATGACTGGAAATAGAAATAGAGGTATTTGCAAGCATAGCAACAAGTGAAATTGCCATGTAGATGACTGATTGTATGGAAGAAAAAAAAGAGAGAAAGAAAGTGTTTTTTTTGCAAATAGAAAATATCATGTCTAATGCTTACTAGTATTAACATCTTCACTTACTTCATTTAATTTTCTTTAACTTTTAAAATTATTAACTTGTGATGGAGAGAGAGATGATACAGAACAAGAAAAAAAGAGCATGAACTAGAGAGATGGAGATCTAAAAGAGAGCTGGGGGATATGAACACAAACACAATCCAGGTTTCCTACATGTGTGGCAGGGACTCAACTCCTTGAGACACCAGCTCCTGCCTCTAGGAGTCTGCATTCGCAGGAAGTTGAAATCGAGGTGGAGTCAGGAATTGAACCCAGGTACTCTGAGATAAGGGACACAGTCATCTTAACCAATGTCTTACCTACTAGGACACATGGCTCTCAAACTTGCTTCATGTAGTAACATTTACTACCTCAACCATGTGCCAGACACTGTGAAGAAATGGGGGATGCAGTAATGAAGTAGTTATGACCCTTTCCTCAGAATTTTTCAATCTATTTAGGGATGAGGAATAAAATAACAATAATACATCATAATGACCCTGGAGAGTTACATGAGGTTTACATAAAAGATGGAAATAAAGTCATTAATGGAATTATTATAAAAGCTCTGTGGTGTCCCAGAAATATAAATGTGACAATATTATGTGATGATGGTGATAACAATAACAGCAATGATAGTAGTTAAACCTGACTTGATATGAGGGAGAACAGCAACACTGAAGAGCTTGAATATGGTGAATTTGAAGTATTTTTGGGTTCTATCTGAGGGAGGTGAAGCAGTGCATGGATGACCAACCCAGAATTCCAAGGGATTAACCATGTTCACTCTATAAATACTCTCTGCCAAGCAGGATATTATGAATGAAACAAAAATGGATTAATGATAGAACCATGGGGAAAACCTGCATTTAAGGGTTTTATAAAGAGCAGAAGAGGATAGTCAGAAAAGAAGGAAGAAAATAAGAGACCTTTGATGGTGCTTTAATGATATTTCAAAAAGATGAGCCGGCGCCGTGGCTCAATAGGCTAATCCTCCACCTTGCGGCGCCGGCACACCGGGTTCTAGTCCCGGTTGGGGCGCCGGATTCTGTCCCGGTTGCCCCTCTTCCAGGCCAGCTCTCTGCTGTGGCCAGGGAGTGCAGTGGAGGATGGCCCAGGTGCTTGGGCCCTGCACCCCATGGGAGACCAGGAAAAAGCACCTGGATCCTGGCTCCTGCCATCGGATCAGCGCGGTGCGCCGGCTGCAGCGGCGGCCATTGGAGGGTGAACCAACGGCAAAGGAAGACCTTTCTCTCTGTTCTCTCTCTCACTATCCACTCTGCCTGTAAAAAAAAAAAAAAAAAAAAAAAAAAAAAAAAAAAAAAAAGAAAAAAAAAAATGATATTTCAAAAAGAAGCATTAGAGAACAGGCTCCTATATCTAGTATGATAAGGACTGAAATTTATCAATTAAATTTGGCAATAAGGACATTAATGGCAATGTCTGCCAAAACAATTTCAATAGAGTCAAGGCAGACTACAATGCAATGAGCTAAACAGCAAATAAGAAGCAAAGAATCTGAGCCTGGACTTAACATGTTAAAACCCCCTTGCAAGGAAGGAGGGTACTGGAACAGTAAACCAGCACAAAGAGTTCTCTGTTATCTGCTACTGTGACTGTTCTTTTCAAAAAATTACGAAAGAAAAAACAAAAGGAAAGAAATTCCAGTGCACATTGCAGTTTTGCCACAAATACAGTGTTTTGTTAAACACTGTTTTGAATCTTTGTCAGGAAGATTCTCAGGAGTTATATACTACTGTAGCTTTGATTAACTGTGATTATCTTTTTTTTTTTTTTTGACAGGCAGAGTTAGACAGTGAGAGAGAGAGGCAGAGAGAAAGGTCTTCCTTTTTCCATTGGTTCACCCCCAAAATGGCCACTGTGCCCTGCGTCGATCTGAAGCCAGGAGCCAGGTGCTTCCTCCTGGTCTCCCATGCGGGTGCAGGACCCAAGGACCTGGGCCATGCTCCACTGCACTCCCGGACCACAGCAGACAGCTGGACTGGAAGAGGAGCAACCAGGACAGAATCTGGGGTGCCCCAACCGGGACTAGAACCCCGGGGTGCCAGTGCCACAGGCAGAAGATTAGCCAAGTGAGCCATGGCGCCGGCCAACTGTGATTATCTTGAAGTTTACTGTATATGGATGAATTAGACATCTCGTTGCTTGATTATTGTTTATGGCCTTTGCCTGCTAAACTATGGACTTTATGCTTTTGATTGTTGAACACTTTAATTAGTGGAGGATTAAGCCTTGAACTATAATGTAAATTGAAAATATGTTCTCTCAAAAAAAATGAGGTCAGTGTTGTAGCATAGCAGACAAAGCTACAAAGCCATATATAATGCTGCATCCTATATGGGCACTAGTTCATTCCCTGGTTGCTCCACTTCCAATCTACCTCCCTGCTGGTGACCGGGTAAAAGACATAGAAGATGACCTAACTACTTGGGGCCCTGCTACCCACATGGGAGACCTGAAAGAAGTTCCTGGCTACTGGCATTGGCCTCACCCATTCCCGACCATTGCAGATATTTTAAAGGAGTGAACCAGTGGATGGAAGAGCATGCACACTTCCTCTCTCTCACTCACTCACTCAATCTCTCTCTCTTTCCTCTCTCCTTCTCCTTGTAACTCTTTCAAAATAAATCATTAAAAAATTAAAAGCTTGTGGAAAATGTAATAAAATTATTTTACTTTGATGCAAAAATGTTTTTTAAAATCTGTGCAATTTTTTTCATAATACGCATTTTTCATGATCTGTTAGTAGACCCAGCATGTTAGATGAAGAAAGGAACTAATTAGCAAACCTAAAACACAAAACAGAAGAATTACAAGATGTGACATGTTACTACTGAAAGTGATGGGATAATGACCAAAAATACAGCTCAATGTTTGTTAAGTAAGGACACATCTAGAAAACTTGAAACTTGAAGCTGGTCAAAATTTTAAAACATTCATGCTTACATGGCCTTAAATCAATTTTAAAATATTTTATGTGAATTAGGAAGATTAAAAAAGAAACTAAGAATATTGGTAATTCTGCATTTTGTAAATATAAGAGAAAGTAGCCTATGTCCAAGGGAGAGAAATCTCACATGGGTCTGATCCTCCTATTTCTGACTCTCTCTAGAAGTTTTGAAGTAACTGTACAGTCTTCTCTCCCATTATAAATGCACTAACCACAGGATGATGCTACCTCCCACACTTTTTTCAGATGGATGTTTATTTCTTCAACAGTAATCCAGACAATGTCTCAATTATCTGTCTTCTAACATTCTCAGACTCTCCTGGGTCACCACACCTTGAATTTCTTTTTGCCCTGCTCTCACTAAAGGTATTTTGTAAAAACGTGTTAATAAAATTTCTTACTAAAACATGCAGTTGATGCTCAGTTTCACAGAACAAACTGCATTTGTATTATCCCTCCATTAATTCAATTTATTTTTTTCATACTGGGGACTGGAGATTTTTTGAAAGGAAGAGAAAGTGGTAGTGAGAGGTTAACTGTGAATATGTGAAAATCCATATCCAAATAATTTCTTATCATATTTTTCTCATCTCAGAATAGTCACTGTAGGAGTAGAATCAAAATGATAGGGGACTAGGAAAGTGACATGTATACAGGAAACAATAAAGTCTAAGACAATAATGGTGATTAAGAGAGGAATGATGTGACTCAAAGCCAGCTCACATCATCAAGGATGAAAATAGGACAGTAAGAGTGAAAGCCCAGAAAGAGCAGAGCCATTTCCTATAGAGAACAAATTAAATGACTCAAGAATATGTGAGTCATTATAATAGGATCTTGCCAGAATAAAACAGGCATTGGCACAAAGAGCAGGTAGGAAAACTGGAGCCTGGTGAGGAGTTGGGTCACAGATAGTGTGTGCTATATTTTTAGCTATTATGGGTATCTATTTGGTTTTTCTCTTAAATGGTGGTGAGTCCAGATATGCTGAGAAGGTGGGATTGGGGAAATCAGTATAAATATTCATCTCAAACACCTATACCCAAACAGAGAGAGAGAGAGAGAGAACAAAAATCACAGAAAGTTAGATCATGGCAGATTGCAAATATATATCTTAATAGTCTAGCACTAAATGTATTCAATAGTTCAGGAGCCCCTAAAGAAAAAGTACAAAACATAGAGGAAGAAATCAATTATAACTTTACCAAAATGTGAATTCAAGATAATTTTTTTTACTTTAATTGAATAATTTCTTTTTTTTTTTTTATTTGACAGATAGAGTTACACAGTGAGAGAGACAGAGAGAAAGGTCTTCCTTCCATCGGTTCATTCCCCAAATGGCTGCAATGGCCGGAGCTACACCGAAGCCAGGAACCAGGTGCTTCCTCCTGGTCTCCCATGTGGGTGCAGGGCCCAAGCACTTGGGCCATCCTCCACTGCCTTCCCAGTGCCACAGCAGAGAGCTGGAGTGGAAGAGGAGCAACTGGGACTAGAACCCGGCACCCATATGGGATGCTTGCACTGCAGGCTGAGGATTAACTAAGTGAGCCATGGTGCAGGCCCTTAATTGAATAATGTCATCCCTGTTTTTTTTTTTTTTTTTCAATGTTCTATGTTTACATTCTACAATGGATGAATAACTAAATTCAAATGTCTTCCAAATACAAATACAGCTCTCCATTTGATTGCAGTAAGTCAGAAATCCCAATGTACATATGATAATTTCATTTGAAAGAAAGTCTCATCTTCTCTCACTTTCTAGACTGCTCAGTCATGTTCTCCAGCAGAAGGACCTATGTCCTCTATGCTGACGATACTTAAGTCTCCACAGTAGGGACAAAAAATGCAGAAACAGCCTTGAATGCTGAAATGTGCTATGCTTCTAGAAACAGTATTCATTAGTCAACCACATAAAACAGCAGTTACGAGTGATTTATATATAAAGCATATACAGAATATTTCAAAGGTATACACGTCAATATTTACATGGATTCCACCTGGAATAAATTATTAGCAAAATGTGAAAGCAAACAACAAAAAAGGAAAGGAAGTTCAAAAAGAAAGAAGGAGGTAAGTAAATTGAGCAATAGTACAAATTTCTATCACAAAAAATTTATTCAAAATTTTAGAAAAAAATAAAAATCAGCTTGTTGAAGAATTAAAAATGATTAAAGAAAGATTATCATTTTGTCGAATTTTTGAAGATAGAAATAGTAATAACTTAAAGGCCCCAAATTTCATATTTTTTTGACAGGCAGAGTTAGGCAGTGAGAGAGAGAGAGACAGAAAGGTCTTCCTTTTCCATTGGTTCACCCCCCAAATGGCAGCTATGGCTGGCACGCTGTGGCCGATCTGGAGCTAGGAGCCAGGTGCTTCTCCTGGTCTCCCATGCGGGTGCAGGGCCCGAGCACTTGGGCCATCCTTCACTGCCCTCCCGGGCCACAGCAGAGAGCTGGACTGGAAGAGGAGCAACCAGGACAGAACCAGCTCCCCAACCAGGACTAGAACCCGGGGTGCCAGCGCTGCAGGCAGAGGATTAGCCTAGTGAGCCTTGGGGCTGGCACAAAATTTCATCGTCTTAAAAACATGTTTGCTTAAATAACAATTTTATATCAGAATTAGGAGTGTAATTTCACAAAATAGAAGGAAATGACAATCCAAATATCCATTGACTTATGCTTACAACTACTGGACAATGAAAGACAATGAAATAATGTATTTAAAGTACTAAAAATAATAAAAGAAAATACACAGGAGATGAAAAAAAATATATTCAACAAAGCAATTGCTAGAAGAATGGCAGACATCTCATCGATAATAACAGATGTAGTAAAAATATACAATCACATTGGTCCAGACTTAATGCCTGGAACACTACTCAAGATTGGAAGTAAAATTAACAAAAAATCGATACATACAAAAAGCTGAGTTTATGATTCAAAGTTGTATAGAGGTGTGTATACAAATCCATATGTAAATTATTCAAGAAGTCACAGTAGAAAGTGAGGAACAATGGCAAGTGTTGTTTATATGTAATAGTGAATTAGAACAGCATTATTGCTGATACAAATAAATTGTTTCAACTGCATAGAAAATATCTGCTTGAATAGATCAATGAGCTAATAGGGCTATTAATACTTATAGGTACACATTTTCATGGATTAGCTAATCTTTACTTTGTGTAGGAATTTCCAGGGAGTTCAAGAGTAGGAATTCTCCTTAAATCTCTGGGAGATGTGAACTTGACATCGAAATTCAAAAGAACGATATGACAGTACTAACTGTGAATGTGTTAGGTAACAGTAAACCAAATGTTTACAAACACTGAACAACTAAAAAAAAAAAAAAATCAATGCTACCAATGCGTAACACTATTCAATAAAATGCAATTCAAATTGTATTATGCTTTTTAAAATTATAATACAAGGAAATAATTTAACATGGTACACAGAATCTACCAAAACAATACTTCAGACATTACATTATTGACAAAATATTAGAAATATTTTAATTAAAATGAGGAACAAGTCATTTTTTACAACATGTACATTTTATTTGAAGTTCTAGCCAGTGAAGTGAAAACTGAGAAAAATAACTAATATTATGATTGAACAAGAAGAAGCAATGTTATTATTATTAGAAGACAAGATTGTTATTATTGAAAATCCATGATGGCCAGTGCTGCGGCTCAAACAGGCTAACCCTACACCCAGGGGTGCCGGCATTCTTTCCTGGTCAGAGCGCCGGATTCTTTCCCGGTTGCCCCTCTTCCAGGCCAGCTCTCTGCTGTGGCCCGGGAGTGCAGTGGAGGATGGCCCAGGTGCTTGGGCCCTGCACCCTATGGGAGACCAGGAGAAGCACCTGTCTCCTGCCTTCGGATCAGCGCGGTGCACTGGCAGAATCACGCTGGCCGCAGCAGCCATTGGATGGTGAACCAACGGCAAAGGAAGACCTTTCTCTCTGTCTCTCTCTCTCTCTCACTGTCCACTCAGCCTGTCAAAAAAAAAAAAAAAAAATCCATGAGCATTCGGAAACAAAATATGGTGACTAATAATGTCACTCAGTAAGGCTGTTGGTTATAAGATCATTACATAAAAAACAAATTCAATTGAGAACATATTAGAAAACGTCATTCAATAAGATCAATATGTAAAAGCAAATTCAATGGAAGCAAATTAGAAAATATGATTTAAAGTACAGTCTTTTCACAATGACAAACCATCTGTTAGTCAATTAATAAAAAACTAATAGAAGAAATACAAGTCTTTGAAAAACAGATAGTTTCATATAAGGAAACCAAAGAAAATAATTGTGTTTATGAATGAAAATAATTAACATAATAAGATAGCAGTTTCCCAGAATCAACATATAAATTTAATTGCAATTCTAATTAGTAATTCAACAGGGGTTTGTTACTCTACTTGAACGAATTCTAAAATCAGAGAATGATGATAAAGGACAGGGCTACTAAAGAACTTTTAGAAGAGAGTGCATGCAGCAGTTATTCTGCCAGATTTCCAGGTTTATTATAATGTATGATGCTTCAAGTGGCACAGTAATGGGACAGGATATGCAAATAGAGAAGAAAATAAAATAGAGAATCCTGAAACAGAACCATGCATGTCAAGTATTAGGGTATGAGCAGATGACAGAAATCAGTTAAGAAAAGAATGGACAGATCATTAGGTATCATGTGGGAAATTGTTAACCAGAAGATAAAATGTCAATTTTTATTCAAGTCCTAAAAATATATATCAAATAGTTAAAGATAAAAAAGTACAAGTTTAAGATTTCTGAAAGATAACATTAAATCAGATTTTTATTTCAACATATAGAAAAGGACTTTAAGAATAGGACAGCGGCTGGTGCTGTGGTTCAGTGAGTTAAAGCCCCAGCCTGCAGCGCCGGCATCCCATATGGGTGCTGGTTCGAGTTCCAGCTGCTCCTCTTCCTATCCAGCTCTCTGCTATGTCCTGGGAAAGCAGTAGAAGATGGCTCAAGTTCTTGGGCCCCTGCACCTGCGTGGAAGACCCAGAAGAAGCTCCAGGCTTCGGATCAGCTCAGCACTGGCCGATGTGGTTATCTGGGGAGTGAACCAACGGAAATGAAGACGTCTCTCTCTCTGGCTCTACCTCTCTCTGAAATTCTTTCAAATAAATAAAAAAAAACTTTTTTAAAAAAGAATAAAACATAAATCATATAAAAATTGTTATATTGAAGTCTATTGGGATTGCCAGGGTCAGGCATTTGGTTTAGTGACCAAGACACCGCATCCAGTGGTGGAATATCCTGCTTCAGTGCTTCAGATCCAGCTTTCTGCTGAAGTTCACCCTGGGAGACAGCAGGTGGTGCATCAAGTACTTGAAGCCCGTGCTATTGACATGGCTCCAACTCAGTCGCAGGTAATACTAATACTTGAGTGTCAACCAACTGATGGGAGAGCTCTCTCTATATATATTTATTTGCCTTTCAAATGAAAAGTAATTATAACTTAAAAATGCCAAATTCTTTATGACAATAATTGGTATACTCATAATTAGATAAAGCATGATAGATTCAGAAAGAAAATTTAAGATGTATAAGGTTTTATATGTGTTATTGAAGTATATAAAATCTCTACACATGAAGATAAAATAAGACAATATATGACCAGGCAAGACCTAGAAATAAAAACTGTGTAGGTGTAGGTTCCATTTTTCTGGTACTGTGATTTTTGAAATCATTAAAATTAATACTACACTAAATAAGTTGGTATAAAATAAAATTATCCTAGAACTCTCAAGTAGGCTTATATTGCTACAATATATGAGAGTGAAACTTTTAATATGATAACATTGAAAAGGCTAACAGAGCACTAATTCTAAGAATAAATTTGAGGATGGGGAGAAAAATTTATTCATTTACTAAACCTGGGCATGAAGTGCATTATGATTTGAAATTTTATAATTATACTTTTAAAAATCAGCTTTAAAACACATGAGCTATCATATTGAGGGAATACAGTATCTCTTTCTACAGTGAATAATTTGTAGCACAGGATAGAGAGTGCCCAAGTTCTACTGATTAGAGATCAGTTCTACAGAGAATTCTATTCTCTGAAACTTCATTTGTTGTTGGAGAAACACCAAGATGTCTTGGAAGTGACTCACAACAACATCAGGTTTATTCTGTTTAAAGTGTTTGTTATTTAATGAGTTTGTTATTAACTTTTGCCAAAATAATCATTTATTACTTGATGTTTGTTCAAATTGTTTTACCATCTGCCTATCTTTTATTCACTTTTATTTATACCCTTGCTAATAATAACTTCTTGTGGTATGAAAATATCTCTATTGCTGAGGCAAGTGTAGTATAATAGGGATAGCCTAGTATTTTCAGAAAAACATATTAAAAATGGGACTGAGGGGCCAGCGTTGTGGCTCAGTAGGTTAACCTTCCGCCTGTGGTGCTGGCATCCCATATGGGCATTGGTTCTAGTCCTGGCTGCTCCTCTTCTAATCCAGCTTTCTGCTATGGCCTGTGAAAGGCCAAATGCTTGGGTCCTTGTACCCACGTAGGAGACCTGAAAGAAATTCTTGGCTTCTGCCTTCAGATTGGCCCAGCTCTGGCTATTGTGCCCATTTGGGGAGAAGAAGAGCAACAGTTTTTGTTGACATGTAAAATCATTATTAGAGGGGCTGTTTCTGTGGTCCAGCTAGTTAAAGCCATGGGTCTGCATACCATATGGGCATCAGTTCAAATCCAGGCTGCTCTACTTCTGATCTAGTTCCCTGCTAATGTGTCTGAGAAAGCAGCAGAGGATGGTCCAAGACCTTAGGCCCTTGCACCCACATGGGAGATCCAGAAGAAGCTCCTGGCTCCTGGCTGTAGCCTGGCCCAGCACTGGCTGTTGGGGCCATTTTCTCTTTCCTTCACTCTTTCTTTTTTATTTATTTATTTTTTTATTTTTTACTCCTTCATCTCTCTTAACTCTGCCTTTAAAATAAATAAATAAATCTTTTAAAAAAGAAAAAAAAATTAGCAGAAGAATTTTGTTACCTGCTAAACATGCCAGTTTTATATCATCATAGTAAATTATATAAATAAAATAATTAATTTAATAATAGTTTGATTTTTAGATTATCTTAACAGAATTAATTTTTCAAATGTGTTTTCAAAATGTCTAACATAAACATCTAATAAAATTGCAGACAATCTTATAAAATATTCAAATAATAATATGTTAAAATGTGTTAGAAAAGTATCATTAATGTTTGTTGGAATGGCTAACAAAATAAAATATGGCTAAGCAATTGGTTAAACTATAAAAAATAATAGGTGGGAATTTGGCCTAGGGATTGAGCTGCCACTTGGGATGCAGACAGCTCATATAGGACAGAGTACCTGGGTTAGAGACCCATCTCCTGTGCAGAATTTTCCCAGCCTCCATCTGATGGGCACCCTGGGAGGCAGCAGGTGTTGGCGCAGGTGATTGGATTCCTGCTATCTATGTGAGAGACCTGGATTGAGTTGCTGGCTCCAACATTGGTCTCAGTGTTGTTGGCATGTGGGGAGTGAACCAATGGATGATATCTCTCTTTATCTCTGTATGACTCTTTCTCTTGGTCTTTCAAATAAATAAATAATTTTTGAAGAATAATAAGAACAAGACAGCGATTACAGTGTTCATTTTTAAGTGTTGAGAAGGCCTAATAGGAGGCTCTGGTTTTACTTTAAAATGCTTATGCATATATAATTTTATATGCTTATTTCTGATATAAAAATTTGAATAAAACTCTAAGTTTACTGGTATAATGAGACATATTGACTGATAGATATCAAAATGTATTTTAGTGCTTCCTTTTATTTAGAGTTCCTAGCTTTGGAAGAAAAATAAATGGATCACCCTAATCAATTTAGGGATATTTTATAAATAAGAATGTAGGCTAACTTTGTTGTCCTGAGATAAACAACTCCACACTGAATGAAAATTGAATGATATAGAGTAAATGATGTCAAAATAAGAATGCATACATTTTATTTTGAAATAGTACCAATTTTTATAAAAATGATTAAGTTGAACAGCAGAAATACTGCGAAATGACTTAAAATTACTTATATAGAGAAACTATTCAAACCTTGAATTGAAATTAGTTTTGTTATAATTGTAGTCAAATAGTAAGCTAAAAATAACAATTTTCCATTGCATGGACAGAACAAATATTTCTTTTAGATTGCAGTTACTGTTTGAAAACTATCGCCTTATTTCTCCAGTAGATTTATGTAAAAACCAAACATAAGATGGTCAGTGAGAATATTAGGGATTTGTGAAAGACAGAGGGGTTTAAGCAATCAGTAGAAGTATAAAACCCTAAAATAATTCTAACATGAGTAAATATGGAGAAAGAAAAAAAAAAGATGCAAGATGCTTAGAATTCGAGGAGTTGATTTTCTCTCTCTCTCTTTTCTCTCTTTTTTTTTTTTTTTGCCTTTCAAGGGAATTGTTGTCCTGAGAGAAAAGCACAGATTCCTTAGATACTATTTTAAATTATGAATCTTCCTGTGGACAGAGTTTCCTAGGCTGTCTGCAAATCCAGAAACTGGCAAGAAACTAAAGTCCATAACAACTTATAATGCATCCAGAGGGAAAGACATACTTTTATTCATCAGTTATTGACATTTATTTCTTAACTGATGAAATGCAGTATAGCCATTGCTTGGGACCATGTCTTGTTTGGCAAAGGAAGAATTGCAGCTGGAACCTAAAATTTTTTTCTCAAACATTCTCTTCTCCTATTTCCTTCTCAACAAATCCAACACATCGAAATTATCAATTAAGAGTTGGGATACGGAAGAAATAATCCACATCACATGATTTTAATTGATTCTTTGAGAGGCAGAGAGAGTGAGAGTGAGAATATATTCCCAACCCCAGGTTCATGCATCAAGTGAACAATTGTTGGGCTGACTAGAAGCTGGGAACTGGCAACAATCCAGGTCTCTCAGTGGGTCTAAGGAACCTGATAGCTTGAGCTATCACTGCTGCTTCTAAGGGTCTACACTGGTGGGGAAAACTAGTCAGATCCAAAGCTGGGAGTAAAAACTAGGAACTCCATTGTGGGATGAAAAGATCTTCACATAGGCTAAATATCCACTCCCACAGATACTTTTAAAACTTTTAAATACTTTTTTTAAAAATACTTTTTAAAACTTTAGTGTGAGTAGGATTTTATTTAAATTTTGAGAAATATTCAGGTATAGTTGTTTGTATTATTTTTATTCATTTAAAGCTGTATTTATTTATTAGAAAGGCAGAGTGGGAGTGAGAGGGAAAAGAGAGAGAAAGAGAGAGAGAGAGAATGAATCTCCCACCCACTGATCCACAAATGAATACAACAGCCAGGTCTGAGACAGGCTGAAGACAGAAATGAATAACTTCATCCTGGTCTTCCATGTAGGTGGAAGGGTCAGATTTACTTGGGTTCCTTCTACTGCCCTCCCAACTACATCAGCAGAAACCTAGTTTGGAAGTGGGGCAGTCAGGACTCAGCTTGGGTTGAGTCCTGAACAACTTGGGGCTCCTATATGAAATGTCAGCATCGCAAGGGGTGGGTTAACACACTGTGCCACAATGTTAGCCTCAATTTTAAAAAAATACCAAAATACCTTGTTACAACAAAATATTTTAACTTTCCAAACCAAATACCATTTTATCCTGCCCTGACATTTTACAAACCATGACTTTATCTCATTCCCATCTTTTATATCAATTAAGCAACAACTAGAGCAACCAATCAATAACGCATTATTCCTGTTTTTCTTTAGATAGTCCAGAAAACAGCTATAAGGAAATATTTTGTAGTGATTTCCTGCTGTGATATTTTGAATCCATTTTAAAAGACTACAAAATATCACTAAAGCAGCCAGTGCAGGAGATTGAAACTTATTAGAGCAGGTAATGCTTCATTTTCCACAGGCCTCTTCTTGAGAAGAGGTCATTTCAAAAAAAAAAAAAAAAAAAAAAAAGGAGAAGAAATAGCATTTCCATAATGTCGTTAACATTTGACATTAAGTGAAAAATATTCCTTCCATTCCTATCCAAAACATAGCAAAGCAGCACAAACAGTAACATACTACATACAAAGTATCATTAAGAAAACTTGCCTAAAGCCATCCATTAATCCCCTTTGGGTTGGACAGCTGTGAGGGGAACTTGACTTTACTCCGTCCCCACCGACTACAGCGTTTGTCTGGAAATATCATGAAGTCTGAGCTCCTTTGAGAATGTTCAGCACTTCAGCCTCCAGCCTCAGCTGGAAACCCTGTAAGTAAGGTCTTTCATGTGGTATTTCAGCATTTCTCACTCCAGCCCCTGAAAGAAATGGAAACAAACCTTGTCTATGTTTATCATAGCTCTAGCAAGGAGGTTGAATTTCAAAATTGTTCTTCCAGGAGGGTGAAAGGTCAGTCTGGGAGTGAAAAGAAATAACAAAAGTTATTCTCATCCCACTTCAGTTCTTCAATCTGACCTCCTCATTCTTAATGGGGATCCACGGTGTTGGCATTGGGGATCCATGACATCTGTGGGAGTGGTTACCTTTCCATAGCCATTTCTTCTCATTTATACATATATCTGCTTGACATGCAGCAACATATTTCACGAGGCATCCGATAGTACTAACAGTAGCTCTTGTTTATATGTAGATCACACCCATCTGTAAAGGACTGTGTATTCCAGCTTATTTTTCAAATCACATTGTCATTTCAAGTACAGAAAGGCAACTAAATGTTACATTAGTATGCACTGAGACAACACATTCAGAGTCTGTTCTTGTTCTCATTTTCAGTTAGATCTTTTACTTCTTAGCTTTGCACATGTTTAAAGTTTAAAAATTCTTGCATCTTCATTATTTTGCATGATTCACATTATTCTAAGTGGTAGACAGTTGGTGATATCACAGTTGTACAAAGGAGAGAGGTATTGCTTTTGGTGATCAAGTAACTTGCCTAAGGAAAAGCAAATCACTAATAATAAGAACCACAGCTGAAAATAAGGTCATCTGAATTTATATATGGCCTGTGCTTTTGATAAAATACTACCTGAGGATCTATTGGATTCAAAATATATATTATATTATTTATACAGAATTACAAGTCCGGACACTTTCCCTCAAGGTACTTCCTCCAGACGTAGAGTAACAGGACATACACACATTTATGATGACAAGCAATCCAAGTCAGTGGTAAACAAATGATCAAATCATATCCATGACTACTCCAAAAAGAAAGAAATCCCATGCCCTGAGGTTGTGAGATAACACTTCACAAAGGATGCTATTTTGATTCATTTCTCACATTGCATTATAACCTAGTCTACACTTGCCTGCAGGACACAGGGAGATGCTGAAAAAGTAGTAATATAATATCAAACATTTCGACCACTTACTAAGTACCAGGAGCTTTTTTCATTTATTCTGTTACCCAAATCTTAATGAAGACCTAAGCATCAATTACCATGCTATCCTTTGAAGCTTGCAGAACGGAACAGAGACTACATGGGGGAAATAGTCTTGATTATAATGCTATCCTTCTTGTGAAACAACTTATCTATTCTGGTTACATTTAATTTTCTATGATAAATGTTAATGATCAAATACGTCTTTATAGTGTATGTACAAAACTTAACTGTTTTTAACAAGTCTAAAAATGGAAGGGAGTGATTAATCAATTTGTCCTTTTATAATGTTCTATGTTCCGAAGGGGGAAAAAAGAAATATCTTCCTTAAATTTCTCTTCACAATTCTCCAAGTGATCTCAGAGAAGAATGTCTGTCCCAACATGGAAGAAAAACTTGGAAACTAGATCTCTATATCTAGCGCTATCTGTGTCTAGTATTACTTTGGCTATGTTTCCTAAATAATTTCCCTCATTTGTAAAATGGAAGAAAAATTAGGTCATGTTTCTTGGGACATGAGATAAGGAGGAATGAATTTCTTCATTTCTGCCTCCAAGGAATATTATAAAATAGTCATAATATCTACAATTTTTTTTCTGATTGAGAGTCAATCTGTCAAAAACAGAAGGCAAACTCTGCAGGAGCCTTGTAATGGGAAAGCAAAGCAAGAATGTGGCTGCCAAATCTCTATCTTCGTCTCTCGTATAAGTATTATATCCTGTATCTACAGTGAGTGCAGTTTGGCACCATCAAGGAAATCTAATGGTTGAGTGACAGAGTTCTTCTTTTTTAGGAGTCTCAATTGTTTCTGCAAAAACAGTTATACTCCCACAACTCCATTTGACAAGGTAACTAAAATCTCAATAGAGGTAGGTATCAAAATTAACTTAATCCTCAAGTTTCTCTTGCACACATTCTATAATAATACTTTTTAGTTTTTTACAAATCTTTAATTTTAACATCATGCCTAGAATCACTTGACTTGATTTTTTTGAAATGTAAGTAAGGAGTATAAAGTCATTCTGAAGACTTATATATTTAGATGGAGAGATGCAATTGTTTGTGAAGTAATTCTAAAGAAATTATTCTCAGAATTATCTTTAATAGTGTTGTCAGTCTACAACTTTAATTGTCTACCTTTGTAATTATATGCTTTTGTTTATTGGTTTTAAAATTAATTTTTCTTTCTAAAAATGGGCAGATACAATAATATTGCAACTGTTTTCTGAAAAATACTTCAAGCTATTTGATTTTCAAAATAAGGAATTAATGACATAAGAAATTTTAAAGTACTATAGGCTATTTAAATAATGGGAGGCAATCAATCAATTACTTCTTCAGACAGTATTTTATCTCCTCTCCTTGATTAAAAGAGTTAAATTTCAAAAAATATTTTGAAACTCAGAAAATATTAAGTCCTCTTTGTATACTGTATCAACCAGGCGTGAGAGGAGGAAAACTAAGAAAATCCGGGCAGGCACCGCGGCTCACTAGGCTAATCCTCCGCCTTGCGGCTCCGGCACGCGGGGTTCTAGTCCCGGTCGGGGCGCCGGATTCTGTCCCGGTTGCCCCTCTTCCAGGCCAGCTCTCTGCTGTGGCCAGGGAGTGCAGTGGAGGATGGCCCAAGTGCTTGGGCCCTGCACCCTCATGGGAGACCAGGATAAGTACCTGGCTCCTGGCTTCGGATCAGAGCAGTGCGCTGGCTGCGGTGGCCATTGGAAGGTGAACCAACAGCAAAGGAAGACCTTTCTCTCTGTCTCTCTCTCTCACTGTCCACTCTGCCTGTCAAAAAAAAAAAAAAAAAAAAAAAAAAAAACTAAGAAAATCTTTCAGATGAAAGTACTGCAAATAAGTACAGCATTTGGATGATCCTCGAGTAACCTTTCCTGTCTCTTTCATGTGTTGCTCTGGGAATGTATTAATCTTTAAAGCCCTCTTACATTATAAATATTGCTTATGGTACAAATCATGCAAATTTATCCCCCTTTCATTTCTTCAGAGCTTCCTAGGTCAAGAGTTATCTTTCAAACAACATCAACTACTTTGACTAAACCATATTACATATCTATGTCAGTTCATATCCAAATGCATGATGTAGCACCATAATAAATCCCGCCTAGCCTTTGGCAAGGGTAGTAATGTGAGATAGTGCTTAGAAGAAAGAATTTTATAGCTTAAGTGCATAGTGCCCAGAAAGTTAAACAAATAATAAGCAACCCCTATGACCAAAGAACTTTCAAAATAGCAAGAAACAATGTCCATGGTGTTAGCACCACAGCGTGTTAAAGGAAACTCTCCTATGGGTATCTATCATAGAGGGTAAGATGATTTTCCACTCATAAATGAAGTGCCAAAGTGACCAGCAAAAGAAAACATACCATCACAAAATTTACGATAAAATGTGACTCAAAAGCACTATCTGGAACTGCTGTTAAGTAAATTTACGAATCCTTCACGTCAAGAGTCAGATGGTCTTTGTGTCTATTCCTCTCTCTAGTCTTCAAGACATATACACTCGCTGAAAACATCCAACTCCTTCACTGAATATTTCAAGTCTCTTTCCTTCGCAAGTAGCAGCTCCCCGAGGGCAAAACAAACTCTCTAAAGCATTGAGCAGACCTTATAACTACAACGTAAAAAAAGGTAATTTATTCATCAGTATATTAACAGGATAATCATAATGCGTTTTATTTCTTGTAACATCAGAATCTTGGAAGTTCTTATACTTGATATAATTATGCAATTTATTTAGTGGATTACCCTTGATAAATGTCTGATTTATAGGACAATTTAAGAAATAAAGTCATATTTTATTCAACCTTAGTATTACTGAGCCTACCACATATCACCTAACTTGAAAGTATACTGGTTGAAACACATTTACTTGTGAACCAATCAATGTTGCAAATGAATTTTACCTCTTTTATTTCTCTCTACACACTATTGGGCTAACTTTTGCTTATTGTTATTTGCAGATGAGAATACTAAAGATAGGAAATGATAGTCACAAGGCCTATGCATATAATGTGTGGCATTGAACGCTAGGAATTTAAGGCCCCTTGGACCTGATTTCCACTCTCAGTGGAATGGAAGGAACCGTAAAAAAATGCACAATAAAAGACAAATATTTTTCTTCTTTCAGAAATATTAAAAATAATTTGCTAAAGAAAACTACGCAGCAAACAAACAAAGAATCCCCAGGCAAGAGTAGCCCCATTGGAATAAGTTCCTAGTTGCTTTTTAGGAAATGTGAAATATAAGTGTCTACTCTTGTTAAGGACTGTAAAACTTGGTATATTTGCAAATGAAAGAATTACTTCACTCTATATACAAGTCAGTGTGGGGAAGACACTTTTTTTTTTTCCAATGATAATGATATAATGATAGTGATAGTGAAAAATAGCTTCTCTTTGTTAGTTATAAAGTGAACATACACATGGATTATTGGATGACATGAAATGAACACATTGGAAGAAAATTAATCTTTGTATTTATGTTTGTGGATGAGGAGATAGTGGGAGTTAGGAGAGAAAGCTGATTTAAAAGTGATCCAAAATACACAACATGTTAATAACTACAGGCTGCTTTTCAAAAGCTTATCAGCACAATAATTTAATTTATTGCAAAGAAGAGAATAGGGCCAAATTTGTCATAATGTCCCTCAGAGTAGATATTACCCAAAGAGAGGAACTCTGTAGTTTTAAGCAAAACTATGTGGCTTGGGAGGGGTTTGTGGCAACTCCTGATGAAGTTCAGAGATCAAACACAAAATAAAGCAACAATATTAACAAGAAGAGCCTTTCTAATTAGTGATTGGCACTTAATGGTCAGGGCCCATTTTCGTGTTTTTTTTTTTTTTTTTTTCCTCTACATGGGCTAATTATGGGAATAAAATAGGATTTAAATGTGAAGCAACTTATCAGTAATATTGTAATTATTTACTGAGATAGACATTCAGCTCATTGCTGTATTCAATTAAGAGAACTTTTTGGAGCTATGTAAATGTGGTCAGGAACATTGTATAATTGGAACATTCTGTAAAAGATTTCTGCAATAACTCTTCAAATTATTGAACTTACACCACACAAATGATGACTTCCTAGACTTACATGAAGTTGCAAAGCCTGCTTGATTTTTCAACATTATATCTGATGTTAGTGTCATGCGTAAAAATAAAATAGCCTCCTAAATCCTCAGGCCCTCATTTCTGTTCCCAGAGTTGGTTTAGAGAGGACATGATTGAAGGAAGAAATTAGGAAATCCCAAAGGCAACGGCTTCTGGGAAGCCTGGTTAGGTCTGCACCTTCTGTGCACTGATCCTTGTGTAGCCAAAGGGACAAGCAACAACTTCCCCTTCTTTATCACTTTCAAACTAAACAGCTCCCATCCCACCCCATATCTAAGACTATGTGATTACAGACTCAAAGGTATATTCCTTTGATCATATCACTAAGCATCTGTTTGACCTTTGGAGTCATGTTAATAGGTATTTAATAGGCTTCTTTGGTTTGCAAAAACAAAACAAAACAAAAAGCCCTGAAAGTAAGGTCCTAACTTCAGTGAACATATTGTTAATGCAATAGGAATGTTATTCTTTATATTAACACAATATATTAAGCTTATATTTACTATTTATATTATTCTACATATATTATTTCTTTTTCATTAATACAACATAAATGTAATCTTTCCATACCATATTCCTCTAATAGTCAGTGAATCAGTGTTTGAGCCAAGTTCTGAAGTTGGATTTTTCTGCCATTTATCCCCTGCTTCTATTATTTGCATGAACATATCAGCACAGACATCTATTTAAACCTCTTATCCATTTAACATTATAATAAATTACAGCAATTTAAAATCCTTTGAACTGCATTTAGTTTAGTGATTATTAATTTTGGAGATATATGGTCCTGGAAAAAAAGTGTGGGGTTGCTCATAAATATGCATTGTATGTGTCAGTTTTCTTCATCTCTGGTGAATGACAGGATTATTTTACAGTACAAAAATCAAGGATATAAAATCCATGAAAATTAAATTTAGTGGAAGACAGAAAGAGAGGAAAGAAGGAAAGAAGGGAGGAAGGAAATAAAGCAGGGAGGTGGGAGGATGAGAGGGAGGGAAGGAAAGGAAGAAAGGAGGCAGGAAGAATGGAGGGGGAGAGGAATGGAGGGAGGAAGGGAAGATAAGAGGGAGGGAAGGAGGAAAGAAAGAGAGAGGGAGGAGGGAGGAGGGAAGAAAGAGAAAGGAAGGGGGGAGGGAAGAAGGGAAGGGAAGAAGGGAGTAGGCGAGGAAAAAAAGGCACACAAGGAAGAAAGAACAGGAGACTCCGAAATCCACTCCTTAAGTATCTCAATGGTTGTTGAAATACAGTCAACATTAGGTGTTCCACAAACATTCAGTGATTCCTACAAACTGTGAATTCTGCCAAACAGGACTAATCAAATAAAACATACAGAGACTATTTCTCAGACAGTGGCTGGTCTAGCAATGGATATTGCGTAATTAGCAGAATCAAATAACACCCATAGGAAGAAAATATTGCTATGAATGCATTTCAAATGCTAACTTGAAAATGCACTGTAATATTAAGGAACAGAAAAGTCAGAGTAAAAGATGAATGGCTATACTAATTAAGTAAATCATTTGATCAGGAGTGCAAAGAGGAAAGAAAGATGAATTATCACATTTTCTTTAAATTTATTTATGTAAAGGGAATGAATGATGCACTTGATATATACAGTTTTAGGGATATAATGATCCTTCCCACAGTTCCTCCTTCCCCTCCTTGCTGTCATCCTCTCTCCTCCTTCCTTTCTTATTTTTCTTTTAATTTTTGTGATGATAAGCTTTGTTTACTTTATATCACAAGCTTAACTCTCCAAAAATAATGAATTCAACAAGTACTAAGTGAAAAGTCCAGTGTTCCTCCATAGTTTAGACAAGAGCTATAAACAATAATCAAATCTCAAGATGTCAGTTTCATTCATACACAATGTGTGTTTTTTTCTCTTTTGCACAAATTCATTGAAATTATATTTAAAATAATATAATCTTATATAAGAATTGAACTCTAAAAGAAAGTTAAAATCTAGAAATTTAAAAGTGTTTAGCTCTAGTCATGTAGTGTGTGGTGTGTTTGTGTGTGTGCGTGTGTATTATTTAGATGAGAAGATACACACATATTAATATAGAGAGATCTGTATGCAATCACTTAAATATTTTTAAAGATTTATTTATTTGAGAGGTAGAGTTATAGAGAGAGGGAGAGACAGAGAGAGAGAGGTCTTCCATCCTCTGGTTCACCCCTCAAATGGCTGCAATGCCTGAATCTGCACCGTTCCGAAGGCAGGAGACAGGAGCTTCCTCCTGGTCTCCCAGGACGGGGCAGGGGCCCAAGTCCTGGGGCCATCCTGCACTACTTTCCCAGGCCATAGCAGAGAGCCAGATCAAAAGTGGAGCAGTCATGATTTGACCATATGGCGAGTACATGGGATTCTGGCACTGTAAGCTGTGGCTTTACCCACTATACCACAGCACCGCCCAATACTTTTATTTTAGAGAGACACATTTTTTTTCTCTCACACAGGCTGACATAGACTATCATCTCTCCAAAACACACAGATTTAAAAGGAAGAAAATGTGAGTAGTGCTTACAAATTCCTATACAACTGTGCATAGATAAGCATAGCATATGTGCCTGAATTATTTATTTTATTGGGGTTTCAACGATGACTGGAAATGATTATTTGTTCAGCATGCAAATAATACAAAGATGAAATATGTTCTGTTGCAAATCTGTTCCCTATCCCAGCTAACATCCAAGGTGGTTAACTACCTCCAAGACCAGAAATGAGTAACCAATGATTGGTTACCTGCCTCCTGCTTTTGTCAAAAATTGTACTGAAACATAATCACACCCAGTTATTTACATATTATTTATGAGTACATTTGTGCCATGACAGAACTGATCTGTAGAAATAATTGTTTGAAAATCTAAACCTAAAATTTTACTGCTTAGACTTTTATAGAAAAGGTTTGCCAATCCCTGCCCTAGATCCTCTGAAGCAATGTCCTTATTTAAGATGTCTGAAAACTTAAAAATATATAATAAAATATTTAATTAAAGGGGCCGGCACTGTGGCACAATAGGTTAAGCATTTTCCTATAGCACAGGCATCCCATAGGGGCACCAGTTCAAGTCCCAGCTGCTCCGCTTCCAATCCAGCTCCCTGCTGATAGCCTGGGAAAGCAGTGAAAGATGGTTTAAGTGCTTGAGCCCCTACACCCACATGGGAGACCCAGAAGAAGCTCCTGGCTCCTGGCTTCGGATTGGTGAAGCTCCAGCTGTTGCGGCCAGTTGGGAAGTGAACCAGAGGATGAAAGACCTCTCTCTCTTTCTCTGCCTCTCCTTCTCTCTCTGTGTAACTCTGACTTTCAAATAGATAAAAAAAAATCATTAAAATGAAGTAAAAGTATGCCACTCTAAAATCACAGTCAATTTCTGCTTCCGAAATACATGTTTTTTTAATGTTGATTTTTTGGCATGTGTTGTTCTCTGTTTCTTAGTCGGAAATTTTATTTTTCCTACATTCCCTTTCAGCCTGTAAAACTCCACCCACCCTTCGAGGTTCAAACAAAACATCATTTCTCTAAAGGAAGATTTTCTGCCCTTTTATTAACAAAAGGAATAACTGTCCATTATTATTTTTTTTAACCAGGCAGAGTGGACAGTGATAAAGAGAGACAGAGAGAAAGGTCTTCCTTTACCGTTGGTTCACCCTCCAATGGCCGCTGCGGCCGCTCTGATCCGAAGCCAGGAGCCAGGTACTTCCTCCTGGTCTCCCATGGGGTGCAGGGCCCAAGCACTCAGGCCATCCTCCATTGCACTCCCGGGCCACAGCAGAGAGCTGGACTGGAAGAGGAGCAACCGGGACAGAATCCGGCACCCTGACTGGTACTAGAACCCGGGATACTGGCGCCGCAGGCAGAGGATTAGCCTATTGAGCTGTGGTGCCAGCCGTTGTCCATTCTTATGTCTCTTTTAGCACTAGATAGCCTTTATAGCATTTAATAAATTATGTTGCAATTATTTATTTGTGTGGAAACTGCTGTTGTAAAGCAGAACAAATTTCTCCACATTTTATTTTCTAGAACCTAATTTTTCAAGATTAAGTAGATGAGGAAAGGAGATAACTGAGATAAGGCAATGGAGAAACAGAAGAGGAGGAAAAACAAATTAGAGATGAAAGGAGGAACAATGGCAAAAATGATGGAATGAAAAATTATGAATTTAACAATATTAATAATGTGTGATTTTTACATGCTGTAGGGGTAACCATTGTATGTATAAGATAACAGTTTAACATAAGGCTTTTAAAGGAGATTAAACAGAATATCATTGCTAATTATTTCATAGAAAACCATGGTAAAAAAACTGAGTAATCACCACTCATGTGTCTTCTAGTGCTATTGATAATCAATTTACTTCTAAATAAATGCTTCTATTAACTCATTTTATATATGCCAGTGCTTTCTTTCCATATCGCCAACAATTGAAATAAGTGAGGTGAAGATATAGTAAATAAGATTATTTTAATGAAGCTATTTTAGTACTACACTGAGCATATAGACATCAACATATAGAAAATTTGTTCATCTTTTGTCATCAAAATTAAAACCAAACTTTATACATATCTCTTAGCAAATTGTCCTTATACAATTAATTCTCCAGGAAAATAATTACTGAAAATATATTTGAAGGGGGCCAGCGTGGTGGCGCAGCGGATTAACGCCCTGGCCTGAAGTGCCAGCATCCCATATGGGTGCTGGTTTGAGACCCAGCTGCTCTACTTCTGATCCAGCTCTCTGCTATGGCCTGAGAAACAGTAGAAGATGGCCCAAGTCCTTGGGCCCCTGCAGCCACATGGGAGACCTGGAAGAAGCTCCTGGCTCCAGGCTTTGGATCGGCACAGCTCCAGCTGTGGCGGCCAATTGGGGAGTGAACCATCGGATGGAAGACCTCTCTCTTTCTCTCTCTCTGCCTCTCCTTCTCTCTCTGTGTAACTCTGACTTTCAAATAAATAAATAAATCTTTAAAAATATATATATTTGAGGCTTGTGCCACAGCTCACTTGGCTAATCCTCCGCCTGTGGCACCGGCACCCCGGGTTCTAGTCCCAGTTGGGGTACCGGATTCTGTCCCAGTTGCTCCTCTTCCAGTCCAGCTCTCTGCTGTGGCCCGGGAAGGCAATGGAGGATGGCCCAAGTGCTTGGGCCCTGCACCCACATGGGAGACCAGGAGGAAGCACCTGGCTCCTGGCTTCGGATCGGCACAGCGCGCCGGCCACAATGCGCCGGCCATAGCGACCACTTGGGGAGTGAACCAACAGAAAAAGGAAGACCCTTCTCTCTGTCTCTCTCTCTCACTGTCTAACTCTGCCTCTCTCTCTCTCTCTCTCTCTATATATATATATATGTGTGTGTGTGTGTGTGTGTGTGTGTACTCTCTCTCTCTCTATATATATATCTATATATATATGTATTTGAAGGTTTGGTTTCCTTATTGAAACAATATCATAATTGAAAGCCATCATACACAGCTTACTGATTTCACCTGCTATTGGAATTCCAGTTCATTTGAAACAGTTACCTATTAAAGACCAATCTGGCAGAAACCTCATGAGTATGATTGGGCACCAGAATTTGCAATCTCACTGGTATTCTTCTCTATCCATGCATTGATTAAGACTTTAAGCACTGTGGTGTTTCCATTTTTTTTTAAGATTTATTTTATTTATTTGAAAGTAGAGTTACACCAAGAGAGGAGAGGCAGAGAGAGAGAGAGAGAGGTCTTCCATCCGCTGGTTTACTCCTCAATTGGCTGCAAAGGCTGGAGCTGTGCCAATCTGAAGCCAGGAGCCAGGAGCTTCTTCTGGGTCTCCCATGTGGGTGAAGGGGCCGAGGGACTTGGGCCATCTTCTACTGCTTTCCCAGGCCGTAGCAGAGAGCTGGATCGGAAGTGGAGCTGCTGGGCACGAACCAGCTCCCGTATGGAATGCTCCATTTGTTTTTATATTAATATTTGTTAACATTTTTGAATCTTGACATGTTACAATAAAAATGTTTTCTTCTCCAGAAATCTGTGTTAACCTTCCTGCAGGTGATGGTTGCCTTCAAAGAGAACTTGGTCATGAGTTTGCTCCCTTGTGTAAGACACACACTGGTTGCAAGCAGCCTTCTGAGTCTACTGCACTCTAAGAGGCTGTTGAGTTGGCAGTTTTTGCTGGCTGCCTGCCATGCAGTTTTCTCAATACCCAGGGTTTGCATTTGTGTGGAACCAAGGTGCACACTTTCTCTTTTACATTTCAAGCTGTTATCTCTCCTGCTTTCAATGATTTTTATGGATGAACAAACCAGGTCACCAAAGATAAGGCACTGTCATTCTCCACTAAATCTTCCCACATTTTAAGAACTGCCCTGAAACTGAACTTCTGCTAAGAATTTCTGATTAGAACAGGAACAAACGCCATATATCCCCAATATTTCTTTTCATCAAGGAAAGGAGTTGAAGTTCTCAGTTTCATCCCAGTCTCTTTGACCATGCAGAAGTCATTTGTTTCTCCAAATCTGTTTCTTGATACAACGTGAGAATAACAATATATTGCTCACTTCTTAAAATCCTAGGGAGACTTAAATGAAGTTGCATACATCAATGTACTAACCATAAAGTGCAATTCATTAGAAATTGTCTTTCTCTTCTTTCAAATGAATCAGACATGGCACAGTAAAACTTACTCTCTGAAGATTCTGTTTTCGATTTTCAAATGTTTTTTTTGTTTGTTTGTTTTATTCATGCTTTAAAACATATCATGTTTAAGGAAGGTGGGGGAAGAGTAAGTCACAGGCATTGAAAAAAAATTTCTTGCCTTTGATTCCAGGCCAAAGGAATTTATTAGCTATTTAGCATGCTCTCTCTACCTCCAGTTTATATTCTTCTGCTTCTATTTTTATCACTACCAGTGAAGCGAGGAATTGTGCCTGCTGTCATAAATACTCTGTGATATCTGAATACATTGTCAAAAATATTTTTTATGTTTGTAGCTATATGAAGTACAGTTTGGATAGCAATGACAAGTTTGCTAAATAGAAAAGTTAATAAAATAATATTGAGATACTGTGGTAATTGGTCTAATTCATGTATCTAGTCACCATCTGAAAACTCCATGATGACTCTTATGGATATAACAATGTTGTTTTCTGTTTTTACATATCCAGCAAGGTATAATTGTCATAAATTAAGCTATACACACATAATTAGAACAATTTTAATATATTTGCTTTATGTATACATTTCAATGTATTTAGAAGATAGCGATTTTAAATGTATTTAGAAAATGGCAAGTTATATAGGTCTTTAATCATTCATTCATTCATTCATTCAATCTCTATTGATCACCTCGCATGGTCCAGGCACTGTGATAGTGCTAGAAACATAGTGTTAACGAAAACAAAATTCCCACTATTTTGCAGCCTATTTTCTAGTAGGAAAAATGGGGCAGAAAAGAGGAATAGGAAGAGGTTCAAAGGGAGTAGTGTCTACTCTACTACAGATAATGATTAGGGAAATCACTAAAATATGATATTTTAGTAGAGAACTGCAAGAAATGGAAGAGTGAATCACCTGCCGCTGTGGTGTAAGTGTGAACAGCAAATGCGAAGGTGCTGAAGCAGGTTTATACATGGAGCTTTTAGAACACAAGAGGACATTGTAGCTGAAATGAAGGCGTAGAAGAGAAAAAGTGGGCATAAACAATTTAGGGGACGCTGAAATATACATATATACACACCTGTACATATATACATATATATATACAATTTGTGTATGATTATATATAACAATGCATCACCCCTCTGCACGAGGTAGTATATGCCCTTCTACATGACCTCTTGGAATTCTTTCTTATCAATTCTGTTCCTAATTCACTTGTTTACAAAGAAGACTCAGATTCTATCTGCCCATATATTAAATGTGGAGACACGCCTAAAACATATCTGAAGATCACCGTGTCTCTTACTTTACTCTTTTCACTATCCCCAATGCAGCAGCATGAGCCATGACTTCTGAGGAAATTATCTACAGTTTTGAGCTTCAGCAGAAATTAATTTCCTGTTTATGAATCTTTTTCTGGAAAGTCCAAAAGATATTTCCATCTAATATTCAACCACTATTCCAAATTTCACATGCTTCTAACTTCACATGCAGGAGTAATTTTATGTGTCAACTTTACTGGGCCATGGAGTGACCAGATGTTGGTTAAATGCGATTCCTTGGTGTGCCTGTAAGATCATTCCTGGTTGAGACCAACCATTCAATCAGTGGACTGAGCAAAGCAGATTGGCCACCCTAACGTGAATGGGACTTGCCCATCCCTTGGGGACATGCATATAATAAAATGTAGAGTCATAAGAATTGTTTCGAGTGGGGACTTTGTTCTTTGCTACCTTCAGGACCAGACTCAGACTGTAACTTACATTGTTGACTATCATGGATGTCAGACCTTCAGTTGAATTTTTGGGTCTTCAGCTTCCTGACAGCAAATACTGTAGTCTTCTCAATATTCACAACTGTGATAGATAATACTGTTTAAATAATAAGCACCACCCATTAATATATATATTTACTATACATTACATTAATATTATATAAAATTTATATATGATAAAATATTTTATTGGCTCTTTTTTCTCTGTTGAGTTCTAGTGGCTAAAATGTGATTTTGACAATGACACTCACTTTTCAAAAATTTTGAATAGTTTTTCAAGCAGTCCCTCAAACACCTCCTTAAAATATAATAGCTATCATAACTTTATTAATTAAAACTGATATTAAAACACTATAAATACTCATGTTAAATGCAAGAAGATGACCAATAAATTCTGAATGTACTTTAACTATTAAAAACTCTTTCCCAAAAATGCTTATGTAAATATTGCTTGAGTAATAGTTTGTTTTTAATAATTGGAAAGGAAATGAACATTTTTAAGTTTGTTATCGCTTTGCAAAGATAAGTGATTTGCCTTCTGCTTTGTGAAAACTAGATTGACTTTTATCAAGTGTCCTGGTTAATTTAGTCTCAGGTAAGTCTAATAAGTTTTCACTTTAAATTAAGTCTCACTTGATTACTCTTGTCCATATATCTGAAGGGTCATTTATGTTATTACTCAGGCTAATTAATGTTCATGACACCTGTGAGTCAAAGTAAGCTGCGTCCTATATTACAAACATTCTGCTTACTACCAACTTCACACTATTAATAAAGTGTTTGAGAGGGAATATAACCGTCACTTACTGCTTGAAGAAATCGAAATCTGAAAGAAAACATAAATCAAATTTCATCTATGCCATCAGTCAGTGAACCAAGCCTTAGCTTTTTTTTTTTTTTTTGATAAATCAAAATGATGTGCAGATTTCCATCTTGGCATATCATACATTCATATAAAAATCACTATTTGTTATTGAACACTTATGAATGTACTATAAACAAAAAATATTCATATGTGTAAAAGATTAAGTATGTATCTTCATTCTGAAAAAGATGAAGTCAAGGTGGGCACTACGGTAGAGCAGGTTAAGCTGTCACCTGGGACATCTCATGGAGAAGGGCTGATTCCAGTCCCAGGAATTCCACTTAGATCCACCTTCATGCTAACACATCCTGGGAGGCAGTGGATGATGGCTCAAGAGCTGAGATCCCAGCCACCCAAGTCAGAGACCTGTTGTGGGCAGTTAGGAAGTGAACCAGAAAGTGGAAGCTCTCTATCCCCCTTCTCTTCTTCTCCTTTCCTTTCCCTCCTCTTCCCTGCTTTCCCTTCCCTTCTCTCTCTCTCTCTCTCTCTCTCTCTCTCCTCTTCTCTCTTCCTCTCACCCCTTTTACTTTCCACCTCTCTCTCTTTCTCACTTTGCCTTTCAAGTACATTAAAACATATATAAATAAATAAATATTTTAAAATAAATTTACTTAAAAGTGAAAAGGAAAAACATATCTAACTGGAACTGTTTTATCATACCTTCATTTTTATAAATCAGAATACCAGTCAATAACACAACAGACATAAAACTCAACAAATGTAATACTTCTAAAACTAATTTTTAGTAACTCCACTAATCTCAGCAAAATACAAGATAATCAAATCCAACAACACACCAAAAGATCATTCACACAGACCAAAAAAGATTTATCCCAGGGATGCAGGATAGGTTCAACATATGAAAATCAATAAACTAATGATGCAGCATACAAACAAACTGAATAATAAAAACCATATGACCTGGGCCAGCACCATGGCGCAGTGGGTTAAATACCTGGCCTGAAGCACCGGAATCCCATGTGGGTGCGGGTTCTAGTCCTGGCTGCTCCTCTTCCAATCCAGCTCTCTGCTATGGCCTGCGAAAGCAGTAGAAGATAGCCCAAGTCCTTGGACCCTTGCACTCATGTAGGAGACCCAGAAGAGACTCCTGGCTCCTGGCTTTGGATCGGCACAGCTCCGGACATTGCAGCCATCTGGGGAGTGAACCAATGGATAGAAGACCTCTCTATCTGTCTCTACCTCTCTCTGTAACTTTGTCTTTCAAATAAATAAAATAAATCGTTAAAAAAACATATGACCATTTCAAAAGATGCAGAGAAAGGATTTAATAAAATGCATTATACTTTCATGAAGAAACCTTAAGCAAATTGGTTATACAAGGAACATACCTCTACATAATCATGACAAAACCCATAGCCAGCAAATTATTGAATATGAAGAGTTGGAAGCATTTTCACTAAGATCTAGAACCAGATAAGGATGCCCACTCATACCATCAGTTTTCAGTATATTTGCGGAAGTTTTAGCCAGAGCCATTAGGCAAGAAAAAGAAATCTAATGGATAATAATGGAAAAGTCAGAGATCACATTATCCCTGTTTGTATACAATATGGTCCTATATCAAGAGGCATCATGGCCCGCATCATGGCTCACTAGGCTAATCCGCCGCCTGCAGTGCCAGCACCTGGGTTCTAGTTTGAGAAGAATTGGAATTAGTTCTTCTTTAAATGTCTGGTAGAATTCAGCAGTGAATCCATCTGGTCCTGGGCTTTTCTTTGTTGGGAGGGCCTTTATTACTGCTTCAATTTCTGTCTCAGTTATGGATCTGTTTAGTTTTTCTATGTCTTCCTGGTTCAATTTAGGTAGGTTGCATGTGTCCAGGAATCTATCCATTTCTGATAGGTTTCCCTGTTTGTTGGCATACAAGTCCTTGTAGTAATTTCTGATGATTCTTTTTATTTCTGTGGTGTCTGTTGTTATGTTTCCTTTTTCATCTCTGATTTTATTGATTTGGGTCTTTTCTCTTCTTTTTTTAGTTAGTTGGGCCAATGGGGTGTCAATTTGGTTTATTTTTCAAAAAACCAGCTCCTCATTTGGCTGATTTTTTGTAATTTTTTTGATTCAATCCTATTGTTTTCTTCTCTGATTTTAATTATTTCTCTTCTCCTACTAGATTTGGGTCTGGTTTGCTGCAGATTTTCTAGATCCTTGAGATTAATTGAAAGCTCATCTATTTGGTGCCTTTCCAATTTCTTGATGTAGGCACCTATTGATATAAACTTTCCTCTTACACTGCTTTTGCTGTATCCCATAAGTTTTGGTATGTTGTGCTGTTATCCTCATTTACTTCCAGAAAGTTTTTGATTTCTCTTTTAATTTCTTCTATGACCCATTGTTCATTCAGGAGCATGTTGTTCAATCTCCATGTATTTGCATATGCTCTAGGGATTCCTGAGTTGCTAATTTCCAACTTCATTCCTTTATGGTCTGAGAAGCTGCATGGTATGATTCTAATTCTTTTGAATTTGCTGAGACCTGCTTTATGGCCTAGTATGTGGTCAATCCTAGAGAAGGTTCCATGTACTGCTGAGAAGAATGTAAATGCTTTCTGTGTAGGATGAAAAGTTCTGTATATATCTGTTAGATTCATTTGGGCTATAGTGTCATTTAAATCTACTGTCTCCTTGTTGATCTTCTGTCCTGTTGATCTGTCTATTTCTGAGAGTGGAGTATTGAAGTCCCCCGGAACTATTGTATTGGGGTCTAAGTCTCCCTTTAAGTCCCTTAACAAATCTTTTAAATAAACCAGTGCCCTGTAATTAGGTGCATATACATTGATAATCATTATATCTTCTTGTTGAATTGATACCTTAATCATTATATAGTGCCCCTCTTTGTCTCTCCTAACAGTTTTTGTGGTAAAGTTTATGTTGTCCGATATTAAGATGGCTACGCCCGCTCTTTTTTCATTTCTGTTGGCATGGTATATCTTTTTCCAGCCTTTCACTTTCAGTCTGTATGGATCTTTGTTGGAAAGATGTGTTTCTTGTAAGCAGCAAATAGACGGGTTTTGTTCCTTAACCCAATCAGCCAATCTGTGTCTTTTAACTGCACAGTTCAGGCCATTAATGTTCAATGTTACTATTGATAAGTAGTAACTTTGCCCTGCCATTTGCCAAAGATAAGTTCTAATATATGTTTTGAACTTCCTGTGATTTTTTTGCTATGAGGTTTCCTTCCTTGACCTTCTTTCATGTTGATGACCGTGTTTCTGTGTTTCTGTGTGTAGCACATCTTTAAGCATCTTTTGCAGGGCTGGACGAGTGGTGACAAATTCTTTCAATTTGTGTTTGCTGTGAAAGGTCTTCATTTCACCTTCATTCACAAATGAGAGCTTAGCAGGATATAATATTCTGGGCTGGCAGTTTTTCTCTCTTGGTACCTGGGCTATATCTCGCCATTCCCTCCTAGCTTGTAGGGTTTCTGATGAGAAGTCAGCTGTGAGTCTAATTGGAGATCCTCTGAGAGTAATCTGATGTTTCTCTCTTGAACATTTTAGGATCTTTTCTTTATATTTCACTGTGGTGAGTTTAATTACAATAATGTGTCGAGGTGAGGATCTCTTTTGGTCATGTTTATTAGGGGTTCTATGAGCTTCCTGTACTAGGATGTCTCTGTCCTTCTCCAAACCTGGGAAATTTTCTGCTACTATCTCACTAAAAAGGCATTCTAATCCTTTCTCCCTCTCCATGCCTTCAGGAACTCCTAGAACTCGAATGTTGGTTTTTTTTAATAGTATCCTGAAAATTCCTGACAATATGTTTTAGATGTCTAATTTCCTCTTCTTTTCTTTGGTTTGATTGTATATTTTCCTGTTCTCTGTCTTCTAAGTCTGATATTCTCTCTTCTGCTTCACCCTTTCTGTTTTTAAGGCTCTCTAATGTGTTTTTCATTTGATCTATTGAATTCTTCACTTCATTATGATTTCTCATCACTATCACAGTTTCCTGTTCTACTAGTTGTTTCATTTCATTTTGATGCCTCCTTAATATTTCATTTTCACGAGAAAGATTTTCTATCTTGTCCATTAAGGATTTCTGTAGTTCAAGAATTTGTTTTTGAGAACTTCTTAATGTTCTTATCAATTTTTTGAGATCTGCTTCTTGTATTTCTTCTATCTCATCATCTTCATAATCTTGAATTGGGGTGTCTTTTTCATTTGGGGGCATCATAGTGTCTTCCTTTTTCTTGTTACCTCAGTTTCTGCGTTTGTTTGGCATTGTGGAGATATTCTATGGTTTCTTCACTGTGGTGCCTTTTCTCATTATACTATGACTCTAGATTAAGTGAACTGTCTGCTTTTGATGGATCCTTAGAGGCTGTGATGGGTGTGGCCAGAGAGCTCTGGTTCCTCAGGGTTAAGGGTGTGCCAAACGTAACTCACCCAAATTGTTCTCTCCCTCGCTCACTTGCGCTCTCTCTCTCTCTCTTTTTTTTTTTTTTTTTGACTCACTTGGGAAGTAATTCCTCACCGCTGAGTGAAATTGAGTGTAGCTGATGTTTGAAATCTGGCCCCTGTGGGTATTAGTCTGCTCTACCCCTGGGATCACACAAAGGATTTATGCAGCCCTCAGTGTGGTCTCAAATTTCTCCCCAGTCTCTCACCGGGTTGCCAAGGTTACCGAGTTTGTGTACTCAGTGAGTTCTCTGCCCCCCCCCTCAAATTTTCACAGTCTCAGTTCATTAGCTCCACACTTTCACTAGGTCCTAACCTCCTGTTATTTCTCCCCACCAGAGTCAGGTTTTTCTGCTTGGCTAATGGTGGGTGCTGCTTTACATATGTAAAATGGCGCCTGCTCTTTGTCTTGCTCTGCTTTGTAAGGTGTGTGGACAGAGAGGCTAGTGTCCATGCTGGTTCCCCTTATTCATTTTTTTCTCTCCTCCAGTCAGCCTGGTGAACTTTCCCCAGTAGGGCTTCAAGCCTCATTCCCTCTAGGCTCTTTCTGCCTTTCCCTGCCAATGACTCGGGTTACCGAGGTTTTCTTCTCACCTCCCCTTCCAGCGCTGGCGCGCAGACTCTGCGACTCGGCTTCTGCGGTGGCTTGGCTCCAGCGGCTCGGCTCCCGCAGCTCGGCTTCCACACGGTGGGCGACCTTGCTCTCCCCATAGGTTCTCCGTGTCACATCCACTACATCCGGAAGAGCTTCCTCTGCAATTTTTTCCTGAGCCTTTTCCTGTGGCTACAGTAACTCCACTTTTATTAAACTATCTTTTCCCGGACTATCGGTGCGTGCTCTCACTATTCCGCCATCTTGGCTCCGCCCCAATAGCATTTGTATAAACAATGCTATAGCTGAGAAAGAACTTTTAAGATCAGTTCCATTCATAATAGCTACCAAAAATTGTAAATACCTTGGAATAAATTTAGTCAAGAGTTTGAGAGAACTCTACCATGAAAATTGCAAAACATCAAGGAAAGAAATAGAAGAGGATACCACAAAAATGAGAACATTTTTATGTTCATAGATTGGAAGAATTAATATCATTAAAATGTCCATCCTACTCAAAGTTTTTTACAGATTCAATGTGATCCTTATCAAAATACCAAGGACATACTTCTAAGATCTAGAAAAAAAATGACCCTAAAATTGATATGGAAACAGAAGAGACCCTGAATAGCTAAAGGAAACTTAAATAATAAAAACAAAACTGGAGGCATCACAATACCAGATTTCAAGAGATATTACAGAGGAGTTATAATCAAACAGCTTGTTAATGACAAAAGCATTGACATGTGGACTAATGGAACAGAGCAGAAACCTTAGAAATTAATCCACACATCTACAACCAGCTAATATTTGACAAACCAGCTAAAGTCACTCCATGGAGAATGGACAGTCTCTTCAACAAGTTGTGTAAGGAAATTTGGATCTCCACATGCAAAAGTATGAAACAAGACCCCTACTTTATACCATATACAAGAAGAATCAACTCACAGAATACCTAGAACCTAAACCTAAGACCTGAAACCTTCAAATTCCTCTAGGAAAACATAGGGGAAATATTGCAAGACATTGGCATAGGCAAAAATTTATTGGCTAAGACCTCAGAAGCCCAGGCAATAAAAGCAAAAACAGACAAACTGGATTACATCAAGCTAAGAAGCTTCTACGCAGCGAAGTAAACACTCAACAAAACAAAATAAAACAAAACAAAACAAAAAAACCAGGCAACTTACAGAATGGAAGAAAATATTTTCACACTATGCAACTGATAAGAATATGTAAAGAGCTCAAAAAACTCAACAACAACAAAACAAACAGTCCTTTTAAGAAATGGGCAAAGGACATGATCAAGCATTTTCAAAAGATGGAATACAAATGCTCAGGATTACTAATTATCAAGGAAATGGGAATAAAAACCACAATAAGTTTCCTCACCCCAGTTAGAATGGCTATTATCCAAAAATCAATAAACAACAACTGCTGGTGAGTCTGTGGAAAAGAAAGTTCCCTAACACGCTGTTGGAAGTAATGCAGTTCCCTAACACACTGTTGGAAGTAATATAAACTAGCACAACTATTACAGAAAATAATATGCAGATCTCTTAGAAATATGAAAATAGATCTACCATGTAACCCAGCCATCCCACTCCTGTTAATTCACACAGGGGAGATGAAATCAGCACATGAAAGAGTTATCTGTACTTCCATGTTTATAGCAGATCAATTCACAATAGCTAAGATATGGAATCAAAACAGATGTGCATCAGCTGATGACTGGATAAAGAAAATGTGGTTTATATACATGAGGGGATACTACTCGGCCATAAGAAATAATGAAATCCTGTCTTTTGCAACAAGATGGATTCTACTGGATTCCCTTAATGTAGATGAGTGAAATTGACATTTTGCAATTTTATTACTTTTATAGTCTTTGTCTATATTCCTGCAGAATAGTAGTATTTCTACTTTTTACTTGTTAAACTCTGTATTTAGAAGACAATTAAGCCTGTGGTTTTAAAGGAAACTGGAAGTATGTTATTTAAAAAATAAAAAGAAAGAAAGGAAGTTGGGAGACAGTAAGGGAAATACCATTATTTCAATTGTATCTATCAAATGTATGAAATCTCTTCTCTTAAAATGAACCAAAATTTTTCCAATAAAAATCATAATTTTGAAATCTGGTGTGGCAAAAAGTGGCTGAAGTGGTTAACAAAATTCCTAAGTGATTATTTTTCATACCTTCAAATTTTCCTCAACCAGTGCAGTAGTAACATGAGGATTACCTGAGGGTTCTTGGCCTCCTGATTATATTCTCCTACAGTACTGAACACAAATGTGCTGAGAAATAAAATGCGCAATTTAAAAATAGGGTCCCCCAATATTCTTTTTTTAAATATTTATTTATTTTATTGGAAAGTCAGAGATACACAGAGAGAGAAGGAGGGGCATATAAAGAAAGGTCTTCCATCCACTGTTTCACTCCCAAATTGGCCGCAACGGCTGGAGCTTCACCGATCCGAAGCCAGGAGCCAGAAATTTCTTCTGTGTCTCCCACACGGGTGCAGGGGCCCAAAGATTTGAACCATCTTCCACTGCTTTTTCAGGCCATAGCAGAGAGCTGGATTGGAAGTGGAGCAGCGGGGCTCAAACCGGCGCCCATATGGGATGCCGGCACTGCAGGCGGCAACTTTTTGTGCTATGCCACAGTGCCAGGCCCCCCAATATTCTTACTAGCTGCAAATTCTAGTAAAAGAGGAACTGTTCAGTGGATAAATCTGGGAAGCAATGACCTATTCAAATAATCAAAATTAATTATGTGTATACAATGCAAATGGAATTCATGTGCCTACAGATTTGACACACCAAAAAAGCCAGAATAGCATACCACTAGTATGTGTTTTTTTTTTTTTTTGCCAAAATATGAAACCTGGATATGATCCTATGCAAATACCAGACAAAACCAAGTGGAAAGACATTGTACAAAATAAATGTTTGCAGTTTTCAAAATTTTCAAGTTGTTGAAAAACACAGACAGAAAAAAATTCCAAAATAAACAGATTAAGGTGCTATAATAACTGAAAGCAATCTGTGATTTTGGATTGGTTCTTGGGCTAGAAAATTTATCTTTACTATAGGCCACACTTAGCCTCAAAATACATTTTAGAAAAATAGAAGGAAAGAGTGCAGAGCTGAATTATGATAAAATTGTAACATTTGGAGACTATTTGAGAAAACTCTACATCATTTTTGGAACTTTTCTACAGCTTTAGTTTATTCCTAAACGAAAAGTACAAAAAAAAAAAAAAGAAATAAAACCATAACATAAAATGATCTATGTTGATGTACAGTACAATGCTTTTCCTGCTGAGTTCTGACAAAACATAATGAAAGTGATTCTCATTGCAATTCCAAGCTAGAAAAAAAAATTTTTTTACTTAGCTCATCTTTCTCTTACCAACACCTTATTTTTGTACTCAGAAGATGAAGATCTATAAACCAACAAAGATAAAGTCACTCATTCAATTTATAAAAAGTGTTAAATGAATCAATATTTAATTTTATTCATGTTCATACTTACTTAATATAGTCTGATGTTTTTAAGGAAAATGTTAGAATTTGTATCTCTGTATTGATATTTTCCTAACATAGAGTAGAAACTCACAAAGTGCTAAACTCTAAAAATCTACTTCCTGATAATACAACTACCAGAATTCTATTTATTTAGACAGTCTTCAGATTTTATGGAGTATTTGCTCTAACACAGAACCATGTTGACAATGCATTTTACTAACTGTTGATTCCCCTCCTCACTCCCTCTTAAACAAACTCTTGTTAAACTTGGAGAAAACAGTCTTATGAACCAAAGTTAAATATGGAACTAATGTTTGGTAGAACCAGAGGAAAGAGTAATAGCTGAGACAATAATTAACATTTGGATAATACAGAAAATTTGTATTTTATTTTATTAGGAAACCAATGTCTGACTATGTTTAAGATAGAGTTGATCAATGCATTTGCTATCATGGTAGAAGGTACATAGTAGTGGTCCCCTGTTAAGCTAGTTTGCAGGCTAAGAATCAGCTTGATTTGCTTGGTCTAGAATAGTAGTGTAACAAGTCAATTGAGGCTGCACCTGCACCCTAATTTCCATAGTCCACACCATTCCCTTATTGCCTCACTCATGTTTCACTCATGTACAGGATAGCATCTGATTGTTGTTTAAATCTATGAGCTCTAATGTAATAGGAAAAGGTAAGCACATACATAATAATAAAAACAAATTTTAAAAAGGAAGAGAAATAAATGTTTTGAAATTATTTAGTGAGTAACCTTGAGATAAAAGATGGTTTACTTTTTGCTTGAGAGAAGTAAGCATAGTACTTCCTAGGAGAGGTAGAATGTTTTTCGAGAACTTCAAGGGTGTTCATGAAGATATATATACATAGGTGTTACTGAAAAGAGTGATACAGGATACAGGAAGCAATTTCTATAGAACACAACTTCCTCTTTCTAAATTTTTTATGTGGCCATTATATTTTCTATAATATTTCTGTAGAAGAGTTACAGATATCAAAATACAGCTCCTCACTTTCCTCACTTTATTCTAAATATGCTGTTAAAATAAATAATGACATTGGATTTCTAGGATTCTAGATTAATAGAATGAGAAGGAAGAAAAGAAGGAAGAAAAGAATGGAAGATGGGACAGAGGAAGGAAGAGAAAGAGATGGGGTCACTACTACTGCATGTTTCCTTGGAAAAGCAGGTGGTCTGCACTCCCCTATGCAAGTTTCCATAGACAAGTAATTCATGCTTTTCTCTGCATGCACAGTCCAGAGTTCAGAGATCTCTGTGACAATGAGGATTTTGTTTAGAGTAAATAAAGGATAGCTCAAGAACTTCAAGGAAAGCTCAATATTGTAAAATTTTTAAATTTATTTGTTTTGGGACAAGCACTGTGATACAGCAGATTAAACACCCAGCCCATAGTGCCGGCATCCCATATGGGTGTCGGTTCATGTCCTGGCTGCTCCTCTTCCAATCCAGCTCTCTGCTATGGCCTGAGAAATCAGTAGAAGATGGCCTAAGTCCTTGGGACCCTGCACCCACGTGAGAGACCCAGAGGAAGCTCTTGGCTCCTGGCTCCTGGCTCCTGGCTTTGGATCAGCTCAGCTCTGGCTATTGCAGTCATTTGGGGAGTGAACCAATGGAATGGAAGACTTCTCTCTGGCTCTACCTCTCTGTGTAATTCTGTATTTCAAGTAAATAAAGTAATTCTTTAAAAATATATATTTATTGGCTGGCGCAGCGGCTCAGTTGGCTAATTCTCCGCCTGCGGCTCCAGCACCCCGGGTTATAGTCCCAGTCGGGGCACCAGATTCTGTCCCAGTTGCTCCTCTTCCAGTTCAGCTCTCTGCTATGGCCTGGGAGTGCAGTGGAGGATGGCTCAAGTCCTTGGGCCCTGCACCCACATGGGAGACCAGGAGGAAGCACCTGGCTCCTGGCTTCGGATCGGTGCAGGGAGCCGGCCGCAACGTGCCAGCAGTAGCGGACGCTTGGGGGCTGAACCAACGGAAAAAGGAAGACCTTTCGCGCGCTCTTTCTCTCTCTCTCTCTCTCTCTCACTGTCTAACTCTGTCAATTTATTCCTTACAATCTTAAAATCTATTTTTTAAAAGATTTATTTATTTGAAAGAAATACATAGAGGCAGAGACAGAGAAAGAGAGAGAGAGAGAAAGAGTTCTTCCATCCACTGGTTCACTCCCCAGATGGCTGCAAGGGCTGGAGCTGTGCCGATCTGAAACTAGGAGCCAGGAGCTTCTTCCCCATCTTCCACATGGATGCAGGGGCCCCAGGATTTGGACCAACTTCTACAGCTTTCCCAGACTATAGCAGAGAGTTGGATTGGAAAAAAGCAGACAGGACCCAAACTGGCACCCATATGGGTTGCTAGCACTGCAAGAGGCAGCTTTACCTGCTTTGCCACAGCACTAGCCCCCAATATTAAAGTCTTTATTCTGGTCTGGAGAAAGATATTGGTGGCATTTATTAACACTCTGCATAGCGGAAATGTTGCAGACACTTAGGCTTGGTCATGTGTTTGCAATTTGATTTGACTATTATCCTCCTAGGGTTGATGTATATAAAGATGTTTTTGTCGACCAAATTTATGTATTTTTTTAACTTTTATTTAATGAATATAAATTTCCAAAGTACAGAATATGGATTACAATGGCTTCCCCCCCATAACGTCCCTCCCACCCGCAACCCTCCCCTTTCCTACTCCTTCTCCCCTTCCATTCACATCAAGATTCATTTTCTATTCTCTTTATATACAGAAGATCAGTTTAGCATACATTAAGTAAAGATTTCAACAGTTTGCTCCCACACAGAAACATAAAGTGAAAAATACTGTTTGAGTACTAGTTATAGCATTAAATCTCAATGTACAGCACACTAAGGACAAAGATCCTACATGAGGAGTAAGTGCACAGTGACTCCTATTGTTGACTTAACAAATTGACACTCTTGTTTATGGCATCAGTAATCACCCTAGGCTCTTGTCATGAGTTGCCAAGGCTATGGAAGCCCCCTGAGTTCACTGACTCTGATCATAGTTAGACAAGGCCATGGTCAAAGTGGAAGTTCTTTCCTCCCTTCAGAGAAAGGTACCTCCTTCTTTGATGACCCATTCTTTCCACTGGGATCTCACTCACAGAGATCTTTCATTTAGGTTTTTTTTTTTTTTTTTTTTTTTCCCAGAGTGTCTTGGCTTTCCATGCCTGAAATACTCTCATGGGCTTTTCAGCCAGATCCGCATGCCTTAAGGGCTGATTCTGAGGCCAGAGTGCTGTTTAGGACATCTGCCATTCTATGAGTCTGCTGTGTATCTCACTTCCCATGTTGGATCATTCTCTCCCTTTTTTTATTCTATCAGCTAGTATTTTCAGACACTATTCTTGTTTATGTGATCCCTTTGGTTCTTAGTCCTATCATTATGATCAATTGTGAACAGAAATTGATCACTGGGACTAGTGAGATGGCATTGGTACATGCCACCTTGATGCGATTGAATTGGATTCCCCTGGTATGTTTCTAACTCTACCGTTTGAGGTAAGTCAGCTTGAGCATGTCCCGAATTGCACATCTCTTCCCTCTCTTATTCCCACTCTTATATTTAACAGCGATCACTTTTCAGTTAAGTTTCAGCACTTAAGAAGAATTGTGTATTGATTACAGTATTCAACCAAAAGTATTAAGTAGAACAAACAAAAAAAAATACTAAGAGGGATAACATATCAAGTTGGTCATCAACAGTCAGGGTGAGGGCTGATCAAGTCACCGTTTCTCATAGTGTTCATTTCACTTTAACAGGTTTCCTTTTTGGTGCTCAGTTAGTTGTCACCTATCAAGGAGAATAAGTGGTATTTGTCCCTTTGAGATTGGCTTATTTCACTCAGCATAATGTTTTCCAAATTCCTAAAAGGGATTGCTTTTCAGTTAAACTTTAAACACCTATGAATAATTGTGTGTTAATTACAGAGTTCAACCAACGTTACTAGAACAAAAAAAAAATACTAAAATGGATAAAGTATTACATTGTACATCAACCGTCAGGACAAGAGCTGATCAAGTCACTGTTTCTCATAGTGTCCCAAATTTATGTATTATTTATAATTATTTTTTTTTGCAATCAAAGAGTGCTGCATAACTAGTAAGCAGGTTCTTTGAAAAAAAAAGTAAATTTCACAACAGTAAATTTATGGATTTCTATCAAAATACAATGAACAATTTACTTAATCATCTTTTGATGATATTGAATTTCTCATATTTGGAGATATCTGAAAACACTTCATGCTCATTTTATCTCAGTAGGGACCTTGAGGTCTTTGAGTGTCAACATTAAGCCTTACCTTGGCAGAAAATGTCAATGCTATGTTTGGTCAAGACAGTCATACATTTAGTCATGACTGTCATAACTGTAGAATCTAATTTTAGGTAAAAGTTTTCAAACATGTTGTTTGTTGATAAGCTAAATATCAGATGGTCACATCTCAAGTGAACATGTATAGTAAATGTCTAAGGGGACACTTTCCAAGTTGTTTTGTTTTCAACATAGGTACTAAATTAATGCCTTTCATTTAAATGCTTATCCCGCTAGACTATTTTGAAAGCCTGTTTTATACTTAAAATGGTCATTTCTATTTAATCACAAGGGATAAATCAATTCTGATGAAATTCAAATATAAAGTGGATTTAACTATTAACGCAGATTCCTTCATCTCTTTCAGCTGAATCACCAGCTGCTTACTTTCTCATTCCTACCCACACCACAAATATCAGCATATATAACATTTCAGGCTCAATAACATTTGTACTAATATAAAGCGCCAACAAATTTGCTGTTGAATCTGCAGGAACCATTGCTCTTGGGATTTTTCAGCTAGTTTTAGAAACTAGGGAAAGTGAGATATAAAGATTACTATAATATAAGAAGTCAGTGTTTTTTAAACTTTAGTTAAAATGATTATGTAAAGGTGAAATAATGTTAAAAAGATAAAAAACATTTGAGAAATGTTATTCTAGTCCAATATGTGTCACCAGGGATAACAGAAATGAGATAACACTTTACATTCTCATTGTTCTTACTCTTCCTTTTTTCTGAAGGATCAGACAAAATGTTATGGAAATATTAGAGGAAGTCATAATTGCTGTGATATTTTCTCTCTTACCACAACGGAAAAACAAATATTTTATAGCAGTTCTTACTTAGCATTCTTTCTTTGTCATGGGGCCTTGGATCAGATCTAGCAAGGATAGGGACAATGTCTTTTAGAGATTGTTTAACAACGAATGTTACAATCTTGGGAATATAATATATTAATATTTAGATGGGACTGTCAAACATTCAGAGTTAACAAAAAAATACATTCACTCACCTCTACTACTGTAATGCAACGAGACAAATAGCTAATTTTATCAAGGGCTAATACAATGGAAAACCTACATGCTTTGACTTAATCACTAGGTGAAGGATCACAACTCCTTCCATTCAGTTTTAGTTTTCAACCATCAGCAAACTTCAAAAAAGATGCTAAGTGTTCCAACATGTCTAAATTTCCCATTTTGGATGTTTACAAGACTCATTGCTTCTAGTTCCACATGTAATTGTTCAACTGATCTACATCATTTGTAACATCTACCCCTGCTGAATAATAAAATGTATACCATAAACTGACCATTAAATCGGGTAGTTACTAATTGCTCTGGATGTCTACTAAGATTGCTTCATGGATACTGCTGACTCATTTTATAGATGTGTTCATTATAGATGCTACTTTTTTTAAAGATTTATTTTATTTATTTGAAAGACAGAGTCGCAGAGAGAGGTAGAAACAGAGAGAGAGGTCTTCCATCCACTGGTTCACTCCCCAGATGACAGCAATGGCCAGAGCTGCACCCATCTGATGCCAGGAGCCAGGAGGTTCTTCCAGCTCTCTCCCACGTGGGTGCAGGAGCCCAAGGACTTGGGCCATCTTCTACTGCTATCCCAGACCATAGCAAAGAGCTGGATCGGAAAAGGAGCAGCCAGGACTAGAACCAGTGTCCATATGGGATGCTGGCACTTCAGGCCATGGCATTAACCTGCTGTGCCACAGCGCCAGCCCCTGTAGATGCTACTTTGACTATGTACATAAATACAATACAATTTGAGACAGTTTATTTAAATATTCTTATGTACTTGAGTTTCACAAATATTCTAAAACCAAATTTCCAGTTTATTGTTGAATGGCATGCCAAATCAGCAGCTTATTCTGAGGCCTGTTCCATTCTGCCCCCTACCCATTCCTCTCTATACTCTTCCCTTTCTTCCTTCCTGTCTACATATTTCCAATATAACTCAAAGTCAAGAAATGTGAATATATATACAAATTGACTTAATTGAAACAACTAGTTTGGTCATACCTGCTCCTTATTTTTTTTATTTATTCTATTTTTCTGTTAAAATAAGTAGAACAAACTCATTGCACAGTATTTAAACAATGCAGAAGTAACATTTGCTGGTTACATTTAAATTGTTAAATTTTGAAAGTTTGTCTTTTCTGAATTTTTGTATACTTTTATCAAATTAACACTATTTATTACATATCTAAATTGCACTGAACCCCAAAAAATACAAAATGAGTAGATTATTCTTGCTGCTGAGGATGTCGACTGTGAAGTAGAATGAAATAGATTCACTCACTAATATTTCAGTGTTTTATTTTGAAAAGTACAGTGCAGTGTGGTGAATTAAATGGATTTAGCAAATGTTAAGAAAGGAAGGGATCTCAGTAATAAGCCTGACTTCTAGATATTCATAATATATAGAAAAGAAGTGATTATGCCATGAAAAGGACTCATTGAGTTCCCTGCACCCAGAAGCTATTGTAGGACTGATCAGATGAGAGGGTATTGAGAACATTTACCTTTAATCTGAGAAATAGATGTGCCTTTCCTAGTGTCACAATAGGAGGTTAAATAGATGTGTCTTTCCTAGTGTCACAATTGGAGGTTGAGAATTCTGCCTACCTGAAGCTGGTCCCAAGATTGTGTCAATTTCTAGAGATGTGGTAGCTAAGATTCCATCTCAGGGAGATAGCAAAGAACATTAAGGAAACCTGATGGCCAGAGACAGGACAATTAATCAAGACTCAAGAAAAGACCAATCTTGGGGAGAAAAATAATTCAATAAGCAAACAACAACTAATAAAAGTAAAATAATTTAAAATTGTTCAATTGCATCTTCAAGAAGTTTTTCTGAATATAAAATCACTAAAACTTTTTAAAATGTATTTATTTATCTATTTGTTTGAAAGGTAGAGAGAGCAAGAAAGAGATCCTCAACCCTCTGATTTACCCACAAGATGCCTACTACAGACAGGGCCAGGCCAAGCAAGAGCCAGATGCCCAGACTCCAATCCAGGACACCCACATGTATGTATTTAACATTTATTTAGTAAATATAAATTTCCAAAGTACAGTTTATGGATTACAATAGTTTCCCCCCCCCATAACTTCCCTCCCACTCCCACACCTCCCATCTCCTGCTCCCTCTCTCATTCCATTCACATCAAGATTCATTTTCAATTATCTTTATATACAGAAGATCGATTCAGTATGCATTAAGTAAAGATTTCATCTGTTTGCACCCACACAGAAACACAAAGTGTAAAATACTGTTTCAGTACTAGTTATAACATTACTTCACATTGGACAACACACTAAGGACAGATCCCACATGAGGAGTAAGTACACAGTGACTCCTGTTGACTTAACAATTTGACACTCTTGTTTGTGGTGTCAGTAATATCCCTAGGCTCTTGTCATGAGTTGCCAAGGCTATGGAAGCCTTTTGAGTTCGCTGACTTCAATCTTATTCATACAGGGTCTTAGTCAAAATGGAAGTTCTCTCCTCCCTTCAGAGAAAGGTACCTCCTTCTTCGATGGCCCCGTTCTCTCCACTGGGATCTCACTCATAGAGAACTTTCATTTAGGTCTTCTTTTTTTTTTTTTTTTTCCAAAGTGTCTTGGTTTTCCATGCCTAAAATACTCTCATGGGCTCTTCAGCCAGATCCGAATGCCTTAAGGGCTGATGCTGAGGCCAGAGTGCTGTTTAGGACATCTGCCCTTCTATGAGTCTGCTGTGTATCCCGCTTCCCATGTTGGATCATTCTCTCCCTTTTTGATTCTATCAGTTAGCAGACACTAGTCTTGCTTGTGTGATCTCTTTGACACTTAGACCTATCAGTGTGATCAATTGTGTACTGAAATTGATCACTTGGACTAGTGAGATGGCACTGGTACATGCCACCTTGATGGGATTGTATTGGAATCCCCTGGCACGTTTCTAACTCCACCATTTGGGGCAAGTCCGATTGAGCATGTCCCAAATTGTACATCTCCTCCCTCTCTTATTCCCACTCTTATATTTAACAGGGATCACTTTTCAGTTAAAATTTAAACACCTAAGGATAATTGTGTGTTAATTACAGAGTTCAACCAACGTTACTAGAACAAAAAAAATACTAAAATGGATAAAGTATTACATTGTATATCAATAGTCAGGACAAGAGCTGATCAAGTCACTGTTTCTCATAGTGTCCATTTCACTTCAACATGTTTCCTCTTTGGTGCTCAGTTAGTTGTCACCAATCAGGGAGAACATAGGATATTTGTCCCTTTGGGACTGGCTTAATTCACTCAGCATAATATTTTCCAGATTTATAATGGATTCTAATTAAACTAAAGATGTGAATTGCAGAGAACTGGAAAAAAAAGGATGATGAAGTTGAGAAACACTATAAAGTAAATGCAATGAGGGAAATAATATACCTACACGTTGAATCATGTGAAATATTCATTTTTTAAGGAAGGTCAGATACCAGCAATTTCATTTCATTCAAGTTATTTCTTTTTTTAAGATTTATTTTATTTATTTGACAAGCAGAATTACAGAGAGAGGTAGAGACAAAGAGAGAGAGGTCTTCCATCCACTGGTTCACTCCCCAGATGGCTACAACCACTGGAGCTGAGCCAATCCGAAGCCAGGAGCCAGGAGCTTCTTCTGGGTCTCCCACATAGGTGCAGGGGCCCAAGGACTTGGGCCATCCTCTACTGCTTTCCCAGGCCATAGCAGAGAGCTGGACCGGAAGAAGAGCAGCCGGGACTAGAACCGGCATCTATATGGGATGCCGGCGCTTCAGGCCAGGGCAATAACCCACTGCGCCACAGCACTATCTCCTCAAGTTATTTCAAAAGCTATGGGAAAGGAAGTGCAGATGAGAAGAGTTAAAATATTTAAAATTTATTTTATTGAGAAAGTAAAGAGAAATAAAGTATATGGACTGGAAAGGATAGATAGAATCTTGTTTACATATAAAAATAAATATACATTGGGATTGAATTGATAGAAAGGGAAGCTTGAAAATGAACAAGGACTGGACCGGCGCCGTGGCTCGTAGGCTAATCCTCAGCCTGTGGTGCCGGCACACCGGGTTCTTTTCCCCGTCAGGGCGCCGGATTCTGTCCCGGTTGCTTCTCTTCCAGGCCAGCTCTCTGCTGTGGCCAGGGAGTGCAGTGAAGGATGGCCCAAGTGCTTGGGCCCTGCACTTGCATGGGAGACCAGGGGAAGCACCTGGCTCCTGGCTTTGGATCAGCGTAGTGCACCGGCCGCGGTGGCCATTGGAGGGTGAACCAACGGCAAAGGAAGACCTTTCTCTCTGTCTCTCTCTCTCTCACTGTCCACTCTGCCTGTCAAAAAAAAAAAAAAAAAGAAAGAAAGAAAGAAAAGAAAATGAACAAGGACTGAAAACTATAAATTTGAAATTGGAGTAAGATAGGAAAAATAATTTAAGTGTAGCTGGTGTTTTTCATGAAATGAAAATATATTAAATTTTATCATCAAAAAACTGTGATGCTGTGTTAAAAAATATAGTTTATGTAATTTATTAGAAATATACTTAAGGGCCAGCGACGCGGACCACTAGGCTAATCCTCCACCTTGCGGCGCCAGCACATCGTGTTCTAGTCCCAGTTGGGGCGCCGGATTCTGTCCCGGTTGCCCCTCTTCCAGGCCAGCTCTCTGCTGTGGCCAGGGAGTGTAGTGGAGGATGGCCCAATTGCTTGGGCCCTGCACCCGCATGGGAGACCAGGATAAGTACCTGGCTCCTGCCATTGGATCAGCACAGTGCGCCGGCCGCAGCGCGCCAGCCGCGGTGGCCATTGGAGGGTGAACCAACGGCAAAGGAAGACCTTTCTCTCTGTCTCTCTCTCTCTCTCTCTCTCTCACTGTCCACTCTGCCTGTCAAAAAAAAAAAAAAGAAAGAAATATGCTTAAAACTGAAAAACTGGACCTCTCTTCTTTGGCTTCATTCAATTTATGATATGCATTCCTGCCTGATGTGTCCATCACTTACAGTTCATCAGGGCTATAATCCTAAATAAATCCTGAATTCAGCCCCAATCTAACATCTTGTTAAGAATGATCAATGAATTGGGGGAAACTTGGGAAGGGAAGACATTCAGTGTAGGGATGAGTGTGGCTTCTGTGACAAATACATGATTTTCAGGGGTAAGAAAGATTTGCTTTTCCGCTATTTCAAAATACCGAAGCTAGAATTGTCTACATCAAAATGACCATTGAAAATGGTTGATGGAATTAGTATGTGAACATTAACTTTCATTATTCATTTGTTCAAATTCATGGTCATTGACTAAACAGAGAATGTTATTTTGTGTGAAAAGTTTTACTAACCATTGCAATGATGGTTATTTATATTGATATCTCACAAAATCATGGAGACAGAAATACTGTAGTCCTCAAAACATGCTACAGAATGACTTTAACTGTACATCAATAAAAGGTATGCAGTCAGGTGAGAAAGAGAAAGAAACAGAAAAAGTAAAAAACAAAAAAGAAAAAAGAAAAAGCAGGGAAGAAAGTGATCTCAATTTTAGAATTTACATTTATAATCTTTCTGATTCTAAAAGGCTTGGGTGAGCTATTACATATGGGGTAATGGGTTATTCTTCTGTCTATCCATTTCTTCTAGGGTTTTGTGCCCCTGTGTTATCAAAATTTCAATCTACCATAGAGCCTTATTTGTTTCCTCGGCCTGCTTTAAGAAATTGCCACAAAACATGTATTTAAGAGAGTGAAAAATACTGCATTGCCTCACAGTACTGGAGATTAAAGTTCTAAATCAAGCAGTGGCTCAACAGGCTAATCCTCTGCCTGTGGCGCCGGTACAGTGGGTTCTAGTCCCGGTCGGGGCGTCGGATTCTGTCCCGGTTGCCCTCTTCCAGGCCAGCTCTCTGCTGTGGCCAGGGAGTGCAGTGGAGGATGGCCCAAGTGCTTGGGCCCTGCACCCGCATGAGAGACCAGGAGAAGCAGCTGGCTCCTGGCTCTGGATCCGCAGCGGCCATTGGAGGGTGAACCAACGGCAAAGGAAGACCTCCTTTCTCTCTGTCTCTCTCTCACTGTCCACTCTGCCTGTCAAAATAAATAAATCAAGCAGTCATCAGAATTCTGCTCTCATTGAAAGTTTTAGTGGAGAATCTTTTCCATTTTCTTTCTTAGTTTCTGTTGCAGCTCGTCATATTTGGCATTCCTTGGCTTTAGGCACATCCCTTCCATCTCTACCTCTATTTTTACCTCCATTTATATCTCTAACTATTCTTCTTTGCTTTTTAATAGTACGGCAGTGATTTTGGATTATGGGTCCACTCGATTAGAGTATAACCTCACATTAATTAAATATATTTGCAATTTACCAATTTCCAAACAAAGTTGCATTCCTGGATTCCAGGAAGTGTGTGGATTTAGTGAATGTAAGGGGAGGGTTTTTTATCCAGCACATTATCTGAACTGACTTAACTCAATAGAGCTTTTTAAACTCACACATATTTGCTATTACATATTAACTTCAAGCTTTAGAATAAAATAAAATACGCCACTTGTTTAAATGATTTAGCATACCAAGATTTAGGGAGTTATCTTAAGGTAGAAAGAAAAGGACAGAAGGACCCTTTCACATCCTTAAAATCATACCATTGATGCTCAAATCCTCTCTATCTAATTGTTCATTGTTAAAAAGGGTAGGTAAATGTCCTCAGGCCATCCTCTTAATCAAATCATACAGAGAGCAAGCACAAGGGAGAATTCACAGGGGCTTGCAGAATAATTGCTTGATCTATGGTTAGAGCATCACTAAGCAGACTTGTAAATTGGGAAACAGAGCTTAAGTGTCAAAAAATGGCTGCTTAGCAGTAAATTAGTTCAGATCACAGAGCATTTTCTCTTCATCAATTGTGCCTTACAATGCAGCTAAGAAACAAGAAGAGAATATGAGTCATATCTTGCACAGAAGTGTTTGTTGAGAAACACAGTCTCTGCTTTCAGGTCATGATCACAATGAGTCTGCTGTTCTAAGACGGACATAGAAATCATTAAACCCACAGCAGACGAGTGACGGATTAAGGTCGACCTAACTCCTTGCAAACAGAATCCAAAATAAAACAAATTTTTAAAAAAGTCTTGGCTTCCAATGCATAGTTGTCAATTTTAGTCAGTTCTTTCCACAAAGCAGGGGGATGGGAAAGGCTACATATAACTTACCATTTATAAAAATGGTTCTTACAGTTTAAACTAAATTAAGAAAAATGTGAAAGAAAAAAAACTAGAGAGGGAAATGCAGGAGTGTTGGGGCAGGCATTTGGGAAACAGGGAGTTAGTTTTGGCAGAAAGTTTGTTCTAGAACTCAAATGATAGTGACTTCTAACAGATATTTTGACCTCCTTCTTAAACAAATGCTTGTTTGGTAGGTACATTTGAAATAGGAGCTAAAAAATGTTTCAGTTGGCTGAATGTTTGACTCTCTGGGAGTTTAGTACCTGTCAGGTGAATTAGAAAACAGGGTCCCATTTATATTAATAGGAGAAAATTATATTTAATGAACTGCTAACACTGAGTGTTCTCCAAGGTATGTTCAAATTAGGTCTAACTTAGAAGGCTAATATGAGTTTTTGACAATATGAGAAAAATTACTTACAGAGAAAAAAACTAAATTGAAATTTTTAGTAACAAAAGCATTTGTTAAACATATATTAAGTGACAGATATTCTAAGTGCCTTTCCTACTTTATTATTTAAACATCCCATTTTATAGGTAAGAAAATAGTATATATGGAAGAGAATTTGCCCATAGTCACACCGTGGAATGTTGCAGAGTTGGAATTAAAAAAAAACATGGATTGCAAAAGGTATACACTTGTATCACTTCTAATGCCACCCAGAAAATGATGCATCTAAAAAGAAAAGTTCAGCAGGGTAACAATCCTATCTTTCTCTTTCTACACATAAGGACATTTAAAATCATAGATCTAAGTGATTGTACAGAAACCACAAAACGTACAGAACTGCATGTAAATTATTCTGTCAAAGGAAACAAGCTTCATTTTGTAATGTTTCTTAACATAACTCAAACATAGAGATTTAAATGTTTCCATGTAGAACCAGAATAGAATACTTATAGACAGAGTTGGTGCCTAAAATAGAGTTAGCAACAAACATAATACTAATGTAAACCAACCATTCTTAACCACCAATTATTTGGTTGCATGCTATGAGGTGGTTACCTTAATCAACATTATTCCTCAATGGCTGTCAAAACATTTAATATTTTGGACCTCAGATCCAGAGTTATTTGAATCACACTCCTCTTGTTCATTATTGTTGGTCATCTCCAATGTAACCAAAAAAAAAACCACATTTTTCCTTTATCATCTCTGTTCCCCTCTCTTGTTTCTATCCTTTGTCATTATCAATTATTCAAACTGCTCCATCTTTTTTTAATATTGCTGCACAATATTTGTACATAAGGTTTCATATGCATGTGTTTTTATTCTACACACATATAATTGTGGTACAAAATTTGTTCCCCTGTCTACTTTTCTTGTCTAAAATTTAATTATAAGGAATTTCAATTTTATAGCACATTTGTAAAACCTTTACCCTGAACACATATACCCATTACCGAGATTCAAACATGAAAATTTATATGCCATAGTCTATCCATCCATTAACATATCCTATGTTAGAATCATATCAAAGCTTATTGAATATAGCAGTACATACATGCTTGAATATATTATCTGCATCTCATTACCTAGAGTGTAATATTTGTATACAGTTATATCAGTGAAATAGAACTTTAAAAACCATGCCTTGCAAGTGAGGTGTCTTTCTGTCAGCATCTTCTAACATTTGTTAAAATCTGTTACTGTTCCTTGTTTTCTTGAGATCCTGATCATTTTTTTATCATGTTTCATTCTGGATTGTTTCTATGGATCTATCATCACTTTGTACCCTATGCCATCTACACTTTATTATTTAACTATTTAGTGAATTATTTAATTGCTAATTTCATATACTTTTTATTTGTTCATTGGATTTATCTACACTTTATATACTCACATATACTTTCTATTAATTAAATGAGCATACTAATAATTGGTGGTTAAAAAATATAATTCAAAATCTGGAGGCATTTACATGTTGCTATAGGTTGACAGCTTTCTCTCTTGGACAACATTATCCTAATTCCTCACATGTTGAGTAATTGTGATTGCGACTTGACTACTAAGGAAGTTATGTTGTGGAGGCTATGAAATCTCAGAATATTGTGAAAAGTTTTGATGTTTTTATTGCAGAAGAAAAAAAATCCCATTGTACTCAAACATGAACTCTGTCTCAAGCAGCTGAGTGTGTATCATTTCAGTTCTTGTTTTGCACTGAGCTTCTGGCATTTGGCTGTACCACATGAATGTTCAGGGGTCAGCCAGAAGTGTGCTCATAGTTTTTATGCAGATCATCCAACTCTTGGCCCTGTTCTTACCAGGCTTCACACAATAATTTCCAGTGCTTGCGGTTGCCCCAGATTCTATTCACTGGCTGCTCATGCCAGAAAGACTGCATGTTTTCTTCCTTTTTCAAGATTTATTTTATTTGAAAGGCAGAGTTGAGAGAGAGAGAGAGAACAGAGAGAGAGAGAACAGAGAGAGAGAGAACAAAGAGAGAGAGAGGGGAGAGGGGTCTTCAATCCACTGGTTCACTCCCCAAATGGCCACAACGGCTAAGGAAGGGCCAGGCCAAAGCCAGGACCAGTAGCTTCCTCTGGGTTTCCCACTTGGATGCAGAGGAACAAGGATTTAGGCCATCTTTCATTGCTTTCCCAGGTGCTTCCACAGGAAGCTAGATTGGAAGCAGAGCAGCCATAACTTGAAGAGATGCTTATTGGGGATTGTGGCACTGCAGTGGGCGGCATAGCCCACTACGTCACAGAGCCAGCCCAAGACTGTAGGCTTTCTATTAAACTTCTAGTCACTCTGTGACTTAATTTTGCCCTACCTTCATGTTGAAAACCCTGAAAGAGAGAACACATTGTGTACCAATTCTTTCTTTCAAATTTGAACTCTCTCTTCAAATCCCATGCTTTTATTTACTTTTCAGGTTTTCTGGATTATTATTAAGAATTTATGGTTTTAATCTCTGGAGTCCGTGTTTGGGCAGGTCAGCTACATGCAGGACAGAAATAGGAAAAAAGTCAGTTTTTCACATTTATTTTGTTCTCTGTGCAAATAGTTTGCTGCTTTGGGCTGCTTTGTTGGTATTGCATTTGGATACATATTTTACTCATCTTTTCCATAGCAACTTTTTAATACCCATAATTATGTTCTTTTTCCCCTGTAATTTATTGACTATGAGTGCTTTAAACGTTTTACAAACCAGAGAAAAGGGGAATTAAGCCTTATCAACTTTCTCTAAAATATCATAGAAACCAGTTGGGCCTTATTATTAGTGTGCAGTGTTATTTTTTTATGGATTTTATTTTCTGCTTTTTTCTCTCTCCTTCCTTCTCTTGCTTTCCTGCTTCTTTTAATTTCTTTTTTTTACTTCTTTTCCTTTTTTGCCTTTATTTATTTCACTACAATAAACTTTACTAAGTTATTTTTTACTGTCCATTTACCTTGCATCTCTTAGATTCCCATAGGATCTAGGGAGTTCTTTCTTTGGAAATTTTTTAATTAATTACTTATTTTTAAGTAACACTTAATGTTGTTCTGTACAATATCTCCTTCTCGCTCTCTAAATTTTAGTAATTTGAACAGCATAGTGGCACAGACAGAAGGAAGTTGCAAGGGGAGAGAATCTTCTACCCACTGCTACCCAAAATGACTGCATCAACCAGGGCTGAAGCCAGGAGACCAGAACCCAGTCTGGATGTCTCATGCGGGTGGCAAGGACCCAGGTATTTTAGCCACTAAATACTGCTTCCCAGAGTGCACACCAGTAGGAAGCTGGAAAGGAAGTAGTGCCAGGATGCAAACCCAGATGTTCTGACATGGGACATTGGCATCTCAAGCAGCAGACAAACCACTACACACATTTCTCAGCTATCTGGAAATTAATGTACTTTCATTAAACATCTGAAGAATTTCTAGAACTGGGCCAGAGAGTGTTATACCAGCTCATGAACAATTTTCATTTCTCATTTTCATTTCATTTCTTGTTAGGAATTTGATATTATATTGAACAGTGCCTCATTTCTCTTTCTAAACTTATGATTATTGTTAAATGTTTATGTCCATTTTATCACTATTGTATTAATTTTCTGTGAAAATGCATTAAAATATTCTTGTTACTATTAAAATAATAAGAATTGAATATATGTACCATAATACATTTAATCATGTCCATTATTTTGGAATCTGAATTGCATGATTTTTTACTATTTAAAAATGATGTTCTGATGAACATTTTTGTCTGTGCATACCAAGTTCCCGCTGTACCAAATTACTATAAAGCAGCTCATTTAAAAACATAAATTTGCTCTCTCAGTTTCACAGTACTGACAGTTCCTTTCTAATACTTCTGACTTTATAATACAAATTTTGTGATCCTCATTTAGAAATGTGTATACATATAAGCATATGTTACATTTCCCACCTACAGTTTATTAGTCTCAAATTAAGTTACTATGTATATTGAATTCTTTCTGTATGTATGTATGATTTGGGTTAAACAGTGCTCTTCTCCCAATGCATATGTTGAAGATCTAACCCCAATGTGACTACATTTGGAGACAGTGCCTTTATGAAGGGAATTAAGGTTAAATGAGGTTACAAGGGTATCCTAAATCCACAAGAACTGGTGTCCTTAAAGGAAGAGAAAGAGAAACCAATGATCTCTCTCTCTTTTCAAGCACGTACAAGAAGAAGGGCATGGGACTACCCCCCAAGAATGGAGGTGGCTGCCTACAAGTCAGGAAGAGAGGCCTCACCAGAATCTGACTCTCCTGGTGCAACTTTGAACCTGCAGAACTGTAAGTCAGTGGTGTTTTGACATGGTGGCCTGTGCAGTGTACTGCATAGTATATGTGTATGCGCTACAAATAGTAGATCTGCAGTCATGGCCCATGAAAAAATGTTTCCTCAATGATAGACAACACATGATGGTGGTCCTTAAGAATACGTACTCTGGGGCTGGCGCTGCGGCATAGCGGGTAAAGCTGCCACCTGCAGCACCGGCATCCCATATGGGCGCCAGTTGGAGTCCTGGCTGCTCCACTTCCGATCCAGCTCTCTGCTGTGGCCTGGGAAAGAAGTACAAGATGGCCCAAGTCCTTGGGCCCCTGCACCTATGTGGGAGACCTGGAAGAAGCTCCTGGCTCCTGCCTTCAGATGGGTGTAGCTCCAAGCCCTTGGCCTTCTGGGGAGTGAACCAGTGGCTAGAACACCTCTCTCTCTTTCTCTTTTTCTCTTTCTCTCTCTGCCTCTGCCTCTCTGTAATTCTGCCTTCCAATAAATAAATAAATCTTTAAAAAAATAGTTATTAAAAAAGAATACATAGCCTAGTAAGGATATAATCATCTTAACTTCTCCAAGTATACACTATGACGTTCAAAGGATGACAAAACTGTGAAATGAGCCATTTCTTAGAACATGTCACCATCAATAAGCAACAAAAGACTACATATTTAAAGAATCTCTCCTAGCTTTTACAACTGCACAGTTCTCTTTAGAATGTGGAATGAAAACATGTTTACCACTGAGTTAAATAAAAAATGTGGTATATTTGTCTTTATTTATGTACTCACTTGTTCAATTCACTCATATCTGTTTACAAACAATGCCTAACTGTGTAGTTGCCTATTTTATTGGTACCTGTGATGTGAGCCATCTTAATTGAAAAGACATTATTATTATTATTATTTTTGACAGGCAGAGTGGACAGTGAGAGAGAGAGACAGATAGAAAGGTCTTCCTTTTCCGTTGGTTCACCCCCCAAATGGCCGCCACTGCCGGCGTGCTGTGGCGGCTGTGCTGTGCTGATCCGAAGCCAGGAGCCAGGTGCTTCCTCTTGGTCTCCCATGGGCGCGCAGGGCCCAAGCACTTGGGCCATCCTCCACTGCACTCCCGGGGCCACAGCAGAGAGCTGGACTGGAAGAGGAGAAACCGGGACAGAATCCGGCGCCCCAACCAGGACTAGAACCTGGGGTGCCGGCGCCGCAAGAGGAGGATTAGCCTAGTGAGCCGTGGCGCTTGCCGAAAAGACATTCTTGAATGTGAACAAGTAATAAGAAAGTAAGTTTATTTTTATAAGTTAGGAGAAAAAATGTGTTCCCAGGACATTTGAGCACAGTATCGCTGTAGCAAAAAAAAAAAAAAAAAAAAAAAAAAAAAAAAAAAAAAAAAAAAATCCACAGCTGCAGCATTTTGCTTACCCTAGGCATTTCCCTAATGTTCCTCACTCTGTGATGAAAGATATTTGACTCAAAAATCCATTCTTTAAACCCTTTTCCCTCACTTCTTTAATAATGTCTATTTTCCCTTTTCCCACTGTGGTGTTATTGGATTCGTAACAGCAATTCTGCATAGTATCATTTACCTGTAAGTTAAACCGGCAGATTCAAGGAGTTGCAAATTATGAAATCTGATTTGGTAGCTCTATGTTAAATGGCAATCAGATGGAAAATGTACTGAAATAAAAATGTACTGAGAAAATGCGCCAGTAGGTGTCATTTTCCTTATGAGCAGAAATTTCACTGCTGGAGCAAGATAGCACAAATTGTGATAATGTCAATCATAGTTCTGAGATTACAAGGGAATTGTTTAAAATGCTGCTTTAGAGAGAAGAATATTAAGACTGAGAGAGACATGAGAGAATATAAAGAGTGCGATTTATGAACAACACGTCATGAACTGAGTCTGTGGGCCAGTTAGGCCATTTATGAGGATGGGATCTTGGACAATGTCCTTAGATTTCTGAGTCTTGGTTTCCTTTGCTTTTTGAGATGACTTGTTATAAAATAGCAGTATACAGTATTATACTGAATGATAAATAGAGTGGAAAACAGAAACGATTCTGTATACTTACTTCAAGAAGGGATTTTGTCTTGGTTCATTTTATGTTGTTATCATAGAGAGCCACAATCTGGTGGTTTCTAATGAACAGAGATTTATGCACCTTCTGGTTCTGAAAGCTAAGTCCAAGACCAAGGAGCCACATCTGATGAACACCTTCTTCCTACATCAAAACGTGGTAGAAGATATCACATGGTTAGAGAGAGCAAGAGAAGGCCTAATTTACTTTTATAATAAACCTATTCTTGAGATACCAAACCCACTCCTGTGATAACAAAATTGATCTAGTTACAAGATCAGTACCCTCATGACCTCATGGTCTCTTAAAGATTTCACCCTTTCTTTAAAGATTTATTTTATTTATTTGAAAGACAGAGAGAGAGAGAGAGGTCTTCCCTTTGCTGGTTCACTCCCCAAATGGCTGCAACAGCAAAAGCTGAGCTGATCCAAAATCAGAAACCAGGAGCTTCTTCCAGGCCCCCACGCAGGTGCAGGGGCCCACACTTGGGCCAAGCACTTGGGCCATCCACTACTGTTTCCCAGTCCGTCGAAGAGAGCTGTATCAGAAGTGGAGCAGCCGAGACTTGAACCAGTGCCCATATGGGATATCAGCACTGCAGGCCAGGGCTTTAAACCACTGCACCACAGTGTCATCCCCAAAGATTCCACCTTTCAAACATTATTGCACTGAGGATTAAGTTTCGAACATATGACCTCTGAGGTATACATTCAATTTATAGCAAATTTAATACAGAGAATTAAAGGCTTGGGAAACTGTTGGGCTAATGAAGGCTGCAAAAGGCATGAAACTGCTGCTCTCACTGCAGACTATGAAGCACAGAAATCACTGAGAACTGCAAACAGGAGCCCCAACATCAAGTAGTCTCATCTACACAGAAATCTGAGTGCAAAATCTATATATTGTCTTCCCAAGCCCCACTCTATAACCAATGTAACTCAGCATCATTTCTATCCCTTTCAATTTTGAACAACAGTTTCTCATTTGTGGGGCACAAAAGATACTCTGATGGCAGGAAGTCTGGAAAGTACAGCTTCCACGCTTCCAGCTCCTTTAAGAAGGATGATGATGGAGGAAAGTGTGAGAATGTGAAAGGGGTTCCAAAAGACAATTCCTAAAATAATTCCAAATAGAAGATGCTCACCAGTCTCATCCAACCCACACAACAGCTTCATCTGCTTTACCTACAAGATGCAACTTAAAGTCATTTTACTAGGATCTCCCAAAACTGCAACCACCATGATCCAAGAAAATCTTTTCTCACCTGGACTATTACAATAGTAGCTTTTGTTTTCCTGTTTCCATTTTTCGCTTTTATTTTCCATGATCAGTTTGGATATGCTATGGGTGCAAATATCCCCAAATTGCAATGGCTTAGTCCAACTGATCTCCCTTTCTTGAATACGTTGTGTGTCACAGAACCTCTCAAAGGACTCGGTTGCCTATACTCACTCAGGGTCTCATATGGACTCCAGAGTTGTACAGAAACAACATCAGCAACACTTAGCTTCCTCCCTGGCCACAGCATGAGCAGTGAGTGACTGGAGAATTATTCATACAGTTTTTGCTGATAGATCTCTAGTGACACAGCCCAACTCAACTCCAAGAAATGTAACAAATGGAAAGTTAGACTGAAATGAATGTTTATGTCATACCTTCTACAGTTTTCAAATTTTAGCCAAAATAATATGTATGAAATATAAATCAAATTATATCATTCTTCTCCCTAAAAAAAATTTGGGAACATCCATTGTGTGTAGATTAAACATGAACCTTTGATTGCAGCCTACCTGAATCCACAGGATCTGGAGTGTCTTTAAAAAATTATTTGTAAGGCAGAACACACACAAAGAGAGAGAGAGAGAGAGAGAGAGAGAGAGAGAGAACCACCTACTGGTTCACTACCCAAATGCCTGTCACAGCCAGTTTCAAACCACAAACCTCAGACACCATATTTTATCTCTCAGGATGCATATAGCAGAAAACTGGAATTGGAGGCAGAGTCAGGACTTGAACCTAGGCACTATGTTGTCACTATGTTGCCATTCCATGTGGCGTCCCAACCATTGCACCAAACACTTGCCTGTGGAATGTCATTTTTATGTTACCTTGTGTCATTTCTCCTACCCACAAGCTTTCAGTTTTCCTTAAATCATTCAAACATGACAAGGTGGTTCCTGTGCAGGACATTTTCATCTGCCAGTTTTTCTAACATGAATTATGATCAACAAACTCCTTGGAGGATTAGGTCCTTTTAATTTTTCAGGATCTGATAAATTTTCAGCTCCACTCTTTACTCTCTGTAAAAACTTACTCTCTGAAAACTTAACTTCATTTTCACAAGCAATAAACTCTTTATAAATTTATTTTTGTCTCCAACCCCTTAAAATAAAATCATGAGGTATGTTACCATTGCAGTCATCTTTGCCTTGTTCCCAACACACAAAAGAGCATCTGTAACATAGTAATCAATCTACCAGTATATGTTGAGTGAAAATACAAATAAAAAATTGTATTTTTATTGATAAAAATCATTTTAAAAGGATTAATAGAAATTTAAGTCCTATTAAAAACAGATTAAGCTAAGAATATCTCCTTGTCTTCTTTCAGAGTTAAGCAAATTTAAAAGCTTTATGTGTTTTCTCATTTCTTTAAATAGTAATACCTGTTCATGAATTTTCTCTACCTGCATTTATTGAGACATTGGCACACAAGTTAAGAAATCAATACAATAATCCATTTCAAATTGAAGAGGAAAAAAACCCAGCTAAACAAAAAACATAGATTTGCTAATTAAAGTGCATTTTGTCTGAAAACTTGCACTTTTAGCAATTAGCTGAAAACTGTTAGTAACTATGGCATCATTTTTGTTTTTGTAACTTAACAGGACGTTTCCCCTTTCTTCATATGCATGCACTTACTTGAAAAAGCATTGAACTATGTTGGTCCTAATTGGATTATTAAGGAATAATTCTGGAAGATCATGACAAGTAGCATTTGCATGAGTTAATACTAAACTCAGCCACCCTTAGTAATTTCTAAATGAAATGAGGTTCTGTGGTAGAGAGCTGTGAGCACATAATTGAACTCAAATATGAATTCTAAGCAAGACGTTGACTCTTTTAACAGTCTAATCTTTTTTTTTTTTTTTTTTTTTTTTTTTTTTTTTTTTTTTTTTTTTTTTTTTTTTTTGACAGGCAGAGTGGACAGTGAGAGAGACAGAGAGGTTTTCCTTTGCCGTTGGTTCACCCTCCAATGGCCACCGCGGCCAGCGCGCTGCGGCTGGCGCACCGCGCTGATCCGATGGCAGGAGCCAGGTACTTATCCTGGTCTCCCATGGGGTGCAGGGCCCAAGGACTTGGGCCATCCTCCACTGCAGTCCCTGGCCACAGCAGAGAGCTGGCCTGGAAGAGGGGCAACCGGGACAGAATCCGGCGCCCCGACCGGGACTAGAACCCGGTGTGCCGGCGCCGCAAGGCAGAGGATTAGCCTAGTGAGCTGCGGCGCCGGCTCTTTTAACAGTCTTATATTGGCTAACATATTTTGGGGCCCAAGATTTCACAGCTATGTTACTTCAAAGTATTATGAGGATCTCTGGGGCATTCTTGAATAAAATTATTGTCATGGTTCCTGTCACAACAAATATTATTTACTATTTCACTCAAATATGAACAAGAAAGAATTTATAATAGGATTATTCAACAGTATTTCCAAGTGATGGTATTTTTATTTTAAAACAAACTTGAAAATCAAAAGAATGGCTGGAAAACTCAAATTAGAAAAAAGAACAGATTATCCCCGCACAGAGTACATGAAATTCCAGACAAACCTGGAGATAATACAAGACACAAAGAATAAGACAAAGCAAGTGTTAACAAGCTTACTTGAGCCCAGGACTTTGTGAAATGGGAAGAGGGTAAACTTTCAATATAAAGTAAAAATCTATTAATCACACACTTCAAGGAAGGCTCTGAAATCTTTTAAAGTATCTATTTGATAAAGAAAGCAACTATAAATACATAATTTAAATTGGAATTAATTTACATGGTGAAAAAGAAAGTTTACATTTCACTTATTAAAAACTGTCACTCCTTAACTTGTTAGACATGACAAGGGGTAGGGGAGAGTGATAAATTGAAACTGTATTTTGAAGGTAGCTGTGCAAAAGATACAGGCCTGTATTTTTGATAGCCATAATAGGCTCCATTTTTAGGAGAGATTTAAAAATTAAAGGTGGGGATGGTGCTGTGGCATAGCAAGTAAAGCTGCTGCCTACAGTGCCAACATCCCATATGGGTGCCAGTTCAAGTCCTAGCTGCGCCATTTCTGAGGAAAGGAGTAGAAGATGGCCCAAGTCCTCAGGCCCCTTCACCCACTTTGGAGATCTGGAAGAAGCTCTTGGCTTCTGACTTCGGATAGGCGCGCCTCCAGCTGTTGCAGCCATCTGGGGAGTGAACCAGTGGATGGAAGACCTCTCTCTCTCTCTCTCACTGTGCCTCTCACTCTGTAACTCTGTCTTTCAAATAAATAAATAGATGGGATGGTTGCGGGTGGGAGGGAGGTTATGGGGGGAAAAGCTGCTATAATTCAAAAGTTGTACTTTGGACATTTATATTTATTAAATAAAAGTTGAAAAAAAATGAAATGCATATACCCATTTTCTCCCATAGGAATGTTTTGCCAATAATGGATTTATAAATGGGCCAATTAAAATAATACAAAAATAAAAAATTAAGCATATGAATAGCTTTCCAGTGCCACATAAAGTGATTTGATTGAATGCCAACAAAATGATGTAGATGAATTATTAGCTGACTCTGTTTTTATCTGGTTGTAATTGAGAGAGCAAATTGTTTTCTTCAGAGATAACTTTCTGTGCACTATGCATTACGTGGTGGTGTTGAAACTACTGTTCCTAAACTATCTGTCTGAAGTTAAAGTTTGAAAGCAACAGAAAGGTGCCACATACAGAAATGAGTTTAGGAAATACTGGGTTGAAGAAAATGAAACACATTTTTGTTGCAGTCTTGATCGGCTTTTACTATTACTGGCTGCTGTGATCTCAGAGGATAATATAGTATGTAGTGTTTTCCAAATGAATTTTTCCATGGAATATAGTCTGAAATATAAACCTATATTTCACAGACTATAATCTATGAAAATAAACATCTTTCAAAAGCTTAGGGCATAATGAAACTATTTGGTGACAAGCAAATTAGAGTTTAGCTGTTTCTCTTTAAGCAGGAAAAAGAACTTCACTATTAGACAGCTTCTGGGGAGTGCTGAAGATGTGTGACAGAAACTTTTAAGAAATTAAGATAATTAACAATGCTTAGCAAATCAGAGCAGGTGAGCCAATCTTCAACTGCTTTTGCACTATGACATGAGAGCATCCATTTATGAGGTTGCCAAATAAATTCAGGCAGTATCTCTAAAAAACATTCACTTCGAATACAGACCTAGATAAATGAGCAAGTATACACAATGCTTACTACTTCTGGAGAACACCGAAATAATTTACTCTTCTGGATCTCTGGTGTTGTCCTTGTACAATGCTTTCTCTTTCTTTAGTCCTACTGTATTATGTTCATACTCCAAGACTCTACTCAAATTATGCTTTTACCACCAAGGCTGCCTACCAAAAATTTCTTTTAATTTTTGTTTATTTATTTTCATCTTATTTGGAGAGCAGAGAGAGAGACAGAGAAACAGAGAGAGATTGAGAGACAAAAAATTCACTTGTTCACTCCCCAAATGCCAACAGCAGCCAGGGCTGGGTCGAAGCTGAGCCTGGAACTCTATCTGAGTCTAAGTGGATGGCAGGAATTCAACTACTTGGGCCATCGTCCACTGCTTCCCAGGGTGTGGAATGAAAAGGAGCTTTACCAAAAACAGTGCAGGAGCTTGAACCCACGCACTCTGATATGGGATTCAGGCTCCCCAGGCAGCATCTCAGCCACTATACCAAATGTCTGCCTCTGCCCCACATCAAAACTTTCTTGACCACTCCAATCTCATCGTCTAGATCATTTAAGTAGGTTGTCATTCACTTTACTTTTACAATATAAATATTTTCTACTTTAAGTAAAAGGATACAATGAGGAAATAAACATCTTTATTTGCTTTTATTCGAGTTATTTCTCTTCCTCCACTGAGGTTTGCTATTCAAGGTAAGAACAGAAATCCAGGCAGTGTCCAACTTCTTTTTTTTCCATGCACTGTGCTGACATAAAGAATGCGCCCACTATATCACTGAAGAGGTGAATGCAGCTATGGTGTAATGGAGTAATGCTGAGATGATCTCTGAGACCAGGTTTCAAATCCCGGCTCTGTCATTTATCAGCTTTACCTCCCTCAAGTTCCATTTCCATCTTTATGGAGGAGCTACCACATTACCAACTGTGTAAGAGTTTGTTATGAGTTAAAGAAAATAATGTGACACATCTCACAGATTTTAGACAATCAACACATATTTAAATAGCTATCATTGATTTTCTTTTTTCTGTTAATTATCTCACAATATGTATTTCCTAAATACTGTGTGTTTTTTTTTTAAATCTATAGAAAGATCTTGTTGAAAAATATACAGTTACTCAAAATCTGGAACATATCTTTGTTTTCCATGAATTCAATGCCTTTATGGGTAATTAGGCTCTTAATCAAATTTGCAATACTTTCAATTAGCTCTAATCAATCAAATGCAGTACCACACACTTGCTCACTGAAAACCCCACTAATTCTTTTAAGAACCTGAAATGCATCACAATCTCCTTCCTACATTCCTATTGCATAGGTTCTATGAAATTTAGTTAGATGTGAGAAGAAAACTAATTTTTTAAAATTATGATGAATACTGCTGAAGTCTAGGGATTCAGAAAGCAAATGCATCCAAAATTAATTTGTTTTGGGGCCAGTGATGTGGCACAGTGGATTAAGCTGCTGCCTTTGACACCTGCATTCCATATCAGTTTTACTCCTGACTGCTACACCTCTGATTTAGCTTCCTGCTAATGCATTTGAGAAGGTAGTGGAAGATTATCCAAATATTGGGTCCCAAACACCCATCTGGGAGACCTGCATGTACTTTCTGGCTCTTGCCTTTGTCTTGGCCCAGCCCTAGTCATTGCAGGCATTTGGGGAGTCAATCAGTAGATGGAAGCTCGCTCTCTCTCTCTCTCTCTCTCTCTGTAGCTGCCTTTCAAATAAAATAAAAATATTTCAAAAATTTCTTAGGTTTATTGATATAAGACTAGTACACTTCTACTCTTTCTTAAATTTATTCATTTTAAAAGATGCTATTCAATTTGTAATTGATGGAATCAGGAGTTTAATCTCACGGCAAAGGAAAAACTTCAGGCTTCTGAGGAAGAAATCTTGAAGCTAGCACCTCTGCCTGAGTATCCGTTCACATCTGTCCTAAATCAGTAACTCCTTTAACTCTCCCTGCTTTATTCAATCATCCTTTATTTTAATAAATAGTTACTGGCAATGTGTTACATGACGAATCCTGGGGGTAAAACAGTAAAAGAAATACAATCCATAAACTCAAATTGTTAATAGTTAAAGAAACAGAGCTAAGTCCAGAGTCTCTGGAAGCAAAGAAAACAGAGAACTGACCCACATGTAAAAAACACCCTGAGCTGCTTTTCCAGGCTAAATCCCTCACACCATGTTACTAAGCACAGCATTCTAAATAGCAGAGACTTGGAAAATGCCTGGAAAATAAATCGATCAGCTTAAACTGACATAAAATCCAGCAAGACATTCGATTTAAAAAACTATCAAAATTCACACTACAAACAATAATTGCATTTCTATACCTGCAAAAACCAACATCTATTTGTATTCTGCAAATATTCACCAAACATGAACCAGGTATCAGTATCAACAGTGAAGTTTCCCTGTTAATATAATGTCACGTAAGGATGAGGTGATAGCCAATGGAGTAGCATCATAGGAACAAGGTGGTAGCGCCATACAAATGCAAGGGGGTGTGCTGCAGGCAGAAATCTACTTGATACATGCCCTAGTAAATTATGAGGATTTTAAATTGAATCAGTTTGTTTAGTGGGCCTACCTTCTTGCTGTACAACATAATATATTTGATTGATGATAAAAGATGAAAGAATTCTGGGGAAGGAAAATAAATTTCAACTTTTTGGCAAAAAAAAAAAAAAAGAAGACATGTTTGCAAGAAATTCAGATAATCCTTTGAAATTTTTACATGCTCATCCCAAATGGTCTCTTGATATCACCTGGAATACTCTACCCCATCCTAAGAAATACAAAGTCTTGGAAGAAATTTTTCTAATTCAATTGTTTAAAGTAGGGTGTGCACCATAGTGAAAAGCTTGGATGATTATTGCTATATTTTCATACAGAGCTAGAGTGATAGGCAACAATGCATTCTTATTTTCTTTTAAAAATGTGGGTGAAATAGTAGGTTAGTAATAAAACTAATGGAACACTGTTTTAAGACCTAAAAGGATGTTTTGCAATATGGGATTGAACTAAAATCAAACACATATAGTAGAAAATTTCAATAATATTTGCAACATTCAAAGTATAATTTATATCAAATAATCATTTCTACTTAAAGAAAATAAAGAAATATTTTGAAAAAATATGGAAGGATCCTCCATCCACTGGTTCACTTCCCAAATGGCTGAAATGGTCAGGCCTGGGCCAGGGTGAAGCCAGGAGCCAGAAACTTCTTCTGGGTCTCCCATGTGAGTGCAGGGGCCCAAACGCTTGGGCCATCTCCCACTGCCTTCCCAGATGCATGAGAAGGGAGCTGGATTGGAAGTGGAGTAGCTAGTCCTCAGATTGGTACCCATATGGGATGACAGCCCTGCAGCTTAACCTTCTGCGCCACAGCACCGGCCCCACAAATCTTAATTATTTATTTTCCATCTCATTTAGAGCATACTAACAATTTTGATTCAACAGATGTCAAAATTTCTTAATGTTTCACAAGTTTTAGGTAATACTTTTTGTATTAAAAATGAATAAATCCAACACACTTAGAAAATAACTATTTTAAAATAATTCATTCAAATTTAAAAATAAATTTCACTGAATTAAAAAAATTAAAGTAGAATTAAAACACTAAAACTCTTAGCACAAAGATTAGGTTGATACCTCAAACTTCAATTATCAAAAATCCATCATTTTCTACACTTTCATATACACATCTGCAGATCTGCAGATGATCAAGGGCGTTGGTTAAACGATTCATTTCTCTAAGTGAATCATTCTATTTGGTAAGATGTATATGTAAAAAAATTAGATTTTATTAGTAAACCTGATATGTTTAAATTTATAATGTTCTTATGTAAACAACTTTTATGATTCGCAAGGGAGATTCATTTGATGTACTTGGTGGGAGGCTGGATTTCTTAAAATGCCACATCTCCTGTGGTGACTGAGGGTCTCCTAAAAGAGATATTGTTATGAAAATAGCTCCACTAGAAATAACATAAATATAAAGTTAACGTCTTATCATTTGGATGTGGGGATTTTTGATTATTTCCTACCTTATATACCACTCAGTTTGCCTGAAACTCAGAAACTGTTAAAATCAGAAGCACCAGCTACTCTTTCCCAGAATAATAATCTGAACTGAAGCAGAATGGAAACAGCCAATATTCAATAAGAAGATTCTAGAGTAAAATATGTAGAGTGAAAAAACAACTAGTCGCTATAGAGGCTTAAGGTCTACGCTGAAAATCAATGTTCACTGCAAATATTGTTAAGGCTGAGAGGCCTTTTGAATCTGGTTACGAGGACAAGATGCTGTACTGTGGGTAAGAATTAGAGTGAGAACTGGAAGAGAGAGCTAGGGAAAGGGAGATGGGATAGAGAAGGAGGGAGTCAGTGACAGGAGACAGAGAGAAAATGATTGGTTTGGTTTGTATGCACACGTGGCCCCTCAGCAATGAATGGAGATCTAAACTTGGAATTATCAAAGATTTCAATGGACCAGGTCTGTGGGATAAAGCAGTCAGACTCCTCGACTCCAGCTCTGTGTGGCCATTAGAGTAGTGCAATTGTGTCAACTCTGCTTTTCTCCCTCCCTGACCTCAGAAGTGACTCTGACTGATTAGACCCCTGGGATTCTTGTACAATTCATGGAAGAATAAAGGAGCTCAAGTTGGCAAAATTAGACTTTCTAAGTTATGAGGAGTCTCTGGCAGTTACTTAGAAAAAATAAGCTGCTATATTCATATCTTGAGTTTATGGAGCAGTTCATGAAAGAAAGCAAAAGTGTAATGAGTGGGAGGAGATTTATCATGTAAATTTTTGAACCATTTTAATTTCTTTCCAGAGGCAACAAAGAAGGCATAAAAACATCAAGTGGTTTATTTAGGATCACAAGTGACAAAATGGTTCAGTGCTTTCTCTACTTTCCAAAGCTACTTCAAAACATAAAATTAAAATAAATTTTTCAGAAGAAGTGGATATATATCTAAAAGATAAACTTGATAGATGTATAACTTTTTCCCGAGTTTTATTAATATAATTAAAATGGTATGTTCACAAAGTACATAAGGTAATTTTCTTAAAATCTACCACTTATTCTAATATATAAGTATGTCACTAAAGTAAATGAATCTAACTGAAAAAAATTAAAATATAGTAATATATTATGTATGATTAATAATGAATGAAATTTACTATGAAATAGGAATAATTATAATATTTAATTGATTTTTTTGCTTTTTAAGACTAGAGTAAGTATTCACTCGAGGATCTTAGAAATGAATGACTCAATGTCTTTAAAATTGTTTTTCTAAATGCCCTAAATGAAAGGAGTGAGATCTCGGTGGAAAGAATGGGCCATCAAAGAAGGAGGCACCTTTCTCTGAAGGGGGAGAGAACTTCCACTTTGATTATGGCCTTGTCTAAATAAGATCAGAGTTTGAGAACTCAAGAGGCTTCCATAGCCTTGGCAGCTCATGACAAGAGCCTTGGATGATTACTGACGTCATAAATAAGAGTGTCAATTGTTAAATCAACAACAAAAATTTTAATATTAGACAACTTACTTAAATTATATCTAGAGATTTAGAATATTTAAATAGAGTGACTTTTCAATATTTACCTTTTCAGACTGAGTAATAGGATTACACATTTTCATTTCAATTTAACTTTGTAAGTGTACTCATTAAAAAGATATAGAAATGATTTGAAGTATAGCAATAGTGTCTTTTTTAAGCAAAATACACTTTGTATTTGTGGAGTCAAATAAGTTTAAGTATTTACGAGGGTGTATGGAAACGCGTTTCATTTACTTTAAGTTTGTCCGTCTAACAATGTTGCCGGTTCAGAAAGCACAGTCTTAAGAGAATGGAAATTGCTGCTACTTTTAAAAAAGGTTTATACAGCTTTGACCTATCTTGATGGACTGAAGGGATGGTGATGAAAACTGTAATCTTAATAAATCTCCCACAGCTAGAGGTTTAAAACTCATACTGTTTCAAATTAGTGAGGACAGCAATATTTATTTGCTGCTGAATTCCAGTCAGCATGGCATTTCAGCAGGAAACACTTTATAAGACTTAAACTTATGAGTAGCAAAGTTGAAAACTCATGTGAAAGAAAAGGAACAGAAATTAAACACAGTCAGTGATTCACTCCAAATCAAAAAGGAAATAAACCAAATTTTATCATTTCTTTCTCTTTGACTTTCCTCACTACTGTTGGCTTTTACTGCAAATGTAGCAATGGATCCTGGCATTAATTCAGGACTTTATGATGTTCTAAGGGCTTTGAAATGCATAATCTCATTGTACTAACACAGTGATGGGGGAAAATACTGTCTTCTGCTATAGAAGAGATAACTGATAATATAGTCAGCTGTTTAAAAATACATATTATGTTTACACTTGTATGTTAGATGTGATAAGAAATTTTATTAGATAACATTGCCAGAGCATTGGACCTCTATCAAGAGTTCATTTTGGTCTGAAGCTGAGATGTACCACAAGGTCAGTCACAACAGATTGTGAGAAGGAGGAATAAAGGTAACAAGGTTGCATTGAATCTAGGGAGAATGTCATTGAGCATCATTTTCTGCAACCACTTTCTGCTTTCAATGTCTTATCAAGACAGAAAACCACACTTGGTTTTCCCCCAATCTGATGGCTTCTTGTATTCTTATTGTTTTTTATTCTGCATCATTTTCTTCCCCAGTTAAGAACATCCCAAAAGCAATTTTCAAATTCTTCAAAACCATTTGTGACTTTATTCAGCTCCAAGGATTATAATACTATCCCATGAATATGACTCTTAAACTTATACCTTTAATGCTATCATTCCCTGACTTCTAACTTCAAATTTATTAAATAACTCAAACTTGATTTATCAAAATTGGTTTATGATTCTCTACCCAAACACTCTCTTTTATTTCTAAATAAACAGCATCACCATTACTATGTTGCTCAGAAAACAAACTGTAGAAACATCCTTGATTTCCCTTTCTCTCATGCCTAACAGTTTATCCACAAGAAAACACTGTTGGTCTTGCTTTGAAAATAGGTTCCGCCAGCGCCGTGGCTCACTAGGCTAATCCTCTGCCTTGCGGCGCTGGCACACCAGGTTCTAGTCCCGGTTGGGGCGCCGGATTCTGTCCCAGTTGCCCCTCTTCCAGGCCAGCTCTCTGCTGTGGCCCGGGAGTGCAGTGGAGGATGGCCCAAGTGCTCGGGCCCCATGGGAGACCAGGATAAGTACCTGGCTCCTGCCATTGAATCAGTGCGGTGTGCCGGCTGCAGCATGCCAGCCGCGGTGGCCATTGGAGGGTGAACCAACGGCAAAGCAAGACCTTTCTCTCTGTCTCTCTCTCTCACTGTCCACTCTGCCTGTCAAAAATTAAAAAAAAAAAAAAAAAAGAAAACAGAAAAAAAAGAAAATAGGGTCCAAGTTTCACTATCTTTATGATAATACTACATCCCAACTCTCACCACATGAACCTTCTGCCTGGTCTCTCTGCTTCTATCTTTTTTTTTATTAGAAAGGTAGGGTTAGACAGTGAGAGAGAGAAAGACAGGGAGAAAGGTCTTCCTAACATTGGTTCACTCCCCAAATGGCCGCTACAGCCAAGGCTGCACCAGTCCGAAGCCAGGAGCCAGGTGCTTCTTCCTGGTCTCCCATGAGGGTGCAGGGGCCCAAGCCCTTGGGCCATCCTCCACTGCCTTCCCAGGGCCACAAGAGAGAGCTAGGCTGGAAGGGGAGCAGCCAGGACTAGAACCTGGCACCCATATGGGATGATGGCTCTGCAGGCAGAAGATTAACCAAGTGAGCCATGGCATCGGCCCCTCTGCTTCTATCTTTAAACCCTATAGACTGTGGTTCACAAAGCAACCAGATAAATTTTATCAAAATGTGAATCACATTAAGGTATAATCTAGTTAAAGCTTCATTTTTCCCCATATATTTATCGTAGGATATAGAGTCCTTATATTATTTGCAGGCCATTTTTCCAATGCCGTATCTAAAGCTATACCACTTATCAAGATGATTTCCTTGTCATCTTGAATATACCAAACACAAGGCCACGTCAGGGCTTTTGTACTTCAAGTCCTTTTTGCCTAGAATCTCCTCTACTCGTACAACTTCATTTATTTGCTCATTTATTTATTGTACTCTTCCTTTCTCTAGTGCAAACTCTGTTACAGCAGGATTTTTCCCTCTTGTTTGCTGTCCTATCTCTAGCATTTAGAACCATGTCTAGTTGAGCGTGGACTAAAGGCAAGGAGGCAGAGGGCAGTTAATAAAGTGAAGCAAAGGTGAAAGAAACGAGGAGAGAAGAAAAGATGATAGTAATGAGTAGAAGAGCAGAACTCTAGCCTTCAATTATGCAAGTGACAATGGGGCATGTTGCTGTTCCAGTAATGTACAAATCATGGCCAGAACATCAAAGGCAGATCACTTAATTGATTCAGTGTTTGGAAACTGGAACATCTTTCAGTAAAACAGAAGCCAGCTAGAGTATTATTAGTTATATTACAAGGAAAGGTATTACTATTGGGTCTACATGTTGAGTAGAGAGTATAAATTTAAGGAGGTATCTTTGGGTGATATTTCCTTAACATTCTAAGCAAACCAGATAATAACTAGACAATAGGGAAATTCTATTTAAAAATTACAATGATAATAAAAATCATAATAATGCTATTAATTATAGTGACATGTTACCATACTCAAGATGGCAGAATACTTTATCAAATTATTTAAAATTCAGTAATTATTATTGTGTGATAAAATTAGAGCCCTGCAGTTGTTATCAAAACAGCATGGTACTGGTACAGAAACAGATGGATAGACCAATGGAACAGAATAGAAACACCAGAAATCAATCCAAACATCTACAGCCAACTTATATTTTATAAGGATCCAAAACCAATCCCTGGAGTAAGGACAGTCTATTCAATAAATGGTGCTGGGAAAATTGGATTTCCACGTGCAGAATCATGAAGCAAGACTTCTACCTTTCACCTTACACAAAAATTCACTCAACATGGATTAAAGACTTAAACCTACAACCCGTCACCATCAAATTATTAGAGAGCATTGGAGAAACCCTGCAAGATATAGGAAGATATGGGTACCAGCAAAGACTTCTTGGAAAACACCCCAGAAGCACAGGCAGTCAAAGTCAAAATTAACATTTGGGATTGCATCAAATTGAGAAGTTTCTGTACTGCAAAAGAAACAGTCAGAAGAGTGAAGAGACAACCGACAGAATGTGAAAAAATATTTGCAAACTATGCAACTGATAGAGGGTTGATAACCAAAATCTACAAAGAAATCAAGAAACTCCACAACATCAAAACAAACAACCCACTGGGCCAAGGACCTCAGTAGACATTTTTCAAAAGAGGAAATCCAAATGGCCAACAGGCACATGAAGAGATGTTCAAGATCACTAGCAATCAGGGAAATGCAAATCAAAACCACAATGAGGTTTCACCTTACCCTGGTTAGAATGGCTCACATTCAGAAATCCACCAACAATAGATGCTGGAGAGGATGTGGGGAAAAAGAGACACTAACCCACTGTTGGTGGGAATGCAAACTGGTAAAGCCACTATGGAAGTTAGTCTGGAGATTCCTCAGAAACCTGAAGATAACCCTACCATTCGACCCAGCCATCCCACTCCTTGGAATTTACCCAAAGGAAATGAAATTGGCAAAGAAAAAAGCAGTCTGCACATTAATGTTTATTGCAGCTCAATTCACAATAGCTAGGCCCTGGAACCAACCCAAATGCCCATCAACAGTAGACTGGATACAGAAATTATGGGGCATGTACTCTATAGAATACTATACAGCAGTCAAAAACAATGAAACCCAGTCATTTGCAACAAGATGGAAGAATCTGGAAAAGATTATGCTGAGTGAATTAAGCCAGTCCCAAAGGGACAAATATCATATGTTCTCCCTGATTGGTGACAACTAACTGAGCACCAAAGGGGAAACCTTTTGAAGTGAAATGGGCACTATGAGAAACAGTGACTTGATCAGCCCTTGCCCTGACTGTTGATGTACAATGTACTACTTTATCTCTTTTAGTATTTTTTTTGTTCTAGTACTATTGGTTGAACTCTGTAATTAACACACAATTATTCTTAGGTGTTTAAATTTTAACTGAAAAGTGATCCCTGTTAAATATAAGAGTGGGAATAAGAGAGGGAGGAGATGTACAATTTGGGACATGCTCAATCGGACTTGCCCCAAATGGTGGAGTTAGAAACGTGCCAGGGGATTCCAATACAATCCCATCAAGGTGGCATGTACCAATGCCATCTCACTAGTCCAAGTGATCAATTTCAGTTCACAATTGATCACACTGATAGGTCTAAGAGTCAAAGGGATCACACAAGCAAGACTAGTGTCTGCTAATACTAACTGATAGAATCAAAAAGGGAGAGAACAATCCAACATGGGAAGCGGGATACACAGCAGACTCATAGAATGGCAGATGTCCTAAATAGCACTCTGGCCTCAGAATCAGCCCTTAAGGCATTCAGATATGACTGAATAGCCCATGAGAGTATTTTAGGCATGGAAACCAAGACACTCTGAAAAAAAAAAAAGACCTAAATGAAAGATCTCTGCAACTGAGATCCCAGTGGAAAGAACGGGGCCATCAAAGGAGGAACCTTTCTCTGAAGGGAGGAAAGAACTTCCACTTTGACTACGACCTTGTCTAAATATGATCAGAGTCGGTGAACTCAAAAGGCGTCCATAGCCTTGGCAACTCATGACTAGAGCCTAGGGAGATTATTGACACCATAAACAAGAGTGTCAAACTGTTAAGTCAACAACAGGAGTCACTGTGTACTTACTCCTCATGTGGGATCTGTCCTTAATGTGTTGTCCAATGTGAAGTAATGCTATAACTAGTACTGAAACAGTATTTTACACTTTATGTTCTGTGTGGGTGCAAACTGATGAAATCTTTACTTAATATATACTAAATTGATATTCTGTATATAAAGATAGTTGAAAATGAATCTTGATGTGAATGGGATGGGAGAGGGAGCAGAAGATTGGAGGGGTGCGAGTGGGAGGGAAATTATGGGGTGAAAAAGCCATTGTAATCCATAAACTGTACTTTGGAAATTTTTATTTACTAAATAAAAAAATTAGAGCCCTGATATCATCGAGCTTACATTCTAATAGGAAAGAGTGATATTAATTTAAACAGATTAAATAAGTTTAGCTAACAGGCAATTGCTACAAAAATGACCTTGTATGGAGTACTTTGAATGACGGATCAGAGAATGTGCCATCATTCATGAAATGAAAGAGGATAAATGCAGTCTCTTGGATAAGGACCAGAGTAGTATGTTTCAGAGTCAGAGGTCAATAAGCAAGAAAACAAGGCATAGGACTGGAGTCAGGAATACAATGTGGACACTGGCTTCATAATGGAGTCCTCCAGCCATGATCAGGAGGTTGGCTTCTGTACTAACTGAAGTGGGAATCCTTTGGAATATGCTAAACACTGTCTGATAAAAATAATCTAAACAAATCAAATCATCTTAATAGACCTTTGTATAAGAGTATTAAATTTTATAGTGCACCAAGAAAAATATAGAGAGAGATATAAGTTATATACCTAGTCTAAGATCACAGAGTTCATCAGTGGTAGAGGCAAGATTCAAGTAACAATTTCCTCAACTTAAAAAGCAATACTTTTTGCATTATAGTATTTTAAAAGAAGAAAATATTTTCATTCTCCTGAGTGAACTCAGTGAGGATAAAGGAATGGCTTTGGAGTAGATGAATATGATCGAATATAGGAATGAAACTGGATTTATAACAAGAATTTTTAGGTCTAATTCAGAGGGTGTTTTTTCTTTTGTCCACAATAGCATCCATTTCTCTTCATTACTCCAACTGTTATTTCTTTTTTTTTAACTTTTATTTAGTAAATATAAATTTCCAAAGTACAGTTTATGGATTACAATGGCTTTTTCACCCCAATAACTTCCCTCCCTCCTGCAACCCTCCCATCTTCCGCTCCCTCTCCCATTCCATTCGCATCAAGATTCATTTTCAACTATCTTTATATACAGAATATCAATTTAGTATATATTAAGTAAAGATTTCATCAGTTTGCACCCACACAGAGCATAAAGTGTAAAATACTGTTTCAGTACTAGTTATAGCATTACTTCACATTGGACAACACATTAAGGACAGATCCCACATGAGGAGTAAGTGCACAGTGACTCCTGTTGTTGACTTAACAATTTGACACTCTTGTTTATGGCGTCAGTAATCTCCCTAGGCTCTAGTCATGAGTTGCCAAGGCTATGGAAGCCTTTGAGTTTGTCGACTTCGATCTTATTCTGACAGGTTCATAGTCAAAGTGGAATTTCTCTCCTCCCTTCAGAGAAAGGTACCTCTTTCTTTGTCCATCTGTTATTTCTTAATGGTCTTTTCTTGAATATTCTAGACAGACAAAATTTGACACCTGCAAAATAAAAACATGAAGCTTGAGTGCTTAAGAAGAAAGACTAAATTATCCATGAAGCTAAAAATCCCTTTTGGTTCTATGTATCATGTTGATCACTAAAGTCAAATAGCCCAGAACAGAGCTCTTGATTATCACTGAATTAAAAAACATGATCCTCATCTCACAATCCAAAGTCACCATCCTAACACATTAATGACATTGATGTATGGTCCCAGATTTCCCTTATTTCCAAAATTCCTCTATCCACCCTTTTGAAATATTCTGTCCAAATCTTCATAATCACTCCATAGCCACCTAAATCTAAGTCACTGTCAATTTTCTATGCTACTGGAAGAGCTTTACTAAGCCACACTGCTTTCCTTTTTGATATTTAAAAGTCTTTTTTTTAATATGCAGCTGAGTTAATTTGAAATCTTCTGAAAATTTTCTGAAAACAGAAAGAATTAGCCCCAGTGCACAGGATCTGGTGTGTCACAACTGCTAACATTCTACTGAATAAGATAGACTCCAAGCCTAAAATCAGATTGAAAAGGCACATAGAACATACAAAATGAGGCCGGCGCCGCGGCTCACTAGGCTAATCCTCCGCCTAGCGGCGCCGGCACACCGGGTTCTAGTCCCGGTCGGGGCGCCGGATTCTGTCCCGGTTGCCCCTCTTCCAGGCCAGCTCTCTGCTGTGGCCAGGGAGTGCAGTGGAGGATGGCTCAGGTGCTTGGGCCCTGCACCCCCATGGGAGACCAGGAAAAAGCACCTGGCTCCTGGCTCCTGCCATCGGATCAGCGCGGTGCGCCGGCCGCAGCGCGCCAGCCGCGGCGGCCATTGGAGGGTGAACCAATGGCAAAAAAAAGGAAGACCTTTCTCTCTGTCTCTCTCTCTCACTGTCCACTCTGCCTGTCAAAAAAAAAAAAAAAAAAAAAAACGTACAAAATGAGTCAAGCATCCCCATGCAGCATGAATTTGTGGCCGAATTTACAGTTCATTATAACCTTAGAATATGAAAATCTCTTTATTTGGGGTTTCTCTATATGACTCTAACTCTGCTGCAACTTCCAATTTATTGCATGTTATTTTTCTTCTCTGATAGAAGGGTGCATATAGGTCTTTCTTGGATTCCCCCCAACATATGTTTTTTTACATGCTAAGTCTTGTTTGCTAAATCAGAGACTGAGAGTCAAATCAAGTCCACTACTTGATTTTGTAAACAAGGTTATGTTGGGACACAGCAACAACCTTTCCTTGTGTGTGTATGTGTTTAAAATTTATTTATTCATTTGAAAGGCAGTGTTACAGAGAGAGACAGAGACAGAGAGAGAAAGGGAGAGAGATCTTCCATCCACTGATTAATTCCCTAAATAGCCATAACAGCCAAGGATGGGCCAGGTCAAAGCCAAGAGCCTGGAACTCCATCTGGATCTCTCATATGGGTGCAGGGCCCAATGACAGACCATCTTCCTCTGCTTTCCCAGGCACTAGCAGAGAGCTGGACTGGATATGGAGCAGTGGGGAATCAAACTATTGCCCATACAGGATGCCAGCATTGCAGTCCATGACTTAATCCACTGCACTACAGCTCTGGCCCCATTTATATTATATATATATTATATATAATATTATTATATTATATTATATTATAATTATACCATATGTAATCATATATATTATATATATAATTGATGACTAATTTTGTGTTACAACAAAGTTGAGTAGTCATGACAGAGACTATGTAGGCTACAAAATATAAACTATTCCTGGTCTGACTCTTCTTTGAAATAGTTTGCCAACTCTTGTGCTGGCTAGTCTCTCCTTGGATTGCTTAATCCCTTCAGCTTCACATGGTTTTTCCTTCATGACACTCTGTTTTCTTACAAACTGTATTACCTTCTACAAATTTCTTTGAATAGGTAATACAAAACAATCCACTTTCCTATTACCTAAATTTATACCACTCCATAGGATAACAATCTGTTATTTTAACATTTTAATTATTCATTTATTTACCAATTAACTCTTCTTACTGGAATGTTCTCTGACAGGATATATTTGTCAGTCTTTGTAACTTTTTTTTTTTTTTGACAGGCAGAGTGGACAGTGAGAGAGAGAGACAGAGAGAAAGGTCTTGCTTTGCCGTTGGTTCACCCTCCAATGGCCACCATGGCCGGCGCGCTGCGGCAGGCGCACTGTGCCTATCCGAAGGCAGGAGCCAGGTGCTTATCCTGGTCTCCCAAGGGGTGCAGGGCCCAAGCAATTGGGCCATCCTCCACTGCACTCCCGGGCCACAGCAGAGAGCTGGCCTGGAAGAGGGACAACCAGGACAGAATCCGGCGCCCCGACCGGGACTAGAATCCAGTGTGCCAGCGCCGCTAGGCGGAGGATTAGCCTAGTGAGCCACGGCGCCAGCTAGTCTTTGTAACTTTTTAAAATAATACTTGACACATAGGAGATTCCTAACAAATATCTGCTGAATAAATGGATAAATAGAAGAAAAGAGACAGTTCTCTGAAAATAAATGTATTGTATTTAGCTGACTTCTAAGAGTATGTATTAAGAAGCAGACTTGAAGACAATACAATTAAGTGCTTAAATGAATAATTAACTGAACAAAATTGTTAAATGAGAAACTAAGTAAATGACCCAATCCCCAAATAATAGAAGCCTCCATAAATTTAACACCATAATTAAGTTGTAAATGTTCTCTAATGCAACCTAAAATGTTTGGTTAAAGTCCATTTCAGCCAGTCAAAACATGCTAAGGTAGTAAGACTAGAGTACAGATTCAGTGACTCTTCAGCCAAATTGGATGTGAAATCCCGTAGATATACAGAATGAATCTGTAACTCAACAGCTGACCCAGTTGCCTTAGCTTCACAGGCATTGACAAAATGTCAAAGTGACAGAAAAATCATCTTGGCTTTCTCATCAGCCCTGAGCTGTCATGCATTTAAGCCATTTAATTGTTACAACTGATAGGCAATGGGATAAAATCATTGACTCAAAACAGTAGATGTTGGCTAAAGAAAGTAATCCAGAAAAATGACTCACAGTTTTTCTACTTTAAAAGGTTAGTTTGTGAACGAAATGACTCATTCATTCATGTATTTATTCACTCACTTTTTTGTGTACTCATTAAAGCTAAGGTTACACATGTAAAAGAACTCTTACTTTCAAGGCAAAGTTGAATCACAAATTGCTTATCAACAGCTTAGTATTGTATTCTCTGTCTGCTGTATATTTCTATGCATCTGCAGGACAATTATTTGTCTTATTTGCTTGGTATAAAATATGTGTGCCAGAGCTGGGAGGAAGCTAAAACAAATAAAAAGTCTTGCCTTTTGGGTAAAATTTCCAGGCATATAGTGATGCAAAGCATGTCAAGATATTTTCTTCAAAATAAAAGATAAGATGCTATAATTTCCAACACTACTGAATACGAGGATCAAGGTTTGATATACTTCAGATATATGCCACATTTTACTGTGCTCACTCAACTGTGACACTCTAAGAAGCAAGGGAAAACCCTAAAGCACATTCAACAGCAGTACAAGTTGATTTTCCACTTAGACTTTATAACCAAGAAATTCATGGGTGGTCAAAGTGTCTCCAACACATAAGGATCTTTCTGTTAGACCACAATCGATGTATCATGAGCAAATTCCCTCTTCTGGAGGTAATTTTTCTGCAATAAATTTTTAAATAGCATCTAGCATACTGCAGTGTTCTAGTTATGGCTGAATGATTGCTTTAGAGACATAAATCAACTATAGAAACTAACTGCCCATGAATGGAGAGTTATCTGATCCTTCAAACTATAGATTTGGTCATGCCAACTAAACTCCATTATTAGAGTAGAAATGGTATATTTGGTATATTTTATGGCAGATTTCAATGAATTCTGACGGAGAATGTAAGTTGTATGAGGCTTAGTTGCAACTTGTAAACCAGGAAAAAGGTTACTTTCGCTCTTTGAATTCATAACTCATGTGAACTTAAGAGTGCCTTATGATAAATTGAATACCAAAATTAAAGAAAATGACTGACTAAAATATAGACAATACTGTGGCATTCTGCAAAATAGTCTACTTCGATTCCACAGTCTTACATTGGAGTAGAAAAATCAGTAGAAAAACTTCAAGCAGCACAATTATTGATCTTTGAAAGGAGAAACAATGAAAGGTCAGTTTCCATTTTGGTTCATGATTAACGTTTGCGTTTTCAAAGAATTAGTAAGAACAAGATGGGATACTAATGACATGAAGCACTGGGAAAGATGTATATAAGTCACTATTTCTAAATGGAACTGGGGTAGGGGATCTTTTATCCTAGTCTAATTCCCTAGAAAAGCCATCCCAGAATTGGGGTAGAAACTATGGTCAAGAGATAAGTAACTAAATAGTAACAAAATCTGTAATAGCTCACAATTTTCCAGAATATAGTTTTAGGATGTTCGTATATATAACTACAACCAGTTGAGATGTGTACTAATATAAAATGGACAGAAGATAGAAAGTAAAAGAAGTAACTATTAAACAACAACTATTAAACCATGATCATTGGCAAAAGTGAGCCAAGAGTGGACATGCATATTCTTCTTATTGACTTGATACATTATATATATATACATAATATATATACACATTGATCATTTTTCCTGTATTATTCCTTTTTCTTCATTAAAGCGATTTTTGTTCATTGTGTTTAAATTTATAACCATAACCTACAACTAAACTATAATTTCATTTATTTGTAACTTTAATAGGTTATTACAGGTTATTATGAGAGATTGTGTTAGCATGAGAGATTGTGTTTGAGCAAAGAAATGACCTTCTACAAGAATAGAGATTTTGGGGTAAATACATGAGCCCTCTTCAGAATAAGATGCGTTTCATCAAATGAATTGGAAGAATGGCATTGCCATTGCTGTTTGTAAGTTTAATGAGGTAGAAAGAAATGCTTGTGTTAATGTATGGGTGGAATGTACCACATTATTTATTACCAAATCAGTATATCCTCTCACATTAATCTCGTCATTCTAGAGAGAATGTGGCACTTATATTTTCTGTAACTTCTATTAGTATTATCCAAGTTATTCAATGAAGGATACATTAGCAAAATATGGAAGATAGAAGGGGGAAACCATGATTCTGTGGTTGCAGTTGAGAGAAGATGGACTCAGGCAAGTGCTGTGAATCTTCCCAGTACTGTCAAATCTGAGACCTGTAAGAAAAACTTCCATGTGAGCCTGACACTTATGGTCTTCACTGAAAACTCCCAAGCTCCTGATGCTGTAGAACAGTCAGTGTAGATCATATCCAGATTTTTGCTATGTAGCTGGCACTTCCTGTTTCTATGATTCTGACTCTAACAGTGATTTCCTTGGATTTTTCTCATTTGATAAGATACAAATATATTGTGTTTGTATTTGAAATAATAAGATTGGCTCTGGATGAACTAGACTGATACTACAGTCTGAGGTTTGTAATAGAGACAAAAATTATGATAATCTGTTATAAAAATTATCATGGGAGGTTTGGGGGAGTAAGCCACAACAATACACAAGTTGCACTTTGTAAATTCACATTTATTAAATAAAAAAACTATATAACAAAAAAATCATCATCTAAAAGAAAACTGCAATGAAACTATGGAAGCATCATAAAAAGTTCCTCAGTCTATCCAGAAACATTTTACATGTCCAATAATAGTAGTTGAATGAATGGGTGGGCAGTGAATGTACATACGAATTTGTCTAGATGGATAACTTGGGGTTATCTGGAGAATCAAGGATTGAAAATATGAGACTATAATACGTATTAGAAATTGGCTCATCAATGTCTATTTGAAATGTTTTCAAATGTGACATGTTTGGGAAGCAAAGTATCGTAATTCAAACTCTCTTTCAGGTCTGGTTTTATAAGATATTAGGTTCTGCCTGTCACTTTCTCAATGCATCATTTTACCATTGGATTGCATGGAGAGAGAATCAGAACTTGGAAATGTCACATGGCCCAGATTAAATTAGAAGTTTGTTGGCCTCCCATTCGTTTCATGGAGCAGAAGTAATAGCTTCATTTGTTTGACCAGATCCCTGGAAAAATCTGAAGAATATCTCTAAAGATCATCCTAGCACCTGTTTATTCAGCCTTTCCTGGAATTTGTTATTATTATTATCTTTAAGAAAATGTCATATTGCTTAGTGGTAGTGGATGATGTTTTATCCAAATACTAATTCTTAACAAAACTCATGGTCTCCACACTGAAGAAATAACAGAAATGAGAACCATGGGCCCAAGAACATGATGTACGGAAATTCTCTACAGCAGAAGTGCAGACAGCACATGGAGGAAAGGCATCAGATAAGGCTGGTAAATTTGGTTACCAGATTATAAATCACAAGAATAACATCATTGGGAGCTGGAGCTGTGGCAGAGAAGATAAAGTTTCCCTGAGGCTCCAGTAACCCAAATGCGTTCAAGTCCCAGTTGTTCCACTTCTGATCCAGCTCCCTGCTAATGTACCTGGGAAAGCAGAGAAGAATGGCCCAGATGCTTGGGCCCTGGCACCCAGGTGGGAGACCTGGAAGAAGCTCCTGGCTCTTAGCTTCTGACTGGCCTAGCTTTGGCCATTGCAGCCATTTGGAGAGTGAACCAATAGATGGAAGATCTCTCTCTGTATCTTTCTGTGTCTCTCTTCATCTCTGTGTCTCTGTGTGCAACTCTTCCTTTCAAATACAAAAAAAAAAAAAAAGAAAGAAAAGAATAACATCAGTGTATTAGTAGCACTAAAATTACACTATCACTGAATAGTTAACAACATATTTTGTATTTCTAAAATGTATTTTCGGAGTTTTTCCTCTCCGGTCTCTAGCCAGGGTATTAAATACACAATACTTTGACTTCTATGTGGTTTGACCTCCAAAGCTTCATGTGTTGAAGGCTTTTTCCTTAGTGAGTCAATACTGCAGTGGAAGAACCTTTAAGACAGGGATCAAGAAACGCTCCTTAGGTCACTGAGGGCCTTGCCCTAGGAAGGGATTAAGGTGGTTCTTTTTATTTTTTTTAAAGCTTTATTTATTTATTTGTAAAGTGAAGTTACATAGAGGGAGGAGCAGAGACAGAGAGGAATAGGTCTTCTATTCACTGCTTCACTCCCCCACTGGCCGCAACAGCCAGGCCATGGTGGATCCAAAGCAAGAGCTTTATCCAGGTCTCCCATGTCGGGGCAGGGGCCTGAGCACTTGGGCCATCTTCCACTGCTTTCCCAGGCACTGTAGCAGGGAGCTGAATCAGAAGTAGAGCAGCAGAGACTTGAACAAGCTCCCATATAGAATGACAATACTGTATTAAGCTGCAGCTTAATCTGCCAAACCACAGCACAGGCCCCATAAGGTTGTTTCTGTGGGATCTCTTAGTTAGTTACCATAAGAGGTTTGCTGTAACAGGAACAAACTGGGCCCCTTCCCCTAACTCTGACTTCATGTCTTGCAGAGATCTGTTGGTCTGCATGCAGTCCCATCATTATGATGGTTTCCACTGTTAGGCCCTCATTGGAGGACAAATCAATAGTCCAATCCGGATTTTCAGCTTTTAAAAATGTGACTAAAATAAACTCCTTTTCTTTGTAAGCATTTTGTTTCAGGCATTTTGCTATAGTACTGAAAACAGATTAATATTCCATTTATTATAGGAAATAAGAACACAAACATAAGTGCCCATTAAATGTCAGCACTTACTAATTACTCATATTATTTTTCCCAAAGATCCAAGTATCCTTTAGTTTAAGTTAAAACCTTAGTTCTGAGATCAGTTTCAACCTATCAGACTTTTACTACCTTATGCCCCAAATCTATTGAGTTGCAAGATCTGCAATACCAAGATAAATGAAGACTACTCTGTTAATATATATTATCCTGTTTTACTAACTCAATAGTTAGTATTTTGCTTGCGTTATAGTATGTTATCAATAACAGTTGGTAAGTGAATTATTTAGACATCTTCCTCAAATATTTTGAATAAGCAAATTTAATCTTCCCATGAAAATTCTAGGTAAAATATTGTCAGTGATGCATCTGTCCTATTATGTGTGCTGCTGCCCAATTTTTCACTGTCTCTAGGGTCTCAGACAGTATTTTGCAAGAAGACAATGTCTGTGTATAAAGTGCAAGAGTGGTTCAGTTATGAAGTCTAGTACAAGAGAATAGCATAAGAGGCATTAACATAAATTAACATTGGTTATGATTGGCCAGAACTAGAATGTATAATTATTTACTTGTTAAAAAAAGGTCATTTTTTTTTTTTTTTGACAGAGTGTCTTGGCTTTCCACGCCTGAAATACTCTCATGGGCTTTTCAGCCGGTTCCGCATGCCTTAAGGGCTGATTCTGAGGCCAGAGTGTTGTTTAGTGCATCTGCCATTCTATGAGTCTGCTGTGTATCTCGCTTCTCATGTTGGATGGTTCTCTCCCTTGAGATACCAGTGAAAAGAACAGGTCATCAAAGAAGGAGGTACCTTTCTCTGAAGGGAGGAGAGAACTTCCACTTTGACTACAACCTTGTCTAAATATGATCAGAGTCGGTGAACTCAAAAGGCTTCCATAGCCTTGGCAACTCATGACAAGAGCCTAGGGTGATTACTGATGCCATAAACAAGAGTGTCAATTTGTTAAGTCAACAACAGGAGTCACTGTGCACTTACTCCTCATGTAGGATCTCAGTCCTTAATGTGGTGTACATTGTGATAATGTTATAACTAGTACACAAACAGTATTTTTCACTTTGTGTTTCTATGTGGGGGCAAACTTTTGAAATCCTTACTTAATATATGCTAAACTGATCTTCTGCATATAAAGAGAATTGAAAATGAATCTTGATGTGAATGGAAGGGGAGAGGGAGCAAGAAAGGGGAGGGTTGCCGGTGGGAGGGACGTTATGGGGGGGAAGCCATTGTAATCCATAAGCTGTAATTTGGAAATTTATATTCATTAAATAAAAGTTTAAAAAAAGTGTTCTTTCAGAAAATCAATTTTAGCTAAACAAGACATATGGTATTTGTCAATATCTCTTTATCTATCTACCTATCTTTCTATCTACCCATCTATCTATCTACCTACCTATCATCTATTTTTCTGTTGATGGGGGAAACTATTTAGGGAATACTGTATATTTTATAAAACATCATTCAGTGTTTTTTTAAAAAAATTTATTTATTTATTTGAAAGGTAGAGTTACAGAGTATACAAAGTGAAAGAGCCAGAGAGAGAGAGAGAGAAAGAGAGAATATTCCATCTACTGGTTCAGCCTCCATATGGCCACAACAGCCAGGACTGGATCGGGCAGAAGTAAGTATGGAATTCCCTCTGAATATCCCACATGGGTGGCAGAGCCCCAAGCACTTTGTCCATCTTCTACTGCTTTCCTAGGTGCGTTAGCAGGGAGCTGGATCAGAAGTGAAAAAGCTGGGACTTGAACCAGAGTCCATATAGGATGCTGGCACTGTAGGCAGAAGCTTAAATTTCTACATCACAACACCAGTCTGTATTCAGAGCTTTTTAAACTAGTTCCTTACCGGAATTACTCAGTTACTAGAACTACACAGAACCTTTATCTCTTGACTGAAAAGAAAAATTTAAATTTCAGTACTTGCTAAGTTGCAGAACATCCTAATATTAACCCTAAAATCTGAAATAGAGCTAGATTTTCTCTTTGACTAATTTTAAATGTAACTCAAAACTCTAGAATAAAATTCTTTTCTTTATATTATCTTAGTTTTTCATAAAAAAACCTGGCATTTAAATAGCATAGTATTTTCTAGATATATAATTATTAGAGTAATTTTCCTTACCATGCTTATTAATCTTTTATCTTTAGTAACCAAATACTAAAGTCCAACAATTTCTACTGAAAATAAAGTAAGCTTCACTAAAAGTTGAAGCACCTGTTCACAATTTATATTTATTAAATACTTAAAGAACATTGTGATCAACCTATTTAATTTTCCCTGGCGCTTCTAATGAGTCAAATTCTTTATATTACATGGCTCACGGAAATTATTGAGAATAATTCAAAATGGCATGTACAGAGCAGAGATTTGAAACTTTAGGAATGATTCAATTCAAAGGACATAGAAACTATTGTCTCAGCCAATGAGCCACTTACAATTATGTAGCATTATCAGTGGAAAATCAGCCAAGATATTCATTACATATTTCTCATTACCAAAGATCACATAAAGAGGCTGTATACTACTTCCCCAATCCCTAAATACAAAGCTGGTTTATAATATTTCTATATTTTTTGTATTTGAGTTTGGTTTGTGATTGGGTTATGATTGATTTCATTTGAAGATAAAGTATTCCTCAAGTGTTTCAGTATTCATTCAAAATATAATGGAAGGCTTTTGGTCAACGTATTATATATGAAAAGAAATATTAATAAAATTTATCTTTTGATTCTCATGGTTCCAAGAAGTGATTCACTCATTGAGATTGTTTAGAAAGTTGGTTAGATAGTATAAGACAAGGACTCTTGTCTTATAGGGGCACTGATGCACCAAAAATTCATTCTCTCCTCTGAATTAATCAGACAACTGGTAAGAAAAGAACTTCACAAACTTTGGAAAATCATTTAAAAGATAATTTCACTAGATATTCATGTCAAGAACTTCATACAGATTGTCATGAGTATTTTCATTCCTGTGCTCATTTATAAGCATTCTATTCCTTAAAAGTAGAATAATTGCAATTACTATCTCATGCATACCGCACTCTCATCAAATTTCTCTTGTACTGTTTGAATCAACCAAATGTCTTCATTGACATGATAGGCTCTACCAATCTAAAGTTTACTCCTTTTCTGAACATCAATTTCAAAGTCTTGCTTGTTTCTGATGCTAGATTTTCTTCTATTACTCTTTTTTTAGTGACTTTCATTTTTTAACTTTTATTTAATAAATATAAATTTCCAAGGTACAGCTTTTGGATTACGGTGGCTTTTCTCCCCCATAACTTCCCTCCCACCCGCAACCCTCCCATCTCCCACTCCCTCTCCCATTCCATTCACATCAAGATTCATTTTCAATTATCTTAATATACAGAAGATCAATTTAGTATATATTAAGTAGAGATTTCAACAGTTTGCACCCACATAGAAACACAAAGTATAAGGTACTGTTTGAATACTAATTATTTTCTATTACTCTTGAGGAATTGTTTCTTTTCCTTAATCAGGAAACACTCCCAACCATTCTTTGAATTCCAGATTTGTTTTATTCACCTACCTGTCTATTCATCTATCTATTAATCTATGTAATCATATATATGTGTGTATATATAATTTTATAATAGGCTTCACTTTCTACTTTTCCTCCCTTTGTTTTCTGCATTTAAATACACTTAAAAATTAATTGGAAAAGTATTTGCCCCTCTTTATAGCCAGGCATCTTCTCTTATTCACAATTACATTTGTTTTTAGGATACAAAACCCAAATATAAATGGTTTAGCAGACAGAAATATATTTCTATCTTTTAAGATGGAATCAGAAGCTTAACAGTCAAAAAATCTATGAAGTTATTAAGAATCCAGGTCCTGGGCCAGCACCGTGGCTCACTTAGTTAATCGTCCACCTGCGGTGCCAGCATCCCATAAAGGCGCTGGGTTCTAGTTCCAGTTGCTCCTCTTCCAGTCGAGCTCTCTGCTGTGGCCTGGGAGAGAAGTGGAGGATGGCCCAAGTGCTTGGGCCCCTGCACCCGCATGGGATACCAGGAGGAAGCACCCTGGCTCCTGGCTTTGGATAAGCGCATTGCTGGCTGTAGCAGACATTTGGGGAGTGAACCAACGGAAGCAAGACCTTTCTCTCTGTCTGTCTGTCTCTCTCTCACTCTCTATAACTCTACCTGTAAAACAAATTAAAAAAAAAAAAAGAACTCAGGTCTTTTCATTCATTTCAGTAACATCAGTAGGGTAGAATCTTCAGCAGATTGGCCAAGAATAGCCACTTCAATTTCTGGCATTGTATTTCATTCCAGATGACAGAATGGAAGACTGATAAAGACAGAGGACATCAGTTGAGATGGGCAGCACTCTTTTAAAAAGACTTTCTGGATGCCCACACCCAACACATCCTCTTACGGTGTCAGATGGAACATTATGCTAAGTTGTAAAAGGAGATGGGAAATATAGAGTGTTCCAAGTAATCATTAGATTTGCTAAACTTGCAGGATTCATCTCCTGCAGAAGAAATATCACTAGCATTTCTGCTTCATTCCTTTAAATATATTTATTCTTTCCCCTTCCGCACACTCTTTCATTCTATCTCGTCTGGCATCCATCCCCACAACTTCATTGAAACTGTTGTTGCAAGGGCCACATCTTTCTTTTACCTATGCTTATCTCTGTTTTTAGTAGCAGGCTAGATAATTAATGATTAGCTCATCCAGGGAGAACTTCTTTGGTGACTTGTGGAACACAATGGCCCTCAGATTTACATAAATTTATTTGCTATCAGTCTTCTATATGGGATCTTCTTCCAAAATCCAAGCTTTTCATATTAAAGTTACCTCAAAGCTAAGCTCTGTACCCTCTCCTCACTCCACACTCTTTCTCAAAGTCATTTCACTCCATTGGATGGCTGTATGTATCACTCATATTTCTGTAAGTCAACTCTCTATATGTATTTCTTTGGAGATTTAAAGCTGTATCCAACTGCTTCATTTATATCACAACTTGACTGTCTCAGAGACAACTGAAACCAAAGAATTTCTCATCATATCCTTCCTTGATCACATAAAACTTACTACATTTCATCATTATGGTTTTCTATAATCCTGTTTTCATTTTAAATAAATTGTCATCCTTTCAATTATGTATTCATTTTATGAACGTTCTATTTGATATTGATCATCTTCATCACAACCCTACACCCAAAAAGTAAGGGCTATTTCATGCTCACCATTTTATCATCCCAGATACCACCCAGAGCATGTTTTGTTACTCAGTATTTGTTGAATGATAAAAATGATTTACCCCGGGGCATACAGTAAATTTCATGATGAGCACCCACAGAAAGTACACAGGGCACATGTGTAAGAAGTGTTGTTTAAAGTTCAATCACAGGAAATTATGCCGCAGAGAAAGGGGTGAAGACACACAGCAGGACAGGAAAATGCCACTGTAAAAGAACAGTAAACTTATCCAGAGATGAGATGAAATGCAGCCAATAACATAATACAGGAAATAAAGATTGTGAAAGAGATTTTTTTAAAGATTTGCAAATTGTGATGCAAAGTTCCTGTAGGTAAACCCCCTGTTAAAATGGAGAACGTTTGATTCCCCCAGGCAACTTGTCAGTGAAAAAAAGAAGCCGAGAATAAAAACAGCTAGATGGAAGCAACCACAGATTCCATTCCATTCAGAACATACGCATCTCCTTATAGTCAGAGGAGTGAGTACAATGGCTGGCTTAAGTCATAGGACCAGTATGAGTTTGTGAGTTTTCATGGATTCATTTCTGCTGCTTATAAACAGAAGTTATAGTTTTTGAGTTCTCTGATTTTCATGATCCTGAAAACCATGAAAATTACTCCTCAATTCAATATAATAACAGTAACTAAATTTTATTGAAAAATAACTTTTCATAAGTGCTTTCTTAATATTAATTATTTTATTTTATTCTCATAACATTAAAGGAAATCAATGCTATTCTCTCCATTTTATGGTTGAGGACAAAAGCACAAGTAAATTAATTCATTTACTTTTGGTCAAATGATGGTAAAAGGGAGAAAGTTGATGTGAACACCAACATCTCTCATTCCAATAACTGGCCTCTTATTATTATATTATGCTGTCATTCATTAAAAATATATCTAAGTGGGAATGTATTCAGCCTAACAGTTACAACTCCAGTTAATATGCTTATGTCCGATATCAGTGTATCTGGGGTTCAAGTCCTGATTTTGATTCTTTCTGATTCCAGCTTGGTGCTAATGCAGATCCTGGGAGGTGGCAGGTGATGACTAAGGTATTTGGGTCCCTGTCACTCATGTGGGAGACCTGGATTGATTTTCCAAATTCCAGCTCTGGACATTGACATTGATTTTCCAAATCCCAGCTCTGGCTATTAAGGGCATTTGGGAAGTTAACTAGCAGACAGGAATGCATATGCTCTGTCTCTTCTCTCTCTCTCTCTCTCTCTCTCTCTCTCCCTCTCCCTCTCCCTCTCCCTCTTTCTCTCTCTCCTTTCCCTCTCTCACATCTCTCTGCTTCTTTATAAAAAAAATGCTGAGGCAGAATACTGTTGCATTGCCATGCTACCCTTGAGGGAGACCCAGATTGAGTTACAAATTCCTGGCTTTGGCCTGACCAAGCACTGACTGCTGTGGGCTTTTAGGGAGTGAACCAAAAGATGGAAGACCTCTCTCTCTCTCTCTCTCTCTCCCCCTCTCTCTCCCTCTCTCTCCCTCTCTCTCCCTCTCTCTCCCTCTCTCTCCCTCTCTCTCCCTCTCTTTCTCCCTCTTCCTCTCTCTTTAATGTGTGTGTTGTCTTACTGCCTTTTATATAAATGATAATAAATAAAAAGTTTAAGAATTCAGTTAGAAACATTAAAACACAGATAAACAATTTAAATCCTGATAATCTTCTAGACTTATCAAGCACATAGCCACTTGAACAGTTACATAAAATGCAGACTAAATGTCATCTTCTAACTTTTCAACTCCTCTTTCAAAAACAGAATATTTATATACTGGTAAATTTAACAAATAATTATTTAACTAGGGCTAAATATCTGAATGGCATTCTATCCAACCAGTGATTAGCATCAACCTAATCAGTATGCCAGAATTTAAAAATCTAAGGAAATAAAATACATACTGATGAAACAAGGGGTAAGCAAGAGAGCACACCATAAATAGTTAGACTGTAGGCTGTGGATGTTAGCACTGAAAGAATTAGAGAGGAAAGATACAAACTCAAATGAAGCTCACAGGGGAAATATTCATAGATGAGGAGGAATTTGAGTTGGTTTAAAATGTGAAATAGATATTATCATGCCAAGAGAAGTAAGAGAGCAGGGAGGAATACATGACTGACAACACCGGTTTGTTCCATGAACTGAAGTAGTCCTAAAAGACATAGTTCTTTGGTTATGAAGATGGACATAATTCCATCATTTTCATCAGATGGCTACAAGGCAGTCCTGACTTTAGGAAAATTTAATACTTAGTTACTGTATTTTTTATATATACTCAAATCACAGCATGTAACAGATTCCTCTTACCTTTGCTTACAAATTTCTTTAATGCATCTGTTATCATTACACCAATGAGTTTTGCTATTTCAAGTGACGTTTAGCTGATCATATGTGAGGCCTATTGGTTCTTTCAGTTGAGTAGCCTGCAATGGAAGGGAATATCCTCAGGATTCAAAGACAGGATCTCAGTCAGGCAGAACACATTGCTATTGTCATGCTGAGGCTGTTTCTACCTTCACCTCATCCCTGGCATTTTACAGAATCTGTTAAGAGGAAATGTCGATAATGTAGGATTTGCAATCGTTAGATGTTCAAATATTATAAAAACTAACAATACCTTTCCTAGTGATTAGTGTGATTTACTTAATTCTGTCTGTATACTCTTCTTCAGTATTTTGAATGCCTATACCAGAATTATTTCATTAAAGTTTGAGAAAGAATTATAAAATGCATAAAGTTTGAAGTGTGTCTGTCTCTACCAATGGATGGTCATTAACGAAGATAGGATTCTGGTCCCACTTGATACCCAACATGTAGGCAGAATGTCAATGTCTGTCAATGAATATTTATTGAATTTAAAATGAACATAATTTTAAAAAGGCAAGAGAGATCTTAAAATTCTCAACATACTGCCCTTTTTCATAACTCAAGACAAAGTATATAAAAATGAAATTGATCTCAAATAAAAGAAGTATAAACTTAGTGGCATGGCATGGATATCTAGAAGACATAAAAGAAGTGTCAAAATAAAGAAAGAGTTTGGAAACTATAATTTAAATATATATATAACTATAATTAAAATATAGAAATATTAAAAACGTAGATAGTAAAGACAATTGTTCAGGCTATACACAAATATGTTGTCAGTGAAGGATTACAAAACAGGACTTCCATGTTCTTTGTCTACTCAATTTGTTATCATATGTTGTCTGAGCTTTTAAACTCCATATGAATTTGTCCTAATTCACATCAATTGACTTGTGAATCATATGTTATGTAAATTCACCTAGGGAAACTCAGAAAATAGTTTATATTTTTCCCATTTACCTCTAATTTTTTTTTCTGAGTACTGAAATAATTCTATATACAGATTACTTCTCCATCATATGTGGCTGTCCAGTTCAAACCAACTTGCCTCACTTATAGAAATAATTTTTGCCTAAGACTTGCTCAGTCTCTTCTCTTCTCCACCTGTTTCTTCTTTGCTATCCCTGATTCCTATTTATTTAATAAAGAGAAGGTTCATATAATTTATTTTCTATTATAAATGACACCTACTATCCTGCTATTCTTCATCCTTAAGTCTTAGCTAGACATAACTTTTTTTTTTCAAAAGTAATAACTATTTACCTCTAAAAGTAACTATGATTCAAGGTAGTAAAACAATAGTTTGCACACTAATTCTGTTTTCTTTGCATTATCTCTGCTTTATCTTTAATCTTACGCAGAAAATCTTCCATCTTTCACCATGAAGTATATCATCTGTGCATCTTGGCATGCCATTTATGAGGCTAAGGAAGTACTGTTCAATTTTAGCATACTACATATTTTAATATATTATCATTAATGAGTGTTATGTATTTCTTGGAATTTATTTTTATGCTCATATTTTTTGCTGTTCTATTGTGCTTATTTTGTAACATACATTGTTTTCATTTCAAATATCAACTTAATTTGGCATTCTAGGATAAATCCATTTGGTCATGATATGTAATTTCTTTTAATGGTGTTGGATTTGATTTGTTCATGTTTTGTTTGGAATTTACATGTCCATATTTCTTATGTCATTGCATCAGAAGACCTTTGACCTAAAAAATGAATTGGGAGATATTTCTTTCTTCTGAAAGATTGTTTGTAAGATTAATATTATTTATTCCATACATTTTCAATAGATTTTATCCATAAAAATATTTGAGCTTAGAGTTCTCTAACCTAAGGTTTTGGTCTGTTAAATTTATTTCTTGTACGTAGAGAACATTATGGTGGAAAAGTGTTCTCAAAGATGTCCACATTCTAATTTCCAGAACCTGTGAATATGTTATTTTCCATTACAAAGTAGAATTATGATAGTAGTTTTTTGTTTTTTTTTTTGACAGACAGAGTGGACAGTGAGAGAGAGAGACAGAGAGAGAAAGGTCTTCCTTTGCCGTTGGTTCACCCTCCAATGGCCGCCGCTGCAGCCGGCGCACCGCGCTGATCCGATGGCAGGAGCCAGGAGCCAGGTGCTTTTCCTGGTCTCCCATGGGGTGCAGGGCCCAAGCACCTGGGCCATCCTCCACTGCACTCCCTGGCCATAGCAGAGAGCTGGCCTGGAAGAGGGGCAACCGGGACAGAATCCGGCGCCCCAACCGGGACTAGAACCCGGTGTGCCGGCGCCGCAAGGTGGAGGATTAGCCTATTGAGCCACGGCACCGGCATGATAGTAGTTATTAATCACCTGATTTTAAGATGGGAAATTTATCCCATATTAGCTAAGTGGACCAAATGTCATAATATGTCTATAAATGTAGAAGAAGAAGGCAGAAAATCTAGTATCAGGGTGATGTAATTCTAGAAATACTCAATTCATCATTGCCTGGTTTGAAATACATGAAGGGGATTGAGCCAAGAAATTCAGATGTTCTCTAGAAGATAAGAGATAAGGAGATAAGAGTGCCTCCAGAATAGTGATCTGGTAGTTCCTTGAATTTTAGCTTGTGAGATCCAGTTCAGTTGTAAATCTTTAATTTATCCCAACTAACAGTCTTAAATTTGGCAAGAACTATATAAATTTGTACTTGAATGTTTATTGCTATTGTGAGCTTCTTGAAGTTCATAATGAAGTTGTTTATAAAGAATTCTATCCAAAATAGAAATTAAGCCAATACAGAAATTTCATAAGTCAACAATGATAAATTACAAAATTCAAAGAATCATAAATAACTTTACTATTTTAGGAATTGATCAATATGTTCAAACTGAAGATATTAGAGTTGATTCAGGGTACTTAATACATCCCCCACTAATAGACTTGTCCAGAAGCCATATATTTGATAAAATTGTTCATAACAAATATAGTGAACCACAAGATCAACATTAACATTCTAATGAGACATTTAGTATATCACTAAATAGGAATTTAAAATAATGCACATCAATAGTTGTAAATAAATGATTTTTAAATTTAAATTAACAAAATATTTTATCTAACCCATTCTTACAAATTATAAAACATTAAAAATTAATCAAATATGTTGATATAAATTTTTTAAATAAGGAGAAAAAGACTCACATGTTCTAAGCCAAGCATTTGACCCATTCCTCATTATTAAGTTCTAAAAGTATAGATCTGCAAGCATTTGAATCATTTTGATTCATATACAAACCATGAATTTATTACTCACCTATGAAATATAATTATGCATTTATAAAATTTATAAAACTTTCTTAAGATATTTTTACTTGTTTTTCTTGACAGTCCTTGAAGAAGAAGCAAAATAATTTAATTTCAACAATTCATAATCCACTTACTTGTGCTAATTCTAAATTTGGGGCTGGCACTGTGGTGTAGTAGGTAGGGCCTTGGCCTTAAGCGCCAGTATCTCAGGTAGACTCTGGTTCCTGAGAACCTGTTCTGGCTGCTCTTCTTCTGATTCAGCTCTCTCCTCTGGTCTGGGAAAGCAATGGAAGATGGCCCAAGTGCTTGAGCCCCTGTATTCATGTGGGAGATCCTGAAGAAGCTCCTGGCTCCTGCACTCGGATTGGCCCAGCTCTGACTGTTGTGGCCATTTGGGAGTGAACCAGACAATGGAAGACTTTTCTCTCTGTCTGTCCCTCTCTCTATGTGTAGCTCTGTCTCTGAAATAAATATATAAACATTTTTTTAAAAAAATCCAAATTCACTTACAATCAAAAAGATAATTTTTACTAAATAATGGTGATAGTCTAAAAAGGAGGCAGAAAAAGTCATTTTTATGTTCTCAAATTCATTGAATTACTATTGATAACAAGAAGGAAAATTTGGTGAGTTAACATGTCAAACCTTTTTTTTAAAAAAAGGCATAGAAATGTAAAATCTTATGTTGAGTTGTCATGTCTCATAAAACAAGTATGCTATTTTCTTTGCTTCGTATGGTTTTCAGCTTCACTTTTATTTTCACAGAGGCAGGCAGATTTGCTATCCTGGTTTTATAGACAAAGAGACTCATATGTAAGTTCAATTTCAGACATTATGACCCTGAGCCCATTGTCCTTTTAACTAACTCATAGCTGGAACCAAAATATAAATTCTCTTGATTTTGACTTTAATCTCACCCAATAAATTGAAGAGGTCCCTTCGGAAATCCCCATTAATTAACTCTGCAAGACAGAAAGTCTCATGGGTAGTTTCCATGCTGATCAGAGCCACATCAACTAAAATAAAAAACATCAAAAAAACAGAGGAAAGAAAACAAAGAGCAAGAACAGAAAAAAGCAAGAGGAAAGGCACTACTCAGGGAGAGTTTGAAACATCAAGCTCAACACTGGTGGGAAGTTAATGGTACACAGGAATGGTACAAATGATACTGCTGAGTCCATGTCTGTGCTGTGAAGTTAAAAATAAATGCTAAAAAAGTATGTTTGGTAAATGAGAGGGAGCTCTGATTTTAATTGGCACGTTTGAAGCATGTTGACATTGTACCCAAAGTAAGTATAGGTCTACTGGGGATGGATTGGGGTGGGGGGTTATGAAGACTCTAGTGACCTATTTTTAAAGGCTAATTTGTGTTCTGTTTTGTTTTTCTCCAAACAAGGTGGAGATTGGCAAAGGACTACTGATCAAAGCCTGTAATTTAATTAAGACTAAATTGCAAATTCCAATTATCTGGCACCAAAGAAGCTTGTCTAGTAGTCAATACACTATTCAAGAGCTTCTCTTCTTGAATGCATCAGAAACAGAAATACAAAGACATCATTCTGAACATTTTTCCCATTCTTGATGTCTTAAAACTATAAATGGTGCAACTGCAGAAGGCAGTAAAAGTCACCTTTTTAAAGGAAATTGCATTATTAATTGAAAGTTGACTTCCTAACATTATTTGCAGGAAAGAAACAGAAAGATGATTAACAATAATTGACTACAGCACTATCAAGCATTTGGATAGAAAATTGAGATATGTTCCTCTGTTAAAATAGCACAACTAAAGTTTGCAACAGAGATTTAAAAAATCTGTGTTACAATTTGTTAAGCCAATATTCACACCACAAAGGCATCTACCTTCAAGGTTCTTACTCCTTTTAACCTATAAAGATTTTTCATTACTTTTCTGTTCTTCTTCTATTCCCTAAATAATAATTGCAATAAATGGAAATGAGACTATTTTGTCTTTTTTTATTAAATAAAATCTATTAATGTCCTCTCATAACTAACCTAAGGTTATTTGGGGACATGAGGAGAAGGCAGAGAAAGTTTCAAAATAATTTTATTTTAGATAGCAAACCCAAATCCACAGATGATGACTTTAGAGTTCACAGAAATGTGTATTATCGAAAAATGATGCAGACATTTCAATTTTGCACCAAAATAATCCTATCTTTTAAATCTGTTTTTCTACAAACTTTCTAAAGTAAGTAGTCTCATACAGATCCACTCATTCAAAATTTAATCAATTCTCCCTTAAAAAGGACATGATTATCTTATTGTGGTTAAGTGGTTATACAAATCATAAAATCAGGAAAAGTGGATAATAAAATCCCTGATTTCTAGAAAAACACTCTGATCATAAACCCAAAGGTTCTTCCCAATTGCTACTAGTTCTTTTTCCCCCCATTTCCACAGGAATATAAAAGCTACTTTTATGTCTGATCTTAGGGTTTTGCTTGTTTTTATCACATTTTTAATAGATAAATAATCAAATGGCCACAAAAATCAATGGAGCTTAACAGTTGCATTTGTCAAAACTGAATCAGACTAAAGAAAAAGTAAACCAGACCCTTATCTAATACTGTGTTCAATAGAGAAGTCCTGATAGGTCCAACAGGTTACAGGTTCACAAGTGAAGAGTCCAGCAGTGGATTTAAGAGAAGAAAGTGTGATGCAGCATCCTGTGACGAGAATGAAGATTTTCTAAACAAAATCCACAAACAATGAACTAGAAAGAATTCAATCACAGTTCAAAATAAAAAGAATTCTCTTAGAGAACACCATGAAGAGAGCCAAGGAACATGTGATAAGAGCTAACATCTGTATAGTGCTTACTGTGACTCTGTTGAATAATAGAAAAAGAGAGAGAGAAAAAAAAAAAAAGAAAATCCGTTTCAGTAACTCATCCAAGATCAGCTGAAGAGCATGTCTTCACCACTATAGCATGCAATTTCCCCATGGTCAAGTGAGAGATATGTTTGCAATACCAAAAAACCATCAAGGGCTAAGAATACTATCCCAAATCCTGCAAAATATGATCACCAATGACAAAAAGGCTAATTCTCCAAAGGTAAAAAGAACATGGGTATATTAAAACAATTTACAATGTTGAAATCATTAAAACAGCAACAAATTCTAAACCACATTATAATCAGACCTATAAATTAAAACCACAAAAGATACTGCTTTTTACTTCTTAAGCTAGTCAATTATAAAATGCTAGCTAAAACAAGTTAATGTTGCAATCTAAGTAGATGTTGCAATAAAAGTTCAGGGCTAAATAACTGGGGCAATTCAAATCTCTTACAGATATTATAGACAATTATGAGGTAATACTAAATCAGTTTAAGTATTCATTTACACCTAGGTATATATATCCCCAAAGCGTCATCACATAAGTTCTTCAGGAATAGGTGTACATGTCAACTACAATATCGTTTGTGGATGGATTGTTGGCAGCAATGTAGTTAGTCCTCTCTAAAGCATAGATCTATTTTGAGCTGGGTGCCTGAGATAGGACTTGATGATTGGCTTCTTCATCCTTTCCTCTTTTTTTTTATTCTTCTAAAAGATTTATTTACTTATTCGAAAGGCAGAGTTACCGAGAAGGATATACAGAGAGATCTGCCATCTGTGGGTCACTCCCCAAATGGCCACAATGACTGATGCAGGGCTGGGCTAAATCCAGGAGCCCGGAACTTCATATGGGTCGCCAGTGTGGGTACAGGGGCCCAAGCACTTGGGCCATCATTGCTTTCCCAGGAGCATTAACAGAGAGCTGAATAGAAGTGGAGTAGCTGGTGTAAGGCCACCACAACACACACCAAACACCGGAGTAAGAGAAAGAGTTTATTGTGGGAAACCCAACAGACTGGAGGGAAGGGGCAAAGAAAGAAAAGAGGGATAAGGAGAGTGTAAGAGAGAGAGAGAGAGACAGAGAGAGAGGTCAGGAGACAGAGAGAAGGAGAGGGAGAGGGAGAGGGAGAGGGGGTAGAGGGAGAGGGAGAAGTGTTCAGGAACAGGTCCTTTTAAGACTTTGGAGGGGGGGCAGGCAGGGAAGTAGGAGCAGCAAATCCCATTAGAATGAGGGTGGAGCTTGACGTCGCAGGTCGGACCACGTGGCCACCTGGCTTCCAGCAATGGCTGCAGAGGCTAGAGCCTAGGATGGTGTCAGGGTGTAGATCGGGCCATAGATAAGACTGCGCCATTTTCCAAAGAGCTGGGATGCAAACCAGACCCTATATGGGATGTGGCATCACAGGAGACAGTTTTACTTGCTATGTTACAATTTCAAGCCTCTCTTCTCTGATTATTGTTTGTACTCAACATTATTGGTTTAGTTGAGCAGGGAATATTTGTAACACTCCATGTGAAAGAAAACAGTGGTTTCCACCTTCAGCTAGATATAATGTATATCTCCTGAACTATTATACTAACCTTCCTCTCTGCCCCTTAATGTTGTTTTTTTTTTCTCAGCACACAAGCTAGCATGATCATTTTTGACATAAATAATATCAGACATGTGCCCCAAATCCTCAAATTAGTCCACAATCACAGAGTATCAAAGTCAAAATCGGGGTGTGCATTTAATCTAGTAGTTAAGGCCCTAGTTCTGCCACATCTTATGGAATACCTGGTTCCCATGCTCAGTTAAGGCTCCTAATTCCAGTTTCTTACTAACACAGTTCCTAGAAGACAGTGGTGATAGCTCAAGTAATTGGGTTCCTGCTACTCATGTAGGGTTCCTGGTATTCGAAGAGACAAACAGCAGATAGGACCTCACTCTTTCTCCCTCTCTTCCTACCCTCATTCCCCTTCTCTGTCTTTTTGCATTTCATTTTTTTAATACAAAATTTTTTCAAGTACCTAGACAGTGTGTGACAAGCCTACCCTGACTCTCTATTAAGCTTAACACCCTGAATGCTCTTCTTGGATTACATGTTGTCATGTGTACCCGAAGCAGGAGCACATCCAGAATTTAAAAGAAAATCAAATGTATTAAGTCAACATAACAAGGCTTGGGAAGTGAATAAAAAACAATTTAACTTTAGAATTATAGCACATTCACATTGTATTTAATATATACATATATACATATACACTGATATATATGTTCATGAGTGCATATATTGATTTATATTTATATATATGCACACAATACACGCAAATATATTTTATAAATGTATAATTTTTTGTAAGAATATATCAAAACATTTTTTTCTCCTTCCACTAAGTTAATAAGCTTTTTCATAAGCTAGCACTCTTCCATTCTAATGATTTGAGGGAATACTGACAATGTATATTTTTATTTTTCAGTCATTCACTTTAATCTCTCTAGTTATATTCTAAAATCAATTACTTACAAATTTTCCTGCTCCTTTTTTAAGTTATATACGGAAAATCAGTCACATTGCAGTGATTCGTGTTTAAGAATCAGGGGAAAGTTTTGCTTATAGGGAAAATTCTTCCAATAGGTAGAGGCTCCCTAATTTCACAATGGGTAAAACTGATTTTCTGGCTCAAAGGGAGGTTCTGTAATTTATTTCCAATGTTTTATTAATCATAAGAACTTCTTTATTTGCTATCTTATTTGGTTTAAAGATTCCATGAATTTGCTATCATTTCCATTTTTCTTTTTTCATATATACTAAGTACTACATATATACATATATTGAAATTGCCATAATTCTATATCTTAGTACTCAAAATTGATTTAAGAGCTGGAATTTAATTTTTATCCTCCAGTAAATTATTCAAAAGAAAAAAAATGATATAATGTACAAACATCATTCATCTGCATAATAAATTAAAATTTCACAGATCCTTGAAAAATGTTGAGTTTCCTAGTAAAACAAATGTGTACATTCACACCCACCATAGAGGGTAACACACAACTCTGTCCACTATGAAAGGACCTTTATGTACTTTACAGGATTTATGAAGAGAAGTCCTTTTAAACACCACTGAATGATACCATCTGTAGTTGGAAGTGTAGCAGGTATTCAATATCATGTCACAGAGAAAAGGGCAATATGATCTATAGCTTGAAGTTGTCATAGATCCCTGGATAGTTAGAATGGCTTTGCATAAACTTTAAAAAAAACAAATAATATACATTCATTCTAAAACACATACATGAAGCAAAATTTATTCATATTATTGCCAAAGATAACCATGTTTATTATATGTTTTCTTACATTAAATTCATTGATCTTATGTTTAACATATTGCAGCCATTCAGTAAAAATTAGCTATGAACTGGTTTCAAAATATTTGTGGACAAGATAATAAAGGATAATGAGAATCTTACATGAAGTTTTTGAGCTCCCCCTTAAATTATTATTCATAATATTCCTGATAGTTTGAGTAAAGTATTATGTGTCAAATAGAAGTTTTATTACTTGTTGTAACTACTCCTCTCTTTTTCTGTATGAGCATATAAATAAATATTAGATTTTAAGTGAAATATAGCATTCCCTTTTATCTTAACATATTTATTAATGATGAAAATAAACACAATTGTTATTGAGCTTTCAGTATCACTGGAAGGCACAAAAACACACTGCATAGAGTAACCCACATTCTATATTATAGATCTTTGTGGTAGACACTGATATATAAGCTGAGCAAAAGAGAGGTCAAAAATTTGACTCAGTGTACACAAAAGTAAGGAAGAAGGTAGTCAGTCTCTAAGTCCAAACGAGTACTCCTGAGCCCATTATTTTTTATATCATTAGAGGACTATTCACATATTATTTTTTTAAAATCTACTTGAAAGAAAAAGTAATGAAAAGAGGAGGGAAAGTGGAGGGGGAGAAGTGATAGAGATCTTCCATCTGCTGGTCCATTCTCCAAATGTTCTTAATAACCAGGGCTGATTAAAACCAAATTCATGATATAGGAACTCTACCCAAGTCTCCCACATGGGCAGGAACTCAATTATTTGGGCCATCTTCTACTTCCTTTCTGGGCACATTAGCAGGAAGCTGGATCAGAAGCAGAGTAGCCTGGACTCAAAACAGCACTCTGATAAGGGATGCTGATGTCCAAAGCAGTGTCTTAACCTGCTGCACCACAACAACCACACTATTCAAACATCTTACTGAAGACAAGGGATTCTGTGTCCTGTACATTATTGCACTATACTGAAAATCTATAGGACTGACTGATTGTGATCATATCTGAGACCTTTTAGAGCAGAATTGAAAACCTGAAAGTAGACGCTGCTCAATATTGACATGAAAATTGTGGGTGGGAGAGGAAGTAAGTAGTGACTGTGAAAGACACTCCCATGTAAATTGTCTTTATCTAAAGACAGTCTTGGCAAACTTATCTCCTTAAGATGTACTTAAAACATGTTGCTTTATGCCAAAATTATAGTGTAAAATTTTAGGTCAATAAAGTACAGTACTCTAATACTAATACATATCTGTCTACATTAGGTTACTCCAGGAAACCAGGATGCCTATGACTACATGTAGGGTTCTGTCTGGAGCTCATAACTGATTCTGGTGCAAACTAGCATCTGGAGCTCAGGCAATGTAATTGTCCTGCAGAAGCCCTAACTTCCTCTCAGACAAAATGAGAATAATGACTGTCACATAAAAACTACATAACATTTTAGGAAAGACATGTTGATGTCAGTGATTGTTAAAAACTTATCTCCTATTTCTTACTTGCAAATTCTATTTCTAATACTATCGAATGTATGCCTTTCTCCAGGCTTAGCTCAAGTCATTTCTTCTGGTGAAATGTTTTCAGTGTATTCCATTCCCATAACTTTCTCCCTATGTGACTCTACAACACTGTGTAGTCTTTACTCAACTATTAATTGTGACCTTCCTTTTAATCCTCTGTTGCCTTGAATCTTAATTTATCTCATATTTTCCTTTTTAACTGCATAGAACTCTATTTTCTTTCCCCAAATCCTCTATATAAATAGCAAAAATTATGTGTTGTATTTGTTTTTACAAGAGCATTTATTCTTCCAGAGTTAGAATTCAATATATAAATGAATAAATAAATGAGTGGTGCCAATTGAAGAAATTATAACTAACTATCTTTTCATCGAAAATGAAATAATTTGTACATATTTTATTTATTTATTTGAAAGGCCAAACAACAGAGAGAGAGGGAGAGAGAGAAAAGGAGAGGGGAGGCTTTTCCATTTGATGGCTAGTTACCTAAATGGGAAAAGAAAGAAAAAAAATGTCAACAAATTATATTTCCAAGTATGTCTTTGAAGTTTTTTTTTTTAAATTGAGGGTTGCAAAAGGAATGTTATGTCTCTTAATTTCTGTGTTAAGCAGAAATAATTGTCTCTAAGGTTATCTTGATTCCACTGTCAAATTATAGTCATCTTATAATGAAAAGATGTTCTTTGTCTTCAGGAAAAATGCACAGCTTATCAGATTAATTTCAAAATAAAAACTAACAAGGGAAACTCTAAAAGTGAAAAGACAAAAAATAAAACACAGTGAAACACTGATAAAGGCTGGTGAAATTGTGGATAAAGTGAAAAGCTTGATTTTTCATCACTCCATTATAAAGAGGTCTATAAAGGAGTGCCTCACATCCTTCTTTCTACAAGTACAATCATCTGTGACTTCAAGTCCCCTTGGATTTTCAATTTTTCTGCCCTTATATGATACAAATCATCTTAGCAATTGAAGGTCCTGCACCTGAGGTATGAAGCAAGCACCATGTAAGCTGAATCACCTCCTTAAGGCCACTCAGGGGCTCAGAAAGCCACTTGGCATGATGACCTGGGCACTCCAATTGGAACTTATCACAAGCATTCACTCAGCTCAGCCCCTCATTCTCCTCTACACCACTCTAGAAGTATTCTGGATTACAGTGATTATGATGACCTTGATGAGGATATTTGGAGGTAAGATAAAAGGCATGAATGTAACTCATGAACTGTTATCTTGATTCCTTATCAAGAATCACATGTCTTTAAGATTATGGCATGAAGAGTTAAAGCAAGGAGTACAACATTTAAAATAATATAAAATGAAAATGAAATGAAGCAAGAGTCTTTATCACTATCAAAAGGCTATTTCTATCCAATGCAACTGAATTAATTCTGCTTCCTTGCCTCTCTTGCCCACCAATCTTGTGCATATTCTTTATCTTCCATTTTTAACTATTCTACTTCTAGTTCTGTTAATTAAATTTTTCTTTAAATATTTTAGGGTGGCAAAGGGAACTTTTTGAAGCTAGAAATATTCTATATCTTGTTCGTGGTTCTGGCTAATGGTCTATGAGCTTTGCAAAAATTATATTTTTATCACTTTTTAGGTTATTAACATATAAAGAACAGATTTCATGAATTTCATAGATGCATTTCCAAGTCTACAAAGATACTCTGCTCCATCCCTCCTCCTTCTTTTCTTTTTGTCTTTTATTTTAATTTTCTGCAACATGATACTTAATTTACTTTACAATCACATGCTCAAACCTTGAAATAAAGAGCTCTACAAGTAAAGGGGTGATAGACCATTGTTCCACTGGGGTATAAACAAGTGTTACAGACAACAATCAATTCACAAAATGTTAGTTTAGCTCAATGTACATTACTTTTGTTTGGAACTCTATGTATTTGTTAAAACCAATCAGAGAAAGTATGATATTTGTCTTTTAATGATCTCCAGTTGTATCTATTCTGTTGCAAAAGACAGGATCCCATTCTTTTCATATGACTGAGTAGTTTACCATTGTGTAAATAAACCACATTATCTTTATCCAGTCAGCAGTCATCAGACATCTGAATTGATTCCAAATCTTAGCTACTGTGAATTGAGCTTTTGTAAACACGATGGTACAGATAACCCTTCCATATGCTGATTTCATTTCCTTTGGGCAAATTCCCAGGAGTGGGGTGGCTGAATAATATGGTGGATCTATTTTCAGATTTCTGAGGAAGCTCCAGACTCTTCCACAATGGCTTTACTAGTTTACATTCCCACCAACACTATTTAGGGTAGTTTTTCTCCAAATCCTTGCCAGGGTTGCTATTTTTGATTATGGGATGCCAGCTATTCTAACTGGTGTAACATAAAACCTCACTGTAGTTTTTCTCTGCATATGCCTGCTGGCTAGTGATCCTGAGCATGTATTCATGTGTCTGATAATCATTTGTATTTCATCCTTTGAAAATTACCTGCTCATGTCCTTTGCCCATTTCTTAACTGAATTGTTTGTTTTTTGTTGATTTTCTTTGAACTGTAAACTTTAGAGGATAAATTTTACTGGAATCTAATCGTGCCTCAAAATCGTATTGTCAAAACTCATAATATATACATATATATATGTATATATATATTTCAGTAGCTTGTGTCCCTTCCTGTCCTTTAACAACAATAACATTAATTCTGTGGCATTTTGTATATTTTATAGCATTCAAAATATCACACTTTAACCTGCCTCTGTTCTATTTGCAGTTTATTGGTAGATTTTCTTCAGCAACTTTGGAGCATCATCCATTAGAGCCAAACTCATCAGGATGGGTCAGATAATCAACAGGGTAAGTGCACATTTGAAATTCACAGTTACAACTCAAAGGAGGATACTTTTGTCAGTTGTTGAAGAAACAAAGACACAGTTTAAGTCACTAGCCTGCAATCACAATGTGGGATCCTGGCAGATGACATTTTTATCCCTGCTGACAGTCATCACAAGTCCATTACATGGATGATCTTTATTCTCTTCAGTATACTCTTGGTTTTATTGTTAACATTTTAGTATGGTAAATACCTATAGTTTATCCAGAAAAAAAGGTAGAGATGATATTAGAAATAATTTTAGCACAATTCAAATAATTCCTACAAATAGTTCCTAAAATATTTTTGTGATCATTAAGCAATATTAAAACATTTGTTGTGTGAGAATTTGAATCAGTGGTTGTCATCAGTTTAAACACTTAGCATCCCATATCAGAATTCTTGGTTAGAGTCCCAGTTTCTTCTTTGTTCCAATCCAGCTTTCTGCTAATGTACACCCTAGATGGCAGCAGATGATGGCTCAAATGCTTGAATCTCTGTCTTCCACATTGGAGCCCTGCACTGACTTGGACCTGGCCTAGCCCTTAATGTTTCCAGTATTTAGGGAATGGACCAGTGGATGGGAGCTATCTTTCTGAACATCTTGTTTCTCTCTCTCTCTTTCTCTCCCTCTCTTTTCTCTCTTAAGTAAAATGAAAATTAACAACAAAAAATTTTCAGGTTCATCTGATATTCTTCACATGTGAAAATTTCTCATACAAATTTCTCTTAGACAAAAAAGGAAAAATCATTCCCATTAATATTCCAAGTGGTATTTCTTTCATTTTACAGATCTCTTATAAGTCTAGATTACTTAGGGCTCCACAAGCTCAACTTTAGTTTTATGGAAAATAGATTAATCTTACAAAATAGTAATGATTAACTAATTTGAAAGGAATAGAGAAAATCATTTTGTTAATATTTCCTGGAGGATTAAATTCCAGGGCAACAGAAATCTGTGGTTTGGATTATATGATATAGATCTTTAGTACATTTGATAAACAAATAAAAGAGTAGCCCTTTTTTATTTGAAAGGCAGAAAGAGGAAGAGACAAAGAGTGACAAGAGACAGAGGGAGATCTTTCATATCCTTGTTCACTCTCTAAATGCCTGTGACAACTAGAGCCGGGCAAGACAGAGCCAGAAATTGGGAATTTAATAAAGTATTCCATGTGGGTGGCAAGATCCAATGACTTGACTCATCACCAGCTGCCTCTCATGGTGCCCATTAGCAGTAATTTGGAATGTGGAACAGAACCTGGACTCAGATCCAGGTGCTTCTATATGGAATGCAGGTGTCCAAAAGGAGGCTTAGCTACTACACCAAACACCTACCCCCAGTACTTCTTTATTTTATTAAATTAAATAGCCACATATACCTTAAATGTGTGTAGAGAAGGCAGGTTGAAAAGCAAAATAGAACTGAAGAACTCATGCCTATAATTTTGCATGTATATTTATTTAAATGTGTATCTGTGTGACAACTGATACTGGGTCCTTTCCTGTTCTCAGAGAACTCATCAAATAGTAGGGAAGAGAAATCCAGTAATAGATGCCTTATAAGTCAACACATATCCTAGGATTCCATGTTTTAAAAAGGTATTGTAAGGCAGCAGAAAGGATACAGTCATTAATTTTATCTTGGAAACAGTGAGGAATGCTTTGAATATTATAAAAGAATGCTGAATTTGCTCACCAACATTTGGAGGTCCCAGAGCTAGAGTACAGATAGGATCTATATACCAGAGGGCAAAATATTTAGAACTTACAAATCAGAGCAATATACTGTTAAATAAAGTATATGTTACCAGGACTTCATAGCAATATCTTTGCAAGGAAGAGCAGAGTGGTTTACATGACACAGCGGGTCTTTGACAAAGTCAGACATCAACAATGACTGATTATCATATTTCTTTTGTGCTCAATGTCTAGGCCAGCAGTGTTCTAAGCAGTAATAAAATGCCTATATACCAGAAAGATTTTTTTTGCATTAGTTTTCTACTATTACATAATAAATTACCACACACTTAGCATCATAAAACCTCAAAAATTTATTATCTCACATTTTGTATGAGTTGGGCGTCCAGACACTGGTTGGATAAGTCCTCTGTGCAGTCATATGGCTGAAAATAAAGACACTCGCCACTACTGCAGTCTCAGCTGAGGTTCACAGGACCCTTCTAATACCACAGTTGTTGCCAGAATTCACTTCTTCGTGGTTGTAAGACAAAAATTTCCATTTTCCTCTGGGCTCTTAGTCAGAAACCATGCTTCAGCCCCTAGAATCTATCTGTATCCATAGCCACATATAGGAAGTATATACACCAGGTAAATTCATCACAATCCTATAAAATAAGTGACTCAGTGATACATTAACATTGGAAAGATTTACTTCATTGGAGCCTCTGTGTAAACTAAAAATGTTGATAGAATTTAAATTTGAGGAACAGAAGCTTTTGAAGAGGCTGTCTGCAGGATATCCAATGAGAAGATGCCAGTGAAAGTAAGATATCATAATATACGTTCACAGAAAATTAATTATTCTGTACGTAATACTCTGATTTCAAGAAATGAATTCTTCCTGTGAGAAAATTCTCATTGTATTTGTGCTTTATTTCATTCTTGTGCTAAATTTGCTAAAATAAAATAGATCTTAAATATTACTTTTCATGCCTATATTTTGCATTTTGGGTGTGTTATTGCCCATGTAACTGTTCCGAAATAATTTTTCAGTTTTATGTAACTGTAAAATGGACTGTATTTTTTCAACAGAGTAAGCCGGCAAGGTTGACCTACAAGTTGTGATCTCTGGTAAACATTCAACCACTTTGATGAAAAGTTTTAAAACGCAGTTAGCAATTGCTCTTAAAATTATTAGAGAAGATATATTCAGCACATAATTTTGTTGTCTTGTTAGTATTTTATCACATCAAGGAGTTGTACTGGGTATTTTTTTTAAGATAAAGTAAAACACTTGAGTGAGAGCTGATGTGTCTGTACAGATCCAATACATTAACTGTTGTGATAGTGGGCTATAATATGATGCTTGTGATTTTTGGTTCAACCAGAACACATGAAACTCTTCCAAAACAGATTGTGATATTGCGGACACTAACAATGTCAGAAATTGATGACAAGGAAATGTGTCTTTAGCTGTTGGTCTATTGAAAACTCTGCCATGTATTTGAGTCTTATACCTCTCCCCATTATTCAATTTAATAATTGATAAATGAGTGTAATAATAGGGTACATCCTTTTGGGCTATGTAGGAGGCACCTAAAGAACAGCTGTTTATACACACCTCTGTTCCTCCCAGGACATGGTTGGAGCCAGTTTGTGAAAAATTTCACTTACATCTCTCTGATGTGAACTGGAGGTCAGCAACAGAGATCACAGTGGCACAGCAACTAAAAGATCTAATCAACATCAACATGCATGTTTGAAAAGGTAGGGAGCAACCTTTGCCTCACCTGGACTCTGTATTTGAAAATGTTGGGTTTGCCAGCTTCTCATTATGAAAAAACATCAAGAAAAAAGACCTAAGATTGAAAGGCATTAGGTCATCTTTGTTCCACTGGTATTCCAATGGATTTCATGATTGAAGTTTCCTTTGTTTAAACTGAATAAATGGTGTATCACGTCTTAATACAATTTGATAAAAATACACCCGATTTTTTGTCTGAGACTAGAATATATGATAGATCTATATAGATAGATGAAGACAGAGATTGATGACAGATAGATTGGTGAGCAATGTATGTGGTTTTCATTGCAAATAAATGTGTAACATTTGTCAATTTTATTTAGACAATTTTTATAGTACCAATAACAAAAAAATCTTAGACATAGAATATGTAGAAATAAAGCATAAGGATTTTTGCCTAGATTTTTTGATGATACTACCTATGTCACAGTCACTATTATGTTTCAGTTTATCAGGTTAATGCTAAGCTACCTAGGAAGGTAATTTTTTAAAAGATATATATATTTATTTAATAGTCAAGGTTACACAGAGAGAAGGAGAGGCAGATGGAAGGGAGAGAGAGAGATCTTCCATCCACTGGTTCACTCCCCAATTGGCCGCAACAGCCGTGGCTGCGCCGATCCGAAACTACAAACCAGGAGCTTCTTCCAGGTCTCCCATGTGGGTACAGGGGCCCAAGGACATGGGCCATCTTGTACTGCTTTCCCAGGCCATAGCAGAGAGCTGAATCAGAAGAAGAGCAGCTGGGACTTGAACTGGTGCCTATATGGGATGCTGGCACCTCAGGCAGCTGCTTCACCCGCTACACCACAGTGCCAGCTCTAGAAAGTAATTTCTTATAATATGGTATTCATCCTGCATGGCCACTAGCTTAACAACTCCACAAAAGCTCGTTAGAAATCAGCAAGAAGAGAAAGATTTTAATGGCCTTTTATTTTTCTCCTTCCAAGCCTTATACCACAGTGGGAAAACTGAGTATAAAGAAGGAAAAAATAGCGGCCAGTATTGTGGCATAGCAGGTAAAGCTACCACCTGAGATACCACCATCCTTTATGGGTTCCAGCAGCACCACTTCCTATCCAGCTCCCTGCTAATGTGCCTGGGAAAGCCACAGAAGATGGCCCAAGATTATGGATCTCTGCACCTCTGTGGGATTCCTGGAGGAAGTTACTGGCCCCTGGCTTCAGTCTGGTCCAGCGCTGGCTGTTGCTGCCATTAGGAGAGTGCACCAGTGTATGGAAGCTCTCTCTTTCTCTGTTTCACCCCCTCTCTCTCTGTATCTCTGACATTCAAAGAAACAAAATAAGTCTTTAAAAATAAAAAAGAGAATAAAATACAAGTGAACTTCAAAACCTTTGTGGAAATATAGTACCAAACAATATAACATTTTTGAAATCCATGCATATAAGGGATAGTCAAAATTTCATGAAAAATACACATTATGAAAAAGTCCTGTGTGCATTTCAAAACTTTTAGCACTAAATTAAAGTTATGTTTTAAAGGAATTTCCCAAAGACCTTTTGATGTACCTTGTAAACATAGGTAAGATTAAACAAACTGATCAAGGAACTAGAAAAAGTATTTTGCAGGTCACCATCTGTCCCATATGATTATCTCTGACCTTTCCTAAGCAGAAGTTTAAATTCAATGTTTCAGAAAAATTACATGTGACATCTTATTTTCATCTTCATTTTAATTGTGTATTTTATTTTCCCTTAAAAATTTAAACACTAAACATTGAAGATAATATCAGATAATGCTGAAATAAACTGAACAAAGATATCAATGATATAGAATGAGCAGCTCACAGTCTGATCCTTTAGCGAATGTGAGTTGGGCAGTGAATGCTGAATGAGCCCATCCTTGTGCTTGCATTCAGGTGTGGGATAACTGCATTGTTTCCTCCTACAGCTCTGTAATAAACTGATGTGTACATCTTCCTTATATTCTGAAGCTTTTTCATGAATCACCTTCTTACATGTTGTATAACTCCAGTTTTCTTTTGATTTCTGCCTTGGCTGATATTCGTGTTTACTTGGTACAATAACAGAATTTGTCTATTATTTTCTTTGCCTAACCTCATGAAAGTACCAATGGACCTCCAATAACAGAAGCTGAAAAGGTTGAATTTTGGCTATTGGTAGGCGCAGCCAAGACATCAAAGCAGATGATCTGTACATGAATATGGAATCAGAAGCCAGAAGCCGAAAGAGATGGGGAGACTATTTAGTGGAAGCAGGAACAGTATCTGAGTGGTGGTGACATTGGTAAAATAAACAGGCTGTTCTCATGGTATGGCCTTAACTCTGCAATGGGGAATCATTCCAGTTTTCTTTGAATGTATGGGGCTTCTCAAGACATCAATGTTAGATGATAAAACTGGGTAAGTCCCAATCTAGGATGAGTTGGTTACCCTAGATCTAAGTCCTCCAATTTCTTTTTCTTCTCAGTTTGGATCTTCAGCTTTCTGATGAATTCTGTAAGCTATCTGTGTTATTTCCGAAAAAGTCCTCTCTTGTTAAAATTAGCAGAGGCCTGTTTCTGATTTCTCCATGACAGAACCCTGAATGGCATAGAAATTGGCACAGGAAGTGGATTTCGGGCAAGAAAGCTTCAGGGAAATCAGATAATCTGGCATTGGTTATCTGGCTATGAGAAAAATATTTAACATTCATCAAAAGGATATTGGGTGGAACAGAAGGCTAAGTTCTCATTAGTAATAGCCTGGAATTAAGTATACAGTGAGGGCTGTTCTTGATGAAACAAAGTGGCTATTGCTATCGAAAGTAGAAAGAACATAAAACATTGAGGACTGATTGTAGAGTACTGCTGTGGATAACAGGGATAGCTCAAGTAATTGCGTTTCTCCCACTCGTGTGGAAGAAATGGATCGAGTTTTAAGCTCTCAACTTTGGACCACCCCAGAGCTAACCACTGTTAGCATCTGGGGAATGAGTCAGTGGATGGTAGATGAGAGGGTTCACTCTCTAACTCTCTTGCTGTCTCTCTATTTCTCAAATAAATAAAAACACAAAATGTATTTTAAAAGTCCTCTGGACTCTACAGTGACAAATCAAGTGGCATTTTTTTAGAAAATGGAGGAAAGAATAGAGAAACTATGGAAAATTCAAATAATTGAGTGAAATTTTCTTGCTCAGTTATGCATTCAACCTTTGAGGCCTCAAAAAGAAGTGAAAAGGTAACTTCTACAACAAAAACTTAAAATGTATTGGGTTGGAGAGCACGAATGTTTCTAAGCATCATTTCCATGGTGATAGGGGATAGGGGGGTTTAAATGCTCTCCCTTGTCAGATGGAAATGAGAGAACCACAGAGCAGCATGATGTTCAGAAGTGGAAGGAGGCCCATGAGAGAATGCAGGCCACCTGGTAACCTGTATAGTGAGACTGGCAGAGCTACTGACAGTGTTTAGCTGACAACAGGGGTCATAGGGCAAATATTACAGAGGTGCACATCTCAGGGATGTGCTACATGATTTTTAAAACCAACCGTGGTGGGGCCTTGTGATTTCTAGCCCAGTTTCTATTTAAAATTATTTCTTTTTTTTTTTAAACTTTTATTTAATGCATATAAATTTCCAAAGTACGACTTATGGATTACAATGGCTTTCCCCCCATACCGTCCCTCCCACCCACAACCCTCCCCCTTCCCACTCCCTCTCCCCTTCCATTCACATCAAGATTCATTTTCGATTATCTTAATATACAGAAGATCAGCTTAGTATACATTAAGTATGGATTTCAACAGTTTGCTCCCACACAGAAACATAAAGTGAAAAATAATAGATGATTTTTTTAAATGATGATGAAATCAGAGCAGACCTATTGTCATGTTTAATCCCAGTGAGAGTCAAGTTGGGAATTGATAATTTCTTTCTTTTCTTTTCTTTTTTTTTTTTTTTACAGAGGATCAGTTTAGTATGCATTAAGTAAGGATTTCAACAGTTTGCACCTCCATAGAAACACAAAGTGAAATATATTGTTTGAGTACTCGTTATAGCATTAAATCTCAATGTACAGCACATTAAGGATAGAGATCCTACATGAGGAGTAAGTGCACAGTGACTCCTATTGTTGACTTTACCAATTGACACTCCTGTCTATGGCATCAGTAATCTCCCTATGCTCCAGTCATGAGTTTCCAAGGCTATGGAAGCCCTCTGAGTTCTCCGACTCTTATCTTGTTTAGACAAGGTCATAGTCAAAGTGGAGGTTCTCTCCTCCCTTCAGAGAAAGGTACCTCCTTCTTCGATGGCCTGTTCTTTCCACTGGGATCTCACTCGCAGAGATCTTTTGCCAGAGTGTCTTGGCTTTCCATGCCTGAAATACTCTCATGAGCTTTTCAGCCAGCTCCGAATGCCTTTAGGGCTGATTCTGAGGCCAGAGTGCTATTTAGGACATCTGCCATTCTATGAGTCTGCTGAGTATCTCACTTCCCATGTTGGATCACTCTCCCCTTTATTTACTCCATCAGTTAGCGTTAGCAGGTACTAGACTTGTCTATGTGCTCCCTTTGAATCCCAGTCCCTTCACCATGACCAACTGTGAACTGAAACTGATCACCTGGAACAGTGTGATGGCATTGGTACATGCCACCTCGATGGGATTGAATTGGAATCCCCTGGTATGCTTCCAACTCCACCACTTGGGGCAAGTCAGCCTGAGCATGTCCCAAATTATACATCTCTTCCCTCTCCCATTCAAACCACCATGTTCAACAGGGATCACATTTCAGTTAATTTTCAACACTTAAGAATAACTGTGCATCAATTACAGATCTAAACCAGTCATATTAAGTAGAACAGATAAAAAAACTACTAAGAGGGATAATGTATTTAGTTGTTCATTAACAGTCAGGGCTATGCTGATCAAGCCACCATTTCCCATAGTGTCCACGTCACTCGAACAGGTTTCCCTCTTGGTGTTCAGTCAGTCGTCACCGATCAGGGAGAACATATGGTATTTGTCCCTTTGTGACTGGCTTACTTCACTCAGCATGATGTGTTCCAGATTCCTCCATTTTGTTGCAAATGACTGGATTTCGTTGTTTCTTACTGCGGTATAGTATTCTAAAGAGTACATATCCCATAATTTCTTTATCCAGTCTATCGTTGATGGGCATTTAGGTTGGTTCCAGGTCTTAGCAATTGTGAATTGAGCTGCAATAAACATTAGGGTGCAGACCTCTTTTTTATTTGCCAATTTAAATTCCTTTGGGTAAATTCCAAGGAGTGGGATGGCTGGGTCGAACGGTAGGGTTATCTTCAGGTTTCTGAGGAATCTCCAGACTGACTTCCATAGTGGCTTGACCAGTTTGCATTCCCACCAACAGTGGGTTAGTGTCCCTTTTTCCCCACATCCTCGCCAGCATCTGTTGTTGGTAGATTTCTGCATGTGAGCCATTCTAACCGGGGTGAGGTGAAACCTCATTGTGGTTTTGATTTGCATTTCCCTGATTGCCAATGACCTTGAACATTTTTTCATGTGCCTGTTGGCCATTTGGATTTCCTCTTTTGAAAAATGTCTATTGAGGTCCTTGGCCCATCTCTTAAGTGGGTTGTTGATTTTGTTTTTGTGGAGTTTCTTGATCTCTTTGTAAATTCTGGTTATTAACCCTTTGTCTGTTGCATAGTTTGCAAATATTTTTTCCCATTCTGTCGGTTGTCTTTTCACTCTCCTGACTGTTTCTTTTGCAGTACAGAAACTTCTCAATTTGATGCAATCCCAATAGTTGATTTTGGCTTTGACTGCCTGTGCCTCCCGGGTCTTTTCCAGAAATTCTTTGCCTGTGCCAATATCTTGAAGGGTTTCTCCAATGTTCTCTAGTAACTTGATGGTGTCAGGTCGTAGATTTAGGTCTTTAATCCATGTGGAGTGGATTTTTGTGTAAGGTGTAAGGTAGGGGTCTTGCTTCATGCTTCTGCACGTGGAAATCCAATTTTCCCAGCACCATTTATTGAATAGACTGTCCTTGCTCCAGGAATTAGTTTTAGATCCTTGATCAAATATAAGTTGGCTGTAGATGTTTGGGTTGATTTCTGGTGTTTCAATTCTGTTCCATTGGTCTATCCATCTGTTTCTGTACCAGTACCATGTTGTTTTAATTACAACTGCCCTGTAGTATGTCCTGAAATCTGGTATTGTGATGCCTCCGGCTTTGTTTTTGTTGTACAAGATTGCTTTAGCTATTCGAGGTCTCTTGTGCCTCCATATAAATTTCAGCACCATTTTTTCCAGATCTGAGAAGAAGGTCTTCGGTATCTTGATTGGTATTGCATTGAATCTGTAAATTGCTTTTGGGAGAATGAACATTTTGATGATATTGATTCTTCCAATCCATGAGCATGGAAGATTTTTCCATTTCTTGGTATCCTCTTCTATTTCTTTCTTTAAGGTTTTGTAATTTTCATCGTAGAGATCTTTAACGTCTTTGGTTAAGTTTATTCCAAGGTATTTGATTGTTTTTGTAGCTATTGTGAATGGGATTGATCTTAGAAGTTCTTCCTCAGCCATGGCATTGTCTGTGTATACAAAGGCTGTTGATTTTTGTGCATTGATTTTATACCCTGCTACTTTGCCAAACTCTTCTATGAGTTCCAATAGTCTCTTAGTAGAGTTCTTTGGGTCCCCTAAATACAGAATCATGTCATCTGCAAAGAGGGATAGTTTGAGTTCTTCCTTCCCAATTTGTATCCCTTTAATTTCTTTTTCTTGCCTAATAGCTCTGGCTAGAACCTCCAGAACTATATTGAATAGCAGTGGTGAGAGTGGGCATCCCTGTCTGGTTCCAGATCTCAGTGGAAATGCTTCCAACTTTTCCCCATTCAATAGGATGTTGGCTGTGGGTTTTTCATAGATTGCTTTGATTGTATTGAGGAATGTTCCTTCCAAACCCAGTTTGCTTAGAGTTTTCATCATGAACGGGTGTTGTATTTTATCAAATGCTTTCTCGGCATCTATTGAGATAATCATATGGTTTTTCTTCTGCAGTCTGTTAATGTGGTGTATCACATTGATTGTCTTGCGCACATTAAACCATCCCTGCATACCAGGGATAAATCCCACTTGGTCTGGGTGGATGATCTTTCTGATGTGTTGTTGCATTCTATTGGCGAGAATTTTATTGAGGATTTTTGCATCTATGTTCATCAGGGATATTGGTCTGTAATTCTCTTTCAGTGCTGCATCTTTTTCCGGCTTAGGAATTAAAGTGATGCTGGCTTCATAGAAAGAATTTGGGAGGACTCCCTCTTCTTCGATTGTTCTGAATAGTTTGAGAAGAATTGGAGTTAGTTCTTCTTTAAACGTCTGGTAGAATTCAGCAGTGAATCCATCTGGGCCTGGGCTTTTCTTTGTTGGGAGGGCCTTTATTACTGTTTCAATTTCTGTCTCAGTTATGGGTCTGTTTAGGTTTTCGATGTCTTCCTGGTTCAATTTAGGCAGGTTGCATGTGTCCAGGAATCTATCCATTTCTGATAGGTTTCCCTGTTTGCTGGCATACAAGTCCTTGTAGTAATTTCTGATGATTCTTTTTATTTCTGTGGTGTCTGTTGTTACATTTCCTTTTTCATCTCTGATTTTATTGATTTGGGTCTTTTCTCTTCTTTTTTTAGTTAGTTGGGCCAATGGGGTGTCAATTTTGTTTATTTTTTCAAAAAACCAGCTCTTCGTTTGGCTGATTTTTTGTAATGTTTTTCTTGATTCAATCCTGTTAATTTCTTCTCTGATTTTAATTATTTCCCTTCTCCTACTAGATTTGGGTCTGATTTGCTGTAGGTTTTCTAGATCCTTGAGGTGAATTGAAAGCTCATCTATTTGGTGCCTTTCCAATTTCTTGATGTAGGCACCTATTGATATAAACTTTCCTCTTAACACTGCTTTTGCTGTGTCCCATAAGTTTTGGTATGTTGTGCTGTTATCCTCATTTACTTCCAGAAAGTTTTTGATTTCTCTTTTGATTTCTTCTATGACCCATTGTTCATTCAGGAGCATGTTGTTCAATCTCCATGTGTTTGCGTATGCTCTAGGGATTCCTGAGTTGGTAATTTCCAACTTCATTCCTTTATGGTCTGAGAAGCTGCATGGTATGATTCTAATTCTTTTGAATTTGCTGAGGCTTGCTTTATGGCCTAGTATGTGGTCAATCCTAGAGAAGCTTCCATGTACTGCTGAGAAGAATGTAAAATCTTTAGCTGTAGGATTGAAAGTTCTGTATATATCTGTTAGATCCATTTGGGCTATAGTGTCGTTTAAATCTACTGTATCCTTGTTGATCTTCTGACCGGATGATCTGTCTATTTCTGAGAGTGGAGTATTGAAGTCCCCCAGTACTACTGTATTGGGGTCTAAGTCTCCCTTTAAGTCCGTTAATAAATCTTTTAGATAAACTGGTGCCCTGTAGTTAGGTGCATATACATTGATAATTGTTATATCTTCCTGTTGAATTGATTCCTTAATCATGATATAGTGTCCCTCTTTGTCTCTCTTAACAGTTTTTGTGGTAAAGTTTATGTTGTCCGATATTAAGATGGCTACGCCCGCTCTTTTTTCATTTCTGTTGGCATGGTATATCTTTTTCCAGCCTTTCACTTTCAGTCTGTATGGATCTTTGTTGGAAAGATGTGTTTCTTGTAAGCAGCAAATAGATGGGTTTTGTTCCTTAACCCAATCAGCCAATCGGTGTCTTTTAAATGGACAGTTCAGGCCATTCACGTTCAAAGTGACTAATGATAAGTGGTAACTTTGCCCTGCCATTTGCCAAAGATAAGTTCTAATATATGCTTTGAATTCCCTGTGATCTTTTGCTGTGAGGTTTCCTTCCTTGGTTTCCTTCCTTTACCTTCTTTCATATTGATGACCGTGTTTCTGTGTTTCTGTGTGTAACACATCTTTAAGCATCTTTTGCAGGGCTGGACGAGTGGCAACAAATTCTTTCAATTTCTGTTTGCAATGAAAAGTCTTTATTTCACCTTCATTCACAAATGATAGCTTTGCGGGATATAATATTCTGGGCTGGCAGTTGTTCTCTCTTAGTACCTGGGCTATATCTCGCCATTCCCTCCTAGCTTTTAGAGTTTCTGATGAGAAGTCAGCTGTGAGTCTGATTGGAGATCCTCTGAGAGTAATCTGACGTTTCTCTCTTGCACATTTTAGGATCTTTTCTTTATGTTTCACTGTGGAGAGTTTAATTACAACGTGTCGTGGTGAGGATCTCTTTTGGTCGTGTTTATTAGGGGTTCTGTGGGCTTCCTGTACTAGGATTTCTCTGTCCTTCTCCAAACCTGGGAAATTTTCTGCTAATATCTCACTAAAAAGGCCTTCTAATCCTTTCTCCCTCTCCATGCCTTCAGGAACTCCTAGAACCCGAATGTTGGTTTTTTTAATAGTATCCTGAAGATTCCCGACAATATGTTTCAGATTTCTAATTTCCTCTTCTTTTCTTTGGTCTGACTGTATCCTTTCCTGTTCTCTGTCTTCTAAGTCCGATATTCTCTCTTCTGCTTCACCCATTCTGTTTGTAAGGCTCTCTATTGTGTTTTTCATTTGATCTATTGAATTCTTCACTTCAGTCACTATCCCAGTTTCCTGTTGTACTAGTTGTTTCGTTTCATTTTGATTCCTCCTTAATATTTCATTTTCACGAGAGAGATTTTCTATCTTGTCCAGTAAGGATTTGTGTAGTTCCAGAATTTGTTTTTGAGAACTTCTTAATGTTCTTATCAATTTTTTGAGATCTGCTTCTTGCATTTCTTCTATGTCATCATCTTCATAATCTTGAATTGGGGTGTCTTTTTCATTTGAGGCCGTCATGGTGACTTCCTTGTTTTTATTACCTCGGTTTTTGCGTTTGTTATTTGGCATATTGGAGATATTTGGTTTCTTCACTGTGGTGCTTTTTCTTGTTATACTATGACTCTAGATTAAGTGGACTATCTGTTTTTGATGGAGCCTTAGGGCTTGAGATGGGTGTGGCCTGAGAGCTCTGTTTGGTGTGCCAAAGGTGACACTCCCAGGTTAGGCATGGTAAATCTCTCTCTCTCTCTCTTTTTTTTTTTTTTTTGATTCAAAAGGGAAGTAATTCCGTGCAGCTGAACGAAGTTGGAGGTAGTTAGCAGGCAAATGATATACCCACAGGAGCCAGAGATCGGAAGCTCTTTCCCAAGATCCCCACAGGGAATCTGTTCGGCCCTCAGAGTGGGCTCAAATTCTCCTTCAGCCTCCCACTGGGTTGCCAAAGTTACGGAATTGTAGCGTCTCTGGAGAGTGCTCACGTGAATTCCGTGAGTTCTCTCCCCCACCGTCTCTTTTTTCACAGTCTCAGTTCAGTAGCACCACAAATTTACTAGCTCCTAATCTCCTGTTAATTCGCCCCGCCCAGAGTCAGGTTTTTCTGCTAGGCTCAGGGCTGGTGCAGACCAAGATGGCGCCTGCTCTTTGTCTTGCTCGCCCTTGAGAGGTGAGCGGAGAGAGAGAAACCCGTGTCCGTACTAGTCACCCTTTTTTCTCTCTCTCTCTCTCTCTTCCAGTTAGCCTTGTGAACTTCCTCCCCCGGGGGTCGTTCCCTCTAGTCTCCTCTCTCCGCTTGCCTGCCGGTGTCTCGGGCTATTGAGGTTCTGCTCACCTCGCGTTCCAGCGCTGGTGTGTTGAGTCTGCCGCTGATGTCCCGAACTGTGGGCTCCCACGCTCTCCACGCAGGTCCGCTGTGAGTCACGCGTTCCGGAAGAGTTTCTTCTGCTGTTTCCTCCCCTACTCTTCCTTGAACCTGCAGTATCTCCACTTTTATTAAACTATCTCTCCCCAGACTATCAGTGTGCTCCCTTCCTATTCCGCCATCTTGCCGGACCCTCCTCAACCTCTATTTAAAATTATTTCATGGACTTGAAAATACTCTGGTTATTGGTTGAGTATTGGGCAAGAAAAATTTTGTCAACTGTTCTAATCTTCCATCGTTTTCTCGATTCCTCCTCCTTTATTCTTCTAAATGGTATTTGTCATCTTAAAGAAAGTCTTCAAGTAAAGAAGGAGCCCGGTAACCTTGAGGAAGTACTTGCTACAGTTACAATAGCTCTAGTTCTATAGATATTCTTCCTTAAAGAAGAGACAGAAAACACCCAGAAAATGATGGGTTATTTTTCTAAGTAGTTACTGAAATAACATTTTGAGATGTTTGCACTCCCTTCCCCAATGTGTTTCAAAAGACTTTCTTGTAAAAGTTACCTCTGGTTCCTTTTTGGGGGCCACAATTAACGGCTGAGTCCATGAGTGCATGACTGAACAAAAATAATGTTCTCAATTATTCTAATCTCCCACAGTTTTGTGATTTCTCACTTAAGTTCTATTTGTAAATTATTTCAGGGACCTAAAGACCTTTAAATAGAGACCTTTAAACAAAGACGTGGACCTGAGGAATTTATTGTCATAACTAGAAATAGTTCTAATTCTGTAAGCATTCTTCCACTAAAAAAGAGATAGGGGAACATCCAGAAAATGATGTATATGCCTTAAGCACTTAGTGTCTGTAATTTCTGGGTTTTTAGACCTTGTGATATAAGGCATAGTAATAAACAGTATTGTAATACTTGTGCATATCATAAGAGGGCTAATAGGCTTCAAACATTATCATATTTACTTTCCTAATCTTGGGTGTGTGGTTGAAATACTTCCTCAGAAATGACAAGCTCCCGCATTAGTTCTCTGTACCACAGGCTGTTTGAATGAAATGATCATATAGAAATCTCTGGAACTTCCTTTCCATGTCAAAGTAAATAAGAATAGTTGCATTCCAAGTGTAACCACAAATAAGGCCAACACAATTAAATAGGAGTAATTTGCCAAGTCAGTGATTCTGATCACATCTCTTCTGGTTCTCCAGCCCAGCTGCTGCAGAAGTTGCTAGATCGGAGACTCGTGGAGGACTATGGGTGAACATCATTAGATAATGTTTTCAATTGCAGCTGGTGCGCAAGAGTAAAACCTTGATACTTGGCATGCACTCTTCATCTGATGTTCTTTTTCTCTACATGTATCTTAGGATTTTATTGCTCTGATAAATCACTTAGTCAATAGGTTGTCTGATTATTTGATAATCACAGAAATTATTAGAGGTCCACATCATTCAACATACCTATTGATCATATTTGGAACACAGGGAGAAGCTGATATTTTAGATGCATTCTAGAGGGTGGAAGATAAAATCCTTGAAAATAGAAATGCTTACTCCCTCTCACGTTGCATAGGGTCGTGTGATCTGGGTTATGTCAGGATGTTACCTACAAAATAAAGGTCTCGTTGCCGCCTTTCTTTTTGCTATCATTATGTAATGATCTCTTGATTTTGAAGTCAACCTGTACTACATTAGGGTGAGCAGTGTTGTTACACTTGCCAGATGGCCAACAGTGCTGTCAACTTCGAGTGTGACCCAGGTCCAGGAAAGTGTCTGCAGCTGGTTTTGTCCAAAGTGTAAGGTACCTTTCCCCTTCACTCTTGTAATCCAGTCTATTCTAGGACAGAGCAAAGTGCCTAATAAAGGCTATGCAAAACTTATCAGCTCAGGGTTCAAAGCTATTCTTTTTTAAGCACATACTTCTTTTCCTTTGGAAACTAAGTTTTGGCCTGTGCAGAGGCTGCATGTATAACCAAGTAATGTGAGCTGTCTTCCACGAACTGGCTTCTCTTCTACCAACCTAGTCAATATCAAGAATAAATATCTTACTTGTGCTATAAATAAATATCATATTTCACTTTTATCTTAGTTTACCAAGGTACATGATATTTCCCCATTTTGTTTACCCAGAAACATATGAAAATGATGTAACCACAAACAACTCTTAAAAGTAGTATTCCAACAGCACCAGTTAATTGCATGTATCCATACTCTCACAAGGCATTTGCAATGAACTGCTGATTGAAGACAGAGAAAAAATTATCATCAGCCAAATGACTAAAGCTGATTTCACATACTATGATTTTTGTTGTTTGCCTTGTTTTGTCTTTTTTGTTATACAATCTGCATCCTTTACCTTTTGCTTTTATCTGGTTCTCAAAATTGTAGGATTTGGGAAATGTGATTTTTACAAATGCTTTAAAACTTTATGAAGTAAGCTTTTCTAATTCTTCACAACCAGGCAAATGGAGTAGACAGAAACTCTCTGAAAATTACAAAAGCCTTTGCCTCCAGAATTGAAGATGGTGTTGGGAATGAAATACAACACCCTGCGGGTTGTCTTGTTTTGTTTTGTTTGTGCACTTATATATGTGTGTGTGTGTGTGTGTGGCTTTCACAGAATTATACAACCCCTTCCAAAACTGTCACACATAATTTGATACAAATGGGCTATCTGTCTTTTTGTTTAAACACAGAAGAGGTAAAGAGAAAAATTAGTCACCTGTAAGTTATTGAGAAGGTGGTTGGCTCTCTGGGACTCAGGATAAGGGCAATTAGCTGGAAAGCCCACACTCTAATTCGCCTGAAGAGAAACAAATGAAAAAAATTATACACTGTGCATATGCGTCTGTGTGTGTGTGTTTACATTTTCAGCACGAACGTTACTTTAATCTGCCTGGATTCAGCTTTCTCTCTCCCATTTTGAGTGAAATCCAGGTGCCAATGCCAATAGTGTAATACTTATTTAATAGACAGTAGTGGGTGGCACTCTTTTTTTTTTAACCTCTTGAATTTCTCTTCTTCATTGCCAGACACAGCTTTCACCCATAACATCCACTGAACTTTGCAGAACAAGTCAGCTGTGAGACAATTCTGCATGCCTCTTATTTTTGAGTTCCTAGTAATTTGCTCAACAAATAGCAGAAAGCCGAGTTATGTGCTTCTCGCATGAAGTTTCCTTGACTTTGCAAATGCAAGACTCATCACGTATATGACAAGACTTGAGCATGCTGTTACAGTTTTCAACATTAGGATTTTTTCCTTTAAAGTGCATTTTTATATTTCACCTTTTCCTCCACATTTTCTTTTCATCATTTTGTTAAAAGCAAAGCATTCTGTATTAAAGCCTTCATTCAAAAAGTGTTGACAAATCTGTCTGTCTCCCAAGATAAAACTTAAGCTAGGAAAAAGAAAGTGTAAATATATCTGTAAATTTTACAATGAAACCAGAATAAATGCACCTTAATGAAATTGAGATATCCAATTGATGAGGGAGTATACTATCTGTCAAAGGTGGTTTGAAAGACAGGCATAGAATCTAGTAGAGTATACCTGTGGTTTCAATGTAAACCCTTAAACTCATGGATACCATCTCTGTACTGTATTTTTAGATGAAATTATATGCTAAAATAAAACTTCAAACACACTCATTTCCCTCAAAGGCAGCAGCACTAAGAAAACAGAAACATATGTGATGCAGATGTCTCCTGCCTGGTATCCTTGTCACATCTTCCACTTGCTTGACCCTCATCCCCCGAGTCTTGGTACCCTGGAAGTCACTCCTCCATTCATTCTTTACCATTCCAGCACAGCTGCCAGCATCTGCTACCTTCACCCCAAAACAGCTGCATCTTGGCCTATGGTCCCAACTCCTTTCTTTTATTTATTCTGTCTATCTTGTCTTCAGGGTGACACTTTCTGCCAGTTTTAGAAAGAGAATTGCCCAAAGTCCTTCCATTTTGTTGCTGTCTCTTTCACTATCATGAAATGTAATGTGGGGCTGTTCTATCACTAAGATCCCTTTATCTTCAATAAACCCCCTCTCTGTTAACAGACACCACTCACGTCACACTCTCTGCTCCTACTGCCTCAGAAACAGAATCCTTACTTGTGCCTGCAGTTCATGATTCAAAATCACATTTCAGGAAAATGGCTAATTGCAAGTTGTTCCATACCTTGGAAGTGCCACATTAAAGAAAAAGAGTGGTGATTCCTCTCTCTCTTTCCTGGGAGAAGTTTCTATTAGGATATCCATGATTACTTTAGTAAATGCTGGAGGAATTTGCAGCTAAGAGGGAAACAGGAAGTCGGGGTTTTGGATTGTTAATGTGTTTGCTTTCTAACAAGGAACTTGTTTAAGACTACTTTGCATCTCCCCTGTGTATAATACTATTATGAGAATATGGCAGGTTCTCAGTATTTTGTAATCTTAAAAAAGAAACAACATCAGAATGAATAAAAGATTTATTGGATTTTAATGACATATCATTGGTCTTAAATCTCTCAAAAATGAAAAGGGGAACTAAATAGCTTCTAAAAAGAGAACATATTCAAAGCAAGACTCACTCTCCAGTTAATGTTTGTCTACTAAGAATTTACACGTTCTTGATAGATAGATGCATACATAAGTTTAATAGCCTTACTTCAATGCTTACAAAAAGTTTTAAGAACAAAAGGAAAAAGTAAGGGTCTTGCCCTCTTTAGAAATAGAAATTAATTATTTCCTTTGTTTTTCTCACAGGCTGAGATATTGAGGAATCAAGTTTAAAAATAACTTTGAATGTCTTTCTGAGTGTTTCTTTCACATAAAAGGCTGATATATTAATCAGGGAAGGCAAATGGGTAATTCTATAAATACTGATCTATAAGAACATCTGTTAATTCTAACTGGACTACAGTTAAGGCAGCGGGGTGGGTTGGTCTTTTAGAAGTTAGTTTAAACCCTTGTTTTAAAAAGAACAAGGACATTAACTTTTGCATACATGGTCCCAATGAATTACCATTTTACAAAAGTCGTAAGTATGGGAAGTTTTTGCAGTTGTAGATCTGCTACAACTTGTTATCGAAATCTAACCTGAACATTCTCCACAGAGCATGGCAGTGACACACCTTAGAGGTAGCTGTATACTCACTCTGGGATGTAGACCCTGACACTGAAATCTACACACATATATATTCCAAAGAAATTCAAATTCAATTCTTCCAAAGAAAATAATATTATGATCAATATTTTTAAGTAGAGGGAGAAACGTTTTCATAGAAATTAGCAAATTAAATTTCCTGATTCATATACATCAAAATACAGATGGTTCACCAGATGTTTTACATATTTTTTGGATGTATTACTGCATTGTGGTTTAGTCTCTTCTCTAGTGCTAATATAGTTCAGTTATTCTTTGTAAAAATAATCTCATCTGATGCTCATTATGAATGTGTATGTCAGCTTTTTGGTCATGATAATAACTTATGATTTGCTATGAAATAATTTTTGAAGGCCAAGTATGAAAATTACTGATAGTATGTTAGAAATACCATTAGAAAGCCTAGATACAAATTCATTATTCATTAAAACATTTAATAATTACACAGACTGCAACAGTGAATGTTTACAACCCTGTCACAAATTCTGGGGAGGTCAGAATCCAAGCACATGGAATGCTGATGCCCTGGCCTTCATGCTTCTAAAGCACAGAGACCCTTTCTCTTTATGTCTTATCATTTCTTCTTTTCTCCTTTTAGCCAGAAGGGAAGGAGCCTCCCAATATGATTTATTCCAGGCCTTCAACCTACCCCCAGTTTGGCCCTGAATGGTGCCTTTGAAGGCTAAAGGAGGTCCAGATGAAAGAGAGGCTGACTGGAAAAGTCCACAGAGAAATGCATTACAGAGATTAACATGCCACAGCCTCTTAATCAAAGATCTTGAGCAAAAATCAACAGGCCAGAGAACCCGCATCCGGAAGTTGTGGAAGTAAGGATGTGGAGAGAAAGGACATCTGGACAGGAAGGAGGGATTTAAATAATCTTCACAGTCCTGTTGTAGCAGAAAATAAGAAAATGCAAGTCTGGGATGAATAAAAGAAATATTAAGTAAAATTTATTAAGTTAATGGGAAAATTATTTTGTTGGATATACACATTGTGCGATGTTGTGGTGAGAAACTATAAGTACTGTACACTTACTGCATTCTACACATTGTTATCTTGGTATAATTATCTTATTTCACTTATATTTGTCTGCTGAGGTAGGTGCTATTACCCCAAATTGTGGATGAGAAAACATAAACTGTTAGAGGGATATGGATTTGATCAATCTTAAATGTCAATAAATGCAGCTAAGAAACCTCATGGCTGAAAAAAATGAGAGTGGAAATCCAACCTGAAGTCCTGTTCCAGAGTCTATCCTTTTTACATTAATCCACATTGCTTTCTGAGCTTTGCTACTATAAAGTGGTTCATGGAAAATTAGTATCATGAAGAACATGCACAGGTTTCAAAAAAATTGAGGGTCATAATAAATCTATCTTTCTAAAAAAAATTTTTGAGAGACAATTTTATGGAGAGAGAGATAGAGAGAGAGAGAGAGAGACAGAGAGAGAGAGAGATCCCATCCATTGCTTTACTCCCCAAATACTCAAGACAGCCAGATCTGAGCAAGGGCCAGGTTCAGAAGCAGAGATCACAATCCCCATCTCACATCTCAGGAGTCACTCAATTACTTGAGCCACCACCACTGCCTTCTAGGTTCTGTAGAAACAGGGAGCTGGAATCAGAAGCTGCAATTGGGACAGGAGCATTTTAACTTCTAGACTAAAAACCCACATTCATAAATTTATCTTTTAATTTTATTTTTCCAAAGACATTTGCAGAACCCTCATGCAAATTATAGATAGATTCTTGAAAGACAATATGATATTGAAATCATAGCTCCTAGATCCCAATATTTAGTGTGCAAGAATCACTTGGCAAAAAAGTATAGACTCACTGGTCCACTTTCTGACAATCCTCAGCATGTCTAAGGTGGTCTTGGGTTACACTGACAATACTTTTATAATCCCAGTGTTTCAGTCATGATTCTTGATAGCATAAAATGAGGCTGACTTTGGCTTATATGATCCAAAATCCAACCTGTTGGATGGTTCAGGTGGCAGAACAATGGTCTCAAATAGGTTTCAAAATCTCAATTCCTGGGAACATGTTAATTTATATAGATAATGGGATTTTGCAGATATAATTAAACTAAGGATCTTAAGATGAAAGAAATTATCTTGGTTTAGAACTTCCTTAAGGAACACTGGAACCCTGACTTTAGGCCAGTGAGACTGGTTTGGGTTTTCTGACATCTGACATCTGGAATTGTGAGATAAATGTATATTGTTTAAACCACTGCATTTGGGATAATCTGTATAGCAGCAGCAAGAAAGTATTGCAAAGGTGATTTGAGATGCTCATACTAATTTGCCCTTCTAAATACAGAGTTATGTACCTGGGTGCAATGAGTACTATCGTCTCTGTGAAGGGGGGATGCGTGGATGTCTTCATATCTTTTTATCTGTTTAGTGTGCCCACCCGCCAATTTTTCAGCACCTCTCCCAGTGCCCTTTGGTATCTGTAGACATTTTCAGAGGATTTCTTTTCTGCTATTGGAGAAGAAATATCTTGACATTGTAAATGTCCAAAGTCTCTCCTCAACTCTAACTGATGGACAGTAGCATACAGAGATGATCACATTTTAAGCTTTCTCTTATCCATGCAAATTCTCTTAATTCACCAGTAGGCCTGATAACCACCAGATGCCATTGTATCACTCATGTTAGATGTTCAGTGAATGTCTTTCAAATAAATGTATTAGGGAATGCAAAAATGAATGGGAATATCACTTATATTACAGGTCCTATTTAGTTTTGACCGATGGATAACAAGTGCAGTTTTCCAAACAAGCACTCTCAGAAAAAGACAGCAATTGATGTAAAGGATTTGTGTTTTCCTTTTTACTACAAATGAGGTGTGATAAGTGGCACTGTGCTTTGGATCTCTCTCTGGCACACTTACACACATGAATAACATCCACCCAAGTTTCTTAGCCAAAAGTTGCCTTGAAAGAAATCCCATCATTGATGAAATGAAAATGGTTGTCTGGCTGGCTCCACAGTTAATTTGTAAATCATTCACAAAAGACCCATAAACTGTTCCATGCACTTAGCTTTAAATATGGCAATTGAGGGAAGCACATTTACTCCAACAGAAAATGACAGAAAGCTGACAGACTGACATTCGTATTACTCAGGCCAACTCAGGATAGAGACCTACATTCCTCAGCTTAGTGGAAATGATTCAGCATAATGACCGAGGGAAACTAGACTGATTTTTAACTTGTTCATGTCTACCACACCATCTCCAATTTTACTATTTTACACTTCTCTCAAAATGGATGATTTGTTTGAAAGTACAGAAATATAGAACACTGTAGGAGCAAGCTGCTTTCTTTCTGTTTTAATCTAATGGAAAATGATGATTTTATCTATGAAAAAATTTTATTTGCATTTCTTCAAAACTTGATTTAATCTTCATAGGTTATATGAATCAAGGAATCTATCCATTACTTTGAAGTTTTCTAGCTTATTGCATATAGTTTTTCATAGTATTTTTATGATCCTTTGTATTTCTGTGGTATCAACTGTAATGTCTGTTTTCATCTCTACTTTTATTTATTTGGGTTTTTCTTTTTTCTTTGTTAGTGAGGCAAGAAGTTTATTAATTTTGTTTAACTTCTCAAAAAACCAGCGTTTTGTTTTGTTGTCTTTTGTATTTTTTTTAGTTTTAATTTAATTTGTTTCTTCACTGATCCTTATTATTTCTCTCCTCCTGCTAATTTGGGGTTTGGTTTCTTGTTTTTCTAAGTATTCAAGATATATCATTAAATCTTTAATTTGAGACATTTCTCTCTCTCTTTTTTTAAGATTTTATTTATTTATTTATTTATTTGACAGTAGAATTATAGACAGTGAGAGAGAAGGACAGAAAGGTCTTCCTCCCATTGGTTCACTCCCCAAATGGCCACTACGGCCGGAGCTGCGCTGATCCAAAGCCAGCAACTAGGTGCTTCTTCCTGGTTTCCCATGTAGGTGCAGAGGCCCAAGCACTTGGGCCATCCTCCACTGATCTCTTGGACCACAGCAGAGAGCTGGACTGGAAGAGGAGCAACCTAGACTAGAACCCGGCGCCCATATGGGATGCTGTCGCCGCAGATGGAAGATTAACCTAGTGCACCATGGTGCCGGCCCCAAGACATTTCTCTTTTAATATAAGCACTTAATGCTATAGACTTCCCTTTTAATACTGCCTTTGCTGTATCTCACAGGTTTTGATATGCTTTGTTTTTATTTTCATTTATTTCAAGAAAATTTCTAATTATCTTTTTAATTTCTTCAATGACCCATTGATCACTCAATAGCATGTTGGTTAATTTTCAAATATTCATGAGTGTTCTATTGTTCTTCTTTTGTTGATTTTCAGTTTTATTTCTTTATGATCTGAGAAGATAGATGTTACAATTTCAATATTTTTAAATTTGCTGAGACTTGATTTTTAGCTGAATATGTGATCTATCCAAGAAAATGTTCCATGTGCTGATGAGAAGAGTGTGTATTCTGTAGTTGTTGGGTGAAATGTCTGGTAGGTCCATTTCCTCAATAATGTTTTACTCTGATGTATCTTTATTGGTTTTTTTGTCTGGATGATCTGTCCATTGATGAAACTGGGGTGTTGAAATAATCCATTAATAATGTATTGGAGTCAATCTCTCTTTTAGGTCTAATAGTATTTTCTTTATGTATCTGGTTGGTCTTATGTTGGATACAAATATATTTATGATCATTATATCTTCTTGTTGAATTGAATCTTTTATCTAAATATAATGTCTTTTTTTTTTTTTTTGACAGGCAGAGTGGACAGTGAGAGAGAGAGAAAGAGAGAGAGAGAAAGGTCTTCCTTTACCGTTTGCTCACCCCTCAATGGCAGCTACAGCCGGCACACTGCAGCTGGCGCACCGCACTGATCCGAAGCCAGGAGCCAGGTGCTTCTCCTGGTCTCCTATGCAGGTGCAGGGCTCAAGCACTTGGGCCATCCTCCACTGCACTCCCTGGCCACAGCAGAGAGCTGGACAGGAAGAGGAGCGACCTGGACAGAATCCGGCGCCCCAACCGGGACAAGAACACAGTGTACCGGCACCGCAGGCAGAGGATTAGCCTACTGAGCCGTGGTACCAGCCAAATATAATGTCTTTCATATTCTTTTTTTACAGTTTTTAATTTAAAGTGTTTTTTATCAGATATCAGGATAGCTAAGCCTGTTTTCTTTTGGTTTCCATTTGACTGTTACATCTTTTTCCAACCCTTCACTTTCAGACTGTGTGTTTCTTTGTGAAGTGAGTTTTTTTTTTTTTTTAACTTTTACTTAATGAATATAAATTTCCAAAGTACAGCTTATGGATTACAATGGCTCCCCCCCACACACAACTTCCCTCCCACCCGCAACCCTCCCCTTTCCCTTACCCTCCCCCCTTCCATTCACATCAAGATTCATTTTCAATTCTCTTTATATACAGAAGATCAGTTTAGCATATATTAAGTAAAGATTTCAACAGTTTGCTGCCACATGGAAACACAAAGTGAACAATACTGTTTGAGTACTAGTTATAGCATTAAATCACAATGTACAGCACATTAAGGACAGAGATCCTACATGAGGAGTAAGTGCACAGTGACTCCTGTTGTTGACTTAACAAATTGACACTCTTGTTTATGGCATCAGTAATCCCCCTAGGCTCTTGTCATGAGTTGCCAAGGCTATGGAAGCCTTTTGAGTTCACCGACTCTGATCATATTTAGACAAGGCCATGGTCAAAGTGGAAGTTCTCTCCTCCCTTCAGAGAAAGGTACCTCCTTCTTTGATGACCTGTTCTTTTCTGAAGTGAGTTTCTTATAGGCATATTAAAGTGGGTCCTGGTTTTTTATCCATTCAGCCAGTCTAAATCTTTTGTTGATGTACTGAATCCTTTTACATCGAAGGTTTGGATTCATAGATAAGAACTAAGACCTGTCATTTTGTTGAATGGATAATCATTCTACCTGCTCTGTTAGTGAATTTGGTGCTGTTACGTGTTTTCATGAAGTTTACTTCTAATGCAGGACGCCCTTCAGAATTTCTTGTAAGGCTGGTCTGGTGGTGGTGAATTCTCAGTTTTTGTTTATCTGGAAACAACTGCATTTCTATTTCACTTTGAAAGGACAGCTTTTCTGGATATAATTTTCTTGGTAGGAAGATTTTTTTTTTTTCTTTTAAGAACTTGACTGTATTTTCCTACTATCTTCTGTCCTTTGTTTCTGCTGAGAAGTCTGATGTTAATCTAACTGGTTTCCTTTATATGTAACTTTACACTTTTCTTTTATTTTCTTTAGGATTGGTTCCTCGTCTTTAGTTTTTGACAATTTGATGACAATATACCTTGATCTTTTTGGTTGAGTCCATTTGGGATTCTTTGAGCTTCTTGCATCTGATTGTCCATGTGTCTTTCAAGACCTCAGAAATTCTCAGCTATTATTTCATTTAGCAGGTTCTCAAGGTCTTTTTTTTTTCCTTTCTTCTCGTTCAGAAATACCCATAATACAAATATTTGGTTATTTAATTGTATCACATATTTCAAGTTGACTTTCTTCATTCTTTTTAAGATTCCTTTCACTTTAATTTTATCTGATTGGGTTATTTCTAAATTCTTATTTTGAAGTGAGAAATTATTTCCTCTTTTTGGTCTCTCTGCTTTTAAAGCTCTCAGTCATATTTTTTTATTTCACTGATTTAAGATATCATCTCCAAAATTTCTATTTGGTTCTTCTTAATTAGTTCCATCTCCTTAGTAATATTTCTATTCATATCACTCATTTATTCCCTCATTTATTTAACATGTCTGTCTGTATTCTCTTATGTTTCATTGAGTTTCCTTACAATCATTATTTTGAATTCTATATCTATCATTTCAAGGTAAACACAATCATAACAAGCAAAGAAGTTGAAGCAATATTCAAAACTCTCATCAAGTAAAAGTCCAGGACCTGATGACTTTACTACTAAATTCTACAAAACAGTCAAAGAGGAAGTGACTCTAATACTCTTCAAACTATTCCAAAATATTGAACTGGATGGAACTCTACCAAACTTTTTTCTTTATGAGGTTAACATTACTTTGATACCAAAACCAATGACATGAGAACTACAGGCCTATATCCTTAATGAACATAGTTGAAAAGATGCCCAACCAAATGCTAGCAAATTGAATCCAAAACTACATCAAAAATATCACACAAAATAATCAAGTAGGATTTATACCAGATATGCAAGGATGGTTCAACAATTTAAAATCAACAAATGTGATAAATCACATCACTAGAATGAAGGACAAAAACTGTGTGGTCATCTCAATAGATACAAAAAAAAAAAAAAAATTTGATAAGATCCAACTCCCCTTCATGATAAAAACCCTCCACAGATTGGGTATATGAAGAACATTCTTAAAAATTATAAAGGCTATATATTGCAAACCATCAGCCGATATCGGACTGAATGGAGAAAAATTTCCCCTCATTTCTGGAACAAGATAAGGATGCCCACTTTCACCACTGCTATTCAATATAGTACTAAAACATTTAGCAAGAGATATTAGGGAGGAGGAAGAAATAAATGACACAAATTGGAAAAGAGCAAGTCAAATTATCCATGTTTGCAGATGACACGATACTGTACATGGAAAAATCTAAACCCTCCACTAAAAAGCTGTTAGAATTGATAAATCAATTCAGTAAAGTAACAGGTTATAAAATATAGAAAATCAGTAGTTTTATATGCTAATGATGAATTCACAGAAAGAGGAATCAAGAAAGAAATCCCATTCACAATAGCCACATTTTTTAAATATTTAGGTATAAATTTACCTAAAGAAGTGAAAGATATCTACATTGAAAATTATTGAGCATTGATGAAAGAAATCATCAAGGACACAAAGTAAGTAAGGTATTCCTTACTCATGGATCAGAATCAATATCATTAAAATGTGTGTTACCTAAAGCAATCGGCAGATCCAATGCAATCCCTCTCAAAATACCAATGGCATTCTTTACAGAATTAGAAAAAGCAATCCTAAAATTCATAAGGAATCATAAAAGACCTTGAATAGCCAAATTGATGCTAAGAAAAACCAAGCTGGATGTTTCACAATACCTGATTTCAAAGCATACTACAAAGCTATAGTAATTAAAACAGCTTTATACTGGCATTAAAAAAACAAGACATGGAACAATGGAATAGAACAGAGGGGCCTCAGAAATTAGTCCACGTACATACAGCTGACTGATTTTCGACAGAAGTTCTCAGACCATACCGTGGAGTATGGTCTTCAACAAATAAGACTGGCAAAACTGGTTGTATATATGTAGAAAAATGAAATTAGAGCCATTCCTCTCAACATATACAAAATTTAACTCAATAGATCAAACACCTAAATTTGAAACCTGAAACTATGAAATTTCTGGAAGAAAATGTAGGGGAAACACTCAAAGACATCGTTTTAGGGGATGACTTCTTAAACAAGAAACTCAAAGCACAGGCAACAACAAAACTAAATAAATTAGAATATATCAAGCTCAGAAGCTTTTGAAAAACAAAGGAAATGATCAATAGAGTGAAGAGACATCCAACAGAATGGGGAAAATATTTACAAATCACATATCTGACAAAGGATTAATATCCTGAAAGCATCGTGACGTAAAAAACTCAACAATAAAAAACAATCAATCCAGTTGAGAAATGGGCAAAGGACTTCAATAGACAGTTCTCAAAAGAAGGAACACAAATGGCCAGCAAATAAATGAAAAAGTCTTCAACATCACAAGCCACCAGGGAAATGCAAATCAAAACCACAGTGAGATATCACCTAACCTCTGTCAAAACGGCTAAAATTGAAAACACAGAGAGTAAAAAATGTTGGTGAAGATGTGGAGAAAGGGAAACACTTATACACAGTAAATTAGTGCAGTCACTGTGGAAAACAGTGTGGAGATTTCTTAAAAATTAGAAATGGACTTGCCATATGATCCAGCAATCCCCCTACTGGGTATAAACACAAAAGACTTCAATACCTTGCATCAAAGAGATACCTTCACCATCTATATAGCACCACCATTTACAATAGCCAAAATTTAGTATCGATCAAGGTGCCTATCATCAGATAAAAGGATAAAGAAAATGTGGTATATATAAAAATGGAATATTATTCAGCTATAAAAAGAATCAAATTCTACCATTTGCAGCAAAATGAACACACCTGGAGGACATAATGTTCATTGAAATAAGCCAGACTCAGGGAGATAAACACCACATGTTCTCCCTTATATGTCGGAGCAAAAATTTTAAAAAATATGAAGAAAGAAAAAGGAAATATCTGTATGTATCAGTATTGCTGAAAATAGTTTTGTAAAATTTTGTTTTTTACTTTTGTCAGATAATGATTAAGAATGCTATACTACTATAGTTTAATTATCTGTGATTAAAGTTCACTGCATCTGAGTGAAATGTTCATTTTTCCATTCAATTATCATTTATAGCTACTTTCTATATTCCCCAAAACTAGAGTATTTTGGTTTAAAACAAAAAATAAATAAACTAAGGTATCTTCACAAAACCATGGTACTTCTATTTTGATTTGTCTTAATAGCAAGATCAGTAAATGAAACAGAACATACTGACACAATCAACTGGCTTGAAGAAATGTAATTTAAAATAAATAGGACCTTTCAATTAATTGGGGAAATAATTGCAACAAATAGCCAAATAAGTGAAGGGGAAGAAGTCAAGTTAGAACTCTAAGCTCGTCATACATAGTGATAGACATCTAATGGCTTAAAGAACCAACAGCCAACCAAACAACTGTTAGAAACAAATATCAAATGTAAGTTTACATAACTTCAGATAATGGAAATTCTATCTAAAAGGAAACGAAGTCAAAATCTATAAAGGAATAAATCAACACATTTAATTAGGTTAAAACTTAAAATTTCAGTTCTGCTGAAATATTTAACAATTAAAATATAAATGACAATTTTTACAAAAGAATTTGACCCTGATTTATTAAAGAAACATCCAGGTTTTAGAACATCCTCATGTATTACTTAGAAAGAGAAATATTCTATAGGAGAAAAATGTGTGTAAGATTTTATAGCCAATTCACAGAACAGACATAAGTGATAAAAAATTGTATAATTGCTCATAATTATGGAAATATTTGCATATATATCTTAAGTTTATACATATAAAGAACCACAATAAGGTATCACAATATATAAATAAAAATTCCAAGCAAATAAAAAATATTGGGGAATAGAAAGTACAATCCACTGTTGATGGAGTATACCCAAGTAAAGGTTTCATTCAGCCAACTTGGTAACATATACCACAGATTTAAATTCATCTAAACTTTAAATTCAGAAGCTCTATCTCTGCATACTTCTATCCCTTATAAATATTCTCACAAGTACACAATAATTTAAATAGGAAATGCACTGTGGAATTTTCTCATAAATATGAAATAATGGAAATTATCCAAATAACTATCTAAAGGAGAACAGCATATTACATATATATCAGGATGTTTTTAATGTGGAATATTATTTAGCAGTTAAAGTAGAAAAGGGGATTATGTAAAGGAAAGAAATTGAGTGTATTCCTTATGTCTTTCAATACAATTTGAATATCTTATGACATGAAATGTATGCAATTTAATACTAAAAACACAAAAACAATCTCTTTTACAAACTATTTCTAAATTTTGGAATTAGTTACTAACAAATTACCCTTTTAGTCATGCAATTGTTTCATACCAGAAAGAAGTAGCAGAAATCTAATCATTAAGTCATTCATGTGAATTAAATATATGATATAAATTATGTAACAAAGTCAACATTCTTGTCTGATTGCTACTCATGTCTTTTTTTTTTTTTTTTTTTTTTTTTCGGACAGGCAGAGTTAGGGAGAGAGAGAGACAGAGAGAAAGGTCTTCCTTCTGTTGGTTTACCCCCCAAATGGCTGCTATGGCCGGCGCGCTGCGCCGATCCGAAGTCAGGAGCCAGGTGCTTCCTTTTGGTCTCCCATGCAGGTGCAGGGCCCAAGCACTTGGGCCATCCTCCACTGCCTTCCCAGGCCACAGCAGAGAGCTGGACTGGAAGAGGAGCAACCGGGACAGAATCCGGTGCCCCAACCAGACTAGAACCCGGGGTGCCGGCACCTCAGGCGGAGGATTAGCCTAGTGAGCTGCAGCGCTGGCCTGCTACTCATGACTTATAGTGTGATTTGCCACACACAGTGTTTCCCTGGAAATCATTCTGGAATTCCAAGATTACAAAAAATTTAATTACAACTTTTAAATGTTGAAATTGCAAGGAGGAATTCCTTGTATGTTTCCATTAGTCCTCTCTACCAGATTGTTAATTATTATTATTTTAATTTGAGATCAAAGTGACAAAAAGCCCATGGCTGGTGGTTTATTTCTCAAATGCCCACAACAGCTAGGATAAGGCCATTACCAAAGACAGGAGCCAGGAATTCAATCCAGGTCCATCAGGGACCCATTCACTGGAGCCATTCATTGACTGCTGCCTTCTGTGATATGCATTAGCAGGAAGTGAAGTCAGGAGCCAGAGGCCATACTCGAACCCAGCTATTCAGAAACTGGGCATGAGCATCTTAACCACTAGGCCCTTAGATTTTTAATTTTTGATTAGTTTCATCTGACTTGACTTCACGGTTGTCCTTTCTTCTGGAAGCAATCCTGTAATAAGATTCAGTTGAAGATCACTGCCTCCCTTCTAAACTTCCTTGCTTTGGTTTTATGTTGGTGGGCTCATTATATTCCTATGACCTTCTAAATAACTTCCTGCTTTGCTTTAGAAGCATTTGACTCTCTTTCATTTGGACATTGCTTCCAGGCTAAAATTCAAAGTATATCTAACATGAAATTCAAGCTTAAAAAAATAGAGCACCTTTACAGACATTTCAGGATTAAAGAAAAACTTTGTAGGGTTGGCTTTGACTGTAATACTTCAATGATTGCAGAAACAGAAGGAAGACTTTTTTCAAGACCCAGTGTGAACAACGACAAAATAAAATGATTGCGGTAAGCCCCAGCCCAACAGCGACATCCCAGGAAACTGACAAACCTGAGGCAGCTCTTTGGATGTCAACGCAAAGGTTGACAGAGCCTGCCATGGAGCCAGATGCTGCTGTCAAACAGAGATGGGAAAAATGGACCGCAGTTTGGTGTTTGTTTCCTGCGATTAGCATCAGCAGCACCCGTCACTCCCTTTTCCAGATTAATTAGTAAAGTCTAGTGTGAAGAATTTCAATAAAATATTCGTTCGAAAGTGAGAAAAGAAACATCTGTTTTAGGATTGTTTTTCCTCCTTAAAGTCCATAAAATGTGCATGTGCATGTATGCTGTTGTGTCTAAATTTTGTTTCTGTCCTTAGATATGTCGACATTAAAAACAGCGATCAACACAGTGAAATGCAATATCATTTTGTTACTGTTTTGTAAGATATTTTTCCTACTAATAGTTTCAATGTCAAGATTTAAATATTCTTCCCTTCTTTTAATTACAAATTCAGCTTTCGTGTCCTTGTTCAGTTTCACTTCAGAAACAAAATAATATATTAAGAGCAGTTACACTTTTACCATATCAAATTCAAATGGAGACATACTGTACTGTAAAAAGCAAGGAGTCAATCACCTAAAACAATTATAACATTTATTTTTAGAAATTATGTTTTACCTGTTAAATGTAATGGTCATGTGAAAAATGTCAGATTTTGGTGCCCATCTCCCCACCATGATAGGAAAACAAACAAAAGACACAGAATGGCCAAAGGTAGCACAAACTGTAATCAAGTTTACAATTTATCAATTAAAAATCTGTTGCAAAATTGTAAGTTTTCCTCAGTTCTTTGAGGACATGATGAAAAAATTGATATTTGAATTGTACTTCACAGTCTATAAGAATCTCACTTACGTTACATTGTTTATGCACTACAGAGAATTTCAGAAATGAGGAAACTGGATTTGACCAACTTTCCCTAAGGCAAATATGAGAACAGGAACTCAAAACCTTAGATTTCCATTTCCAATTCTAAGGTCCTTCCAGTTAAACTACCAAAGCTTCAAAAGAAGGATATCATGTAATAGAGAAAATGTATACAAATTATGCATAAAATGTTGTTGCAATTACCCTACAGGCTGGGTCACATACAATTGTTTCTTAATAAAGAATAGTTATCTCAATTGAAAAATACATATTTCCACAACAAGGAAATTTATTATCTTATATTTCCCACTGCTTTAAGCGATGTGTCATTAGGGTTATTTATACAAAGATATATGCTTATTTGTACTTGCATTAGCGTTATTTGTACAAATACAAACCATTTGAGTCATTGGTATTAATTTTGCATCTAATGTCTCATAGGTTTATGGTGTTGATAATCTGTTACAAATAGAGCAGCTGGAATGCAAACGAGGTGCTCATTGAACATTTCTCCATCTTTCTCATCTCTCTCTGTCTCTATGCTTCCATGTATGCATTTTGTCCCCCCTCTGAATATTGTAATTCACTTCTGTATCCTTTGCTGAGGAAATGATACATATAAACTACCGCTACCTGTCCAGGGTTGCACACATGCAATATCTCTATGGTAGGATACAAAGGTGACCTTTGAGGGACCTTTACCTGCAACACATTAATACTGATCATCATGCTTAATTAGTAACAAAAGACAGAACAAATTATGTATAAATTGGATATCAATTTTTCATGTTAATGTATCTATATAATATAGTTGATTTTAAAAGAAATGTTGTAATTTATCTTTCTGAGAGAGAAGCACTCCCGAGAAGCACTCCCTCCAGATAGTTAAAATATTTAGAAACATGATTTCTGGGTGAGAGCATTACTTACGGTTTGAAGGCCTACTTTGTGGTCATTTTGAACTCTGTCAATCTTTCAAAGGCAGCTGAATCTCCTTCCAATAATTAAGGGAATTTTATCACGTTTTCCCTACTTCCCTCTCATGCACATTTTTAAGTGGAGAAAGGTCTACAGATGAAAAACTTGTGAATGGATGAGTTATTGAACCTCTAAGTTAAAAAATCATAAAGGGCTGAATGATTCCCATCATGGTCATGACAATAAGGATAAGAAGCTACATCCAGAGCCTGAGAAGGCAGCCTCCTTGAAGATCCCAGGACTTATAACTCCAGATTTAAAGCTGGAAAAACAATGCATGGTCAGCTGGAATTACTTTTTTTTTTTTAACTGACGATTTACTTACTTAAATAATTTGATTGGAACACACATTTGGGCTTGCAGTTAAGAAGTTGGTTAAGGTGCCTGTGTGCCATACCACATCCAACATCAGAGTACCAGGGCTCCGTACCAGGCCCTGGCTCCTGACCAGTTTCTGACTAATGCAGACCCTGGGAAGCGCAGTGATAACTCAAGTGATTGCTTTCTTGTCACCCATGTGAGAGACCTGGATTGAGGTCACAGATCCTGGCTTTAGCCTAGTCAAAGCTTGGTGTTGCTGACATTTAGAAAGTGACCAAATGGATAAGAGCACTCTCTCCCAGACTCATTCATTCTCTCTCTCTCTCTCTCTCTCTCTCCTCCTCCTCCTTCTCTCTGTTTTTCAAATAAGTAATTTTTTTAAAAAAATTTGATCATTTAATTATAATTAAATTATGAAATATATAAATTATAAGGTAATTTACAAATTTAATATTGTAATAAATATGAAAATATCTTAAATTTATCCTCTATGAGTAAGATACAAAAAGAGATACATCAAAAGATGACAAATCTATAGTTAAATTGACAGTTGTCAATTCCTGTTGGGACATTGTTTTGTTTTGTTTTAAATACTCACAGTTTCATTATTTTTAAAGATTTAATTTATTTGAAAGGCAAATTGAGAGACAGACAGAAAAAGAGAGACTTTTGACCCACTGGTACACTGCCTGAATACCTGTAAGAGCCAGGACATGGCCAAGCCAAAACCAGATGCTCCATTTGGGTGCCCCACATGGGCCGTCATCTACTGCTTTCCAAGTATATTAGTAAGAATCTGGAAGGGAAGTATATAGTGGACAGGATTGAACTAAGCATTCCCAAATGGGATGTGGGTGTCCCCAGAAACAGGATGCTATGTCACAAGGCCCTCCCATGGGGCAATTTGAAGTATATAGGTTATATATGCTATATACATTGTGTACATGGAATCTAAGTGTCTAAACTATTATAAAAATGGTATCTCAATAAAGTGGGAGTGAAATTTTATGCAATATTATCATATAACAACTTGTGCAGTATTTTTGCACCAAATTTATTAATCACATTTAAGATTTAATTCTAGGATTTTATTTAATGTTTTAATATTGATCTCTAAGAATATTTTATTTTTTTGGGGGGACCACAAAAAATATAACTATATTTTTATATTGGAGGGGCACTGGGGAGAAGTGGGGGGAAAGCAGCCCCTAACACTGGGCCCTAGTCAGTGGCAGCTTCTTGTTCCATAGGGTTAAGGAAAACTTTGAGGAAATAAAAGTTGTTTGGAAAACTCCAGGTGTAGTTGCTTTGTATGTTGTGATGGGCAGAGGGATGAAGTGTGGAGGCCCCTCACACCCTCCATCTGGCCTCAGACTATGTCCTGGAGCCCTGAGGGTGGAGAAAGCGCCACTTTCATTCTTGCTTCTTGGGGTTGTTGACGGCCACGTAGTGATAGAGAGCGACAAGCAGGAAGAGGGACACGCCCAGCATGTTGGTGAAGATGGCGAGCTGCACGTCCATGATCATCCTGCCCCGCCCGCCTCGGACCCTACACCGCCTCCACACAGCACAGAGGTAGGAGACCTGGAGAATACTTAATTTTAATCTTAATTTTCTGTTACCATATCTAAGTCTACTGGAGCTTTTGTAACAAAATACTATGGATTGGGTAACAAGTTAGATGTCTGAGATGAGGGTGGCAACATTGTTGGGTTCTTGTCAGAGAAGCCTTTATGCTTTGTCCTCACATTGTAGAAAGGCCAGGGGGAGAGCAAGAGAGAGAGAGAGAGAGAGGGATGAACGGAGAGAGATAATATAGTACCTCTTTCTATAAAGATCCTAACAACATAAAGAAAGCTCTATTCTCATTTAAATCCAATTATCTCCCAAAGACCATATCTCCAAGTACCAAGTTAAATTGAAGTTTCTTATAGATTGAATGTGTTTTCTCAAAATTCATGTGTTGAAAATTGATCGGCCGGCATCGTGGCTCAATAGGCTAATCCTCTGCCTTGCAGTGCCAGCACACGGAGTTCTAATCCTGATCGGGGTGCCGGATTCTGCCCCTGTTGCCCCTCTTCCAGGCCAGCTCTCTGCTGTGGCCCCGAGTGCAGTGGAGGATGGCCCAAATGCTTGGGCCCTGCACCCTATGGGAGACCAGGATAAGTACCTGGCTCCTACCAATGGATCAGTGAGGTGTCCGACCGCAGCGCACCGGCCGCGGCGGCCATTGGAAGGTGAACCAACGGCAAAGGAAGACCTTTCTCTCTGTCTCTATCTCCCACTGTCCACTCTGCCTGTCAAAAAAAAAATAAATACATCTCTTCCCTCTCCCATTCCCACCACCATGTTCAACAGGGATCACATTTCAGTTAATTTTCAACACTTAAGAATAACTGTGCATCAATTACAGATCTAAACCAGTCATATTAAGTAGAACAGATAAAAAAAACTACTAAGAGGGATAATGTATTAAGTTGTTCATTAACAGTCAGGGCTATGCTGATCAAGCCACCATTTCCCATAGTGTCCACCTCACTCCAACAGGTTTCCCTCTTGGTGTTCAGTCAGTCATCACCGATCAGGGAGAACATATGGTATTTGTCCCTTTGGGACTGGCTTATTTCACTCAGCATGATGTGTTCCAGATTCCTCCATTTTGTTGCAAATGACTGGATTTCGTTGTTTCTTACTGTGGTATAGTATTCTAAAGAGTACATATCCCATAATTTCTTTATCCAATCTACCGTTGATGGGCATTTAGGTTGGTTCCAGGTCTTAGCTATTGTGAATTGAGCTGCAATAAACATTAGGGTGCAGACCGCTTTTTTGTTTGCCAATTTAAATTCCTTTGGGTAAATTCCAAGGAGTGGGATGGCTGGGTCGAACGGTAGGGTTAGGCTGACTTGCCCCAAGTGGTGGAGTTGGAAGCATACCAGGGGATTCCAATTCAATCCCATCGAGGTGGCATGTACCAATGCCATCTCACTGTTCCAGGTGATCAGTTTCAGTTCACAGTTGGTCATGGTGAAGGGACTGGGAGTCAAAGGGAACACATAGACAAGTCTAGTACCTGCTAACGCTAACCGATGGAGTAAATAAAGGGGAGAGTGATCCAACATGGGAAGTGAGATACTCAGCAGACTCATAGAATGGCAGATGTCCTAAATAGCACTCTGGCCTCAGAATCAGCCCTAAAGGCATTCGGAGCTGGCTGAAAAGCTCATGAGAGTATTTCAGGCATGGAAAGCCAAGACACTCTGGCAAAAGATCTCTGCGAGTGAGATCCCAGTGGAAAGAACAGGTCATCAAAGAAGGAGGTACCTTTCTCTGAAGGGAGGAGAGAACCTCCACTTTGACTATGACCTTGTCTAAACAAGATAAGAGTCGGAGAACTCAGAGGGCTTCCATAGCCTTGGAAACTCATGACTGGAGCATAGGGAGATTACTGATGCCATAGACAGGAGTGTCAATTGGTAAAGTCAACAACAGGAGTCACTGTGCACTTACTCCTCATGTAGGATCTCTATCCTTAATGTGCTGTACATTGAGATTTAATGCTATAACGAGTACTCAAACAATATATTTCACTTTGTGTTTCTATGGGGGTGCAAACTGTTGAAATCCTTACTTAATGCATACTAAACTGATCCTCTGTAAAAAAAAAAAAAAAAGAAAAAAAAAAAAAAAAAAAGAAATTATCAATTCCCAACTTGACTCTCACTGGGATTAAACATGACAATAGGTCTGCTCTGATTTCATCATCATTTAAAAAAATCATCTATTATTTTTCACTTTATGTTTTGTGTGGGAGCAAACTGTTGAAATCCATACTTAATGTATACTAAGCTGATCTTCTGTATATTAAGATAATCGAAAATGAATCATGATGTGAATGGAAGGGGAGAGGGAGTGGGAAAGGGGAGGGTTGTGGGTGGGAGGGACGGTATGGGGGGGAAGCCATTGTAATCCATAAGTCGTACTTTGGAAAATTATATGCATTAAATAAAAGTTAAAAAAAAAAAAAAAAATAAATAAATAAATAAGATAAAATAAAAAAAGAAAAAAGAAAAGAAAATTGATCTCTGATAGTATTTAGGGGTGAAAATTTTGAGAGATAATAAAGTCATGAGAGCAGAATCATCATGAATGAGAATAGTGTACTTTTAAAAGCAATTCCAGAGAGACTCCTTGCTCCTCCCATGATGTAAGGACATATGGGAAAGAGAGAGCTATTAATGAATGGGGAAATGCCCCTCATCAAATACCACATCTGTTGATGCTTTTATCTTGGATTTCCCATTCTCCAGAAATGTGATGGATTAATTTCTGTAGTTTGTAATCTATCCAATTTAAGATATTATTACAGCAGCTTGAACAGTCTAAGACAGGTCTTCGATATCTAAGTTTTTTGAGACACAGTTCAGTCCATAGCTTTCCAGCTTTGAACCCCAAATGTATGTTCCCTTTTCTTCTCATACACAAAATAGGTTCGTTCCATCCCAGGAGACTCAAGGATCTTAACTTATTTTTTAACCAACTCTGAAGTCCAAGCTCTCTTCTAAGGCAGATATGAATGAGACTTGGGGTAAAATTAATCCTGAGATAAAACTGCTCTTCAACTATATACTTATGAAAACAGACAGACAAGTTATGAGCTTCTAAAATACAATTGTAGGATAGGAACAGGATTGAAATTTACATTACAAAAGGGAGAAATGAAAAGAAAGAAAAATGCTTTTGGTCCAAGTCCAAACTTAGCAAGGAAAATTCCCCTAGATTGTCAAGTTTAAGAATAAACCGTTTTTAGGATCCATGTCTTGCCTTCTGACTGAATAAGCACTCTTATCTCACAGTTCTAGGTGAAGTCTCACACCTGTATCTATCTCTTCTGAGTTGAGATTTCATTGAATAAAAATTCAAAGTATTTTCCCTCTTCTTGAAAAAAATAATAAAATTGGTTCACAGGCATATTCCTTTTCCATCAACTCAAGGAATCAAACCAATTTCACCTCATCTCTATCCTCTTCAGCTGAACTGATAGTATTTTTGCTCATAAATTCCCATAAACACTTAATGGAGTGATAGTCTATCCACATCTTTGGTTTCTTTTCAGAACTTAATTTTCCGTTGTCTACCATATGGATAGGGTGAGAGTTTTCCAGTTTTGAGGAGACTTCCCTTGTTCCAAAGATTTATTTTAGCTTCTTTGGCAAAGATAAGTTGATTGTAGGTGTATAGATTTATTTATGGACTTTTTATTCTGTTTCATTAGTCTACATCTCTGTTTTTGTGCCAGTACCACGCTATTTTGTTGACAACTGCCCTGTAGTATATCTTGAAATCTGGTAGTGTGATGCCTTTGGTTTTATTTTTGTTGCATAGATTCATTTATATATTCAGGGACTCTTGTATTTCCGTATGGGTTTTAGCATCATTTTTTAGATCTGAGAAGAATGTCATTTGTATCTTGATTGGTATCACATTCAATTTGTAATTACTTTCAGTAATATGGAGATTTTGATTATATTGATTCTTCAAATCCATGAACATGAAACATCTTTCCATTTATTTATGTCTTCTTCTACTTATTTCTTTAATATTTCGTAACTTTCATACTAGAGACCTTTGACATCATTGGTTAAATTTATTCCAAGGTTATTAATCTTTAGTTGCTTTTGTGAATGGGAATGATCTTAGAAGGTCTTTCTCAGCCATGACATTGTCTGTACACAAAGGTTATTTATTTTTGTATGTTGATTTTACATCCTGCCACTTTACCAACCTATTTTATGAGTTCCAGTCATCTCTTCATGGAATCTTTTGAATTCCCTAAATATAAAATCTTATCATCACAAATAGGAATAACTTGACTTCCTCCTTTCCTTTTTGTATCTTTGATTTCTTTTTCTTGCCTAATGGCTCTGGCTAAAACTTCCAGGACTATATTGAATAGCAATGATGAGAGTGGGCATCCTTCTCTGGTTCTGGATCTTAAGGGGAATGTATCAAGCTTTTTCCCATTCAAGGATGCTGACCATGAGTTTGTCATAAATTGTCTTGATTATGTTGATGAATGTTCCATCTATGCCCAATTTGCTAAAGGTTTTCTTCATGAAAGATGTTATATTTTATCAAATATGTTCTTTGCATCTATTGAGATAACTGTATGGTGTTGCTCAGTTTGTTAATGTGATGTATCATATTTATTGATTCATGAATATTGAACCATTTAAATGCCACTTGGTCTGGGTGAATGATCTTTCTGATATGTTGCTGGATTTGATTATCTAATATTTTTTGAGGATTTTTGGATCTATGTTCATCAGGGAAATTGGTTTATAGTTCTCTTTCTCTGTTGTATCTTTTACTGATATAGGAATTAAGTTGATGCAGGCTTCATAAAAGGAGTTTAAGAGGATTCCCTCTCATTCAAGTGTTTGAATAGCTTAAGAAGAATAGGAATTAGTTTTTTTAATGTCTGGTAGAATTCAGTAGTGAAGCTGTCCAGTCCTAGGCTTTTCTTTTTTTTGGGAGAGTCTTTATTACTGATTCCATCTCTGTCTTGGTTATTGAACTGTTTAGGTTTTCTATGTCTTCATGACTCAATTTTGGTAGATTGTGTGTGTCCAGGAATCTACCCATTTCTTCCAGGTTTCCCAATTTGTTGGCATGTAGCTCTTTGTAGTAATTTCTGATTATTCTTTTTTTTTATTTCAGTGGTATCTGTTAATATATTTCCTTTTTCATCTCGGATTTTACTGATTTGGGTTCTCTCTCTCTCTCTTTTTTTGCTAGTTGGGCCAATGGTATACCAATTTTGTGTATTTTTTGTGTAGCAGGCAAATTAAATCGCCTATAATGCCGGCAACCTAGTGGGTTCAAGTCCTGATTGTCCCACTTCCAATCCAGCTCCCTGTTAATGTGCAGAAGAGGCACTAGTACTTGGGCCTTGCACCTACATGGGAGACCCAGAAAAAGCTCTTGGTTCCTGGCTTTGGATCAGCTCAGCATCAGCTGTCACAGCCATTTGGTGGGTGGGGGGGGGTGAATCAGCAGATGGTTCTCCTTCTCTCTTTCTCCCTCTGCCTTTCTGCAACTCTGACTTTCAAATGAATATATAAATCTCTGAAAACAGCTTTTGAAAACTCTTAAAAAACAACTCTTAATTTAACTGAACTTTTTGTTTCAATTTGTTTAAATCTTCTCTAATTTTAATTATTTCCTCCTTCTAGTTTGGAGTTTTGTTTTTCTAGGTCCTTGAGATGAATTGATAGTTCATTTATTTGGGACCTTTCCAGCTTTTTTCATGTAGACATCAATTGCTGTAAATTTCCTTTTTAACACTGCTTTTGCTGTAACCCATATGTTTTGATATGATATGTTGTCATCTTCACTTGTTTCCAGAAACTTTTTAACTTCTATTCTTATTTTTTCTAGGACCCACAGTTCTTTCAGGAGCATGTTGTTCAGTCTCCATGTGTTTGCATGACTCTGGAATTATTAATTTCCAGCTTCATTTCATTGTGGTTGGTGAAGATGCAAAGCATGATTTTGATTTTTTTTTTTGGATTTTTTTTTTTTATTTTTTGACAGACAGAGTGGACAGTGAGAGAGAGAGACAGAGAGAAAGGTCTTCCTTTTGCCGTTGGTTCACCCTCCAATGACCGCCGCGGCCGGCACCCTGCGGCTGGCGCACCACGCTGATCTGATGGCAGGAACCAGGTGCTTCTCCTGGTCTCCCATGGGGTGCAACACCCAAGGACTTGGGCCATCCTCCACTGTACTCCCTGGTCCAGCAGAGAGCTGGCCTGGAAGAGGGGCAACCGGGACAGAATCCAGCGCCCCGACTGGGACTAGAACCCGGTGTTCTGGCGCCGCAAGGCGGAGGATTAGCCTATTGAGCGGCAGCACCGGCCTTGATTTTGATTTTTTTGAACTTGCTGAGACTTGCTTTATGGCCTAGTAAATGGTCTATCCTAGAGAAAAATTCCATGCACTGTGAAAAGGGTGTGTATTCTGCAACTGTGAGATGAAAAGTTCTGTAGATATCAGTTAGGTCCATTTGGTCCATAGTGGCTATTAGCTCTGTTGTTTCTTTGCTGATTTTCTGTCTATTTGATCTGCTCATTGATGAATGTGGGGTGTTGAAGTACCTGGTTACTATTGTGTTGGAGCTATGTCATCCTTTAGATCCATTAACATTTTTTAAATGGACTGATCAAGTATTTGTTCCCTGTCATCTATGTGGAAGACCAAGATGGAGTTGTGGTCTCCTGGCTTCAGTGTTCTGAGTCTCTTAGCACTGTGAAGTTGTGGGCATGTGGGGAGTAAACATTATGAATATCTCTTGTCTCTAGAAGAACAAGGAATTTTGTCCCCAGATTATCTTCAGTTTCCAGACTTCAAGTCAATTCTTACCAGATTCAAGTCTTAAAAATCTCTTTGTCTCTCTATCTCTCTTTCTCTCTCTCTCTCTCTGTCTTCTTACCCCCCCCCACTCCAGTACATATGCATGCACAACACACACCCAGACACACAAACACACACTGAAACACATACATCCACTTGATTCTGGAGTTCCTCTAGGGAGTCCTGTCTAATACACTATCAAATTAGCAAGTAATGAACTTTCTCTTTAAAAAACCATGAACTTTGACATTTGGTCTAAAACAGAAGCAAATATTTGAAGCTACAACTCAGAAAATCCAAAGTAAATAGTACCCTCAAAATTTGGTACTAACATAGACAAAACATTTTCATAGGATCTATAGAAGAATTTATCCAACCCCACCTCCTGTTATATCTCTATTTATGTTTGATTCCTTACAAAACAAAAAGAATTGCCAAGAAGCAAAAACTGAAAAATATCTTATTTGACACCAATTCTTTCTTCATGTCTTCCATTGTAGTTGTGACTATCTGTGAAAGAAAAGTGATCATACTGGTAAAGTGTCTTGTGAGGTTTGGCAACTTTATATTTTATCTCTCCCTATTTGGTTTATCTTTTCCATTTCCAATAATATATGTCATATTTTTTCTAGCTGTGCACTTAACAGGCTTTCCTGGTTTAATTTTTGTCCAGAGGGAGCACTATGTTTGCTTGATTTTGAGGTTGAGCCTTCTCTTTGGATACTTACCATATGTTTTTACAATATATATTATACCAGGTTCATGTTTTCTCAGCACATATTTTTATATGTAGGGGTTAACTAGAATAAAATGAACAGATTAAATTATATTTCAGTCATAGTCTAGCTTAATTTTCCCTTGAATTCACTTCAAACTAAATGTTTCATCCCCATTCATCTTTATTCATTCAACTGTGTCCCGTGGACATTTGCCATTTAAGCACCTGGTAGTTTTCCTTCTTGGCAGATTCTTGGATTCATCTTAGCTTTTCTTGTGTTTTAGTAGAATTAAGGACATTATTTTTCTCAAAGGTGAGGAGGGTTTTGGGGGAAAGTTAATGTAACTTATTTTCCTTGCCAAAGATATGCTGAGGGTTTAAGAGGTAAATTTCATAGCTACAACTCTCTCCTCTGGGTTCCATACTTGTTATGTATATAAATCTTCACAGTGCATTTGTGAGGACTTAGAAGGTGGAAGCGTCCTAGGGTTATTGCCAGAAAGCACCAATAAATAGCAGTGCTTTCAATGTCTGTAGAATGTTTTCACTATAAACTAAGAGACTCAGAACACTCAAAAGCATAATCTATGTAACATAACATCAGCATTACACCCAAACTCTATTGTACACTCACTAGACTCCTAGTTTAATAACTTAAGAGTTATGAAGTTAGCCCCATACATCCTTTCCATAATATGGGACAGTATCTTGATTCCCTTCAAATCAGTGCCCATGTCTACTTTCTCATGCTGTACTTTAGCAGTATTGTTTTGTATGATTTTATCAACCCTACCAATAAATCCAATTGCAGATAAATTTATGAATTAAATTCAATGACAATGGAACAAACTGGTCAGCTTTCTCTGTGCATACCCTGAAACTGTCATGACCTACATCATAACATCTTGAACTCTCTGCAACCACAAATGCAATTCGTTCAGTGTGGTAAACATTTTTAATGATGTAATGCATTTAGGCTGGTGCCTTGGCTCACTAGGCTAATCTTCCACCTGTGGCGCTGGCAACCCGGGTTATAGTCCTGGTCAGGGAGCTAGATTCTGTCCCGGTTGCTCCTCTTCCAGTCCAGCTCTCTGCTGTGGCCCGGGAGTGCAGTGGAGGATGGCCCAAGTCCTTGGCTCCTGCACCCCATGGGAGACCAGGAGAAGCACCTGGCTCCTGGCTTCGGATCAGCGCAGTACGCCGGTCACAGCAGCCATTGGGGGTGAACCAACAGAAAAGGAAGATCTTTCTCTCTGTCTCTGTCTCTCTTTCACTGTTCACTCTGCCTGTCAAAAAAAAAAAAAAAGATATAATACATTTTCCCAACCACATACACACATTGATCAAAATCACTGTCAGTAGCATTATCTTCAAAAAATAAAGATCACACACACATACATACACAATCGTGTATACACTGTATATAAAATTTTGTTAAACCCTATATTTAAAGACTAAATATAAAAATATTTTTCTGATTGAAATAATATACTCAGGGGCCAGCACTATTTTGTAGCAGATTAAGCCACCATCTGTGACACCAACAGCCTCTAAGGGTGGTGATCAGTAGGGAGGAGGAAGAGGGAGAGAATGAGAACAACAGAGAAATGTGTCACACTATTGTGCAAGTAATAGTGTAATGGTAAGTGATTCTATGAGTATTTTTTTAGATTCATATCTTAGTAGTAACATAGCATAAATTACATAGCCAAAGCTGAATATGCTTTGGGTCTTTAAAAATCTGAGACTCTAACATGGAAATTACTAACTAGCTTTGAGGTATGACTGGGGATTTCTCATTAGTAGATTCAAAGGCTGATGATCACTTTTGTTTGTAGAATATCTGGTTGTGCTCATTTCAGCAGCACATATAGTAAAACTGTAGAATAGCTGGCAAGTCAGACCCATCTGGTACATAATTGATATGTTTGGCTTTTAAGAGAGAGCATAGCTTCTTCTCCTTTCACCTCTTCACTATATCTTGGTTCTAAATGTTTTCCGTGTATATTCTCTATTATTCTCAGTAGCATTTCCATCTCTTAAAACAGAAATGCCTTGTGAGGAGCAAAGGTGAGGCAGTGGTAGATGTATGTGGTAGATCAGTGAGTAGACATAATGAAGTACAAACTTAATACTTTCTCTAAGATTGAAACTTGGCCCCAAACAAGACAGAGCCCTGGGCCAAGGACTTACTGTCTGTACCATCACCCTAACTGCAGCGAATATGTATAATGGTATCCATGGGGCTCCTTGAATTTCTCAGTTATCCTTAATCCCTCCTTATTTCCATTATCCATTGACCATCTAATTGGGGATTAAACCTTTTTTTCCTGGAAAAATGTGAAGCATCATTTTGATTCTGATGCGAGTACCATAATGAGCTGGCACCCAAAATGCACCTAAGGTTTCTCAACCTTATTCTCATTTTTAGACTCATTTTCGTTTGAATGTGTATGTAATTATGAAATATTCTGTAAAATTTTTGAAAATATATCTATTTTTCTTCTCTCTGCCCTATAAATAGTATTATCACACAATTATGTAAGAAATTATGAGTCTAGGTCCTTTGGGACACAAACTCCAAGGGCAGAGTAAGTATTTAATGATACTGCCAGTGGTACCCATGAGTAAGAAGGCTGAAATAGAGCTGTGGATCCTGGGAGAGCCGATGGACCTCTATGTATGTATTACCCAAAGTGAAGAAAAGGGGAGACAGAGCTATAAACAGATAAAGGGTTTGCCAACCAAGGAAGTGTACAAGGCCATCAAGAGATCTTGAGCTACAGTCAGGCATTTCAAGAGTCCTGTGTCTTCCAGAAACAAAGCCTTGTTCACCCCATGGAAATTATAAACTCTGAACAGTGTGGCCATAGACTTCTGTTCAATGTGCCCAGCAACTAGCTGGTACCCTTGTTCTATTCTATCCCCTCTGTTGGAAGCTTGCAGGGAACATTCTCATGGTTGCCATGGTTAGATTTGTTCAGGAAGATATCTTCAGCCTTGTCCTCAATCTGTAACAAAGCAAGATCAATCTTTAGAGAAAGGGGAAGTATCTACAAGATGGAAGAAATTACATCGCAGTTAAGAACACATAAAATTATGTCACAATACTAACAATATGTCACTCTGTATGGGAATCAGCCTACTTTCACTCACATGCTCTCACTTTCTTGTGTGGGAGAGCCAGAACAGTCTCCAAACTTATATGGAAATTGATAGAAAATTTACTACATTTTGTAGTATGAGGTCACTGCACAGTTAATTTAAATAAAAACGTTATTCCTCAGGAAAAAAAAAGATAAAATGATGCTAGCAATATTTATTTATCATATATGGATAACATTTTCATTCTCAATTGTAAAATACTATTTTGAAATCCAGTCCTTCACACTTCCAACCTAATATTTTTTAAACAGGTAAATGTCCTTTTGGTATTTTTAAGATCAGCAAACTTCAATGTATGTGACTAAAATGAAGATAGTCTAACTCAATTAAACCCTATTACAAAAAATGATTAATACTTATGAATAATGTTTAGCCATGGAAAAATATCCTTTGATATTTCTTTCTAATATTTGCCTTTACTATTTCAAAGAAGCAATAATGTGAATCTACCAACCCATGAGAAATTGATCTTCAGTACTTTAATGTAATTAGTTCTTAATTCCCACTCTAGTCTCTCTGGATCTGCTTAAATTTTGAAACCAATTCAAAGCAATGTTTTAATTATTACAACATGCAGCTTAATGGGAGTTCTTTAGCATCTCAGGGCAAACACCTAACAAATCCCTTTCACCCCCAACCTCTGATGCCTGTACTTAATTTTCAACTTTCCACAAACCAGGCATACATTTGTCACAGAAACATGAAGTAAGATAATCACTGTTACACATTAACACACATCCTGGACCTGCAATTTTGTGTCTCAGGAGAAAGAAATCAAATCTTCTTTCACAGACTTCGGAGGTGGCAGCCACTAGCTATCCTCTGAGGATATTTGATACATTTCCCAAAAACATTCTCCTGCTCTCATTCCATGTGCTGTGCTATTCTATTGTGTTTGGTGATGAAAAGAAAATTCAGCACTTAGAACATAAGCATTTTTCAAGCAAAGAACCAGATTCTGTGATTCTGTTAGATGAATAGGCTATCATTTAAGTCTGGTTCAGTTATGTTCCAAGGTGTTATAATTCCTTGACAAATTACAGCTGCATATCAAGTGGTAAGTAGGACCAAAGAAGAATGATATGCTCCAAATTGATACATAAACTGGTTTGAAGCAAATGGATATTTAATTTATTTTTCTCCATCAACTGACCTCTTTTGATTGAACTAAATATAGTTTTAAGTGTCCTGCTTCTGGAAAAATTGTGAGTAAAATTTTATCTGGTTATTGCTTCAGAAGATTTTTCTCAAAGACTGAAACAGTGACTACAAATTTCAAATTGACTAATAGTCTTTCATAAGCCAATGTTTGTTTTGTTTTATTCTGTTTTACTATGTATTGCTGTAAGGAAATTCGAAAATAGAACTGCCATATGATCCAGCAATCTCACTCTTGGGTATATATCCAAAGTAAATTCAATTAATATCTTTAAGAGATAAGTGCACCCCCATGTAACCAAGATACAGAATCAATGTAAGTGTCCATTGATGGACCCAGGAATTAAAAAAAAATATGGTATAAGCACAATGGAATAAATTCAGCCATAAAAAATTGCCATTTTTAACAACATGCATGGGACTGGGGGACATTTAGCTAAGAAAAATAAGCCAGGCACAGAAAAACAAATACTGCAATGATATCATATGTGCAACTTAAATCAGTCAAATTCATAGAAGTAGAGAATAAAACAATGACACTCAGGGGCTGAAGACAGTAAGGAAAATGGAAAGGTATTGATCAATGGTATAAACGTTTAGTTGCAAGATGAACAGCTTCTGAAAATCTCTTTATAGTGTTGGTAGTAATGGATGTATTAATTTTTGGCAAACGTTGCACAATGTATAAAAACATTATATTGTATATCTTGAACATATTTGATCTTTATTTTTCACGTAAACATATTTTTAAAATATTAGAAGTTATTTTTATCATGAAAATAATGATTCTAATAGAGTTAGATTAAGTATGATCACATAACTAGTATGCATAGTGAATCTGGTCTTATGCTGATATTATTTAACCAAAATTATCTCTGATCAGATGCAGACATGGACTTATGTCATTTTTGTTCACTTTCACTTAGAGCAGAAACTCTTAGAATAAAGGAAACATTGAAATGTATATGCGATAAATTACAATACTTGGTCAAGTCACCAAGGGATTCTGGACCAGGAAAAGTGAATATCTACATAGAAGTAGAGGTTCAGTGCAATATTTCACTCATCATAACACAGTGATACTTTGCTATGGTTTCTTCATTTTGATTCTAGTATAAGCTATGTAATACCACTAGGAATCTGGAGCTGGACTTTGTAAGAGATTTCTAAAGCAATTACAAATTGAAAAGGTGCTGCAAAATGTTAGCTGCCATAATAGAATTCTAACATGGCTTTGTGATATTCCCAACTGAAGATATTCAAATTACCTGAGGCATGACTGTCAAGGGACTTTGCAAATATAATGAAAGTCTCAAGCTGGTTATGGAGGTTATATGGAGGATAGTTGGTTGAGGCTGATCTTGAAATGTAGAATTTTCTATGACTGGAAATTGGAGGAAAGTCAGAAGGATTTAATTGATAAGAGAGAGCTTCTCCATAGTTGATATGGCAGAGAGCACAAGGCAGGGTCCTGAACACGGCCTCCAGATGATGAGAGTTCCCAGGCTGTCAACTATTGCTGCAAGGGATAACTTAGGAACATAATGCAATAAAATGAATCCTGCCAACAACCTGAAGGATCTTGGGAACTTATTTTTCTCCAGTTAACATTCAAAATGAATACATAGCTGGCTGACACCTTGATTTCAATTTTTTTTAAGACACTGAGCAGAGAACACAGTTCTGAAACAAGGAAACTGAGATAATATATTGCAATCTTAAACTGGTAAGTTATTGATAATTTGTTACATAACAATAGAAAATGAATACAAGCAAGCCTCAAATGTTTACCTTTTTCATAGAATCAGTATATATGTACACCTAAATTTAAAATACTCAGAATTAGTGATACCTTAGTGTTTTCCTATTCTCTCAGGAAGTGTTCTATTGATCTTAGATAAAATAATAGATTAGAGAAATGTTAATTACTAAGCTACTTGTTAGTCACTTTCTGTTTAAAATCTGGCAGTTTAGAAATAACTCAATTTCATTACCCTAACCTGAAAGATAAACAAAGATATCTAAAGTTACAACAAAAAAACCACCACTGCAATTTCATTGTTTGATGATCTGTAGTACATTGTTAATGTTTAAATTGAACACTCTCCGCTAACATTCTCTTTATATAAATCTGTTCTGAATGAAATTAACTAAAGGAAAGTATAAATTTAAAATAACTGTAAGTATAAATTTTGTTTCTCTTATAAATACAGATTTCCAGGTACCTCTAAAAGAAAATTATGACGCAGTGCCCTTGATGTAAGAGCAAGAAATTTGTATGTCTTACATAATTATGCATGGTTCAAAAGGTATCATGTTTTTGGGAAACTTTACATTGCAACAGTTGCAAACTCACTGGAAAGGCTGACCTGGTTATCTGTAACATGTGGCACAAGAAGGAAAAAGATCACTGATGCCTGGAGGAAGTTCTCATCCTGCAGTGAGGAGAGCATGGAAGCATTAAAAGATTCATAAATATACCATGTAACATATGGTAAATTGAGGCCACAGCCAATGGCCATGAATGTTGGAATCCATTGGCTAAAGCCTTTACCACAGGCCATTGTGATCACAAACGATCTTTTGTTAAATGAACCATAAACCAGATTGTTCCTGAAGCATGAAACCAAGAAATTCTATAGCATGCTCACCAAAACAGTGTTTCTAGAGGGCTTCCAGATATCACAGGGCAGAACTGCAAATGATGGGATTTTTCATGATGTTTTTATGTCTAATGCACTCTGGATTATTTGTGTCTTGCTCTTCTATTCCCACTTTCCAGATATTCAAAATATCTTAAAATTTTGCTATCAGGAAACTTGCTTGATATTCTCAAATTTTTCCTCATTTAAATTATTATAGCTTCTTGAATATATTTAAACTCTTAAGCAAAATATGTAGATCGTCTTGTACATACAGAGATAATCTGATGTTTTTGGAGTGAATATCAATTGGACTTTCCCTCTCATCTACAAATAGTTTCACAATGAAGCCTTCATATAAACCCAAGTTCAATGCTACTTGAATATTTGCCCTAGCACTTGATTTGACTCTTTTGAAGATTCTGTACATCTTTTCAATCAATTAATAAACATTTACTTGAAACTTCCCAATGCCTACTACATGGAGGGTGTTCCTGGATAACAAAGAAAATTATGTAATTTATTCTTATGAAGATAAGCATGCAGTTGTTTACCTTATGTTATTTCAGTACAAAGCACCATCTGTAAAAATTTGATGCTTAAAATTCCATAACTTGTTTACATTATTCTTAATGTGCAATAATAAAAATTTTCACACATTTATGCATTTTAAATGTATATGTTGTTAAGTACAGATGTTACTTTACTCCAGTAAAACCTCCCTAAAAATTTTGGGAAAGACAACATTTTTATCTTGTGACAGTCCGTGAATAATTTTGCCACTGTTTTATCAAGGAGGAAAAAGGTCCAGAAAAGGGCAAGTAATTTTCTCTGGATTGCAAGGCTAATAATAATAAGGATTTGAATAAAATCAATTTTCTTTAGAAATCCATACATTTTCTCTTCTAAACCTCAATAAGGGCAAAAAAGAGTCAAAGCTCTGTCCATAATTTCAATTACACGTAGGTACATTCCTCAATAGACAATGCTTGTAAAACAACAACAACAAAAGAATAGCCACAAATATAAATGACAGTTAACTCAAAGTACTTTATACACATCCATATTTAAGGGAAAATTTTTAAAATATATTTCAGTGTGAAGATGGCTGTTGGCCCCCTGCCTAGGGTGATTGCAGTTACACAATGCTTTGTTGAGAAAATGTACCCAATAGCACAAAACTATCTTAATTGTAAAACTGAATTCTAAATTCTGAACAATCTTAACCCCTAATCAGTAAAATTATTTGTTTTTATTAGTGCCCACCAGGGGGAGCTAGTATATTGACACTTGGAAGTGGAGGCTATGGGTTGTCCATCAGGTCATGAGGATACTAATAATTAAACCCCTTTGTAAGAAAATATTTCTGTGGATAATCTTTAGAGAACAGAAGTCATGCATACATATGGGTACAGAATTTTGGTCTTCAAAAAATTTTTTTAAAAGACAACTGGTTTTAAGTTTGCATTTTAATTTTTTTGTTTCCTTCTTTTTTTCTTTTTAAATTTTTATTAATATAAAGAGAACAATTTTCATGTATTTCATAGGCACAGTTCTAAGAAGATAACTATTATTTCCCTCTTTTCCCCACCTCTCCCACCTCACTTCTTCCTTCCCTTATTTTCATTACATTTTAAAAAGACATAATACAAAAAAGTATAGGAATCCCATCTTGTATTTTAACTTTTTAAAATAAAAGTTTTTAGACTTCTAAATTAGATTTTGATAAAAGTATTCACATATCAAATGCTTTTTTAATAGGTATTATTTATACAGATTTGGCTTATAACTAAATGGCTATTGTGTTTCATATTTAATTATTATATATTATTATATTTAATATTTCATATTAAATAGTACCACAACAAGCAGACATATGGACTAAATTATCCATGTAAAATTTATACATGAACCATGCTTGTGAATATCTTGGAATCTGAGATTTACTCTTCATTGGCAAAAGCAAGTAAAAATGTATAAATTATTTTCCATGAACTATCAGGCAAAAAAAAAAATCTAAGGCATCTATTTATGTCACTGATAATTAGTTACAATATATAAATACTTTATCTCTTAAGAAGATGGTCAATTCAGGAAAGTATCATCTCCAACAAGTTCTTAGGTGTAATTGATACAAAACGATTTCAAAATAAGCTGGGTTTTACTGATGGAGTACATTTTAATAGTATAGGTTGGACACAAATTCTTTCCTGCCTTCATCAAAGAGGCTTTTACCCATGGAATTCAAATCATTTCACCATAAGGAAAATCCATATTTTCCATTTGTGGGTGAAAGCTATTTGGCTTTAACAGTGCTTCCTCAATCATTTTCATTTTTAATTTGTCCATCTTGGGTGTCAAGTACATTTCAAAATTGCGTCTTTGCTTCTAAAGACAACCTCCCAATTACAAGAGAAATATTTTGTTACTAGGTCCCTCAATAATTGCATTCCCCTTTTAAACCATTATCCTTCATTGAAAATGTGTGAAAAATGACAGAATCTCAGTCAATTCTGATAATCATTTCACATTCTTAAGGGGCAAGTGAGAAGTTTATAGGAGGATACTGTTTTGTTCTATGATGTAAACCTTAAAAGCGTGTGCCCAAATGTTTCTGTAATTGAATTACATTAAATTTTCTACTGTGAATTTATCATCTATCAATTTATCTCATCCCTTCTCAAGCTTTTCTGTATGTCCAGCACATTCTGGATTTTAGGTACAAAAGTTTGTTAACTTTTTAGAAATTATTTTTTATTACTATTACTTATTCATAATTATTGCTTCCAAGTTTAAAGAGATTTTCATCATCCTAACAATCAAGCATTTAATGAAGACATTTACATTCACGGAATTCAGACGCTTCAGAATCTAGAAGCCTTTAATCATGTTTCTTATCCTTCATTTCTCAAGATGAGTCAAATGCAGTATATAGCCCTCTTATCATACACAAACTCCTGTAGTCCAGTGATGGCTGCAATCAACCCACAAATATTTATCAGGTGCCTGATTTCCCAGTGGCACTGTATCAGGCATTTGAGGACATAGAAGTACAATAACTGACTCTACTTACCCTTGTCCTGTCCTGTCCATGTTTGACTTCATAGTTTATAGGTGCAAGACTATTCCAACAACTGAGTCACCCATAAACAAGACTGGTAGGAGATTATGTAAACACTCTCATCAGTAGGGGAGATAGGGACTCAAACTCGTCCTACATGCAGGATATAATAGATTAGGAATGAGTCCCAATTCTACCCTTGTTTTCTTGGATCTGTGAACAGCATTTGATGGTGTTCACTTCTTATTTCATAAAATACATATTTTTGCTTATTGTTCCCAAAACTCCACCATCTTTTTTTCTTCCATCATGAGATATTCCTCCTTGTTCTCACTTGTTTTGTCTCTTTTTTTTCTGCTTTACTTCTAAATACTAGAAGTGCCCAAGTATTAAGAATTAGAGCTTTATCCTTACCATATCAATCCTGATAAGCCTGAAAAGAAATCTCTGGAAACAGGAAGCTTCCAGTTACCTAACAAGAATTATTACTGCCTAAAGGTTTCCGCCACTAAGTTCCTGATGTGATCTCATTAATTTTGTAGCACAGAATGTATTGTACCTTATATTGGAAACTATTGTTCTTATTTTTCGAGAAAGCTGCCTTTAAATATGAACTTCTCTAGTCCATTTCTATTGCCATTAATTTTGCCTTCTTATACTTAGCCTAACATTAGGATCTGAGGAATATGCAGATAAATCCACATATGCTTTTTAAAAAATATGTTCAGATGTATCTGCAAATACAGCATATATTGAAGCTATATATTTTAAGCAACTTTGTTATATGTATACAACCATGAAACCATCACTTATACCAGGATAATAATCATTTTCATCACTGCAGAATATTTTCTTTCGACACTGTTCCTTCAGTTTTACAATTAGACATGAAAGAATGAATGTATGTCAAAATATGAAAGACAGCATTGCATAGTGATCCATAATCAATGATAAATAATGATATAGATGTTAACTGATACAGAAATTAAGGATAAGGAAACTGTTGAGAATAGGATAATTGGGAATGGCTTCAACGTTACCTATTCTGTGTATTTTCTAAGCCTGTTTTTCTATGTGCATTTTATTTGATTATTGGTATTAATTATTACCTTATTTTTTTCTGTGGGTATTCTAGTTTGGACTCTTTAATTGCTTTATATCAAGAAAGGATCTAGACAGGCGCCACGGCTCAATAGGCTAATCCTCCACCTGCAGTGCTGGCATCCCGGGTTCTAGTCCCAGTCGGGGTGCCGGATTCTGTCCCAGTTGCCCCTCTTCCAGGCTAGCTCTCTGCTGTGGCCCGGGGGTGCAGTGGAGGATGGCCCAAGTCCTTGGGCCCTGCACCCACATGGAGACCAGGAGAAGCACCTGGCTCCTGGCTTCGGATCAGTGTGGTGTGTCGGCCGCAGCGCGCTGGCCGCGGCAGCCACTGGGGGGGTGAACCAACGCTAAAGGAAGATCTTTCTCTCTGTCTCTCTCTCTCACTGTCCACTCTGCCTGTCTAAATAAATAAATAAATAAAGGATCTAATCATTTGCATCTTAATCCTTTTTCATATCAAATAATTTTGGCTTTTGTATTCTGGATCCAGTAAAAAAATGAACTAAGTTTAGGGTTAGAGAGATCTCACATTCCCATTTTTCAAAATCCAAGATGTCTTGTAAGCTCATTTCCTCTTTTTCATTATTTCTACAATCATACTAGGACAAGTTTTTATGTCTTCTATCTATGCTAGTTCACAAGTTTCAACAATAAAATTTATTTTCATTTATTTTTTAGACCACCAAGTTAGGCAGGATTCCATATGTTGCTAGTGACAGAAATGTTTTCTCTACTCACATAAATTAAAGGTCCAAGAGTCAGCTGATTTTTGACGATGTTAGATTAAAAATGACGTTATTGATCTCTCTCTCTCCCTCTCTCCAAGTTGAACCCTGAATTCCTTACATTTAGGATTTAAGACAAAATAAAAAATTCCCATCAAATTGGAATTTAAAGATGTTAATTTTTTTTAGTTTTAAGTGTTCTTCATTAAATGGGGTGTGTGATGTTTATTTTTGTTTTTAATCTTTGCTTTTTCCCCTACCCATAATCAAGCAAACCCATGAAAATATTTGATTGCTATTAGGAAGGTTCTCTTCCTTGGTGCACCCTCATAAAAACCTCTATGCTTATATCACCCAGATCAACCACTGAAGTTAAAGGCTCTGGTTGGGTATTACTGGACCAAATTGAGTTTTTGTCTTCAAATAATTAGTATGCTCTACAATGATGAATACATTCATTTCTTACATCTGGGTTAAGTACGTTCCTCAGTCTACAAAGGAGAGGGCCTGAGAATATCTGATTCACCAAATCATATTTGCTGAGAGTTGTTGAGAGGCTGTTACTAAAAGCCCAGCCAGAATCCAGGGTGGGGAGGGTATATTAGACTTGAAAAAGTAAAATACAGGGGCCGGCGCTGTGGTGCAGTGGGTTAACGACCTAGCCTGAAGCGCCAGCACCGGTTCAAGTCCTGGCTGCTCCACTTCCAATCCAGCTCTCTGCTATGGTCTGGGAAAGCAGTAGAAGATGGCCCAAGTCCTTGGGCCCCTGCACCTGCATGGGAGACCCAGAGGAAGCTCCTGGCTCTTGGCTTCAGGTCAGCACAGCTCCGACCATTGCGGCCAACTGGGGAGTGAACATCGGATGGAAGACCTCTCTCTCTCCCTCTCTCTGCCTCTCCTCTCTCTGTGTAACTCTGACTTTCAAATAAATAAATAAACCTTAAAAAAAAAAGAAAAAAGAAAAGAAAAAGTAAAATACAACCAGAAGACACCTTACTCTGGCTCTACATTTGATATTCTACTTTGATAATAATAAAACATCTATTATAATTTGTTTATGTTTAAAGGAAACATAATTTTATCAGCTACAACTAATTCACTCTTTATATTGTGTTGGATGTGAATAACATCAACTTGTCAATTATTATTATCAGGCACTTGCAATAACTGCCTGGCAAAGCAAGCAATTAGGAGTTTCCATTAAGAAAATAGCAGTTGGGTAAGACAAGCATTGATTCTGGTTGTATCTCTATCTCATATCTCTGAGTTGGGCTTTTAATAACTGACTTCACTGGATTAATAAAATGATTAAATAAAAATAATGCATGCAATGACTATATGATGACACTTTTGTGGAAAGTGAAATTTTGTGGAAAGTGAAATAGACAGATACATTTATTTTGTACATTTTTTAAATTAATATGAAAATTCTAATAACATACATTATCCATAAGTTTAAAAAAGCATGCATTCATTTATTTGACAAACAGAGGTGGTGGGGGAGAGTAAGCTTGCACTCACTGGCTCATGCCCCAAATGCCTGAAAGAGTCTGAGTTGGCCAAGCCATACCTAAGAGCCAGAAATTAATCCAGATCTCCCACATGGGTACAGGGGCTACATTTCTTGATCCATCACCTGCTGCCTCTGAGGTTACACATTAGTGGGAGTGAAATCAGGAATAGAGACAGGACTGAAATCTAGGCACTTTGACATGGAAAATGAGCGTTCCAAGAGGCACCTTAACTGCTAAGCGAAAGTACCTGCCCCTCCATGAACTTTTTGATGACCTCTCATAGCACAGTACCTGACGTTTAATAATCTTTCAAAATGGTTAACTGTATTATTACCAGCAATGATCTTAAAATAGTCTTCAAGTGATACTCTTTACTTTTTTTCTATTACATCTCTTATTTTCACTCTCACTCTGGTAAGAGACAGGGTAATATTAACTACTCTTGGAAATAAGTGGAGAGTTAATTTGGTCTTGTGCTGAAAGGTATTCTTTGATTTTCCCCTGGATTCTTGAAAAGAAATTTAATATAATTTTTAATTTTACTTTTAATTAGTTTTTAACAGATTCAATGTGATTTGTAGATACAATTATAAGAACATAATGATATTCCCTTTCTCCTCCTTCCCCCCCTTTTTTCCCTCCAACCCTCTTTTCTTCTCCTTTCTTTCATATCTTTTTTTTTAGTTTTTGAGATAGCCTATTTTAAAATTGCATTACAGTAAAAAGACTTAATACTTCACTGAATAATATTTTAAACAAGTACAAAGCTAAAACACCCTAGTTTAGTGGGAATATAGATAACAGATATAAACAATAATTGGATAGAAAAAATGACCATTTCACTCACATATATTAAATTTTAAAGTAGTTACAGATCATTAATAGTATTGTAGTAAAACATCTTACACGTTGGTTTGACAATATTTGACTCCTAAAACAGTTTTGGAAAATCTCATTTACAGCAATACTTATGCACATCATCACAATACCTGATTTAAAAGCATACTATTCATCTATAATAATTGAAATGGCTTGATACTGGCATAATAACCAATACACAGAGCAGATCAATGAAACAGAATAGAGAACCAAGAAATAAATTCACGTACATACAGCCAACTGATTTTTGACAAACGTGCTCAAGCCATACAGCAGGGTAAGGATAATCTCTTCAACAAATGCTGTATGCATATATATATAAGAATGAAATTGAATCCATGCTTCTCACCATATACAAAAATCAACTCAAGATGGATCAAGGCCTACATCTGATATCTGAGACTATGAAGTTGCTGAAAGAAATGTAGGGGAATGTCGCTCCCCCTCTTCGTGGAGGAACGACACTAAGCCCTGCCTAGGCTTCATATCCGAGTCACGGCACCATTATGTCGCTCCCCCTCTTCGTGGAGGAACGACACAGGACCCTGCGCTGTTCTTTCGTCTGCTCGGCCCTCCCCGGGTTTGCTGCTGGTTCTTCCCGGGTTGGCTACTATCCCTTCCACCTCCGTGGAAGGGCAGTTCCCCCTGGCCGCTTTCCCCACTTCCGCAGGGGAGCGGCACACCACCGGCCGGCTTTCTCGGGGGCTGCACGGGTGTTCCTTCAGCTAGATGTTCCCCTTAGATGTTCCCGGTGCATGCCGTCTCTCTCCTCCTTTATAGTCCTCCTCCGCCAATCCTAACTCGGCTGCCCACACGCCGAGTACGCTGCTCTCCTCCAATCAATAGCAAGTCCTACAGTTTATTAGTTGAACTGGAGGCAGCTGTGCGGAAGCTGTTTACTTCTCTCCCAGCGCCATATTGTGGGAGAGCAGATGCATAGAATAAGTCTTAATTCCAGTAACTTAGTCTAGTCCGGATTGCTCCCCACAGGGGAAACACTCCAAGACATTGGTGTAGGGGACGATTTCTTGGACAAGAAGTCCAAAGCACAAGCATCAAGTGGTACTCTTTAGTTCTGTATTTTCTTGCTTCAAATCACTTTTTACACGTTCACTAGGTTATTATTTTTTTGTGTGTAGGACCATTATTTCCAGTAAGCTTTTAACTCCTTAAGTTCTAGTCCCTAGTCCTGGTTGCTCCTCTTCCAGTCCAGCTCTCTGCTGTGGCCCGGGAAAGCAGTGGAGGATGGCCCAAGTGCTTGGGCCCCTGCACCTGCATGGGAGACACTGAGGAAACACTTGGCTCCTGGTTTCAGATTGGCTCAGTTCTGGCCGTAGCGGCCATTTGGGGAGTGAACCAACAGAAGAAAGACTTTTCTCTCTGTCTCTTTTGCTCACTGTCTGTAACTCTACCTGTCAAATAAAAAAAATGTAATGGTATGAACAGTTGGACATTAATTCTTAAGGAATTAAACATATGCTACAGAAAATGATATATAAATATTTTTCCATTATATTTAATTTAACAAATACACAGCAAATATGCTTGTATTGACATATTTTTAATAAATTTATTTATTTGAAAGGCGGAGTTACACAGAGAGAGGAGAGACAGAGAAAGAGAGAGAGAGGTCTTTCATCCACTAGTTCACTCCCCAGAAAGCTGAAACAGCCAGAGCCAGGAGCCAGGAGCCAGGAGCTTCTTCTGGGTCTCCCACTTGGGTGCAGAGGCCCAAGCACTTGGGCCATCTTCTACTGCTTTCCCAGGCCATAGCAGAGAGCTGGATAGGAAGAGGAGCAGATGGGACTGGAATCGGTGCTCATATGGAATGCTGGTGCTTCAGGCCAGGGTGTTAACCTGCTGAGCCACAGCGCTGGCCCCTACATTTTTATCTCATATTAACCCAACAGCATTGCTATCACTTTGATAATAAATAGATTAGCACATAGGTTGGTAGATGCATACATACATGCATTTGTACATACAAAGATACATCGGGAGGCTACACATGAAAGACATCTAATGTACATGGAAACATATACTCAACCGAATAATAGAAATCTTCCAAAGAGAACGGATGTTATACTGGGGAGGTACTCAAGCTGTTTAATGTTTCCAAGTTCCCCTTTCTGAGACTCCCTATGGATATCCACATTGGCAAGAAGTTTACTTCACTCAGAACTTCAAGGCTTTAGAAATCAAAAAATAATTTCTCCTCATGAAAAAACAATGGTGAGGAACCTGTGGAAAAAAAGTCTAAAGTGCAATGTTGTAGAAAATGAAAGTGATAGCAAATTCGAAATCCTGTGTTTGAAACTTCATTAATGTTTATTGTTTAACCTTGGACACATTTCTTGATCAGATGGAAAGTTAACAATGAAGCTGGTTCAGATTTAATTTCACTACTTACTTAATACAAAGCATGGGTGTTTATCTTTCCTATCTGAACTTTATTTCCCATGCATATGAAAGTCAAATAAAATTGTATAGCGCTTTGTGCATGAGATATCTTGTTTCATTATTTCTTCAATTTCTTTAAAAATTTTTGAAAGGTAGAGAGACACAGACAAACACAGAGAGATCGTTCATCGACTGATTCACGCACCAAAGGTCCGCAATGCCAGGGCTGGGGCAGCCCAAGTCAGGAGCCCAGAATTCAAATTGAATTTCCCATGTGGATGGAAGACACTTCTTGAGCCAGCATCTGCTGTCTTTCAGTGTGTTCATTACCAGAAACCTGGAATCAGAAGTATACTAGTACTCAAATCCTAGCACTCTATATGGGATGCAGGCGTGCCAAGTAGTGTCTTAACCACTGCATTGAACATATGTTTTCAGTCCCTTAATCAGCATCATTAGAAACTTTAGTGAAAGGCCGGCACCGCAGCTCACTAGGCTAATCCTCCGCCTTGCGGCGCTGGCATACCAGGTTCTAGTCCCGGTCGGGCAACGGATTCTGTCCTGGTTGCCCCTCTTCCAGGCCTGCTCTCTGCTGTGGCCAGGGAGTGCAGTGGAGGATGGCCCAAGTGCTTGGGTCCTGCACCCCATGGGAGACCAGGATAAGTACCTGGCTCCTGCCACCAGATCAGCGCGGTGCGCTGGCCACAGCGCACCAGCCCCGGCGGCCATTAGAGGGTGAACCAACGGCAAAAGGAAGACCTTTCTCTCTCTGTCTCTCTCTCTCACTGTCCACTCTGCCTGTCAAAAAATTAAAAAAAAAATTGAAAAAAAAATAAACTTCTTTGAAGACCTGTTCTTTCCACTGGGATCTCACTCACAGAGATATTTCATTTAGGGTTGTTGTGTTGTTTTTTTTTTTTTTTTTTTTTTTTTTTTTTTTTTTTTTTTTTTTGCCAGAGTGTCTTGGCTTTCCATGCCTGAAATACTCTCATGGGTTTTTCAGCAAGATCGGAATGCCTCTAGGGCTGATTCTGAGGCCAGAGTGCTGTTTAGGACATCCACCATTCTATGAGTCTGCTGAGTATCTCGCTTCCCATGTTGGATCACTCTCCCCTTTATTTACTCTATCAGTTAGTATTAGCAGGTACTAGACTTGTTTATGTGCTTCCTTTGACTCTTAGTCCTTTCATTATGATCAATTGTGAACTGAAATTGATCACTTGGACTGGTGAGATGGCATTGGTACATGCCACCTTGATGGGATTAAATTGGAGTCCCCTAGTATGTTTCTAACTCTACCATTTGGGGCAAGTCAGCTTGAGCATGTCCCAAATTGTACATCTCTTCCCTCTCTTATTCCTACTCTTATGTTTAACAGGGATCACATTTCAGTTAAATTTCAACACTTAAGAATAACTGTGTATTAATTACAGAATTAAACCAGTCATATAAAGTAGAACAGACAAAAAAAACTACTAAGAGGGATAATGTATTAAGTTGTTCATTAACAGTCAGGGCTATGCTGATCAAGTCACCATTTCCCATAGTGTCCATTTTCTCTGAAGGGAGGAGAGAACCTCCACTTTGAATATGACCTTGTCTAAACAAGATAAGAGTCGGTGAACTCAAAAGGCTTCCATAGCCTTGGAAACTCATGACTGGTGCATAGGGAGATTACTGATGCCATAAACAGGAGTGTCAACTTGTAAAGTCAACAACAGGAGTCACTGTGCACTTACTCCTCATGTAGGATCTCTGTCCTTAATGTGCTGAACATTGAGACTTAATGCTATAATGAGTACTCAAACAGTATATTTCACTTTGTGTTCCTATGGGGGTGCAAACTGTTGAAATCTTTACTTAATGTATACTAAACTGATCTTCAGTAAAAAAAAAAAAAAAAAAAAAAAAAAAAAGAAGGAGAAATTATCAATTCCCAACTTGACTCTCACTGGGATTAAACATGACAATAGGTCTGATCTGATTTCATCATCATTTAAAAAATCATCTATTATTTTTCACTTTATGTTTCTGTGGGAGCAAACTGTTGAAATCTTTACTTAATGTATGCTAAACTGATCTTCTGTATATAAAGAGAATCGAAAATGAATCCTCATGTGAATGGAAGGGGAGAGAGAGTGGGAAAGGGGAGGGATGCGGGTGGGAGAGACGATATCGGGGGGAAGCCATTGTAATCCATAAGCTGTACTTTGGAAATTTATATTCATTAAATAAAAGTTAAAAAAAAGAAAAAGAAAAAAAAGAAACTTAGTGAAAGAAATTTATTAAATTTTAAATGCTGTTGACAAGGCAAATTAAAAGATTTTGCCAAATATAACTGCTACTTTTAGCATTATAGTACTAAAAATCAATACTATTAGTACTACAACTACTGTTACAATAGAAATAGTGAAAATTGAGAAAAAGAATTTAACTAGTAAAATGAAAATTTCAGTTTTAAACATTCTTAGCTGTTAACTTATTATCTAATATTGGTATACAGCATTATAGGGAAAATTCTAGTTAACAATGTCCCTCGGTTTTATTGTTATATCCTATATCTACAGCTAAACTATTGCATGACTTTTAATAACTCTTAATTCTAACATTCTTAATATACAAGTAAGATGTCAAATGTCTGGTAGTATGTGTTACATCATCCAACTCTCAGTGGTCAATGTTCTTTGAGAGATTTTACCAACGTTACTAAACATGAGAAATCCTCACGGAGATGGGTGTATACAATCTCTGTGGAACCACTTCCAGCTGTCTTTGGTGCTATCTAACTTCAAAACCAGAAAATAACAGGACCAACCAACATTTTTTCAAGGTGAATTTATTTATTTCTAAACCCTAGTTTAACATTCCTTCTTCCTGAAATTTTTCCTTTAGAAATTTAAAGATAGAGAAAAAATTATCAATGACTATATATTTTGCTGGTATGATAATTGTACCATGTGCTTGATGCTAACTCCTTATTGCTTCCTCCTGTATATTTAAATCATTCTTTGCTATTGGATGGAAGAATATACTGCCTTTATGGTTCCCAGTAATGCAACTGAATCCCATCTTGTGAGATGACCTGACAGAGTCTTCATCAGCACTTTCACTAAAAACCTCCATTTTTAGTCATTTATAACTCAGCAAACAGGACTTCAGAGGGAGTAATACCATCTGTCGTTATTAGGAATGACATTGCCCAAGGTTAGGCCAAACACACACAAAAAAAAACCTTTCATTTTCAGTATTTCTTCACTTGTCTCTGTTTACTATGAACTGCCTAGGTAAAAAAAAATATGGAAAAATAAAATTGGATTAATCCCAATCCTGGTGGAAAAGCTGTGAATTGATTGAGGAAAGCATTGATTTATCCACCTTTATTGTCTTTTGTCCATTGTTGTCTAATTGGGACATTTGACAACTTTTAAGTAAAAACATGCATTTACAAGTTGGAATTTTATATTTAATTTAGTTGAAATTTGAAATTAAATTTAACAGATTTTGACCAAAGGACACTAAGTTCAAATTAGAATCACTATCATCTATATTCTATATTTTTTAACCATGAAACATGATTTGTTTAGTCCTAGCAATTATTTCCATAGGTAGAAAGAAAGACTTAAAACTGATCCTAAAAATAATAAAAGATTTTTAAAAGGAAATTTAAGATACTGATTTGGTTAGAAGGAGATCAACAAGACTATCTTGTGATAATATATCTCCTTTCTAGAACAACTCTATCTTACAGGATTAAGGTCAGTTCTACCAGAAAACTCTCTGTATGAGAACTATTGATTTTTCACAAAGGATTCTTTTATTTGGTGATATTCTCAATGTTGGTGATTTCACCAGCAACTCATTGTGTTTTCTCTTTTAACAATATATTTGTTTGTTTGAAAGGTAGAATGGCAAAGAGAGATGAGAGATAGAGAGAGAGTTCTTTCATCTGCTGGTTCATTCCCCAAATGCCCAGAACAGCCAGGCCTGGGGCAAGCAAAAGCCGGGAACCAGAAACTCCATCTTAGTCTCCCTCGGGGGTGGCAGTGGCCCAAGCACTTGGACCATTTTTCTGCTGAATTCTCAGGCACAATAGCAGAAGCTGGATTGGAAGCAGAGCAGCTAGGACTCAAACTGGTACTCTAGCACCTGTTGCTGCTGTTGGAAGCTGTGGTCTAACAACTCTGTCAAAATCCTGACCTTTCTTTTGATAGCGATATGAAACAGCTTGTGATTAAATATACAACCAGTTCATTCCCCGTGGTGGAATCAGTAATAATCTTAAAATAAGTCAAAAAAACTTTTAAAAATGCACAGGTCTTTTCATTGTCAAAAATGAAAGTTTATAAATGTCTTTCAGTTCTTACCCCTCCCCTTATGCTTCCCTTAAGTAACTACTGTCATTTCTTCTTGATAACTCTAGAGTTTATTCATGCCAGGTATGAAATCATGACTCTACACTCCTAACATGGGACGAGTTACCTCCTTACTCTCCTCTATCACTTATTAGTCAAGAGATCATTTCATATTAGTAGAGAGAGCTGCTTAATCTTTGCAGATACGAAATATCCTACTACAAAGATATATTAAATTCTATTCAATTGACACATTACTAATTGACTCATTTTTATTAACAGTGATAAGTGAAATTTCTTATAATTTTTATATTAAATGTTGGAATCAATATTATACTCGTTTCATCAGGGAATTTGGACATTTTCTTTCGTTTTTATGTTCTGAAACAGTTTGAATAGTATTTGAAACATCCGTTCTTTAAATGTTTGGGGCCAGTGCCTCGGCTCACTAGGCTAATCCTCTGCCTGCGGCGCTGGCACCCCGGGTTCTAGTCCTGGTTGAGATGCCAGATTCTGCCCTGGTTGCTCCTCTTCCAGTCCAGCTCTCTGCTGGCCGGGAGGGCATGGAGGATGGCCCAGGTCCTTGGGCCCTGCACCCGCATGGGAGACCAGGAGGAAGCACCTGGCTCCTGGCTTCGGATAGGCCCAGCGCACCGGCCGCAACGCACTGGCCGTAGCGGCCACTTGGGGGGATGAACCAATGGAAAAAGGAAGACCTTTCTCTCTGTCTCTCCCTCTCACTGTCTAACTCTGCCTGTCAACTTGTTAGTTGGCCTTTTGAACTAACAAGTTTTTGTTGTTATTGTTTCTGGGGGGTTTTGTTTGTTTGTTTTTTAGGGTTGGCTCTGGTGCTGTTTTGTTGAGAGGCATTCTTATAATACTTTATATTTCCACTATAGAAGTTAATCTTCTCAGATTTATCTCATAGGTGGCCAATTTTGGTAAAATAAATTTTTGTAAGAATTTATGCATTTTTATGATGTTGATACCATTCATTATACATATTACATATATATATGTTACATATATACTATTCATTATTATACTAATTTATTCTTTAATTCTTTTAATTAGTTCATGTTCTCATAGTTTTTCATTTTCTGATTTTATACTCATTGTTTAAATAAGATAGTTTCAATTAAATAAGGTAGTTTCTTTTTTTATTTATTTATTTTTTATTTTTTGACAGGCAGAGTGGACAGTGAGAGAGAGAAACAGAGCAGTTGGTTCACCCTCCAATGGCCGCCGTGGCCATCGTGCTGCAGCCGGCGGCGCACTGCGCTGATCCGATGGCAGGAACCAGGTGCTTCCTCCTGGTCTCCCATGCGGGTGCAGGGCCCAAGCACTTGGGCCATCCTCCACTGCACTCCCTGGCTACAGCAGAGAGCTGGCCTGGAAGAGGGGCAACCAGGACAGAATCCGGCACCCCAACCAGGACTAGAACCCGGTGTGCTGGTGCCGCAAGGCGGAGGATTAGCCTAGTGAGCCATGGCGCCAGCCAAATAAGGTAGTTTCTATTATGTCATTTTTATTCAACAACAAGCTTTTGTATTTATATATAATTGCTACTTTAAAACTTGTTCTCATTCGTTAATTTGTCTTATATTTTACTAACTCTTTCCTTCATATTCCCATTGACCTTTAGTTGTTCTTATTCTAAATTTTTTTGTGGGTTTGGAAAGTTTCATTCATTCATTTCCTTTACTTTTTAATTAATAAAATTACTCAGAGGTAAATTTTCCTTGGTGCACTAATTTTGCTGGTTTTAATTCAATCTGAATAATGGTATTTTTATTTATTATTTTGTTTTTCTACAATTCTGCTGTTTATGTTTGTACATTTTCTTCTTGTTGAGGATCCCTTGACAGAAAAGTATATATAAATTAATTCATGTGTGGGAGGATCCATTTGTTTCTAGCTTGCTATTAATTTGAAGTTTGATTTAGTATTATGATCAGTGATATCTTACTATTTTTACTCTTTGGGTTCCTGATTTATGGTTAATGTTTATAAATTTTCAATGGACAACTGGAAGGAGGTTATATTTTCTGTTTCTATGGCTTTCAGAATTAGTCATATGGCAACCAGTTCTGAATATGCTTATATTTTAAATCCTTATAATTTCCCCTGGGCTGAGAGAGAATATAAGTGGGTTTCTCTGCATATCAAACTGTAACTTAATGTTTGCTTAATAAATGTTGATATGATGTTATTTGAGATATGTAAAACTTTAGGATAACACTGTGAATTGAACTCTTCCTTTTTTCTTACATTTTCCTAGTATATCTTTCTTTCCTTTTATTATTTTCAAACTTCCTAAATCATTTTCTTATCTGCTTTTCTCTATTATATGCTAGACTTGCAGCTTAGATTCAGGGTTTACTTTGTGTACCATTTTATAAATCTTGCCTTTAAATTCTGTTTTTACTCAGTTTATATTTATGTTATGATTGATGTATTTTGCCTTAGGTTTGTCAGACAATTTTAGGTTATACTTTCTATTTTATAGTTTTAATACACAAATCTTGTGTAATCAAATTTCGTTGTTCTGGTGTGTGTGCGTGTAGGAACTCTAACGTATAGGGGTATTTGTATTTATTGTGTATTTTATGTTATAATTGATACAATGGTATAATGGAAAAGGTTATAATATAGAAACTTAGTCTTCTATATTTTTAACTAACATAATATTTACTTAATGTGAACACTTTTCCTGCTTCTCCCTCTATTTTTTTCTTCTTCTCTATCCTTTCTCAAGAGATGTTCTTATTGTCTGCAAAGTCATCTGCGAACCCACCATAGGACTTCTCAGCTGCGAGAGAAGAGGCAGCACTCTTCTCCTAACTCCTTTGCACCATTTCTCTCATCTTTGTCTTTCTGGTGCTGTAGCAGAACACCACAGTGGGAGTTCTGGAGCCTGGGAAGTCCAAGAGCGAGGTTAGCAACTAGAGAGCTCCTTTGTGCTGCCCCACAACATCAAGACGAGTAAGCACCAGGCAGGGCTGCCCATTCCCTCCATAGCGAACCCAGTCCCACAGTAACAGCACTAATTCGTTCATGAAGGAAGAACTCCCATGACCTGATCAACTCTTAGTCCCCACATCCTAATACTGTCCCATTATCAATTACATTTCAAGGTAAGCTTTGGAGGGAACATTCAAACTACAGCACCACTAAGTTTTGTTAGGTTGTTTTCACAATGCCAAAATGTCTATATTTACATTCTGTTTAGGCAACTAATACCACATTTAGTATCAACTTTACACTTAAAAGTTTTCAAATATTCATCACCAGTCCTTTTGTACAATTTCCCCAAACATCCCTTGATTGGCTATTGTTTATCTTCAAGCGGTATTATTAGAAGGAGACAGGGGGTAGATGGGGAATTTGCTTGATTCCTAACAGGTGTATGAAAGTTTTAGGCTTCATAGTTGTTGGAAAACTTGACATACTGTGCACTTCATGACTTAAACACTTTCCTGTTAGTATCTGATTAATTTATAAATACATTTTCTTATGGCATTAAATGTTGCTGGGAAAATATTAAGCAACCAGATATTTTATCCCCATTAAATGATATACATGTAATAGTCAAATATTTGTGTTCTATGCTTGCCCTGGGATCATGGTATTCTTTTCTGTATTTCACCAATTTTAATATGTATTTGAAGATGTTAGCATTCAAATAGTTTAGGAGAATATTTAATTTTTATTACAATGATTAGATGAACTGTTTTTTGATAAATATTTTGGTGATTTCATTCCAGATACGTGAAATAAAAGTTTTTATATCAAATACATCACGATTTCCTAACTGATGAATCAGGAAACTTGCTTAAAATGTAATATTTGGTCTATATGTAAATTGAAATCACGTAAAATAGTTTTACTTGAAGCATACTAGTGTAATCTGTCATATCCATCTCCAAACATTTGTTGAAGTTCCTATGACTCCCATTGATCTTACCTACACAGATGTCCCTCGGAATCCTTTAGTGATTAATTCCAGGACATCCCACTGTTACCAAACACTGCAGATATTCACATTTCTTACATAAAACTGTGTTGTATTTGCATATAACTTATGCATATCACCTGACTAAATTATCTCTAAGTTATTTCTAGTACCTAATACAATGCAAATTCTGCTAGAAGAGTTAGTTTACTATATTGGTTAGTGATTAATAACATGAAAAAGTATCTGTCCATGTTCAGTACAATTTTTTTCAAATATTTTCAATCCACAGATGTGGATCCCATGGAAATGGAGAACTACTGTACTTTCAGTTTTTGCATTTAATAATGAGACTGTATTAGGTATAATATTAATATTTTCTGAAATATTTTTCCATTATGTACTAAAAGTATACTGGAAAACCATTCCTGATCACCTCCAACAATTATTCACTTTTATATTATGCAAAGTATTTTATCTATACGTTATTGCAGTTTGGAGAACACTGAGATAGTTTTTATTCACTCTCAGTCTGTCCTATGACTCACAGATTATTTTTTCAGGGTTTTAAAGAACTAACAAGTTTCAGATTTTGATAAATAATTAACCTTGAGCACAGGTTACCTGTTAAGCACCATTCTAATCCTTTGGGATATGGCAATGAACAAAACACATGAAACCAAAATCCCCTATAGTGAAAGACAGTTCTGTGTCAGATATGATACAGTCATGTTCCAACTGTTGTAAAGAGCAAGTAAGTGCTGGCTCACGTAGGCATGGATCCCTGAGGTTCTTCATGGCTATAGGAACTTCTTAGCTTAAGGTTATCATTCCTTCCTGCAATGCTCACCCTCCATCCCCCCACAACACTGGCCTGGAAAGGAGTAGTCTGAATGGCTATCTCAGATTTAGTATTTCTCACAGGAATAGTTCTCAATTGCAACCTCATTCCAGGCCAGCTCTTCCCTGTGCTCAATTCTGCCTTCCTGACTTCCTTAGTGATATAGTTCTCTAAATAAACCAATCTCCAACTTCCCCTTTATCTCAGAGTCTCTTTTTTTACATTTTATTTCACATTTTCTTTATTTACATAAGGTGAACATATTTCATGTATTTCATACATGCAGAATTAGGAGCATAGTGATACTCACCACCCTACCCTCCCTCCCACCTGTGCTCCCACCCTGCCTTCTCCTTCCTTACTTTTTCTTTCTTTTACTTTTTACAATGACACCCTTTCAGTTTGTTTTATAATCATATGACTAACGCTCCACTAAGTAAAGAATTAAACAAACAGTAAGAAGAAAAAAAATGCTGTTTCACAACAATAAAGACATGGGTTCTAAACAATATTCAATCCTCAAAGTAGTCTATTCAAAGGCCCTTCCCATAACATTTGTATTTCACTTGAGGAATAAGGTCATAAACAAAAAGGCAATCGGAAATAGTGATACATGTTAAGAATGATTCTTTTCCTTTTAGGGTTTTATTTATTTATCTGAAATGTATAGTTACAGACAGTGAGAGGGAGAGACAGAGAGAAAGGTCTTCCATCCACTGGTTCACTCTCCAAATGGCCGCAACGGCCGGAGCTGCACCAATCCAAAGCCAGGAGCCAGGAGCCTCTTCTGGGTCTCCCATGCGGGTGCAGTGGCTCAAGCACTTGGGCCATCTTCTACTGTTTTGCCAGGCCATAGCAGAGAGCTGGATTGGAGGAGGAGCATCTGGGACTAGAACTGGCACCCATATGGGATGCCAGAGCCGCACGTAGAGGATTAACCTACTGCGCCACAGCACCGGCCCCAAGAATAATTCTTAAGCATTTTTGTGAACTAGAAGTTAAACCTGTGGATATACACATTTGTCCTTATGCACATGTGGTTTTTGGGAGTATCTATTTTAGAATTTGGAGCATACATAAATAAATGTCCTGTGGCTCCCATTTTCAGAAAAGTCTTAATAGCTTGTTTAATACTCCTAGCTAAACAGATGTTATATATGCAAATACAATTAGAAGACTCAAATGAGAAAAAATGGTAGATCATAGGTTGCTGGATTGGAAGTGTCTAGTGATAGCAATAAACTTTGAATAATAAAGTACCCTGCTAATATGAGAGGCCCCATAGCAATACTCTAATAAAGTAGTAATAATATAATTTATGCTCTCACAAAACTACAAGCTATGGATATCTCCATCTATGGGGATCAGTATTCCCTAGATCACTTTAAACTTTGATGGTAGCTACTGGAGTCATGTGAATGCTCAATATCCTCTGCATCTCACTCATCCCATCTGCCAAGTTCACACACAGGACAGGGTTTGCAGGCAGGGAGCAAACCATGAACATAGTTAACAGAGCTGCTAGACTTACATCCAAGGAGACAATCGGAACCCCATCTGCAATACACATGGCCTAGGATCTGCTTGATTTTTGTTTTATTTGGAATATTTGCACCCATCAACCAAGTCCTGGATCAGTGAGTACATAGTACACAGAAATGATGAGGTTTTAAAAACATGATTATTTCTACAGAAATATATCAGGCTTTTCTTTTCCTGACATTTCCTGGGGAAGAGGAATTCCAGCATTTCCACATTACAAGGTATCTCAAACTCTGGTTAAATATCTTAATAACCTGCACTCACTCTCCAATCATTACCATTTTTATTTATACAGTCAAATGTTCACTGTTTTTCAGTACTTTCTCTTGAATAAAAAAAAGGTTTACTTAAGGGCTCCATTAATTTAAATCTGATACCTGTGGACATTGGCTTGCCTAGAATCTACTTTCTTTATTTTAATATGAGAAAAACATTAGGAAGAAACTTACAATGAAATGATACTTTCAGTTCACATGTTTAAGGGAAAAAGTCAAGGTTAAGCACACAAGGAGTCATAACTAATGATGTGATAATTACAAGTTATACATTTTCATTAAAGCAATTCCCAGAGATCTTTGCTTTGTGATTCCAAGTTTGGCTTGCTTTAACTCCTGTTACACTAAGATGAAAAAGAATGAATACATGCATTACAGGTTACACATATGTTGCTAAACTACATTGGTCTATTTAAAATATTTTAGATAGTCCTTCTTTTATAATCATAAACAGTATTGCACCTGTGCTAAACTGAGCTCGGAATATATATTAGTAGTACATGAGCTAAAACATTTTTACTCATTTTTTTTCTGATAATATTGAGGATTGACCCAGTTATAGACTTATTTGACCAAGGTATATGAAATCTATAATATAATTTGATCATTCAATGCATGTTTTTTTTGCTGATACTTCTCCAGCTAATAGAAATCCTCATGGTGCCCTCCCTTAAGAAAGCGTAACAGCAAGGTGCCAGCATTGTGGTAAAGCTGATTAAGTCACCAATTCCAAGCTGAATCCTGTATCGTAGTGCTGATTCACGTTCTGACTCCCTACTAACGCACCTAGGAAAGCAGTAAGCGATGACGGCCCAAGTACTTGGGCACCTGCTAAACATGTGAGAGACCAGAATGGAGTTCTGGTCTCTGGCTTCTAGCAGGTGCAACTCCAGCTATTTGGGAAGTGAACCAACAGATGGAAGATCTCTCTCTCACTTGCTTGCTCTCTGTCACTCTGCCTTTAAACTATTAAATGAATAAATGTTTCATAAGTTTCATAACAAATATTATAGAATAGTTTGTATTTTCAGTAAAGACTCAGAAAATCAATGATACATTTGTACATCATAAAATCTCCCTTAATTGATACTCAACTTATCCCCAAAACAACCACTTCCTATAACTTTATTCTTTTATATCTCTAGAAAAAGAGGCCTAAGCCCCAGTTGAATTTCGTCAAATCTCCACTCTATGACAGTCTCAGTAGGGACAGAAACGTTCATTTGGAGCCGTACGTCAGTAGAAGCTTGAAAAACTTTTCTTTGAGGAATACAACCCTGCCTCTTCCATGGCAGGACTCCTGTGGAGACTCATTAAGCGTGCAATTAACAAAAGTGCATTAGCAAAAGGCAGCCTCATCTATGCAAATAATAATAAAAAAATTCAATGAACTTCTGCCAGGGGATAGTTTTAAAGGAGACACAGATAAGCACATTTTTCAAATAACCAGAAAATTGCTTTTTAAATTATTTTTTAATGTTGGATGATTTCTTCACATGTCTGTAAGCCACTATACTTATAAACTCAGAACCCAATTATTTGATGCCTACATTTTAAAAAGTGCAATACATATTTTTCATATTCCTCAATGTCATTATTATGAACATCAAAATTGTTTAAAACATATTTACAAAATAGAAATAGAAAACTTTCATATTTGAAATTCATAAAATAATTTTTGAAACAAATTCAATGAGACAAATAATGCATTTCTGGCATAAAGCTACATAAACTATTTAGAACTATAATACAAACACAAATGTATTGCTGTATAAATGTTATCCAAGTGTAATTATTTTGAGGGAACATAATAGCCACTACCAGCTGTCCTACTTGGTTCTACTTTCTTCTGCACAGGTCTACTCAGCAGTGCTTCCTCTGTGTCCCTGTTCCAGCTGGGATCCTGGAATCATCCCTGATTGGCTCATTGAAAGCCATTACTTCTGGGGTAGCATTTTAATTTTCCTCTCATCTTTTCTATCCTGAGTGACATGACCCTCATTTAATTTCATTTTCCCCTGTGGTGATATCCACCTGCTTCAGGGGGTCCATGTACAAGATCCAGCTAAAGTTTTCTTTCTCCTTGGCAAGAAGCGAGATAAGATAGGAGACAGTAGGGAAGTCATTGCTGAATCTGATTAACAGTGCAAAGAGGGATGTTTTTAGGACAGTGAAGGAAAACAGACGTAACCAAAGAATCTAATTCTTTCCTAGAGAATATTTGAAGTTCTCATTGATACCTGAAATACAGTTGTTGCATAGTGGAAAATACTGGCATTCAGAATATCTGCATGCCTAATCCTGCTGTTGCAATTTTACTAAAAGTATTAAACTTGAGTCTAAATTAAGAATCAAAGGATCTGAGTGATATTCCAAGGTACTTCTCTATGAGAAAATCAATGAACTTTATTATTGGCATCTATTTTAGCTTATTTAAGAAATTTGTTACCATTCTCTGGTTCTCAACTGTTTTTTAATATGTGACTGTGCCATATAATTCATGGATGAATAAGTATAATATGACTACTATAGATAGTAGAACTCTAAATATTCACATGTGATCGAAGTGTTTTACATTTTTCTAAGGAAGTTTAAGTTCAAGCAAAAGTACACCCATTAACTATGAAGCAGACATTGTGGTATAAATTGATAAGTAATTATGAGCTATTACTTATCACTCTGTCTTCACACTGAGGAGGTAAGATGAATATGACTTCAAATGGATGAGGGATATAAGGATACTGCAACATGATTTATTTGCTATTCTTTTCCTCCTCTTTCTTCATCTTATCCTCAATCTCTCTGAACTGATTATAGAACTAGAGTGAAAATGCCTGCCTATATATAAATATATTTGCTAATTTTAGCAAAGTAATTTAAATTCTCTGTGGGTGAATCTCTAGACAAACTATTGTGATTTTTTTAAAAATCAGTTCAATTCCAATATCCCGATTATCCACAGATTCTCCATGAAACACTAGACACTCTGTTTTCTAATGGCCACTTGAGATTAGTTGTTCCCAACACCACTGTTCATCCAGCTTATAGAGATGAGCCTACATTACATGATCTCTTTGCTCCATGATATATGTTTTCATTTTCTTCTTGTTTTTAAAATATAGTGTATATAAAGTTCATAAATCATAAAACTACAGTTTGAAATATAAATACATCTGTATTACATCTACCCAGATTCAGAAGTAGAATATTTCCAATTTTCCAAAAGACTGCTCAAGCCCATCACAGTTATTCCCCTATTCAAATGAAAATTGTTCTGATGTTTATAACTATTAGTCAGTTTTGCTCATTTTTATTTTTATCTGATAGATTTCTCACAGAAGGGGTTGTGTTTTGGTGCAGGGTTTAAGTCCCAGCGTGAGACACTGGCACCCATATGAGCACTGGTTCATTCCCTGGCTTCACTTCCCATCCAGTGCCCTGCTTCTGTGCCTGGGAAAGTAGCAGAAGATGGCCCAAATGGTTGAGCCTCTGCCACTATGAGGGAGAGCATGGAGTTTGAGAATTTATACAAATGTGGTTTATATACACAATAGAATATTATCTAGCCTCCCCTGCCCCCTACTAACTAAATCCTGTCATTGAAGTAAAATGGATGGAACTTAAGAACATCATGTTACACATAAAAAGCCACCGGCACTATGGCTTAGTATGTTAAGCCTCTGCCTGTGAGCCAGCATCCCATATGAGTGCCAGCTCGTGTCCCAGTTGCTCCTCTTCTGATCCAGCTCTCTGCTTACAGCCTGGGAAAGCAATGGAAGATGGCACAAGTGCTTGGGTCTGGGACCCACGTGAGAGAACCAGAAACAGCTCCTGGCTCCTGGCTCCTGGCTCCTGGCTCCTGGCTCCTGGTTCCTGATTCCTGGCTCCAGAACCAGCCAGCTCCAGCAGTTGCAACCACTTGGGGAGTGTACCAACAGATGGAAGATCTCTGTCTCTACCTCTCTGTCTGTAACTTTGCTTCTCAAGTAAATAAATAAATCTTAAAAAAAATAGCCAGACACTGAAAAACTATCACTTCATGTTGTTCTTCACATGTGGAAGCCAAAAGCAAGCTCAATTTGAACACAGAATGATGATTACTAGGAGGCTGGGAAAGTGGGGGGGAATAGAGGAATTTGGGTAACGAAGACTGAATAAAGTTGGATCAAAGCAGTAAGTTCCTAGTGTTACACAGCATAGTGAGGTGATTATGGTTCAAAATAATTGGCATGCATTTTATGAACTAATAATGGAACGAAGCCCCTAGTCTCCAATCATAAAATACTATCAAAGAAGTGGAAATATTGATTTCCCTGATTTTTTGGTACACATTGTATACATGTATTGAAATTCACAATGTGGGCCAGCGCTATGGCACAGTGGGTTAACACCCTGGCCTGAAGCACTGGCATCCCATATGGGTGCTGGTTTGAGTCCTGGCTGCTCCACTTCCCATCCAGCTCTCTGCTATGGCCTGAGACAGCAGTAGAAAATGACTCAAGTCCTTGGGCTCCTGCACCCATGTGGGAGACCTGGAAGAAGCTCCTAGCTCCTGGCTTCGGATTGGCGCAGATCCAGCTGTTGAGGCCAACTGGGGAGTGAACCAGCAAATGGAAGACCTCTCTCTCTCTCTCTTTCTCTCTTTCTCTCTGCCTCTCCTCTTTCTGTGTAACCTTGACTTTCAAAGAAATAAATAAATTTTAAATTTTTTTAAAAAAGGAGAAAATCTAGTACCACTCCTTCTGCTGTAGAAAAGGAGAAAAAGCTAGTACCACCACTCCACACACACACACACACACACACACACACACAGAAATTCACAATGAGTCCTATTAAAATGAACAATTATTTAAATATTTTTCAAAATGTAAGTTTATTTTGGTACAAAATTTTTATGGTATCCATGCATATATATTTTTAACTTCATTTTTCCATGTACTTTTTGAAGTACCTCATATTAAATAGCAGAAAAACTGAGAAGAATGGGATAAATGGACACAATCTATACTACACACCAGCATTCCAAGCGAAACAAGTCTGTTTGAACAGAAACTAGCTCATTGCAAAAGGCAGAAAAGTGCACCTGGTCAATAACTAATCAAACTGTGTTTCCTGGCAGGCTCCCATAGATCATCAGTCAGTGGCTACTGTCACATGCAAACATGTGTGTTTACCTGACTGCCAAGACAGCACTGGGGCTTGGCATGCTGCCTCTTGCATATCTCAGAATTACCCTCACTGAACTTCTGGGTGAGTTTTCAATTGTAGATTTCATTTTCTGTGCTAGAGTTGACATTTCCAAATACCTCTCACCAACTTGGATCTGAATGCTGACCATCCTGATGCATCCCAGAGGTGCCTTAGGTATGGAATGAATAACAGAATGTTTGTATTCACAGGCAACTAAGTCCTCAGGAATGGCTATAGACATACGTGTGAACTATTGTCATTATGAAGACCATCTCAGTTTATTATCAGTAACTGATATCCAGTGTCCTAATGACTGTGGGCCTACAAAGCAAGAAAGAATGTGCTACTTTATCAACAGGGGTTGGTTTTAACATGTCATTGTGTGTCTGAAATTACTATCCTTCCCACTTCGGGACAAGAACTATAGGGAGCTCTATAGTGTTTTCTTTTTCTTGATATTTAAATTTGTTTTTAAAATTTTATTTAATAATTTATTTGAGAGAGACACACACAGAGTGCTCGCATTTACTGATTTACAACTTCAATGCTTACAGCAGCCAGAGCTGGGCAAGACCAAAGCCAGGATCTGGGAATTCAACCTCATTGTCCCATATGGGTGGCAGAAATCCAATTACTTGAGCCATCATCAACTGTCTCCCAGGTGTGCATTGGCAGGAAGCTGTAATTGAGAGTTGAACCGTGACTCAAACCCACGCATATTGCTATGGGACAAGGGCATCCAAGACACTTCTTCACTGCCAGGCCAAATGCCCAACCCTCTATTGTGTCCTCAATCGTTGCTTCAGTGACAAAATATTTATTGAGGACTTGCAATATGAGAGGCCCTATACCAAATTCCTGGACTCAACTTTCAATAAAACAGATGTGGTTTAATCCACAGGTAATTCAGGATTATGAAGTAGTGTACATACCACAAGATTTACTATGATGAAACCTGGATCCTACTTTATGGCATTGCATATGCAATATAGCATGGATCACTGATTTATATTCATTTAAAGGAAGTACTAAAATAAGGATGAAGATGTGAGCCTCATTTCTCACCCCAAAAAACTGATGAGAATTGGGATTTACTGCAAATCTGAACATTTCTCCTTGCTATCTGACTGATCTTGGTCACATTATCTTGACCTAACTTTTTCATTGAGAAAATGTGGAGAATAATAAAAATATGAACTATTTGGTTGGATTATTGTGGACCATAAATGGAGATTTATTTATGTGTAGCATCTGCATCAGTGCTTGGCATGCACTAAGTGTTTGGTAATGGTTTGTATTATTGTTGTGAAACAATACATACATATTATACATAATACATAAACAACATTCTAATTCAGCAAATAATCTAGGCCCTACAATATTCCTGATTTATGTAAAATAAAATATATTTCTTTATTTCATTAGAATGCTCACTATCTGAGATAAAGGGCAGAACTTCTAGGACAATAAATGTTTAAACTTTATATTGTACTTTTTGAAATAGAGAAGCATGCCATTTTATGTACTAAGATGTTTGAGAAGTAAATCCTAACTAGACATGCAGTTATAAAGACTCTATGGGGGGTAGTTATTTAGCCTAGTGGTTAAAATGCTGGTTAAGGTATCTGTAGCCCAGTGTCTGGAGTGTCTGGGTTCCATCCTCAGACAACTTCCTGATAATGCAGAACTTCAGAGGCAAAGGTAAGGGCTCTCATGATTGGGTTTCTGCTTTTCTGCCAACCACATGGGAGAACTGGATTGAGTACCCAGTTCCAGCTTTGCTCACTTGCTCGCTCTCTCTCTCTCTCTCTCTCTCACACACACAGTCACACTGTGCATATCAAGTAACATGATAATCTATATTTAAATCCCATCCTCGTTTCCCTTGTCAGGCAGTACAATTTAAGGGAAACATATGGTTGTGATCAGACTTGGGTTTCATTTCTGGCTTCCATTTTGCAGTCTCCTTGTCTATTAATCCTAATTAATCTAGAGAATCAGCTGTGTGCCTACTAGCTCAAAATGTATAAGTAATTGGTGAAAAATATTCCACAAATTCTTGTGACCTGACAAGAAGACTAGATGAAATGAAGATAATTTTCCATGGACATCATTTAGCAAGTCCAGATTTCATACTGCCTTACTTGCATTATTGTCATCATTATCTCAATATGACCCCTGAGATCACTGTATCAAGAATTCACCTTTATAAAAATGTTGAGCAACTGGGTGTTGAAAATGCACAGTGTGCTTGACATGCTTAAATTACAGAAAACAAAGGAACAAAGAATCTATAAGAGGATAAAACCAATTAATCAAATTGCAAATGGCAATACATTGCCTCCTACTTATCAGCTACACAGTTTGTAAATATTTTCTGCCATTCTGTCAGTTGCCTCTTCACTTTGCTGAGTGGTTCTTTTGCAGTGAAATAGCTTCCTAGCTTGATGTAGTCCCTTTCATCTATTTTTTTGCTTTTATTGACTGTGCTCTGGAAGGTCTTTTCAAAGAAGTCTTTACCTATTCCAATGTCTTGCAGAATTTCACCTAGCCCCAGTTAGAGTCTATCAAACTGAAATCAAAAAAACAATAAATGCTGGCAAGGATTTGAGGGAAAATGTACCCTATACACTGTTGGTGGGAATTAAATCGGTACAGCCATTGTGAGATAGTATGGAGATTCCTCAGAAATCTGAAAATAGTTCCACCATGTAACCCAGCCATCCCACTCCTGGGAAATTATCCAAGCAAAATGATATCAGCACATGAAAGAGTTATCTGTACCCCTATGTTTATTGTGGCTTAATTCACAATAGCTATGCTATGGAGTCAACTGATGACAGGATAAAGAAAATGTGGTAAATATACCCTATGGAATACTACCCAGCCATAAAAATAATAAAATCTTGTCTTTTGCAACAAAATAGATGCAACTGGAAACCATTATATTCAGTGAAATAAGCCATTCCCATAAGAGCAACTAGCATGTTTTCCCTGATTTATGGTAACTCATAGAGCACAAAAAATATAATGTATATAAGCAAAATTGATATTTTGAGATTTGACTGTTGTTTATAGCCCTTGTCTCTACTGTAGAGGAACAGTGATTTTGTTTTTATTTTTTTCTTCTTGCTATTTTTTAATTCTTTACTTAGCAGAAAGTTAAACTCATGATTATAAAATAAACTGAATGTAGGTCATTGTAATAATTGATGGAACAGGGCCGGCGCCGTGGCTCAATAGGCTAATCCTCCACCTTGCGGCGCCGGCACACCGGGTTCTAGTCCCGGTCAGGGCGCCGGATTCTGTCCCGGTTGCCCCTCTTCCAGGCCAGCCCTCTGCTGTGGCCAGGGAGTGCAGTGGAGGATGGCCCAGGTGCTTGGGCCCTGCACCCCATGGGAGACCAGGAAAAGCACCTGGCTCCTGGCTCCTGCCATCGGATCAGCGCGGTGCGCTGGCTGCAGCGGCGGCCATTGGAGGGTGAACCAACGGCAAAGGAAGACCTTTCTCTCTCTGTCTCTCTCTCTCACTGTCCACTCTGCCTGTCAAAAAAAAAAAAATAATAATAATAATTGATGGAACAAATAAGGAAAGTAGATGAAGGATGGAGTAGTGGGGTAGAAAGTAACACTATGCTTCTAAATCTGTATGTATTGATGCATAAAATACATGAAATTTGTTCACCTTATGTAAGTAAAAATGTTATTGAAATTAAAATGCAAATGACAAAATCAGAAAAAAGATATATTTCTTGCCATGTAGCTGAAATTTTATATATAAAATATAAATAGCAGTATAAAAGGCACTAAAATATAAATATGATTACACATAATTTGTAAATTATTGGAAAAATCTAAATATAGACTAGTTTATTTGCAAATTATTCAATGCTCTAATATCCAAATAAGTGTGAATTAAGGCACAAACATCAGTAAACAGGCACTCCTGCAAATTTGCAAATTGTAAGTGATGTTACAGGACGTTTTTGAAAATAGCATCAAAAACTGAAACAGGTCTTCTATTTTTAAGAAGAATCTTATTTCTCTGACATTTTTATGGTTTCCTAAAAGGAAGTATGATAAAATTGAGTCAAAATATATATTTTAAGGGTTGATAAATACATTGAGAAGCCATCCTCTAAAGTACCGTAGATATCTATGTTAAGGGGAGAGAGAAAGAGAGACAGAGACAGAGAGAGAGAGAGAGAGTTTTTAAGGAAATAATCATGCAACTTTCATTTATGTGCTACATTATTTTCTCAACTCTAGATTCTGTACATATGGATGAATTGTAGGGTTCTCTCACACATTATGCCAGTGCATCATCGTTTGTTTTAAGTATTTAAGTCTTGTCAGTTTGCACATTTGTTGACTTTTGTGTTTCCCCACAGGTACTGGGAATAGAGGCTGTTTCAGAAATTTTCCCACCTATTAGGATTGCCTAAAGAAATATCTTTTGTCCATCTGTTTGCCCCCAGCAGGATGTCTACATACCTATGTATGGGCTTTGAAAAATGGTATCCACATAGAAGTGATATGGTAATAACATTTGTAGAATTGCAGAGCTCCAAAATCATTGAAATGCAAATGATATACCCATTGTAGGACAGGGGCATTGTGAGTAGTTTTTATCAATCAATACTGCCTTTGTAACAGTCCAAAAGTATGTTTAGGTTGTTTTTCCCTAAGGGACCTTCGTTCCTATAGAAAAAAATGGCCCTTTTATCAAATTTGTATAAAAATAATTATTCTACACTTTCTAAGATGCTTGTAAGATTCCAATGAAAAAACGTTACTGTAATGTATTATCATCAAAAATTCCTTCCTTCTTTACTTTCAATTTTCCTTCCCTCTTCCTGCTTTCTCCTTCTTTCTTCTAACAACATAGAATCTGTGTTTTTTCTCAAATTTAACTAGTTGAATTATAAAATAAGCTCTTTATATAATTTTCTTATTTATGTCAATCACAAAGTTTATAAATTATATGATTCAAAAGTGAGTTAAAAATTCTAATTCTCAAATGTCATCTCTATGAAGTAGGTAAAGGATGACAGGTGGCTTGTTCAATTACATATAACATTGAGTGCCTGGGCCAAGTTTTCAAATTCAGTGCATCCCTGTACCCCTGATATCCAATTTATGATGTCTAAATAAATCTCACTTGAGTAATATCAGTCATATAAATAACAATCATTTTAATTTTTAAAAAGTCATTCAAAAGAACAACCTTCTTAATTGATTGTATGTTTTACTATTACCTGGGACCAATTTGTGCCTTCTCACTCAAAGTAGGTGATATTTCCCACTGTTTTTGTAAAAACAGTCAGAGAATCATTAGCGAATTAGTGTTTCTTCTAGCCCTTCTCACCATTAAACCAAGTGTAGCTATGAATAAATAGCACATTTAAAAAATGTTGAGGAGAGAACTCTTTTGGCATACCGTTCTCCTTAATTAGTCCGCCAATACATATAAATACCTGTTCTCCAAGTCTAAGAAGCAGTTAACTCACAGAAGTACAGAGTCCTAATGCAAGATTTTGACCTTGCCCACACTGTTGCCTGTTCTATATGTGATGACAATGAGCTGAATCATTTGATGACATAGATTGTTTACTTATAGTCCTTCTACCAAAGGCTTACAATGTTACACAGAGTTGCATAAAGTGGATCATAGCCCTGATGCCAAGAAAATAAAATACCCTGTCTACAGTGTCCTAGAAAACTGTTAACACATTGTTAGTAATTTCCAAGCAAGGATATTATAAAACATATTTCATATTAATGTAGTCTAGCTCAGTGGCAACTTTCTCCTACTAAAGAAATATGGGATTCCTAAAATGTAAAGCAAATAGTAGAGTGGACTTCAAACAGTCATGAATTGAACTTTCTCTCCTAGTAGCTTACTAGCCAAATAATACATTGTATAAATAACTACAGAGAGCTTTTAAAATATGTTAACTTCCAATGGGTTATATTTGTATAAGCCTTATATTAAGAAACTCATGAAGTATCACTGTTTTATGTACATTTGGCTGAAAGTTTTTAAGCAATGTTGAAAGGTGAAATGTGATTAGTTGTTCAATCTACAGTGAGTTGTTCATCAGCAAAAGTTAATAAGATTCAATTAAGGAATGGATGCTTATGGGAAATTTAATAGTGTGTTCTTACAAAAAATAAGACTCCCTCTGTAACAGCAATATAGAGATAAATAGTTATTGGGCCCTGGGCTCCATGGAATAGATTAACCAGCTACCTAGTTAAGAAGAAATTTCTTTGGCACAGCTATATTTCTCAATTAGGGGCATCATGGTGAGTTTATAGCTTTTTCCTAAAGCATTAATCATTAGACACAGTAGGAAGCAGGATGTTCACCTGGATGGACCATTGGTCAGTTCTCATGTGTAAATTCCTCTGTGGAGTTTACAGAATTCTCCAAACCTAAAATCTGACAGAATCTCTACTGGGCTCTTGAGTCTAAATCATCCTCTTGATCAAAGGAGATAGATTTATGCTGCTAAAAAGGAATGCATGCTCTGGTGTAGAACAGAGAAATAGTACACCACCTGGAGGAGTATGTCCACACTTTATTTATCAGTAATTTTTAAACCACTCTACTATTTTTCTCCCAGAGATCTAGTGTGGTTGTGAGTTTGTTTCGCATCACTTTTTTTTCTTTTGGATTAGAAGGATTGAATACATAAAATTGAGTGAGTATTTGGCACAACTTCTGAAGTTTCGGGGAGAAAAAAATCCCTTCCACTATGACTATTAAATTAGCCACTGCGTTGATTTATTGGCTACTAAACTTTGGAGAATGGGGAGCATTTGTCAGGGGAACCACTCAGTGATGGAAAACTGAAATGTTGACATGAAGATGTACATATAAAACTTACTGTTTTCCATCAAGAATACACGCACTTTTAATGGTTAAAATCAAAAATTAGCAAAAGGAAATTGCATCTCCATTCACTACAGTTATGTTAACTCTGCTACGTAACCCCAGAATGCAGTTAGAATCAGGAGGAGGGCAACAGTTATAATAGAGTACATGCAAAAAAAAAAAAAAATGAGTATTTAAGAAAGTCAACCAATGGTGTTCCAACTAATTGTGTAACTATGAAATAAAAATAGAACCTAAATGTTCAAAGAATCTCACCACTCTCTCCCCAATTTCCTCATCTGGAATCTGCATTGCTCTGCAACGTTTATTCATTTAATATCCACTGTGCCTTACTCTGATTTGTGTACAACAATAACCATGTACTATTGAGCCATGCTTTGCTATAAGACATTATGCAGGTGCCTGAGCATACCGTTTCTTGTTGAACTGTATCTATTGTAATAACATTACTTTTGATATTAAAGGAAAATGTATCCCCTGGGGTTCTCAGATATATTTTTTGCACTATTCTGCTCAATAGAATCATTGTAATCCCTCTATGAAATGCATCACCTTTTTTAAGCATTCACTAAATTTCAAGGATTTTTTTAGTTGTTGGGGTTAAAAGGGGACAAACAAAACCAATAAGAAACATAAGCCCATGCTCTGCTATGGTTTTGCAATGTTCCTCTGACACTTCGATAGAGTATAGCATTGCTCCTGTAGACAGGAAAGACATGTCGATAGGCTTCAGTGAAAATATCACAAAACTGGGCAGACATGGGTGGATTTGAAGTGAAAACATAGCAAATTATCAACTGGCACAGATGGAAAAGCAGGATCAGAAAGATCAGTCCAGGGGCCGGTGCTGTGGCATAGCGGGTAAAGCCCCTGCCTGCAGTGCCTGCATCCCAGATGGCTGCTGGTTCAAGTCCCGGCTGCTCCACTCCGATCCAGCTCTCTGCTATGGTTTGGAAAAGCAGTAGAAGATGGCCCAAGTCCTTGAGCCCCTATACCCGTGTGGAAGACCCAGGGGAAGCTCCTGGCTCCTGGCTTCAGATTTGCACAGTTGCAGCTGTTGTAGCCATCTGAGGTGTGAATCATTGGATGGAAAACTCTCTCTCTCTCTCTCGCTCTCTCTCTGCCTCTGCCTCTCTGTAACTCTGACTTTCAAATAAGTGAAATAAATCTTTTTTAAAAAAGACAAATCAGTCCAATAATGAATTCAATGATACAAGAAACCGTCCATTCAGCCTCATCAAGGATTAAAGAAAGTATATATAGGAGTAAGTGGTTATAAACACGTATCAGTGATAACATCTATAAACTTGAGTAGGCTTTATTCTAAAGGACAAGATGGTATATTGGAAGGAGCAGGAGCTTTAAAATCGTAGAGTAACATAGAAATTGCATTTAATTTGGTTCCATACCTTGATTTCTTTGTGTATGTTAAAAAGCTATTAATCTTTTCCCAATCTTGGACTCTTACTTATAGAAGATGACAAATAATATGGCAGCTCTCAATGTTGAGATGCCTTTGCAAAAAAACTTAATACAGTAAAAAATGCTACTGGTTGAATGATACGTATCACTGTTAACTATTTTAGTAGAAAATGTTTATTTCCATTTTTTCTTCAATGATGGTGAAGAATGCCTACATTTTTTATTTCTTTTCGCTTTTATTGCTCTACCAAGTACCCAACTTTTCTATTTTTTCCCGTCGTCTTTCACATACAGAATATACCCATTTATTACGAAGAATCTAAATTTTGAAGCAGAATCACTAAAAATAAAATATTAATTATGAAAATATTTAGTAAAGCATTGTTCCACCACAAATGTAGAATAGGAAGAATGTTATAATAATTATCTACCTAATATGAAAACTAATTATTAAAATTTTGCTTCCCAAATTAAATTTTTTACTACTTATCACAGACATATTTTGAAAGAAAAAATGCATTGTACCATTATTCTAACTTCAATACTTCATGGAACATCATTAATTCTGTGCACCAGAGAACACTGTCCATAGGGAAATGGTTGAAATTTATATTTCAAGATTCCTCGGGCTTCCATTATCCTTCCTTGGTTTTTTTTTTTTTTTTTTTTTTTTTTTTTTTTGACAGGTAGAGTTATAGACAGTGAGGGAGAGTCAGAGAGAAAGGTCTTCCTTCCTTTGGTTCACTCCCCTAATGGCCGCTATGGCCGGCGCTGCACCCATCTGAAGCCAGGAGCCAGTGCTTCCTCCCAGTCTCCCATGCGAGTGCAGGGACCCAAGCACTTGGGCCATCCTCCACTGCCCTCCTGGTCCACAGTAGAGAGCTGGACTGGAAGAGGAGCAACCGGGACTAGTACCTGGCACCCCAACCGGGACTAGAACCCGGAGTGCCGGTGCCGCAGGCAGAGGATTAGCGAAATGAACCATGGCGCCAGCCCTTCCTTGGTTATTAACACCCACCTTTTGAAAGATCATATATTTATGACTAGACTTCGGTAGGATGAGAAAGACCATAAAATAAAACATCTGTACAGGGAATTTCTTGACAGTTCCTTCAAAAAACTCCCATCCCCAAATACAGCTCAGTGCAAATCCTGTGATATGATTAGTGGCCATTTTTGACAATTCACATACATTCATTCAGGATATCTTCTGAGTTTCAGAAATAAATTTGTTTCAAGGTGGATTAGGCACAATAATATAAGTCCAATCATTTTCAAGGTCTCAATTTTTCATCCTTCACAATTCAGGCAAATTCACTATTTAATGCATGCATTGATGTAATACAAGAAATCCCCTTCCTTTTTTGTCTTTCTTTGAAGGTAATTTATATCTATCTATGTCACCTGTTACATTCTGCTTTTCACTGCAATTACAGACATCTGCCTCTCAATACCAGATTATAAACATTTAAGGCTTCTATCCACACTCAATTTCCCATTTTTTTTTTTTTTTGCATTGTAGGGGATCAATAAATGTAGTACACTGAGATGATATGAGGTAAATTGCTTTCATACTGATATGAATAAATTCTCAATAAAGAATTTATATGGAAGGCAGGTGATTTTTACTTAATTAATTAGTGAAAGAGAACACTCCTTCTGCTGGTTCACTCTCCAAATGTCTGCAACAGCCAGAGCTGGGTGAGGACTAGATCTGGGAACCATAAGCTGAATCCAGGTCTCCCACATAGGTGACAATGCTCCAGCTATTTGAGCCTTCCTCTTTTGTCTCTCGGGGTCAGCATTTGCAGGAAGGTGGAATCAGGAGCAGAGCTAGGACTAGACCCCAGGTACGCTGACATGGGATGGGGCATCTTCACTGCTAGGCCAAATGCCAGTCCCATGGGAGCAAATTTAAATATTTTTTAAAAACCATTTTCTTGAACATGGATCTCATCCCTTGATTGTTAAATTTATGTGCAATCTTGACCAGACCACATATACACATATATTTAATTTAAAATTATTATGTTGGGTGTGTCTGTGCAGGTGTTTCTGGACAGGTTAACATTTGAATTGTTAAGAATGATCTAAGCAGTTAGCCTTCCCCGCCCTGGAGTTTTAAATAGAAGAATAGACAGAATAAGGAATAATTCACTCAATGCCTTACTATCTTTGAGCTGGAACATTAGTCTTCTGCTTTAAGATTGAGACTGAAACTTATATCATCAACTCTCCTGATCCTCAGGCTTTGAATTTATTCTCGAACAACAACATTGGACAGGTTTCCAAACTGTCGTCTGCAGATCTGAGGACTTCTCAGCCTCCATATCCATAAACCAGTAAAGTAAATGTCTATATATCCAAAGATCTTTCAACAGTTCATGGAAGATGTGTATTGTGAAAAAACTTCATGGATTTTACAAATAATTGTACAGAAATAAACTTATCTTTTAATTCCATCTTCCATGAACTTCTTGAAGTATCCACTTACATAATATATACATTTGCATATGTACAAATACATATATACATATATTCTCCTTTTGATTGTGTTTCTCAAGAGAATCCAAACTAATACACTAATAACTGCTTTGTCAATCCAAGACTCAAAGAAAAATATAAATGAGATTCACATGCTACACAGACACATCCTTTGTTGTCTCCATTGTCACACTAAAGTTGAAAATGAGAGTAAAGACTCAATAATAATGCTTAACTTACAGAGTATTCATATGTTGGATCAATCATGAATAAAACAAGTCTCTTTGCAAGGTCTTCAATGATGCCCTTTCCATCTTGTCTTGTTAAGAATAATTAAGCACCTGACACTGGTTGCACACCCCTCTTGTGAATGTCAACCAGCTGTAGATAACATCTCTCCTGAAGCACAGGGACCTCCCTAAGCAGAAACACAATGCAACTTAAAGCTTGGAGGACTAAATAGAGTACCTGCAGAAAGCTATTTCATGATTCCTTTAAACTACTTGTCTTTTCTTCTTTAAAGAGGGGAACTTCATAGGAAATCATCACACAATAAAATGAGAAAAATCACAGCAGAACACACACACACAAACAACCACTACCTACTTCTACCTCCTTGGAAATAACAAGATCAAACAAGAATGTAACTGAGTAACCCAGGTTAGAGAATAATAGCGGCATTTGAGTAAGCTTGTGTAAAAGGTGACAAGAAAAACCTAGATAAATAAATAAATAGGCAGTCATACACACCAATGGTAAATAGTAAGCTACATGTATAAGAATTTTGCAAATCACTTAACAAAGTAGATTTATTGATCAGGAGTAGTTATTTCAGTTTTTCTTATATTTTATTAAATTCATTATTTTTTTTAAATCCTGAAACATATATAAGAAACCAAGGTAACAAAAATGCCATCCACCATAAAATTAGAAAAGGAAGATGGTGACCACTGAGGTGGGGAGAAACCTGTGGCTAACTAGCAAGCTGCTGAGGCGGAACAGAGAAGATATCATCCAGATTTGGAAGGAAGTAGAGATTTTTTGCCTCAGGACTTATATTAGCAATCTGCAAATCAAGAAGCTAACTATTACTCTAGCATTTCAGCATAGTACAAGGCATTCCAATGTGATATATGAATCAGAATCCAAGGAGATAACAACGTGGATTGTTCAGTATTTGCTCTTTGTGATTCTAGTATGCTTATAGAGCCAAGATACCTAATTAGGGAAATCCATACCAGGTATTTCAAAAAACTCATAAGAATGCTCACTATGAAAGCAATTTGCATGAATATTTTAAAAAATTGCACCAGATAACATCTATTTAATTCCATTTGGCACAGATTTTTTGAAGCATTTTCATGTTTCTTTTTTCTTTTTCTTTTTTTTTTTTTTTTATTTGACAGAGTTAGACAGTGAGAGAGAGACAGAGAGAAAGGTCTTCCTTCCGTTGGTTCACCACCACCATGGCCGATCCGAAGCCAGGAGCCAGGTTCTTCCTCCTGGTCTCCCACGAGGGTGCAGTGGGCCATCCTCCACTGCCTTCCCGGGCCACAGCAGAGAGCTGGACTGGAAGAGGAGCAACTGGGAGTAGCACCCAGCACCGATATGAGATGCCGTTGCCACAGGTGGAGGATTAACCAAGTGAGCCACATGCCTGCCCCCAATGTTTCTTTTCTTTTTTTAAAGATTTATTTCTTTATGTATTTATTTGGAAGTCAGAGCTTTAGTGACAGAGGAAGAGATAGAGAAGAAACAGAAATTTTTCCATCTGCTGATTCACTCTGCAAAGAGTCACAATAGTTCTGTCTGGTCCAGGTTGAATTCAGGAGCCAGTAACGCCAATCTAATTTCTCCTCTGGATGGCAAGGGCCCAAGTACTTGGACCATTTTCCACTGCCTTCCCAGGTGCATTATCAGGAAGCTGGATAGGAAGTGGAGCAGCCAAGACTTGAATTCACAACCCATTATGGAATTCTGTCATAGCAACCCATGGCTTAACCACATGTGCCACACTTGCCCACCCTCCTATTTCCATGTATATATAAAAAAAAGACTTTTTATGAAGCACTAACAGAATATGGCTAGGCCCTTATGTTCTCTAGCTAAATTTATAAGGTTTGCATAAATATGAAAGGAAACAATAGAGGGAAGAGTGTATTGAAAAGATAGGAATTCGTCTAATTCTGTACTTCTTGGAGGGCTGTGGCTGCGGCTGTTGTTTGCTGCACTCACCATCATGAAGCAGGATCCCTACTGTCAAGCTTCTTGGTCAATAAAGATTAATAATGTAACATAATTCATACTGCATTATTATGTGGAGCTCTTCCAGTATGGGTTATTCCGTTGCAAATACAGACTTGCTTGGCTTTTTGCAAGGTTAGGATAGTCAGTTAATTTCCCAAACTCTATTTTCATTCTAAAAATTCTAATACTATCAGTCAGTTTTTACTCTTGACCCATATCCCACAATGAAATCATTCTCAAGACACCTGCTGATGCAAAGTTAACAGGTTTAATGAAAATATGATTAATTATGTATTATTAATTATGTATTAATATGTATTAAGCTATGATCATACACTGATCTTTGTAATTCAGTACTTTTTGCCTTCCTTTTATATTTTCTAAGCAAATAACAATCCTGCATGGATGTTTAGATGCGATTGACAAATTCCATGAGTAATATGTGCTGATACTGATGTTTTCTTAAAATTTGTATTAGCAAAACATAAAATGAGAGTGAGAAAAAAAATCTTCCAAATTTAAGATAAAGTGAGTTTTATTTTAAAGTTGATTATCCTACTCTTCTTTGTAGTCATTTCCAGTCATTGCTGGGTGGGGTCATTAAGGAGAATTGATTATTTAAATAGGACTTTATCTTCAGAGGTTGCACTTAGGGCAATCCCTAAGCGATTAGAGTTCTCTTTCAGAGTGGGTTAAGTGCCATGATAAATACTATGAGTACCTATCATCCACTCTGTTATCCAAAGATGTGAACAACTCGACATAGAAAGATGATAATTCACATTTGGAACAAACTAATGCAGTTTCAACCCTTTCCAAGGCCCAGGTACATCAAATGCTGCTTGAAGATTGTCTCAATAGACAAATTGTCCCTTTCTTCCTGCTCAGATTGCTATCTGCAAGAGAATCATGTGCAGGTACAAACAGAATAACTTATCAGAAATGGGAAACTGCTCCGAGGATCCAGAGGCTCAACTGTTCCCATATGTGCCAGGCTTCTGACTTGCTCTGTTTTTCAGGAAGTGAGCAAATCTCTGCTTCACAGCAATTTTCAGAGGCATTTGAGGATGTCTGGGAGGCGGTGGCTGCTGTGAGCACGTATGGGGCGGTTGTCTTGCAGAGGAGCAGATGTGTAGCTTTGAATGGGAATAAAGAAGGAGCTGGAATGTGCTGTGTTCCTCACTTATCCTTTCCTTAGTTTGGCAGATCCTTTTCTTTCAAGTATAAGGAAATAGCATTTCAACATTGTCAAGCACATTTATCAACATATTGATATGCAATCTGAGTTAGTCCCGATGAATTGCTTTTTTTTCCCCAGGGACTGAGAAACAGATAATCAATGTTACCCAGTAAGTACAATTAGTTTTCTGAACGACTGTGTTCCCTTTTCAACAGATTGTAAAACTACCAAATGGGAAGCCTCAACATTCCAAAAATAGCAGTTACTTGACTAATTGCAGATTAACACTTTCTAGGCATCAGTAACGTTAGAACATTTCAATGGCTTTACTGTTTTCTTTTCCTTAAAGAGGAAGCAGCAGAACAGCCCAGGGCCCATTACAGAAGCCACCTGCTTATATAACATCACATAGTTGCTATTTTTTTTTCTTCATGCAAACTCAAGATTCTTAGTACTAAACAGATGTCTTCGGAATGAAAGGAGTAATTTGCAATATTAAGTTTCTTTAAAACAAGACAGAAGGAAATTTGAGTGGTAAAAATGTATACAGATATATAATAAACATTAAAAGATGAATGGGAGGGTGATGAATTACAAAAGCATGAAAAAAAATATTAAGACACTGGTAATTCATAAATAATGCAGGCAACATTCAGAACTCCGGCTGCAGTTCAGAGCATTTAAATGCTTATACTTTTATCCATAGATTGAACAACTTTTCTCAGAAATCCGTATGCGGTTCTGATACTTTTCTACCACACCACGACATGACCATCACTCCATTTATTTATAGAGACCTAGGTTATATGATTGGAGAAGCCTCTGTCTCCAAGAGCTAAAACCTCTGGGGATGTTTGATCAATTTTAATATTTCTATCCCTCGAAACCACTTAGGGATTGCATCCCTAGCTTTAGTTTGATACAAAACTCAAGAGCTCTGAGGATTCTTTTTGTAAGAGGGACAGAACTGGTGGTAAGGAACATTTGATTTTCAACCCATGGGAAATTTTCATTCACAGTATTAAATTCTATAGCCTGAACTTCTGAAATTCAAGGTAAAGTCAAACTACAGTGAACTAAGAAAACCTGAGGGAAAATGTAAATGATTAGAAATTTGATTTTTATAACACAAAATGCCTTAATGGTTAAGAGCATTGGAGTGGCAATAAGAAAACCTGGGTTTCAAGTCATGCCTCTGACATTTATTAGCTGTGTGACCTCAGGTAGTTAGATACAGTTGGTCTCAATTTCTGCTTCTGTAAATTGGGGATAGTAACCCATAGCGTGTTTTTAGTGAAGATTATGTAAAGTGTTAAGGACAATACCTGTCATATGTTATATGTTATAAAATGGTAATTACTATCAAATAATGACTTTTAAATAATATCTATAATTATGAATATTCTCAGACTTTATGTTGTTTTTGGGGGATGGTTTTACACACAGGCTCAACATAGTATTATTTTGAGTCAGTAATTACACATAATTTGAGCTTGAAATTAAATAATCTCTTTCTTGTCTCATGACTTTGATATGCATTTCCAACTCTGACTTGAGTACTGAACATGGCATTTCTAGGATAACAAATAAATCTGAAGAATGATGATGACCTCCACTCAGTTACATAGTTTTCTTCTGAAGTTTGCTTCCATCTGCATTCATGACCTTAATTGCACCATGATAGTTATAAATACTTGCAACTTCTGTTGGTTTGCATGATCACAATGGAATACATGGAAAAACCAATGCAATCATTCAGAACATAGTATTTATTGATCTCCTTCATGTCTCAGACACTCTTCTACATGCTGGAGAAGCATGCATGACACAAAGACAATTCTCCCTCATATGTTTCCACAAAGAATGATTATTATTCTCATAGGAAGTATTTTCACCTTGTTTGCAACTTTGATCAACTGTGTCCTGAATATAGATATCTGATTCACTTATGATTATTTCCTCTCTGGTAAAATGTGTTCATCTTTGATATTTCTCCAGAAATAATCTTTCTTAGAAGATCCTTATCAGAGTGGACATTTGGTATAGTGGTTAAAATGCTACTTGGGATGCTCGCATACCATATTGGAGTGCTGGGATTAAAATCCTGGCCCTTCTTCCAAATTCAACTTTCTGCTAATGCTCGCTCTAGGATGCAACAAGTGATGGCCCTAGTGATTGGTCCCTGCCACCCACATTGGAAGCCTGGATTGAGTTACAGTCTCCTGGCTTCCCCAGCTGCCCCAGACATTGGGAATTGAAACACTGAATGGAAGATCTCTCTCTCTCTCTCTCTCAATCTCTTTCCTAATCTTTCAAATAAAATGAAGAAAAACAAGATCCTTGGCTTTACTTCCAAGAATTTAGTCAGCATACAAAACTAAGTACTTAGACCTATTCAAGAACTGTTTAACAATCAACAGATCAAAACAAAAACCCACAATAAGAATATAGAAGAACATATAAACTAGCCAATGGAGCAGGCTAAACCAACCATAACAGAGGCTGAAGAAGAAGAAGTTGAAACCATGCCAGAAAAAGAATTCAGAAAATTAATAATCAGAATACTTAGAAATAATGAGAAACAGTGTCAAGAGCTGAATGAAAAACAAGCCCAAGGATTAGAGATCCTAAAGAGAAGCCAGAATGAAATACTAGAGCTGAAAAACTCAATTGACCATATAAAAAACATTGTGGAATCCCTGGGAAATCGAACAGATGAAATAGAAGACCGAATATCAGAATTCAAAGACAAACTTCCAGAAATAATGCAGTCAGTTCAAACGCAGGAAGAAGAAACTAAAAAATTAAAAAATATGGTCGGAGACCTACAAGATTCAATCAAACGGTGTAATGTTCGGATAATAGGAGTCCCTGAGTGGGTGGAAAGAGAGAATGGATTGGAAGGTGTCTTCAACAAAATAATATCAGAAAACTTCAAACAAAGGCAGCTGGATAACAACACACAAATACAACAGATGGCCAGGACTTCGAACAGAGTAGACCAGAAGAGAAATTCACCACGACACATTGTGGCAACACTCAGCTCAGTGATACACAAAGAACAAATCCTAAAATGTGCCAGAGAAAAGTGACAAATCACATTAAGGGGTAAGTCAATCAGACTCACCCCAGACTTCTCATCGCAAACACTACAGGCAAGGAGACAATGGCATGATATATTTCAAGTTTTAAAAGACAAACAATGCCAACCTAGAATACTATACCCTGCAAAGCTATCATTTATGAGTTGGTGAACTCAAGGGGCTTCCATAGCCTAGACAGCTCATAGCAAGAATCTCAGGTGATTGCTGACATCATAAATAAGAGTGCCAATTGTTAAATCAACAACGGGAGTCACTGGGTTCATGCTCCCCACGTAGGATCTCTGTCCTTAATGTGTTTAACTATGAAACTCAAGAACAACACTACTAGTCGAACAATACCCTATACCTGGTTCAGTTGTGTGACTGCAGCCTGTTGAAATCCCTGCTTAGTATATACTAAGTTGATCTTCAGTATATGAAGGTAATTGAAAATGAAACATGATGAAGGGCAGGATGGGAGAGGGAGTGGGAGAGGGGAGGGCCACGGGAGGGAGGGAGGTTGGAGGGGGGGAATCCACAACAATACAAAAGTTGCATTTTATATTCTACTTAAAACTATTGGTTGAACTCTGTAATTAATACACAATTACTCTTAGGTGTTTAATTAATGCTATAACTAGTACTCAAATAGTATTTTACACTTTGTGTTTCTGTGTGGGAGCAAAATGTGGAAATCTTTACTTAATATACTCTAAATTGATCTTCTGTATATAAAGATAATTGAAAATTTTTAAAAAAATCAACAGAATCAAAAACTACATAACTAAAAATTCACAACCATTACAGTTTGCACTCAGTCTAAGACCTAACTGAAAATACATATCCTCTACCATCTAAAAGACTGAATTTTGCACAAAGTTCTCTGTTGTGTCTTAAAAATGAATATAAAGAATAACAAGAAATTACTTCCTCAAGAAATCTGAGAAAGCCTTTGGAAATCTATGAAAAAAAATCTGAAAGTATTTGGCAGAATAAAGAGATTAAGTGAAAGGAGAAATAAAGATCTATGTCACTTCCTCTTCCCATTTATATGACTGTGGGAAAAGTTTCTCTTCGATGAGAAATTCCATGTCCATTAAGTCAGACTATCCCACTATCCTAATTGTCTTAATTTTAAATTAGTTTGAATAAAGAAATAGACCAAAAACTTGTTGAGGGGATCACTGCACAGAGCAAGACATTTTAGTTTGCACAATGTCAAAATCCTGTATTTTCCCCACGTCATGGGGAAAGAGCATCAGGAATTGAGTCACAGCTGAACTTTGGGCATTTACTGGGCAGTGTGACCCCAGTGGACACAAACATGATTAGATAAGCAGGTAGAGAATAAGAGAGAAGCCCCGAAGGAAAAGTAATTCATTTTTGAGAGTTTGTTAGCCTCTTATTTATGCAAAAAAACCATAACTCAATCATTATCATTCATACACTCATAGTACAGTCAGGGTACTATGCTTGAGGTTATCAACATTAATTAATACAGATTTTAGGAAGAATCATTCTTTCACAAATTTTCCCAAGTCATCAAATAAATAATCATAAAAAGTAGGGCAATCTAAAAAAGAAAAGAAACAAAATATTTCTTAATCCTGCACTCCTTTTTTACCAAGTGGTGAGATAGATCCCCTGTCGCAGGGTCTCCAGAACCAAATGAATTTAAGTGCTGCACTTATGTCATCTTATCGCAAAGGCAAAAGTAATTATTATTGTGACAGGCCCCTTTCATATTATCACTGATAATGTAAAATGATACAAGTGTCAGGTTATTATTATCTATGAAAACAGTCAGGAGAGTGTTAGACTGATCCTGTAAATCCCGTTATGCATTAGCTCTAAGGACAGGTAGTCTTGAATTATGTCCTTAATATTTATTCTGTTCATTGTTCAGTTATTACTTTTGGATGTTCTGAAATAAATGATCTCACAGGCATCCTAGAAAAGACATTAGCTCTCAACAAGCTGTGCAATGTGTACTTGAGCCAATACTATCTGTAGTATCTGTTGCAATTTGACTTGACCTGGGTATTGCTTAAACTCTCTAAGATTAGCTTTCTAATTAGTAAAACGACCATAAACAAACTACCAAAATCACAGAGTTGCTTGGAAAGCACTTAATTAAAAGTGCATAGAGAAAAAGCTCATCTAATGTTTACTTTCATGATTCAATTTGATTACAGCAAAAAATCCAACGTATCCTGTGTGCATGTGTGTATGCATCTAAACTAATAAGGGGATAGAAGAAATTTCAGAATACCTAGAACAGTCAGAATTATTTTGAAGAAAAGCAAAGCTGGAGGATGTACTTTACAATACAAAATAATTTGCTGTAACATTATAGTAATTAATATACTGTGGTACTGACTCAAGGATAAAGAAATACATAAAGGAAAATAATAGAGTCTAGTGATGTACCCAATCACAATTATGTTCAGTTGGGGGAAAGGACGATTTTCTCCATCAATGATGCTAGTGTCATTAGAAAAAAAAAACACTGAATTTTGACTTCTTTATTTTCACTATGTACAAAAAGTACTCAAGATGAGTCATAGATTTTAATGTTACCATTGAAACAATAAGGTGAAAGCACTGCATGATGTCTTCATGAGATCAAGGTAAACAGCTTGCAAAAATCACTAACTCTGAAGAAAAAACTTTTGAAGGCTTTATTAAAACCAAGGATTCAATATCATCAAAAGCTATCATTAAGAGAGCAGAATTTAAGATTAAGAAAATACAATTCCATACATGTATACAATATAGGGTTTATATTCAGACTATGTCAAAAAATTTTAAAGTAAAGTCAAACAATTTAATTAAAAGCAAGGCAAAGGGATCAGTGCTGTAATACTATGTACCTTACTCTTTAACTGCATGTATAACCATAGTCCTATACAAAGTTTTTGAAAATATGTATTATTATAAATTATCATAATCATCTATGATTGTTTGATTGAGGGCATGGATCAAGTGCCCAAAACCCTATATTTATGATCCCCCATTCCTCTCCTTTGGACAACTTGGAATTGATGAACATTGTTTACAAATTACAAACTTTAAATTGGGAGAATTTAAGTGCAGATGCTCCTCTACATACGATAGGGTTACATACTAATTGACTTATCATAAGTTAAAATATCGTGAGCTGAAAACATACTTAGTGCATGTAATCTACTGAACATCACAGTTTGTCCACACAGTACACTGTAGCAGAGTATCAGTTGCTAACACTCCTAACCATGTGACTGACTGGGAGGTGTAGCTTGTTATTACAGGATCACACTGCATATTGCTTGCTTGGAAAAAAAAAATCAAAATTCAAACTTTGATGTATGGTTTCCGCTGGTTGTAAATCACTTTTACACTTCTGTAAAGATGAAAAATTGCAAGTCAAACCATTGTAAATCGGGGACCATTTGTATTCTTTTCATTGGTTATATCTACTGACAGGCGCCACATTTGCCTGTTGTACCATACATAGCAAAATTTGAATGCCAAGGAGGGCACAGGAAAAAAAGAATGTGAAAGCGATTTTTAATCTATCAAGGATATTACAAAATGTGGTGGGAAAATAATATTATATATTTTATATGTGTGTATGCAGAAAAGTATTATTGAACAATATTCAGAGGGTATTAGACAAAACATAAAGGCAAAAAAAAAAATAAGCTTAAAGATTGGAAAGGAAGGAAATGTTAAAGTGTTGTGACTTGGTGAAAGGCATTTAACCTAGCAATTACGGACCAAGTCCTTGGGCCCTGCACCTGTATTGGAGACTCGGAAGAAGCTCTTGGCTCCTGGCTTCAGATCCTCCCAGCTCCGACCATTGTGGCCATTTGGGGAGTGAACTAGCAGTGAACTCTGTCTCTCTTTCTCTCATTCTCTTTTTCTCTCTTTCTCTTTCTGCCTCTCCCTTTCTGTAACTCTGCCTTTTAAATAAATAAATAAATCTTTAAAAAAATTTAAAAAAATATAAAATGTTGAATCCCACATCATAATGTCTGTGATCAAAAGTGTATGTTCAATTGAAGAATCAAAGACAAAATATTGGGAAAATAATATATATGATAAATATTTGCTGACTCAATACAAAATTAATGTATAAAAATTAGACATGATACATAAGTAACGATTTTTTTCTCTTATAATATTTATTTATTTATTTGAAAGGTGGAATTGCACAAAGAGGGAGAGACAGAGAGATAGAGAAAGAAAAAGAGATCTTCCATCCACTAGTTCACTTCCCAAATGGCTACAATGACTAGGGATCAGCCAAGCCAAAGCCAGAAGCCTGGAATTCCATCCAGGTCTCCACCTTGGGCCATCCTTCAGTGCTTCCCCAGGTGTATGAGCAGGGAACTGGATCAGAAGCAGAAAGCCAGAAGTCAAACTGGAGCTCATATGTGATGCTGACATTGCAGGCAGCAGCTTAACATACTGTGCCACAGTGTCAGTTCCAAAATGTTACCATTTTATTTTATTTTTCTGTTATTTAATTTTTGTTAAAGTAAAACAAATTAGCTACTATATCAGAAGGGACATAAATTTGAATAGTACCATTCTGGCTCATAGGATCAGAAAATCCTAAAATCACATTCTGCTGAATACTAAGCAATGATTTTGGAGAAAAATTAAAATCTTCCCTATAAAATGAAATTAGAAGTAATAAAATATCTGGAAATAAATTTAAGGAATATGTAAGATGAATATGAAGGAAATATATGTCATTATATATGAAGAGTCTCTAGATATCAAGGAGAAAACTAAAATCAAGTAGAAGTGGGCAAAAATATAAACCAACTGTACATAGAGAATGAAAAGGAAATGACTGATGAAAATGTAAAGTGTCCTAACCTCTTTCATGAAAAGAAAATACAAATGTGAGCCACAGCATGATAGAACTTTTCATCTTTCAGCAAAAATTGAAAAGATTATGAACCCAGTGTTGATGCGATTTTGTAAAAGAATATTGTCACTTCACAGTTAATGGAATCTAAATTTGAACAATATCTATAGAAACGCACGCGTTTAAAATACTGTTCTATTTTTAGTTACTTACCCCACATGTGTGTTTGCTTCATGATGAAATGTCATTTCTGCAACAATGTTAATTGAAGCATTAGTTATTATAACAGGAAGGAAAGAAAGATCCCTGGAAGTCTTGTAAGTGTGGGAATTTTATAGACATGTATAACTTAGGGTGCACCCATTCAATGCAGCATTCATGCATTGGGGTAATGGAATTGACATTCAGAATGGAATGCTTTTATGTGTGCTGATCTGGAAGAACCTTTAATTCTTATTGTTCAATTAAAACTCAGTGGGCAAAATGGGTGTTACTTAGAAGATTTTATTTAAAAATGAAAACAACAGATGCCTTAGATGAGGGAAACCAAGTAGCCCATACATTAGTATACCTGTTAAAATTCACTGTTATTTGCACGTATTGCCTATCAAAAATATCTACCAACTATTCCTTTTATCAAAAATGAAATATCAAGATATTTGATAAAGCAATAGATTTACTAGATATGAAAACCTCTAACTTCTCTTAGAATCTATATTAAAAATCAATGGCTTTTTTAAAAAAATATTTATTTATTTGAGAGGTAGTTAGAGGCAGAGGTAGAGAGAGAGAGAGAAGTCTTTCATCCGCCGGTTCGCTCCTCAGATGGCCCTAAGGGTCAGAGCTGAGTGGATCTGAAGTCAGGAGCCAGGAGCTTCCTCTAGGTCTCCCAGGTGATCGATCACAGGGGCCCAGGGACTTAGACCATCCTCCATTGCTTTCCCTGGCCATAGCAGACAGCCAGTATGGAAGAGGAGCAGCCGGGACTAGGACTGGCTTCCATATGGAACTCTGGCACCACAGGAAGAAGCTTAGCCCACTACACCACAGCGCTGGCCCCTGAATGGTTTTTTAAAACACCATAAACCCACACACTTGAAGAGAATGGAGGGCAGAGAACAATGCAGACATTGTGAAGTATACATCTAATATTGGAAATAGGACAGCAGGTGAAGCAACAGTTATAAAACAATTCAAAGATGAAATTCAAGCTCCTAGAAGCTGAGAGCTTCTATATTCCTATTTAAAATCCTGAACTGGATCACAATTTATAAAATACCTGTGGATACAGACTAACCTTTGTCAAAGACAAAGGTCAGATTGCACTGTCATCTTTCTATAGGGAAGCCCACATTCATACGTAGTTGTCTTCCCTCTTACGAAGACTTTTCTCAGAAATATAGTTTGGACAAAGATCATGAAGTACTTACAGAAAGTCTCTAAAGTGAAAGTAAGCAAAGTCATCTCACAAAGTAAATGAATGTTATGAAAACAAAAGCAGTATCTAGATTATGAAATGTGTTAAAAAGTTCCATAATTCATATTTTCAAGAGGTAAGAAAAATGTTGAGCAATCTAATGTTCTAGAAACATTACAGTGATAAGAATCTACTCCTAAACATTGAAAATATGACATGGGAATCTTTTAAATAAAATAGATGTGGGGAAAATGAATTTTAACAACAGTAAACCCAAAAAATAGGAAAGAGAAATACAATTGGAGAAAAATTCAATTCAGAAAAAAATCCAGAATGTGATTTCTTTATAGTTCTGGAAATAGATGAAAAAATTGAGAGGAAAAACTACACCTACAACAAATAAAAAATACAATTTTCCAAATGTGATAGGCCATGAATATTCAAAGAGAAGAGGCCTGCATGATGCTTAGCAAAATAAATTAAAAAAAAAAAAAAGATTGAGAGACTTATGCCAGGTTATACTAACTAAAAATTCAGGGAGGAAGTGTTTTTTACTTCGAAAACATCAGTACCAGAAATTAGATCACTTTAAAGCAACATATTCAACATTCTGTGGGAAAATTATATCATTTTAAATAATCACTGAACCCAGTAAAAGCAGCAATCAACTGTGAGCATGGATTTTAAAAAGTTTCAGAGAATGTTTTTAAGCATTTGTTTTTCTGTTAGAACTGCCTGTAGACCATTGCAGATGGCACAGCACCCAGCCTCAAGCACCACCACTCACACAGACAGCGATAGTATGCAGTTCCAGGCTGGTTCTGTTGCCTCTGTTTTCTGAAAAAATGTCTCGGGGGATGGAATCCAACAGAAACTCCAACCTGGCAGAGAGGAAAGGAATCACCAGGATTGTGGCTAGGGAACTTCTAAGACTAGGGTAACAACTATCCATTATGTCGGGAGAAAAACAAGACTAGAAGTCTTAAACCATAGGTCTGCAACAGAATAAGATTGAATATGTGGATTCCCAGATGTGTTTTATCATTTTGTGACACGTTTTACAAGGAGGGGAATTTGGTAATAAATGAGTAATAAGGACATTGAAGTCTCAGAAAATGAAAAATGGAAGTCATTTTTAACATCAGAGAAAATAAAAAGATGACAAGTGCATATTGCATGACTTTACTTTGAAGAATATTTATGTCATAATCATGATAATTTAATGCTATATATTAATTAAATTCAAAGGAATATATTGGGGGAAAGGGCAGAGTGGAAGAATGTGTGTCTGAAGTAATGATGTATGTGTGGGTGCTAAATCGTCTTCACCCATGGTAGGAAATCAAGAGATAATATCTAAAATCTGAAAATGAGAACCATTCTTTTTAAGTATGCAACTTAAAGATACGAGAGCAAATAGCAAAAGAAAGAGTTTAAGAGCTTGAATGTTTGGCTGGCGCCTTGGCTCCCTTGGTTAATCCTCCGCCTGCAGCGCCGGCATCCCATGTGGGTGCTGGGTTCTAGTCCCAGTTGCTCCTCTTCCAGTCCCGCTCTCTGCTGTGGCCCGGGACGGCAGTGGAGAACGGCCCAGGTGCTTGGGCCTTGCACCTGTATGGGAGACCAGGAGGAAGCACCTGGTTCCTGGTTTCAGATCAGCGCAGCTCCAGCCATAGTGGCCATTTGGGGAGTGAACCAACGGAAAGAAGACCTTTCTCTCTGTCTCCCTCTCTCTCTCTCACTGTCTATAACTCTACCTGTCAAATAAATTTAAAAAAAAAAAAGAGCTTGAAAGTTATTGGATATAAGAAGTAAAAATCAGTAATGAGGGGCCGGCACTGCGGCGTAGCAGGTAAAGCCACCCACCTGCAATGCCGCCATCCCATTTGGACACCAGTTCAAGTCCTGCTACTCCACTTCCAATCCAGCTCTCTGCTATGGCCTGGGAAAGCAGTAGAAGATAGACCAAGTGCTTGGGCCCTTGCACCTGCGTGGGATACTCGGAAGACGCTCCTGGTTCCTGGCTTCTAATCAGCTCAGCTCCGGCCAATGAGGCCACCTGGGGAGTAAACCAGTGGATGGAAGCTCTCTCTTCTACCTCTCCTCCCTCTGTGTAACTCCGACTTTCAAATAAGTAAATACATTTTTTTAAAAAAATCAGTAATGAGTAGGAACAAAAATATGCATTTTACATATATCACTTGATACAACTAAAATTTAAATTTAAAAATCAAGATTTACCTATCAGCAGCCAATTGTTCCACTAGCATTTTGTTCTTTGCAAAGCTGTTTAATAATATTTTAAAACATCAAATATTTTAGACTCAACTGACCAGCAGAAGACCACACTGACAAGAGTCTAATTGTGGAACAATTATTTTTTTTTTTTTCTCAAGCAATTGACTATACAACTGACATTTGAGTAGAACTAGTGTACACATCCATTGAATCTGCCAATATTGTATTATCATTAAAAGCACTCTAAAAGGATTCCTTCCATTAAACCAAATGGCCCTGGTCTTGTCTACATATTTGTTTTTGTCTGTATCAGTTGCCTTAGTCTGGGATTAATAATGAACTAACTCCAAAACAGAATGAATTTACTAGCCCATGATTCTGTGGTCCTCGATGTAGTCAGAGCTCATCTGAATTGTTTGCTGGTCCACTTAAGTCATTCATGTGACATTGCCATCTGGAAGCTTATTGGAACTGGTTGGGCATAGGAGGCTTGCGACAATCCTGATGGTGTTGCTGGCTGGCTATTACATGCCGCTTGCAGTCTGGTCTCTTGTCCTTAAAGTGCATGGCTCTACATTCTTCACATGGTGGTTTCAGTGTTTCAAGAGGACAAGAACTAAGTTGTCAGGACTTTTGAGGTTTTGATTCAAAACTGCCACGACATCACTTTCGCCACATCCTATTGATCAAACTAAGTTGCAAAGACAGCCAGGATTCAAGGGTATGAAAAAATGATCTCCATCTCTTGAGAGGACATGCTGCAAACAATTTGTGGTCATCTTTAATCCACTACATACGCCGACATCAACCCTAATCAGCCTGTTTACAAGTAAGTGGATTTAAAGGGACTTCATAATAATTTTTATTAGGAACTCTGATGATAGTTTCCACTTTTGTCTTCAAATCTCCTGTACCCCTTCTCATCCACACATATTTACCCTCAGCTTGGAGCCATGGTAGTTTTTCTAATTATTGTAAACATCTGTTTTTCTTCACAATATCACATGTTTCAATCAGGGTAGAACTCTTGTGATGTTCACTGTCCTATCTTACACAGCGATTCACTAAGTGCAAGTTAAAGCAAAAACAAAGGAGAATTTCCAATATTTTTTCCTTAATGCCATTAACAGGGTAAGAGATAATCAGCACACCACTACAAGAAAGTATATTTGAAATATTCTAAATAAGAAACTTTAGAACATGTAAGTGATTTAAAAAAAAAAATAAATCAGACAAGGAAAACAAAGAAAATAACACAATGTCAAATATTAGTTAATTACAGAACAGAAAATCAGTTTTGTGTTTGCAAAAGTTAATTGGAAAAAGATCTCTCTATTTCTTCTTTTTGAAAATAATTGTCATCATTTTTATTAGCTTTGTTTTTCTTTTTGCTTTTTTGTTTCTTTCAGTGGGAACTGTAAGGCAGCTGGCTGTTGAAAAAAACAATCTATAGCATCCCAGAACTGTTAGCAAAAAAAAAAAAAAAAAAATGTGAATTGCTACATTTGGTTCTACTTTTGAGTGGATATATTTTTATTCTCATTAAATAGCTCTGACCATATCTGGTAGAAAAACTCAGAGTAGCAAAAGGTAAATGGATCATAGACTGAGGTCCAGAGAATAAAATTAAAATATATTAAAGGGTAGCAAACTTAAACCAAAGGTTGTATTGTATAATGTGAGGGCAGGAAATGGAAGTAAAAAGAATCCTTTCTGAAGAGCTAAAATATTGAATTATTTAGAGTCACACAAAAAAGGGTAAGCCCAGGACCAACAGAATGAAAGCAGGAAAATAAAAATTTTCTCCATCAGAGAAATGTTTCTAACATCAGGAATATAATGAAACTGTCCCTCAGGAGACCTGCTTCATCTGACACAGAACTTTTCAATCTTAACAGCTACAATCTCATCTGACCCTGCAGTATCCCAGCATCCCTTAGCTAGGGATCACTGTGGCAGAATGAATTATGTTTTCAAGTCACAGAGACATGGACATTTAATCAGTTATTGTGCCTGTCAGAAATGAATTATAGCAATATCCCACATCATAACAATGCTTATGGCCATCACCAACAGAAATGAGAATTAGTCCTTTCAAAACTAGTACCAACATTGTGAGTAGAACTTCTGGCTTAACATGTGAACATGGGAAAGTCTCTGTCCAGTTAATTAATTGCACTGTTGTTAAGTTCTCTTTTAGGAAAAAATAAATTTCAGCTTCTCAAAGGACATCAGTCTTTCTATGGAGAAAATGGGTGATTATGATATTGCCTTCAAATACATAGCGAAGAAGAAGAAGAAGAAGAAGAAGAAGAAGAAAAGAGGAGGAGGAGGAGGAAGTAGAGGAGGAGGCTGCAGCAAATAAGTAAGTGGAAAAAAAAATCCACTGTAGGGACAGGAGTTTAGAGCAACAGTTTAACACAGTTCTTGTGAAATCTGAATCCCATATCTTAGTTTTGGGGTTCAAGTCTCTGCGTGACTCCCAACCCAGATTCCCACTAATGCACATTTTGGGAAGCTGCAGGTAATGACTCGTTTACTTGAGTCGTTTCCACACACATGGAAAACTCAAATGGACCTTGGGCTTCTGGCTTCAGCCTGTCACAACCTGGCTGTTGCAGGCATTGGGGAGTAAAACTAGTGAATGGTTTCTCTCTTCTGTCTTTCAATGATAGATAAATAAATACATAAATAAACAAATCTATACAAAAGCATCCACAGTGTTGAATATCTCAGTGTTTTATAAAGCTGTGTAGGTTCTTTTAGAAAAGAAAGAAAAAACACAGATTCACAATTTTTTTAAAACACTTCAGGCCAGGTTTGTTAGGAATTCAGAATTTTGGAGAGTTTAGAAAGGTCATTTGGTGTCTCGCCTTAAACCTTCCTACCTGGCCACTAATCAAAATGGCATTATTGCCACTTCTGAAGTGGAACTTACGCCTGTTCACACCATGTGGGAGAGGTCTCACATCTTAAAATCATACTTAGTCTCAGGAAGTCAGGTTTGGGTCATGATGAAATGTTGAAATATTTCCAGCTTTCAGGGTTTGGGGAGTTGAGAACAACAGATAAGAACTGTGAACTCATATCTGTTATGTTCAGTATTCAAACAAATCATAACACCAAGAAGAAGAAAAGTGGACACACACCTCCAGATACAATGATTATAATTGCATTTGCACACAGTATTTAATAAGCCACTTCTTTTATTTTTTCACTTGGGCTAAAAATAATCACAATCTAACAAAGAAAAATAACAGATAAGTGGAAATCACTGTGATAAAGGATCTTATATCTAGATGTGCCCCCCAAAACAAAACCATTAGCATTTAAGTAAAGGTCGTCCAGTGAGCAGGTGACATATCTCATTCTAAAACCTTGTGTTTAATTTTCAGTGTTCTCAACTACTTTCTCTTGCTTAGCTGTGTGTCATCCACAAAAAAGATGTTTTCTTTCACCTTCTTTTTGAAGATATGGAGGTGACTGACTTTACAGGATATTTTGGAAATGAACTTGAAGTTAAAATAACAACTCATTCACAAAAATAAGTTGAAGCAAATATCATAAATTACATAAAAATATTTGCTATGGACCTTACAGGCATAATCATAAAACTGCAGGCAGGACTGTTCAAAGGCAAATATGTCTGTTTATCTGCAGACATAGTGACTCTCCCATTAATAAAATACTGATTTTGAGAGGAGGCAAGATGGCAGAATAGGAAGGGAGCACACTGATAGTCCGGGGAGAGATAGTTTAATAAAAGTGGAGATACTGCAGGTTCAAGGAAGAGTAGGGGAGGAAACAGCAGAAGAAACTCTTCCGGAACGCGTGATCCACAGTGGACCTGCGTGGAGAGCGTGGGAGCCCACAGTTTGGGACACCAGCGGCAGACTCAACACACCAGCGCTGGAACGCAAGGTGAGCCGAACCTCAATAGCCCAAGACACCGGCAGGCAAACAGAGAGAGGAGACTAGAGGGAATGACCCCCGGGGGGGAAAAGTTCACCAGGCTAACTGGAAGAGAGAGAGAGAGAGAAAAAACCTGACTGGTACGGACACAGGTTTCTCTCTCTCTGCTCACCTCTCAAGGGCGAGCAAGACAAAGAGCAGGTGCCATCTTGGACATACGTCATAAGCAGAGTGACCTCAGGTCTGCACCGGCCCTGAGCCTAGCAGAAAAACCTGACTCTGGGCGGGGCGAATTAACAGGAGATTAGGACCTAGTAAATTTGTGGTGCTACTGAACTGAGACTGTGAAAAAAGAGACGGTGGGGGAGAGAACTCACGGAATTCACGTGAGTACTTTCCAGAGACACTACAATTCCGTAACTTTGGCAACCCAGTGGGAGACTGAAGGAGAATTTGAGCCCACTCTGAGGGCAGAACAGATTCCCTGTGGGGTCCTTGGGAAAGAGCTTCCGATCTCTGGCTCCTGTGGGTATATCATTTGCCCGCTAACTACCTCCAACTTCGTTCAGCTGTGCAGAATTACTTCCCTTTTGAATCAAAAAAAGAAAGAGAGAGAGAGAGAGATCTACCACGCCTAACCTGGGAGTGTCACCTTTGGCACACCAAACAGAGCTCTCAGGCCACACCCATCTCAAGCCTCTAAGGCTCCATCAAAAACAGACAGCCCACTTAATCTAGAGTCATAGTATAACAAGAAAAAGCATCACAGTGAAGAAACCAAATATCTCCAATATGCCAAATAACAAATGCAAAAACCGAGGTAATAAAAACAAGGAAGTCACCATTACGCCCCCAAATGAAATAGACACCCCAATTCAAGATTATGAAGATGATGAGATAGAAGAAATGCAAGAAGCAGATCTCAAAAAATTGATAAGAACATTAAGAAGTTCTCAAAAACAAATTCTGGAACTACAGAAATCCTTAATGGACAATATAGAAAATCTCTCTCATGAAAATGAAATATTAAGGAGGAATCAAAATGAAACGAAACAACTAGTACAACAGGAAACTGCGATAGTGACGAGAAATCATAATGAAGTGAAGAATTCAATAGATCAAATGACAAACACATTAGAGAGCCTTACAAACAGAATGGGTGAAGCAGAAGAGAGAATATCGGACTTAGAAGACAGAGAACAGGAAAGGTTACACTCAGACCAAAGAAAAGAAGAGGAAATTAGAAATCTAAAACATATTGTCGAAATCTTCAGGATACTATTAAAAAACCCAACATTCGGGTTCTAGGAGTTCCTGAAGGCATGGAGAGGGAGAAAGGATTAGAAGGCCTTTTTAGTGAGGTATTAGCAGAAAATTTCCCAGGTTTGGAGAAGGACAGAGAAATCCTAGTACAGGAAGCTCACACAACCCCTAATAAACACGACCAAAAGAGATCCTCACCACGACACGTTGTAATTAAACTCCCCACAGTGAAACATAAAGAAAAGATCCTAAAATGTGCAAGAGAGAAACGTCAGATTACTCTCAGAGGATCTCCAATCAGACTCACAGCTGACTTCTCATCAGAAACCCTACAAGCTAGGAGGGAATGGCGAGATATAGCCCAGGTACTAAGAGAGAAAAACTGCCAGCCCAGAATATTATATCCTGCAAAGCTATCATTTGTGAATGAAGGTGAAATAAAGACTTTTCATAGCAAACAGAAATTGAAAGAATTTGTTGCCACTCGTCCAGCCCTGCAAAAGATGCTTAAAGATGCGTTACACACAGAAACACAGAAACACGGTCATCAGTATGAAAGAAGGTAAAGGAAGGAAACCTCACAGCAAAAGATCACAGGGAATTCAAAGCATATATTAGAACTTATCTTTGGCAAATGGCAGGGCAAAGTTACCACTTATCATTAGTCACATTGAACATTAATGGCCTGAACTGTCCAGTTAAAAGACACCGATTGGCTGATTCGGTTAAGGAACAAAACCCATTTATTTGCTGCTTACAAGAAACACATCTTTCCAGCAAAGATCCATACAGACTGAAACTGAAAGGCTGGAAAAAGATATACCATGCCAACAGAAATGAAAAAAGAGCGGGTGTAGCCATCTTAATATCGGACAACATAAACTTTACCACAAAAACTGTTAAGAGAGACAAAGAGGGACACTATATAATGATTAAGGGATCAATACAACAAGAAGATATAACAATTATCAATGTATATGCACCTAACTACAGGGCACCGGTTTATCTAAAAGATTTGTTAAGGGACTTAAAGGGAGACTTAGACCCCAATACAATAGTACTGGGGGACTTCAATACTACACTCTCAGAAATAGACAGATCAAAAGGACAGAATATCAACAAGGATACAGTAGATTTAAACGACACTATAGCCAAAATGGATCTAGCAGATATATACAGAACTTTCAATCCTACAGCTAAAGATTTTACATTCTTCTCAGCAGTACATGGAAGCTTCTCTAGGATTGACCACATACTAAGCCATAAAGCAAGTCTCAGCAAATTCAAAAGAATTAGAATCATACCATGCAGCTTCTCAGACCATAAAGGAATGAAGTTGGAAATTAGCAACTCAGGAATCCCTAGAGCATACGCAAACACATGGATATTGAACAACATGCTCCTGAATGAACAATGGGTCATAGAAGAAATTAAAAGAGAAATTGAAAATTTTCTGGAAGTAAATGAGGATAACAGCACAACATACCAAAACTTATGGGACGCAGAAAAAGCAGTGTTAAGAGGAAAGTTTATATCAATAGGTGCCTACATCAAGAAATTAGAAAGGCACCAAATAGATGAGCTTTCAATTCACCTCAAGGATCTAGAAAACCTAAAGCATACCAGACCCAAATCTAGTAGGAGAAGAGAAATAATTAAAACCAGAGAAGTAATCAACAATATTGAATCCAAAAAAAAAACATTACAAAAAATCAGCGAAATGAGGAGCTGCTTTTTCAAAAAAATAAACAAAATTGACACCCCATTAGTCCAACTAACTAAAAAAAGAAGAGAAAAGACCCAAATCAATAAAATCAGAGATGAAAAAGGAAATGTAACAACAGACACCACAGAAATAAATGAATCATCAGAAATTACTACAAGGACTTGTATGCCAGCAAACAGGGAAACCTATCAGAAATGGATAGATTCCTGGACACATGCAACCTACCTAAATTGAACCAGGAAGACATCGAAAACATAAACAGACCCATAACTGAGACAGAAATTGAAGCAGTAATAAAGGCCCTCCAACAAAGAAAAGCCCAGGACCAGATGGATTCACTGCTGAATTCTACCAGACATTTAAAGAAGAACTGACTCCAATTCTTCTCAAACTATTCAGAACAATCGAAAAAGAGGGAGTCCTCCCAAATTCTTTCTATGAAGCCAGCATCACCTTAATTCCTAAGCCGGAAAAAGATGCAGCATTGAAAGAGAATTACAGACCAATATCCCTGATGAACATAGATGCAAAAATCCTCAATAAAATTCTGGCCAATAGAATGCAACAACACATCAGAAAGATCATCCACCCAGACCAAGTGGGATTTATCCCTGGTATGCAGGGATGATTTAATGTGCGAAAAACAATCAATGTGATACACCACATTAACAGACTGCAGAAGAAAAACCATATGATTATCTCCATAGACGCCGAGAAAGCATTTGATAAAATACAACACCCGTTCATGATGAAAACTCTAAGCAAACTGGGTTTGGAAGGAACATTCCTCAATACAATCAAAGCAATCTATGAAAAACCCACAGCCAACATCCTATTGAATAGGGAAAAGTTGGAAGCATTTCCACTGAGATCTGGGACCAGACAGGGATGTCCACTCTCACCACTACTATTCAATATAGTTCTGGAAGTTCTAGCCAGAGCTATTAGGCAAGAAAAAGAAATTAAAGGGATACAAACTTGGAAGGAAGAACTCAAACTATCCCTCTTTGCAGATGATATGATTCTTTATTTAGGGGACCCAAAGAACTCTACTAAGAGACTATTGGAACTCATAGAAGAGTTTGGCAAAGTAGCAGGGTATAAAATCAATGCACAAAAATCAACAGCCTTTGTATACACAGGCAATGCCATAGCTGAGGAAGAACTTCTAAGATCAATCCCATTCACAATAGCTACAAAAACAATCAAATACCTTGGAATAAACTTAACCAAGGACGTTAAAGATCTCTACGATGAAAATTACAAAACCTTAAAGAAAGAAATAGAAGAGGATACCAAGAAATGGAGAAATCCTCCATGCTCATGGATTGGAAGAATCAATATCATCAAAATGTGCATTCTCCCAAAAGCAATTTACAGATTCAATGCAATACCAATCAAGATACCGAAGACCTTCTTCTCAGATCTGGAAAAAATGGCGCTGAAATTTATATGTAGGCACAAGAGACCTCGAATAGCTAAAGCAATCTTGTACAACAAAAACAAAGCCTGGGGCATCACAATACCAGATTTCAGGACATACTACAGAGCAGTTGTAATCAAAACAGCATGGTACTGGTACAGAAACAGATGGATAGACCAATGGAACAGAATTGAAACACCAGAAATCAACCCAAACATCTACAGCCAACTTATATTTGATCACGGATCTAAATCCAATTCCTGGAGCAAGGACAGTCTATTCAATAAATGGTGCTGGGAAAACTGGATTTCCACGTGCAGAAGCATGAAGCAAGACCCCTACCTTACACCTTACACAAAAATCCACTCAGCATGGATTAAAGACCTAAATCTACGACCTGACATCATCAAGCTATTAGAGAACATTGGAGAAACCCTTCAAGATATTGGCACAGGCAAAGAATTTCTGGAAAAGACCCGGGAGGCACAGGCAGTCAAAGCCAAAATCAACTATTGGGATTGCATCAAATTGAGAAGTTTCTGTACTGCAAAAGAAACAGGAGAGTGAAGAGACAACCGACAGAATGGGAAAAAAATATTTGCAAATTATGCAACAGATAAAGGGTTGATAACCAGAATCTACAAAGAGATCAAGAAACTCCACAAAAACAAAACAAACAACCCACTTAACAGATGGGCCAAGGACCTCAACAGACATTTTTCAAAAGAGGAAATCCAAATGGCCAACAGGCACATGAAAAAATGTTCAAGGTCACTAGCAATCAGGGAAATGCAAATCAAAACCACAATGAGGTTTCACCTCACCCTGGTTAGAATGGCTCACATGCAGAAATCTACCAACAACAGATGCTGGAGAGGATGTGGGGAAAAAGGGACACTTACCCACTGTTGGTGGGAATGCAAACTGGTCAAGCCACTATGGAAGTCAGTCTGGAGATTCCTCAGAAACCTGAAGATAACCCTACCGTTCGACCCAGCCATCCCACTCCTTGGAATTTACCCACAGGAATTTAAATTGGCAAACAAAAAAGCGGTCTGCACCCTAATGTTTATTGCAGCTCAATTCACAATAGCTAAGACCTGGAACCAACCTAAATGCCCATCAACGGTAGACTGGATAAAGAAATTATGGGATATGTACTCTTTAGAATACTATACCGCAGTAAGAAACAACGAAATCCAGTCATTTGCAACAAAATGGAGGAATCTGGAACACATCATGCTGAGTGAAATAAGCCAGTCCCAAAGGGACAAATACCATATGTTCTCCCTGATCAGTGACAACTGACTGAACACCAAAAAGGAAACCTGTTGAATTGAAATGGACACTATGAGAAATGGTGACTTGATCAGCATAGCCCTGACTGTTAATGAACAACTTAATACATTATCCCTCTTAGTAGTTTTTTTTTTGTCTGTTCTACTTAATATGACTGGTTTAATTCTGTAATTAATACACAGTTATTCTTAAGTGTTGAAAATTAACTGAAATGTGATCCCTGTTAAACATAAGAGTGGGAATAAGAGAGGGAGGAAATGTACAATTTGGGACATGCTCAAGTTGACTTGCCCCAAATGGTAGAGTTAGAAACATACCAGGGGACTCCAATTCAATCCCATCAAGGTGGCATGTACCACTGCCATCTCACTAGTCCGAGTGATCAATTTCAGTTCACAATTGATCATAATGAAAGGACTAAGAGTCAAAGGGAGCACATAAACAAGTCTAGTACCTGCTAATACTAACCGATAGAATAAATAAAGGGGAGAGTGATCCAACATGGGAAGTGAGATACACAGCAGACTCATAGAATGGCGGATGTCCTAAACAGCACTCTGGCCTCAGAATCAGCCCTAAAGGCATTCCAATCTGGCTGAAAAGCCCATGAGAGTATTTCAGGCATGGAAAGCCAAGACACTCTGGCAAAAAAAAAAAAAAAAAAAAAAAAAAAAACAAAAACCTAAATGAAAGATCTCTGTGAGTAAGATCCCAGTGGAAAGAACGGGGCTATCAAAGAAGGAGAAAGGTATTTCTCTGAAGGGAGGAGAGAACCTCCACTTTGATTATGACCTTGTCTAAACCAGATAAGAGTCGGAGAAATCAAGGGGCTTCCATAGCCTTGGAAACTCATGACTGGTGCATAGGGAGATTACTGATGCCATACACAGGAGTGTCAATTTGTAAAGTCAACAACAGGAGTCACTGTGCACTTACTCCTCATGTAGGATCTCTGTCCTTAATGTGCTGTACATTGAGACTTAATGCTATAACGAGTACTCAAACAGTATATTTCACTTTGTGTTTCTATGGGGGTGCAAACTGTTGAAATCTTTACTTAATGTATACTAAACTGATCTTCTGTAAAAAAGAAAAAAAAGAAGAAATGATCAATTCCCAACTTGACTCTCACTGGGATTAAACATGACAATAGGTCTGATCTCATTTCATCATCATTTAAAAAATCATCTATTATTTTTCACTTTATGTTTCTGTGTGGGAGCAAACTGTTGAAATCTTTACTTAATGTATGCTAAACTGATCTTCTGTATATAAAGAGAATCAAAAATGAATCTTGATGTGAATGGAAGGGGAGAGGGAATGGGAGAGGGGAGGGTTGCGGGTGGGAGGGACGTTATGGGGGGGAAGCCATTGTAATCCATAAGCCGTACTTTAGAAATTTATATTCATTAAATAAAAGTTAAAAAAAATAAAATAAAATATTGATTTCATTAAAACCCAGTCATTCGTATTCAATTTTTTAAAAAGAACACACACATACACACACACACACAGAGAAAGGGAGAGAGCTTTTATTTTGGAGGCAAGATACCTCTGTATAATAAATACTGTGTTTCTAGAAATTTAATGACCCTCTTCTTATTTTCCTTTGTATAATAGATTTGGACTAAGGTAAAAATCACAAGGATTTTGGTTTCCAAAACACCTTACGAATCTCAACAAATGTTCAAATGTGCAATGATTTTTTTTTTCACTAAAGTTTGTTGATGCAGAGCTCAACAAGTTTTGGTTTGTTTTAATGTTTCCCTATAATTGTTAAAGACAATCACTGGGCCGGCGCTGTGGCTCAATAGGCTAATCCTCCGCCTGCGGCGCTTGCACACGGGGTTCTAGTCCCGGTCGGGGCCCCGGATTCTCTCCCGGTTGCCCCTCTTCCAGTCCAGCTCTCTGCTGTGGCCCAAGAAGGCAGTGGAGGATGGCCCAAGTGCTTGGGCCCTGCACCCCATGGTAGACCAGGAGAAGCACCTGGCTCCTGGCTTCAGATCAGCGCGGTGAGCAGGCCACGGCGCGCCAGCTGCAGCGACCATCAAGGGGTGAACCAACAGAAAAAGGAAGACCTTTTTCTCTGTCTCTCTCTTTCTCACTGTCCACTCTGCCTGTCAAAATATATAAATAAATAAATAAATAAATAAATAAAAATAAAGACAATCACTGATTGTATTGACATTCTGTAATAGGGATCTGTATATTTTTATTGCCTCTAAGTATTATTACCAGAATATTTTAAAGTGAATTTTCTGATTTATGTGGAAACATATAAATCTGAAAAAGAAATCTATACAGTAGGAGCTTTAAGTTTCCTATGGAAGTGTAACAACTGGTCAATGCAAATATAATTTTAAATAAGATACATGTTCTTCAAACTTTCTCAAGTTGATTTTAAAGATCTGTTTTGGTTCTGTAAAGTCCTCATTTTATAACAAATTTATGTACCGAATGCTATTAGAGAAGTCTGAAAGAATTTTATTTATTGAAATTTTATTTATTGAGTTATGTGATTTACTGGAATTTGTCTATTCATATTCAGTGCTTGGGTATTTCTTTCAGTAACTGTGCCTTTACAAATATCTTTACCCTTCCACCCAAGTGAAGGTGTGTTGGGATTATGGCCGTGTTTCTGGTGAAGAAAGTAGGAGTAGGGACACAGTGGTTTTGTTGCTACTTGGGATGCCCTAATCCCATTTTGGAGTTCCCAGTTCAGGTCCTGGCTACTCCACTTCTAATGTAGCTTTCTGTTAATATGCACCCTGGGAAGCAACATGTGATGGCCCAAGTACACTGGTCTTATCCACCCATGAAGGAAACTCACATGAAGTTCCAGGTGTATGGATTCATCCCTGGCTAATGTGGGCAACTGGGAAATCTTGTGGATCTAAGATCTCTCTCCATCTCTCTTTCTCTTTCTGTCTCCCTCTCCCTCTCTGACTTTCCAAAAAAAATGAAAATAAATAAATTTAGAGAGTTTTTAAACCAAAAACATGAATATAGGAATAAAATGTAAGTGGATGAAACAAACAGAACGAATATTTCATGAGCTTGGTCTTTTTATCATTAGTCATTATTATGACTGACTTATTCCTCCCATTTTACATAAAAGAATGGAAAGGTAGGAAAGAAGAAGGTGAGAAGCAAGCCCCAAGTTAAATGGTGAGTAAAAAGTGTAACCATACATTTCCCACCTCTCTGTGCTGCCATGGAAAATTACCATAGCACAAAAACATGCTCAATAGACTTTATATTAGAAATCCATTGTCATTCCATTAAAAATGATTCATTGTTGTTTTGAATTATCTGCACCATTTTCCTCTTTACTTATGTAATTGAAACCTAACTCTTTGTAATCCTCCTAATCAGAACTTCTTTACTTCCTTCACACAAAGTTGAAGCCAAAAAGTAAGAGCTCTCTTATCTGAGAATTCAGAATCAACACAGAGAAGATGAAATTTGACATCCTTCCAATTCACTGATAGATATGCAACAATGTGTCCTTGAAATTTCACTTATAATTTTTAAAAATTCCTAGCCAGTTATTTTACTTTTCAAGGATATTCAAAACTCACAGATCAAACTTTTTAGAAAGCACTGATCTCATTACTTCCATACCTTTTTTAGGTTGAATTGTGTCCTTCAAAAAATGTATCCCACATACTAACCTCTAGTTCCTCAGAATGTGACCTTATTTGGAAAAAAGTTAAGATTTGTTGCAGATGAAATTACTTAAGACAAGTTCATACTGAAGTAGGATGGGCCTTTAATACAAAATGACTAATGTCCTTGCAAAAAGGGGAGATTCAGACATAGTTACACACATATACACAAAGGAAAAATGCTATTTGACCATGAAGACAGAAAATTAGGTGATGCATTTACCATTCAAGAAATGCCAAAGATTCTTATAAACCATGAGAAGCCAGGAAAGAGCTTCAAAACAGATTGTTAATCATCACTTTTCAAAGGCACCAACCCTACTACTTTGAGTTGGTACCATGACCTTGGATTCGCAAGTCTCCGGAAATAAGAGGCAATGAGTCTCCAAGCTTGTGGTAATTTTTTATGGAAACCTTAGCAAACACAAGCAATACTCAAATAATTATATCTCATAAAATTCACTTTTTAAATATTTATTTATTTATTTGAAAGGCAGAGTTACAGACAGGCAGAGGAGAGAGAGAGGTCTTCATCCACTGGTTCACTCCCCAAATGACTGCAATGGCCAGCACTGAGCTGATCTGAAGCTAGGATCCAGGACTTCTTCTGGGTCTCTCACCACACAGGTGCAGGAGTCCAAGGACTTGGGCCATTTTCTACCACTTTCCCAGGCCATGGCAGAGAGCTGGATTAGAAGTGGAGCAGCCAGGATTTGAACCGGTGCCCATACAAGATGCAGGCACTGCAGGTGGAGGCTTTACCTGCTATACCATGGCACTGACCCCAATTCACTTTCCAATACATTTACACTATTCCCTTTAAATTATAATTGTACACACTAATATGCTTCTAAATAAAATGTCCTCAGTTTACCACTGTTTGTGGAATTTACATGTAAGAAATACAGTCACATTAATTATGTTCAATTTTCTTCTTACTAGCATTTTGACCAAGAAACAAATACTAATTTACTACCAAATCACAGCCATAAAGAAGCCTTGTGTACTTCCTTTATGCCTTCATTAGTTGATTGCCTGCCAACATCCTATCACTAATGTTATCATTCACTTTTCTTTCTCTACAGAAGAAGAGGTAGGTAAAATTAATTTCTGTCTTCTGTTCAAAATAATGGCCTTTATGTTTAGAGCTTACCTCGGTCATACCCTTGTCTTAGATAAATTCACCTGTAACTTAGTCTATATTTTATCTCAAGAGAAGAAAGGACCCTACAATATTTTGGAGCTATATTACAATGGATCTTGCTTCCTGGAAAACCCCAGGAAGTATTCCAACAAAGGGGTTTTGTACAGAAATTCAAACCCAGCAGGGAACTTTGGATTGGCTGAAAACTAACTTCTTACCTCATCTGACTTTTATAGTTCTCTAAAACAAACGAAAACCGTCCTAGATATTTTTTAGGGGAGGGAATCTATCACGTTTTTAATGGATGGACACTTCCTATGAAGGGATACCTGTTTCCAATATCCTACTTTGTTTCCTGCACAATGGGTATTTAATCAATGTTTACTACTCCTAATTGTAATAACATTAAAAACACAATCATCCATATAAGCTTCAGTTGCTGCTTAACCTATTTCTCACTACAAATAATGAAAATTTCATCCTTGACTAAAGAGCTATGGAAAGAAAGGATGTTTGGATCATAAACCTGAAGAAAGTCTAGGGAAACAACCAAGGCATAATGAACCTGCACCATAAGAGACGCTATCAAAGTAATGATCATTAAACTATAAGCTTCTATGAGACAAATACAACTAATTAGATGGTCAAATCCAAGAGTAAACAGAAAACTACCCCTGATGTTGTTTTAAAATATGGAATACAACTTCTAGGCATTATAAAATCCAGTTTAGAAGGAAAAACTTTATACACAGATGATGAAATAATCTTCAACACTGAATCATCCACAGATATTTTTAGATTCTAATGCGCCTCATAAATTCAACTCAATGTGTGAGTTACAAAATGGAATAATTAAGCAACAAACATATTCAGTAAGAATGTCAACACTGTATTTCATGATGTGGAGAACATAAAACACAGTTGCTGTTTCTGTATAACACATGGATTGTGCAAAGAATTTTGCACTCATACTGACAATAGATATCTTTGACATCGTAATTTCTACTTTTTCTACTATTAAAGCAACCAAAAAACGTGAAATCTAAAGATGGACAAGAAATCTTAGTGAAAGAAATAACAAAAAGACTTCACTCGGCAGAGTGAGCTAAGAACAGACACTAATCTTGCTGCAATAAATGCATTTAAAAAATGAATCATATAAAATACCAGCTCCCAAATTCAAACATAGGCTGAAATGACAACCTGAAATTTCTGGGAATATCTGACTCAAAGAGAAACCTCTAGTCATTTGCAACTTCTTTCCCACAAGTTTCTACCAGATACTAAAGGAAGAGTTGTGGGAGACAGCAGGTGACCAGAGAATTAATATGGTGGTACTTGATATAAAAGAGATGATTAGTGGTTAAGTGGATACAGATGAAAAACATCATGCATTTTTCCAAGCCCTTTTTGCCTAAGAAGTAAACACCTCAAGCTGCTTTGTGAAGATTTAGTAAACTTTCTTTTGTACAAGGCGCAGGCAAAAACCACATTGCCATTTGATCTTTCTAATCTTGGGAGAACATTAGGAAATATCTTGAGTCTAAGATCTTGTGCTAATAAGTCATCCCCTTTTACTAGAAGAAAGACAAGACAAATTGAAGGTATAAAACAGAGAATGACATCCACTGGACAGCAATAGTGAAAAATCACACTTCTGATTATAAGGTAAAAAAAGCCCGCAATAAGACTAAAGGTAGAACACTAGCAAACTTTCCTCTTTCCCAAAATCATCCTGGCACAGAGCACTAAGCGACAGTAAGAGTGGGATCTGAGGGGCCAGTGTTGTGGCATAGTGCAGTAAGCCAATGCTTGCCACACCCAGGTCCCAAATGGGCACCAGTTGGGTCCCAGCTTCTCCACTTCCAATCCAGCTTCCTGCTAATGCATGAAAGCAGCAGAGGATGGCCTGAGTGGAGTTTCCAGGCTACTGACTTTGGCCTGGCCCAGCCTCAGCCAGTGGGGCTATTTGCGGAGTGAACCAGATGATGACAGCTCGCTCTCTCGCTCTCTCTCTCTCTCTGCTTTTTGATATCCTAAAAAAAAAAAAAAAAAAAACTGTGATCTGAGACCAAATCTCTAATTCAGGCTATCAGAGATAGCGGCTACCACAGAATAGAGAGGATAGAGACACAACTATGAGAAAAATCCCTCTAACACTTCACTTCCATTATGAGTACTAATCCAACATTGCAAAATTTTAGGCTGAAGTCCAGTAAATTGCTATCAAGCAATATTTAGAAGTTAAATCAGATCAATAATTCAGTACTTTAGCTCAATCCTGTGATGATTAACTTTAAATGTTAGATTTCACCTTTGTGAAGATAACGTGCCCAGTTGTTCCAACGTCACTCTGAATGTTGCTATGAAGGTGACTTTTAGTTGTGATTACCATTTAAATTAGTAGACTTTGAGTAAATCGTATTACTGCACATGATGTGAGTGAACCTCATCCAATAAATTGGGATTCTCCTGAGAAAAGACTGAAGTCTCTCAAAAAAGAAAACAAATAAATAATAAAATAGTCCCAAGACTGCCATTGGACTCAAAACCATAGCATTGACAATTGCTGGCAATTGTAGTCTGTTAGCATGAGTCAATTCATTAAAATACCTTTCTCTCTCCAAAGGTACTTCAAAAACTTCATGGAAAATAGAATTAAAAGATACATTATTTTGTTGCAAAAAAAGTTTTAAAACCATACAAAGATTTTAACAATACATATTTTCCATGAATTTGTTTAATAACCCCTTATGCTTGGGCTTCATTTTTTTTAAAGACTTTTTATTTATTTATTTGAATGTGAGAGTTACAAAGAGAGAAGAAGAGAGGGAGATAAAGAGAGAGAGAGAGAGAGAAAGGGAGAGAGAGAGATAAAGAGAGAGAGAGAGAGACAAAGGGAGAGAGAGAGAGAGAGAAAGAGAGAGAGAGAGAGAAATTTCCATCTGCAGCTTCACTGCCCAAGTGGCTGCAATAGCCAGGACTGAGCTAGGCTGAAGTCAGGATTCATCAGGATCTTCCTTGTGAATAGCAGGGGCCCAAGCACTTGGACCATCTCCTATTATTTTTCCAGCCATTAGGAGGGAACTGGTTGGGAAGGGGAGCAACTGGGACATGAACAGGTACTCATTTGCAAAACAGGTGTTGCAGATGGTGGTACCTGCTATGCCACAAAATCAATCCCTTGCTTTAACCTTTTTTTGCAACAAAATAGGCTTAACTTATAAGGAGACAAACAAAAATATTGTGAGAATTGTCAAGATCTAAGCAACCAACCAAATTAAGCTCTGAGATAATTCAGATGTTAGAATTCTCCAAAAAATATTTTTAAGTAACAGAATTAAAGGGTTTATGAACCTATTTGAAAAGTTGGATAACACACATGGACCAATAAGAAAATTCGAGAGACAGGTAGAAATAGTGAAAAGAGTCAAATTGAAATGGCAAGCATTAAAAAAAAAAAAAAAAGCATGAGAGATCAAGACTTTCTTCAATAGGTCCATCAGCAGAACAACTAAAGAAAGGTTCAGTGAACTTCTTTGAAATTCAGAGACATCTCAGACCACATATCTTTCAAAGCAGGCACCTGGATAGTCTGAAAAAGTGGAGCACCTGGTCAGACTACATCAACATGAATATATGAATAAAAAATGTCCAAATAAAATGGAGAAAAATAAATAAAACATGACAGCATTCAAGGGCCATGGAACAATATGACATGATGTAATATCCATGTCACTGCACTGGAATAACTAAAGAAGAAGAAAAATTAAAAAAACAGAATAGTAAAATACATGTTTAGATAGACATTATCCTAGTATATCCAAGTACAATGAAAGAAATCAAGTTGTTGGGTAAAACTCTTAGAAAACCCCAAGCAGGGAGAATGAGGAAGGTCTAGACATCATAGAAATATACCTCATTACAGACACGTTATTGAAATCAAAGATGAATGGAAAATAATGAAAGTATCCATAAATGAGAAAAAAAGATGCATTACCACAAAAGAGGAAGACATATTACATCACCGGAAATTATGCAAGTAAGAAGAAAGTAATTAACTTCATGATATTTTAATGTCCCTGAAAAAAAAATCTGTCCAGACTCCTAAATACAATGAAAAAAAAAATGTTTCAAAAGTTAAGATTAAATAAAAAAAATCAGCAAAACCCAAGTCAAATAATGCATTTATTATAAGTCTCATTACAGGATGTCCTTAAGGCAAAAAGAATGTGATAATAGGCAGCAACTCAATTAACACACAGAAACAATTCATGAATAATAAAAGTAAACACAAAATAAAGTTTACTTCTCTTAAAAAAGGAAAAGAGGAAGAAAAGAACAAAAAATAAAAGAAGGGAAAAGAAAAGGTAACTAGAACAAAACTCCAGGGCAAGTGTTGCAGAACAAAAGGTTAAGCAGCAGATTGAGATGTGAGCATCCCATATCTGAGAGCCCGGTTAGAATCCCAGCTACTCTTATGCTGCAGCTTCCTGCTGCTACATTATGCACCTCAGAGGTAGTGGCTGGTCCAAGTACTTGAGCCCCTGCCACCCATGTGAAAGCCCCAGATGGAGCTCCTGTCTCCTGGCTTTGCCCTATCCCAGACTTGGCTGCAGCAGGCATCTGGAGAGTGAACTAGCAGAAAAAAAGATCTCTCTCTCTCTTTCAAATAAATACATAAATGAATTTTAAAAAGAAAAAAACAGAAGATTTCCACAGATAACTTAATGTCTAAATTAAAATGATAAAAATTGACAAAAACATATTGTGGCATGCATTACAATTACAAATGTAACAGTAAAATTATGACAATAATGGTACAAAGAATGGGAGAAAAGAATCGAGAATATACTTTTTCAGGTTCTTACAAAAGAGGTATTGTAATATTACCTGAAGATAGGCCTATGATTAAATACTGATGCATATTTTAAATTCTAGGGTAGGCAATTTAAAAGTAGTTTTAAAATATAGGCCGGCGCCACGGCTCATTAGGCTAATCCTCCACCTTGCGGCGCCGGCACACTGGGTTCTAGTCCCGGTCGGGGCGCTGGATTCTGTCCTGGTTGCCCCTCTTCCACGCCAGCTCTCTGCTGTGGCCCGGGAGGGCAGTGGAGGATGGCCCAAGTCCTTGGGCCCGGCACCCCATGGGAGACCAGGATAAGTGCCTGGCTCCTGCCATCGGATCAGCGCGGTGCGCCGACCGCAGCGCACCGGCCGCTGCGGCCATTGGAGGGTGAACCAACGGCAAAGGAAGACCTTTCTCTCTGTCTCTCACTCTCACTGTCCACTCTGTCAAAAAAAAAGTAGTTTTAAAATATAATAATTTTCAAAACATATAAAATTTTAAAAGTATCATAAATAAATTATAAGTATAAAAATAACTGAAACTTATCTAATTAATATAAAAGTAAATATGAAAGAAAAAAGGTAAAAAATAGCAAAATAATGGGCTGAAATTCAACTATATTAATCATTACATTAAATATAAATGAGCTTAACACCACAATTAAAATTCAAAGATTGTTTAATTGGATCTTAAAGAAAAAAAAAAAAAAAAAAAAACAAGATAAAACAATACACCATCTACCAGAAACCTTTTCAAAACATAGACACAAAAATGAAAAACAAAAGGGTAAAAACACTTAAACCAAGTCAACTCTAATCTAAAGAAAGCCTGAGTTACATTATAATTAAATAATGGAAACATAATAATAAGGGTTGTACCAGTAATAAAATGTATTACAAAGCAGCAGCATCTGGTGCAGCAGTTAGATCATCACTTAGGAAGCCAGCATTCCATATCAGAGTGCATGTATTCAAGAACTAGCTGCACTCCAATTTCTGCCTTCCTGCCAATGCAGAACCTCAGAGGCAGCAGATGTTAATTCAAATGCTTGGGTTATGGCACCCATGTGGGAGATACAGATTGAATTCCCAGCTTCTGGCTTCAGCCTGGTTCAACTTCAGATTTTGCAGGCATTTGAAGAGTGAAAACAGCAGTTGGGGTTGTTTCTCTCTCTCTCTCTCTCTCTCTCTTTCTCTCTTGCTCCCTCTCGCTCTCTCTCTCCCTCTCTCCCTCTCTCCCTCTTCTTTCTCTCTCCCTGACTCCCTCCCTCTCTCTTTGTGTGTGTGTGCCTGTATGTGTTTCCCTTTCTCCCTCTCTTTCCTCCTTTTAAAAATAATTTTTAATATACATTACATACTTCCTTTAAAAAGAATATTACACAATGACCGATGATGTGATTTATATGAAGATCTTCAATATGTAGAATTGAGAGGAGGAATAGTCAAATCTAGAATTATGTTTGGAGGCTTCAAAACTGTCTTCTTATTAACTGACAAAGCATTAAATCAGGAAAGACATTAATTGCCTGAAAATGTCATCAATCAACTTGAACTTATTGACATTTATAGAGTACTACTTTCAAATATAGCACAATACGGGGCTGATGCTGTGGCATAGTGTGTAAAGCTGCTGCCTGCAGTGCCGGCATCCCATATGGGCGCCGGCTGAAGTTCCAGCTGCTCCTCTTCAGATCCAGCTCTCTGATATGGCTTGGGAAAGCAGTGAAAAATGGCCCAGGTCCCTGGGCCCCTGCACCCATGTGGGAGACCAGGAAGAAGCTCCTGGCTCCTGGCTTTGGATCAGCACAGCTCTGGCCGTTGTGTCCATTTGGGGAGTGAACCAGCAGATGGAAGATATCACTCTCTCTCTCTCTCTGCCTCTCCTTCTCTCTCTCTATGTAACTCTTATTTTCAAATAAATAAATAAATCTTTAAAAACAAAATGTAGCACAATGTGTATTTTTTTTCATGTAAGCATATTATATTCATTGTTATGCATATGGTAGCCACACAAAATATTCTGTTTCAAAAAGATACATTATTGATTCTTAAAAAATTGAAAAGAATTATAATTATTGAAATTGTTTCTATCATGATGCAATTAAAGTCTGAAAATGCTTATTAGTGATAAATAATGAGATGGATATAATAAATGATGTAGTACTTCACAAGATTGTGTAAACAGTGAGGGCTGAAGCTCTTGAAAATATATTTTTTCAGAAACAGAACTTATTCTGATCTTGATAAATTTGTATATTTTAGGTGAGAAGCTTTCTATTTCCTATTCTAATCCATGATTCATTTTCATTGTACTGCTGTGTAGTCTGAACTTGAATGATGCTTGTTCCTTGCCTATAAATCCTTGATAATATCCTACTTTCCCATGTATTTCTAGTTTCTCAGTGTATTAAACAAAGTGAACAAGGGAAAAGCTAGTCTGCATATCAACTGTCTTGTGTGGAAAACATATTTTCTGACCAAGATCTTGACCAGAGAAATAGAACTTGAGCCCTGAGTTGTTGATCATGAAAACAAGCCATCTAGATGTAGTCTTAATGATGAAGGGCAAGCATGAACGGCACATAGAAAGAACATTCTGGATTCAAAGAACAAATATATTGAAGAAGAATTTTAAAGATTTATTTGTTTCCATCTGAAATGAGACAGAGGGAGAAACGGAGTGGAGAGACCTTCCATCTGCTGGCTCACTCTTTAAATGTCCACAACAGCCATGGATGGCTTGGCCAAAGCCAGGAGACAGGAATTCCTGTCTGTGTCTCCACAAGTAGCCGGAAGCTACGTGGGCCTAAGCACAGTAGGAGAAAGCTGGATTCAAGGGGCTGGGACTCAAACTAGCACTCTTATATGAGATTAGGTTACACAAGAAGTGGCTTAATCTACTGGGCCGCTGTGCCCGTGCAAAAAGAAGAATTTTATGCAGGAGATACATCAAATACTAAGAGCTAGAAGGAAACAAAGTAAAGAACAAATGTTAGAAAGCTAAAGATTAAACGAGGATGATTGACAAGAATAGTTTTGGAACACACTAGAGTTGGGCAAAACTCGTGCTGCATTGGCCTATTGCTTTAGACCTTGGGGAAAGAAGCTTAAGTCGCATGAATGTGTCATGCTGCATCTCTTCCAACATAAGTATTCTAATCTTTGTGTTGTGAACTGATAATCTAAAGAAGAAATACTGCTCAAAAATATGTTGATTTTGACTAAGCAAGTGTCAGAAACCCAAAAATACTAAAAAAAAATTGCAATTAGTTACTAATGCTTTAAAACTGGAATATTTCTTATGTCTTAGATAAAAATATCTTTTCTTGCCAATCCATCATTCCAACGTGGCAATGATTAGCATGAGTTGAACATCAGTCTTTTCTTTCACAGACTGGATTGCACAAGTCCCTTACATATGTTCTTTATGAATAGTCCCTTTCTACATTCCAAATATCTAGCTGGTTTACATTCAGTACTTCTTTGACCCATAAAGACTTTGGAGAACTTAGCCTCTACTTGAATCACAAGGGAGCATTCTGTGATACTCAGAACGTGAATAAATATTCATGCCCTACTCCTTTTACTCTTGTAATTCTGTGCTTGGAATTTCTTTCCCTTTTCTTTCTCTTGGGTGAATTTATTTGAACCATTGAAGTTTCAGGAAAAGATTTTCTCTTTTATAACAAACTAAAATGCTCAAGCAGAATGCAATATTCTTTTTTGCTTTCAAAACACTTTCTACCTTTTTCCATTAGAATCATGCCCATGTGCCAGTTGTCCACATATCTCTCTCCTATGTTGTATAATAAAACTGTTGAGATCAGGATCTGCTTCTATTGATTTTCTAGTCCAAATCAATGCACTTCTTGATACATGATAGGCATGTTGAATCCCAAGAGAGGCCATATAGCACCTGGATTTGGGGAGAATTCATTAATGAAGGGTTAGAATTATCATCTATAAAGACTACCTAAGATGTATTAAGACAAGCACTAATAATGACTGTATACTGTGAGGAGTAGTAAAGAAGCAACAAGATGTGGGACGTTGTGGGGTTCAATAGTATTGCACTGTTAGCAACTTCCTATTTCTGACATAGTATTTTTGCAGGAGCATCAACATCTCAGAAACACACTTTAATATAGTTGTAACCATTGATTTCCTGGATCTGTCATCTCTGTATCATTTCCCCATAGAACAAATAAGAATGGAGAAAAGGGTAGCAGATGCTACACAGGTGAGGTTAGAATGAGTTCCTGGGCATAAATGAGGACAATCCCTGGGGATATTCATGAATAAAGACTTATTTAAGAACAACAGCTGCTCTTAGAAAAACAGGTCAGATCGGGGGACCACATAAATAGTAGTTGTAGTGCTCACTGAAAAATGTGTATGTGTAAATGTATGTGCACAATATATGCAAACATATGTAAATATATGCATGCACACATTTGCGTTTATGTGTATGTTTATAGTCAATTGATTTGTTAATTTTGTTCAGTGTCAAAGAAAATAGATGCAGCACAGAGACAACAGAAAAGAATGATACAGGTTTGGATATTATCTCCCACTGTGGGAGAGCAAATAGAACCACTAATCGAAGAAGAACAATTTCGCATATATTCAGTAGAGGAAGGATGGTTGTTTTAACACAGCTTTCTCTCAGCTGCATTTGAAACACACAGATCTTAATTTACACCCAAATGTGTCATACACAATGTAGAATGTATCTTTATAACATTGGCAAGGAAGCTTCCCATCTGGAAACTAACAATTATGATTTATCAAAGCATTCAAATGCAGTTTAGTTTTCAGGTATGAATACAAACTTCACAGGCATTTTAGTTTCACGTTCGATAAACTAAGTAAAAGTTTATTTCATAATTTCCATTTACAGTAAGAGGAATCAAAGTGAAAGGAAGCATAAAGTTTTAAAAGCAAAAATGCTTTAATGGGACCATTACATACATATTTACATATACAGGTAATAAACATTTTAAAGATTGATTGTGATTGTATTGTTAAATAGAGAAAAGATAATGGGAGACTGAAAAAACCAAAGGTTTCTGAGGATATGTGAGGAAACAGTCTCCAAGGACATGTATTTAAACAAAGGAATTGGACAAAAACACAGGCAGGCATAGATAGTTTTGTATGGGTGAAAGGGGAAATTGAAGATCTTGTCATATTTTCTCTGAGAATCAGAAGAGATAATGGTCTTCAGTAGGTGGTTGGGGACTTTGCTGGGTTAGAGATCTGAAATATGTGAGGAAGAGCTGACATTTTCAATGTAGTAGTGGAAAAAGTTTTGACAAGAAACCCAGAATAAGATTTACCCTGAATGTTTATGACTGGCACAGAATACTAATACCATAAATGCAATTGTACAAGATACTTAAAGACCCCAGGAATCTGGAAAGACAATGAACAGGAATTCTCACTAAGGTTCATGAAATACTATAGCTAACTGCTAGCATTTGATTGTGAGGATGCAGGTATTGGAAGCTTTGTCCCTGATGTGTGGCAGTGTTGCAGTGATAATATCTTAAAGAGCTAGGACCTGAGAGGAAAGGGGGGCTTCAGATCACAGGAGGTACTACTATAGGGGGGAAACCAGTCCTTCATGGGACTCTAGTTTGTTCTTTGAAGAGTTGTTAGAAAAGAGCAAGCGCATTCCGCTTCTCTGGATTCCTGTCTCATCATTTCATGCCTCCCTCTTGCAAGCACCCTACAGGGTGGCGTCAGCAGGAGGCCTTCACTCCAAAATGATGTAATCACTTGGTCTTGAACTTCTAGCCTCGAAAACTGTGAGCTAAAAATTCCTCTTTTCTTCCTAAAGTACCCCATATCTGTCATTTCATTATAATAAAAGGAGTTGATACACTAGGAAAGCAGGATGTATTCAGAGAGTGTGATAACTGAATTACTAGTTATGTAACGGAAACAATTTACATTTATTTAAAAACTCAGAATGTGGGAGATAGGGGTTCAAGTGAAATAAAAGACAACTTCTTCAGAGGTAAGGGCATTAAGTATAGACGGCCTACATGCCACCAAGAATGGAAGTGACAGGATGTGAGCAGAGACAATGTTACCACAAATTTGATGATAGCCATAAGGAAGAAATGAGAATTGTGGCCGGCGCCGCAGCTCACTAGGCTAATCCTCCGCCTTGCAGCGCTGGCACACCGGGTTCTAGTCCCAGTTTGGGCGCCAGATTCTGTCCCGGTTGCCCCTCTTCCAGGCCAGCTCTCTGCTGTGGCCAGGGAGTGCAGTGGAGGATGGCCCAAGTGCTTGGGCCCTGCACCCCGTGGGAGACCAGGAGAAGCACCTGGCTCCTGCCTTCGGATCAGTGCGATGTGCCGGCCGTGGCGGCCATTGGAGGGTGAACCAACGGCAAAGGAAGACCTTTCTCTCTGTCTCTCTCTCTCACTGTCCACTCTGCCTATCAAAAAATAAAAAAAATAAAAAAAAGGAAAAAAAAAAGAAATGAGAATTGTATAATGAAATGTCAGGGTGTATGAACGTGTGTACATTCGTATGTGTATGAGCACACACGAGCACATGTATGTGATTTTTTGTTTTGTTTTGTTTTTGTTGTTAGTTTTTCAACTGAATGTGAAATATTTCTCCTGGAGAATAGGGAGTACAGAAGCACTACCTCACCATCCAAGACTATGACCAGGGGAAAACAAGCCGTTCACAAGAATAGGGCAACCATGACGATGATGTCTTCAGATGAGTCCAGTTTCACTTGGAGCAAAGGGAGTGAAGAAGTTGAAGTGAAGCTCTTTTGGTGATTCTGGATTTATAACCCCAGGAGGAACAGTGGAGACATTTTTAGAAGGTAGGATGTGGCAGCCAGCTGGTTCCAGGAAAAGGAATTCTGAAAAGCTGAGGAGAGCAGTATAGTAGAGGGTAAAAGGTTACAAACCTGACAATGAGGCATTGACCAATTCAAATAGAAAAGAGTGAGATGGGGATGGAGGACACCTTTGAGCACAGTGATGACAGACTATCCTGAAATTCTGATTCTTTTCAGTTGAGTGACTATTCTCGATAGTTTGCAAGTCTACCCAAGTGTTAGCTATGGTGAAGGTGATGGGAGAAAACTTCTTATTGACATAATAAATTGATACATTCCATTTTTATATTAATTCTCCCTCAAGTCTTTTGATGTGAATCATTGCAAAAGAATAATAAGCTTTTAATATATTCCACATTGATTTTCTTCATCTGTAAATCTAATATCCAATTGTCAAATATGCACATTCCACCAAGGTTATTATATTATAGAACAAAAAGACTGGTAGGCAGAAGCCTGCATGGGAACAAAAAATTACACTAACTGTGGTGGGTACTTGGTGCAGCCGTTAAGATATCACTTTTATTGCTCACATTCCATTATGGGGTACCTGGGTTCAACTCCTGGCTCTGCTGTGGAACTGGCTTCCTGATAACACATACTTAATGAAACAGCAAGTGATGTCCCAAGCTCAAGTACATGGGTCCCTGTAACCCACGTGGAAGACCAGGAATCAGTTTCAGGCTTCCTGGCCTGGAACTGGATGAACTCCAGCTGTTGTAAACATTTGAGAAATGAATCAGTGGATGGAAGATCTTTCTCTCTCTCTCTCTCTTAAATAATACATACACACAAATATTTCTCAGTGTCTCTGCCTTTCAATTACATAATAAACAAATTTTAACATTTGCTTTATCTTATCATGCTTCTTAAACTACACACACATGAGCTCAGGTTTTTAATCATATGTTTAAAATTTAACTCGTTAATCAATGTCATAATCAGACAGTCTAGCTTATGTCCAATTTTATGATCTGGTAAAAACATAATCATACAATTGCCTATCTTCACCCAACTAAATGTCCTGCCAACTATATTTATATTAGTCTTCCACAAGTAAAACTCAATTTTAAAATCCTTTGTAAAATGGGAGAAAGAAAGAGTGATCACTTATATCGACTATTCCCTTTTTTTATTCTGCCAACAATGTTTTCTGGAACACCTTAAATATCTTAGATATTATTAGGCCAAGACTCTGTTCTGAAAAAGGCCATGAGTTGATGGGTTTTGATTCCCTTAATATTTTGGTTGTCATACAGAGTATACATTTCAATTTCTAAATTTCATCTTGAATATTGATTTTCAACCTTTTAAATAAACAAAGGTCATGATAAGAAAAGATCTTTTAATTTAGTAACAATGCTAGTTTTTAAATTCAAACACAAATGCTGAAACCTAACGATTTCATTTAAACAGATTGTCTTCTTTTCTCAGATTCAAAGTGAGCTTGTGACTTGACAGTTGAACAGCTGTTACTTCACATTTCCATAAGTCTGTATGTTTGGAAAAAGGTTAACATACTTCACTTTTCTGTTCATGTCCAACAAAAACAAGGACAGTTAAACCTAAACCGTTTATCTAAGAAAAGGAAGATAGAATTCTTTTCAACTTTTGTATTGCATTCTTTCATTTCAATCTACTCCCCTCCTTGGACACACACAAAAACATATCCCTGGCCCTCCAAAAGAGCCAAAACTTACTTTTTTATGGGCATTTGTAGACATACAAGTAATAAAAATAATATTGTTTATTCAGCATCAAATTGTTTATATCTGTCTGTCTTTGTAGCTTTTAAGAATCATCCATTTCAGGCAGTCTACATAGTTTTCTTTATTGGATGAAACATCAAAACCTCTACAAATGGAAGAAAAAGCTAGAAATGCCTTGGAACCATAATTAACACTTTGCAATACAGATCCAGGATATCTTAGGTTGATTTCAGCTAGTCTAATAAAATTTTATGCATACATTTTTTTGAACCACCTATTGGCATTTGTTTAAGATGTGTTAATTCAAATGGAAGACTCAAAACATTAGCTTTCCTATATTTAAAAAGAATACACTCTCTCAGAATATATAAAAGAAGACATAATCAGTGAACAGTGCTTTTTTGGTAATCTGTTTGAAAAGAGAGGAATAAAATGTGATGACGCCCTTTTCTCTTATCTTGTTTTATTTGTAACCATGATCCACCCTGCCTGTCTTTGAAGTGAATAAAAGCAAAAAAGAAAAAAAAAGCAGGGGTGGTGAAGAGAGGAAGAAATGAAGGAAGGAAAGAAAAGAAACAGCAGTTACTGAAACACAAGTGTTCAGTCACTCTTGATCTTCAGTTAGAGAAGAGTGTTTTAAGGCCAGCTATGCGGCAGGCTCAGTCAAGCAGAGGTAGTCAAGTGATACCGTGATCAGTGTATACAGCAGGGACATCCACATGAGTCAATGAGGTTCTTAAGGTAGGATATCTATTGTTGTATGCGCAGTTAATTAGATTGCCTTTTTAAGGATATCTCACATGTAAAAGTCAAAACTTTAATTTTCCTTGAAACAAATGAATTTAATGAACAGCAAATTTTATTAAAATATTTGAAATTTAAAGATGATCATCAATATCGTTTTATAAAGTATTTCATTCAATATTTATTCAGCACTTATTAAATTCAGATCATCAAATATTTTGAGTGCACTTCCCCATAATAAATCTATTTATAAATATTGAGGACACAAAAATGACATACCATGTACAAAGTCCCAGGAATATGGAGATGAATGGTATATTGCTTCTTCTTTTACAGAGGTGATGACAGTCCTGACAGACATAAGCATCCATCATTGATTTGCATTAACACAGTGACAAATAAAATAAGAAACAACAAAAATCTTATTAATGTTAAGAGGGAAAAATATCAATGAACTGAAATGGCAGAGATGCATAGAGATTTTCAAGCAAATAAGGTTTTTCTGATGGCCCACCATGGAAAAAGAGACCTTCCCTAAGTAGTGTCAAAGGAGGAGGAGCAGTCTGATGTATCAATGGTAATGAAGAGTGTAATCAGTTTCAATATATTGTTTTTATGCTTTTCACTACTGTTATTCTATGTGCAATTCTGTATAGGTTTATAACCCAAAAACTTACCTTTTAATACTTACATTGAATTCTTACACATTGAGAAAGCACCCTGTTCATATGCTTTAGATATTTGATTTTCATTATCTATAATTCTCATTATATTACCACACGTATTTCAGAAAAAAAATTAAATTTGAAATACATTCATAGATTTCATCCTGTGGTTGTACAAATGTTATTAAAATTTTCATGACTTGGGCTAACATTATGACTTATCAGGTGAAGCCTGTGATTTCGAAATCACATATGGGTGCTGGTTTGAGTCCCAGCTGCTCCACTTCTGATCCATCTCCATGCTAATATGCCTGGAAAAGCAAGAGAAGATGGCCCAAGTGTGTGGGCCCCTCCATCCATGTGAAAGAACTGGAAGAAGCTCCTGGCTCCCAGCTTCAGCCTCACCCAGCTTGACCTTTGCAGTTATTCAGGAAGTGATTGAGTGGATGAAAGATCTATTTCTGCTATACTGCCTTTCAAATATCTATAATAAATCTTTTTAAAAAAGTTTCATGATTGATCTCTAAGGAAATTGACTGTATATTCTAAATACCACCAGCGGGTGACATATAAGTACTCTAGATTCCTGTGGGGAGCAACTCGGACTAGACTGTTACTGGAATTAAGACTTATTCTATGCATCTGCTCTCCCACAACATGGTGCTGAGAAGGGAGGAAACAGCTTCTACACAGCTGCCTCCAGTTCGACCAATAAACTGCAGGAGCTGCTCCTGATTGGAGGAGAGCAGCATGCTCGGCGTGTGGGTAGCAGAGTTGGGATTGGTGGAAGAGGACTATAAAGGAGGAGAGAGACAACATGCACCAGGAACATCTAAGAGGAACACCTGAGCAGCCCCCGAGAGAGCCGGCCGGCGGTGTGCCGCTCCCCCGCGGAAGTGGGGAAAGTGGCAGGGGGAACCGCCCTTCCACGGAGGTGGAAGGGACAGTAGCCAACCCGGGAAGAACCAGCAGCAAACCCGGGAAGGGCCGAGCAGACAAAAGAACAGCGCAGGGTCCTGTGTCGTTCCTCCACGAAGAGGGGGAGCGACAGATTCCCCCAGTTTTCACAAGGGCAACCATTGAATTTCAGCTACTGTTTTCATTCACTAAAATATACCCGGTATTTTGCATTGTGCCTGATATGATCCTGCAAAAGTTCATACATTGGAAGTTTAATTCTAGTCACTTGTTAATGATATTTGAAAGTGAGGCCTTTTGAAAGTATTTAGGATTGGTTGAGGTCAGGGAAAAGGGACCCCGGTGATGTCATTTGTGACTTTAAATGAGGAGGAAATGAGACCCAAACTAGCACACCTGTTCTGTGATCGCCACCTGATGCCCCTGACACACTACAAAGAAGGACATCCTCAACATACGTGTACTAGCCTGAACTTCCAGTCTCCAGAAGAATGAATGGAGCAACTCTAATCTTTATAAATTATCTGGTCTCAGACGTTTTGTTGTAGCAACAGAAAATGAACCAAGAAAATTCCTGATACACAGAAAATACTCAGTAATTAATTACTACATGAATGAATGGATGGATGGATGGATAGATGGATGGATGTTGGATACCACCCTTTTAATTTGCTTCTGGGGCTTCACTGTCGTATACCAGTTAAGCCACTGCCTGTGGTGCTGGCATCCCTTATGGGTGCCTGTTCAAGTCCTATTAGCTCCACTTTCAATCTAGCTCTCTGGGAAATCAGCAGACAATGGCCCAAGTACTTGAGCCCCTGCACCCAAATGGGAGAAGAGGCTGCAGCTCCTGGCTCCTGGTTTCAGTCTGGCCCAGGTCCAGCCGTTGTAGCCATTTAGGTAGTAAACCAGCCGATGGAAGATCTCTGTTTTGTCCTCTCTCTCTGTAACTCTGCCTGTCAAAAAAATAAATCAAAAAAACTTCCTTCCACTTTTTAAAGGATGTATTTTGTCACCTTAGATTTTGCTTAAAGCCACATGTTGAGTAGCAATTCACAAAATACTCCCATTATTTTGTCTTTATTACTATTTAATATTTAACATGTACTGCATTAGTGTTAAAAATTTATATGGATCAGAGTTGTGGCTTAGCAGGTTAAGCTACTGCCTGTGACCCTGGCATACCATAGGGGCACTTGTTTGAATTTTGGCTGCTCCATTTCCCATCCATGTCGCCACTAATAAGCCTGGGAGAGCAGTGGAAGATGCCCCTGCCAACCACATCTGAGACCCCCAGATGGAGCTCCTGGCTCCTAGCTTTTGGCTGGTCCAACCGTGGCCATTGTAGCCATTTGGGGAGTGAATCAATGGACTGAAGATCTCTCTGTATGTCTTTCCCCCCTCTCTGTAGCTCTGCCTTTCAAACAAATAAGGGGAAAAAAAGAATTAAGGCCACACGATTTCCAAATCTTAACCAGGAACTATTCTATTAATTCTTCCTGCCTAAAATTAGTTGGTGGTGTTTAGAAGAGCTATATTCCTGAACCCATGGATTAATGATGACTATATGGATCTATAGATTGCATTATTTTTGTCAGATATAAGAATTCTGCAACTAAAAGTAGTTATATATTTCATGGCATTGATTCAAAGATTAAGTTTCCTGCAAAAACTTCAGGATATTATTTTTTGTTTTGTTTTGTTTGGGCTTGCTGAAACAAAAAAGAGAAAAGAAGAAACAAACACTTGGGGTACAATGCATTGTTGTTAACATCTCCCATTATTTTTGTCTTTGAATGGAGTCATGGTCTAGAGGTGTTTTAGCAATTTGCAAGTCATATTTCAGTACATTCAAGATCAAAAAAATAGCCAGTTATAGACGATGGAATAGAAGGATACTCTTGGCAAACTTACCAAGCTGTTCCAAAACTGGACTGCCAACCTCCAAACCTCCTTTTGTTTAAGATAATTAAACATCATTGCTTGAGTCATTTTAGGCATTGCTTATTATTACTTGCATTCAAAAATATTTCTAGCATAATTTTACTATAAAATTTTATGAATAATACACTTAATACATCCATGATAACATAAATATCATCATTCTGATCAATCCTATTTCTACTTGAAGTGAATATTGCTTTATGTTTATTTATTTCAAAAATTGATTCTAAGTGTGTCCTTACAATTTATTTCAGATATGAAATGAAAAATGGAATAAATTAATTATTCACTAAACTCAGATTTAAAATCCATAAGAACATGTCTTACATTATTTTTTACATTCCTTTTATCATAGCTGGGAATACATTAGTCCATTGTAATTTCCTTCCATTGGTTGTTTTTTACCTTTTTAAAGTAAAACAAATGGTTTTGATGATTAAAAGTTTTAATGAATTTCAAAACCTTATGTAATAAGTTTACCATCATTAATATAAAATTATATTAATCATTGATTCAACAATGTAGTTTTATAATTTAATTTTAACAAATGCTTGCAATTTCTATAAAATTTTCCATGAGGGTGTTAATGATCAGTCACTCACTCAAAAAGGAAAGTAGAATAAATCTATTTAATCATTTATTCTTTCTGTATTTCTTTGACAGGAAATCAAGGAGTTATGTAAGTAAATTCCATGTTTCCTATTCAAGTAATACCTGTCTTGTTACATTAGTTTCTGTAGTAGATAAATACAATTGTCTTTGACAGTGTTTCCATCATTTCTATATGGATCTTACATATACTTCAAATTTGGATAATTTAAAATTTTTCTAGTACTTTTGGTTTGATTTTTGTAAATATTCTAAAACACAGTCTTCATCTGCAAGAAGTGTATTTCTGTCCCTTTATTTCCTATTGGTGCATGCACATTTTTGATAATAAAGACATTGCAGAGATTTCCAATATCAAACAATAAAAATGATTGCAGTATGTGTCAAATCCATATTTTTATGAAAAATAGCTAGTGCTTATTCATGAATTAGAATGGTGACATAATGTGCTATAGGTTTTTTTTAAAGATTTATTTGAAAAACAGAATGACAGAGAGAGGGAGAGACAAATTGTGACAAGGAGATGATCAAACACATCCTACAATATCTGTGAAATTTGCACTGATTACATAGTATATTAAAGTTAACAATTTCCTGATAATTATCATCACATGAAGTTTTTATTAAGCTCTTATCTTCTTTTTAAGATCACTTTGCAATTGATAGCTTATCTACCATTGCCCTGAGTAGATTTTCAAGCCAAGTATTTTGGTCTCTTTTCTAAAGCCTGGGGATAGGGATAGCTGTTGAAGAGAGATACAGAGATGCAGATCCAAAAGGAAAACCTTCCAAGCACTGAAAAGTAAAACGTCACAGAACTTTTTGTTTTTGAAAATTAAGCTCATACAAAGGATAGTGCTAAACTGTCCAAGAATAAAGTATTTTAAGGGTAGAAAATGATCAATTTCAGATGACATTTGAAGGACAAATGTAGTTTTCTCTTGGTAAGGGTGAAAGTACTGGATATGGAAGAAAGTTGTTAAATGGTGAGGATTCATTTTCAGTTAAAGAATATGACCTCTAAAGTGACCAGCAAATTGATAGGAAGAACAGAGATGAAAGACTATTAAAAGTGAACACTTAGAAGCCATTGCAAAAATCCTTACCCAAATTTGTTAAGGAAGCAGTGGAATAATAGACCATGTAGGGAATATGGCTATTTGGGCACTAGGTCTAGGGAGCACGATCAGGAGAGACTAATATAATTCTCTAGATGTTTTTCACAATTTATACCTCTGTTCCTCCTTCAAATCTCCAATGGAAGAATCCCTAAAACATATCTGAAACAAGTTGGTTACTTCCATATTGATGGAATTCTAATTAGGCTGATAGAGAAATCTTAATAGGCAATATTAAAATATTCCTCTTACTTGATTGTGGTTCAGAAAGTGTATGTGTACTAAACATGTCTTGCCTTTTTCCTCTAAAAAACACAATCATTGAAAATAATATATTAATATATTGAATTCTGTTTAGTTAGTGTTTAAAATCATATAAAATATGTAATTCATATTACATATGAATATGGGCTGTTTTGATTGCTTTCTTTTTTTTTTTTTTTTATTTGACAGAGTTAGACAGTGTGAGAGACAGAGAGAAAGGTCTTCCTTCCTTTGGTTCACCCCCCAAATGGCTATCATGGCCAGCGCTGCGCCAATCCAAAGCCAGGAGCCAGGAGCTTCCTGCTGGTCTCCCATGCGGGTGCAGGGGCCCAAGAACTTGGGCCATCCTCCACTGCCTTCCCAGGCCACAGCAGAGAGCTGGACTGGAAGAGCAGCAGCCCGGACCAGAACGGGCACCCATATGGGATGCCAGCGCCGCAGGCGGAGGGTTAACCAAATGAGCCACAGTGCCGGCCCCGGTTGTTTTCTAATAATTTATGTGCACATATGCACACACACACACATCCCTCTACTCAAATCTGTTCATAACAAAGATTATTTGTTTAATATTTGTAAGCATACTGCCAGAAACATATTGGCCTTTTAAAAAAATAGCCATTTTCATAGTTTTTGACACGGCTCATGAGTATTCTTGAACTTTATTTATTTACTTATTTTCTCAGAAAGTGGATCCTTCTCTTATTTTAATCTATGCAGGCTATACTCACTTTAGATTTTCTTGTACCTATAGACATTTTTGTTTGACTTTGGTTTATTGTTACCTGTAACAACTGACTTTTTTTTCTACTAGACTTCTTAGCCTAAGTCAGATGTTGCAGGTAGCAATAAATTCAATGTCAAATAAATAGCAATTGCTAAATAATGTTGACTAAATAAATATATAAATGAATGATTTTTTTCTCATTCTGTTATCTTCAAATTTTACAAACATAACCCTGTTCAAATTATTTGAAACATTATATATTATAAGGCAGAAAAAATGTATACTGGGAATGTCTCTTCAAATTTCCATTAATTTTGGTGTCAATCTATTCACTGAAGCGCTTTAGTTTCAGTTGCGTCATCATTTATGAAACCAACTTATTTTATTATATCCAGCCACATTTCTTCTTCCTAAGTATAACATTATTATGAGTTAACTGGTCAATACATTGTTATAGTCCAGACTCACTCTCTCATTGCATTTTCTTGATGCATTGGAAGAATAATCCAGGTACACAAATTAATTAAAAATTGGAATTTGGATGTCCAATTATATTTAGATGTAATTCTATTTGCTTAGCTTACAATTTCCTAAGGGAATTCAGTGCTATATTTTTGGGAGGATATATGTGTTCATTTTTGTTCTGATAGTCATTTTTTTACTGTGTGTTCTACTTTCTCTAGAGTAATTACATATTTTATTTCTAGAGCATTTATGTATTTTACTTACAGATGAAATAATATTGGGAAATATTTTAAACAATTCTGTCAACTGATATTTCTAAAACAGAGGTAAAGTCACTTACACATAACCTTATAAATGCATGTGATTTATTTATGTAAATGCATGTGCCTATAAAAGTTTGCACATGTATACACACATGTTATATGGGGATGTGTGAGTGTATGAAATTCTCAAGAATCTTGGAAAATTATCTTTCATTATTGTTATTTTATTTTTATAGTATTTTTGGTTTTTAATGTGACTGAACTCTTTAATTCCTTCAAATTAGTATAATTGAATAACTCTTGAAGCTGATGGAATACACACAAACATGAAGAATAATATTAATTTATGGTAATAGATTTTCTTTTACAAAATTTTAATCCTTTATATTACAAATTTTCAGATACACTATGATATAGCACCTAATTATTATTTAAAATTTTAACAAATATTTTAAATAATTTGCATTAGCTTCATTCTTTTATTCATTCACTTTCTTTCTGTGTCAATCTTTTATATCAGGGGCTGGCACTATGCCATAGCAGGTAAAGCCACTGCCTGCAGTGCCTACATCTCATATGGGCATGAGTTCCAGTTTCAGCTGTTCCACTTCCAATCCAGCTCTCTGCTATGGCCTGGGAAAGCAGTAGAAGATGACCCAAGTCCTTGGGCTCCTGCACCCGTGTGGAAGACCCGGAAGAGGCTCCTGGCTCCTGGCTCCTGTCTTTGGATCGGCACAGCTTCAGCTGTTGCGGCCAACTGGGGAGTGAACCAGCGGATGGAAGACCTCCCTCTCTCTCTCTTCTATCTCTCTCTCTCTCTACCTCTCTCTGCCTCTCCTCTCTCTGTGTAACTCTGACTTTCAAATAAACAAATAAATCTTTTAAAAAAATCTTTTAAATCATATTAAGGATGATTAAGAATGTAGCTTAATTACCACTATCTCCTAATCCTTATGCAACTTTTGCTGTTATATCTCAGTTAAAGCAATGTTTTGTTGAAAATTTTTATATTTTGTTTCTCTACATTGTGTTACATTTATTAACATACTTTGATTAATCAAACTAAATTTATGCAAACATTTAAAGTCAATTTTCTCTCCAAAACATACCCTGTTCTTTTAAGTTTTAAATCTTAGCTGGCTTATAATGCTCCAGAACAGACTATCAGGTGACAAATTATTTGGATCTCCAAATTTGAAAAACATTTGCTTTCTGTCCAGTTTTTCATTGCTGTAGTTTGAATGTATCAGAAATTTAATTCCCAATGCAGCATTATTGAGACATAGGACTTATAAGAGATGATTAGCGCCGACGCCGCGACTCAATAGGCTAATCCTCCGCCTTGTGGCGCCGGCACACCGGGTTCTAGTCCTGGTCGGTCGAGGCGCTGGATTCTGTCCCAGTTGCCCCTCTTCCAGACCAGCCCTCTGCTATGGCCTGGGAGTGCAGTGGAGGATGGCCCAAGTGCTTGGGTCTCTGCACCCGCATGGGAGACCAGGAGAAGCACCTGGCTCCTGGCTTTGGATCAGCGCGGTGCGCCGGCCGCAGTGCGCCAGCCACGGCGGCCGTTGGAGGGTGAACCAGCGCTAAAGGAAGACCTTTCTCTCTGTCTCTCTCTCTCTCACTGTCCACTCTGTCAAAAATTTAAAAAAAAAAAAAAAGAGAGAGATGATTAGGTCATAAGGGCTCTGGCCTTATGAATATATCAGTACCATTGTAGTTGTAATGGATTAGTTATCATTGGAGTGGGTTACTCACAGAAGGGTAAGTTCAGCTCCTTCCCCCTCTCTTCATCTTTTGCAGTTTCTCAATAAGTGACATTTTCCACTATGAAATGATAGAAAATCTTCACCAGGTGTGACCTTTCAGCCGGACTTCCTGGCCTCCTGAACTGCGAGCAAATAAACTTTGATTATTTATAACTTACTCAGTCTGTAGAATTCTGGTAAAGCAGCATAAAGTTGTCTAAGACACTCATATATCTTCAATTATATACTCAGAAACTGTAAAAAAGAAAAAACAGAAAGAAAAGCTAATGAAACAGCTTTGGGTGCCACAGACAGATTTTATTACAATTTGAAGCTTCTTAAAAATACAAAGCTGCAGCACAGGTATCCCATATGGGCATGGGTTTGAGTCTCAGCTGCTCCACTTCCAATCCAGCTCCCTGATAATGGCTTGGGAAAGGCAGTGGAAAATGACCCAAGTCCTTATACCACTGCTACCCATGTAAGAAACCAAGATGAAGCTCCTTGGCCATTGCAGCCACTTGTGGGAGTGATCGAGTGGTTGTTAGGTCTCTCTCTCTCTTTCTCTCTCTCTCTCTCTCTCTCTCTGTTGGGGCCGGGTGCTGTGGTGCAGCAGGTTAACGCCCTGGCCTGAAGCGCCGGTATCCCATATGGGAGCCAGTTCGAGACCTGGCTGTTCCACTTCTGATCCAGCTCTCTGCTATGGCCTGGGATAACAGTAGAAGAAGACCCTGGACCTTGGGCCCCTGCACCCACATGGGAGACCCAGAAGAAGCTCCTGGCTCCTGGCTTTGGATCAGATCAGCTCCAGCTGTTGCAGCCAATTCGGGAGTGAACCATCAGATGGAAGACCTCTCTCTCTCTCTCTCTCTCTCTCTGCCTCTCCTCTCTCTGTGTAACTCTTTCAAATAAATAAATAAAATCTTTGAAAAGAATCTCCCCCTCTCCCTCTCTCTCTCTCCTTGTCTGTCTATAATTCTGACTTTCAAATAAATATATAAAGCTATAACAATTACATGATGCCTCATAATTTAAAGTAGCCTAGGTCTAAGCACTTTTTGATTCTCTTTTCCTGGCTAGCCACACCAACTCCCCTTATAATTTCATACAGGTTCATAGCTTTGAGTAAAATCTATATTCAAATGACAGCCAAACTTTGATGCCCCTTTCTGCAGTTGTCCCCTGAATTCCTGATTCATGTACGCAAACATCTCTAGATGATTTAACAACATCTCAAATTTAATTTGTACAATCTCCTTAAAGTGCAGCAGCAGTTCCCAACTCACATGATGGCTTTTCCTTTCAACTTTATTGGGTCAAGAACATTGTAATTTTCAATTTCTCATTTTCCCTCCAACCCATTGGAAATTGTATAGGCTTTATCTTCAAAATATCCAGAACCTTATTTCACCAAATCTATTGCTAGTACCATATTCCAAACCACAATCATCTCTTGCCTGAATAATTGCAGTGAACTCCTGGACTATTTCTCTGATTTCACACTAAAACTCAGTCTAACTCTGAGCATGTCACAGCAGCTAGAGGTATCCAATGAAAGCATAAGTTAAATTACACACCTATGCAGCTAAACTGCTTTCAGAGCTACCTAATATAAGCGAATTGTATCTCTCCAAAATTTATATGCTGAACCTTAATGGTGATGCCTTTGTTAGTGATTAGTTAATGAGGATGGATGTTGTATCAGTGGAACATACCCTTGCTGTCCGCTTCTAACATGTAAGGAAGTTGCCATCAATGAGGAACTGATGGTCCTCTCCTAACACCAAACATGCCAATTCCTTCACCTGGGGCTTCTCATCCTTAAGAACTATAAAAAGTTAATTTCTGTTTAAAAGTCACTCAATCTATGTTATTTGGTTGTCTCAGCCTGAAAGAACAAAGTTCCCAATCTTATTCAGAAAGTTAAGCTTCTTCAGGCAACTCCTTCTATTATACTTTTACTTTATGATATTGACTCAGCCATATTGGTTTTAATACCATTCTTAGTGCATGTTAGGGAAGGCCTCAACTTGGAGTCTGCCCTGTCTCATAGTTTTGCTTGTAATTTTCTTCCTGAAGATAACCATATAAATAATCTCAACATATCTTTCGGGTTTTTACCCTGATTGCCTTTGTTAAAACTGTATTCTACTTTCTAACCCTCAGTATTGCCAGTGTCTTTACCCTCGCTAATTTGTTTTTTTACTAAAGAAAAAAATCTGCTATTTATTTATTATGATTACTTTATATACTTTATTATATACTTTATTATGATTTATTTATTATGATTAAGATTTCTCCTTTGTTATCCTCTTAATAAATTGTAAATTCCTTATAATTAGTGAATTTTTTTCTATTTCCTTCTCCACTTTATCCTTGCCACAAAACACATCAATATAGTTATTAGGTATTCGAAACATATTTTTTAAATGAAAGACAAAATAATAAATGAATGAAAATTGCATTTTCACCAGTTCTTCACTAGTCACATTTTTCATAAGTAAACTACAATGAAGTGTTGAGTCTCTTTGCATTAGTGTTAGCTCAGAACTAATGTCCAACAAATTTTTTTAAGAAGATGCATGTGATTCGGTTTTCTGGATGTAAGGTTACCCATAACAGCTATCTAACAGTCTACGGGGAAGACCAAGAAGAATATTGGGAGTGTATATTTGCATTGATACTATTCACAGGATCTTGCTTCAACTTAACAGCACTTCAAACTAACTATCATGATGCTTTAAATCAGGATAGCAGTCAAACAAATCATCTGATTTTCTTTCTCATTTATACTAATCATATATGTTGGACATCTCATTTATCTGGGCTCTGTTAAATAAATCAGAATTTTAGGCCACTATGATTTCCAAAGAAGTCCTTTTGCATTTTATGTCCCTCCCCTTAGACGAAACCGCTCGAAGATTTTCTCCATTCCCCTAAAACAGTGAAGTCAGTTCAACCATAACATATCTTACAAACATTATGTCAACAAATGCAGCCACTAGCCACTACTTAAATGTGCTCTTGTTTCCTTCACTGTTGTATTTCTCAGGGCTTTGAGTATGTGGGGTTTTCATAGTAAACAGTAAGTGGTGGACAGGTTACTCATGACATACTCTCTCCATCATTTCATTCTCTGCTGATTATGTGGAGTACTTCGCCAGTACCACTTTTTAAATGTTGACCTCTCAATAAGATTTAGTATGAGTCACAACAAAGTGAATAATTATGAGGGAACAACTGTTACTATTCCAAGCTGCTTAAAAGAACACATTAAATCCCAAAGCCTTGATAGCTTTAGCCATTTCTGAGGATTCACACTGGTATGAAATTATGTTTCCCTTGCAGTCAAACATTGACAGCCAATGCCCAAATGTAATAGTTAGGCTCTAATTGATAACACTTAGTAGAGCTCCCAAATTCACTCAGTGAGCCAATTTCCTCTCTGATTTGATTAGTATAGTGACACTCAACCATTAAGCTTCCTCCACACACTGAAGCACTTGGTCATGAAGAAAACCGATGTTCTCTTACAAGATAACCAGTAGAAGTCACAATATCACACAAAGGTGAGATAACAGATCATTGCACCTCTACTCCATTCTGACTACACCATTATAATAAATGTCACTCTCAACCTTGCATACAAGTATTACATGAGGTTCACTTTCACATGTAGAATGTGAGTGGAATTCTTTTATCATTAATGTGCTTTCTCTACTCCTTTATTCCTCTTTCTCACTGCCAAATGGATTGTAATGACCAGGAAAAACTTGAAACGTGTTTCATAAAAAGAAAGCCAAATCTATAACTTCTGGAATAGACTTAGCAAACAGTAAACAAGAAATAGTAAAACTACATTCAGAGATTGAATACATAATGGCAAAGTATTTGGAAAACTCTTGACTACAATTTTCTATGGGAAGATCACATAAACTAAACTGGTAGCTGTGGGGAAAACATTGAAAAGAATAGATATATTGATGTCTGTTGGCTACTTTTGCATCCTTTTGTGAAAGTTTTACAGGAAAGAAAAATTTTCACAGAAAAATCCAGGATGGAATTGGACAGTTAACATGAAAATCTAAAAGTAGAAAGAATGCTGGGAAATTTATACCGTAAAGGGTGGAAAAATTAACTGTTTCTGATCTCAAAACAATGGGTAATATAATGAAAACTTAGATAACAATGATCACACTGAAACCCAACAATTTAAAAAACATCTCCTCCAGCAATGATGAAATAATAGAGCCTAAAGTTATGATTTTTCTTTACATAAGTAAAAACTAGAAGTGTTCTTATGGCAGAAACTATATGAAACAATGATTTTTCAGTCATAGGCCAAGAGACAGAAATGAGTAGAACCTCTGAAGGGTACCGCAAAAACCTCAGAAGGGAGCACTATGAGTGCTCCAAATTGCTGCCTGGAGTTAGATTTTAAACAAAAATCAAGGAGACGGGCCAGTGCTGTGACAGTTTAAGCCATCACCTACAATACCAGCATCCTATATGGGTGATAGTCCAAGTCCCACTGCTCCACTTCTGATACAACTCCCTACTAACATACCTGGGAAAGCAGCAGCAGATGATCCAACAGGTTGGGCCCGTGCACCCACATGGGAGACCTGGATGAAGCTCAAATGTTGCAATAAGCAAGACAATGTGATATTGGCACATGGGCAGACAAATGGAATAAAAAATACATACATATATTATGCATACAGAGAGAGAGAGAGAAACAGAGAGACTGCTGATATTTTCAAAAATATCCAGGCTTATTCAATACAGAAAGAATATTCATTTTACAAAGTTAATGCACTCATAATTGATATCCATATGCAAAATAATGACTTCTACCTTATCATTCCCATACACAAAAGTTTAATTAAAGAGGAACATTGGCTTAAATGTAAGAGCTAAAATCATAAAATTTTATGAGAAATCATAGGAGAAAATCTTTGGACCTTGAGGTGGGAAATTATCTTTGATAGGACACAAAGAGTGTGCATCATAAAACACAAACTGATATATCAAACATATCTAAACTCTGCTCAACAAAGACCCCTGTATGGGAATTTAAAGACAAATCAACAACAGGGAGAAAATATTTGCAATATAGATACTTGACAAATGTCATTTTTTCCAAACTATAATATACAGAACTCTATAAGTCAATGAGACAAAGCACAGAAACAAACTATTTGAAGACACACTTTATAAAAGAAGATATATAACCATATAAAAAGACATACAGCATAATCAACACAGAAAGGAAATAACCATCACAATGAAATCGGTACAAACTTACTAAAATAGTTAAAATCAATAAGACTGATGATACTCCATGTTGAAAGAATAATGGAAACTCATAAATTTCTGGTGGGAATGTAAAATCACACAATCATGTTGGCAGTCTCTTGTAAAGTCAGACATAACTTATCATATTTATCACTCCCATAGAAAGAGAAATGGAAGTATATTCCAACAAAGATTTACATACAAATGGCAATAGATCATAGTTCATGACATCTCATAACCAGAAACTTCCAAAAGTCCATCACAGAGATAATGGAAACACAAATTTGCTAAGTACATAGTACATTTTACTACTTATTACAAAAAGAAGGAGCTACTGACATCCACAAGGATGAATCTCAAAATCATTAGGCTGAGTAAAGAAATGCAGGAACGAAATAGTGTATGCTGTATGATTCCTTTTAAAGGAAACTCTAGACAAAGCAAAATAATCTCTAGTGACAGGAAGCAGATGAACAGTTGCCTAGGGCTGGGGGCTGATCACAGCTTAATTTCAAAGGTGCATAAGGGAACTCATTAGTGTGCCAGAGATATTTAAGTCATAATTATGGAAGAGGTTGAACAATTTTACATTTTATAAATATCACCAAATTGAACATATAAATTTGGTAAAATTACTTGTATATAAACCATAGCTCAATCAGTGATGGAAAATGCAACTTTATAGAAAAGATGACTACTTGCATATCCCTTCCAAATGAATCTTCACAACTTCAATGTAACCACAATTAATTTAAAAGCTAGGGAAATAGAAGTAAGGAAACAAAGAAATAAAGCAGATTTGAGATTATGTTTAATATTTTATGTATGATTATTTATAAATAATACAAAACTAACTGAAATTAGATTAGAAGCCTTAAAAATTCTGAAGGATTCATTTTGTCAAATAATCATAGGCAAACTGAAAAATATTTCAGTTTTTTGAGACTTCCAGCAAGCTTTGGCCTTCAAACCTCTATGTATAGCAAAGGAGCTTTGAGGTTAGACAGTTTGTAAGGAGAACACATTATTTTTCATCTAATAACCCCAAACCTTCCTTCAATTACAGAGTTGTTTCTATGAGCTGATTACCATATTAGGCACTGCATTCGTTTTCTCTTATTGCTGTCATAAATTGCCACAAACTCAAAGGCTTAAAATAACACAAATTTATAATCCTACAGTTTTGTAGGTCATAAGGATGACAAAGTCTTGTTGGACAGAAATCAGCATATCAGTCAGACTGCATTCCTTTCTGCAGACTTTTAGGAGACAATCCATTTCCTGACATTTCCATGTTGCTAGGGGCCACTGGCATTCCTTGACTCATAATCTCCTTTTTCCATTTAGTAAGCCAGCAATGGTGGGTCAAGGTTTTCTAAATCAAATCACCCTAATCTCTCCCTCTGTCTCCTTCTTCTGCTTTTCAGGACCGTAGTCAATACATTGCATCCATAATGATGATCCAAGGTAATCTCCCCATCTCAAGGGCTAATTCTATCACACCTGGAAAATCCCATGGAATGTAACATATTCACAGATCCTGGGGATTATGATAGATTTCTTTAGGAGGGTGTTATTCTGCCTACCACAGATGCTTGTCTGCCATGCCTATCCTTGAGTCTCCTCAAATTCCAATTAACTGCATCACCATCAGGCCAGCAAATAGTTATAAATGTTACTATGTATCTCATCTACTCTTTGACTAACATGTTGTTTTGATAAGTTAATTTCTTTTGTAATTCTCATTTCAAAAATGGAGCAACAGATATTCTGAGAGTGTAAAGTCACGTGTAATAGGAGCAGAATTTTGTTAATGTGCAAAGCTCATGACTACAGATCCATTCATTTCCTAAAGAAAGACTCTGCCAATCTCATCTATACATTGAGTTTAGTTTGAAAAAATACTATTTAATAATAGACTAATTTATGGAAGTTTGCATAAAAATTTGCACATTACTTATGTCACTAAAGAGATCACATTCAAACATTCAGTACATAGACCACACTGAAAAAGAAACCGACATATTCAACTCATGACAGCTGAGTATTATTCACTTCCAAATGGCTTATATTTGGTGGTGCATCTGTTTACCCCAAGGAACCTCTTCCATGTGTGTCTTTGACTGTATTTTAAATAAATTGCCTTAAGATGGGTATATTGTGATTTTTCTGAGCAGCACTCCACAGCTAACAGGAAGGGTTTATTTCGCCATTGCTAATGTTTGTTTTTCCTCACGATTAATTACTTGCATATTTGTGTGACTTCTATAGAGAAGTAAGTTTCTTTAAGAATGAATCATGGGCCAGCGCCGCGGCTCACTAGGCTAATCCTCCGCCTTGTGGCGCCGGCACACCGGGTTCTAGTCCCGGTCGGGGCACCGGATTCTGTCCCGGTCGCTCCTCTTCCAGGCCAGCTCTCTGCTGTGGCCAGGGAGTGCAGTGGAGGATGGCCCAAGTGCTTGGGCCCTGCACCCCATGGGAGACCAGGAGAAGTACCTGGCTCCTGCCATCGGATCAGCGTGGTGCGCCGGCCACAGCGCGCTGGCCACAGCGGCCATAGGAGGGTGAACCAATGGCAAGGGAAGACCTTTCTCTCTTCTCTCTCTCTCACTGTCCACTCTGCCTGTCAACAAAAAAAAAAAAAAAAAAAAAAAAAAAAAAAAGAATGAATCATGGTGGGGCCGGTGCAGTGGTGCAGTGGGTTAATGCCCTGGCCTGAAGCGCCAGCATCCCATATGGGAGCCGGTTCGAGACCCAGCTGCTCCACTTCCCATCCAGCTCTCTGCTGTGCCCTGGGAAAACAGTAGAAGATGGCCCAAGTCCTTGTGGCCCTGCACCCACGTGGGAGACCCAGAAGAAGCTCCTGGCTCCTGGCTTCGAATGGGCACAGCTCCGGCCGTTGCGGCCATCTGGGGAGTGAACCTCGGATGAATGACCTCTCTCTCTCTCTCTCTCTCTCTGTCTCTCTCTCTCTTTCTCTGTAACTCTTTCAAATAAATAAATAAATCTTTGAAAAAAAAGAATCAATCATGGTAACAATCAAGTAAGTTTGATTTCTCAAATTTAATTCCAGAGTAACTAGTTTGTACAGCACCTTCCCAATGAAACATAATCCATATAAACCCAACGAAAGACTTACAGGTGATGTCCCTAAGGAGATGGCACAATATGATACCATGGAGGGATACACAGTCAGTCACACAGGTAGTTAGTAGGGCTCAGAACAGAATCCAAAACAATGTTCTGCTGCCTGTTGTAACATAGTGCCAGTTAACACATCACAAACTTTATGAAATAGTAAGAAGAAAGTTTGCTAATGCTTTTAACCACCTTAAAATGTATCTGAAACTACTGGTTCCACTTTACTGTGGCAACACAAGAAAAAAAATCAACTAATTCAGCCCAAAACAACAAAGTTAACGTTGCGATCTATGAGATGGATATTTCTGAAAGATACAGAGACTTTTATCTACATTAAAGAAACTCTGACAAAGACATATGCTCGAAGCATTCTGGTCATAAGTGCTTAATGCTAAAGGCATTCAGGCAACAAAGATGCAAGGAGCTTTAAAAGCTTTCGGAGTCTAAGGTTGTAACCTTTGGGCATGATGGTGAGGTTGTCATTCCCCTGAAACCCAGCACTTCCCTCAAGTGTCGGTCTTGCCCTTGCCTCCCCACTAAGTGCCTACTCTGAAGTCCGCTGGCCATTACATAAAGCTTTTCAGGAAAAATCACTGCAGACAGATGTTTAACCCCAGACTCTAAGGGGAGTATGCTGTGAGTTGCTAGGTCCGTTGATTAATTTTATATGTACATGCATGCTAATGTAGTCTGACACTGAGGCCCTCACAGCCAGCCAGCCATGTTAAGTAAATAAAGTAGTTAGGGCAAATTTGCACTGCACGTTGTCCGAGCATGAGATGCATTTCAACCCAAGACTTTACATTACAAAAAGTTGTTCTTTCTCAGCAAGCATCAATGGCAACCTGGTCAGTAGATTCCTAAATCTTCCCTGACTCACTGGCAAGGTACCACCTCATGTTTTAACAGACCTGTGTGGATATGAAAGAGTGAAGGCAAATGGAAATGAGAACTCAAGGATGGCAAAATTGCAGAGGAGATTTTAATCCTTTGCTTACAGTTGGTGACAATCACTACTCAGGAATTAAGCTGTCTAATCTCTGTCCATTGGTCTCATATTGTATTTCGTGAACTTTATCCAATTACAAACATTACATATGAGGTAGTGTTATATTTAAAGTAATATTTTTGAGAAAAATCACTTGGTAATAGACCATGTATACATAACAATATTACAGATTCTCCTACTGGTACTGGTAGACAGACTATTGTGGACTAACTCTCCTACTGAAAAGAACAAAAAGAGGTAGGAAATAAATGATTTTCAAAAAAATGTTTCTGAAATCATTGAAGAAAAATAGAGGCACCCAGGACTTAAGGGATTGAGGTTTTGAAGAGATGAAAAGCTTGGGCATGTACTCAAATATCAGCTTAGCTTTTCCCTTTGAGGCATTTACTACTTCACAAGTAGGGGTTTGTAACTGAGGCTGGGGTTGGTGCTGTGCTGCAGCGGGTAAAGCCGGCCCCTGCAACACTGGCATCTCATATGGGCAGTGGTTCCACTTCTGATCCAGCTCCCTGCTGGTATACCTGGGAAAGCAGCAGAAGATGGCACACGGGCTCTGCACCAAAGTGGAAGACTCAGAAGTTCTTGGCCCCGGTTTCAGCCTGGCCCAGCATTCCTCATGTGGACATTTGGGGAGTGAACCTGCAGATGAAGATTCTCTGTCTCTGTAACTCTGCCTTTGAAATAAATAAAATACATATTTTTTTTAAAAAAAAAAGAGAGAAAAAACAAGGCTAGGAAGCTAAGTGGGGGTTTCCAGAAGATTATTGGATGAGGAGGACAACGTTTAGCAATCAAGATGCAACAAGAAGGAGGAGTCTAAACACTGCCACTTTCAGTGGAACCCTCAAGTCCTGTACCTAAACAGGAGAAGGAAACCCTCCTCCACAAAGACTAAAGTCAACTCTCAAATCAAGTTTGATAAAAGGGATCAGTGGGCTGGCGCCCCGGCTCAATAGCTAATCTTCCGCCTGTGGCACCGGCACCCCAGGTTCTAGTCCCAGTCGGGACACCAGATTCTGTCCCGGTTGCCCCTCTTCCAGTCCAGCTCTCGGCTGTGGCCTGGGAGTGCAGTGGAGGATGGCCCAAGTGTTTGGGCCCTGCACCTGCATGGGAGACCAGGAGAAGCACCTGGCTCCTGGCTTCGGATCAGTGAGGTGTGCGGGCTGCAGTGTGCCGGCCGCAGTGGCCATTTAGGGGGTGAACCAACTTAAAAAAGGAAGACCTTTCTCTCTGTCTTTCTCTCTCACTTTCCACTCTGCCTGTCAAAAAAAAAAAAAAAAAAAAAAAGGATCAGTGTTTCACTGCTTTCCAAAAGTAAAAGTACATCTCTCCATGACAAAACCTAACAGAGATATCTCACATGCTTTTGATAATTAACTTAAATTTATTACATTGTATTCTTATTAAAATATTTGTATATTTTCTAGTAATAATTAACATAATGATAATATTATTTTTGTTTAATTATGAAGCTGAGGTTCACAGATGTTAGGTGACTTACAGAATTCACACAATTAAAATATGGTTCGGATTCAAGATTTAGATTGTTTGATTTCAAAAAACACTTTCTGCAGGTGAAGTGGGTGTACATTTTCAGGAAGTAGGTGAAGAGGGTCTGCCTTTAGAATAAAACCAACATTTCTATAAGGAGCTGTGGGTGTTTTTGAAGAAAATTGTCTCTTGTAAAAGACAATCATCTTAGATGTTTTCCCTCTAAGAATTTGGATAAAGTTCTAAATAACACAAAATACCTATCATGAAACAGGTATTTGACACAGCACTACAGATACCTGTTGGGACACCTAGATCCTCTATCAGAGTCATTGCTTTCTAGTTCCAGTTGCACTGCCAATTCTAACTTCCTGCTAATGCACGCACTGGGGTGCTTCAGATGATGGCTCAGCTACTCGGGTCTCTGATACTCATCTGATGTCGCACATTTAGTCTTGACTTTAGCCTGTCCCAACCCCGACGGTAGTGAGCATTTGAGGAGTGGATTAGTGGATAAGAGATTTCTGTCCATTTGTTTATCTCTCTTCACCTCTCTTTCAATTAAATAAAGAAAAAAACATTTAAAAACACTTATCAAAAAGAAAAACAATAATAAATAACCAATTCAAATAATACTTACTAAGTATTGTTTTTCAGGTACTGTTCTATATTTTAGAATGATTGTATTAAGCCTAATGCAGACCAGATATTATTAGAGTGGACAATTAATAAGTAATCAAATAAAAATAGAATTTGGGGAATCATTTGTACTGAACTGATATTTATAGCCAAGTTGGAATGATGGGATAAAAGCTTATTTGGAATTGGTTCAAGAAAGAGTGAAAAGTTATTAGAGACATCGTGTATAGGACAGGAAACTATGGAATTCAGAGGATGCCTGTGAAGTTATAGTAACTGAAGTCCTACCTGTTTTGGGAGCTGCAGTAGTGGGAGACAATGACTTCTTAGTGATGGATTCATCAAAAGAACTGCTACTCTGAGCAGTGAATCAAATACGGACAAAATTAAAATAATGAGAACTGTTAGATCAGCATCTTTTCTTTTCTTTTTTTTTAACTTTTATTTAATGAATATAAATTTCCAAAGTACAGCTTATGGATTACAATGGCTTCCCTCCCCCCATAACGTCCCTCCCACCCGCAACCCTCCCCTTTCCCTCTCCCTCTCCCCTTCCATTCACATCAAGATTCATTTTCGATTCTCTTTATATACAGAAGATCAGTTTAGCATACATTAAGTAAAGATTTCAACAGTTTGCTCCCACACAGAAACATAATAATTACAAGTGATTTGAAAATTAATGTGATAAAAATAAATTTTATTTAATATGATAGAGGAAGAGAAAAAACATAACAGCATGCCCAAACAATCAACAGGGACAAGCACCAGCGTTATTTTATTCTATTTGATGCTTTGGCGAAAAAAACAAAATTTGTAACTTTTCAGTCGGTTGTATAGGCACCTGTTCCAAAAGCATAAGAGAAGCAAGGTCCAAACTGAGGTCACTGCCTCATTAAATTTGTATCTATCTGCAACAGTGCCTCCTAGACCAGAAATCGTATTAGTAGTTTAAGAAATTCATGTGTGGTATAAATTTAACACAGCATTGTGTTCAGGCATGAAAATCTCTGTAGTGAGTTTGATGCTAAAATCAGTCATCTGAACCTCCTTAATAAAGAGATTTATTTATCTTAAATTATATTTTCTCTAAACTGAGCTGGGCTTTGTTGAAGAGTACAATTTTCTGAACTGAAAGTTTCCAATTGCAACCTGCATTCTAGCTCAATAAATCCAACAGATTTTTCTTCCAATTTCCTGGATGGAATTTCATAATGACAACTTCATTTTATTTTGAATATTGCAAATCACTCAAAATAATTGAGTACTTAAATAGAACAGGAGTAATTTCACTAAAGAAGACAGAGCAACAACATATGAGAATGTTGCAGTTCTAAGATCATTTTCCACATTGCCTAGTCCTACCTCACACGTACCTTAATGTACAATCAGTGTTACTACATGGAACATTCCCTACATGATATGCAGGAATTTAAATCTCCTGGATTTAAATTTTTATAGCAAAAAGATGAGAATAATTTGGGTAGAAGATGGAAATAAAGTGTTAATCATTAAGTATGGTTCTGACTGTTAATGGAAATAAAATGGTTTTAATTTAGATCATCTCCAAAGTGCTAGAAATTGCATAGTTGATTTATCAAAAGGAAATTTGCATCAAATACAACTGTAAGTTACTTAAGAAATATTTAAGGTGGTACAATACATATATCATAAATATGAAAATAATCAATATTGAGACATTAGCTTTGTGGATTTGTTTATATAATGACAAAACAGGACTTAAAGGATTTTTTTAGACAGGAGAGTAAATCCCTAGGTTGACAAACCAAATGGCTCTTTTTATTTATTTATTTATTTTATATTTTGACAGGCAGAGTGGACAGTGAGAGAGAGAGACAGAGAGAAAGGTCTTCCTTTTCTGTTGGTTCACCCTCCAATGGCCGCCACGGCCGGCACACTGCACTGATCCGATGGCAGGAGCCAGGTACTTATCCTGGTCTCCCATGGGGTGCAGGGCCCAAGCACTTGGGCCATCCTCCACTGCACTCCCTGGCCACAGCAGAGAGCTGGCCTGGAAGAGGGGCAACTGGGACAGAATCCGGTGCCCCGACCGGCACTAGAACCCGGTGTGCCGGCGCCGCAAGCGGAGGGTTAGCCTAGTGAGCCGCGGCGCCGGCTCCCAAATGGCTCTTATTTATGCCAAACATGCATCACCCAAACATTTTTTTTTAAAGATTTGCTTATTTATTTGAAAGGCAGAGTTAGAAAGAGTCAGAGTCAGAGAGAGAGCAGTCTTCCACCCATTGGTTCACTCCCCAAATAGCAGAGCCATTCGGGATGTCAACATCCCATAACAAAGTACACCTGTGTTAAAAATCCCAGCTCCACACCGGGTTGTAGATTCCTGCTAATGCACATCCTGGGAATCAGAGGTTATACCTCAAGTATCTGGTTCCTTTCCACTCATGTGGAAGATCCAGATTGAGTTCCTGTCTCCTGGCTTTGACCTGGGCTAGCCCTGGCTGTTGCAGGCATTTGGACTGTGAATCAACAGATGGAGATTGATCAATCTTTCTTTCCCTCTGCCTTTCAATTAAATAAAATGAAATTAAAATTTAAAATAATAAATAAATTCTTTCTTATAACATTATTGGAGAGTGAGATTTGCTTATAATTTTTGTAATGTTTTCTAGATAACCAAATAATATCTCTCCTCCTTTTAATTTCTGCTTTTTTTTTCCATACATTATATTATACATTTCCAGTAACACACACTAAGGACCCTATACTAATTTAATTTTCACTTGATTTTCCAAGGTAATTATTAGGGTTAAAGAATATTTTTAAGGTTTTGTGGAGGTTTTTATCCCAGCACAAGTGACTTCACACACACATACACATGGTCATGCTTTGAATTTTATTTGCTAGTATCAAGCTATGCACTATCATTTCTCACTAGGCTCAAAGAAATAGAACTAAAACAGCTTCTTCCTGTTTAATGCATGTCAACTCAGAATGACTATTCAGCTCAGCTATTATGTGAGAACTCTTAAAGTCAGTGTCTTTAGTAATTTTTACTCCAGATAATATTAAAAGCAGTTTACATTCTTAAACAAAGCCTTACAAAGTAAGAATTTTGTTATCCAAATTAAGCAACTTTGAATTCAAAGATGGCTGCTAAAGCCAAGCATTCCAAAAAACTGTATGTAAATAATTCACTTTTTATTCTACTACTGCTTTCAAAAAGAATTAATTAAATATCAACCTTATGCACCAAATTTCATCCCTCTCTGATTAGAATGCTGAAACCCTAATTGGCAATGTGATTGTGTTTGGAGATAGGGATATTAAGTAAGTAATTAAGGTTACATGAAGTCACAGTGTGAGGCCCTAATGTGGTAAGACTTAAAAGGAAGAGTCAGGAGAGTTCTCTCTTCCTGGGCACACATGGTAAAGGCCATGTGAGGTCACAGTGAGAAGGAAGCCTTGAAAGCCCCAAAGAGAGAACTTACCAGAAACCAATCCTTTTGGCATGTTGGTGTTGAACTTGCAGCCCCAAGAATTGTGAGAAAATGAATTTCTGTTTTTAAGCCACCCCATCTGTGGTATTTTGTTATGGCAACCTGAGTTAACAAATCTGATGAACTATTAACCCTTTTCTTCCCACTTATTGATTAGTTTCGGCAGATGAAAGGATTAGAAATTAGAATAAAATCAATCGTGTTGTATAAGATGATCATGGGACACTGAACAAGAGAATTTAAGAATTGCTTGGTTTTCCTTCTCTACAAAATATTTCCCATTATGGTGTATTGAAATGTGCCTTTGTATCAGAGAGTTCAGGATTCTACAGTGTAATGAAACCCACTCAATGGTTTCAGCTTATTTTTTAAAATGTGTTTTGCTATTTTAAACCACAGTTCTAGTTTGTGGTTGAAAAGAAAAATATGGGCAGTATCTTGGGAAGAAGGCCCAATTGTTGCCAAAAGCAAGGGCCTCCATGGCTTCAGAGCTTAACAGTGACAGCTTGGAGTGGAGCTCTGAACCTCTGTGGGGAATTTTTTCAGTCTTGTCTGTATGAAAGACATATTGTCCTTGCATGGAAGGCTGCCATGCTCCATCCAGGACTGTGGAAGACTTCATAAAATGGAGGAAACAAAAAGCAAGTATTTTTCTAAGGTCTTTCTCCCTTTGCTTTTTCTTTCCACATCAGTCATGATTACCTAAAGAATGCCAGAAACTGTGCTAGGTGCCAAGATAAAGATTTTTTAAAAAGCATAAAGCATAGCCCCTGTACTCAATGAACAGTTGTAAAACAAATGATCTTCCAAGATCAAGACCATAAATGATATTCTTTGGTCCAGTCATTTTCAGCTGCAAATAAATACAGAAGCTAAAATTCCAAAGGAGTTTTTCCTGTGTCCGTGCTCTTATTGCTTAGTGTCCAGGTCAATAGTGAACCTCATATGGTCAGTGAGATTATCCTAATGACCGAATTTCAGAATCTTACAATCTCTTCAATTTGCAAATCCTCAGAAACATGCCAGGAGCTTCTATATATGTTCCCATCATGCATCTGGCTTGACCTTCCACCTTATCCCATCCATCCTGCCTTTACTTTCTGACCCCTGATGCTACCTTTATCCTTGCCTTATAACTACTTCACACGTCTGCTTCAACCCTCACTTAAATTTCTTACCAGCTCTTATTATTTTCAGGACTCTTTTTGTGATAAATATGAGTGGACAAACCAATAAGAGTTGGTTAATTGATTAAAAATTAAAGCTGTGCATTTTAAACTCATAAGCAGTGATGCTAGTGGATTTCAAAAGGGCTGTAAGCTAGCAGGAAGAAGCTAATCTGCCTCTATTATTGTTGTCTCCCTGCGTTTCCATATGCTTTATTTCACATAGATTGGATTTATTTCATGTAGAATGGATTTGATACTTTTTAATTTTGAGGAAAAATTACATTTAGACCAAATTCATAAGGAGTTTTATTGAAAACAAATTTAATAGGCTGAACTACACTCAGTGTTTATCTATATTTCTGAAAGGTAAATACAGTTTACTACAAGTTGCTCTATAGAAAATACACTGAATAGATATATGATGGGATTACAAGAGCCTCTATATAAACAAAAAGTGATTTCAACATTTGATACGAGAGACAAGGATGCTTATCTTTGAGGAGTAGCTATGAAAAGGTGCTTAAGTGGTGAATTATAAAAGCCCTCTTCCTTAATGGGAAAGCTGACTTGATCCCTTGTCCCCTGGAAGATAGGTGATCAGGGTAGATGGAAGTTTATGTCTTGGTCATGATCTTCAAAATAATCATCATCTATAGCCTTAAACACTGTACATTTTAACCTAGGGATTTTTTCTAGTAATTTATGCTAAGAAAATACACAGATAAATCCATTCTAGGCAAACAGCTATATAAAAACATACAAATTTTTATACCCTCATTTATCATAAGGGTGTAACCAAAATAAACCTTCAGCCACATAACTCTCTGTTTTGGGGGAAGTTCCATTAATGGTTTGTGGAGTTTTTTTTTAACTAATTAATTTATTTGAAAGACATGGAGAGAGTTTCCATCTACTGGTTTACTTGCCAAATGGCTGCAACAGCCAAGTCTGGGCCAGTCTGAAGCCAGGAGCCAGAATCTCCATTCTGATCTCCTACATGAATGTCAATGGTCCAAGTACTTGGGGCATAATCTATTGCCTTCCTGGGGACATTTGCAGGAATTGTGGCTCAGAAGTGGAGTAGCAGCCGGCATCGCAGCTTACTTAGCTAATCCTCCACCTGCGGCGCCAGCACCCTGGGTTCTAGTCCCAGTTGGGGCGCTAGATTCTGTCCCGGTTGCTTCTCTTCCAGTCTAGCTGTCTGCTGTGGCCCAGGAGGGCAGTGGAGGATGGCCCAAGTGCTTGGGCCCTGCACCTGCATGGGGGACCAGGAGAAGCACTTGGCTCCTGGCTTCGGATTGGCGCAGAACGCCGGCTGTAGCATGCCGGCCGTGGCAGCCATTTGGGGGGTGAGTCAATGGAAAGGGAAGACCTTTCTCTCTGTCTCTCTCTCTCACTAACTCTGTCTGTCAAAAAAAAAAAAAAAAAAAAAAAAAAAAAAAGAAGCAGAGTAGCTATGATCCGAACCATCACTCTGATATGATATGTGGGCATGACAGGCAGCAGCCTGACCATTGCACCAGGATTCTGGCCCAAATCGTTTAAGTCAGGCCCATTAAGGAAAAGATTTTACTAGATCATTTCTCCAAATGTGAGAAATGCACCTCTCCAACTTGGGTGGTATCTAGCCTTTTTGTCTCATTGAAAGGGGTAAAGAGAAAATAAAAACTGAGAAACACATGGTTAGGTCATAGACCATTCTCACTACCAAGGGTAAAAGCTGTAATAACTACCACTTAGTAATAATTTGTCCTCTTTTGTATTTGACTCCTTTTGCTCAATGTTAACTTTATGAGATTTACCCATATTTTGGGTATCCATTCTGTGTCACTGTCAGTCTGTCATTCTCATTATTGAATAGATTTCTGTGGTGTGAATATTAAAAATCTATCCATTCTGCCTTCAATGGGCATGTGGGCAGATTCCAATTTGGGGCCATTAGTAACAAAACTAAAATACTCTGCAACATTCCTGTCCATCCTTTTCCATGAATTTATGTAACCTTTCTCTTGGGTATAAATCAAAATCTTAATTTGCAAGATCATAGAGTATTAAACTAATCAATTTTAGCAGATAATACTAAATAGCGGTACAAGGTGATTTTACTTCCACTGGCAATTGTGACAGGTACGAGTTACTTCACGTTCTTGCCAACACTGGGTATTTTACTCTCTTTCTCTTAGATATTCTCTCTCTCTCTCTCTCTTTTTTTTTTTTTTTTTTTGACAGGCAGAGTGGACAGTGAGAGAGACAGAAAGGTCTTCCTTTTCCGTTGGTTCACCCTCCAATGGCCGCTGCAGCCGGCGCACCGCACCGATCCGAAGCCAGGAGCCAGGTGCTTCTCCTGGTCTCCCATGCCGGTGCAGGGCCCAAGCACTTGGGCCATCCACTGCCTTCCCAGGCCACAGCAGAGAGCTGGCCTGGAAGAGGAGCAACGGGGACAGAATCTGTCGCCCCAACCGGGATTAGGACCCGGTGTGCCGGTGCCACTAGGTGGAGGATTAGCCTAGTGAGCCGCGGCGTGGCCCTTAGATATTCTCTTCATTCCATATGAAGTCATATTTCTCTGACAACTGATGAGTTTAGGCACATTTCTTATACCTATCTTCCACTGTGAAGTATATGTTTAAATCCTCTCATGTTTTTCCCCTATTGAGTTGTCCTTTTCTTTTTAAATTGGAGGTTTTTAAACAATATATATATACACACATAAATATATACACTTTTATAAAAGTATGTATGTTAATTCATTGCTAAATATATAGAGATATTTGAGAAGGATATAAACATTTAACAAATGCCTTCTGCCAATTTGGGACTTGGTACACTTTGATGAATAGTTGTCAATTTGAATATAGACAACTTTATCAATTTTATTATTCAAAACTAATGTTTTCCATGTTCTGCTCAAAAAAATTCTTGCCTGTTTCAAGGTTACAGACATGTTTTCCAAATTTTCCTCTGAAAGCTTCATATCCTGTACTTAAACCAGCAATCCACTTAACGTTGATTTTTTGTATGTTTGAGGTATGTGTCCTAAATTATTTTTTCAAATGAATCTCCAATTCTTAGTATCACATTTTGTGTAATTAATAATAATTTAGTACAATAAATTGTACTAAAATGTGGACATTGTTGTATTCATGGAATGAAATATGCGTAAATCTATTTCTGTATTCTCCACTTGGTTCCATTGATCACTCACTTTACCTCTCTTTTTCCAATGCACACTGTTTTGATAACATAGCTTTATAGTAGTGCTTGAGATCAGTTAATAAAGTTCTTTCATCTTTCTTCTTCTTTTTGAAGTTTTTCCTGGCATTCCTTGGTTATTTGCATTTTTAAAATTTAAATTCAGTTGGTCGATTTCTGTCAAATGTACTGCTGGAATTCTATATTGAGATTAGATTTAATTTACAGTATACCTTGGCAAGAATTAGTGAGGCTTGAATACATGAAAATGATGTATTTCTTTTTAAGATCATTTAAATCATATCAACATTATTTTATACTTTTATTTTGTATATAGGTTTCTTTCAAAATGTGTTAAATTTATTACTTGGTATTGAATTGTTTTGTGGTAACAGTACTTTCTTTTTCTAAGTATTTGGTGCTGGTATAACAGCTACATTTGATTTTTGTAGCTATTTATCTCTACCCAGAAAACTTGATAGATTTTTTTAAATTAATTCTTAGAGTTTATGGACTACTTTATCTATCTCTGTAATCACATCATCTGTAAATATTGACAGAATATTTATTCTCTCTTTAGTCTATTTCCTTTGGGAGGGTTTATTGAAACATGGACTAAAAATACTGGTAATGAGCACACATTTGCTTTTCCCAATTCTGGGGGGGGAAAGTCAGTATTTCACCTTTATACATAATGTGTGCTGTAAATTTTTTGGAGTTATTGTTTTTCAAACAGAAGAAAATCAGGGAGCTGGATCTGAAGTGGAGTTGTCAGGACAGCAATAGGCTCTTATTTGGGATTACAGTATTGCAGATGGCAACTTAACCCACTGTGCCACAAATGCAGGTCCTTTATTACAACACAGTTATACTGCTTTATTTAAGGTCCTGAGAAGTGTTGTTAATAATATGCTGTATTTTCTTAAAATGTAATGGTCAATATTTGAGATCAAAACTGTATTAACGTTACAGAAGAAACTAGAAACCCTTTCCATTTTTTTTCTGTGAATAATTTTAGATAAGATTTGTGCTGTTGGAAAATTATCTTGAAAAATCTATCTGACTCTGAGGTTTGTCATTGTAGAAGATTTCCAAATATGTATTCAAATTTTTAATGCAAACTGAAGTATTCAGATTTTCTTTTTATTTTTCTCTCAGTCATGTTTTATTGAATTGTTAATTTTTCTAATCCAAATATAATATCACAAATTAGTTCAATTTAGACTCATATTATCACTTAATTTTAAAATAATAGTTACTCTTTTTCATGTTCAATATCACTAGTTTTGCCGGCACCGCGGCTCACTTGGCTAATCCTCTGCCTGCGGCACCGGCACCCCGGGTTCTAGTCCTGGTTGGGGCACCGGATTCTGTCCTGGTTGATCCTCTTCCAGTCCAGCTCTCTGCTGTGGCCCGGGAGTGCGGTGGAAGACTGCCCAGGTGCTTGGGCCCTGCACCCGCATGGGAGACCAGGAGGAAGCACCTGGCTCCTGGCTTCGGATTGCCGCAGTGCACTGGCTGCAGCACACCAGTCGTAGTGGCCATTTGGGGGGTAAACCAACGGAAAAGGAAGACCTTTCTCTCTGTCTCTCTCTCTTTCTCTCTCACTGTCTAACTCTGCCTGTCAAAAAAAATTAAAAATAAAAAAAAGTAAAATAAAAAATATCACTAGTTTGTATCTTCTTTATTGTTTTCTTGATTATTCTTCCTAGTTGTTTGTCAATTTTATTGGTATGTTTTAGGTTTTCTTATATTTATTATAAAGCTATTTTATATTTCACTAATGTCTTCACTTACCTTTGGTATTATATCCTAGTGCATTATTTTCATTTGACTTGAATTTCTTCTAGATTTTTGTGATTAATACTTATAACATTGTTATTTTTAGCCTTTCTTTTTTTCTAATATAGCCTTTTAAGCCTATAAATTTACTTCAAAAGATGCTGTTACAGTTGTGTCCTACATTTCAAAAGATTTTGTAGCTTCATTGGCTTTCATTTTGAACTATTTTTCAATTTGCATTTTGAATTCTTCTTTGACCTTAGAATAAGTAGAAATGTCCTGCCTAATTTCTGTGGAGTTTGAAATTTTTCAGCTTCTTTATTTTTTAATAAATCTTAGCTGAATATTTTTGAGTTTTTTCTTTTGTCTATTTATTTTTAATGAACCTTAGCTTAACATTTTTGTTGTTAGAAGTCAGACGCTGAATAATCTCATTCTTTTAAAAAAGAAGTATTGAGTTTATCTTTGTGCATACACCTCCTCAGTATATGCATTAATTCAAATACTTTTATTTTGGGGCTAAAAAAACTATCATTTTATTTATTTTTTAAGCATTTATTTATTTGAAAGTCAAAGTTACACAGAGAGAGAGGCAGAGAGAGAGAGAGAGGTCTTCCATTTGCTGGTTCACTCCCCAATTGGCCGCAACAGCTGGAGCTATGCCAATCTGAAGCCAGGAGCCTCCTCCAGTTCTTCCCACGTAAATGCAGGGGCCCAAGGTCTTGGGCCATCTTCTGTTTTCCCAGCCCACAGCAGAGAGCTGGATTGGAAGTAAAGCAGCCAGGTCTTGAACCGGCACTCATATGGGATGTTGGCACTGCAGACAACAGCTTAACCTGCTACGCCACAGCACCGGCCCCAAGACTGTCATTTTAAATAGAAGATAGGAGAATAGGAAAGGGAAGGTTGAAATCATAACTTGACTAGTTATTCCTCATAGAGTTCTTTAATTAATTACACTCATAATTGCCCTTCATCACAGCCTTGTCTCTTTCGGCAATTATCTTGGATTTCAGTGCCTCAAGCACTCCCTCGGCATAGCTTGCACATTCCCCTGGTGTTTTGGATTGTGAATTTCTTTATTAATATTATCCCACCTGTTTGAAACTGATCAAATTTCTTCAAATATTTTGGTTCACTGATTTCTTGCTTTCCTGTTGTTGGTCTTATTTCTTTTACAGCTTCAGGCAATCTCAAAGAGAGTCTGGAAAGAAGAAACTGTAAAACTGTGCTCAGCCTGCCATTTTGAACAAGCTTGTGGATCATTTTTAGCAATAATTTCAGTAGTCCACAATGAACTTAACTTTTACAAAAGGTTATAACAACCAGAATTAAGCATGAAATTCAGACATTATAACAAGAAAATATTTTATATAGAGAGAAACAATTAAAGATTGCTCACATTTGCTATTTGTGAGCCGGCGCCACAGCTCACCAGGCTAATCGTCCGCCTGCGGCGCTGGTGCACCGGGTTCTAGTCCCGGTTGGGGAGCTGGATTCTGTCCTGGCTGTTCCTCTTCCAGTCCAGCTCTCTGTTGTGGCCCGGGAGTGCAGTGGAGGATGGCCCAAGTCCGTGGGCCCTGCACCCGCATGGGAGACCAGGAGGAAGCACCTGGCTCCTGGCTTCGGATCGCCACAGTGCACTGGCTGCAACGCGCCAGCTGTTGCGGCCACTTGGGGGTGAACCAATGGAAAAAGGAAGACCTTTCTCTCTGTCTCTCTCTCTCTCACTGTCTTACTCTACCTGTGAATAAAAATAAAAATGAAAAAATAAAAAAAAAACAATCCGTCAAGTTCAATCCAGTGGATGAATTGCCCAGTCACTTGTGTGTATCATGATGACTTTCATTACCATGCAGACTAAAGAGAGCTAAGTTATCTAGCAGGCCAGTGAGATTGTCATTAGAGGGGGTATTTTATGGTCAACAGATTGGAGAAGCGGGGAGAGCAGAGACAAAAAGAATGACTCAAAAAAGGCTGCATTCCTAAATATGATTTTTGTGCCAAAAACTTCATCAATTTTCTTTTCATCTGCTGATTTTTTCTGGTCCCTTCAAATGAGAATAAAGTCAACTTGTCAAAAGCTGACATTCTTTCTCTGGTAGTTTCACAATTGTTATGGCACTTTTCCTTCTCAAGTTTGAAAAGAGAGGAGAATTCCTAAGAGAGAGAAATGGAGAGTTCATTGCATTTCTCTGAAAAGATTACAATAAATACTCTCTAGTATGAAAGGGTGAAGATTTAGGTCAGAAAGTAGAAAGCTGTACTCCATTGTCATAAGGTTCTTTTTGAAATATTTGTGTCTAGTATAACTGGGTCTATTACTACTTGAGACAGTCAGCTGGTACATGAAACACATGAGTCTGTCCAACCTTGACCATTTAGAGCATTCTCTTAAGTCTTACATGTGAGCACTTTATTCTCTTGAAGTTACTTGAAAATTTACCTTTTCCCATTAGCCTAATCAAGCAAAGACAATTAGAATATTTTCCATACAGTACATATTTTGTATGTTTTATATGAACTACTATCACAATCATTTGTTTTACTTTTTAATATTTACTTATTTATTTGAAAATCAGAGTTAGAGAGAGAGACAGAGATTTTCCATCTGCTGGTTCATTCCCCAGATGGCTGCAATGACCAGGGCTGAGCCAGGCCAAAGCCAAGAGCCAGGAGCTTTTTTCGGGTCTCCCCATATGGGTGGAAGGGGCTCAAGTATTCAGGCCATCTTGCGCTGCTTATCCCAGGCCATTAGCAGGGAACTGGAGCAGAAGTGGAGCAACTGGGACACAAATCAGCACCCATATGAGATGCCGGCACTGCAGGTAGAAGCTTTATACACTATATCACAATGCTGGGCATATTTGGCTATCATTTGTGACTAGTTTGAGATAAAACATATTTACATTTCTAAAATGATGATTTGTTTTACCAAGTATATATCAGCAGTGTCCATTCCAACTCTCAGCCAGTGGAGTTTGGGCATGATCATAATTGAATTCCCACGTACAGGGGCAGCATCTCTCCTTAGATTATCTTACAGTTTTTCAAGGATGCACCATAGATGGGCATCACTAAGAGTCGTGGCATCCCAGAATAAATCCTCATACCACGAGAGACTGATGTGGTCTGGTCGTGCAGTTGACACCATGTTTTGATGAATGGGAACTTGAGCAGTGAAATACTTGAAACAACTTTTATTCAACAAAGTTCTTCAGCAATAAACAATGTTTTTGCACTAGACTTTTGTTTCTTTATTACCAGATTCTTACATAAATTGTCCTTTCACTGAGTCGATCTTCCTGTCAGAGGAATTGTGATATTAATGTGCTCCTTCATTTTTCCATCTTTCTCAGATTTCACCTATTTTCAGCTATTAGCCACTTGTTTCCTGGCAGACATGAAGACCAAACAGAGACCTGGATAATAGTACATTAAAACCATGGTGTAAATAATAATGAACAGGGACCAGCATTTGTGGCACAGTGGCTTAAGTTGCCACCTGTAACACTGTGATCACAGATAAGTGCCTATTGCTCTCCTGACAACTCCACTTCAGGTTCAGCTCCCTGTTGACGTACCTGGGAAAACGGTGGAAGATGTCCCAAGTACTTGGGCCCTTATAACCCACATGGGAAACCTGGGTCTGCCGGCTTTGGCCCTGGTCGTTGTGGCCACTTGGTGAGTGATCCAGCAGATGAAAGATCTCTCTCTCTCCTCTCTATCTATCTATCTTCCTCTCTCATTGTAACTCTTTCAAATAAAAATTAATCTTAAAAAATGAAAATAATTTTTTAAGTTTCCCCCTCAGAAAGGGCAATGAGAGTGGAATAAATGCATTACTGACATCTACTTGTGAGGAAGAGAGGTATCTATTCTGCTCCTTGAAAGACTGCTTCCCAACCCAAAGGCTCACTCCAACATCCTATCTTAAAAGGGGCTGGATGGAGTTCTAGTAAAACTAAGAAAAGAAAGTGGAAAGTTTATATAATTATGTCAATCAAAAGTTGACATATTACTACCATCCATTCATGTATTTTAGAAATTTTGTTGAAATGTATGTCATATAAGCTTCCAAAATCACTATTAAAATATCAAAGGATTATTTTTATTCTTGGTTTACATTCTTGTATAACTTAAAGGACATGAACTTTAGTTCTCTAGAGTTTCCGATAATGTCACAGAATTTATGTTTAAGAAAGTTTTGTAGAAAGTGAGGTCTTTAGTAACAAAATCCACTCTTTTTTTAAAGATTTATTTTATTTATTTGAAATATAATAATATGAAAATATAGTATTTGAAAAATACATGTTATAGTATATAATATATCTGAAAAAAAAATCTGAGTTACAGAGAGAGAAGGAAAGACAGAGATAGCACAGTGCTATCCTCTAGTTTACTCCCCAAATCGCTGTGATGGCCTGGGCTGGGCCAGGCCAAAACCAGGAGTGAGGAGCTTATTCTGGGTTTCCCAGGTGGGTGCAGAGGCTCAAGTATGTGGGCCATTTTCTGTTGCTTTCTCAGGTGCATTAGCAGGGAGATGGATTGGAAGCAGAGCAGCGAGGACTTGATCAGACCCATAGAGAATGACTGCATCAAAGGTGGCAGCTTTATAGGCTATGCCACAACACTGCCCCCAACAAAAACCACTTCTTAATATTATATACTAGCCAAAGATTTTGTCCTAAAAGTATTTATTATTTATTTATTTATTTATTCACAGATAAACACATGTTATAATTTTATTGGATTCAGAATATTTAAAAAATGAAAAAGATGTAATTTTTCTATTTATACCAAAAATATGATCTGTGCCTTTGAAAAAAAATAACAACACTTCAAGGAAAAGCTGAAGAAGTCATTTAGCTCTGTCTAAATTTAAAGTGAGCCAAAAGAAAAAAAAAAAACTACCCAAATACAATTGGCTAATTGCTTCACAATTTGGCTTTATTTCCTTGACACTAATGGAGAAATTCTAACACCTACACAGCTTATGAGTAAGGAATTTTCTGAATACAGAAAATCATTTATTTGCTGCCTGGAGAAGAGTGAAAACTGAATAAACACAGGCTATATCTGTTAGAGTTTGTGTTGTGCCAGGCTATGTGCCCTAAGGGAAATTGTCATCCATAGGAAAACATGGACATGGAAACATATAAAATATATTTTTTAATCTACTATGTTTAACACAATGATAAATTTGCTATCACAGCAAATAGAACATTTGCCAAGTAACACAGTGAGCAAGGCTATGAATAATCATTAGCATGATTATGAAATTTCCTTTATGTTGTAGGTTCTCTGGTTCTCTGCTTAGTGTTTTGCATGCATTATTTTCCGACCCCTTTCTAAAGTATGTACATATAGTTATCTTCATTTTAATCAAAGCCAGTAGCAGTGATCTGAGAGGGAAAATGTTTTCTTTACATGGCTCATTCAGGATCCACTATCACATCTGTCCAATTCCAAAGTTCATTTTTTTAAGGTTTCACTTTAGATCTTCCTAATAGACTTGCAGGGAAATCTTTTGATGGAGACACAAACATAATTGAGTTTGGAAAGAAACATGGAATTGGGTAAGCAAAAAAAGAGAATCATGACACAAATTTAATCAAGACGAATGTCCTTCACACACAAGAATAAGGGAGTAAATTTTTTTTATGGAAACCAAAGAAGTTTTTGGTCATGCAGTCATAAATTTCATACTTCACAGTGCAGTTTTGAGACTCAAGAGGTAGATTGGGGTCAAATCGTTAAGGACTCAAACACCAGTTTCTTTAGGTCATAGAAAATGTTTGAAACTTAAGCAGGGAAATAGCATGCGTTGGGGTGGCATGTTTTTGCTTTTGGTGTTGTTCTAAAGATCTATTTATTTATTTGAAAGTCAGAGTTACAGAGAGAGAGAGAGATTTTCCATCTACTGGTGCACTCCCCAGATGGCTGCGATGGCCAGGGCTGAGCCAAGCCAAATATGAGGAGCCAGGAACCTGTTTCAGGCTTCCCCCTTGGATATCAGGGGGCCATCTTCATTGCTTTCCCAGGTGCATTAGCAGGGAGCTAGATTGAAAATGGAGCAACTGGGAAAGTAGCCAACATCCACATAGAATGCCCATGTCACAGGTAGTGGCTTTACCAGCCAACACACAACTCCCCAGGTTGCCAAGTTATATAGAAGTGTGAAGGCCAGATGAAATAATCTTCCATGAGCTATTATCAAGGCATCTAATAGGAAAGTGAAGCAAATAAGAAAAGAATGACCTCATATTTTATCAGCATGATCTATGCATTCAAACTTGAGTTCTGACAACAGTGGTAGAAGTGGGATTTTGGAAATCAGCATGGCAAGTGGCAGTTGCTGTGTCTTTGGTCTAAGCTGTAGCTATTTTGTGTGCAGCAAGACTGTGATTTGGCCTTTGGTCTCATTGGAGTTGTCATTCTGTTTTAGACAATGAGGTAGTTGGGGCACACTCAACTTCCTCACTATTGGGCAGCCACACTTGCCTGTATTTGATACACACAGTCTGCACACAGCTTTATAAAGCACTTGTTCGAAGTCATAATAATGTGTCCTGTCACTTGAAGGCATCAGTAACTTCTTAGTTCTATCTGACAATCTACCCCCCACTCACTTTCCATCTTTATATCTGAATCAAGCCCCACATTCTCAAGGATAACAACATTCTTCGTTTCTCCAGTCATATCAGGGAGACTTATCCACTCTCATAGTATCATAGGCATTTATATTTCTCTTCCAACTGTAGTAACCATAAGTGATGATATTTCTAACAGAGTATTTGATTAAAGCCTGTCTCTTCCATACTACCGTAGTTCTTTCAGGGCAGGGCATAATGTATATAATTCTTGAATGTATCTGAAAACCACAGTACATTTTCTAAAACATTGTGTGTGCTCCAAACATACTCATTAAAGAAAGGAATAATTTTCCCATTGGTGCCATCATATTTGACCCCTTGAACATGAGAAATGTTTCATATAGGCAATAACCTCATTGATATCCCTCTAGATTGTTAAAAAAAAAAAAAGCTTAAGGATTTAACTTAATGATGTCAAACAGCTTTGTGGGGATTTTCCTAGTTGGGCTGTTCACTTACTTACTCATTCTACAAATAAAAATCTAACATAATGCCTTTTTCTAAGGACCTCAATTAGTCCTACTCACCTTCCAACCTTGTCTTTCTGCATTTTTCCTCAACAAGATAATCCTAAAGGTAGAAACTAGGTTGCCAATATTCCAATCCCTTGTGTTTTCTACTAAAAATTGCCTGCAAAATGAGACACAGCCCTTTTGTTATTTTCATTAGAAAGCAAATTGCTTAAGGTACATTTGACAGAAATTAAATGGATGCATGAAGTCAATGCTAACTTATTATGAGATTTATTTTTCAGAAAAGATCTGTGGACTGTCATATATAGCTTCTTTGTTGTTTTTAGAAATGATATCTCTGAGGTCTCCAGTTGCTGCATGAGGATGGCTAGTCTGAGTATCTAGTGATAGGTTTTTTTTAATTAATTAATTTATTTTTTTGACAGAGTGGACAGTGAGAGAGAGAGACAACGTCTTCCTTTTCCATTGGTTCACCCCCAAATGGCCGCTGTAGCTGGCGCTGCAGCCGGCTCGCCAAGCTGATCTGAAGCCAGGAGCCAGGTGCTTCCTCCTGGTCTCCCATGCGGGTGCAGGGCCCAAGCACTTGGGCCATCCTCCACTGCACTCCAGGGGCACAGCAGAGAACTGGACTGGAAGAGGAGCAACAGGGACAGAATCCAGCGCCCCGACCGGGACTAGTGATAGTCTTTATGAAAAAAAAAAATTAGCCCATTATGATAATCGTTGCCTTGCTATTGTTTCCAATGGTTGCAGAAAGTACATCCCATCTTTTGTAAAGCAAAGAATATCTTAAATGCTTAGTTTTCAAACATCTTTTTCCTTTCTTCAAAGTATTAGCAAAGAGTGATCATTTGCAGTTTTTGTTGAAAATGAAATATCGCTGTTGAAAGTTGTTTTGCAGTTTCTTCACTGTGTCACGTTGGTGTTAACCTTTTCAAAACGAAATGCTTTAAGGAACTTTAATTATAAAAACAGTGCCTTCTGAGCAGGAAGCAGGGATTTGGAAGGAAGGGTAGCCAATATGGCTTATATATCTTACTCAAGAGAATTTTGTGAGTATAATGAATCATTGAAGTACAAGGCTTGTTTAAAATGTTATATACAAGATTGTAACATGGTATGAATTAGGATTTGGGATTTCTTCCATAGTATATGTACCTATATTGAGATGGTTCTTTATGATTGGCCCTCTTCAAGAAAGAATTTAAGTAAGTTTGGTCAGTTCTTTATGAGCACCAGATACTAACCTTATCATTTTGTGCCTTTAGCTGTACAACAATGAGCCAACAGAGCAAGAATTTGTAGCCATATCAATGGAATGGTTGCTCATGGGAATTCTTTTAGCTCATATTTTGGATACCCTTACTTCACGAACAGTATTCATGTTGGATCCCATTTTAGGTTCTGGGAAGGAATCAAAGATTCTGACTCTAATTTCCTTCATTCAGAAATGGATAGTTCTCACTTGATCCTGATTCACTCCTTGATTATCTTACTCTAGAATTTAAATTTCAACACTGCCATGGGTTTCAACTTGCGTTGGTACTAAATATTACAGTCACCTCTTTTGGATATTCAATCAAAATAAAATTTTGTTTGTCACTAAGTCCAGCATAGAGCATATTTAGATGAACTAAAAGGTAGATTAAAAATGACTTGATTGTGGAGCCAGCATTGTGGCATAGTGGGCTAAGTCCCGGCTTGCAGAATTTGCATCCCAAATGGGTGCTGGCTCTAGTCCCAGCTGCTCTTTCTGACCCAGCTCTCTGCTATGGCCTGGGAAAGCAGTGGAAAATAGCCCAGGTGCTGGGGCCCTGCACTCGTGTGAGAGCACCCAAAGAAGCTCCTGGCTCCTGGTTTTGGATTCACTCATGTCTGGCTGTTGCGGCCATTTGAGGAGTGACATCCATGTTGTATTGTCCAGCTTTAACTTCCAGCTGTGCTTCCAATTCCAGATTCCTGTAAATGTAAACCTGGAAGGCAGCAGTGATGGCTCCAGTAATTTTGTCTCTGTCTCCCACGTAGGTACCTAGACTGGATCTCAAGCTCCTGGCTTCCCCTTGGTGCATACCAGGACTTTGCAGGCACCTGGGGAGTGAATTAGTAAATGGACATTTACTTTCTCTTTTTGTCTCTCAAATAAAATTAATTAACTATTTTTAAAAAATGTTATAACACTGAATATCATGAAATAGAAGAAAATCAATAATCTAAGTTTCTGAGAAATCTTATGAAACTCTAGAAAGAAGAGTAATTTGAACCTAAAGCAAGCAGGAAAAAAGAAAAAATCAATATTAGAGTAGAAATACAATTAAAAATAAGAAAATAATAGAGAATAACAAATCAAAAGTTAGTTCTTTGAAGAGAATAATAAAATTGATAAAACATTAGCCATGCTAACCAAGAAAGTAAAACAGGAATCACCAATATCAGAAATATGAGTCATCAATGTTGAATTCATGAACATTAAAAGGATTTAAAAGGATTGCTATGAGTAATTTCATGCTAAAGAGTTTTCCATAACTTACATTAAACACCTTGAAAGACACGAAGAAAGATAATATGAATTCTCTTATATCCGCTAATGAAATGTAATCATTAGCTAATAACTTTCCAAGAATAAGTATGAGATCCAAATGGTTTCATTAGTAAATCCTACCAAATAATTAGAAAAGACATAATGCAAATTCACCACAATTGGAGATCCTATACCAGAACGTAATATACTAATGATGTCAACATTATCTTATTATCAAAACCAGATAAAATTATTAATAGAAAAAGATTTGTTAATAAATATTCTTCAAAAACAGATGAAAAATCCTAAATATATAAATATTATTAATTTTAATATAATCTATACAGTGACATACCACAACCATGTAGAATTTATGACATGTGTACAAGTCTGACTCACATTCAAAATACAAATTAGTGTAAGCTACCAAGGAAACTCATCAGCTTATGTTAGTCAACACTGAAAATTTTGTAATCAAACAAATCCTTTTGGGGGCCAGCGCCATGGCTCACTTGGCTAATCCTCCACCTGCAGCACTGGCATCCCATGTGGGCTCCAGGTTCTAGTCCTGGCTGCTCCTCTTCCAGTACAGCTCTCTTCTGTGGCCCGGGAGGATGGTGCAGGATGGCCCAAGTGCTTGGGCCCTGCACCCGCATGGGAGACCAGGAGAAGCACCTGGCTCCTGGCTTCCGATTGGCACAGAGCACCAGCCTTAGAGGCCATGTTGGAGGTGAACCAACAGAAGGAAGACTTTTCTGTCTCTCTCTCTCTCTCACTGTCTAACTCTATCTGTCAAAAAAAAAAAAAAAAAAAAACACAAATCCTTTGATGATGAAATATCATAGCAAACTAGGAATAAAGTTAATTTAAACACAGTTTTTAAAAATTATCAAAAAAATTTAAAATATTGTACTTAGTGGAGAATAATAAAGATTTTCCTTTTTTTTTTTTTTTTTTTTTGACAGGCAGAGTGGACAGTGAGAGACAGACAGAGAGAAAGGTTTTCCTTTTTTTCGTTGGTTCACCCTCCAATGGCCGCTGCAGCCGGCGCATCCGGCTGATCCAAAACCAGGAGCCAGGTGCTTCTCCTGGTCTCCCATGCAGGTACAGGGCCCAAGCACTTGGGCCATCCTCCACTGTACTCCTGGGCCATAGCAGAGAGCTGGCCTGGAAGAGGGGCAACTGGGACAGAATCCGGCGCCCTGACCGGGACTAGAACCCCGGGGTGCAGGCGCCACAGGTGGAGGATTAGCCAAGATTTTCCTCTTAAGATGAGGAACATAAAAGGATTTTCTCTCTCACCATCATTCTTCAGCAATGCACTAGAAATCATAACCAATGCAAAAAGAAAAATATAAATGACCAAAAACAAGCAGGAAAAAAGAAATAATGATAAGTGGGAAATCCAAAAAAATCTACAAGCAACAACTTCTAGAACCAATAAGAAGATGGCATTGAATATCTCCAGTTAGGAGACTCACATTCCACATCAGAATAAAAATACTTAGCTTTGATATCTGGCTCCAACTTCTTCCTAGTGCAGACACCTAGAGAGGCGGTTTTGATGGCTCAAGTATTTGCATTCCTGCCACCTACCTGGGAAACCTAGATTGAAATTCTGGTTCCTAACTATGGCCATTGAGAACATTTAGGGAGTTCTATGCCTCCCTCTCTCTCTCTCTCTCTCTCCCTCTCAAATTAAAAAAAAAAAAAATTGAGTAGAAATTTCTCCAAAATAGTTGTATGAAAGGACAATTAGCATAAGAAAAGATTCTTAACATCATTAGCCATGTGGACAAAGAAAGTCACAGAATAAGATACCACTTCACTCCCCACTAGGACGAACAAGTTTAAAAAGACAGACAGTACCACGTGTTGACAAGGGTGTGGAGAAAATGAAACCTGCAGCACTAATGAGAAATTAAAATGGAGCAACTACTTTAGAGAACAATTACAATTTAGCAGATCTTCAAAAACTTAAAAATACGGTTATGTAATCCAACAACCCTACTCCTAAGCATGTATGAATGAAGATAAGTTCATATAAAAATTTAAATGCATATATTCTTAGCAGCATTTTTCATAATAGCCAAAAAATGGAAAGAACTCAAATGCCCATTAACTGATGAATGAAAAAACAAAATGTGGCAATTGCATGCAATGGAATATTATCTGAACTACAGAAAGGAATGAAGTGAAGATACATGCTACAACATGGATGAATTTCGAAGTTATTATACAAAATAAATGTAACTAGACACAAAATGTCACATATTCTATGATTCTACTTTCATTATATGATTATGTGCCCAGAATTGACAGATCCATATAAGTCAGAAAATATACTGGGGGACTTAAGGGATAAAAGTAGGAGTATGGATTTTATTTTGGCATGATAAAAATACTCTGGAATTAGATAGTGGTGATGATTGCCCAACCAGGAGAATGTATTAAAATCCACTATATTTCATTATTCAAAATGTGAATTTTCTGGAATGCTCATTGTATTTATATTAAGAAAAAAATGAGGGCCAGTATTGTAGGGGTCTCCCAGGGCACTTGTTGGGCTGACAAAATCCCTAGCTAAAAGACAGTGGAAACTTTCCAGCTCTGCCCAGAAAGACAAATTGTTTGATTGGAAAAATTTGCTAAACTACAAGAAAACAAACCCAAGGGAGCTACGAGGATACTGCCCATCCACGCAAACCTCTGCCTCTCAGACTGCAGCTCTGTGCCCCAGTGGCAGGGTCTCTACCTTTTCCGCACACTGCTGCCTTGCAAGGTATTCAATAAATCTGTATTTACTTACTCTGTTTTACTGCTCTGGTAAATTCCTTCACCACCTGTGGTGACCAACTGGTCACTTCCTCTGATAATTCTGACTGTATTCCTCACCAGTACCTGACCAGTGCTCCACAAAATAAGGGTAGACTGAGAAACTACCACAGCCAAGAGGAAACAAAGGAGATGTGGTAACTAAATGGAATGTGAATCCTGATGAGATCCAGGAACAGAAAAAAAAAAAAAAAAAAAAAAAAAAAACTAGTAAAAACTCCAAAAATCTGACTAAAGTATGAACTTCCATTAACAATAATGTAACAATATTGATTCAACTATGTCAAATGCATGTCCAAATGGTCACAAAACATGTTAACAGTAGGGGAGCATCATCCTAATTTTTACATGAACTTAGAACTGTCCAAAAGAAGCAGTTTAGTAAAATAAATTCAATTAGGAAGTACTATTATTACTGTCATTATGAAGATAATAAATGGATGCAACAAAATCTTAAATAACTTTCCTAAGATTATAGCTAACAAGTAGCAAACCTGGAATTGGAAGCCAAGGGGTCCAGCTTTAAAGTTTTTAATTTTTATTATTTTGCAAAAATAATTTTCTGATCCACCTTCCACCATCTTCACTTCTGTCCATACCCGTGAATACTTGTGTCATTTCCTTGCTCTGTTTTGAGACACACTGGACTGCTATGGAGCACCAGCAGGAGACTGACAGGAATAAAGACAGGGATGCAGACAGTTATTCCCCCATGTGTCTCATACATAGTCATTATAGGCAGGCTACATCCCTGGTCCATGATTTAAAGTGTAAGAAGTGTTTTCCAAAGTACACATTTAAAGCCAGGGAGTGCAGTGGAGGATGGCCCAAGTGCTCGGGCCCTGCACCCCATGGGAGACCAGGATAGGCACCTGGCTCCTGCCTTCGGATTAGTGTGGTGCGCTGGCCGCGGCGGCCATTGGAAGGTGAATCAACGGCAAAGGAAGACCTTTCTCTCTGTCTCTCTCTCTCACTGTCCACTCTGCCTGTCAAAAAAATAAAAAATAAATAAAAAAATAAAAAGCTACAGAAAAGTTTGAGACATTTAGAGCCACTCCACCTATCTACCAATATATGTCTATCAATCTATCTGGCCATCATTTTCTCCCTACTTAATGTACCTATGGGTAGGTAAGTTGAAGTATCATTGCATTGTGGTTCATATAAAAGATGAAATAAGGGCCAGCACCTCTGCTCACTAGGCTAATCCTCTACCTGCGGCGCTGGGACCCCGGGTTCTAGTCCCAGTTGGGGCGCTGGTTTTGTCCTGGTTGCTCCTCTTCCAGTCCAGCTCTCTGCTTTGGCCTGGGAGTGCAGTGGAGGATGGACCAGGTCCTTGGGCCCTGCACCCGCATGGGAGACCAGGAGGAGGCACCTGGCTCCTGGCTTCGGATCCGCACAGCGCTGGCCGCAACACGCTGGCCGTAGCGGCCACTTGGGGAGTGAACCAACGGAAAAAAGAAGACCTTTCTCTCTGTCTCTCTGTCTCTCTCTCACTAACTCTGCCTGTCAAAAAAAAAAAAAAAAAAAAAAGATGAAATAAAAGGGCTGGTGCTGTGGCATAGCAGGTAAAGCTGCCACCTTCAGTGCCTGCATCCCAAATGGGTGCGGGTTTGAGTCCTGGCTGCTCCACTTCTGATCCAGCTCTCTGTTATGGCCTGGGAAAACAGTGGAAGATGGCCCAAGTCCTTGGGCCCCTGCATCTGCATGGGAGACACAGAAGAAGCTCCTGGCTTCTGGCTTCAGATAAGCCCAGCTCTGGCTGTTGTGGACATTTGGGAAGTGAACCAGCAGATGGAAGACTTCTCTCTCTCTCTCACTCTCTGCCTCTCTGTAACTCTGCCTTTCAAATAAAATAAATAAATCTACCTTTAAAAGTAAATAAATAAGGTGAAATAAACTTAAAAAAAGAGTGAGAAATTCCATAGGTGGTTCTCCCATAATGTGGCTATCCAAAGGAGGCTGCTATATTAACAAATTGAATTAATCCCTTTGTCTCACTTCTATGACAAGACTCAGCCAGCACAAACATGTAACACATTAAAATGTTTAGCTGAGAGATAAGAATTTGGTCTAGATGTTAAGCCACTGGTTGGGAGGTCCAAATGCCGTAATGGGGTGCTTGGGCTTGAGTTCTAGTTGTACTGCTGATTTTACCCATCATCTTGCCAATGAAGACCCTGGGAGGCAGCAGACGACAGCTCAAGAAGTTGGTGCCTTGCTGTGCGTGTGGAAGGACTGGACTGAGTTCCTGTCCCCCAGTCTCTGCATGCCTAGTCCCAGATGACGTGGACATCTGGGGAGTAAACCAGCAGATGGGAGATCTCTTCCACTGTCTCTGTGTGTGTGTGTGTGTGTGTGTGTCTTCCTGCTTCTCAAACTAAAATAACACTAAAATATTCACATTTGTAGGAGATATATATATATTCTTTATATATATATATATATATATATATATAAGAACTCGTCAGCTTCCCCAAATGAAATCATTCATTATTCAGAATTTAAAAGAAACAATATAAGCTAAGTAGTTTATTAAAGGTCTCTGCATAATCAGATTCAAATTTTTACAAATTGTTGAACAAGTTGTGCTAACTTTTGATGTCTCTCAGAGGAAATAATAAAACATATACATCTTAAAGATTCAAACTGAAATCTTACATAACAGTAATCATATCAAATAAATCAAATCCTAGTAGACTTTCTGTAATACAAATTTCTTCCTTCCAAGTGTAAAAGGTTTTTCTTAAATTTTGTACTTTCCACATGATCAAAAACATGTCAAATCTATGACTAAAAAAGGGCATAGAAACAGTTGTTTTCAGTCATATCAATTTCCACAGCAGTTTGAAAAGGGCATCATGCGTGTTTTGATGTAATCTGTTCTGAACAATGTGTTGGATGACTTTCGAGATCTCGCAGTATTGTTTTGTCTTACAAAAACATGCAATTTGTGCAAATATTCATTTCATATACTCTCATGAAATTATGAATTGCTCACTGAAAAATAAAAGACTCCCTTGTATTCTCACTTCTCTGACTATTAAAGACAAGATCAACAGTTTTTACGTATACATGGAAAGTTAGGATGCAAATGAAATATTAAAATGTCTCTACCTAGCTGAGCTAATTTGAGCCTGTCAATTGCTTCTTTTATCCAGTCATAGTATGTGGGAGCTACTTTTAGAAGCCCCTAGTCCTCATTTCTACAGTTCTTTCATTTTTAATCCAAGAAAATGAACTGACAATTTAGCCTAACAACCTTCATTACCTTCAGAGAATGGCTAATGTTCTAGGAGAGGAACTAGCTGGCAATCTCCCTAACAGCATTTCTTTTTTAAACCATTAATTTCAACCTCAGATTATTATAGTTGTCTGTTAATTTCCCAAGCCAGCAACAGCTACATGGGAGAAAGAACTCCAGAAGAGCAAGCTGTTGTGTATATGGCTGTGCACTCTCTCCTCCCATCTGAGCCCAATTTACTTGGTAGGTGGCACCATTAGGAAGATATAAAGCAAATCAAAAGCCACATTCTACTGATGGCAGCCCTAGCCAGACTCTGGCTCTTGAAAATTGTTAGAGATTTTCTAAGTCAGACTAGAACAAATTCATTTTCATCAACTTCAGTCGAATGCCAGATTAGTCTAGATGGCCTTTGAAGTCCTTCCTAGGCCTAGAATTCAGGGATTCTGAGACCCTCTGCAAGGTTTACTGCAGAAAATGAATGTATTATGGTAATATACCCTATCTCAAGTCATTTGAGAACTGTGGCAGAATAAATAAAAATAAAGCCAGAGATTTTAGATTAACTGTAAGAAGGTCGTTTAAACAAATACTAATGATTTTCTAATCCAACTGCACCAACTTTTCTCACTATCCACTTTCCAGCTAGTGCCGGCCATTGGACATCTGATCAAAACTATTTAGGCCACAGTCTTTGGGAGTGCATTTCTCTATGAATAAATAGGTAAAGCTTCCCTATGAGAGCAGTCACTCCTTTCTTTCTGCCTGGAACTCACACTAGAGGTCAGAAGGAACAAAAATCATCTTGAAACCTTGTGAGGAAAACTAGTAGATTGAGGAGGAAAGAATCTGAGTGGAGGAGAACAACTCTCAGAAGCCATTCTAACTCTTGTGCAGCTCCCTGTCAACATCTTGATATGTGGAATAAATAAATCTGTGTGTTTTAAAATCCTAATGGCTATTCTGTCTGACATTTTTAACCAAAGGCTCTGAAACAGATGCAGTCACCAAGGTATTATAAGTAGGTACCTTAGTGAATAGTAAGAAATGACAAATGTTAAAAGCGTTAAAATTAAGAAGCAGCTAACAAGCAATAGCCTGAATTTAGAGCAGAATTTGATGATAAAGTTGGACATGAGGTATAGGAAAGTATGTGCCTGGTGCTCTTCTTTTGAGAGTTCCTCACACTGCTTCCTTCTACCTATGTCTATGCCCAGAAAGCTGCTTCTTCTTCTTCTTCTTCTTCTTTTTTTTTTATTTTTTTGACAGGCAGAGTGGACAGTGAGAGAGAGAGACAGAGAGAAAGGTCTTCCTTTGCCGTTGGTTCACCCTCCAATGGCCGCCGCGGCCGGTGCGCAGCGGCAGTTGCACCGCGCTGATCCGAAGCCAGGAGCCAGGTGCTTTTCCTGGTCTCCCATGGGGTGCAGGGCCCAAGCACTTGGGCCATCCTCCACTGCACTCCCGGGCCACAGCAGAGAGCTGGCCTGGAAGAGGGGCAACTGGGACAGAATCCGGCACCCCAACCGGGACTAGAACCCGGAGTGCCGGCGCCGCTAGGTGGAGGATTAGCCTATTGAGCCGCGGCGCCGGCCTCAGAAAGCTTCTTTAAGACTTAAAAGCAAAGTTAGAGTAACCAGTATCTAGCAGATGAAGGATCTGAGGGGCAACATTTCAAGATCCTGCATTGCATATCAAGGCCATGAATTCATTACAGAAATACTATGCCAAATGAATATTTATGCTATTTCATTTTGTAAAATGAAGGAGGAATCTATACTAAGAATTACAAATTTATGAAATCTATCATTAAAATGTCAATCTTTTGTTAGAGTAGTAAGGGCAATTATCTAATTTTCCATAAAATTATTGAATTTGTCTCAGAAATTTTAAATCCTATTACATTTTCCTTTTACTTATTGAAAAAGCTGGTCGTAAAATAAAGCATGATATAGAAACTGACACATAATACTAAACCTGAAAAACAGCAAGATCTAACATGACTTTGTCATTTATTCAGGCATAAATCTCTGAACTTGTTTGTTCATATGCCAAAGTAACAATATTTCTCCTATCTAATATTTCGAGGATCTTTCAATTAATTCTGTTTACCAACTCTTTACTAGACATCTTACTAGCTTTTGGAATACAACAGATTTATGCAAAATGGACATAATATTCTTAGAAAATTTTTCCTGGAATGAAGATATGACTAAACCTGAATATATTATAATGAGTGATGTTTTGGGAAAAGTCAGAGGATAGATGGAGCAATCTGATCCATCAGACATGGAGATTGCAAAAGGAAAATAACATTATAAAGAGTATAATATTATTTAAGACAAATATAATATTGATTTGAGTTACTTTCCATTGGCGTAACTATAAGAAAAAGGTGTTGAGTACTATTATGTGCCATTCTGGAGCACTGATGCTGTTATGTCTGTAACTCATGTTTAAGATGGGTCTCCCGAGCCCAGTGATCATCTCAAATCCCTCTTTCTTTATCAGTGGTGAACCTCCATCTCTCCATGATATTTGGGATTTTTCTGATAGGCTTATGTTCTTACTGTCACATCTGTGACAAAGGTCCTATCTTCAATAGTAACTTTTTTAAAAAGATATTTATTTATTTGAAAGAATGAGAGAAGTTGGGGGCGGGGGGGAGGCAATGAGAGATCATCCACCCAGTGGTTCACTCCCCAACAGCATCCACTCAATGAATAGTCCACTCCCTAAATGCCCAGAACAGCCAGGTCTGTGTCAGGTGGACGCCAAGAGCCAGGGACTGCATCTGGGTCTCTCACATGGGTGGCAGGATCCCAAGTAATTGGGCCATCTTCTGCTGCCTTCCCCTGCACAGAACAGGTAGAGCTTGCAACAGCACCCTGATATGGGCTACCAGTGTCACAAGCAGCACTTAACCCTCTGTGTCACAGTGCCAGTTCCTCAACAGGGCCCTTTTGTGTAACATACTCAGGTATCTCTCCCATCTCCTTTGGTTCCACCACATATACTACCTGTAATGAACCACTCCCACAACCACCAATGTAGTGGGTATTTCACTGAGAATCCAAAACAGTGAAAGAGGTTACAACATGAGACAGCAACTGTACTAAATGTGGGCTATATATACTTGTTTGGTCCAACTGCTGGAGCCCTATGAGCCCACAAAGGCCAGCCTTCTTCCATTTTAAATTCTCTCCCCTCTTCTTTCTCTTTCCTGCCTTAAACTCATTATTTTCTTTACACTCCTGTTAGAAGCAGAAAATATTTTTTTCCCATTTACTTGTGCAGGGCAGCTTAGCAACCACTATAGTTACTCAGCTCTCATCTTCCAATCCTGTACTTTGAAAGATATTTTCATAAGCAAGTTCATTCCTCATAACAATACTCAAAAGTATAGGTTCTTCATGGAAATTTTCAGAAGAAAAATATCTAGACTTACAGATTTAAAGTCACCTATCCAAGATGACATAGTAAGTGGTAGGACAGGAATTTAAACCTGTGTCACTTGATGTAAACAGGTCCATTAGATTCTTTTAATCCCAAATCTAAAGGAGCCTTCCTTTGTATGAGTCATCCAGGCTTTATTTTTTAAAAGAAATTTGAATATACTCTGAGAAAACATTTCCTTCCCCAAGATGTAAAATGAGCTTTAATTAAGGCAGAACTGCACTGAAAAAATATTTTCCAATTATGTTGATATAATTGTTTCCACAGCATGATGTCTCCTGGTATCAGTTTTAGCAGGCAGTGGAGACATGGTGATATTGGGATATTACCACTGCAGGCCTGCTCTTAAATTAGACATGGCATTTGGAAAGCAGGCTGTACTTCAACATTCTTAAACAAATATGGATGAAAATTTTTGTCTCTATTTAGGCTTCCCACAGAGCTTCATTAATTCATCACTGTCTGGCCCTCTTGGTCCCCCCTGGAAGGCCATTGCTGTAATGATGAGATACAAACTCAACTGAATATTCAACTTCAGAACCTGGCAAGATGCCTGGAGCAAGCAGTGACAGCTCCTCATTCAAGTTGCTGAGTAAATTTTGACACTTCCCAAGTGAAAGAGTGGATCACCTGATCATTATCTCCAACAGCTGCCAGAGAGAAGGCAGAGATTCTGATGAAGATAAGACTTTGGGGGTGGAGGTTCAAAGCAAGGTCAGAGAATTACACGTGAGTCTTGCCAAATCTATAGAAGAGAAAAAGAAAGTGTTGTAGTTCTCTTTAATTTTTTTTTCCTTTGGATCATTGCTTGAGGCTGGATTTTGGTCTGAGACTGGGTTTTAAGCTGCCATTTCTTATTTTGTTTATTTGTTTCCATTCATTATTATTGAGAACTCTAAGATATCTATATTAAAAGAGCCTCTTTAATAAACAGCTAACAGCATATCTATTATAAACACAAATGATAACAACTTCCTCTTCTGTAGTAGTTGTTACAGGCGAGGCACTGTTCTGAAACTTGCACAGGTATTAGCTTTTTGATTCTCTATTGAGATATGTAGTGTCATTATTCCTGAGGTTCAGAGAGGTTAGGAAGTTGGGCTGTGGCCTGCAGCACTGGCATCCCAGCTGCTTCACTTACAATGCAGCTCCCTGCCAGTGTGCCAGGGAAAACGGCAGAAGATGGCCCAAATCTCTGGGCACCTGCACTCACATGGGAGACCTAGAGGAGGCTCCTGGCTCCTGGCTCCTGGTTTCTACCTGGCCCAGCCCCTGTCATTGTGGCTATTTGGGGAGTTAGCCAGCAGATGGAATATTTCTCCCTCTGTCTTTCCCTCTCTTTCTGTAAGTCTGCCTTTCAATGAAAATAGATAATCTTACAATAAAAAGTTAAGGGCCTTGTCTAGTATCAAATGACTAGAAAGTTGCATATATTTATATGTATTTATTAAAATATATATTTAATAGTTACAGTTATGATGGGAAAAAGAGATACAATAGCAGGTTCTCAGTTATTTCTAAGGAGAGTGGATCACCATAAAAAGACTTGTTGGCTTTCACATCGAGAGAAGTAAATCTGTGTATTAGAATGGGTAGGAACTGCCATAGATTTAAATTACTCATACAATAAACAACACAGAAGAAACATAACAATTCAGAGGCAAATCTTTTATTCTTGGACACAGAACATATGAGGGGGCTTCAAGAAGTTCATGGAAAATTTACATTAACTTTTAATTTCATTTTGCCATGAATGTTTTGAAGTCCCCTAATATGAAAGGTAAAATAGAGTCTAGACTGAAAATATGTTTAGATAATTAAACACCTGGTGACTTAAATACAAACAAGACATTTGAGAACAAAGAGAAATGACAAATGGGGATTTATAACATTTTTTGCTATGAAAAAATTTACTATAAACCTTTTACTTTTCAAAATAAATCTCCAGAGACATTTATCATTAAATGCTTAGTGCAGGGTTTTGTTTTGTTTTGTTTTGTTTTATGGCTGTATGAGACACTGAATTTCCTGAAACTTTGAAAGGTTATCACAGAATAATACAGATTATGTGTTATACCCATTCCAACATCCTTACTCCGTAAAGTTAACTTTGTTGAACTGGAACACTTATTAATGTGATTAAAGAAAGGCATTCAACTGCCAAACTGTTGCTCTGGCTCCTAAAATGACCAGGATGTATCCTTCTTATTTACTAAACTCTTTTTCTTTAAAAGATTTTATTTATTTATTCATTTATAGATTTACTTACTTATTTACTTATTTATTTAAAAGATAGAGTTGCAGAGAGTGAGAGGGAGAGACAGAGAGAATGGTCTTCTATCCACTGGTTCACTTCCCAAATGGCTGCCAAGGCCAGAGCTGGACCAATCTGTATCCAGGAGCCAGAAGCTTCTTCCAGGCCTCCCATGCAGGTACAGGGTCCCAAGCACTTGGGTCACTTCTACTGCTTTCTCAGTCCATTGCAGAGAGCTGGATCAGAAGAGGAGCAGCTGGGACTAGAACCAGCGCTCATATGGGATGCCAGTGCCCCAGGCAGAGGATGAATATACTGAGCCACAACGCCGGCATCATCCAAATTCTTAAGCTAATATTTTGGAATAATTCTTTCCTTCTATATCCAGGGGTCCTCAGTCAGATTTCATCAAAAATTCCATAGCCTCCATTTAGTTCCTAAACTCTTAAGAGAACAGGTCCTCTATTACCCACTACATTGAATCTTAATTCCCCAGATGCTGGACCTTTTCCTCATTTATCAGACTTCTTCACTACTCTCCAAAAACACAGTCACCACCAAGTTTTAAATAGTATATGCAACAAATATTGCAAATCCTAAGAGAAGGAGAGATTGAATGAACAAGGCTCTGACAATAAACCTGAAACTGATGAGAAGAGCAAAGAAATGAAGAGGGTATCAGAGGAGAAGACAAAAGAGAACAAGAGTCATTGAAATGGGAGAAAGAAAAGAGAAATGAAGACAGAATGTGACTTTTGTAGAAAAGTTGTGAAACTTCGCTACTTGTACTAATGAATGGAAGTGTGTCCTGGACCTGGCCCTCTGAAAAGATACATGCTGTAGTAAGAACATTTGGGGCATTTAATATAGAAAAAAGAATCCGCAGTCTTTGATAGAGACTTGCCAACCCAAATACACCTTATATTTTAGTATTTAATGAGAGTCACAAAAGGAAATCTATATTTGAAATTCAGATGTGTGATCTCAACTTCAGATATTCTGATTTCCATGAACTGGAGTGAAGCTCAAGAATCTGCATGTTTAGTAAGCTCCCCAGATGATTCACATACAAATTATGGAGGATACAGTGTAAGTTACAGTAGCCTAGGAGCAGGTGTGTAGCACAGTGGCTAAGCTGTAGCTTAGGATGCTCACAGTGCTTATACTCTGCTTCTGATCCAGCTTCCTGCTAATGTGCACCCTTCGATACAGCAGATGATGGGCAAGATGCTTCAGTCCCTGCCACCCACCGGGAGAGGACCCAGGTTGAGTTCTGGGATCCTGGCTTTAGCCTGGCCTGTACTGGGCAATTGCAGTCATTTGGAAAGTAGATCAGCATATGGAAAACCTCTATCCATCTGTCTGTCTCTTTGTCTTCCAAATAAAATGAAAATATGTAAATAAAAATGTTTTAAAAGAAACACAAGCCTAAACTAAACAAAACAATGGAATTTTTAAAATGGTACAACAATCTTAACAGAGAGCTCATCCAAGAAGATAAATGAGTGGTAAATAAGGTTATGGAAAAGATACTTTACAGCATACCTCTTCAGGGAAGTGCAAAGTAAAACAATAGGGAGATATTACTACATACCTATTAGAATAACTAAAATCCAAAAGACTGTTGACACCAAATGTTAATGAGAATGTAGGATGGCAAGAGCTCTCAATTTATGGCTGCTGGCATGCAAAATGATACAACTACTTCAAAATTGTTTTTGTGTTTCATCACGAAACTAAACCTATCCTTACCATATGATCTCGCAATTGTGCTTTTTGGTATTTTATACCAAGGAGTTGAAAAGTTTTGTCTCCACAAAAACTGACACGTGGATGTGTATGGAAGACTTATTCATAACTGCTAAAATTTGGAAGCAATCAAGAGATGAATACATACACATGCTGTAGTACACCCAGACCATGGAATACTTATATGATTTAGGGCTAAAAGAGATGAGCCATGACACCATAAAAAGACCTAGAGAAAATTTAAAAACATATAATGGATAAAAAAAAAAAAAGCCAATCTGAAAAGTTTACATACTGAATGATTCCAAGTATATGACATTCTGAAAAAGGTAAACTATGGAGACAGTAAAAAGATTAGTGACAGGGCCAGTGTTGTGCAGCAGGTTGAGCTGCAACTTGCAAAGGTAGTTTGAGTCCTGGCTGCCTCGCTTCTGATCCAGCTCTCTGCTGGAAAAACAAGATAGCAGATAGCCCACATACTTTGGCCCCTGCCACCCATTCAAGGGATGAGGATGATGGAGTTTTGCTAGCTCCTGGCTTTGCCTTGACTCAGACCTGGCCTTTGTGGCCACTTCAGAACTGATGGAGGTTGATAGAAGATTCTCTCTCTCTCTCTTTCTCCCCCCGCCATCCTTTCAAATAAATAAATAAATCTTTAAAAAAGAAGAGTAGTTGTCAGGGTTGCAATGACAATAATAAGTCAATAAAGGATCAAATTACAACAAATGTTCTACTCTGGTGGAAATTGTTGATAATGTAGGAGGCTATGCATGTGTAGGGGATAGGTATAAGAGAAATCATTGTACCTGTTTCTCGATTTTGCTTGAAATCTAAAGCTGAAATATTGTAATCCTGCCCTTTGCAACAAAATGATTGGAATTGGAGATCATTGTGCTTAGTGAAATAAGCCACTCCTCAAAAGACAAATATCATATGCCTTCTCTGATTTGTGGTAACTAATATATAGAGTATAAAACATGTAATGCATATGAATGAAATTAACATCTTGAGATTTAATTATTGTTTATAGCCCTTGTCTTTCTCCTTACTACTTATTAAATTCTTTATATAGTGGAGGATTAAGCTTGTGATTATAAAGTAAAGTGAAACTATGTCATCACAAAAATTAAAAGAAAAATAAGGAAGGAAAGAAGAGGGAAGGTGGAAATTATCATTATGTGCATAAAACTGTTGATATGAAATATATGAAATCTGTTCCCTGTATATAAATTAAAATAAAAACTAAAAAAGAGATAAAAGTTTAAAAAAAAAAAGGAGAAAAAAGAAAAAGAGAGAAAGAAAAATCTGCCCTAAAGAGGCTCTTCCAATTATCTCAGGAAAGAAAAATAAAACACTGAGGTTTATGAAAAATCTAATTCAGTCCCCTTGTAGATTAGTACCAGGCATTGAGCTCACAGGCTCAGAACTATTTCTAAGTTTTGGTGCCTGAAGCCTTGCCAAGGCAGTGCAAATATGATAAAGAAATCAATTTGTGATCCAACCAGTACCTGTACAATGCTTGAGTGAAATGTTAGTGCATAATGAATTAATAGGATGCCAAACTATATGGAAAATTACCCAGGTGATAACCCAAAAATAGATACCATTTTGTCTGTTACCTGTTCTCTAGATCTTCAAAAATAACTTCAAGCTAAGTTTAAAGATCAAGTTTCTATTGCCACTGCTCTGAAGGCATCATTAGTGTATTCTATGATTTGGATTTGTCCTGTGCCCCAAAGGCACATGTGCAGGAAATTGGGTCCCCAGTGTAGTAGTGTTGAAGTGGTAGAACCTGTAAGAGGTGAGACCTCATGGGAGGTCATGGGAGGTGATTTAGGTCATTGGGGGTACCACATTTGAAATATTAATGCAGCTTTTGTGGGACCCTTGTTACTTTCATGAGAGCAGATTGTTACACAAAGAGGAAGCCAGTTTGTGTATGCTTGGGATGCCAAAACCCATATTGGAGGGCCCGGGTGCAAGTACCGGCTCTACTACTGATTCCAGCTTTCTGTTAATACACACCACGGGATGCAGCAAGTGATGGCTCATGGAATCAGATCCCTGCCTCCCTTTCTGTGGCCAAGACACAGATTGGCCAAACCCTGAATATTACAGACATGCAGGGGAGTGAACCAGCAGATGGGATCTGCCTGTCTTTCTGTCTTGTTCTCTCTCATCATACCTTTCGAATTAATTAACTATAAAAGAATGAGCCTAATGCTTTAATTTCTCTGGCTTCCAGTCTTACCATATCATCTATTCCTCATGCATTCCCACTCTCTGTTAAAAGGCTCTCAACAGAGGCAAAACAGATGGAGCCAACCAGCTTCAACTTTCAGCCTCTGAGCTAAATAAATTTCTTTTCTTTATAAACTACAAAGCACCAGGTATTCTGCTATAATAACAGAAACCAACTAGTACTCACAATGCACACTTATTATTTCTAACAGTTAAGAGTTCATCAAGCAGATCTGAGATGTGCAATGAAATTGGATAGGTCAATGTGAGAAAAATATTTCCCTTTTTACCCCCCTGACTGTAGTAAGAATGTTCAATAGTCCCTCTCATTGGAAGAAAAATCCATGTAAAATAAAATCATTGTTCTCTGCCAACAATGCCATATCCAGTAGGTATCCCTTATTTATCAATCTGACCATCATTTTTAAAGGTTCTTCTCAATGTGATGCCTAGGAACTAATGAGTGTTTTAACTTAGAGATATATGTGTGGGCGGCCATCTGGGGAGTAAACCAATGGAAGGAAGACCTCTCTCTCTGTCTCTCCCTCTCACTGTAACTCTGTCTTTCAAATAAATAAAATTAATCTTTAAAAAAATAGGTATGTGTGTATGCTTGTATGCACACAGATTTGTACCAACATATATGTGGGTGCTTGTTCTAGTCCTGGCTGCTCCTCTTCCAATCCAGCTCTCTACTATGGCCTGTGAAGGCAGTATAGCCCAAGTGCTTGGGCCCTTGTGGCAGATCCAGAGGAAGCTCCTGGCTTCAGATCGGGCCAGCTCCTGCCATTGCAGCCATTTGGGGAGTGAACCAGTGGATGGAAGACCTCTCTCTTCGTCTCTCCCACTCACTGTCTATAATTCTACCTGTTAAATAAACAAATAAAATCTTACAAAGCATATTATATACATACATATCCTCATCTATATATGCATGTCATATTTTAACATACAAAATTTCTACAAAATAATTTTAAGAAAAAATTATGACACTATAAATAATATTCACAAAATAGATTAAAAATGAAAAGACTCATTTTGGAACCTTAGGGGATAAGGACATTGTTTGAGCTTTTACTTCCCCAAAGGAGGAGAAAGAAATGACTGAAATGGTGTAACATTATTGTGGAAATACTGTAATCAATTATAAGAATAATGGCTTTTTTAAAGATTTATTTATTTATTCAAAAGAGTTACACAGAGAAAGAAGAGGCAGAGAGAGAGTGAGAGAAAGGTCTTCCATCCACTGGTGCACTCCCCAGATGGCTGCAACAGCTGGAGATGCGCCAGTCCAAAGCCAGGAGCCAGGAGCTTCCTCCAGGTCTCCCATGTGGGTGCAGGGGCCCAAGGACTTGGACCATCCTCTACTGCTTTCCCAGGCCATAGCAAAGAGCTGGACCGGAAGTAGAGCAGCCAAGTCTCTAACCAGCGTCCATATAGGATGCTGGCACTTCAGGCCAGGGCGTTAACCTGCTATGCCACAGCACCAGCCCCAGAATAATGGCTTTATAACAAAAATATCTTCAAAAGTAAATACAAGCAAATGAAGTATCCTCAATGAAAATATAAAACACTTCTCACGTAAAGTTTCACTACTAATAAAGCAATCAAATTAATGCTGATTTTTACAAAGGAGTATGTTTTTGTTGTCTTCTTTGTATGTTCCCCAAAGCAAAAAGTGTTCCTAATAGTTCTGAATCTGAGTAACACATCTGGGAAGAAATATTAATACAACTCTTTGTTGTAAATACCCAGTTAGGCCAGTGACATTCATGAGACAAAATGACCTGCAGAACTGCTCTTGCACAATCTTTTTGCTGTTTTGTTGTTGATTTTGTTAATAGGAGCTACCAAATTTTGCAGTGAGTAAAAGTTAGCTACTCAGCTCAAACCTCACTTGAGTCTTAAATTAAAATGCATGTCCCAAACCAAATTCTGACACAGTGCATATTAAATGCTTATTAATTGTGTATTAGATGTGTATTAAATGTGCATTAACAAATAATATGCATGGGGCCAGCGCCATGGCGCAGTAGGTTAATCCTTCACTTGCAGCTCCAGCATCCCATATAGGCGCCGGTTCTAGTCCCGGCTGCCCCTCTTCCCATCAAGCTCTCTGCTATGGCCTGGGAAAGCAGTAGAAGGTGGCCCAAGTCCTTAGGCCTCTGCACCCACGTGGGAGACCAGGAAGAAGCTCCTGGCTCCTGGCTTCAGATCAGCGCAGCTCTGGCCATTGTGGCCATCTGGGGAGTAAACCAAAGGAAGGAAGAACTCTCTGTCTCTCCCTCTCACTGTCTGTAACTCTACCTCTCAAATAAATAAATAAAATCTTTCTAAAAATATGCATAAAAATGGTTCACATGTTCACATGTTCTACCTGCTTGGCATGGAGGGTTTCCTCAAGCCAGGATTCTGGACTAGTTTGCTTGGCTGACATAAGGCAAGGAAAATTCTGCTGAACTTGTTAGAAACAAGACAGTCTAGGGATTTACTTTCTAAATTTTTTTTTGAAAATCAGAGTTATAGAAAGAGAGATACAAAGAGACAGAAAAGGAGAGACATCTTCCATCTGCTGGTAGAGAGAATTTGCTAGAAACAAGACAGTCTAGGGATTTACTTTTTTTTTTTTTTTAATCAGAATTATAGAAAGAGACAAAGAGACAGAAAAGGAGAGACATCTTCCATCTGCTGGTACATTTCCCAGATTGCCACAATAGCCATGGGCAGGCCAGGCTCAAGTCAGGAGCCAGGAGCTTTATCCAGGTTTCCCGTATCACAGACACTTGTGCCGTCTTCCACTGTTTTTCCCAAGCTATTAGCAGAGAGCTGCACTGGAACGGAGCAGCCAGGACACAATCCTCCTAAATCAGCATAATTCCCCTTTAATTGTACTATATTAAGTCATTGGCTAAAGGAGTTCACTAGGGAAACAGACTAAGTTTTGGGACAATGCTTATATATGCGCAAGATCATATATTCATTTTTTAATGAACAAACATAAAATTGCAAATGCTCATGGGGTATTACATGATATTTCAGTATATGTATGTATTATTTAATGTTGAATCAGGATAAATATACTTATGTCTTCAAACATTTAACATTTTCTATGATGAAAACATCCAAAACCTTATCTTCCAATTTTATTTTTAAGAGAAATCTACAGTACCTTGACATTACCTGTATAGTTGCACTACCATGCAACAGAACCCCAGAATGTCTTGCTCCTATATAGCTATAACCTAGTACTATGCAATCAGATTTCTCCATCCCTGCCCGACACTTCTCTCTCTAGCCTCAGGTAATCACCACCAATATACTAACTTCTATGACATCATGGATTTTTAAGACTCCACACATGATTGAGATTGTAACTTTTATTTCTAAAAAATTCAAGCTACAATTTCCAAAAGGAAAGACATATTTCTGACTCTAAATATCATAGTTGTTCTGGTTTAGTTTATAACAGTTTGTTCTTCTATAACAAATTATCATAGACTAGCTTGCTTAAGTACTATAAATTTATTTCTCACAGCTCTGAGGGCTAGGAAAGTCCAAAATTCAATGTCTGGTGAGAGAGCTCTGTTATTAGCTTGCAGGTGGCCATCCAATTGTATGCTCATATGGCTAAGAATACAGAGAAAGAAAGCAAACTCTCTCCTAGCTCTTCTTGTAAGGGCACAAATCCCATCACTAATGCTTATCTCCCAAAGAGCTTGTTTTCAAATTCCATCAATGTGAATTTTTAGTATACAAGTTTTGGGGAGAAATAAACATAGCAATGTTAGAATATATTAATTCTAGTATCCCTAATTCAAACAAAAAATGAAAATATTATCCAATGTAAAGTAAATTTTATTAATGACACATGTATAGTTTTCCAAAGTGTACTGTTTGCCAAAAGATATATCATTGACATCAGTGTGTGATCATAAAGAATATAATTTCACCTACTTTTTGTTAACCTATAAAAGCACTATTTTAAATTTGTATTTGTTACCTTCTCCTGAAACATCATCTCTATTACAAAGCACAGTTGATGGTTTACTTATATGCCAATGCCAACATAAAAAATTTACAAATTCCAGTCAGCAATCCAGCATCTCAGCAGGACATGCCAGGTATAGACTTCCTGGTATTCCTTTTTCTCGAAATCCTTTAGCTTATTTTCGCGTACCCATACTCCCTCATCTGTAGTTAGTTGAAAACAAAGGTTAATTTAGAAATGCCAGCTTCATACTGTTTACCTAACAAATCAGACATTGAATGAAACACACTTGTACAAACAGCAGCCTTTTCCTTTTGCAGTGTAGGATGTGGTCAATCATTTGGCAATTCAGTTTTGGCACATTATGGACTATTTATCTGTTAAATCCTGTACTTTGGACTGCAAAAACTTGAAGAGAAAAAAAAATTTCTCCTTTACAAAGGAAAGTATTAAATTTACAGAGCTTGATGTTTATTTCACAGTGAAACTTGTACTATTGTATTGATAAATTAGTAGCATGGAAATCAGTGGTTATTGTCCTGTACATTTCATTTAAATGATACTTCATTACTACTTTAAAAGTATATTTCACTCCACTAAGTAAGGAAAAGAAGGTAGAGAAATCTTTCCAACCAGAGATGACACAGAACTCAATTTCAATTTGGAGCAAAGAGAAAAGGAAAGCAACCAACTAAATCTGTTTTGAGATCTCGACAGATTGTGGTTCAACAAAGTTTCCATTCAGAAAAAAACATCTGGAAACTCTGCAAAAATTTTGGAATTGTTTTAGCAAAAAGACACTTATAATGCCACAGATTTTAAATTATTTTGAGAGAGAATTACAGATGATATAAATTCTGATGTTTCTATAGACCACATTGCCTTAGATGATTGAAGGGGAGACAGATGGGATTCAGAAGGGGAGAGGATGTCATGATTTCTGTAATAGAGGAAGTGGGTATCTGATTAAATTCATAAAATGACATAAAAAAGCATTCTGTAAATTAAAAATATACTGATTGCATTGATAAATGATATTGAGCTTATTAATTTAAAAACGGCATCCCATGGTTAATAATGAACTGATTTTAGTCTTTGTAGATCATGACTTTATTAAATAAAGTTTTCAAATTTTCATGAATGAGGACCAATTTTAGACACCAATGAATTCTTCAGATCTGCACAATATTTTTAATGTATTCTGAATATTTGAGAAAATGAGTAAATGCTATTATAAATTTACAGACACTTTAATAAAAACCAAACAAGACATCACAGCTGCCTAAATGAACTAACAAAAGAAGATGGCACATAACAAAAGGTAGGTTAAGCACTGGATAAATTCCACTAATAGAAGCAAAAACAGTTTTACAGTTAATTCAACTAAAACCTGACTTGTCAAACTCTCATTGGATTATAAAGTCTACTTCTGCATATAGTAAATAGTTCCATAGGTTTAATGGTATAATCCTTTTTCAAGGGCTTCAGGCTCCAGTTCTACTAAACGTATCTTGAACAATTCAAAAATTTATATTGTAGGCTGGCATTTGGCATAGCAAATAAGACACCCCTGTCCCATAAGAGAGTTCCTGTGTTTAGTATCTGGCTCGGCTCCTGACTCTGGTTTCCTGCTAATGTAGACCCTGGGAGGCTGAAGTGATGACTCAGTGTTTGGGTTCCTGCTACCCAGGCGGGAGACCTGGGCTGAGATCCAGCTCCCAATTTCTGCCTAAGCAAGTCATGGCATTATAGGCATTTAGGGAATGAACCAGCAGGTGGAATTTATCTCTCTCTCTTCCTCCTGGCTACTGAGAAAAGAGAAGAGGAGAGAAGGAGGAGGAGGAGGAGGAGGAGGAGGAGAGGAGGGAGAGGGGAGGAGAGGGGAGGGGAGGAAAGGAGAGGGGAGGGGAGGGGAGGGGAAGAAAATCTCCTTGAAAAGGAGTTCAATTCTAGGATTTTCAGGGATCTCCGTTTGTTTACACAGTAGACTGCATATACATTTGGACATTAATTCTCTAAATTGATTTTCAGATTTTCAAAAGGCTTGTTTGAAAGAAATTGAGAATTATATTCTCAACTGAGGATGATAATACTCATTGGGAATGTTTGCGAACATTAGGAGACTGTTGATTTGACAATTATGATGGAGGGACAAATTTAAATTTTAGTGCCTAAGGAAGAAGGTTTACCCACCGGAAAGATATTTCTAAAAAATGAAAACTCTCCTTGTCTCTTGCAGAAACACTATGGTAATTGATTTATTTATTTATTTATCTATCTATCTATTTATTTATTTTAAAGATTTAAAGATGTATTTATGTGTTTGAAAGAACTAGAAAGAGTAAATGTGGAATTCAAGATAATGTAAGTAAAAAAGTAAGTAAAGTAAGACAATGTATGTAAAATTTCTGGTATAGTACTAGGTTATATTTATATTACTATTGACTGATATTATAAATTTTTGTGTTTTATTCTTACTTTTATCTCTGTTCAGATTTGCCAAAACTATATTTTGTTTTCTTTGCTACTCCATGCTACTTTACTTTGTATGAAGCAATCATAAGGAACATTCTACTGTCAATATAAAATGAGAATTGATTTCTACTGCAGCCACAAAATTGAAATGTTAAGTATTTTCTATTTTTCATGAATAAGAGAATATCCTGTATTATAATTCATTGACTGAAAAGCTTCCCATGTTGATTGTGATGAATTTCCCACTAGTACTAACAGGTAAATATTTCTACTATTTTTATATATTGATTATTCATTCCTTCTATATAATTTAATATGGGTTTTAATGTAACCCTACATTATTTTCATATTATGATATTCTAAGCCAAGCTCATAACATATTTTATGAGAAAAATAAATTCCAAGTCTTTGAAGAAGAATATTTCACTATTTTTTCTTACTTTGGGTTGCAGATATTGATTATATGTAAGAAATAAGGGCAATCTGATGTAAACATTGGTTATACAACTATTCAAATAATTGCCTGGAACATATCTATATGTTGAATATATGATCAAATTGCTAATAAGAATAAAAGTCTTCTTATTCTATAAAACATCATGTGCAAGTCCCCTCAATGATGCCATATCATGAAAAGAGCATATTCTCATCAGACAGAATATCATCTACAAAATATACTTATTATATGACTACTCATATGTATGCAATAACTTCACCTTGAAAATGGCACATTGTCACTTCTGTGGACAATAATTGGTGAGAAAATTACAAGTCCAGTCCAGCGAAACTTCACTTCTTTATGGAGGGGACAAATAAAGAATTTGTAGTTGACTTTAATGGACTGTAGTCTGTTAATCTGTTTTTTAATTATAAGTTATTTATATTTCTATCTTTAGCAAAATCTCATTATCCTATTCAAAGAGGCCCAAAGTCCTTCCCCAATTATATCATCAGCCTAAAGATCCATATAACATCATCTAAATCAGGTACAGTGGGGTAAATTCTTTAGGAGCTGTTCCTGTCAACTCAGAGACCTGTAAACTGGAATGCAAAGGAACAAGTTACCCTCTTCCCTCCTTCAACCTGTAGTTAGCTTTTTATGACAAAGACAGAAAAGCTACCACAAATTCTTCTGTTCAAAAAAGAAAGGAAATGGAAGGCACATCCTAGGTAATACCCCACAAGAATTCTGAAATAAAGATAGATAGATGCTACCAATTCATTGTTTGAGACTCAGTCTACTTACTAATACATGGATTGAATTTGCAATGAATAATATTCATAATAGAATTTTGAGAGTTCAAAGACCTCTTTTCATTCTGTTCAAGATAGTGCTTCTTCTAGTCACAAGATTCTTGAAAAAATGGGCATTTGGTACAGGGATTAAGATTCTCCCTAGGATACCCACATTCCATCTCGGAGTACCATCGTACAAGTCTCACCTCTACTCCAAATTCCAGCTTCTTGCCAATGCAAACACAGGAGGCAACAGATGATGCCTCAAGCCGTTGTGCTCCTACCACTCACATCGAGAACTAGATTGAGTTTCAAGCCCCTTCTTTCAGCTTTTCCCAGCTTGGCCCATTGCAAGTATTTAGAGAGAGCCAGCAATGGGAGATCTTTCTCTATCTCTTTATCTGTCTCTTTGCCTTTCAAATAATTAAATATTTTTTTTAATTCTTGAAAAACAAATCAACAAAAGAAACTTTGTGGAAGTTCTCACTGACTTGTGACATTGGCATAGCATATCAGAATGCCAGTTGGCGTTCAGGCTCCTCCTCTTCCAATCCAGCATCCTGCTAATGCATCTGGAAAGGCAGTGGAAGATGGCCAAAGTGCTTAGGTCCCTACCACACATGTGGAAGAATAGGATGTAGTTGCTGGCCCCTGGTTTCAGCATGGCCCAGACCTGGAGGCTGCAGTCAACTGGGAAGTGAACCAGTGGATGGAAGATCTCTCCCTCTGTCTCGCTCTATGTTGCTCTATCAAATACATGCATGCATACATACAATATATATGTATTTAAAACTCTGAATTTCTCATAAAATTTCCTTGATATCCTTTCCATTACACCATAGCTACACCTCAAATTCTAGGCAAAAAAGATCTATTGATTCCTGAGCTGAATCAAGAAGATGTGGTAAAAAGTTCATAAAATTCTTAGCAGTCTAGTTAAGAGGGTCTACAAGGCACTGTCTTTAATATTTCAGAAATCCTCTCAAAGAGCCTGAAGTTTCAATTTTATTCTTAGTTCTCAACTTTCTGGCCTGTGGTACAAACTTCAGACCTGTCAGCCCTGCATTCATGTAATCCATTTCCTTAAAACAATAAATCTTTTTAATTTTATATTTGTCTATTCCAACCCATATAGATAGATAGATATTGAGTTATACATAAAAGTATATTATAATATTATAAATGTAAATTTTATGTGTGCATGTTTGTGTATCTATAACATGTTTGCACTTGTATACATAATATATACCATTGCTTCTGCTCTCTTGCAGACTATGACTGATATTGAGGGTCTGTATCTGATCTATGAAGGAAAGATATTTAAGTTGGGAATTGCTTAAAAGTGAATTAGTGGAGAGATTCTAAGATGGCAGAACAGTGACAGACTAAGTGAAATTAATGGAAAAATTAATAAAATTAATGGAAAAAAGTGGAGAAAGTACACTCAGGGGAAACTGTAGTGGGAGGTACTGAGAAAGCAGTAGAAATGTCCCAGACCTATGTAGAAAAAAAGGGCAGGTGTAGCCATCCAAATATCAGACAAAATAGACTTTAGCACAAAAACTGTTAAAGGAGACAGAGAAGGGCAATATGTAGTGATTATGGGATCAATACAACAGGAATATGAGACACCCAATTCAGGGCACTTGGCTATATAAAAGAATCTAAAGGGAGACATAGACTCCAATACAATAGTAACAGGGGATTCAACACCTCACTTTCATCAATGGAAAGATCAACCAGACAGAAAATCAACAAAGAATCAACAGAGCTAATTGACACTGTGAACCAAATGGACTTAACTAATATCTACAGAACTTTTCAGTCCACAGTTGCAGAATACACATTCTTCTCAGGAGTGCACAGAACTTTCTCTAGCATAGACCATATACTAGACCACAAAGCAAGTCTCAGCAAATCCAAAAAAATTGAAATCATACCATGTGCCTTCTCTGACCACAATGGAATGAAGCTGAGAATCAACAACTCAAGAATCTCTAGAACATATTCAAACATATGGAGAGTGAACAACATGATCTTGAATGAACTGTGGATCATAGAAAAAATCAAAAGAGAAAAAAAATCCCTTGGAATTAATGAAGATGACAATATGTTATATCAAAACTTATGGAATACAGCAAAAGTTATATTAAGAGGGAAGTTTATAGCAATTGGTGAGTACATCAAGAAACTGGAAAGTCATTAAATAAATGAGCTATCAATGTATCTCAAGTATCTAGAAAAAAAAAACAACAATAAACTAGACCCAAAATTATCAGGATGAAAGGAACACTTAAAATTAGAGAAGAAATCAACAATTAAAACAAAAAATGCAAAAGATCAATGAAACGAAGAGCTTGAGTTTTGAAAAAATAAAATTGACATGCCATTGGCCCAAGTAACCAAAGAAAAAAGAGGAAGAAGACCAAAATCAATAAAATCAGAGATGAAAAATGTAACCACATTTTTCAAATAACCATAGAAATAAAAATAATAATCAGGGAGACCAGGAGGAAGCACCTGGCTCCTAGCTTCAGATCGGCACAGTGCGCCAGCTGTAGCACGCCAGCCATGGCGGCCATTTAGGGGGTGAACCAACGGAAAAAGGAAGACCTTTCTCTCTGTTTCTCTCTCTCTCACTGTCTAACGCTGCCTATCAAAATAATAATAATAATAATAATAATAATAATAATAATCAGGAATTACAACGAAGAGCTGTATGCCAACAAATTAGGAAACCTAGAAGAAATGGATAGATTTCTTTTTTATTTTTTTTATTTTTATTTTTTGACAGGCAGAGTGGACAGTGAGAGAGAGAGACAGAGAGAAAGGTCTTCCTTTGCCGTTGGTTCACCCTCCAATGGCCACCGCGGCCGGTGCACTGCGGCAGGCGCACCGCGCTGATCCAAAACCAGTAGCCAGGTGCTTCTCCTGGTCTCCCATGGGGTGCAGGGCCCAAGCACTTGGGCCATCCTCCACTGCACTCCCTGGCCACAGCAGAGAGCTGGCCTGGAAGAGGGGCAACCGGGACAGAATCCGGCGCCCCAACTGGGACTAGAACCTAAACAGACCAATAACTAAGACAGAGATTGAATCAGTAATAAAGACCCTCCCAGCAAAGAAAAGCCCTGGTCCGAATAGCCTCACTGCTGAATTATACCAGACATTTAAAGAACTAATTCCAATTCTTCTCAAGCTATTCAAAGCAATTGAAAAGGAAGGAATCTTCCCAAAGTTCTTCTATGAAGCCTGCAACACCTTAATTCTTAAGCCAGAAAACGATACAACAGAGAAAGGTAACTGTAGGCCAATATCCCTAATGAACGGATGCAAAAAATCCTCAACAAAATAGTAGCCATCCGAATCCAACAACACATCAGAAAGTTCATACGCCCAAAACAAATGGGATTTATCCTTGGTATGCAGGGATGTTTCAATATCTGAAAATCAATCAGTGTAATCTATCACATTAACAAACTGAAGAATAAAACCCGTATGATTATTTCAATAGATGAAAATAAAGCATTTGCTAAAATTCAACATCCTTTCATGATTAAAACCTTAAGCAAATTGAGTGTACAAGGAACAGTTCTCAATATAATCAAGGGAATTTATGACAAACCCATGGCCAGCACCCTACTGAATGGAGGAAAATTGATGGCATTCCCATTAAGATCCAAAACCAGACAAGGACTCAGCATTATTATTTAATATAGTCCTGGAAGTTTTAGAGAGACCAATCAGGCAAGAAAAAGAAATCAAAGGGATACAAATTGAGAAGGAAGAAGTCAAATTATCCCTATTTGCTGATGACATGGTACTATAAATAGGGAACCCAAAAGACTCCACAAAGAGGCTATTGGAACTCATGAAAGAGTTTGGTAAAGTGGTAAGATATAAAATCAATACACAAAAATCAATAGACTTTGTATGTATAGACAATTCCATAGCTGAGAAAGAACTTCTAAGATCAATCCTGTTCACAATAGCTACAAAAAATTAAATACCTTGGAAAAATTTAACCAAGGATGTCAAATATCTCTAGATTGAAAATTACAAAATATTAAAGAAAGAAATAGAGAAGACATTAAAAAATGGAAAAATCTTTCATGTTCGTGAATAGGAAGAAACAACATCATCAAAATGTCCATACTACTGATTGCAATTTATAGATCCAACGTGATCTCAATCAATATACTAACAACATTCTCCAATCTATAAAAAATTGATACTAAAATTCATATGGAAACACAAGAGACCCTGAATAACTAAAAAAATCTTAAACAACAAAAGCAAATATGGAAGCATCATGCTACCAGATCTCAAGACATACTGCGGGGCAGTTATAATCAAAACAGTCTGATACTAGCACAAAAGCAGACATGTAGACCAATGAAACAGAATAGAAACTCTAGAAATCAATCCACGTATCTACAACCAACTTATCTTTGACAAAGGAGCAAAAATTAATTCCTGGAGTCAAGACAGTCTCTTCAACAACTGGTGCTGGGAAAACTGGATCTCTGTATGCAGAAGTATGAAATAAGACACCTATCTTACACAAAAATCCACTCAAAATGGATCAGAGACCTAAATCTATGATGTGATACCATCAAATGGAGAACACTGGGGAAACTCTACAAGATACTGGCATAGGAGAAGACTTCTTGGAAAAGTTCCCAGAAGCACAGGCAATCGAAGCCAAAATTACAAATGGGATTATGTCAAACTGAGAACTTTCTGCACCGCAAAAGAAACACTCATTGGGGCCGGCGGCGTGGCTCACTTGGTTAATCCTCTGCCTGCAGCACCAGCATCCCATATGGGCGCCAGTTCTAGTCCCGCTTGCTCCTCTTTCAGTCAGGTCTCTGCTGTGGCCTGGGAGGGCAGTGGAGATTGGCCCAGGTGCTTGGGTCCCTGCACCCGCATGGGAGACCAGGGAGATAGACCTGGCTCCTGGCTTCGGATTGGTGCAACGCTGGCCATGGCGGCCATTTGGGGAGTGAACCAATGGAAGGAAGACCTTTCTCTCTGTCTCCCTCTCTGTCTATAACTCTACCTGTCAAACCCAGGATAAGTACCTGGCTCCTGCCTTCGGATCAGCGCGGTGCGCCGGCCGCAGCGCACCGGCCGCGGTGGCCATTGGAGGGTGAACCAACGGCAAAGGAAGACCTTTCTCTCTGTCTCTCTCTCTCTCACTAATTCCTGGAGCAAGGACAGTCTATTCAATAAATGGTGCTGGGAAAATTGGATTTCCACGTGCAGAATCATGAAGCAAGACCCCTACCTTACACCTTACACAAAAATCCACTCAACATGGATTAAAGACCTAAATCTATGACCTGACACCATCAAGTTACTAGAGAACATTGGAGAAACCCTTCAAGATATTGGCACAGGCAAATAATTTCTGGAAAAGACCCAGGAGGCACAGGCAGTCAAAGCCAAAATCAACTATTGGGATTGCATCAAATTGAGAAGTTTCTGCACTGCAAAAGAAACAGTCAGGAGAGTGAAGAGACAACCGACAGAATGGGAAAAAATATTTGCAAACTATGCAACAGCTAAAGGGTTAATAACCAGAATCTACAAAGAGATCAAGAAACTCCACAAAAACAAAACCAACAACCCACTTAAGAGATGGGCCAAGGACCTCAATAGACATTTTTCAAAAGAGGAAATCCAAATGGCCAACAGGCACATGAAAAAATGTTCAAGGTCATTAGCAATCAGGGAAATGCAAATCAAAACCACAATGAGGTTTCACCTCACCCCGGTTAGAATGGCTCACATTCAGAAATCTACCAACAACAGATGCTGGGGAGGATGTGGGGAAAAAGGGACACTAACCCACTGTTGGTGGGAATGCAAACTGGTCAAGCCACTATGGAAGTCAGTCTGGAGATTCCTCAGAAACCTGAAGATAACCCTACCGTTCGACCCAGCCATCCCACTCCTTGGAATTTACCCAAAGGAATTTAAATTGGCAAACAAAAAAGCGGTCTGCAGCCTAATGTTTATTGCAGCTCAATTCACAATAGCTAAGACCTGGAACCAACCTAAATGCCCACCAACGGTAGACTGGATAAAGAAATTATGGGATATGTACTCTTTAGAATACTATACCGCAGTAAGAAACAACGAAATCCAGTCATTTGCAACAAAATGGAGGAATCTGGAACACATCATGCTGAGTGAAATAAGCCAGTCCCAAAGGGACAAATACCACATGTTCTCCCTGATCGGTGACAACTGACTGAACACCAAAAAGGAAACCTCCTGAAGTGAAATGGACACTATGGGAAACGGTGACTTGATCAGCATAGCCCTGACTGTTAATGAACAACTTAATACATTATCCCTCTTAGTAGTTTTTTTTGTCTGTTCTACTTAATATGACTGATTTAATTCTGTAATTATCACACAGTTATTCTTAAGTGTTGAAAATTAACTGAAATGTGATCCCTGTTAAACATAAGAGTGGGAATAAGAGAGGGAAGAGATGTATAATTTGGGACATGCTCAAGTTGACTTGCCCCAAATGGTAGAGTTAGAAACATACCAGGGGATTCCAGTTCAATCCCATCAAGGTGGCATGTGCCAATGCCATCTCACTATTCCAAGTGATCAATTTCAGTTCACAATTGAACATAGTGAAAGGATTAAGAGTCAAAGGGAGCACATAAACAAGTCTAGTACCTGCTAACACTAACCGATAGAATAAATAAAGGGGAGAGTGATCCAACATGGGAAGTGAGATACTCAGCAGACTCATAGAATGGCAGATGTCCTAAATAGCACTCTGGCCTCAGAATCAGCCCTAAAGGCATTCGGATCTGGCTGAAAAGCCCATGAGAGTATTTCAGGCATGGAAAGCCAAGACACTCTGGCAAAAGATCTCTGTGAGTGAGATCCCAGTGGAAAGAACAAGTCTTCAAAGAAGGAGGTACTTTTCTCTGAAGGGAGGAGAGAACCTCCACTTTGACTATGACCTTGTCTAAACAAGATAAGAATCGGAGAACTCAGAGGGCTTCCATAGCCTTGGAAACTCATGACTGGAGCATAGGGAGATTACTGATGCCATAGACAGGAGTGTCAATTGGTAAAGTCAACAACAGGAGTCACTGTGCACTTACTCCTCATGTAGGATCCCTGTCCTTAATGTGCTGTGCATTGAGATTTAATGCTATAACGAGTACTCAAACAATATATTTCACTTTGTGTTTCTATGGGAGTGCAAACTGTTGAAATCTTTACTTAAAAAAAAAAAAAGAAAGTATCAACTCCCAACTTGACTCTCACTGGGATTAAACATGACAATAGGTCTGATCTGATTTCATCATCATTTAAAAAAAAATCATCTATTATTTTTCACTTTATGTTTCTGTGTGGGAGCAAACTGTTGAAATCCTTACTTAATGTATACTAAGCTGATCTTCTGTATATTAAGATAATCGAAAATGAATCTTGATGTGAATGGAAGGGGAGAGGGAGTGGGAAAGGGGAGGGTTGTGGGTGGGAGGGACGGTATGGGGGGGAAGCCATTGTAATCCATAAATCGTACTTTGGAAATTTATATTCATTAAATAAAAGTTAAAAAATAAATAAATAAATAAATAAATAAATAAAATTTTTAAAAAGAAAGGAAAAATATAAACACTCATCAAAGTTAAGAGACAACCAACAGAATGGAAGAAAATATTTGCAAACTATGCAACTGATAAAGGATTAATATCCATTATCTATAAAGAACTCAAGAAACCCAACAACCACAAAACAAGCAATGTAATTAAGAAATGGGCAAAGGACCTGAACAGACACTTCTCAAGAGAGGAAATTCAAATGGCCAACAGACACATCAAAAAACGCTGAGGAATTCTAGCCATCAGGGAAATGTAAATCAAAACCACAATGAAGTTTCACCTTACTCCTGTTAGAATGGCCTTAAAAAGAAATCAAGAGCAAATACTGGCAAGGATGTGGGGAGAAGAGTACCCTAATCCACTGTTGGTGGGAATGTAAATTGGTACAGCCACTGTGGAAGACAATTTTGAGATATCTCAGAAAACTGAATATAGAGCTGCCATATGACCTAGGATCACACTCCTAGGAATTTATCCAAAGGAAACAAAATCAACATATGAAAGAGTGATCTATGCTCCCACGTTCATTTCTGCTCAATTTTCAATAGTTCAGATATGGAATCAACCAGATGTCCATCAACTGAAGACTAGATAAAGAAATTATGATATATATACACTATTGAATACTATACAGCAGTAAAAATGAAATCCTGTCATTTGCAACAAAATGAATGCAACTGGAAACCATTATATTTAGTGAAATGAGCCAATCACAAAAAGACAAATACAATATAGTCTCTCTGAACTGGGTAACTAATAGAGTACCTAAAAGTAATCTATAGGAGCAAAACTGACATTTGAATCATCCTTGACTTGACAGTTGAGGAGCAATGTTTTTCATGTTTGTTTGTTTTTATCTTTTTTATACTATTTAGTGAACTCTCTACTTAGTGTAGAGGTAAACTTATGAGTACAAAATTAACTGGAAATTGATCTTTGTAAAAAATAAGAATGGGAAAGGAAAAGGGAGAAGGAAGAAGGAAGAAGGATGGGAAGGAGGTGGGGGGAGGGAAGAATCATAACATTCCCAAATTTTTATATGTTAAATGCACAAAGTTTGTATTTCTTAAATAAAATAAAAACAAATTTTAAAAAAGTGAATTAACAGCTCTGGTGCTGTGACATAGTAGGCTCAGCCTCTGACTGTGTTTCTGGCATCCCACATGGGCAGTGGTTTGTGTCCCGGCTGCACATCTTCCAATCCAGCTCTCTGCTTACGGCCTGGGAAAGGAATTTGGACTGGGCCCCTGCACCCTTGTGGGAAACCCAGAAGAAGCTCCCAGCACCTGGCTTCAGATTGGCCCAGCTCCATCTCTTGCAGCCATTTGGGGAGTGAACCAATGGATGAAAGACCTCTCTCTAAGTCTCTCCTTCTCTCTGTAACTCTGCCTCCCAAATAAAATAAATAAATCTTTTTTTTTTTAAAAGTGAAGTAGCTTAGTCACTGTAAATTGCTCATGTTTTGTAAAGTGCACTGTTTCAAAGAATGTTTCTATACGTACAGAAACATAGGCTTTAAACAGCTTGTATGCACTGACAGCAAGCCTCTTTAAAACTCAGAAAACAAAAGCAGACTACAAATTATTCATAAGCAGGAACATTTGAATCTGGTGAAATCTTTATCATACTCAAGCATTCAGAATTACATTATACATCTAGCAAACTGAACAAAAAGACATGAAATACAACAAAAAGTATAATATGTGCAATTTTGCATTAAGAAACACACACTTACATGAACACAAACACAGAGAAAAGCAGGATGTGGCCAATATCATATCTGTGTAAACGTGCCTTTCTTGGATTAGACTGATCCAGTCACAAACTTAACCTAATTAGGATGCGGAATTTTGTTACATTTTGTTGAAATACTCAGAAGAAAGTTTAGGGTACAGCTAGAGCTTTGGGGCTTTTGCATTAAACTCCAGCTGGGCCCAATAAACACTGTCCAAAATATGACCTCCAAATAATTAAATGATTTCCATATGTTTGCTCATGTATAGTATTCTAATTTGAGTTTTTTCCATCTCCTTCCAAACTCTCTACTTCTGACTGTGCTGGCTCTGTGCTTAGCAACTCACAATTTGACACCGTCACATATTCAACAATTGGATGATTTAAAAAAATATAACCATTGCCCTTCTTATTTGATCTGCAAAATGGAACCCTCTCTAAGTAGGATAAAGATTGATTTTAAGTCAGCCAACTCTCATTTCGTTTTGAGTTTTTTGAAACAGTTTGTGTATGAAAATATTTGTCTGAAAAATGACATTTCATAGAAAACTAAAGAAAAATAAAAACTTTGTATGTCTCAAAATAATCTTAGGCATCCACTAATGCTTCACAGTAAAGTATATTTTCTACTGACAGAAACAATACTCAAAGTTAATTTTTAACTTCTAATTTCAATTTCTTCAACTGAGAGTATGGCTAGATTTCCAACAAGCAGTTATTGATTATGTGACAGGATATATTTAATAATATAACTGAACTATTGGAATATACAGTTTAAAAATGCCATGTAATGAAGCTTCATACTTGAGCCTTTATGTCGAGAAGACATGTGATCACACTAACAACTAAGCATTTACTATCTATTTTATAGAGGGGCTTCCTTTACAATTATATTTATAGGTAGTTTAAAAAACTCTACTCTGAGAGAGATGTTTAACATAGAAGTTAAGATGCTGGGGACCAGCACTATGGCATAGCAGGTAAAGCCACCAACTGCAGTGCCAGCATTCCATGTGGGGGCTGGTTCAAGTCCCAGCTGCTCCATTTCCCATCCAGCTCTCTGCTATGGCCTGGGAAAGCAGTAGAAGATGGCCCAAGTCCTTGGACGCCCACTCCGCCGTGGGAGACCCAAAAGAAGCTCCTGGCTCCTGGCTTCAGATTGGCTCAGCTGTGGCCATTGTGGCCATCTGGGGAGTGAACCAGTGGATGGAAGACCTCTTTCTCTCTGCTTCTGCCTCTCTGTAACTCTGCCTTTCAAATAAATAAGTACATATTTTTTAAAAAAAAAAAAAAAAGGAAGCTAAGATGCTGGTTGAAATAATAACATCCCTTAACAGAATGCCTAAATTCAAGTCTGTTCTACTCCAAATTCCAGCTTCCTGCTAACCCATACACTGGAAAGCAGCAGGTGATAGCTGAAATAATTGTGGCCCTGCCACACACATCTACTTGAGAGACTCAGATTATGTTCTTGGCTACACATTTTGGCCTGGACCATTCCTGGTCACTTGTGTACATTTGGGGAGTGAATCACTGGATTTGTGATTTCTCTCCATCTGTCTTTCTGACTCTTTATCTCTCTGGAATTCCAATAAATTTAATAAACAAATATTTTTAAAATAAATATATAATTTGTTTCCTTCTTTTATACCAGAGATTGGAAAACTAAGGCCAAAGGCAAACCCAGTTTGTTGCCTAGTTTTGTAAATGAAGTTTTCTGGAACATAGCTATGACCATTTATTCTATAGCTCCTTTTGCTCTACCATATGTGGTTGAGAGCTATGACATGGATAGTTTAGACAATATGTTTCACAACCCTTGTTGTTAATATTACAGGAAGACTTGTTTTTTTTTATCTTTTAACTTTTATTTAGTAAATATAAATTTCCAAAGTACAGTTTATGGATTACAATGCCCCCCCCCCATAACTTCCCTCCCACTCGCACCCCTCCCATGTCCCGCTCCCTCTCCCATTCCATTCACATCAAGATTCATTTTCAATTATCTTTATATACATAAGATCAATTTAGTATATATTAAGTAAAGATTTCATCAGTTTGTACCCACACAGAAACACAAAGTGTAAAATACTGTTACAGTACTAGTTATAGCATTACTTCACATTGGACAACACATTAAGGACAGATCCCACATGAGGAGTAAGTACACAGTGACTCCTGTTGTTGACTTAACAATTTGACACTCCTGTTTATGGCATCAGTAATCTCCCTAGGCTCTAGTCATGAGTTGCCAAGGCCATGGAAGCCTAAGACTTGTATCCCCAAAATTCATGCAGCTGTTTACGATCTGATGTCTTAATATTAAAGGTTGATGGACTAAGGGTGGAAACTTGACCTGGTTGTGGCAACTAGCATTGGGGCCAGTAGGATGTGTTTGGGTCATCATGGGTGTATGCTTCAAGGGTGGTCTCAGAAGACAGTGGAATTTGAATTCGGATTCAGCTTAGTTCCTCTCTTTCTACTTTCTGGCTCATGTAACCATTTCTCTGTGCTCACCATGTTCAACCTCCAAAGATGTTTCGCTATGGGGTTCACTCATCCAGAAGTGTAACCTTCAAACTGTAAACTGAAATAATCTTCTTCTTTCCAATGGGGCTTGTAGTGTGTATCTTGCCTAAAGTAATGAAAAGTAGACTAATATACCCATCTTTCTACTGACACAATAATTTTAAAAGCACTACCTGACTTGATTCATTTTCATTCTATGCACACTTATTGTGCCTTTACTCTATTTCAAAATTGTATATAATACAGTGGCTTATAAAGATTTAGACACCTAAACTGGCTTTGTGGTATTAAATAGTCATAATGAAATGAAATGAATATAAACAAAGTAAATATAAATTTTAGACAAAGAGAATGAAGCAACTAACTCTGATATTTGATTAGTCTTGATGTAGGAGTAGTCACAAGGTTGGATGAGAATGCCAGTCAGAATGAAAACAGTGCGTATGTTGAACCCTGAAAGAGTGAAGCACCATATCAGGTGTGGGAATATTGAGTGTAGCAGTTATATTTGAAGCCTAGGAGGGAATAACAGTAAAAGGAGTGGATGGGGAGATTAGGGATCAATTCAACTCTAAAGCAGTCCATGAAGGGTTATAGAAAATCACTGAAGCATTTTAGGAAAAGGAGTAAACTGGTCACATTTTTCATTTCAGAATAATTCAGACAAACATTTAAGGATTGGTAACAGTGGAGAAGAGATAAGAATTATGAGAGTTTATACAAAAGGAAGAGATTAGCAAGGTTTATTTTGGGGCTGGCGCTGTGGCACAGTGGGTTAACACCCTGGCCCGAAGCGCCCTTATCCCATATGGGCGCTGATTTGAGACCTGGCTGCTCCACTTCTGATCCAGCTCTCTGCTATGGCCTGGGAAAGCAGTAGAGGATGGCCCAACTCCTTGGGCCCCTGCACCCGTGTGGGAGACCCGGAGGAAGCTCTTGGCTCCTGGCTTTGGATCAGCACAGCTCTGGCCATTGCAGCCAACTGGGGAATGAACCATCGGATGGAAGACCTTTCTCTGTCTTTCTCTGCCTCTCCTTTCTCTGTGTAACTCTGACTTTCACATAAATAAATAAAATCTTTAAAAAAAAGATTTATTTTGGTAGAAAGCTACGGAAATCAAACTTGAATTGACTTAGGCTATGTGTATGTATACAGGCATATATTTAATCAGGCTGCTTTATTCGGAGACCATCCACAAATCTGGGTCTGTTTTCCTCAAGGTCACTGTGCTTGAGAAAGGAAAACTTCTTCCTGAGAGCTCTCACCAAATTAACCCAATTCATTTGCTAATTTCTTTCTAATGTCGTCCTTAAACCAAGCACTATGCACTGACCTAAGAGGAGATGGGAAATCATTTTCCTATGGGTAAGTTTGACATGATAAACTCTAACATACGTTAACTTAGAGTCATATCAGAGTGTTATTTTAGGTCAGCTTTGAGCCTGTTTGCTCATTTATTGAACAGATGTTGTTTGATTGATACTTGGAGCCTGGCACTAAGTGGTAAGAAACATGGTGGTGGAGAAGCTTGAGGGGCTTTTCATTTAGTAGATGAAAGAAAAATGAAGTACATGAATAAAGAAGTCCATAAGCTCAAGGTGTTGTAGAAACACAACAATCCAAACAGGATGCAAGGGCTGTCTGTGTGGCTACTGAGAAGTAGAATTGTTCTATTTGAGACTTGAAGAGATTTAGGTTCCAGACTATATAGGGAAAGGAGAAAGTTTCAAACAAAAGGGAAGTACACAAACCCATGACTATAAGCCCGACTGTAATCTGTAAATGGAAGCCAGGTCAGAAGGTTGGAGACACCATGATAATGAACTTGAGTTTTAGTTTGAAAGAAACTGGAATCAATCAAAAGTTTCTGATCTGGGATAGTCATGATCAGACTGGCTCTTGCAGCTACATAGAGATCAGAGTCTCTTATTTCATGTGTCTTATTTCAAGTTACCAGCAACCATGTAGTGAACTAAAATGCTTACTTTCAGTTCAAAGAATGAATGGATTCAGAGCAGGCGCAGTGCAGCTGTTCTCTGCGTGGCTGCTATAAAACACCTCTGAACCTCTGCTGGCTTCCTCTACATGGAGAATATTAATTTTTATAATTTGTAGGATTTTTGTGGAAACAAGTGAGATTACGTAATGCAAATACTTTATGACAAAGCCAAACACAGAAAAATTGCTCAATTGGGACCATCTTTGTGATGCGGTGTGTTAAGCCTATACCACTTGTGATGCCAGTGTTCTGTATCAGAGTGCCAGTTCAAGTCCCAGCCGCTCAGCTTGTAACCAGCACTCTGATAAAATGCCTGGGAAAGCAGGGGATGATGGTCTTGCTTAGCGCTTAGGGCCTTGCCACCCATATCAGAGACCCAGATAAAATTCTGAGCTCCTGGCTTCATCCTGGCTCAGGTCTGGCCCTTACAGCCATTTGGGGAGTGAACTAGCAGATGGAAGATCTATCTTTGTCTCTCCCTCTGTCTCTGTCATTGTGTCTTTCAAATAAAATAAATAAATAAATCTTTTTAATTAAAGTTGCTTAATAGATTACAGCTATTTTTGTTATTATTATTGTGATAAGCAGCTTTTCAAGAATAAGCATAGGCATCCTATTATGTGATGGTAAATAGACATTGAGATCACTGTAAAGGGAAGAGGGAGAAAGAGTAAGAGAGCAAAAGAAAGAGCATCAGTAAGAGAGAGGTGTTCATTTGCCAGAGAATGGAGTGTTTTATTTAAATTTATATGAAAAACTTTACAAATTGTATCATAAATAAACATTATTTTTACAGTTAGCAAAATACAGCAACCTCTGGGGTAAAATGAAGCAGCTGCTTAACAGAGCTCAACCTCTGCCGGGGGAAAAAAGTAGTTAAGTCAACTGAAACCATAGGTACTGGTGTTAATCAAAACATGTTTCAGGTAAAGATCATAATGTGTGTTTTCACAGCATTAATTAAGAAAGCAAATATTATCTGGAGGCAAATTAAAATGAGGAAGCTGTTCGATTAAAACGTCTGTGGAACAACCACTGTCCATAACTAGTCTCATAGAATCAAGGAGGAAATGAGGGGAGAGTGAAAAGCAAATCATATTTATCCACTGGGATGTAAGTTGGCGTAGTTTTATGATTTCCACTAATGAGAGAATAGCCATTTGGTGCTACATAGCAGCAGATTGGGGAAGTATCTTGATGATTCAGTTGTTTCGCACTCCCCAAAGAATCTAAGGCATATTATTAATAAGGTTTAACATGACTTCTTTAAGAGAGAAAGGGCTTCAGTCAGAATGTTATGGAAATGTTTGCCTTTCTTTTACACACTCTGTTTCACACTTCTGTTTGTGTGTGTACCACAACCGTGAAATCTGCCTATAGATAGGTGACGAGACTCCAATTTAAATGAGACGACCCAAGAAAATATACACACTGGCTGGCTCTGTCTTAAAGAAAGCTGATATGTGGAGCTACTCAAAGCATTTCACAAAGCCTCTGAATACACCCAGCAACATACTTGAAATTATCCTATTTTGATGAGTTATGCAATGGCTTTCAAGGAATTTTTATTACTATTGAAGTCTGATGATTTCTGAAAGAAGAGACAATAATTAATTAGACAGGGCAATGGATTCTCTTCCTTTATATATGTGAAAAAAGTCTGTTTATTTTAACAGATAAATAAAAACAGAAATTACAATAAAGGAAAAGCCTAGAAAAAAAAAACACTCTTTGAGTAAGAGGAACTACTCTCTCTTTCTCTATAGGTAGAGATACCTGATCAGGCTTGCAGGATACAATGACTGAGGAGCAAAGATGAGAATAAGCAACCATATCCTTTTGGTTTTTGCCTATGTCTATTGAAGGATTTCATACAAATCACTAGAGTGAGATTTGGGAGGAGAGTCTTAAATTTAGGCATCCCTAAGTGACTCTCCATCTACTCATTATTGCCTGATTTACTCATTCTTTCTGATCTCTTGTCTTACAAAAGAAATTTGTCTTTACTCCTTTCATATTATTCTTGACCTCCCAAAGGAGCTCTTAAGTTATTACTAATACACATAATATTTTTTTACAACTCACACATATTTCATCCAAGTTGCTCCTTGGTTTTAATTATTTTCTGCTTCTCCATTTTGATTGATATTTTCTCCAAGGGTCACACAAGTATAGGAGTCAAGGGTGACTGCCATAGTCATAAGAAATCATCTAACACTGAATTCTTCTCATCTTTTTTAAATAAACACAATTTGCTGAATCTCTTGCAAACTGATTCTCACCATCCTCCTGTTACACGAAGCATACATTTGCAAAAACAAATGAAAGTATAAACAAAGAGTCTGAGAATACTGTCTCGCTCCACTTGGCGATTTTCAGCTGGTCAGTAAAAGAACAAAGGTTTCCGGTTTCTAGGGTGCTTGTCTCAACTAATACACACAACTCCATGAATACATAATGCAGATGAAAACAATAGGAAGAAGGGTCAACATGGCCACCTTTCGCTCTGCATTCTGACACTTGCACTGGGCAAGAACCCACCTGCACCACCATGTGTCTGTTAAGCAGAGGGCTGGAAAGTTCTTCTCCTTGACCTCCTGGGATTCCTACATCAGATGGGATCAAGTTGAAGGCAGCAGCTGGCTTGCAGATGTCCACAATTTACCCACATTTAACCAGTGTGGGCAGACACAGAGACATCTTTGAAAGTGTACCCAACTCCATGTGGTCAATCAATAGCCTTTGGTCTGTTCTGACGGCTCTGGCACCTATGTTTTTCCTCTGCATAAAGGCCCACAGAAACAGACTAAGATGGATTTTAAATGTGGTGGGTGTAAAATAAGGATTTGAGATTGGATGAGTACATGCCATCAAGTTGGAAGGATAATGAGAGGTATGATGGTCTTGGAATATAGGCTTGGAGTGCAGTTTTGAAAACATGTGCTTACAAAGGCATAATTTCACTGAAGGAATAAAGCAAGATTAGGCTGATGTGTCCGGAAATTGCTGTGAAGCAAGAATCATACAGCATAGGAGGCAAAGTTACACACCTAACAATCACCAGAGAGAGAAAAGTCCTTTTAAAGCATGCACGTATCTTATTCTATATTATCTTACAATATACAAGGCAAGACAAAAGAGCCCACCAGCACACCCAACGTTTATGTTATCTGGAATAATATTGCCTTACCTAGACATGGAAATGCTCAACCTACTAAAAGATAAAAAACAAGAATTAGTTTAGTTAGTAACAGGCTACTTTCAGTTTGTATGTACTTCAGGATGTGGCCTCATGTTACCAGAAAATGATATTTCTTACCTTTTAAAACTAATTACAGTGTTCAGAAGAAACTGAGTCTGGAGAGAGGCAGTACTGGATCCTGCTTGAGTCTGTGCTCCACCTGCCAGACATGTCATCTGAACATTGGCCAGAGACTTGACTAGCTAAACAATTACATTGTGAGACTATCTCCCTGGTGCTTAGCAAGGCAAGGTTCTAGGTTGCCATCTAATTGTAAAACTGCTTAGTTACACAGCCGTTATAGCTGACTTATAATCACCACTTTAATACTTGGAGGCTGAAAATAGAATTTACATAAAAAGATTAAGATCTATTTTCATTTGTTTTCTTAATCTGTAATAGTACTTTGCTGAAATTGTTAAATTTTTATTGAGTATTTCAAAACATGTATAGCTTATCATTTAAGAAAAATTTTAAGCAGGGATTCTATTTTAAATTTTTGAAATAAATATATTAACTTTATACATCCATGACATCCATCTACTCCAAAGTATAAATAGCAATTCTGGGAACATAACAAAACACCTTTTGTACAGCAGGGTATAAAATTGGAAGCAGATGCAAATACTGGAACAAAAAATATTATAATGGCTAATGCTGTAGCTGTACTAAATAATCCTGAATATCACAAAATAAAAATGTTGCACATAGGTATTTACAATTTAATCTGCTACAAGTGCCAATAAGACATCGTTTCACATTCCAGATCTATCAAAATTTGATTTTGTCTCATTTGAAATCTATAGTACTTTAAAAGAACAATTAAAATAAATAAACCTTGCTTTATTTGACCCAGCTTTCCTAGTCTCCCCCAATATCCTCAGATGATACAAAATAACTTGAAAAAAATGCAAACAGAAAAGAATCGCACAGCATGATAGGATCTTCCTGTGCATGACTAGCTCCCTCTGAATAAGGAGAAAGAATGCATAGCAATGTAAGCCTGCATGCACAACTTCAGATTTGGTCCATGAATTATAGATGTACTTCTGAGGGGCCATTTCCCTTATGGTTTGTGATGCAAGAAGAGTTAGTAAATAACTTATGCTCTTGACCCAATATGTTAACCGAGCAGTAGGTGGACATCAGTGACCTCTCTATGCTAAGTTTAATTAATGGCATAGATAACTGTCCAGCCCTCATCTTCTCCCTTAAACACTACATAATGGAAAATTCATTCTCCCGCAAGGATCTGAAAGTTTGTATTTTTTAGTCATGAAGTTTTGTTCACTGTTGTAAGGTCAGCCCATTCATTTCTCAGCACTCCCAGTTACCAACTGCTATTTAAGCTGTTGGTTCATGGAGTTCATCTGTCATGGGCCTGTGTTAACATGTTTGCTAAAGACTTCAGGAACTGTTCCCACTCTACTGTTTATTTGTGCTAATGAGTCACTTTGAACTATTCAGATATATCCTCACTAGTGAATGGAATTCCTTATATGGGTTCATTGTAAAAAACCAAGAGGGACACTTGCACCTGTTACCGAGCCTACATTTCTGTCAATTTCTTTGTAAAACATCGTGGGTATCTACAAGTTTAGAGGGGAAGCTTTCTTGCTTTACCAGTGCATGAGATATAAGGCTAGTCTTGTGCATGAAAATGTGGAGATACATCTATAAAAGGGTGGGAAGAATTTGCAAAGTTCTCAATGCACATGACTAAGTTTGGCTTTTGAAATTAAATGCTCTCTTTAATGTGATTACAACTACAATCATTATAAATATGGTGCATTTGGCAGTACATTTCTCTGGAATTCCCTTTCTAAAGGGAGATAACTTGTCCAAAAGAGATGTGTCATCCCCATTGCCATAACATTTACACACTCAAAACTAGTATTTTTGTTTGTTTTCACAGGAAGCAATTCAATGTTGTTTTTCCGTGTTAGTTATAAAATCCTTTTCCATTTAAAGCCCCAGACAGAAAATGTGCATTTCCAGAAAAAGTGGTTTAGATATCTGTGCAGAGTCTATAACTGCAAAGACTTACAATTGATGCTGAAAATATGTCACTTGTATATATGGAATATATATTCAGATTAAAGAAAGAGTACTGCAGCCATGGACAGGATTTTACTAAGCTTGTAGGAGAAATGTGAGATTTCTTTGTAAGGACTGAACCATAAAATATCAGTCATTTTGACTTAAATCAAATCTAAAAATAATTTCTGATTGTTGTTACACATTCTCATTTCAAGCTAGGTATGCCTTTTTGCCTAATAGAATCGAGATCTGGCAGAAGGTTTATGTCTGTCTACTTTTGAGGTAGTTTACCCTTTTATAGCTTCCTCTACAAAAAAGAAGAAAAAAAAAATCCCTGTTTCCTGGTGAAGAACAAAGAGAGCAATGAGTTTGGAGTGCTATACATCTTATCTGGGTACGTGTTGACTGTTCTCACTAAAACCACCTGTCTGAACCTAGCAAAGACAAATAGTGCTGACAAGTGTAGGGATGACACATTTGTGAGCTCCGTGAAGTGCAGCAATAGCATTATGGCCACCCAAGAATATTCTTTCATTCATTCAACAAATGTTTTCAGCACCTACTCTTGTGCCAGGTATCGCAAAATGACACTTGGGCCACAGCAATGAAAAAACCAGCCCAGTCATCAAGGGAGCCTAACCTATTATCACTCATCTGCTCAGTTCTGAGGAAATGACTTTCATTCCTCCTAGTTTCATCCACTGGACATCATGTAACCTTTTTTTTATTTACAGAAATATTGAAAGCTGGATATTTAAACCAACAAGCATTTACTCTATGTTTAAGGAAATCACTATGTTAGGGTTTTATGGGATGCAAAAGTGTCTGGGATTCCATGAGTGCACAATATGGTAAGAAAAGGCAAGATGGAAACATATATGTAAACACCAGAGTTGAACAAATATGGTGAGGCAGAAGTCCATATCATTAATAAAATAGAAACACACTGGATGGAACTCTTGCAAACTATAGAGATAGGTTATAGCGAGGTCCCATAGCAGAGATTGTTTGGAGAAAAGAGGAACTTGAGAAAAATGCACATTAGGGATTATAAAGTTAAGCAAAGTTACAGAATACAGTGAAATGTGGAGCAAAACAGACACTCTTACTTTATGATTCTGTAACTTCTCTTGCTTTCGTGAAATTCCTCTGAACCTCCTCCTCCAGACTCAGGAGTTAATCCAATAATCTTTAATATGTATTTTACTCTGGTTACACTCAAGAATGTTCCATCAGACAATGGTTCTCATTTTTCAAGTCCCGAGATACCTTGCCTTTCTACTTTACTTTCCTCAACTATTGAACCAGTATCCTTGTCTTTCATTCCAAAATACATATGACTTCTTTTTTCCTTCCCAGGCAATCATTTATGTTCCTATGTTCTGTATTTACTGTTTTGAGTTTTGTCTCTTCAGACGTTAGGGTACTTGAAGGAAATTTGTCCCTAATTCTTCAGTCTTCCATGGTGCTTAGCAAGACATATGATAGCAACTAAAGGTATACTTATGCTCTGACCAGATAACATGTCATAAAAATCCCTTTCAAACCTATATCAGCAATGATTTTGGTTGACTAACACTCTAAAGACCCTTAATCAAACTTCTTTGTATGTTGGATTTATTCATTATTCGTGGGCACTCCAAAATAGAAGGGAAACTGATATAACCTTCATTTTAGGGATGTGACATTCCAAGCATGATCCAAGCCTTCCTTCTGAATGGAACAGATGCTTTGTTTCTTGAACCAATAAGTTACCTGCACGTCTTTTTTTTTTTTTCTTTCTTTTTAAGAACTGAAATAAGAGTAGTATTTCTGTGAAATGCTGCTTAATGGAAGAAAATAAATGCCTTCACCAGCTGATTTTTCATTTCTGCAATGTAAGTGTCTGAAATCTCAAGGATAAGTCTACTGTTCAGCATCCTTAATTATCCCAACCTCACAATCCATATTTTAAAATAACACTACCAACAAATCACCCAAGCTATCAATGAGCACATGAATTTTAAAGAAACACTAAGTATTGCCATTATATTCAAACTGCCTATGATATTTCTGTAAAAGCAGCAAAAAATATGGATTTTCCCCCTAATGATCAAAATGCATTTGCAAATCAGCGTTTGCAAATGTTAAAATAATTATTCAATGGTTTCAATTTAAGGAGAATCCAACACTTTTTACTCTCTGACAGATTGACAGTGCATTATAAATTCCAACAATTTATACTTTAAGGCCCCAGCTTCCCATGCCTGCCAGCCATGTCTCAGCCTTGAGGAATTATGGCCGTTTAATCAGGGTTGAGCATTTCCATGCTCAACCTTCAAACAGTGATGCTGGGCCCATGTTTTTACCAGTGATCGATGAATCCACTTACTCGACGGCTTCCTGTGTGACAGTACTTTAGAAGCCCTGCAAAAGTTCACATTTCTCAATATATCAAAGTTTAGCTGCACAATGACCTTCTAATATTTGTTTTCAACTGTGTATAACCAACAGTTCATTACTTTCCCCAAACAGAGAAAGAGACAGGTGGATGCTCACAGAGACAGAACAGGTTCTGCAGCACCTTTACTGTCTGGAAATTGATTGCAGGGAATGCCATAAAGAAAAGTGCAGGAGAGCATTAGCCTCTTAAGTTGCTGATGCTATGAGAGCAAAGAGTCAGAATTACAAGCCTTATCACTTGGTGTTTTTGTTAAAAGATGTATGAATCCCTTCTACAGTATTTCTCCTTGAAATTGTCACCCGACTTCATCCATCACAGCCAGCCAATCTAAAACCCCCTAGGCTAACCCACAGGTCCCCACAGACAAAACACACTATTGGATTTGGACGCTAATCACATATGTGATTTCCAGCTATTGTGCATGGCAGGAGATCAAATGTGAGTTCCATGGAAACTTTTTTGCCATTCAAGTTAAACCAAAAATAAATAAGATCAAGTGTTTTTTTGTTTGTTTCTGTGTTTTGTTTTAGCTCAATATCCTGATTAGCCTCAGAGTCTCAATATTCTAACGTAGGAAAGAGACCCAAGTAGGTGTACCTGCATGAATCCACAGTCACTAGCATGAATGTGTGAGAGCACTATGCACGATTTCATTTAATCCACTCAAATTTTCAAAAGTCTCTAGTATTATCACTTTGATTTCACAAACGAGGAGGCCAAGGAGGATGCATCCGAACTTTTGCATCCACACTTCCACCAAGCAGGGATGTGACTCAAGCATGCTGGGCTGCAAACCTGTCTTCTCATCATCACCTTACACTGAGTATTTTCACATAAATGAAGCGGAGAACTTGCCTAAACAATCCACAAAAGTCTTTCCCATCCTAGAGCCCACTTTGAGCCTGATAGAGTCCTGAGATTTTAGTTTTTATTTCTAAGGAGTGTAATCTCAAATCAGGACTTAGCCCCACATCCATCTCATAATGGTCTGTACATGAAAGGAAAGTCAGAGCAAGTACACTCAGAAATCCCTCCAAAGTCACTCTAGGTAACAGAACTGGCTTTTGTCCTACTTATTTCTTGTAAGGAGACAAGGATTAATTGTGTGTGCCCAGTCTGCCATGAAGGTTTCATCACCCGTGGTAAATCCAATTGATGTACGGTGGTTACAAGAAGGGATGTATTGGAACGGATTGTGAGACCATGTTAGGGCTCTACTGGAAAATGTAGTTACCTATGAGTCATGGCTACTACAGGAGCAGGAGGTAGGAAAGGAGGCACAAGTGCTAGTTATTTGCTATCTCTATTGTAAATCCTTGACACATAATTAGAATGTCTCCTTAAGAACTGAGTGAAGAAGGTGAGTCTTTTTTTTTTTTTTTTTTTTTTTTTTTTTTTTTTTTTTATTTTTGACATGCAGAGTGGACAGTGAGAGAGAGATAGAGAGAAAGGTCTTCCCCTGCCGCTGGTTCACCCTCCAATGGCCGCCGCTGCAGCCGGCGCACCGCGCTGATCCGATGGCAGGAGCCAGGAGCCAGGTGCTTCTCCTGGTCTCCCATGGGGTGCAGGGCCCAAGCACCTGGGCCATCCTCCACTGCACTCCCTGGCCATAGCAGAGAGCTGGCCTGGAAGAGGGGCAACCGGGACAGAATCCGGCGCCCCAACCGGGACTAGAACCCGGTGTGCCGGCGCCGCAAGGTGGAGGATTAGCCTATTGAGCCACGGCGCCGGCCAGAAGGTGAGTCTTAAAGTCATCCCTGGAGGATTTCTGTTGCTTTTTAGCTCCTTCAATCATTTATTCCATTCTTTTTCCTCCATTTCTGGTATCTGATCTACATTTAATTAGCATGAGACTACTGATTTTAAAAAAGTCCACCAATTATATCTCCCCTAACTCTGAAACAAGGCTTGAACTAAATCACTGGCAAACTTTTCCAGTGATGTTCTGTCTTACCCTAAACCACTAGTTTTTAAATCTTACTGTATGTAAGAATCACCTGAGCTTGTTTCAAAAATTAGCTTTGAGTGTTTTGTCTTTCTGTTTTTTTTTTTTTTAAAGATTTATTATTTACTTATTTGGAAGCCAGAGTTACAGATAGAGGGGGAGAGGCAGAGATAGAGATAGAGATAGAGATAGAGATAGAGATAGAGAGATAGAGAGAAATGATAGAGATAGAGATAGATAGATGAGATAGATAGAGAATAGAACTAGAGATGATAGAGAGAGAGAGAGAGAGAGAGAGAGAGAGATGAGAGAGAGAGAGAGATGAGAGAGAGAGAGAGAATCTTCCATCTGCTGGTTCACTCCCCATATGGCTGCAATGGCGAGGACTGGGCCAGGTTGAAGCCAGGAGCCAAGAGCTTCATCCAGGTCTCCCCCATGGGTGCAGAGGCCCAGACATTTGTGCCATCTTGTGCTGCTTTCCCAGGTACATTAATAGGGAGCTGGATCAGAAGTGGAATAGCCTGACTTGAATTGGTTCCGATATGAAGTGCTGGCACTGCAGATGGTGGCTTAAACCACTGCCCCACAGAGCCAGCCCTAGGCTCTGAGTTTTACCTCCAAGAAATTCAGACTAGAAACTCAGGGCAAGTACCATGGCTCATCATTTAATGAGCACACCCAGTATCTCTGAGGCATGGGGATTTGAAGCAAAACTTGAGAAATTCTCCCCCAAATCCAAGTAAGTTTCCCTTTTACCTGGGATATGGGGTAGGATTTAATATCAGATCTCTGTTTTTCCACCTCCAGGCCATCCAGAGCTCTCAAAACAAAGTCACAGGGACATGATTTGGGAGAAGCAATACAACTCTATCTTCCAAAATGAAATTAGACTGAGTACTTTTGGGTTCAGTACCCCAATCTTATCTGCATTTTTCTCCTGTGTTCTGGTTGATTTCTTTCATTATTTATATATGTAAGGTTCACTTTCTGCTCATTTCCACAGAATTATGAATTATTTTGAGGCTAGAATTGTCTCATACACTCATCTTTGTATTAGTTATAATAAGTACACCTAATAAGCATTCAGTGATGTTTTTAAAGGGAATAAAACAGATCGAGTCCAAGGGCAACTGATTTAATTGTACTCTTGAGTAAGTCCATTCTCAGCCCTAGGTGTCTATTTATTATGGTTATGATGTTAATGAAAATAACAGCAACAGCTATTAACAGAGTGCTTTTACCAGATGCAGAATATTGTGTTGTGCGAGTATCACCTTCATTCCTTTCACTTCATTCTCATTAAAATCTAGCAAGGGTGACAACACAGAAGAAAAGAAAGCAGACCCCTAGCACAACAGCTATCTTCTCATTGTGTGGAAAACAATGGCCACTCAACCCACAGCCACTGAACCCAAGTCTGTTGGAGCTGCTGAGCAGAACGACTTCATCCCTGGACATTAATCATTTCTGTAGCTGAATGAGGAGCCTGTGTGGAAGGTGGTTATATTTTTAAGCCAGCACCCACAACAGTCACTCCTCCTGCCCCCAGCTTCAGTGTTTCTGGGGCACAAGGGTGTCTTTCAATTTATCCATTTTTTTTTTCAAGACTCTTGTGGATATAAGGATTACAGGTTTCCTGCCTGTCCAGGAAGAATGATCACTTTGCTCTCTAAGAACTTAACTCCCAGGTTTAATTATTATGCAAGTGTGCCAGTATATTAAGCTTATAGGCCAAAAGCAATTTAAAGTCTATGCTGCATTGACTTTCAAATTATTTCATTTCTAATTCAGATGCATGCTTTGTTAAGGCATTTATCACTTTTACATAATCAGCCAGATTGTCCCAGGGACTGCAGTCTCTCAAAACCTCTAACCCCACTAGATCCACATCAGTAGCAATAAATGACATTCGCTACCCTCCCATGTTGAGTCAGACTTGGAGACTCCTCCCAAGCATCTAACTTCATCTTTTAACGTAGCTCCTATGTGTGGAAAATTTATCAAGTACTGTAGACCCTGTCAGCAAGGCCATTTGTTCTTAATTATCAAGCCAACATGGTGCTCTTGGAGAAGGGGACATTTTGTTTCATAGTTACAGTCAGAATTCCTTGAAAGTAGTCAAATAGCTTTTGTTCATAAATCAGATATATTACTTTCTTGAATATGACAGATTCTTAGAAAAACCAATAAATACAAATTTTCTGTAGTCTTTGATACATGAGGAATTAACAGATCACAAGAGCACGTTAAAGTCATAGCAAATGATGATAACCTATCTTTTGCAATGATAGGTCCAGTGATACATATATCAGCAGTCTCTAAGGATCAACAGTCTTTCACCAAGCAGACGTCTTAGTCTCAGGGAGGAATGTCCCCACCATCCAGGACACATATAAAATCTACATCTGGGAGAAGAAGGAAGTTTCTGGAATATTGAAAGAAAAATATTTTTGTTGTTCCTTTGTCCTTCACAGTTTTATTATGTACTTAACTATATTTGCTTATTCAGTAGTTTTTTTTTTTTTTTTTTTTTTTTTTTTTGCCAGACAGAGTTAGACAGTGAGAGAGAGACAGAGAGAGATATAGACAGTGAGAGAGAGAGAGAGAGACAGACAGAAAGGTCTTCCTTCCATTGGTTCAATCCCCTAATGGCTGCTAAGGCCGGTGTCGATCCGCAGCCAGGATCTGGTACTTCCTCCCAGTCTCCCATGCAGGTGCAGGGACCCAAGCACTTGAGCCATCTTCCGCTGCTCTCCCGGGCCACAGCAGAGAGTTGGACTGAAGAGAAGCAACCGGGACTAGTACCTGACGCCTCAACTGGGACTAGAACCCAGGGTGCCGGTGCCTTAGGCGGAGGATTAGCCAAGTGAGCCACAGCGCTGGCCGCTTATTCAGTAGTTTTAAGGTAGAGAATGGTGTCAGAAAGGGAGAAGGGGAAATATATTTGGAATAATATATTCTAAGTAATATAATAATAATTTTTCCCAAACAATATAATAACATATTATTTGGAAAATAAGTAAGATTTGGCTTCACCTACAAAGAGAACGGTATAGATTTGTGAAATATGTGTCACTGGAATTTATGAAAATAGGTTGATCCCTTACTATTAAAAATATATGGTAGTCCCTGAACATAATGGTTTCCTTGAAGATCGACTATAACAATACAAATGAGAGTATTTTGTAAAACTGTAAAGTAGCACACTCATTATCATATAGGACATCTTTAAAAGTTTAGTACTGGTAGAAGGGCTGCATATTTAGATCAGTGACTGTGGTTAAAATTCCCCCAGTCCACATGGCAGTGCTTGGGTTTGGTAATTTACTCCAGATCCCGTTTCTAGCTTCCTTCTCATAAAGAGCCTGCAAGGCAGTGGTTATAGCTAAAGTATTTGGCTTCTTGCCACCCAGGTGGATGACTTGGATTGGATTCCCAGCTCCTGGCTTTGGTGTCAGCCCTGCTCCACTTGTTGTGAGCATTTGGGGAGTGAACCACTGGATAAGAGGTCCTCTCTCTCAAATGAACAAATAAGTAAAAAGATTAAAGCTACTGTAACCAATTTGATCTCTACATTTTAATCTAGTTCTATAACATCTTGTAAGTAAATCTGATCTTAAAAAGATACTATTTTTTGCTTTGGAGGAAATTTTCCACATATATGTGTGTGTGTACCTATACAAATTAATAAACATTTATTGCAGATTTCAAACATGTATTTTTAAGACAGCAGTGTTTGCTCTTGTTAATTGAAAATGGATATGTCTCCAATAAATATTCTACAATGTTGCATTTTCCTATCCAAATTTATCTTCCCTGAAGATGAGGACCTTGCAGTCATTTAAGGTCGTATGCAAAATAAAAATTCTGATCCTCATTTTGGTAGTAATTTTGGACGGCCTACTCATTTTTAAGAACTTGCTCTCGGTAGTGCCAGGAAAACTCACACCTCACTACATTGCAACCGGTTACAGAATAACTGGAAAAGTTCATCAAAAAGTATACTCAGGTTTAAGCCAACCAATAAAATTAAGGAAAGAAAAGCCATTTTAGTAAAATACGTGATTGAGAGCCAACACGAATAACAATGGAGAGAATTCTGTGTGTTGCTAATGGAAACTTGGCCAGCTACTAATCACAAATAAATAATATTCTGACAAATAGAGAACCAAATATTTGGATGAGGATTTGGAGATTCTAGGAATCCCAAAACTAATTAAGACATAAGTGCAAAGCTCCTGAAAAGTACAAGACAGATTTAAGGGGTGAATACCCTGGCAAGATGACATCATTCTCCAGTGAATATCCACAGGTGTGGTGGGGCATCTAAATGGAATGGTGTTGCCAGAAGTTGTAAATGAAGTTGCAAGAGTTTTTAGGGTAATCTAAGGAGGAAAATTTTGTATGCTTAAATATTTTTTGATTCTGATCAAAAAGAAGAGAATAAGTCAAAATGAAAGAATAATAAGAAAAAATAAAGGCAGACACGGTGGACATTTCAGAGATGGTGAATGAGAAGTACCATGAGTGTTAATAATGCCTGGAGCACTGTGGTGGGAGGGATGAGTGGTCACTCTTAGAGCTTTGCTTTTGTGTGTCATTGAAACCAATCAGTGAGTTAAAAAGCAGAAAGATCTCTTGGCATCCATTCCACCATTGATACTGGGGGTAGAGATGAGGATTTATACATAGAGACCCCCATTAACACTAATGAAAAGTAGGCGGGTAAATCCCATCTGCACACAGAGCAAACACTGCCCTTTGTATGGGGGTAATTAAGAGCTAAAGAGAGCTTACAGTTGCTGCCATTGCACACAAGCTCCTGGTGAAAGCCCCTTCCCAGCATGCTGCATTTGCTTTCTTTAGTTTCAGTGGTTGGAGTCTGTTGTTAACCATCTCTCGCCCTACTTTCCCCAAAAAGGAGTGAAAAGAATGATGTATTGGAAATGACATTATTTGGCACTATTGACATAGAGACTTGCAAGGAGAAAGTACGGGCACAGAAGGGGAGGAATTCAAAAGACATCTAAAATGAAGCAGAATAGAACAGTAAGTGGCTCAAGGGTAACTGCCCTGTACTTACCATGTCCTTGTCAGCATCCAGTCGTTTGAAACTATGGCAGGAAGAGGAATCATGTGTGGACCAAGAATACTGAAAACTACCAAGCAAGCATTCTGTCTGAGATTCAAAACCACAAATATGGGAAGGAAAGGTTCTAGTGATTGTAGGAATGGGGAATAGGTGAGAGTTATAACATTCTTCCCTCTCTCTCAGACCAATCCTCACAATATATCTCTACACATTGATTTTAGGTCCCAGAAGTATCTGAGGGCAATAAAAATATGTGTGTCTTCTACACAGGATCAATCATCAAAATCAACTTTAGAACTTTATAAGGTATACAAATGTCATCAAGCAGCACAATAAAATTTTACAGAAATTAAATGCAGTTGCAGTCAGTCTCTCACTTATTAATTTGACTTATGCAACTTGATACAGCCATGGCAGAGAATCAAGTTACAAAGACAAGTTTTCAGTCACTTCAAGTTCAGTAAGTATTCAAAGAATATTCATTCTAATTATTCCAGCTCCCTGAGCATATCCTATCAGAAAATATAATCTCAGGCTAATGACTGACTCAATAAATAAATGAGGTGATTAGATAAACTAAATCAAAATTGGGCTACTTTCTTTATGTCAAGAAAAATCAGTCTGCTCGGGGCTTCTTAGCCCACATCTAGAATAGTATTTCCATTCTAAGCAACAAATTTCCAGAGAAATACGATTGATGAAAAATCAGTGCAGGAAGATGAGATGTTCAAGAATAGTGTTATATGAAATCCAGCTGAAGAAATTGAAGACAAAGTTTCCAGAACAGAATATACATAAGACAAAGGAAAGAGCAGCTTTTGCTTATTGATGGGTTGCCATAGAGAACCAAACGTTTGTGTGGATGAGGCAGTTTCCTTATTAGAAAACAGTTTCCACTGACTTACACAGGACTCAAAATAACAATGTGAACTATGTGTCTCAGAGTCGATAAGACAGTTCCATGGTTGTTGGGATTCAAGATCTTTCCAGCTCTCCCCATATTTCACAAAATGTCTCCATCTCCTGGTCCAAATGCTTGCTTCAACTCCCACCTTCACCCCACTCCAGTCAACAGAAAGGAAGAAGATGAAATCAAGATAATACTCCCTCTCTAAGAGCAGGCCTAAAAGATTCAGGAATTTCCACACAGTTTTGTCACCAAAATTTAGATACATGGTCCTGTTTAACTATAAGGGGTGATGAGAAATAAATATTTAAACTTTTATGATGATAGAAAAAGAGGAGATTTGATGATAAGGAAAACTTGCTATTTCTTTCACAGTGATAAACACAGATCAGCAATTATTAGTTTGAAGTTTATGGGAATGATTTCAGGAAGATAATTGAACACCTGTAACACTGGCTAATTTTAAGAAAAAAAAATGATAAACCAAGAAAAGGATAATGCTCACTGTTTCTGTGTGTCTCTGTCTCTCTCTCTATTTTTTTTTTGAAAAAAGAACAAAATGTAAAAGTTTATAAAATTATATATTCTATTCCTGGGACATCCTCCTAGTCTTATCCTATACATTCATGACAATTAATTTGAAGTAGCCCATTTTTCCCTATTTGGTTTTACAAACAGGCTTCAGAGAATTAGCCTCAGCATTGTTGATCTACAAATCTTCCATATCATTTTTTTCAATCCTAATTGTTTCTAGGCCATACTCGGTAATGGTATGAGAAACTTAGTTCTGAAACATGCCCAGGCTAGTATTCTAGAAACTGCTACCATTGCTGGGTCCACCAGCCTCCAATTCCTGATTCAGAGCTCAGTCAGCAGTAAATCGAAGTCAGAGACAATATTGTGTTATTAGCTGTTGATATTCACAGTCTACTTCTTGAGAATAAGTTAACTTTTTATGAAACTCTTAAACTAAAAATTGAGCTACCACCAGTAACATCAACTTTAGGGTCAGTTAACTCATCATCTGATGGAAAGTGTTCACTATTTTATTAATTTTTTAAATTAATTTATTTATTTGAAAGGCAGAGAGAGAGAGAGAGGGAGACACAGAGAAGGAGAGATCCTTCATCATCTGGTTCACCCTTCAAATCGCCACAATGGTCTGAGCTGGGTCTGTCTGAAGCCAGGAGCCAGGAGCTTCTTCCAGGTCTCCCATATCCATGCAGGAGTCCAAGGACTTGGCCATCCTCCACTGCTTTCCCAGGCACATTAGCAGGGAGCTGGATCAGAAGTGGAACAGCCAGGATATGAACTACCACCCATATGGGATGCCGGCACTGTTGACTGTAGCTTTAACTGCTGCACAACAGCATCAGCCCCTAATTATTATGATTATTTATTTTTTTTTAGTTTATTTGAAAGGTAGAGGAGACTGAGTGAGTGAAACAGAGAGAGAGAGAGAGAGAGAGAAGCATATACCACTCACTCATTCACTTCCTACATACCTGCAACAGCTGAATGCGGGTTAAGATGAAGGCAAGAACCAGGAACTGAATCTGGGTCTCCCACATGGGTGGCAGGGACCTAAGTACTTGAGCCATCATTTTCTGTCTTCCTGAATTAGCAGGGAGTTGGAATTGGAAGCAGGGCTGGGACTTAAGTCAGGCACAATATGGGATGCAAGCGTCTCAAGCAGCTTACCCACTGCTCCCAACACTTACCCCAGTCATTACTTTCAAAATAATTCTGATATTTAAATACCAGAATTATTACTGACATGATTAAAACTGATTAAATTAACATTAGGTGTATGATTCTATTTCCAATAGTTTACAGAAATTTCCCTTGTAAAAATTAAAAAGCTGCAATCTACCCTTATTATCAACAAAATCCATGTGTCTCATACCTATATAAAAGTGTGATAATTCAGCTAGTTATAAGAACACTTGGTCAGTCCCTATTCCTGCAGTGTGAAATGATCCATTGTACTGTCTTCCGCCATTTGTCATATAGTGAATAATAAGGCACCGGGTCTCCCTTGCAGTCCTGCCCACTACGGGTTCTGCTCACTTCACACTACTCAACATCCAGAAAGTTAAATATTTAAAAAAAGCTTGGATTGCCAGTATTTCAGGATTCTCAATTCTGATACAAAGCAAAATGAGTCAAATGTAGAATATTAATACCTTCTTTCAGCCGCCTCTGATTCAAGGAAATCTAGTACAAGTGGGTATGTTGGCAATTTCTTTAACAATTATTCTAATTTCCCATATTATTATTTCTTGCTATTCTTATCTCTTTTTTTGCCTTCTGGCTTTTAAATAACCCTTTCTGTCTTTACAAACTGGTTGAAATTTTTAACATATTCCATAGCTACAGTTTCCCAAGCAATGCTGTCTCTGATAAAATTGTGCAGAATAGAAGCAATTTATTCAAATACAATACCTTAAGGCAAGTGAAAAGCTCGAAATGAATGACACAGGCTCTAGGAAGGTTTTGATGTGCTACTTTAGGCCTTCTAGATATTTCATAATCTCAAACTCTTTTAGTACTGAGCACCTTCCCTTGGTTTTCCCTGCATCTATTCTTTGCAAATGGTTCCTATCAATATGTCTGTTATTCAGCTTGACTGACATAAACTTCTGGTTTTAATTATTGCAGCAAATATTAAAAATTATCATAGATAGATCTTGGTAATGCTGTTGTTATTAGGCACATCTTTGACCAGCTTCACTCATTGTGATTTTTTTTTCGCATTTCAACAGAGATTAATATTGTGTCTGCTGTACCAGCTCATTTGAGTTCTATTTCTTGAATCAATATCAATCATTTAAATGTGGTGTAGTCCTGTGGGACTCAAATTAGTCCAAATTTTAATTGAGCTTCTCTATTCCCAGAATTGGGTACCCACACTTTTCCCTTTCTTCATCAGAGCAGAGAGTAAGCAAAATTGGTGATAAAGAGTAATGAATATTCATGCAGGCAGTTATGGGCCAGTAGTGGTAAAATGATGCTATATTTTCACAAACGTTTTCCAATAATTACTTGGTGGCTTATCAAGTTAGGCAATAATTACTGGTAACAGGAAACATGCTCTTATTCAGAACTTTATTAAATAAGAATTTGTTTTCCCTTCTCCCTTTATACTTAAACAAATTATTCCATTTAGATCTACTTAAATATTTCCTTAGTTCCTGACTCTATTACAGAGACACATGAACATTTACTACTAAACACACCATAGCAACTTCTACTTTATAGAGAAGCTACCTGGAAAATATTTTACATTCAAATGAAAAATGTAATTGTTGATAAGGAAAATATATACTCCCAAAAATCATTTTGTGTACGTGATTATTATATCACAAGTATTCACAGCAATTGTCTTGAAATCATCTGGTCTATGTCATTGTGCAAGTGGTAAAAGAAATACACAGACTATTGCTTTGTGCTGCTATAGTCCGTACCCTGTTCCCTACAGACTAGCAGTGAGAGTCATTTGGGGAGATTACAGTGGTGACAGGCATTGTAGGTCGTCCTATAACAAGATAATGTGAACATATTTCCAGAAACTAGCATTTTTTTCTACAATCTGTGTTTGCTGAAGTTGTGACATTTAATGGGCTGTTGCCCAAGCTTTTGCAGTGATATTCTAATTAACACAAATTCCCCCAGTGAATCTATTATTACAGATAGAAGTCATATTTCACGAACTAATACTCCACTCTGTAGCCAGAGGTCAAAATATACAGACTATGCATCAAAATTTCAGTTCAATTTTCATGTCTCATTAATATGCTGAGGCAGGTGATGAAAGGACATCAAATTCTCTGCCTGGTCAGCTACCAACATGTTCTGTTGCATGTGTTTCTTCCCTTGGTCCATGGAAAAACAAATGCACTGATTTCAATAAACTGGAATTTTAAGGCTAAAAGAGACTGTAGAAATAGTGAAGGGTAATTTAGCTTTCCCATTGGGAGACAGTCTTACATGATGTATATCGAGAGGAATAAAAGAGATAGTATATATAAAGCAGTTAGAACAATGTGCACCCAGTGAAAGCTCTCTGGATAGGCAGTTGTATGTATGAGGTAATAGACATAGATATGTGTTTCCCAAAAGTCATAATTATCTAACAAAGTCTTGAAAGCCAGAACCCAGACTTTCTATCATTTAATGTTCTTTTCATCAAGCCAGAGAGAGAGAAACGCAACTCTCTTAGTTTCATCTATAGTAGGCAAAATGTTCCTTCTAAATATATTGCTCACTAGTGATGTCAATTTTAATTGATTTTAATTTAATATCAATTCAATTAGTTTGGTAAACTATTTGTTCTTTAGACTAATATTCAAGTCTTTAAAAACTCTTCATAACCCGTCATTATGAATACTCACACTCCCATATTTTTAAAATACATTTTATTGTGTGTATTTAAGGTATAAACATGAAGCAATTATCTATTTCTAAAACAAACAACTTTCATGAACATGAACTATAACTGTTTCAATATTCACTTATTGTATATTTAAATTAAAATTGCCGCCTGTGTTTCAGAATCCCTAATATACACTTTTTAATTACTCTTCAGGTATTTATGTGATTATAATTGCTCTGCTCACCACATAGGATATCATAATATCTAGGAGATTCTCTCTTATTAAATGAGGGGAGCTTGGTATCTAATGGGTAAATAGTTAATTGGCTAAAAGTGTAAGACACAAAATATTCTCTTTACCACTGTTTGTTGTTATAACCAAAATCTTCAGTTTTAGCATCTCCAGAATTATAGCTGAAATTCCATTAAAATGATTAATCCAGTATCCCTTACTCTAAGACACATGGCATGAGTGTCTTTTACCGTAAAACCCTGATTACACGGTTTTGGGGATAGGATTGTGGCTCAGCAGGTTAAGCTTCCTCCTGCAATGCAGACATCCTTTGTAAACATTGGTTCCTGTCTCAGTTGCTCCACTTCTGATCCAACTCCCTGCTAATGTGCCTGGGAAAGCAGAGGAAGATGGCGCAAGTGCTTGCACCCATGTGGGAGAACTGGATAGAGATGTAGCCTCCTGGCTTCATCTTAGCCCAGCCACCTACAGCAGTTGCAGCCATTTAGGGAACCAGTAGAAGGTTTCTCTCTCTCTCTCTCTCTCTCTCTGCCTTTCAAGTAAATAAATGTTTTTAGGAAAGATTACACAATTTTGCAGCTGTTTGGAAGTAAATAAATTTTCAGCTGTTTGGAAGAAAATGACGAATCTCCTATAACTCTTTTGTCATCTACATTTTACCTTTAACACAACTGGAAAAACAGCAAATAAAAGGGCTAAACACTCTTTGCATGTCCCTCTGCCCCTCAGCTAACTTCTTAGTTTTAGCTTACCACACAGATGCCTTGTCAATGATTGGAAGAGGAATGAAACTAGTTCAAGAAGGCATTGATTAGTATAAAATCAACCACCTCTAAAAATATCTCCAATATAAGTAGGCTGATATAACTATTACTTACTTACTAAATAAGTTTTCCTCTAAAATTCACTGTGGTCTGGCTCTGCATTTGTCCTTTATCTCAAAGTCCATCAATCTCTTGTTCTCACTGTTGCGTTCACATACATGAACCTTCTTTTGTTTCTTGGACATACCAGTCGCAATGGCCTGTGTACTTTCTGTTTTGCGGTTTTTGTTTAATGCTTGGAACTCTCCTCCAAATTTGTACATGGCTATATATTCAAATTCTGGTATAAATGACACTTTTGGTGAACTTTCCAGATTAGCCTTTCAAAAAGTGTACTGTCCCCAAGCCTCCATTATCATGTTCCTCCCCTGCTTTGGCCTGCCACAGAGCACTTGCCAGCAACTTAGATATTCCATATATTCTTATGTATTTGATTGAACTATTTGTTTATTTACTTCCATTAGAAAGTAAACCATGGAGGGCAAATATTTCTCAGCTTATATCACTGCTAAACCCATAAAGAGTATTGTGCATACAAGGCACACAACACTGGCCGGCGCCACGGCTCACTAGGCTAATCCTCCGCCTTGCGGCGCCGGCACACCGGGTTCTAGTCCTGGTCGGGGCGCCGGATTCTGTCCCGGTTGCCCCTCTTGCAGGCCAGCTCTCTGCTGTGGCCAGGGAGTGCAAGTGCTTGGGCCCTGCACCCCATGGGAGACCAGGATAAATACCTGGCTCCTGCCATCGGATCAGCGCTGTGCGCCGACCGCAGCGCGCCAGCCGTGGCGGCCATTGGAGGGTGAACCAATGGCAAAAGGAAGACCTTTCTCTCTATCTCTCTCTCTCACTGTCCACTCTGCCTGTCAAAAAAAAAAAAAAAAAAAAAAAAACACCACACACAAGGCACACAATACTTAAAAGTAATATCTATCCCCCCAGATTGACTCCAACTCATAAATGAACTTCTCTAACCATTAACAAAGGCTCGAGGGATATCATCCTCCTTGTACTATTTTTCGATTCACCTTTTTGTTTATTCTCAGTACTTATGCCCCTTCCCCACCCTTGGCCCTGAATAGAACGGCATTCTCTGACAGACAGAATCTAGTTTGCTCATTAGGACTGAACACAGCATACATATGTTCTATTTTTAAGAAACATAAGATGCATGAAAAACATAAGATGCATGAAAAGCAGGCTGATCTCTCTAGAATCTAGAAAGAGATAGGAATTATCTTCAGGAGGTGAGAATCTGGGGTAAGAAGTCATTTAATGCTATCATTTCTCTACACAAATTCTAGAGTCTGTACGAATTAACCAGTTCTGAGAGGAATCCAATTCCCATAATTGTTCATGTGCTACTCTGCTTTTCTTGGGACCACTACCTGAACTCGTACTGGCTTATGACAGTATTCCAAATGCTTGCTCTTCACCCTTCAATATGAATCCTTTTTCTATCACCTCCTTATTCAGCATTGAAGTGTTTTCTTTGAACCAAGTATTGCTTAAATGACTCAGAACTTGAGAAAAGAGATTTGTGGAAGTGTTGATCACAAAGTATGACAATAGAAAAGAATGGATGTCTTGTTCACGAAATGATGTCAAGAAGTTTAATATCTGCCTCAGCAACTTGAGGTTTATGTAGTTAATATTCATCAACACATTAGAACCAGTTTTCTTTGAAAATGTTTTATGTCCCTAATTGATAGCCTCAAAAAAATCACTCTTCTGCACAGAAGGGGATTCATAAGGAGACAGGAAGAAGGTGGAAGCCCCTTCCAACATGGTGGAGAATCAGTTCCTACCAATAATACGCCAGATCTCATCTCTTGACAAACTCTACCTGCAGTCTCCCATTTTTATTTTCTTCCTGTTCTCCTTAGACATTTTTAGAATGTTCCAGATGAGAAATCATAACTTCCATTGCAATAAAAATGTATTGTTCTTATTCAGAATTGGTCCTCTTTGTAGAGTCTGTGGATTGTTGCTTTTTTAGTTCCACAAAAAATAATGACTTTAGGATTCCAGAGAGGACTTCATCACAGGAAATATTTACACTGTATGATTCCAGCTAAACGAATACCATGTCTTCTGATACATATAGCAAGAAATGATGAAGAGTTCAAGAAGCACAATGAATCTATCTGCCCTTATTTCTGTCCTGACTGGTAAAACTCCATCTTATGTGTAAGAAAATAGATAGCAGTGCTTCAAAACAAATGAGTCAAAATTATCCTATTTTTGTAAGGAGGCCAAATCTCTTCATCTATAGTTCATCATTTTTGACAACTATACATATTATATGGAAATACTAATTTATTGCAAAAATATATAACATCCTCAGTCTGTAGAAAGATGAAGAGATTATGCACTAATACATGTTTTGCACACATATTCATAGCTACATTGCCATATGCAAAGCATTAATACCACTTCATAGTTCTCATTATTTATGACTTTATATTGTGACTGATTTGCTACATTTATTAGCTTATAATTTCTTAATGAAAGTTTCTTAACTCTCTTTGTTTACCACTTAACACAGTGTTTTGCAGTTAGAAGATACTTTAGTAAATGAATATTTGGTAAGAAATCAAGTTGAATAAGCAGATGGGTGAAATGAGGGGATAAAGAATGTCTTTTGACTTGACATTTATAATAGTGTTTAAAATTTTTAAATTTTTCTTTTGCCTTGTGCTGTGTTTAAGAGAGAATCAGTGAATGATTTTCAGGCTATACTTTTATTTTTCAATGTAATTCCTTACTTTTCAATTAAATTATAGACGCAATACTCTTTCAAAGAACCCAATGATGAAAGCATGAGGATAATACTCATTTAGGGAGAATTTACTGAAAATAAAATTTGAATCAACATATATTCTCAGGGTACAATAATTATTTTGACAAAGCCATATTTTTCAAGTTAAATGCAGAAGTTCCCTCTTGATCACACAATGAAATACTCTACCCTAGAGGAACAGCACTATATTGTACACACATGTGACACCCACAAAAGACTTTAGTCAAGTGACTTACTAATAGCCATTGGCAACATCTAGCAATGTGTGTAGAATTATTTTGTACCTGGAATTTCAAGAAAGTCAAATGAGTTAACATTTTGTGACCATAAAATTCTCATTAGCCATGCTTTTAGCTACATCCTTACTCTATTTTTTTTTTTTTTAAGATTTACTTATTTATCTGAAGTTCAGAGTTACACAGAGAGAGAAGGAGAGAGGAGAGGCAGAGAGAGAGAGACAGGTCTTCTGTCCACTAATTCACTTCCCAGTTGGCTGAAACCACCAGAGCTGCGTCAAGCCGAAGCCAGGAGCCAGGAGCTTTTTCCAGGTCTCCCATGCTGGCGCAGAGGTCCAAGGATTTGGGCCATATTCTACTATTTTCCCAGGCCATAGCAGAGAGCTGGATAGGAAGTGGAGCAGCTGGAACACAAACCGGTGCCCAAATGGAATGCCACCACTGCGGGCAGTGGCTTTACCTGCTAAGCCACAGCATAGGCCCCTACCCTATTTTCAAATCAAATATAATTCAAGACGGAACTAATAAGGTCAAAAGTTACTCAGGACTTAGAAAATTCTTAGGAACCCTTCAGAAAGAGATGGACCCAAAAAAGCTGATTCTCATTTTATTGCATTAGAGGATTCTTCTCTTACTTTCTCTTTTCATTTTTCATAATAAACAGTTTTACTCCAAAGCAACTAATATACACCCAGGAAAGAGAAGAATTCTGAGAATCAAGCTGAATTAGCTTTCTTGCAAGAGTAGTTCTTCAAGATTTCCACTTGCATGTAGATAACATCCCTGTGAGTTTGGAGACATCTCTCAACCTAAAATGATTCCATGGGAAATTGGTACAATAACATCTTCTAAATGACAAGATCACCCCCAAACTGTATGGACTGGAGGTCAATTGCTTTTATAGCATGCTTTTAAAATTAAAAAGACGCTGACCATTGAGCTTTGATCCATAATTTTAGTTTCAGGAAAGAATGGAGATTGAAGAACTATGAAACCTAATAAGAACAAAATCACTTCACAAGTTTATTTTGGCATTAACTGAAAAAAGATTTTGGTTTGACTTAAGCCATTCAGTGACATCCCAGCCACTTATTAGTTATTTTATATTCATGCTAAACACTAGAAAGTTAAACTTTAAAAATAATAAGACAAAAACCAGACTATACTGAGAAAGGCCTTAGTGTACTTATTGACCAAATTAAATGAAATGCAAAAAGGAAGCACCATGAAGGAAAAATTGTTAATTTTATTATTTGTTTCTCTTCAATTTTGAGGAATTTACATTGCTGTTGTTATCACAGTGAAAAGAATGAAACAATGTTCCCACAAGAACATTGTAGGATTCCTTTATTTTCTAAAGTTTTAGAACACTATTTATATACGGCTACTTATATAGCTCTAAAAGAGTTTCAAACAGGCAGAAAAATGTAACAAAATAATGAACTGTGTTTTATGCTGTTCAGAAATTAAATATTTTCAACACATTAGTAAGTTGCAGATTTACAGTTATACTTGGATTTCACATGCTTGTAGAGTGAAATAAAAAACAACTTAGGGAACATTAACACTTATCTAATACTGAGAATACAAAATATAGAATTCAGTTTGTTGTAGTAAATGTATGAGATGGCTGACTGAAGTTTTTTTTAAGCAAAGGTAATTGTGTTTGAATATACAAGTTTAAAATATAGTATTCAAAACGTAGTCAATCTTCATTTATATGCATTAAGATAATATACAGTTTATTTAAGCCTTTGTTGTACTTTGCTTGTTGATTATCCATATTGTGCTTTGACTTTAAGCCTAAGCAAAGTGTAATTAAGAAGTTAAATCAAATGATACTTTTGAAATCAAATATTAAAAAATTCTATAGCAGATATTAACAATTTGAGTTTATTACTCATGCTACTCCCCCCATTTGCACAATTAAAAGTTGACCTTAAATTGTTGTACATATGCAAAAATTTTGCACTATATTTCTTAATATATCCTAGGACAACCAATTGTCCATTGAGGTCATCTCACATTTGATATTTGTACAAATTTGTCTCAGGTCCTTGACCCCTCTCCTGGCAACAACCCCATGTCTTCCACAGAATACCACGTGACCCACTGGTTTCTTGTATTTTTCTTTAATCTGTTCCACATTAAACCACATGTATGATCAGCTCTATTTGTTTATTTTCCTCCAAAGTAGATCACTTGTGTATTTAACAGCCTTATTTAAAGTGTATGGTCATATCAATGTATATAATCATAAAATCTAAATAAATTAGTTAAACAATAGCTTTTACAATTCTTAAATGGCTTTAGCCACTTATCCACACTGCTTAGTCTCTTCTCCTCTTGATGACTCATATACCTCCCAACTCCCTTACCTTTGTTAAATCCAGATGCTAAGTTTCCTGTGGCTCAGACTTCCATGGCTGCATTTAGGTTTTTTTTTTTTTCTTTGAAGATTTATTTTATTTATTTGAAAGTCGGAGTTACACAGAGAGAGGAGAGGCAGAAAGACAGAGAGGTCTTCCATCTGCTGGCTCACTGCCCAGATGGCTACAACAGCCAGAGCTGCACTAATTCGAAGCCAGGAGCCAGGAGCTTCTTTTGGGTCTCCCATATGAGTGCAGGGGCCCAAGGACTTGGCCATCTTCTACTGCTATCCCAGGCCATAGCAGAGAGCTGGATGCTCTGCTTCTGATCCAGCTCTCTGCTATGGCCTGGGAAAGCAGTAGAAGATGGCCCAAGTGCTTGGCCTCTCTCTGTCTGTAACTCTAACTCTCAAATAAATAAAACTACCGGGCGCCGCGGCTCAATAGGCTAATCATCCGCCTGCAGCGCCTGCACACCGGGTTCTAGTCCAGGTCAGAGCTCTGGATTCTGTCCTGGTTGCTCCTCTTCCAGTCCAGCTCTCTGCTGTGGCCTGGGAAGGCAGTGGAGGATGGCCCAAGTGCTTGAGCCCTGCACCCGCATGGGAGACCAGGAGGAAGCACCTGGCTCCTGGTTTCGGATCAGTGCAGTGCACTGGCCGCAGCGGCCATTGGGGGGTGAACCAACGGAAAAAAAGGAAGACCTTTCTCTCTGTCTCTCTCTCTCTCTCTCACTCTCCACTCTGCCTGTCAAAAAATAAATAAATAAATAATAAAAAAATAAAACCTTAAAAAAAAGAAAATAAATAAAACCATAGAACAGGAATGCTAGATTGATATCATAAGACAGAAAACATGTAAAATAATCAAGGAAAAAGCTCACATTAATCACTATTCATTATCTATCATAGGACTTCAAGTAAGCATTGGTCATTTTCTTAGTTTGCTTTGTTCCTTGTCTTTCAGAAAATATCACTCCACTGTCCGAAGCCCTTCAACAACTGAGTAAAGAACTAGATAGAGAGTGGAAAATTAAACTGTTTGTTTTAACAAGCATATTCACATCGAGTAATTTCAACTAGCTTCATCTCATAATATCTTTATACAGTAAATAACCAGTAATTTTGTCTATCTTGATAATAAGGTCTATCATGAGGCTAGTAAATTGCTGTACAAGGATATTTTTAAAGTAACTTTCTGAAGAATATTCATTTACAGAAACTTAATGGTCAAGACCATCTGAAATATGTCCAAAAAACACAAGAAAAAAGTATATAATTGAGAAAAACATTGCAGTGATATATTAAGGTCTGCCAAGTTTCCCATTATAGCACCAGGTGAAATGCCCCCTTGGGCATCACTTGGCATGAAACAAATCAAACTAGAAGAGAAGCTAAACATTCAAATTGGTTCATGGTTTTAGGAGTTAGTGGGAGAAATTAAAGGAAAAAGATATGGAAAATTGCAATTTTTCTTGCTTAAATAGAACTCCTATTATTTCTAAGAGTTTATTTTGATATAAGCCATGAATCCAGTCTATTCTCTGACACCCTGACACAGCACAATTCAATGTGAGGGCTGAGAATACTACTAGAAACTTGAATGGTTGAGGTGTTGAGACCACCGTGACTTGAAAACTGCAATGGCAGAGTGGAAAACTAAAAAAGCTTTTCAAAATATTTGTGTGATGGAATTAAGTTTCGGAAAAACAATAAAATAAAAGGATTTCTCACAAATGCACACCGTTCTGGTATGTGGTTTATGGACTATGTATTTCAAGCCAAATGAAGAACTAAACTGAACTTGTGAATCATTTGAATTATCTCAGTTTTAAATTAAAATAATAATTTTGGCTTTCAAAAATAAATGGCATGGATCTGCTCTGACAATACTGCCATCTATCCGCTTCACTGAAAATTGCAACATTGACTTCCATAATTCTTGATATTACTTACATTGTTTTCCATGCTTTAGGGATTCAACATTTAAATAAAATATTTTCATTTATTTTACTTGAAAAGGTTTAAAATACTTGACTTAGAGTAAAATTTACTATCTTTCCTGTTGGTTTCTGATGCAATTATCTTTAGGAATTTAAAAGGGCTACAAAATATAGAATACAAGGATATTTTTAGAAGTTCATGAAAATTGAAATTAAAATTTAAGTTCATGTTGGTGCAACATTTTTTAAAACCGCAGTCTTCCAAAAATTCATGGAAATGCATATATGAAAAAATTATGCATGGATTTCAAAGGTTTTTTTGCACCAAAATACAGTTATATTTTATTCGATTTTCTCAGAAACTTTTTGACATATCCTGTCATATCCATAGGATTTCTTTCGAGCACATTCATAAAATTCTCCAAATAAGGTATGAGATATATTGTCGAGTTACACACGTAACATGTTGAAGATTGCTAAGTATCAAATGGCCGTGTAACAAGACCTGAGAACTGTTTCACATGCTGGATCGCTGAATCTTTGTTTGAGATGTATGAAATCACCTTATGTTCTGTACATCAATTTCCTACCTAAAATCTGATTTAATTTGAAAGACAAATCAGCTTAGTTCTCCATTACTGTCTCTGTAGAAAGAGTAAATACAGCCTCATAGCACTGTTATGGGCTTCTGGGAACATAAAGAAAGTTCCAGTGTAAAGACCAAGATTTCTTTCCAAATTTCAGTTCTACCTGATCCCCATCATCAGAGAAGCAGTTGCTGCATGACACTGGCACTGAGTAAGGATTAGAGGATTTGTGGACCATCATCAGCTCACTCAAATAATAATACATTTTCTGTTCAAGTTGTACAGAACAGTTTAATTTTTACTGCTTTCCAACGCCCTGTGTTGTCTGGCATTCTTGTTTTTTTCCTAGGTTTCTACTACTATACTGGAGAAGAGGAGGAAAGCAAACTCCAGATGTGGAAATCTGAAGAGATTTTTTTTCTCTAGGTTTTTTTCCCTCAATTGTGTAGACTCTGAGTCTAGAAAAAGCTCACCATAATAATTCTGATCTCAGTGCTGCAATTAGCACTAAATGGGAAGAGATGAGGAAGGACTCTTCCTCCGTCGTAGCTATTGTCTGGAGATCATTCATGGAGGTGTATTCTATATTCCGCCAAAATTCAGAAAAATCATAACTTACAAGGTGGGTATTATTCCTACTTTGAGAGTTGAATGTTTCAATGTTTTTGCCGTTCATATAGCCAGTGTCCAAGAATGTTTAGAAAGCCAGTGGTCTTTCTGATTAAATATCTCTTGTTTACTCAAATCTTGCACATTTCCTTGTTGTACTAAGTCTTTCATGACTGTGTTAAACTTTCATTCATCGTTAATTTTTATGAAATTATTTTAAATGTATATATGAGCAATGTTCCATCTAGGTGCTTGGATAAACAAAGATAGAAACTCATCCTAAAGGAGCTTTTATCCCAATGGGGAAAGTAAGTAAGTACATGCATCAAAATTAAATTATACTTAAGTATTTCTTTTTGTCCACACATTCAATATCTCTGAAATGATCACAGTTTCTTTCAAATGATAGCAAGCTTGTGGCATTAGTAATATGTTCTCATTGCCTGTGTGTATGTGATAACCTGTATGCTATTCATTTAAAAATATTCATTTTATTTATTTGAAGGGCAAAAACAGAGAGAGTGAGCAATACAGGCAGACAGAAGTCAGACAGACAGAGATCAGCTGCTTGATGGTTAACTCCACAAATGCCCATAACAGCCAAGCTGGGCTATCATGAAGCCAGGAGCCTGGAACTCAGTCCAGATCTCTCACGTGGGTGGCAAGGACCCAACCAGTTTGGCCATTACCTGCTGCCTCCCAAGGTGCATTTTAGAGGAAGCTGGAATCAGGACCAAAGCTGGGACTCAAATCCCAGAAACTCCAAAATCGAATATGAGTGGTCCAACGACCATTATAACCACTGTGCCAAAAGCCCACCCTGCCTATTATTTTTGGTGGCATAAGACCAATCTCAGTGCCTTGATGTTTTAGTCTGTAAGCCATTCACAAAACATTTAAACAAGAAACATAAATTTTATTTTATAACTACAAACCTTTTGTTGATAAATTCTGCTAATATTTTCAAAAAATCAACAGAACTTATAGAACAGTAATAGAGCCTTAAAAAAAGATTCAGCAACAAGGAACTATATTTTAAAAGAAATTTCCTCTCTTCAATGCTGTAATGACATCAGATGATGATATTGTTTGGAAAAACTTGGATATCTACTTACTTGACTTCTAAAATATAATAAAATTGAAAAGACTTCTTTGAAAATAAGCAGTAAAATTCTTAAGTGACAAGACAGTGTCATTAGTTATCTTTAGTGTGCACAAATTAGTGAATCTTCTTATCATTGACAATATAGCATATATAATGAAATACATAACACAGTTTCCATTGTTGATCAGTTCAAGGATGATAATATAAAGTCCAGTGGAGAGTGGCCAAGGCAGCTGTCATGTTGCAGAGGGCGGTTATTTCAGGTAGAAAAGGCTATTGTAGAAGTCACTATAGGAAAGACTTGAAGAAGTTTCTCTGAAGCCCCAGTGACTCACTCTGCACCCTAAAGGGTGTGCTGCAACCCACTAGTGATTGCTCTGGCGCTATGTTTGGTACTCCAGTTGCTGTGGCTTTTCAGCTCCTCATATTTCATATTTGTTGGAGGATTTCTGTCTGTTAAATCCCCAGTATTTGCTCACAAGGCAATGAGAGGAGTGTTTTTACAGTGGGAAAAAAATGTTCCTTATGAACAACTTCTCAGTAATAAATTAATTCCAGATTTGTTCTCTGCAAAAATCATACAAACAAAAATGTCAGGAAATATCAAACCAAAACAACAAAAGCTCTTACCAAAGCTCACCAGTGCGTTATGACTTTGCCTTGATTCCTTCCATATACAGCTTGAGATGAGCAATTGTTAGTGGACACAAGGAGTCCATTCACTTTCTGTGTTAGCAAATAATCAGCCTCAAAGTAGGAGCTGCTCAGAGGAAACCTTTATTTACATTTGACACGTAAAGGAGACTGTGGAAGTTCACTTAGAGAAACGGCCTCTCTAGAATCAGCTTGTGGGGTCGGCGCTGTGGTACAGTAGGCTAATACTCCACCTGTGGCGTCAGCATCTCATGAGGGCGCTGGTTCTAGTCCTGGCTGCTCCTCTTCGATCCAGCTCTCTGCTATGGCCTGTGAACGCAGTAAAAGATGGCTCAAGTCCTTGGGCCCCTGCACCCACGTGAGAGACCAGAGGAAGCTCCTGGCTCCTGGCTTCAGATCAGCAGAGTTTGGGCCTTTGCGGCCACTTGGGGAGTGAATCAGCGGAAGGAAGATCTCTCTCTCTCTCTCTGTAACTCTGCCTCTCAAATAAATAAATAAAATATTAAAAGAAAAAGAGGGAAGGGAAGGGAAGGGAAGGGAAGGGAAGGGGAGGGGAGGGGAGGGGAGGGGAAGGGGAGGGGAGGGGAGGGGAGGGGAGGGGGAGGGGAGGGGAGGGGAGGGGAGGGGAGGGAAGGGAAGGGAAGGGAACTGGTTGCCAGGCCTTTTACAAGAGCAAGGGGTTGCTCAGGATGTAGAAAAGGGAAGCAGTAGTTCCCTTCCTTTACAAGCAGCATACACCTTCAGAGTTTGTTGAGATCTCTGACTCAGTCTGGTTTCTTGGCGTTTCCTGTCCTTAGTTTGTGGTCTGGTACCTCCCGAATACAATGTTGCAAGATAAGCCTTCCTGGAACATCTGGGAACAAAGACTCAAGACAAGTAAACCAGTTAAGTTTCCCCTCTTCTCTTGTGTCCCCCTCTGGCCTCAATTCTGTGCTTTTGGCTACAAAATCTGTGTATTTTATTTGCATAGTTAACCTCTTAAAGAACTGTTTTTAAAATGTATGTTCAGTACAAGAGTCTCATGTAACAGCAGTTCTGTAATTATTATTTATGAATGTTTCAAGGATTTTTTTGTCATTTAAGACTGATAATTGCTTGAATTTTCTCATAACCCAATTTCTTCTTGTTTTCAGACTGGTGCCAACAGTTCAGAAAAGTGATGTGACAGAGGAAAAAATGATAGGCTTCTGTTCAAATCCCAGCTCTGCCTGGCATAAACTAGGATATGTAGTGACCACTAGCAACACAATAGGTAAAAAAAAAAAAATCTAATAATCTAATGTTGTGGGCAGGCTTTAACTGATATTCAACTATAGATGGTATTATTATTAAGAACAAAAATCAACCATAATTTTTAGAAAGCAATTTATTTATCTATTTATTCGAAAATCGGTGTGCCAGAGCTCCAGAGAATGAGAGAGCGAATGTGTGTGTGAGAGAGAGATCTGCCATTTGCTGTTTTACTCCCCAAAAGTCTGCAACAGCCAGGGTAGGACCATGCCAAAGCAAAGAGACAGGAATTCCAATCTGTTCTCCCACATGGGTGGCAGGGACCCAAGTACTTGGGCGATCACCCACTGCCTTCCTAGGTGCAATAGCAAGAAGCTAGTTAAAGAGCAGATTAACCAGGACTCAAATGGGCACTCTGACATGGGTTGCTGGCATCACAAGTGGCAGTTTATTGTTTTGGACCACAGTGGTGGCCTCCCAATAATGATTTTAAGAAAACAAGGACAAAATATGGAAGGCATTATATTTTCAAAACTTAGAATCATGATTTCATTTGATCCTTAGAATCAGTACAATGTGTCATTGGCAGAACGTGTGTTATTTCCTTCACTTAATAGAGGGAAAAAACAAACAACAACCACAACAATAAACTAGAGATTCAGAGAGGAGAGGTAATAGCCCAGAGGCAAATTTGAATTAAGTAACAGAATAAAGTCTCTTACCCCACTATTTTCCTACCAGCAATTCTCAGTGTGTGATTTCTGGGCTCCCGAAGCCCTTGCAGAAGAGACAATATAAACAAATAATTTTACAATAATACTACGATTTTTTCTGCCTTTTTCACTGTGCTGGATCTTACATCAATGTATGCAAAAACAACACTGCATAAAACTCCTGCTGCCTTAACACAAGTTAAGGCAGTAGCATACAATTCTTCACCACCACACAATAGATAAAAATAGGCATAAGTTTCACTTTAAAGTATTTCTATGAATTAAGAAATCTTATTAATATTATGAATTTCAAACCTGTAACTTTGTTTAAATGATTAAAGCACATCTAGTGTATACCAGGGAGTGCAAGTTCTCTGAAGAAAGGATACTCAGGTAATCATTTGAATTGACAACTGAACTAGCCTCTGAAAAACCATGGCATGTAATTAGTTTTCAATTGAAAAATGATTGACAAATACTACTTATTCATAGTTGTGTATTTGGCAGATAGTTTCTCAAAAGTGAGTGAAACCCAGCCTGTCACTTCAAGGGAAACAATTGACAGCATTTGTACTCAATGATAGAATCATATTTTTGAGTGAAAATTATTATCAGTTTTGAAAACTTGTATCAGTCACACTGAGCTCAACAACTTCTAATAAGACTGAAGGTGATACTAATAAGCACTATTTTTGTCTTATGGCACAATGAAATGTGTCAAAGTTTGTAATAGGTATAAAGTTAAGTGAGGCATTGTTTTCCAATGAAAATGCATGATGGGTAAAGACAGACCAATAAATTGAAATTCAACAGGGCAAAAATTTTTATTTTTTTTTTAGATTTTATTTATTTATTTGAGAGGTAGAGTTCAGACAGAGGGAGAGACAGAGAGAAAGGTCTTCCATGTGCTGGTTTACTTCCCAAGTGTCCACAATGGCCAGAGCTGAGCTGATCCAAAGCCAAGAGCCAGGAGTTTCTTCTGGGTCTCCCATGAAGGTACAGGGGCCCAAGCATTTGGGCCATCCTCCACTGCTTTCTCAGGCCACAGCAGAGCGCTGGATCAGAAGAGGATCAGCCAGGACTAGAACTGGTGCCCGTAGGGGTGCCAGCACTACTATTCCATAACACTGCTCCCAAAAATTTTTGTTAATACAGTATCAAATTGTGTATTGTAATTAACTTATAAAAAACTATCACTTAGTGAATTTTAGTGTAATTTTAAATTAGAATATCCATAATTTTCTGAAAAGATTATTAAAAATACTCCTACTATGTCCAACTATGTATTTGTATGAGAAATGATATTTTCAAATACCTCAACCAAAACAACTTTTACAACAGATTGAATTTTAAAGCAGCAGAAGTCAATATGAGAATCCTTCTTTCTTCTTTTAGACATTAAAGATAATTGAAAAAGTGCAGAACAACCTCATTTTTGTCTCAGTTTTCTTCAAAACAGCTATTTTAAATAAAATATTTACATTTATGTGGGATAGGTGTGCTATTGCTCTTTTCAAGTCTGGCTTCTTAACAGAGTAGCCATGGCAGTGACATGTGAGCCTGAAAACAGAAAAGATCTAAGCCTGTTTTAAAGTTCTCTTATCAACATCTTGAAAATTCCTAATTTTATCTCTTTTTAAAATAATTGTTATTTATTTATTTTAGAGGGCTTGACAGAGATTCATTTCCCAAATACCCACAACAGCAGGTTCTGGGCCAGGCTGAATCCAGGAGCCCAGTAATCAATCCAAGTCTCCCATGTGGGTGGCAGAGACCAGGTACTTTAGACATCACATAATGCTTCCGAGTGTGTGCATTAACAGGAAGCTGGAATTGAGAACAGAGCCACTGGAACCAGTTACGGGGTCTGATACAGGTTTGTCTTAACAGTTCAGTCAAATTCCCAACCCTCAAATTTAATCTTTTAGCTTCTTTTTATAAGTGAGGTGAAATGGGACAATGACTCATGCGTTGGAGTAGAGGAGATAAACGTATCCCATTAGTTTTAGAATCCATAATGTTCCATGAGCCCAGAATTCTGTTGGACACACATGCACTGAAGTCAGCATGAATCAAAGCAACTCCAAGTTAAGCCAATTACATCTAAGATGAGGGTCTAGGGTGGGGTTCCTGTCAGCGGAAATCCCTAACACCAAATGCTTTCTCTTGGAACCAGAATTTCCTTAAATGCTGACAAAAGACAATGACATTTTAATAAACATTGAGAGCCAAAGAACTTCACCATATCCTCTCTTGCCTGTTAGCCAAATACTGAAATGACACAGAAAGAATGGAGAGATAGGGCAGACTATAGTTTTTTTTTTTTTTAATTTATTTTTTAGCAAATCAGTAAGAGGAACATAGAGAGTGTTGGTAGAATGAGCACAAACCAAGAGGTGAAGTTAGTTTTGTTCCACTTCCATTGTTTTGTAAGAATAAAATGCATATGAGTATATAAGCCATTATACATTCTGCAAATTCATTTATTCCACAAAGAGCTTAAATGCTATTACATTTGCATTTAAAACTGACCATTCAATAACGTAAATTTGAATGGTAAATCCAAGCTAATAATTATTTTAATTTTATTTTTCCTTTTTTATTGTGACATTAAATGGCAAATTTTAAAAAATTATAGAACCACAAAGGAAAAGAATTCTTTTTATTTTAGTAGTTTTAATCTCTTCCATTTCTTGATCAGGTCCCCACTTTTTCATTCTCCACTAGACCTCTCCAACTATACCATGGTTCTGGTTATTTGAAATAAAAGAATAAAAAATACATATTTTAAAAATTACTTATTTTAATTTCTTGTTTAAAAAAGATTAATTTACTTGAAAAGCAGTTACAAAGAGGCAGAGGCAGAGAGAGAGAGGTTTTCCATCTGCTGATTCACTCCCCAAATTGCCACAACAGAAAAGCCAAGAGACAGGAGTTCTTTCCGGGTCTCCCACCTGGGTGCAGGGGCCCAAGGACTTGGGCCTTCTTCTATTGCTTTCCCAGGCCATAACAGAGAGCTCAGTCAGAAGCAGTAAGTGAAATAGGACATGACCCCCTAAAGTTCATACAGAAATGTGACCCTTTAGAGATCCCAAGCAGTGCCATCTGGGGTGCCACATATGCTACCGGAATTTGGGGTGCCATATGATTTCACCATATGCTTACTAATAAATCCCCAATATTAATAAGCCCAAGAGGGTTCTTGCCTAATATTTAGAGAAGAATTCTAAATACCGGTACAGATAAACGAGGCAGCATGGTACATTTTAAGCCTTTATTTAGTGAGAAAGATGCATAGGATAGTGAGAGCTCTATTTAAGAGAGAGAGGTGAATCTGGGTTCACACCAAGCACCAGGAACCAGCCATGTGGAGGAGCATCTAGGCCAGGAAGCTTAGGGCACATGGCCCAGGAGGCACAGGGCTACAGCAAGCCTCCTTCTGGCAAGAGGCCAGGGAAAGAGAAGGGCCAGGACACACTGTGTCCCAGGCTTTTAACCCACTTCCAAAGGGGAGTGGTTCATTAACCTGATCGGCTGGTGGGCACCCAGGTGTGGCCAGGTAGAAGGATGAGGTCACACAGGGGCGTGGCGAAGGTAATTGGTAGGGTGTGAGATCACACAGGGGCGTGGCGAAAGCATGGTCTTCCAGCTCACAAGCCTAATAGATTTGAACCTATATGCCTGCCTACTTTATCAGGACTCAAACTGGTGTCCATATGGGATGCCAGCACTACATGCGGCAGCTTTACTGACTATGCCACAGCGCCGGCCCCAGTTATTTTAATTTCTAGCATATCAGCAGTTGTGTGCTGGTGCTGACTCATACTAGCTTGTGGAGCTGATTGCAAAACTGTGTGCCATATTCAGTTGGTAGATTGAAGCCAGTCAAGATGGTCCTATTTTTAGCATAAATACCAGCCAAGTCAACATATCAGGCCTTCTGTTCTTTTCTACGGAGATTCTACTGTTAAATATTTGCCTACACACCGCTGGAAACAACACACATAAACAAAAGCTCTTTGGGGTCTTTGACGACTTTTAAGAATGCAGAAAGTTCTGAGATTTTAAAAGTTCAAGACAAGGTTTTATGCAGTACGTTTTCATGTAATGCAGTTTTTAGAAATTGAGACAGGGACTCATTAGCTGCTTACTCATTCTTTCAGATTCTCAGACATAACAACTTAGAGTCAAATAGGAGAAAAAAATGTTTTCTTTTTGTTCAGGATTTAATCCCCAATATATGCTCTCTGCTGTTTCCCAATACGCACACATTTCCCTTTCTAGGAATGTGTTTACCAGCCTTTCAGTCAGCCCACCCTCACTACAGGAAAAAGGAGGGTGAGATGGGAAAAGTAGGCTCTTTATTAGACAGAAGTTTCCTTACTCAGTGACACTCATGTAAATACTTAGTGATCCACATCTTTTCAGCTTTCCACACCTGTGCCATTCATGAAAAATATCTCCAGAGTGAATAGCAGGTCATAAACTGTGTGCAATTTGAACTCGATACAAGAACCATTTTGTCAAAGCTTAACAATGAGAGTTGAAACATAATTACTTCCTTTCTTGCTCACTGTAATAATATTAATCATGCTGATTCTTTTCATATTTACAGCTTTATTTTGAAATTAATGACCAAATCCTATGCCATTCCCGAGAAAAAATGAAGGCTTCTCTTGTTTTCATGAATGTACTTAAACTACAGAGATGATATCACAGTTTCACAAAGGCTCTCTACATACACATCTATAAATGTAAAAATCTGTGTAATCTGTATACTTTAAAAAAAATAAATGAAAATTGGGGGAAATGTACCATGGTTTTCAATTGCTTTCAATTACTATTAAACCTTTTGGAGAGTGATTTGCATAATGTTTCATAAACATGTAGGCAGATTAACCTTTTTTAGTTAATTTATTCATTAGCAGTAAAAATTCAAAGCACCTCTTATGAGAAAATAATGTCATGCTGTTAAATTACATGGAAACAAAGCAATCGGGACATACTTGCCCAAGTTTGCACTGTGTCAGAGCATAGAAAAATGGAGAAGGAAAAAAAAGCTTTGCCTGGTAGCAGAGTGTTGATTAAATTGCCAGTTTGTGAACAATTAGTGGTATTACTAGAAGATTAGGTGGTGTATTAATTAGAGTTAGGCCAAATGACTTGTGAGGAGAAAATACACCTCCTGTAAATGTACTGAAGATAACGTGGAGAGCCATAGAGCCCGGAGCCTGTGCCAGGTTCCTGTTGCTATCGGGCACTCAGACTGCAGGCCCCTAGCTTAGGGTGCATGTGCACTCTTCTTTTGAAGGCCCATTTTCTTTTGTCATTATGCCACAGGATAAATAACAATCTGTGATACAATTTGACTAATTAAGTCAGAACTCAGTCCTGAAATTAGTTAAGCTGTGAATCAAAGACTTATCAAGCATACGCTTCAAGAAAGCTGTAGGATGCCAATGGGAATTCTAGAATAATTTCCCAAAATGAGGTTTAAAAAGAAAAGAAACACACCCATATGTGGCACGAGTGTGTGGGCGATCTGTTGACTATAGGAAAGTAAAATCTGGGTGAAACAGGGAAGGCACTTCCTGCACAGGTTATGAGGACTCCAGTGTCCTGCGGATAACACAGCTCCCCTCTGGGATTCTGGCTTTGAGATTCTGTGTGCTAGAAATACAGGACCTGCTGATTCCAGGAGGAACTTTCACTTACAGCAAAATTCAGTCCTGGCTGAAACGGCAGGCCAAATATTAACACGACTATTAACAATAACAGCCACCTGATACTCAACTCTCTCGATTTGTGAACCCCACCTTCCATCCTTTTGCCCCTTGCGCTATGTGTCCCTCCTCCACACCTGCTTCGCTCCCTTCCTCATAAAAGACTTGGGTGGCAAACAGCATTTGTCTGAATGTTCAAATCTTTCATTCTCACACAAATCAGAGTTGCTTTTTCACAGGTTAAGTCCTAAGGCTAGAAATCTCTGGGAATTCAATTGTTATTCAAACCAATATTTATATGTCATTCAGAGAATGTCCTACTGCCGTATATTTCACATCAAACTTCCTGACAAGAGTTCATGTTCCTGGAAGAATGAGTTTAAGTTTTAGTCAAATCAGTTGCTTCATATGTCTATCCAGGTATTTTGCAAAATTGTATGCTAAATTTTATGCAAAATTGTATGTTAAATATATGCTTGCTTAAATTTTTAGAAAAACAAATGGATTCACAATTATTTATATTGTATCTGTTGAGAGAAGGATACTCCTTTGGCAAAGGAGTATTGCTTTTCACTAAATCTCTCACTGTGTCCAGCTGAAGAAGAGAAATTGTAACAGTGCAGGCCTTTCCCAGGTGTTTCTTCAGACAATTTATGAAAAGACTTTGGTTAGAGAAGCCAACAATTTGGTTTCTACACATGCATGCTTCTTTGTTGTAAAGATATAGATATTCATGTAGGCAAAATGGAAGTAGGGCATGCCTAACAGGAAAAAATTTCGTAAGTTGCCATACCTTGGAAAACAATTGACAGTAAAGTCTTTTTAAGTTGTGAAGATAAGGAAGATAAGCCACAAATTTGAACAATTTTTGAGGTTTCTTTGGTGTAGCAATAGTAAGCCATAGAGACATATTGCACTTTAGGTTGCAAAGGAAAATTGCACTTCAATTAGATTGTGGGCAGACTCTGAATACTCACGAAATCTGGCCTTGCAGACACTGATGTCATCCATGAGGTGGCTGTCCATAGAATCCAGGTTCACATCTGTCCTGAAGATAAAGGAAGAGGTTTTAAAACTGAGTGTGGAAAGGGATATAAGGAAAGGCTAGTTATTAGTGTACCTTACTTCTAAAAATAAGAAAAACTGATCTTATTTACACAACTGCTCTATAAATTCACTGATAAGATTTGCTCTTAGTAAGACCTGTGTGGAATCAAAACACATGCTTGAAAATGTAACCATTTCATGAATCACATTATTTGGTCAACCTAGAGCCAAATACTAGGTAATCAAATTAGTCTCCTGATTAATAAATACTGACTATATGATCATTAATATTAAAATGTTTTACATATTAACATTAATGTTTATACAATGAGGAAACTGAAACACAGAAAAATTAGGTGCATTGCACATAACTGCAAATCTGAGAATTGCACAGAGACATTTGGCTTGGAAATCTACATGGTTAACATGAAATATACTGCCAGGAATACTTGTGGAGTGACAACCTGGCACAGTGGGTATGCATAAGCACTTTGGAGCATCTCTATCTGGATTTGAAGCTCAGCCGCACCACTGGTTATGCGATCTTGGACAAATTATTTACTTTCTCTAATCCTCAATATCCTCTTCTTGGAAATGATGATGATAATATTACCAATCTCCTAGAATTATTATGAGGATGAAATGAGTTAATCTTTGCAAAGTGTTTAGAAGAGCTCCTGACAAATAATGAGAGCTCTATCATATTCTTATAAAATTAAGTACAGCATGTGACCTCATGGAAAGCACTTAGCAATTAAAGTGATCCTTCAACAAAATGGCTGAGTTTCTGAAAAAAAAAAAAAAAACCTGATTCTCTGAACTGTATTGTTATTTATTTACAGCCTAACAGATTATTTTATGCCAGTTTGGTAAATGAGTCTTGTTAAAGGAGTTTTCCAAATGACATTTCAGTGGTGTTCAAAAGTTTGACTGTCAAAGGTTGTTTCTCAGTTTTCCTTAAAAGATGATTCAAGTTGTTTTGATCATATGCATGATTATCTTGCAAGAAATCTATTCCATCAATAATGGATTACAGGTTGTAATTTAAAGTTCATATTGGCCAAAATTTGTAATTGAGAGGCAGAAAAACACATGAAACTTAGCACCTGCTTTTCTAAAAAAACACTCTTTTCAAACTCTTTCACAAATTTATTGTATCTCCCACTAACATATAACTTTTAGGCTACATTTTTTTTAAATTGGGCAAGTTTTAAAGCTAGAAAAGTAATTTATTTCTCAGAACAAACATGACATAAAATGGAGACATTAAAGGGAATAAATGCTTTTAGTTCAGAAACAAATCCAAGTCTTACAAACTTCACAGTGAAAATTCTAATAATACATTTTAAGATAGTTTTGAATATGATGTAAGAAAGATTAATTCTAAAAGTCTCTTACATAAGATATATTCAGGATATAATGGGGGGATCATGTGAAATGGATGGATAGATATACAGAAAGACAAAAAAGAGGCAGATTCTACTAATACACACACAAGCAGATTAACTTTATTAAGATTTTAATCAAAAACAAAGAATATATACAGTCTCTATTCAATTGGCTTCAGACTTGTTCTTGCATTAATAAAAATCACTTCACCACTTACAGCCTCAAATTCATAATCAAAACACAAACAATAATACTCGAGTATTTGGCTAGAAAAAGCATTACTAGAGATTTCTAGTGTTGCCTCTGAGAGTTTCAGGATGATCGTATGCAACAAATTAAAATCTTTGCTTATATTCTGTATTTTGGAACACTCAATATAGTTAAAGTAATTCCAAGCTTCAAAATTTTGTATCTCGGCTGATGCCATGGCTTACTTGACTAATCCTCCACCTGAGGCGCCGGCACCCCGGGGTTCTGGTCCCAGTTGGGGTGCCGGATTTTGTCCTGGTTGCTCCTCTTCCAGTCCAGCTCTCTGCTGTGGCCCGGGAGTACAGTGGAGGTTGGCCCAAGTGCTTGGGCCCTGCACCCGCATGGGAGACCAAGAGGGGACCAAGCTCCTGGCTTCAGATCGGCACAGCACGCCGGCTGCAGCAGCCATTTTGGGGGGTGAACCAACAGAAAAGGAAGACCTTTCTGTCTCTCTCTCTCTCTCTCACTGTCTAACTCTGCCTGTCAAAAAAATAAAAATAAAAAAAAGGCTTAGTAATATTAAGTCAAATTTGAACAGAGATCTAAGGTAAACTGATTATTTCCCATAACTCCCACACCTAAGAGAGGTTATTTCTGTTCTGCTTGCTACAACACATTCACTATTTCTTTCCCTCCCACTTTAGAGCAAAACTCTTCAAAAATGTTATCTTGCCATCATCTCCAATTCGTCAACTCCTACACTCTCAATCATATTCACTTAGATTTTTCATCCTCCTTTTTGATCCTAAAGCCATTCTAGTTAAAGTTACTAATGACTTCCAAATTAACTTTCACTTTACTCTCTCCATTTACCACAGTTTATCACTTACTCCTGAAAACGATCTCTCTTCTCAACTTCTGAAATACCATCCATTCCTAGATTCCCTCTTAGCCCCACTCCTTCAGTCTCCTTTACCAGATGCCACGATCTCCTGATGTATAAATGTAGGCACGACTCAGCACTCTGCTCAGAATGTGACTCTTTGACAATGACTTACTACTTGATCACATGTAGACCCATGGCTATGAATCCTACCATCCCAGTACCTCTGAGTGTCTATCTGTGGTTCAGTACTCTTCTTTGAATACAGGATCATATTTTTGCTGTTTCTGTGACAGCTCTATTTCAGTGTACAGTTACCACTGCAAACTCAGCAAATACTGCACACAACACTTGATTCCTCTTTACAACTTTGCCTTTCATCTGTGTTGCTTATCTCAATAAATGGCACTCCCATTTACCATACTGTTCAGGCCCCACGCAATGAGGACAAAAAGATTTTTCTTTCATACCTACATTCTATCCATAGAAAATCCTCTGGTCAAAATTCAAAATATGTGTTTTATCTGGACATTAATTACCACTTTTGCTAACACTTTAATCTAAAATATGACCATTTTTATGTGTCTTTTGTAATAGTGTCATGATTGTCTTCCAATGTCTATGCCTGTTACTTTTGGCTGTTCTCTATGCCATAATATAATCGTTTTATACTAGAAATCAAATCCCAGCACTTTACTCATTTCAACCATTCAATTTTTTCCCATCACACTTTTCATGTCTTATCATTAGAGAGGAAAGTTTGATGTAAGGAACATCCTACAGATGTCTCCTGGTCCCATTGATTGGATACAAAATTTATTTGTCTTTTTTTTTAACTTTTATTTAATGAATATAAATTTCCAAAATACAGCTTATGGATTACAATGCCTTTTCCCCCCCATAACTTCCCTCCCACCCACAACCCTCCCCTCTCCTGCTCCCTCTCCCCTTCCCATCAAGAGTCAGTTTCAACTATCTTTATATACAGAAGATCAATTTAGCATATATTAAGTAAAGCTTTCAACAGTTTGTACCCACACAGAAACACAAAGTGAAAAATGCTGTTTGAGTACTAGTTATAGCATTAAATCACAATGTACAGCATATTAAGGACTTTTTTTAAAGATTTATTTATTATCTTGAAAAAGTTACACAGAGAGGAGAGGCAGAGAGACAGAGAGACAGGAAGAGAAAGAGAGAGAGAGAGAGAGAGAGAGAGAGAGAGAGAGAGAGGTCTTCCATCTGTTGGTTCACTGCCCAGGTGGCCGCAACGGCTGGAGCTGTGCCAATCTGAAGGAGCCAGGAGCTTCTTCTGGGTCTCCCACATCGGTGCAGTGGCCCAAGGGCCATCTTCTACTGCTTTCTCAGGCCATAGCAGAGAGCTGGATTGGAAGTGGAGCAGCCGGCACTCAAACCGGCGCCCATATGGGATGCTGGCACTGCAGATGGCAGCTTTACCCACTACGCCATAGCGCCGGCCCCCATTTGTCCTTTATGTAATCAAACCGTATCATTTTTCTAGTCCCAAACGTCTTCACTGGGTTACCCTTTCACTGTTCTTTCATTGACTTTGGAACTTTGGCTTTCTAACACAGTTTTCCTTTTATTTCCATGAAGATTCCTTCTACAGATGGTGAATATTACTTGTTTCATTATCATATCTGTATATTCTCAAGATAGCAAAGCAGAGAACAGAAAGCAATTGAAAGTAATGTCAATTACTTGACAATTCAGTGGTGAAAATAACATTTCTAAACTCTTCAAGTTAAAGGTCAAGGCAGAGATGTTCCCATATTAATAAGAAATAGGACGATGCTATGTATTTGTGCAGCTGAAAATGTTTTTCAGGGATCTTAATATTGCTGAAGAGGAAAATAAAGTATGTTTATATATTCAGTTTAGGATTCTGTAACCTGGAAGCTGTATATGTTGAATGGAAATTTAAACTAGCTATAAAAAAAAGTGGTGGATTAGAGGCATTGTGGACAGTAGGCTAAGTCACTGAGTGGGACATTTGCATCCCATATCAGGCATCAGAATGCCTGACTGAGTTCTGGTTACTTTCCCATTGATTCAGCTTCATGCTAATGCAACTGGGAGGAATCAAGTGATAATTCAAATCCTTGAGTCACTACCACCCATAAGGGAGTCCCTAACAGAGTTCCAGGCTCCCAGCTTCAACATTTGGGACTGAACCAGTCTATGGAAAATCTATCTCCATCTCTCTGTGTCTGTGTCACTCTGTCATTCAAACAAATACAAGTAAATAAATAAGTAGATAAATGTTTTTGAATGTGGAATTATTTTAAGATTATGGATTGTGAATTGTGCACTCATGTATAAAGAGGCAGAAATATGAGTATGTGAAAAGAAAACTAAATCTGCCTTTGCAGTGTTTTTTTTTTTTTTTCCAGACATTCACATCAATACAATAGTTTCCTAATATGGAGCATTTGGTCATGCTCATGTCCCAACAGCTCTTTATTTGACTATTTTCTTTATCTTCAATTAAAGAGCTCGGATAATCACAAAATGTCTACATGTCAGAAACTTGTGGAGCTGTTCATTTTAAAGGATGAAATGGAATAGTGAACCAACATTTGAAGTACGTTTATTATGTGCCCAGCAATTTGTCAAAAAAGCTAGTGTGCTATTTTATTTAATCCTTGGAACAGTAAAAGAGACATTTATGTCTTTGTTTTATGGGGAGGAAACTGACATTGAGAGAGAATAAGGAACCAACTGAAATCTAATGGCATCACTGACACACAAAGTAAGGCCACTGAATCACTGTAAGGCAGGGTTTGCTCCGTAATACTAAGGCAATCTACCTAGAAGACAAAAGAAGCATCAACATGCAACTTGAAAATTTTTGGTTCTGGTACACATCATGCAGTTCATGGAGATTATGGACTTCATAGAGATTATGTTCACTTACGTGGCAACCTCCATGATTTTGGTGATAAAATATGGATTATGGTTGTATCCTACATACTAATACATTAACTATATCTAGAACCTTGTAAAGGAAAGTTGGGTTTCATAATAACCATTCACAAGGAGAAAAGGATTGATAATGAAAATATTAATTTGATTACAGAGACAAATGATGTAGGAACTATTGAAATGTCTCTAGGAAATCTTTTTTAACCCTTGATCAAAATATTAGTAAATTATTTCATCTAAGGAAGAAAACAGTACATCACACTGTTCAATACATAAAAATATAATTTATAGGAGTTGAATTGCCTTGACTTTTCAGAGTGATTCACTGCCCTTGGAAATGATGTGTGTGTGTGTATGTGTAACATACTCCTTCAAAGCATTTTAATTATGATTCCTTTGAGAAGTTTTAATTAAAGTGAAATTTGTGAATATATCATTTCCTAAAAAATCACACATAATGACAGTTATTTCTTAAAGCCTTATACCAAAGTTATTTTGTAACTGTAAAATATTAAAAATCAGTTAATATATGTGATATATGTGCACATTAATTTTCTGCATTATATGTGATATTCATCATATATTTGGTGTAATATATATATATGTGATATTCATCATATTTGGTGTAATACACACACACACACACACACACACACATATATATATATATATATATATGTAAAACTGACCGGTGAATGTGGTGCAGCATTACTTGGCAGAAATTTCTCTATCACAACTTGACTCATTTCTACTTATTAGAAGATTTTTAGTCTGCTCTTGGGAAAAGGGGCCTATTCATTCATTATCTTTTTAGGTTTGCTCAAGGGCCTGGAAACAGGGGGCTGTCCTAGATGACCTTTAAAGATCCCTTCTAGTCCTATGACTCTGAAATAAATTAAAGTTTTATGACCACATTATGCATAAGCATCAGTGGATCTGGAAGACAATGAGGATGAAGTCTGTGCTCTGACTCTCCCTCCTAGTATTTATGCTTCCTATTCATTTCATGCATAACTAATTTCATATAGCAATTGGTAATCGCATCTTGATAATGACACCACAGGCAGCACAAAACAATTGCAATCATGGCCGCAATTCATTGTAACTACAGCTAAATGCCAGCACTGCAACTGAAATACCTCCATGACCCACCCAAGTAAAGGATGAGAATAAAATATAGCTTTAAAATGGTCACCTTCACTAACTAGCTTTGAGTTCTAAATAGTCTGGGTTCCTATTTCTGGGTTTTTTTTTCCTCTGTATTTTCAAGGACATAATGATTCAATGAGGCAGTGAAAATTTGCGTTCCTTTCCAAAAACAAGAAAGACAAACATTCCTTACTTATACCACTCCACTAGTGCCACTGTATTTATTCAATTCGTCATTGTCTTGTAGATCTGTTGATGCTTATGCATAATATGGCCATAAATAAAATGATATATATTTTTCTGCCATCCATCCCATTGAATCAACAAAAAAAAATTCCTGGGTAAGAAATGATTATTGTGTACATGTCCAAATGGAAAAGTCAGTTTTCCTCTCCTCCTGGAATTTAAAGCCAAAATCTACCAGAGGTATCTTACAAGTTTATTTGAAATGAGCTACTGATACTATAAAAATTAATAGCAATACCTTTTACAGCAATTATAATTTTCTCAAAACACATTCAGTTCTATCATTTTATTGTGTACTCATAAAGATTCTGTCAAATCAATGATACTACTATTTATTATTTCCAAATCATAAAGGAAGAGTCGGAGACATAAAGCATCTAATATCTTCCTTGTTATCTAGGTCCCTTCCTCATTACTTTCATGAAATTAAAGAGTGCCTTCTAAATAATATATAACGACTCCAAAGTCCATGGAGTCAGCCAAGTCATCAAGCACAGGGCTGGCCTGCTGAGCCTGGCCTGTGTCCTCCTGGCCAAATGAAGCTGTTGGTAATGCAGACCCAGTTGTTCCTAATGTCCAACATCATACTAAGAAGTATATTGTAAGAATAGTTATCAATTTTTGTGATGATATTTCCCATTTTATTAATTAATCACACAAATACAGGCTTTTGTTAAGACAGAATTTCAGGGCTTTGAATAGCTTCAACAATAAAAACTCATTGCTCTGAATCTTCTCTTTTTACCTTGAAATATTTGGGTCTCATAGGGGAATGAGGAGTAGTTTACCTATCCAACCTTTTAAAGTTCACCATGGCAAAATAGTCCTGAAGATGTTGGCACTGGTTACTATTTTTTAAATGGTAACTATTCATTTGACGCATTTCAGCTAATTCATAACTTAGTCTGTGAGTTAACTTAATCAAGATTAAATCTCCTCTATCATTGAATTATACATTTTACTTTTGAAATAAGAAAAAATCACTTTCATTTGTGAATTCTAATTATTCTACTTGTCTGAATGATTATGTTTCAGTTTTCTTCTTCTTTTTTTAACTTTTATTTAATAAATATAAATTTCCAAAGTACAGCTTTTGGATTACAGTGGCTTTTTCCCTCCCATAACTTCACTCCCACCCACAACCCTTCCATCTCCTGCTCCCTCTCCCTTTCCATTCACATCAAGATTCATTTTTAATTAACTTTATATACAGAAGATCGATTTAGTATATATTCAGTAAAGCTTTCAACAGTTTGCACCCACACAGACACACAAAGTGTAAAGTACTGTTTGAGTACTAGTTATAGCATTAATTCACATTGTACAACACAATAAGGACAGAGATCCTACAGGGGGAGTAAGTGCACAGTGACTCCCGTTGTTGACTTAACAATTGACACTCTTGTTTATGGTGTCAGTAATCACCCTAGGCTCTTGTCATGAGTTGCCAAGGCTAAGGAAGCCTCTTGAGTTCGCCAACTCCAATTTTATTTAGACAAGGTTGTAGTCAAAGTGGAAGTTCTCTCCTCCCTTCAGAGAAAGGTACCTCCTTCTTTGATGGCTCCTTCTTTCCACTGGGATCTCACTCACAGAGATCTTTCATGTAGGTTTGTGTTTGGTGGTGTTTTTTTTTTTTTTTTTTTTCCAGAGTGTCTTGGCTTTCCATGCCTAAAATACTCTCAAGGGCTCTTCAGCCATATCTGAATGCCTTAAGGGCTGATTCTGAGGCCAGAGTGCTGTTTAGGACATCTGCCATCCTATGAGTCTGCTGTGTATCCTGCTTCCCATGTTGGATCGTTCTCTCCCTTTTTGATTCTATCAGTTAGTATTATCAGACACTAGTCTTGTTTATGTGATCCCTTTGGCTCTTAATCCTATCATTATGATCAACTGTGAACCTAAACTGATCACTTGGACTAGTGAGATGGCATTGGTACATGCCACCTTGATGGGATTGAATTGGAATCCCCTGGCACATTTCTAACTCTACCGTTTGGGGCAAGTCAGCTTGAGCATGTCCCAAACTGTACATCTCCTCCCTTTCTTATTCCCATTCCTATATTTAACAGGGATCACTTTTCAGTTAAATTTCAACACCTAAGAATAATTGTGTGTTAATTAAATAGTTCAACCAATAGAATTAAGTAGGACAACAACAACAACAAAAAACTAAAAGGGATAAAGTATTAAGTTGTTCATCGACAGTCAGGACAAGGGCTGATCAAGTCACTGTTCTTCATAGTGTCCATTTCACTTCAACAGGTTTCCTTTTTGGTGCTCAGTTAGTTGTCGCCGATCAGGGAGAACATAGCATATTTTTGTTCCTTTGGGACTGGCTTATTTCACTCAGCATGATGTTTTCCAGATTCCTCCATTTTGTTGCAAATCACCGGATTTCATTGTGTGTGTTTTTTTTTCTGCTGTATAGTATTCTATAGAGTACATGTCCCATAATTTCTTTATCCAGTCTACTGTTGATGGGCATTTAGGTTGATTCCAGGTCTTAGCTATTGTGAATTGAGCTGCAATAAACATTAAGGTGCAAACAGCTTTTTTATTTGCTAATTTAATTTCCTTTGGGTAAATTCCAAGGAGTGGGATGGCTGGGTTGTATGGTAGGGCTATATTCAGGTTTCTGAGGAATCTCCAAACTGACTTCCATAGAGGCTCAATTTTCTTCCTCTAAATATATACACCAAGCCCATATTTTTAAAAATCAAAAATATAAAATCTACACCAACATCAAGTGTTTCAAGATAATGTCTGTTTTATGTTACATGTTGGTGACATAGTAGATCAATGAATAAGTATATCTATTTATATTTCATGTGAAATATATATTCTCATCCTATTATCCTTATGCAGATTCAAAAGACTGAGGCCATGTGAACAACTGTCCACTTGCCTTAATATTGACCATCCTGCACACAGAGTTTTCATTTGCAATCATTCCACACAGGTCTCAAAGGATAAGGCTGAAAACAAGCAAGGGGGATTATGCCTTTAGAGAAATATAATCCAAATGACTCAGACTCACCCCGTTTTCTACAAAAGAGCAGGGGGCTCAAAATAAGAGGAATGTATTTTTTTTTGTTTAAGAGTTGCCCAGAATTCACAGTAACCAAATTATTAAAAACTGTATGGAACAGAATAATTATAGAGCTTTCAGGCTCACAGGAAAAGTGGGACTGGGAACTCTAGTCTATCTTAAAGGCGTTAAAGCTATAGAAGGATGTTCTAATCACTGTTTAAAATTAGTAAAATTCACAATAAAATTTGGAAAAACAAAAATGTATTAAAAGAGAATAATATTAATAGGATCTTATACATTTTAATTTTAATATTTATTAGTATGATATTTCTTTTTAATTATCCTTGATATAAAATATCTTGCATCTTGTTTGTGTAGTTTCAATAAAATTGTCTTCCTCATATATTTATGAAGTATTGTTATACTTAAAAAAAAAACTAAAAGTTTTAGAGAAGAAAATGTTTGTTTCCAACTCGAAATAACTAGTGCTTTTTAAAATTTGTACAACTTATGATTCACTGGTAATTCACTCAAAATTGTATTTTAAATTTCATGACAATTCTTCTATATTGAATCTGAAAATCTTAGGGTTGTGGAAAATATATACAGGATTTCATGGTCCTATAATGGGACTTTGGTATAAAGCATATTTCGGCTGGAGAAAAATTACTTTGATTCCTAAATCCCCTTTTCACTTTATATTAACCATGAAGTTTCAGCAATAATCCTCTGCAAATAAGACTATAAAAGAGATCTTAATAGCAATAACATGCCAACATGCACACCGGGCTTTTCCTGACATTTTAATTTCAGTAACATGTAAAATGGAGCTGCCAGTACATTAACTCAAGAGAAAAAAAGAGTCCAATCATTTTTGCATGATTTATAGCTAAATACTCAGCATATGTTTCTGTATAGGCAATGTGATGCTCTTTTGCCTTTTTTTGTAGGTTTGTCCTCCATAATAAGCCGATGCAGCATGGTCTTTCAAGCGATGAAAACAGGTTTCTATGTAAAGTACATGAAATCTAGCTCTAAAATCTTTATTACCCTGAGTCCACTAATTTGGGATTGTTGTTAAATTTGATAAATCAAATTGTCTTATTTGGCACAATGAAACACACACACACACACAAGAGCACAGTTCTGGGTAGAAAAAAATGCTGCATGGAATGAATTTCTGAAGGAGCATGTTTAATCTACATACTAATAAAAAATTCTTTTTACTTTCACCTTCCTTTGATTTGAAAATCAGAAGTTACCTAGTCCATTAAGAGCTGGTTTGAGCTGTCATTTATGGTAAGTGGACTAACAGTGTTTAAGAGGCATTGTACTATCTCGAGGAAGATCGCTGACTAATGAAGTGCTCTATGTAATCCAAACCTTGCTGCTGATATAACTTTTCCTTCTTACCTCCATTTGTTTATTTTTGAGATTGGGGAAAGATAGCCTCTTTCGCATGGAGAGAGATACTTATTTCTACAGAAACGTCAATATCTTTTATTTGATTTGTTCCGCAATAGAGCCCCCAATCTGCCATGCTCAGATAACATTATGGCACTACTCCATTTTTCATATTAGAAAGTAATAAACATAGAACCAATAGGAGGCCATGTTTACTCAATAATTAATTAAATTTCCTAGAGAAAATGGATGAGCAATAATTTAGTAACCTGTGCTACAGAATTATGTCTTTTTTTCGTATTATAACCACAATTTTCATCAGTTTCAAAAAGATTAGACTATTAGTGTGGGATACCACTGGAAAAATACCAAGGAGACAGACAATATGAGCATCACAGATGTTATGACAGTCATCGTGTTCAGACTTTCACCTTGACATTATACCATTAGATGCTGTTGCAAGGTCCACAGAGCAGTCCTCAGAAGAGGATAATATAATAACAATATTGGGGTACACACAGAGGACCTTGTTTCTTTCCCCCTTCATGATTCCACATGGAGCAATTTCCATTAGAAAAATACTCTCGGCTGTTCTCTGTTGCCTCAGTCTCCTGAGCATTACTTTATTTGAGGAAAGTAGCTGCTTTTCCTCACATAAACTACATTTAATACCTGTTTCATATCTGCATCGCTGCAGAAAGGACCCACTCTCACTTCATAGGCCATATCTACTCATGGTCCGGCTTTGGCAAGGGCTGGCTATGGAAATTTGTCTATTTCTGAGATAAAGTATTAGCAAGACTGGTGGGTCCACAAACAAAAGCCGAATCTTCCAAGTCAGCTTTTTAGGTACAGAACTGAGTTTGCCATTGCCATCTCTTTGACTCTTATGCCTACCTTTTAATGAACTTTTAACTTGAATGGAAGTGGGTGTTATTGACCTTCTGAAGTCCCAGCACATGTCTTGGAGATTCATTGTGTGCACGAGTCTGGGACTCAAACTAGATTAGCTAACTTTCCAATTTCCCAACATATTTAACCAAGAAAACCCAGGTCTTTATGTGTATAAGTGTCTGTATCACTGTCTTTGTGTGAATCTGGGTATGTGCTTGTGTGTCCATGTATGATATTACTGTAGATAATTTATCTAATCAATATGCCTCAGTTTTTATGTATGTAAGATGGAGAAATAGCACCCACATTAGCAGCTTATGGTGAGGAGAAAATTTGAACGAGTGCTCAAAGTCTCCATATATTACAGTGTCTGCAATTGATACATCGTTCTCCCTCAAACAGACCAGAATATCACAAAACCAGTAGCCTTATTTCAGCAAAATTATAATACCCCTAAGTTTGTTTAAAATATGACAGAGAATTGTCACTGTTACTGTTGGCCTGGGTCCCTTTCCACTTCTGCCTTGCTTATAAATGTCAAATTCCTCAAAAATGTCTTTCATAATAGAAATTATCTTTCTCCCATTACACTTTCTCTTGTCCTCCTCTGCATCACCACACTGCTGCTTTTGTTGTCTTAAACATATATATTTTATAAATTTTTGCTTAATTTTTAGTTCCAAATGACTGTCATTTTCATAAGGAGATAATCTCAATCTATTTGAATCAATACTATATATTAAGGACCTCGCACAGTATACCCCCCTAAATATGTATTAAATGAATATGTGAAAGGAAATAAAAATGTTAGCACAGTCCAAGTAGTCCAAGTATGTGTTGGACAAGGCTGGGGCAGTTAAGACTTCTTAGTGCATTCTTTCATTTAAAGTGTCAAGCTATGATGTGAGCATTTAGAACAGCAGTTAAGACATTGCTTGGGATATATATCACATATCAAAGTGCTGGGTTTGAGTCCTGGTTCTGTTTCCCATTCATGTTTCCTGCCAATGCACATCCTGGGGGGCAGCATGTGATAACTCAAGTACTTGGACCCCTGTCATCTTCATGAGAGACCCAAATTGAGTTCAAAGCTCCTCTTGGATATGGCCTGGCCCAGCCATAGTTATTATATTTGGGAAGCAAACCAGCTGATGGAAGATTTCTCCCTCTCCCTCCCTCCACCTCTCTTTCTCTTTCTCTTTCTATGTGTGTGTGTGTGTGGGGGGGGGGGTGTATGTGTGCTTCTGTTTCAAATAAAATTAGACAAAAAGAAATTTAAAACATTAAAGCATCATGTAGGGTTATACTTTCATTTTTTTAAGAAGCAAAAAAAAACAGAGCTGAATAATACCTCAATCAGCAAGCTTCATTCTTTTAAAATCAGTAAATGTAATCCAAAAGTGAATTTAAAAGGTCATAGCTGAAATAACACCAGAAAACTAGTGTCATACAGGCATGCATGTTCACCTACATATTCTTGTCATGGCTCAGGACTGTGTGGTATTATGCGAGTGACCGTATATGCTACTTTAGGAAAATGGCCAATATTAGTATTCAGCTTGGAGCTCATGACTATTATTCCCTTTATCAGAGAGAGTAAGTTTAGCTCCATGAATTTTCCTAGGAATATCTTTAATAGAACAAGTCCATAGCCCTCCAGGGAAAGCCATTCATTGCAGTATGTACAATTTGCCCATGTCAGGTAACAACATCTCTGTAATGACATGATTTATATATGCAGAATCCTCCCTTTGCTCTTTCAAATGCCTCCATAAAGAAGCAACAGTGAAATTTAAAAACTGCTTACTTGAAACACAGATTGTTGAAAAGTATGTTAGCTAAAATTCAGCCAAGCCAAACACAAATAAACTGAAGCCATAAAAGTGATACATTAATGTATTATATGTTAAGGCTGGTAGCATCCTCTTTTAGAGAGCCAATCCAATGGTCAGTGTTATGTCTTTATCTTTAATAACTAGTCATAAGGGAAGTCCATAGAAAGCATGCATCAAATGGTTTCCTAAAGATGGGTTGAAGGGACGGGGGAACTGTTCTTTTATTTATCGAAGTTGAATCTTCTTCAGTGCATCAAAAGACAATTAGCATCATAGATTGTTCACTCTTGAATCTCAGCACATAAAAGCAAATGCATTGACTGTAACCAAATTACCCCATTTAGCAACTCACAAAGAGACTAATCACTGCCAGACCTTTGTTAAGATGACATACATATTTAAATATCAATATTATGAGAGTCATCCTGATTTAGTGGAAAGAGTACAGACTTGGAATACAGATATAGCTAGGCTTACATCCTGGTATAGCTATTTCTTCAGTATTGTCTCACACATTTATTTTTAAAACTTGGAACCTCAGTTCCCAGTATGTAAAGTTGCTAAAAGTTTAACTTAAATGATTGATTCCCAAATACAGATAATGTATAGAACATGTAGTATGGTGCCTGGGCCAATTTTATTTATTGTCAATATTATTATCATTACATAGTATAATGTGGTTTCAACCAAAGAAGCAAATTTGAATTCCTACAGGAATAGGGACAAGTAATGTGCAAGAGTGAAGTTGTCCTTATATAAATATTGGATCAATGGGGATCATCATAAAAGAAAAGATCTGGATACTGGTAATAATATTAACTATTATTGCTTCTTTGAGATGACTTTCTCCAATCCTTTCAAGTATCTTTCCTGTATTTTTAGTTTCTTGTATAATTCTAGTTCATTTCTTTCATTTTTTAAACACCTTCATGTCTATTCAATGTAAGCGTGAAATAAAAAAGATAAAGAAGCAACTTTTTTTGGATTCCATATTGCCTTCGAGCTACATCTATGCATTCCTCTGCTCCTCATGCAAATTCCTTGAAAGGACAAACTTCACTCCATTCCACTTAATCACCTCCACACTGTCAACATTTAATTGGCCTCTGCCCCTACCACTCAAGCAAATATAGTTAGTTAGTTAGCCTGTTAGTTAGTTAGTTAGTAAATCAGCAGTAACATCTTAGCTGGAAAAAGCCAACAGCTATATTTCGGTCATGATCTTATACAGATCAATTCTATGCTTTGTCAGTAATTCCCTTCTTTAAAGCCCTCAAGTTATTTTCATGCCTCTACCCCACACCACGTCCTGTCTTTGTGAATACCTCCTCTCCTGTTTGCCACGTAAGTATTTTGCTCCCTTAGATGTCTACTGTTAGCCTGTTGTTCTTCCAAGTCTGCAACTCTTTCAAGTCACCTCCAAACTTTCATGATTTCTGAAACAAACCTATGCTAATGACTTAAATCTTTATCTATATCCAGGCGAGTTTTTTCATCAAATTTTATACCCAAATATCTATTAAATTTTAGCCATTGTTCATCTGACATCTTGAATGCAGCGTGTCCAACATTATTGTTGCCAGTTTTTCTCTGAAGTCGTACTTCTTTCAATGATCAGCTTCTGTTCTACATCCCTGAATTTATGTAGTCACCCAAGCTCTAGTGTAGGGAATGTTTATTCCTTTTCCTGTACTCACCTTCCCCAATATGCACCAATTACAAAAGCCAGTATTTGGCCTCATGTTTTTCTCAAGGCTGTTGCCACCTCCCTGTCATAGATCTTACTCTCTCCCCTTCTTCTCTAGACAACTGCAGTTCTCTCCTCTTTGTTCTTTTCAAATATTTCCTCACATACCTTCCAGAATGATCTATTAAAAGTAATCTTGGTTCTGTTCATCTCTTGAACTGTTTCTTTGAACATCCATTACATTCCAAATCAGACCAAGTTGGCTTAACATGACACCCGCTGTCTCATCTCTGTGCCCTGTCAGCATACCATCAAATTTTAAGCTTCATAGTCATTGGTCTGATGATGTCAAACCACTAAACTACTTGTATTACTAAAGCTGAATATGTTAAAAACAAAACAAAACAAAACAAAAAACAAAAACAAAAACAAAAACTATGAACCGGATTTCCACTCCCAGTAAATACTCCCCAGTGAAATATGTTCACTAAAAGATAAGAGCACAAATGTTTGTAGTATCTTCTGGAATATACTAAACAACCCATCTTATAGAATTTAGAACATACTAAAAAAACCGTGGACTACCTTTCTTTGGATTATTATACAATATTGTAAATGAATGTAATACAACTGCTTGCAATACTATGGATAATTTAACAGACTTATTAGTGAGTTAAACAGGACAAACAGAAAACTATCTTACACAATCCCAACTATATTGTTTAAACACAGGCAAAACAAACTATAGTGTTAGTAGCTAGAATAATGATTTTCTTAAAGGAAAAACTAAACACACACCATAATCTTCAGAGGCTTCTCATCTTCCCCAGAGAAGAAGCTACTCTCCTTAACAAGGACTCTGTAAGGAATGCATGAGAGAGATACTCTCCCATTACTGTTTCTCTGACATGCTTTCTACTGGTCTATTCTTTACACATTGTTTCAGCTACATTGATTGTCTTGTCTGCTTTTAAAGACTCCAGCAAACCACAGGGCCTTTGTACCTGTTGCCACCTCTGCCAGAGATGAGCATTCCCCAGGTATCTGTATGGCTTGCTCCCTAATTTCAATCAAATTTTTACTGCAGCATCGTTTGCCACAGTGGAGACTTCTTTCTCCAAATTGCAATGGTACATGTCACACACCCACAGCCATACTCCATGTCTCCTTGTGCTGCTTTCTTCCACACCTGGGCACTATGCAACATCCCAAATATCTCACATTATGGTAATTTACCTTATTCACTGTCTTTGTTTCCCACTAGGATATAAGCTCCTTAGGGCAGAGGATTTTTTTTTTTTTTTTTTACTGCTTTATTTACTATTCTAGTCCCAGAGCCTGACAGAGGCTGTAGCAATAGAAGTCTCGGTAAATGCTTCTTGAATGGATAAAAGAAAAGTGTAAGGTGTCTTAAATCCTGAAACCTTGCTGAATCAAGTCAGCATTATGCTACATTTCTCTTATCAGAATCGGAATCAGAAGGTCTGGACAACACCACTGACTGTGAGAAGCAAATGAATATGCTCATCTGGAGTAGGGAGCTGGTGAAGGCAGACTGACTTCTTGTCAGAAGGAAGTTCGTTAACTTCTGACTAATCGTTCTACAGCACAGCCTGGGCTGCAGAGTGTTTTACAGTTCCCAGATGAAGTCTTGGATTGAATTCCTGGCTCTTGGCTTCTGCCTTGGCCCAGCCTCAGCTTTTGCAGGCATTTGGGAGTGAACCAGCAAATGTGAATTCTCTGTCTGTGTATCTCTCTCTCTCTCTCTGTCTTAATCTCTGTTTCTCTCTGCCTTCTTCCTCTCAAGTAAATAAATAACCTGTTTTCGTCCTCCAGGTGATTTGGTTCAGTTTCAGAACCACTTTCTACATATATAATATTTTAAACTTGTGAAATGTGTAAAAACATAGAATTTCATACTATTTATTCCTCTATACATTCATCCTTTATCCTTCTACTCCACAGGTGATGATTAAGTACCAGCTCACTGAGTGGCAGGCACTATGTTGGTGGCAAGGTGTCTACTGGTAAACAGAAACAGTGTGGATGCTTCATATTCATCGTTATGGTTACCCACAGTATATTCTATATGCAGCATGACACTGTCCACTAACCAGGTTATACCTCAGGCAGAATCATCTCTTTGAATGAATGAAAGTTGGCAGTTCTGAAGTGAAATGATGGGATGCAAGAATGTTATTAACAGTGACAAGAAATCCTTCTCCCAGATGTTTTTATAGACCTTACCTTCTGGAAGCCACGTGAGTTTTTGTTACTGTGCTCTCTGAGTTCTTCCACTTTTTCTCCTTCTAGGAACTAACATGTAATTTTCAATTATTCCCTGACTGCAAAACTCTTCGAGTTTGTAATGTTCAGCCAGAGCAGCACTTAAACCTCAAGCACTTCTGTTCATGGACTAAGTTACATAGCTGACCATATAAAAACATACAATTTTGGTTCTTACTATTCATTTTATTTCAAATGGAGGTGGGAAGATAATTACCAAAGGTAAATCTCAATAATCATGCATAAAGTTAGTAATGTTTGGTCTACAGCTAGCATTTAATGAAAACATAGTTGATGCAATAATATATAAAATTCCAGTACATATATACTACTAATAACTATTATAGCTAACATTTTTGAACTTTTTCTTCTTCCAATCAGGCATTGCTTTAATTTCTTTACATGAATTAAGTCATTGTGTTCTCAAAGGAAAAATGAGAAGCATACCATGTATTATCATTTCCATCTTTAAAGAGGACACTTGATGCATACAGAATTGATATACATGTATTCACCTTCTTTATGTTAAACCAACAAAATTAGACATGTATGTCCTTTACAATTTAGATACATGCTCAAAATGCCTTTGTATTTGAGCTGCAAAATCTTCAAAGCCTCCCACTGCATATCATTATTCTTGCTGTTTCATAAAGAAAAGACTTGCTTTCCAGGTAATGTTGTCATGAGTCAGGTAGTTCGTGAGTTTCAATTCAAAAGAATTTTTAGAGAAGAATGCTTTTATATATTTTATATAAGAGTACTGATGTCAAAACCTAATCCATGGTATCAGAGTTTTTCCAGAACGTTGTTCAGACAGAAATGAAAAACATGATCTCCCATGGGGTTCTTTTCCATAATGAAATCATTGAGATATGAAGGGCCCCAGGAGGAGGGCTTTTAAAGTTCCAGCCATTGGCAAATAAGAAACCAATTGAGATTTGTTTTTAAAAGAAGATGGTGTAATATTCCTATAGTTTGATATTAGGAGAGAAGCCAAAAATCTAAATTGTGGACCATCTGGAGAAGAAATATAATGAAGAAAGCCAACAAAAATATAATTACAACAACTGGCTTAGAAATAACAACTGTGTTTATTAAGAACAGCCAGAGTAGAGATGTCAAGAATAAAATCTGAGTTAAATTTCCATTTCAGCTTGACTGTGGGAATGGGAATAGAAAATGCTCTTATATGGTTATTCAACCCTCTCAGCAAAAGATATGAGAAGAATGTGGAAAATATCAGATGTAAAAAACCAACATTTAAAACTCAATTCTATTATTTTCAGAAGAAAAAATAACTGACAGACATACATATGTGGAAACCCCTGTTTGGTCCTACCTGGGAGTATTGAAATGAGGCAAATATGATCTTTTCCTCAAGAAACTTATATCTGACCATGTACATAAAAACACAGTGTACATACAAATAAAGAGAGGAATTTCAGAAAAAATTAAATGTACAGATTAGTTTAGTAATAAACACAGGAAAATAAGCTTGGATTTAGTTACTAAAAGATAATCCACAGGAAGTACATCAATCAGAACTTCTCCAAAATACTCAAATAGAAATCTCTTGAATTGACAATGATGTGGAACACATTTTTATTATATGTACAGATATCTTTCATTCATTCCATTTGGACATCATATTAAGCATGGATACTGAAATAAATATATAAGCACTATTTGAGAGCACTCCAAAAAAGTTCATGGGAAGTGTAATTAAAGATAGTGCGCATTTTCCATCAACATTTTGAAACCAACTTGTATACTTTTCCTCCTGTCATCACAGATTTGATGAGGAAAAAAATTTTTTACAAGATTAAGATGCAATATGTAAAGGGAAAAAAGATAACTTTGTTGGAAGAGTAGAAAGGCGACTATAGAAAGGCTTCCAAGAGTAGATGTAAGTGGAAGCCTAGCTCAGTACTTCGTAGGAGGGGGAAGAGAATATGAGTGAAAGATATAAGAGTAAAGTTCAGCACCCTACAAGGGCAGGCTGGCACACTGGGGAAACCTTACTGGTGTGCTACAAGCATAGTAAAGAAGGGGTGCCTGGTGATTCCCTAACAATAAGGAAGTGTCTTGTCAACAGGTTCACCCCCAAGACTGGAATCAGTAATCTATTTTCTTCAGTGAAGTAAGGAAATTTGATTTACCTTTGCAAAACCAGGTATATCTTAAAATTGTTTGTACAGTGAATCAACAAATTCATTCCAGTTTTGAATCCAAAGAGGCCTCTGTGATGTGTCATGGAAAAGCATGTGAATTGGACTGCTTCATCTTTTCATGCCCTTTGGAAAATAGGGATCCCCAGTGGTCCCTCAATGGTATATGTGTTGGGTCACAGTGAGCTAAGCCACCACACAGAACACCCATATCCCATAACAGAGTGCCTGGTTTGAGCCCCAGCTCTTCCAAATTCCATCCAGTCTCCTGATAATATGCACCATGGTAGAGGTGATAGCTAGAGTGGTTGGGTTCCTGCCACCCACGTGGGAGACTTGGTTGAAGTTTCTGACCCCTGGATTTGGCCTGACTCAGCCACAGATGTTCTGGACATTTGGAGAGTGAACTAGCAGATTGAAAATCTCTCTCTCCCCCTCTATCCCCAGTGCTCAGTCTTTCAAGTAAATTTTAAAAATGGATTCTAATTTTTTTTGCTTGTCATTTTCTTTTTTTTTAACTTTTATTTAATGAATATAAATTTCCAAAGTACAGCTTATGGATTACAATGGCTTCCCCCCCGTAACTTCCCTCCCACCCGCAACCCTCCCCTTTCCCGCTCCCTCTCCCCTTCCATTCACATCAAGATTCATTTTCAATTCTCTTTATATACAGAAGATCAGTTGAGCATATATTAAGTAAAGATTTCAACAGTTTGCACCCACATAGAAACACAAAGTGAAAAATACTGTTTGAGTACTAGTTATAGCATTAAATCACAATGTACAGCACATTAAGGACAGAGATCCTACATGAGGAGTAAGTGCACAGTGACTCCTGTTGTTGACTTAACAAATTGACACTCTTGTTTATGGCATCAGTAATCACCCTAGGCTCTTGTCATGAGCTGCCAAGGCTATGGAAGCCCCCTGAGTTCACCGACTCTGGTCATATTTAGACAAGGTTGTAGTCAAAGTGGAAGTTCTCTCCTCCCTTCAGAGAAAGGTACCTCCTTCTTTGATGACCTGTTCTTTCCACTGGGATCTCACTCACGGAGATCTTTCATTTTAGGTCTTTTTCTTTTTTTGCCAGAGTGTCTTGGCTTTCCATGCCTGTAATACTCTCATGGGCTTTTCAGCCAGATCCGTGTGCCTTAAGGGCTGATTCTGAGGCCAGAGTGCTGTTTAGGACATCTGCCATTCTATGGGTCTGCTGTGTATCTCGCTTCCCATGTTGGATCGTTCTCTCCCTTTTTTATTCTATCAGCTAATATTTGCAGACACTAGTCTTGTTTATGTGCTCCCTTTGGCTCTTAGTCCTATCATTATGATCAATTGTGAACAGAAATTGATCACTGGGACTAGTATTTTTTTTATTAGTTCTACTTAATACTTTTGGATTCTAATTTTTAACCTACTGCAAAATATTGAGACTTTCATTATCTTTTCTGAACATACTGTGTTGTGTCTCCTTCAACTATATGATTTGGCCACTATCTGTCACCTTATCATAGTATTGTGCTTGCAAAACCATGGCTGTCTGCCCAGGTATTTGCTTTATTGTCTGCCATGATTTTTCTTCTCTTCACTTGTGTAGTATGCTACATCTTCCAGTCTTCCAGTACCCTCTGTGAAGACTCTAAGAGGAATTCCCTGAATTCCCTCTCTGGGAACACCCTGTACCTCAACCTCTGAAGACATTCCCCTCCACAGCACCTTTGCCATTTGCAGATTTTAATTGTCTTTGGAAGATGACTTGTTGTTACCCTTCTCCCTCTCTAGAATTCTAGGTCCACCAGGTAGCTTGGCCAATCAGAAGGATCTAAGTTCTCGACTGAAAGTCCCTCCAGGAATTGCAATGTTCTTTCTATCCATCAACTCTGGTGTGGGGAGGCCCACAGTCCTCAAGAGAACTGTCATACAAAGCTTTTAGAATTGCTTGTGTTTGGGTCTGAAATATCACATGCAGATTTTTGGCCAGAAACCAGATTTATTTTTCCCAGTAGGTTGTTTGCATTTTAACACAGAGAAGTTTTAAAATATATATGAATTATAACTTATTTTCCTTTATGCTGTTTTTCCTGTGTAATTTTGAAAGGCTATTTTGAAACCCAGAGTCTATAACTATATATGTACTTTTTCCTAGCATTTCCTAGCATTATTGCTTAATTTCAAATTATAACCATAGATATTTTGAAATTGTGATCAGCTATGATCAATTTGCTACATAGTGTGGAGTATGGATACACTTGTATTATTCTTTCAAAAGGGGATTATCTACTGTTTTGCAAAGCAGTGAACTTGGGAGGTTCTGGGTAGTATGGTTTACAGTCTCTCCTATACATTTCTTTATGACTTCCTATGAAGCTATAATTATCTCAACAAAAATACTCTGTATTAAAAGATAAATTAACCAATTTCCCCAACTGTAAGCTATTTGAGTGCTTCAAATAACTCAATGAAAGAGTACATTTTCTCTCAGAAAAGTTCTTATGGATTAGCGACTTCAATTTATTGAGAATCTTGTGACCTATTGCCTTGATCATTGTAAGACTAAATATTTGCCCTCTGGTCTCCAGAACATTCTCTGAAACATGGATCTCTCTTTTACGTGAAAAATTTAAGAGTCCTCCACATGAACAAGAACACACTGTTGAGCAGCCCACTTGGTCCATCACCTTTCCTCTCATATTATTTGTTTCCAGAATCTCCCATGATTCTAGACATATCAATGTGTTGTGTGGCATATATCACCCTTCAGCTCTCCTTGTCTCCATGGATTCAGGGTCACATGGTATTCATAGATTCTAACCTTATGTTTGATTATAAAATTGAAAAACAAAATTATAATGCTAATTACCTAATAGTTCATTTTCAAATTTGTATTATGCATAGAATATGACATGAGAGTCACAAAGCCCTGGAATTATAAAATAGCTTTTAACCCTGAAGTACCTCTGAAATTCAGTTGTCTTTTCCATAAATGGCCATAAGCACACCTACAACTCTGAGCTTCCCTAAGAATGAAAACGCCTAATAGATAGGTACTATGTGACATATACTCAATAACCGCCATTGCCTGCCCCTCATCCCCCCTGCAACTTTCTCGTAATAAACTCTGGTAGACAGCTTATTCAAACTTTAAAGAAGACTTTTCAAGGATTCCTGGAACCAAAATCAATTTGAAAAAAATTTTCAAAGAAAGTCAGGCCTAGAACTCAAGATTTTACACATGCAACTGAAGGCATCATGCCTATGCTTCCCAGATAGTAAGACCACATGTGAAAGTTCCACTACGCTAAGTACTTAGAGTTTTAAAATTAAGATCATAGAAATTTGAACTACATTGTATCCTGCCCATAACATTCTCATATTGGCTTCACCAGTGTTGCTGATGGTAGAGATAGGGACCATGTCTGATTTTCATCAGCATGAAAGTAAAAACTCTGACATGCTTGGCAAATGAACCTGTGTGAGTCTCCTAGGTGACTAGGAGTGATGAAAAGTTAGGAAGAATTGGATTGACACTCATGATAAGGATAATTGGATTGGGAGCACAGGTCTATGTTCTATCTGAGGCACACTCTTGCTGATGACATGGGAGTGCTCAGCTGAGCACAGGCATTCTATAATGTACACTGCGGTTATTTGGACTCTGTCTCTCTGATGTGACATGAACTTAGGTTTCACAGTCCAAAGTAGTCCCTAAACCACATGAGGCCCCTGACAGCCAGAGGTGTCTGTAATCAGATCCTGCTATAACTCAGAAGGGATGCTTCTATTTCAACACAGAAAAGGCCACTAAACAATGTTTGCCTTTGCTGATACAATAGCAGTTTGTTCTAAAAGTTAGCAACTTTGCTTAATATGTTTGTTCAGTTTGAATCAAGCAAAGTATTTGACAATAAGGAAACATTTTCTTTATAGAATAATATGGACAAAGTGTTTTAAAGTTATTGTTGGTGTCTAGTTTTACATATTTGATAAAATATATTCATAAACATATCTATAAGTAAATCATGATTTACTTTTTTCTAAAGACTAGAATTGAAGTAAAGTTTTATCATATATTACTGCATTCTTAATCTATTCAATAAAAATAATTATCTTTTTTCATTTAAAAAAAAGCAATGATTAAGATTTTACTAAAATATAAGAACGTTTATAAATTAATGTGTAAGTCATTGCAGTGGCTCAAAGGAGATTTTTAATAAACCTGAGGAAAGCAAGTACATCATCTCTCAAAAAGGCCACATGAGAATTGGCCATTCATTAACTTGGTCAAATGATCCCAGGCCAGAATCCAGGCCCTTAAATTTCTAGGCTCTAAAATTTATTATCTTTGTACAACAATAAAGCATTTATCAACCAGGTCTGAAAAAAAATCTATCATTTTATAATGAGAAACATGACTGTCTCAAAGCTTGGAATACGCATATCACCATGATCAGTGCATCTCCTTCTTGTAAACACTCACAGAGCAAAATCTTACAAAGATTATTGTTGCGGAGAGTGAGATCAGATCATAAGTCTCTAATAGCCAGGCTGAAAGGATGTGAAGTGTTCAGCGGTAGGCAGGACGTTGTCCACTGGAATCAATGGAGATCGCGCCTTCTCCGCTGTCAGCACTTTGCTAGACCCTGCTACGCAATGCATCTGTGAATCCCTCGTCTATGCGTCCATGGCTGTCGAATTCCGTGTCTGAGGAGCTTATTCTTTCTTTAGGTAGCATGCTTACTTGGTGCTGTGGTTGGCACATTTAGTCTTCGTGTTCTTCAAAACGTCACGCGTTGAAACGTAATCCCCAAATTCCTGTATTAATGAATGGTATTTGGAGGCAAGGTCTTCAGAAGGTAATTAGGATTAGATGTGGTCATAAAGGAGTGGCCACCATGATGGCATTAGTGACTTCATAATACAGGGAAGAGAGACCTGAGCTAGCACACTTGCTCTTACTCAGCATGCCATTCCTCCCGCCATGTTATGTGCAGCAAGGCAGCCCTCCCAGGTGCTAAAGAGAGGTGAGTGTCATGCTCCTTACTTCCCAGCCTCCAAAGCTGGGAAAATACTAAACTTTATAAACTACCCAGTCTCAGTTGTTTTGTTATAGCAAGAGAAAATGGACAAAGATATTTGAGCTACACTGAAGTCTTAAAGGAGAGACATCTATACCATTTCTTTTAAGTTGTATTTTATATATCAACATTGTTATAAAAACTTTAACTTTCAAAGAATAGCTTTAATGTCTTGTTGATATATTGTAGGAGTGTCTCAGTATTATCCTGAATAGCAACCAAGGTTAAGAAAACAAGCATAAACTAGAAATGTATTTTCACTATTATAACACATGCCTAGCATGAAAAACAGCTCATTCTCTTTATGAATTGTGGGCCAAGCTGATATTAAGGCCTTTACTGTCAACTGTTCAAATGCTGATGGGTTTTTTTCTTTCTTCTGATTTTATTGATGCACATCTGGTGGCTCTAATATTTTCTAATCAACCTATGAATTAGATCACCTTAATTATTTTTAGTAGGCCTCAGCATATAAAAATTCAGGTAGATTCAATTTTAAATGTAGCTTTCTCTAAATTATTTCTTATATTTCAACATTTGAGTTAAAATTAGGAATTTTCAATTAAAAGATAAATGTAGGTAAATGTCAAAGAATATAAAAAGCCAGACCTAAGTTTATTCTGAAAATCAGAAGCAGAGTTTATAAATGATTCCTAGGTTTAGCTATATTTCACCATCTTACAGAAAATATTGCATATTAATCCTTCATCTCTTCTTTTTTCTGCCCTAAGGAAATATTTTGTTTAGTATACGTTTATGTCATGGTGGGGGGGAGTCATTGGGAATAGTGGTTAAGACACCACTTGAGACAACCACATCCCACGCTACAGAGCCTGGATAAGACTCCTGGCTCCAGTCCTGATTTGAGCTTCCTGCCAGTGTGCTTCCTGGAAGGCAGCAGGTGATGGTTCAGTGGTTATTTTTCTGACCACCAAAAAGAGGGAGACCTGGATAGGGTTCTGGGCTCCTGGTTTTGGTCTGGTGCAGCCCTGGTTCATGTAAAAATTAGAAGAGTGAACTAGTGGGTGGGAGATCTCTGTATTTCTCTATCTTGTCTCTCTATTCTGCTCCATCTCTCTTTTTTGCTCTCTCTCCCCCCTCTCTTCCTTTCAATAAATAATGGTTTTTTAAAGTCATAAAATTTTGTTAAACTTTAGTTGAAAGAGATTATACTGTATTTTCTATATCAATAAAATATTAATTTGGATATTTTATACCTCCAAACTATAACATATATATGGCATAGAAAACAAACCATCCAAAGATTTATGTTTCTTATCTTTAGTTTAGAGTTGTTGATAGAGAGCAGCTACATAGCCAAGGAATCTGTCTTCTAGTAACATTTGCATCTCAGTGTGTCCTGTGACTAGTTTTTAGTAACAGATTATGAGTAGAAATAACACCATCTCTGCAGCTCTCCTCTACTTTCTTCCACAATGAAAAGAAGTCAAAGGTCACAGAAGATGACAGAAGAACATGACAGAATAAATCTAGGGTCTTTCACCATCACAAGAAAGAACACTTGTTGCAAACCTATAATAAGCTGTTTAAAAGTGAAAAAAAAATCAGCCTCTATTTTATTTATTTTCAAATAATCACTACACCTAGTAGAATCTCTGAAACTAGGAAATTAATATCAAATGAAATATTAAAAGTCATTAAATCTACTACCTTCCAAGCACAATTCAGGATATTAGTCCCATTGAGTTCAAATTTGGATTTTCAGAAGGGAAGAACATAAGAAATATATCTTTACAAATTGACATGGCATGAAAGGAAAATTCATTGACCTTTCATTCCTCCACTTATCCAGTTGATTTCATGGGCTCCCAAAATTTATAATTGGCTTTGAACTAGAGGAAGAGAGAGAAAAGGAAGAAAATCTTTCTCCTGATTGAATGGGAACATAGTCAAACGATTAAAGAAAACTTTTATTCTTAAGCTCCTCAATAATTAAGAACATGGCCTCAAATGATTCAGTGGCCTATGTTTAATTGGAGGTCAAAATAGAGTAATATAAGATCAATGGAAAGTTGAGCCCAATACTAAGGGTACAAAATCATCCTAAAATGGGCAAATAAAAGTTGAAGGATGAGGAGAAGGCAAAGAAAATGGGCCAAATCTGGCAAATAAATGAGAGAAAAGATCAAATTCCAAGACCACAGTTCCATTCAATTTGTATGGTTTTCTGTCAAGGAAAGCTAATGTACTTGAATATTCATTGTTTTAAATGGTTTTTTGGATTATGTACAATATCCATTGTGGAAATGCAAGTGTGTAACTAAACAGTGAAAATAGCGCTTTTTTTTTTTTTTTTTTTTTTTTTGACAGGCAGAGTGGACAGTGAGAGAGAGAGACAGAGAGAAAGGTCTTCCTTTGCCATTGGTTCACCCTCCAATGGCCGCCGCGGCCGGCGCGCTGCAGCCGGCGCACCGCACTGATCTGATGGCAGGAGCCAGGTGCTTTTCCTGGTCTCCCATGGGGTGCAGGGCCCAAGCACTTGGGCCATCCTCCACTGCACTCCCTGGCCACAGCAGAGAGCTGGCCTGGAAGAGGGGCAACCAGGACAAAATCTGGCGCCCCGACCGGGACTAGAACCCGGTGTGCCGGCGCCGCTAGGTGGAGGATTAGCCTAGTGAGCCGCGGCGCCGGCCAAAAAATAGCTTTTTTACTACACCTTTTACATGTCCTCTGCTGCTAAAAATACATGACATACTCTAAACCAATCTTCTTTTGGCTTTGACTTAATGGAATTATTGGCATATATGAAAAAATAAGATGCTTAGATGAGATCCCAATGGCCAAACAAGTACACATTTGCCATTGTTCTGTGCCAAGGTACTGTGCAAGGGTGACTTTGTTGTAGCTCTGAGGATAACTAATAGGGGTGAGTTTTCTCATTCCTGAAGCCCATATCCATTCATGAACGGCTCACACAAACAACTGGGTAGAAAATAATTTTCATATTTCTTCTAAGCTTGTCCCAGTTAATGGATGTGGAAGCTTAGAATAGCATATTTATTCCATGATGTTAGTATAAAGATTAAAGGCAAGAATTTGGGAAATGTATTTGGTATAGTACCTGACAAAGACTAATAAATGAAGTAATGAAAATATTTGTTATTATTATTGTTGTTGTAAGCTGAGTGCCCTAATTTTTTTTCATTTTCTAAACTCTCCATACCTTAGTAATCATTCCCCTTGAACCAGAAGTTCAGTGGCAAAAACATCTAAGGACCCTTGACTAGTGTATACATTGCAAGGATTTCCACTTGATACTCTCTCTGCCACCTAATATTTTATGACTCTTTGAGATCACTCTTAGCTGATTTGCCAGTATATTCTTCATGAAGCTACTGCACTCACTAATTTGTCAGTTCAATATATGGGTCTAGAGTCTCTCATTCTATTTAGTTTTACATAGACCAGTAGTGATTAAGAAACATGGCTATAAACAACAATTTTCTGTAAACAACTACATTAAAAAGAGTAACTTCCTGTAACAGTATCCATTCTCATGGTTCCCAATTTCTTAGCTTGGCACCTTCTTTCTAGACTCCACTATTGTTAAGGAGGTTATAACTTACAACAACTTAATTGGAGAGCAAGAATATATGGAGCAAAGAAATATAAGAGTTTATGCCAATAGAATATGTTAAATCCCAATCCATGAGAATAAAGAATTCATACAAAGTAAAGAAAGGGGATCGAAAAGGAGACTGTGATCTTGCAGAAAGGCATGCAATGAGCACAGGTCAGGCCACACTCACCCTGAGCTAAATGTCTGCTGCTCTCCCTTGCTCTATATCAGAGCTGATACATGAGTTCAACATGGAGACACACTTAACCATCCATCTCCAGTTTGGAGGAAGTGTGGAAGGGTACTTGTTCGTGTTTGCATAGCAAACAGTGATATACAAAGGAAATAAACTTGGCTGAGGATGAGGGCATCAAGTTGAAGAGCTTTGTGGCTACCAAAAAGCCACAGAAATAATTAATGAATCAAACACATCCTGATTGCGTAATTCTTTATCTATTAAAAGCCAACATTGCAAGGAAGGAAACCCTTGCTTCTTCTAGTCCCAAAGACATTTGAACCTAGGCTCTGAGCTGTCTCAAAGAAGGCAATGGATCAATGACATTCAAATCATTTCTTTGTGCTTATCCCCAATAAGACAAAGCATGGGAAAGATTTTTTAATGCAGTTTTCAGCTTCTTTTTTCAATTTTTCCCATACTGAACTCTCCATCATTCATCTCGTTCTTCAACAGGTGCTTAGCTAATATCAGCACTTTTCTGGTGAATGGGCGTGGTGTGGACTATAAAATATATAAAGTCTATGCCCTCAAGTATTAATATATCAGAATGATAAAGAGATAGATCATAAGTAGTGAATGTATAACAAATCTGATGTTTGCGGTCACTATTGTGAATAACAATGTAGGATACAGGAGGCAGAGGGTTCTAGGGGAGCAGGATTGAATACTGTTTGTCTATACAGCAGATGGGATTTGTCAACATTCTCATGTCTCTATCTCCCATTTCCGTTCCCTGGCTTCTTCCATTCCAGTCACCCCAGTCTTTTCATGCTTGACTCATCAAGCATACCCCCTGCCTCTGGCTTTTGCACTTGCTGGTTTGTTTTTCCTTTACTTGAGTGAACACTCCCTTACTTCCTCCATTGTTTACTTGAATGTTTATTTTTGAATGAGTTTTTTTCCTACCCTTTCCTTCTAAAATTTAACTTACTCCTTCTACCTTAATGCTTATTACTTCTCTGTTATTTTTCTCCTTCCAGATTATCACTATCTAATTTGATTTTTATTTGACTTATTTACTATTGTTTTTCTTCGGCTTCCCCATTAGAACATGATTATAAGGCAGAATTTTGTTGGGCTTTTTTTGTTTTTAATCTGATTGTATTTATTTTTCTGTCTCTAAAATCCAAAAAAGTGCTTAACAGAAAATATTTGATAAACATTTGTTGAATAAATGAGTTGATAGTGTTGCATAAATGCATTAGCCTGTTTTTTATGTGACAAATTAGTAGAAACTTAGTGGCCTAAACAATACATGTTTATTTGCTTCTAGTCATAGAGGCCAGGTTCCAAAATCATATTTTTTAAAGATTTATTTGCTTCTTTAAAAGGGAGAGGGGGTGAGGATTAAGAAAAGTCTGAGAAGGTGTCACATGAATAGCAAAATAAAAGGAGTATCTACGTCTGGGGCTTGGTGTTCTTTTCAACGCATTGAAAAACAGTCACCAAGAACCTGGACTGGATTATGTTTGGGGTGCTTACCTTTTCATAATCGATGTATTATTTTTAAGTGGTTGTCTTAAATAGATCCTTCTCCCAAAGTTTGGAATTTGCAGATATCCCTGGAATATGGGTACTGCTATCATGCTACAACACCCTTTTTAGTCCTGCTATACTGTATTGTTATTATGATGATAATTATCATTATCATTGTTATTATTAACTGTAGAACATGAAAAACATAAAATTAGATATTGCAGTAAAATGGACAACAAACAGTAAAACATAAAAGGAAGGAATCTTCATAACTCGAACTACTCATCAACCAATTTTACCCTGAGCCACATCACTTCAGTTTGCCTTCAGTGTTTACCAGATAGATATTCTGTCATATTGTGCTTCTGTGACTTAAATATATTTGATGGTTCCCAGAGGCAAAGAACTTTAGTTTTAAAATATTTTTTTTATCGGCAGGCGCCGTGGCTCACTAGGCTAATCCTCCACCTAGCGGCGCCGGCACACCGGGTTCTTGTCCCGGTCTGGGAGCAAGATTCTGTCCCGGTTGCCCCTCTTCCAGGCCAGCTCTCTGCTGTGGCCCGGGAGTGCAGTGGAGGATGGCTCAAGTGCTTGGGCCCTGCACCCCATGGGAGAGCAGGAGAAGCACCTGGCTCCTGCCTTCAGATCAGCGTGGTGCCATGACTGCAGCGGCGGCCATTGGAGGGTGAACCAACAGCAAAGGAAGACCTTTCTCTTTGTCTCTCTCTCTCTCACTGTCCACTCTGCCTGTCAGGAAAAAAATATATTTTTTATCATAAGACAGAGAGAGAGCATGCTCCCATCCACTGGTTCACTTCCCAAATGCCAGCAATACCGGTGATGGCCCAGGGTTGAAGCTGGGAGCTAGGAACACAATTCAGGTCTCCTATGTGAGCGACAGGAAACCAAACACTCGTCATGAGGCTGCTTCCCCAGGCACACAGAATCTGAAAGCTGCAGTCAGGAGTCAGAGTCAGGAGTGAAACTGAGGTACTCTGGTATGAGGAACAGACATCTTAACAGCTACACTTAATGCTAACTTCCATCAAGTCTAAGTCAAAGAGATGTAAGTGTGTGTCAACCAAGACTGAGTGGTCAACAATGCTGTATGCATAATTAGGGGTACAGTCATAAGACTTAAGTTCATATTTTGAGATGATTACAATCTAGTGGGGGAAACAAAATACATGCTTAATAATAAATAGAAAATTTTACTTAGCATAGTATTGTGAACAATGACCACTTGTCAAATAAATATACTGCATATTAGATCATGTTGTAAAGGTCACGTGTACAAAAAGTCACTTAGAAATGACAGAAGAGCAAGTAATTAGGAATAAGATTTTACATGGTGTGAGAGTGTCACTGAGTCTTCTCACTATGTATTATGCATACCAGGGGACATGTCCTGAAAATTCTATCCCATAGTTATACACAGTAGACATTCCCCCAACCTGCCAACCTGCAGCCTTCCCCAGCTCAGTAAATGACAGACTCATTCTTTCAGTGGCTAAATCCTGAAACACAAAGTCATTTCCTCTCACATTTCAAAGCCCCACATTTAACTCATCAGCTGAACCTCTTGGCTCTATCTTCAGGGTATATCCAGCATATGACCACTCTAACCATCCTCTACCACCCTATACATCTGAATCTATAAATTTGCCACCTAAATTACTCACTTTTCTGCTCCCACCCATGCACCCAAGAGTCATACTTTGTCAACAGAGCAGTTAGACTGTGCTCTTTAAAAATTAAGAGAGAGCATGTCATTTGTCTGCTCAAAATCCTGCCATAGTTGCACAGGTCACAAAGATCAAAATCTCAAATCCATGCAAGCAATTGAAGACTCTCAGGTATCTCATCTCCTGCTAACTCTGAGTTTGAATCCCATCACATTCCCCCTTCCTCATTCAGCTCCAGCCCACCCGGTCTCCTTGTTGCTCTGGTGACACACACAGAGTGTTATCTTGCTTCTGCCACTTGCTCTGCATTGAACACATTTCTCCATGTATCTAAAGGGCTCATTCTCTAGGTCCCCCCTGCCTCAGCTTTGTTCATATGTTGCCTTCTCAGAGAAGACCTCTGTACCCAAAACTCTATTTTCTTTTTCTTTCTTTTTTTTTTTTTTTTTTTTTTTTTTTTTTTTTTTTTTTGACAGGCAGAGTGGACAGTGAGAGAGAGAGACAGAGAGAAAGGTCTTCCTTTGCTGTTGCTTCACCCTCCAATGGCCGCCGCAGCCGGCGCGCTGCGGCCGGCGCACCGCGCTGATCCGAAGGCAGGAGCCAGGTGCTTCTCCTGGTCTCCCATGGGGTGCAGGGCCCAACCACTTGGGCTGTCCTCCACTGCACTTCCTGGCCACAGCAGAGAGCTGGCCTGGAAGAGGGGCAACTGGGACAGAATCCGGCGCCCCGACCGGGACTAGAACCCGGTGTGCTGGCGCCGCTAGGTGGAGGATTAGCCTAGTGAGCCGCAGCGCCAGCCGCCAAAACTCTATTTTCTATATCCCACACTTGCCATATATCACATTTATTCTTTATTGCTAACCTCCTTATCTCCAGCCCTAGCATACAGGAAGCTCTGGCACTGTTCCCAGTGGCTTCCTCAGCATATGTGGCAGTGGCTAACACCGCAATTAGGCCTTAATCCCTCTTCAGAAATAACCTGTTTGAAACACCAGTCACAAAAGTCCCATAACGTTGGTCCTCCCACAGGAAATGAAACTTACAAATGTCATAGTCTTCTGTTTTTTCCTTTGCTTTTCGTGTGAGCGTGAAGTAAGTCTGACTTTGATGTTTTGAAACCTTATTTATTTATTTATTTATTTTTATTTAAAAGTCAGAGTTGCACAGAGAGAGAAGAAGAGGCAGAGAGAGGGAGAGAGAAAGGTCTTCCATCTGCTGGTTCACTCCACAATTGACCGCAAAGGACAGAGCTGTACTGATCTGAAGACAGGAGCCAAGAGCTTCCTCCGAGTCTCCCACACAGGACTTAGGCCATCTTGTACTGCTTTCCCAGGCCAAAGCAGAGAGCTAGATCAGAAGTGGAGCAGCCGGATCTCCAACCCGCGCCCACATGGGATGCCTGCCCTGCAGGCAGAGGTTTTAATCTGTTACGCTAGAGCGCCAGTTCCAGATGTTTTGCAACCTTTTAACCGCACTTTGTAGAGAAGATATTTGCCCTAATGTCAGAAACACTGAAAGAGAAGGCAAAAGTGATGTGCCTCATTGGAATGAATAGGGACTCTGCTTCTATAAGATGTACCTTTTAGAATTAACAGAAATATTTCATATTGTATTTAATTTTGTCACATCAAAAAATCACCATGCTACTCAGTTACTTATAAATCTGTGCATTCTTTTCTTAAAAGTTACTATTTCTGCGTCGCTTTTTAAATGTGTCATCTTTCTGGCCACTTTATCTTGGGGATTTTTAACATGTAAAGTAACACTGACAGAGTTCTAACAATTTAACAAATTCTTTCACGCAATTATATCCCTGGCTGCCAAAATCAGGGCAGAGCAGCAATTTTACTGAGGCTTAGAGAAATTAAGTGTTTTACCTAATTTCACAGAGCTTATATTTTGTCAGAGTCACACCCTTAACACAACTCTAACTTTCAACACCGGGCAAAGTATTGTTGGGTCCATAAATTCTACACCATCCAAATGGAGCATAATTTGAGGTTTGCTTGTGGTACTGGGACTCTGATTCATGACATAAAGTACGTATTCGAAAAAACATGGTGAGGAGGAGGTAAATGTTTCACATTCACCTAAAATCTTCCAATTTTCTGTCTGTATATGACTTTCACAAGCATAAGAGTTCATATTTTAGTATCTTTAACAGGCAAGATAGACAGTTTTGTGGTAATGACAAATAACTGTCATGTCTCAGTGACTTTCCACAATCCACATTAATTTGTAGCTCACTCTCCCTGGCAATGCATGTCAATGGTGGCTCTGCAGCTTCTCTTTGCAGTACTGAAGTTTCCAAGAAACTGCAATACTCCTCTGACTGAAATGGTAAACCACCGTATCTTAGGAGTGACACACCTCAATTCTGCCCATGTTGTATTGGTCAAAGTCATACGTCAGTTCCTGAGTGCAGTGAAATGTGTCTGTCTTCAAGGAAGGACAAATCAGATGCCGGTGGCATTGGAAACTATAGCCCTCCCTTAGAGATTATATTCAAGAGATGATACATTCTACTTCACTTCCTGGATTGCAAGGAAATTGGAAGTCACAGAGTAGGCAGTAAATGGATACAGGATGAAACTCAGCTAAAATCGTGGTTCAAGACTTGGTATTTAATATACACTAAATTATACGGCTGAAGGAGTCAGCAATAGGCACCTTGGAAAGCCCTGGCTACAGGTCAGCATTGCCGTGAAGAATCCGAATGCTCTTCGTGCGTGTCTGCTCTCCATCTCCTTTCTCATCACTTCTCCACCATTGAGCCTCACAGGTTTAGCATCCTGAGGAATCTGAACCACTCTGAGGACCCCAGGCATCCAAAAAGCACAAAGCAGACGAAATTCCACATACCCAAATTTTTTCCAGTTGTCAAAAACAATTGAAGAGACTGCTCCCGAAGGTTCTTCACAATCACAATCGTCAGTGTAAACAGGCTTATTTGGCCTCACACAGCTAATAAAACATCACTCACTTTTCCATGATATTTGTTTGTCATAAGAAACAATCATAAGACAAAATGTTTTTTCACTGGAGAAAAACAGGCACATACCTACTTTGGGATAAAGGCTCTTTTCCTTCAGCTATTTAAAATGATCAATCTTAGGTAAGGAAACAATTTTACTCTTCAGTGGTCCTTAAAAGAAAAAAAAAATGAAGTAAAAAATAATGTTGGAATCTTTCTTTGCAAAATCCAGATTGTGGGAATTTCTACATTAAGAGTGACTTAATTTCATCAGCAAATAAAGAACAAAGGAGCAATTTATAGATTTTTAAGGTCCCTTAAAAGATTTATTACTCAACATCATTGTTCCCTATTCAAACCAAATTGTAAAGGTTTATGCAATAAAAGACACTTAAAACCTACCTGTGCATTTTAAATGATAGAATTTTTGTTTTGTTTCTAGTTTTAGTATACTCATTCTTTTATGGATATATATTGAAATATGTGCACATTAAATTTTTTGATGTCTGGGAAACAAATTTCAATATAATACTATGGAACTGGAGAGGTATCTGATAGAACAGGTGAAATGAAGATATCTCTAGTTGATAATGATTAAGGCTAAGTGTTGTAGAGAACGTTAGGATTCATTGTAGTTTTGTTTCTGTTTTTGTAGATTTGACACTTTCCATATTTAGCTAATTTTAGAAACTCATAGTAGCTACTCATGACCAATATTTAACACTACAGTTACCTTTGTTAAGATGTTTCTAATTCATGCTGCTCCATTCATCTTCTGAACCCTAACAACTTAATGATTTATTTAAAGTTGAAGCAAGAATACTGGAGAATGAAGTCAGGTTCCAATTTTCCGTGTTGTAACATTTTGATTTTTGGAGCTGTAGAGCCACCCTATTTTCATAGGTTGCAACCATGTAGAGCCAAAGGGAACATTTTTCTACTTCACAATATGAGTTTTTGCTGATGGGGGCTAACGAAATTTCACTTTATCTCCATTGACATTGGGCTGAACTTGCCTGGTATTTGAAGTGCATAGAAAAAATAAACTTCTCTTTACCTTTCTTGCTTGTTTTTAAGTATTTCATTTTCTATTTGCAGTAACACAAAGATTTAGATGTGAACAAGAAAATCTCAGTGCTTAAGATCTTCATCAATCTTAGTGTAATGACTCAAAAGTATAGTAACTCCATTTTCTTCAAGAAACTAACCCACAAAACATATATTTGCAAGTTAGCCTTGACCTTGGTTTGTGATGTCAACACGAGGTTTCTTCCAGTTAGTAGCTGGTCCTGCAAATTCCATAACAACAGTATCTGAATTTTATTTTTAACATGGTCTTTATGTATCTGGAATCTCAGCTTTACAGCAAAAATCCTTGGATATATTTGACTTGAATTGCTTGTGGGTAACACACTAAAGAAACAATGATGGAGTGTTGAATTAGGGGTCTTGAACAAGATGCTGTACTGTCTTCTGATACAACTCAATCAGATGTCAAAAAGTTCAGCACAGTGGAAGCACTAATGAATGTGAGCCTTGCTAAATAGTTCTGGCAATACATGCATGTTCTGTATAAGTACATGGCCTTGTGTGTGTGTGTGTTATGCTATGTGTATATGCTGCTTGTGGTATTTGTACCCAAACTAACCATTTGAGGGGACACACTGAGCATGCAAAAAGCCTTGAAATGAGGAGTGCTCGTACCAGAATTTCAGTCCACATAATGCAGTTGCCCTCAGGCTGACATGAAGAAACAATTCTAAGCCCAGAGCACTTGATTCAGCTGTCCTTGCTAACTAGATCAGAGCTAAGCTAGATCCAAATTACATTCTCAGAATCTCCTCAAATTTCACCATTTTTTACTTCCTGTGTTATTTTTCCATTTCCTTTTGGGACTTAACTACATACATTATTCTCATATCATTTGGTAGAGAAAATAAATCATTTTTAACAAAATTAAGTCTCATAGTTCCATTCAATATAATAAAACACAATCATTTAAGACCGTTTCTGGTCACAGTGTATCTTGACCTTTTTTTGAGGGCTAGAAAAAGACAGACTGATAGACAAAAAAAGAGAAAGAACCTCCATCTGCTTCCCAAATGCATGTAATGACCTGGACTGGGCTGAGCTGAAGTTGGGAGCTGAGAATAGAATCCAGAGCTCCAATGTCGGTGGCAAAGACCCAAGTATTTAACCCATCACTGCTGTGTTCCAGTCCTGCATTAGCAAGAAGCTGGAGTCAGAAGCTAGATCCAGGAATCAAAGCCAGGCATTCCAATGTGGCATATGGATATATTAAGCAATGTCTTAACTCCTAGGCTAAAGTCTCGTCCCTGTGTGACCTTGAGCGAGTAATATTCAGTCTCCTCATCTGTAAAATGTAGCAAAGAGTAAAATGTACATTGTAAAGTTGTTGCAAAGCTTAAACAATAATTAAGGAAATTCTCTAGTACCATATGTAGGACATAATTTGGAGCTCAGTAAATTTAGTTAGAAAAAGAAGAAAAAAATGTTTTCAGTTTGGTTTACCAAAGAAACATTATGAGTCAATGATGCAAAGGGAAAAGAAAAGGGGATACATATAGATTTAAAAAAGGAAAAGATGCTGAGGGAAAGCTTATGTCCAATATGAAAATCGAATGTAAGATCAGGAACAAAGAGAAACTTGTTCACAGAAAAAAAAAAAACTTCAAATTTGGATCTATAATTCATCCCCATCTTTGAATGCCTAAAATGTAATAAACACTGCATAAGACTGGGTTTTAATAATCATCATAATAACCACTAGGATATTTTAAAGGATGAGCTACTATGCAGTGGATGCCATAACATAAGCAAACAGTAAATGCCGTATCTTCAGGAAGAATGGGCCTGTTCACACTCAAGAGATGGCAGATTTAGGCTAGAGAGAATCACTGTGGAGGAGTTGCTAAAGAAGTAGTCCTTTATTGAGGTCATCAAGGAAAAGTAAGATAGTTTCTATAGAAGCATGGTTCAAAAGATGATCCAAAAAAATTCAAAGTCAAGTAGACTTGAAGGAGGGGATTATTGAGAATCTGACAAACATCATAACACAAGGACCCTAACACAGATATTGGAGGAATAATGGGAGGGGGGACTAGGAATATAAAATTCTTTCCATTTAGTAATTATTATGTAATCAATAGCAATATCTTTTTATAAATAGAGACAGAATCAAATTTGGCAAGGGGGTAGAATAGGTAGGAGTCTTTATAGATTTTTAGACATTCAAGACTTCCAGGACTTGAACTTGGTGATGGGAATATTTTTTAAACTAAATTGCAAGAGAAAGGAGCGATGGGAACAGGTGGATTAAAAGTTGTGTATTGTTTTGAATATGACATTCATGTTCCAGGTAAATTTATTCAATAATATTCAGCTTCACTGGGCAATGACTGTTGAAAGTAAACATAAGTATCCAGTATATGATAGTTGACCCTATTGATCTTGATATTATTTATTCCTGACCAGTATGAAGAATTTCTTCATACTTAAGTTTCTTTTCTTAAGTTTCTCAATGCCAAAAACAATATCATACATTTCTCTGTTATCCCATAGCTCTCACATAGTATCGGCTACATAGAGATGTCTAACAAACAGCAGGATCAATGAAATAGAATTTTATGGAATAGAAACTAGTTCTTCAGTAGGAAATAAATCTTGTTAAGTGGTTTGCCAATAGAAATGCTAAAAAAAACCTTAATTCATTAAACAAAGATCAGTTGTGAATATATACTCTCCTGTGTTTAGAGGTCTTTGATTTCTAACAGAGTTATCTAGTTTCATCATAAGCACAATATAATGCCTACATGCTCTTAAGATAAAATATCTGTACTACCTTAATTTCAAATTAATCATTCATTCTAATTTTTTTAGTTGATGGATGGACTCTCCACACTAAAGTTCATCATCTGGAAAGAAAGCCTTCTAACTCCCAATTTAACTGTTTCCTGAGGGTCTCCCTCTGGACATCCTAACGAGCCTTCAAACTCTCCAGATCCCCATCTGAGCTCAGTAGAACTTATCTCCTTATTATAACATCCCTTCCACTCAATTATCCAGGTTCAAATCTTTTACACAACTATGATTTCTGCTTCCCTCAGGTCTCATGCCCCAACATTTGGCAAATGCTCTTATTTCTTTTTGCCCTTAAGCCTTTCAATGATCACTTTTCCCCTTTATTTCTACCCTCCTTCCCATTCTCCCCATCAATGCAATTGCCTGCCATTGCTTCAGTTCTCATCAGTCAATCGTTTCCCCAATAGAGATACACTTGTACTAATGTCCACATTTGTTATACTTAAAATGTTGAGTTAATTTTACCCCACAAGAAGAAGAAGTTGTTGAGAGGTGGGACAATCACCATAAAATTGCAGATACTATTACCCAACACAGCTTCTTCCCAATCCAACTCCAGGCACCATACTGTGTGATATGAAGAGGTCATAAAAGGCTTTCACAATACCAGGCTGTTGTTTGCAGGCTATATTTAAGCTCCAACTCTTCCAGCAATTGAACATTGCCTGGACGGAGGGCAGCCCACTCAAAAGGCAGCCAAAGAGAGACTTTGTCATAATCTACACTTGTTTTGTGTTAGCAGATATTTTTAGAGGATTAAAATGGAATACTGGCTGCTATACATAGCACTCAATGTGAAATGTTTTTACAGAACACAGGGGGATTCCTTTTTATTTTTACAAATGGTGAACTTAAAAAATGAAGAACACACACACACTCACAAACAAAGCAAAACAAACAAAAGCTCCTTCTGATTTCTTTTGCCTGAAAGGAAGTGGTGTAGGGAAAGAGAGTAAAACCATAGGAATTTAGAGCTGGAAAAGGCCGTAGAGATCATTCCTTCCAACCCCTCAAATTACAGATGAGGAAACAAGCTAAAGAATGAGCAACTTTCCCAAGGTCACAGTTAGTTAAATTTTCAGCAGGGACTAGAATTTAAATCTTTTAAATCCCTGTCCAGGTCTCTTAAATCGTAAGGAAAGGTAGAAAACAAGCGTTATTTCCCAAGGAATCACTTATCTACTTGCAAAAGGAGGTTTTGCCTACCTTAAAAAGTCTCAGTCTGTGTTACCACAGGTTTAAAATAAGGAGCAACAATCCTGCAAAGTTCTTTCAGGCAAGTCCAGTATCTTCCTGCTGGGTTTCCTGGCTGCTCTGAGAAACATGTTCCAGGGCCAATGGCTACTTCTACAGACTGCATACAGGAGAATGAACAGGCAGCTTCTGAATTATGCTCCCTGAGCTGTTTGGGGTTTGGCACACCTTGCAGTTTCACAAAGAAGTAAATTTCAATTTCCAGAAGAGTGAATTTGGGAAGGGGAAGAAAAAGAAATGGTTTTAACTGAAAGGTGAAACACAAACTGTGGATTTTACCATGAATGATAGACAGTAATTTCATTGTGTATGAAATATATAAAGAGAGGAGAAATGCTAAAAAGGCCGTAATAACAAAAACACAACATCACACTTATATGTACTAGCTAGAGGACTGGAGAGCCCACTTGCTAAAACTCAAGGGCTTTGAAAGAAGGCCACTGGGATGAAAGAAAAGCCTATCTGTATGCAGCAAAATGAAGTCTCTTTTCTGATATGCAGAAATAATTATTCTCTAAGATGCTGTGGTCATTGCCTCCATTCCTTGCAGCAGAATAAGAAGTATAATAGTACACACAAGGGAGAAATCCTATATGTCCCTGGCAGTGTGTTGGAACATACCAGAGAAAATTAACAGCTTCAAGTCAGATAGGTTCCTGGATCTTAGAAACCTCCTGTCGAGCATTCATCATTCAGTTCAGTTTTGTCAACTGGCCATATTTTCAATCAGATGCACACACACACTATGAACAACCCTCTGTAGTTATGCAACCCCACATGCACACACATACACACACACGCACACACACACTACACACATGGCCCTGAAGTCGACACATGGCTACAATTTTCTCATTGTCCCAAATCGAATTTGAATATACAGTAAGCCAGCTGGATGATGATAGTTTTACAAGGTCTGGAGATAATTTATCAATTGAACTTCAAAGTTCTCTCAGTCTTTCTGCCTTGGTCATTATTAAGTAGGAAAATATGTAATCATTTGAGAAAAAAATATTAGATCTAGACTAAGGTCAACTATTCTTAGACAATGTAAGTTTTTAAGATATCATCAAGCCCAATCTCCTTATTTTCTTAAGCTGTCATTCCTTCAAACACAGTCATTACATCCCTAATGTGTTTAGATATGAAGTGGAGAAGCCTATGGAGAGAAAGTAAAAATGGGGCATATATTTGCTACCATTGCAATACAATAAATTTAATAAGATGTGCCCCATCACAGGCTCACATAGTAGAAAACAGTTATTAGTTTGAAAATACATTCCTTGCTGAGATTGAAAAACAAAATATATCTGAAATATAGAAAAGTGCAAGGTTGAAAGAATATCGGTAAGGCATGGAAGAATTTGAATATTTAGCTATCTCTGAAGGTTTAGAAGCACTTAATTCTTATGGAGCATTAATATTGTGCAGGTACTCTGTAAGCAAGCATTTCTGATTTCGTTTTTAGAATAGCCTTGGAAATAAATACTTTCTTAACTCCTATTTTATATGTGAGGAAAGCTGGTATTAAACTGGTTAAGAAATTTTAGTTAGCAAATGCTAAAGTTGGCACACAGGAAGAGCAGGATGTCATGACCCCCAAAGTCCACCCTCTTAAATAGCATGCTGTGGGTGAGCAACAATGGGGACACTAGAGTTGACCTTTCAAAGTAAAACAAATGCTACATTTGGCAGATGCTCAAAGTCCACCTTGTAACTTAAGTGAAAACAAAAAAAGAACATGGATATGTGACAGGTTAAGTACCAAGTCAGAATTTCTCTTCTTCTTGCTAACAATTCTGCAATTAAGTTGACTCTCAATTAGCAGATAGTTATTTAACACCTGTATTTTAATAGGACTGTTCTTTGCCATCATCCACAACAGAAATTAAAAAAAAAGTATGGCAAATGTCCCTGTTGTTAGTAATTCAAGAGCAAGCGTAAGACATGTCCAAAATAATTTAAGGATAAGCCACATGAACATCGTATTCCAACAGGAGCATAAGACAATATTTCCAGGAATATCTGTATTTTAATTGATAGTTAATAACTGACAGAATACAAGAGATTGAGATGGGCATAAGATTTTCTCAGCGGGACAAATGCTGAAATTGAAAGGGCGAAAGAGTGAAAGTTCAAGTTCAATGCAAAGATCACCTAGTATATTACCCTGACTAGTAGCTATCCCTGAATTGTGTGAAGGAACAATGAGAAATAGTAAAACTGAGTCCTTATTGTGGAAATGCATTTGCCTGAATTAGTTTTGTTCTTATATTTCTCGCAAAATTCCTTGTTTGGTATTGTACTAGGTTGTTCCAGTATTGTACTAGAGAGTCACCAATGGCCGTGCTAATAATTGCTTGAACTGGAAATATCCAGGAAAGAATTCTATTTGTGAATTGAATTCGGATGCCTTTAATGATCCTTAGTGTTAGGAAAGACTCAAATACCTCAAAGGAACAACAAAATTAAAAATTTGCCATAGCATTCTACACAAAATCATTATAGTCATTGATACCATGGCTTTAAAAACAGTTGTTAGTACATTATCTGATGATATTCCCAATATCAAGAGGATTCAATGCACTAATCAGTAGTAACAATTACCCAAAACATCTCCCCAAACCAACCAAGAGTATTGTTTTCTGTTTCCATGTGACTCTTCATATTCAATCATTTATCACAAAATTATCATTAGCATAACAATGGCCCTAAACCAATTAAAGATTTTAAACCCTGAAAATTACATTAATACATTGCTGTTATTAGTTTGTTTTAATGCAATATGAGTGGTATTAAAAAAGTTCATGGAAAATACACATAATGAAAATTATGCATGAATTTCAAAACTTTTGTACCAGAATAAAATTATCTTTTAAGTCTATTTCCTACAACTTTGTTGAAGTTCCTTCATGCACTTGATTTAAGGGAATAGGAAAATAGAAATGCAGTTTGTCCTTGGATTCACCACCAAGTTGATTATTATCTTTACTCCCACAAGTCTTACATTTTTTAAGTCCTTTATATTTCCCAGTTGTCTCTTTGTTCCCATGTGGTCCACAGCTTAACTTTAACAGTAGGAAATTCAAGGAATTGAAATATCAAGTTTTCTTCATTCTCATAAGGTAGCACATGTTCTGCACATACACACACACTCATACACACACACAAATTGTTTTAAATATATGTGAAAAATTTACATCAAGTTTTTCATTTCTAGAGAGGTAAATTGAAGGGCTTCAGAATGTGCAGTAGTTTGTGGCCCAAAGATTGAAAATAAAGTAAATCCCGTAAACAAATTACTTATACCTAAAAACAAACTTCTGGTGATTATTTTAAATGGTAACAAAAATGCAAATATATTATCTAAATCACAGTTCTTGGTTAGTGTTAGCATCTGACTCAACACAGAATGAGTGATTCTGATGAATTTGTAAACATAGGTGCACCTAGTTTCCCTCAGTACAAGCACATTTGCAGGAAGATTTATTTTTTCTCTTCAAACGTAGCTCCAATATTAGCATTAAATTTAATCACATATATTTTATAGAAATTTTATTCAAAATATATTTATGTAAGATAGTTTTGTAATAGATGTTAGTATTAAGTCAAACTGCCTAACAATGGGGGTTCGGACTCAGTCTTTAATTTAGATTTGCCATCTGATTAAAATCCTTAATAGTTCATAAAAACACCAACAGAATAAACTCCTTCTAAAAAAGGGCTTCAAAAAGTTCATGGGTATATGGGGACACTTGTGGCACAGCATTTTAAATCACTGCTTGGGAGGCCGCCTTCCATTTACAGAGTGCCTGGTTCAAATCCTGACAACTGTGCACTTCCGATCAATCCAGATTCCTGCTTCTGTGAACACTTGGAGACAGCAGGTGAGGTTAAGTAACTGGGTGCCCAAGTAAGAAATTCAGTTTGAGTTATAGGTTCCTGGCTTCAGCCTGATCCAGCCTTGATGAATGCAGAAATTTGGGATGTCCAGCAGATGGAATCTCTCTCTCTCTTTCTCTCTATTTCGGCCTTTCAAATAAATCCATTAACAATTTAAAAATTAAAAAGCATGGAAAAATTGCATTATCTTTTATGTGTTACCATGTTCTCCAAACTTTGTAAAGTCTTTTCATGTATTTATACCTTCTATTTTCCTTCTAATACGTATTTTATGCTTTGTTACAACAGTAGACAAATATTGCTCATTTTGATTACCTATTCTACTCAAAACCATATTTTTTTTAAATTTATTTAAAAAAAATTTTTTGACAGGCAGAGTTAGTGAGAGAGAGAGACAAAGAGAAAGGCCTTCCTTCCATTGTTTTACCCCCCAAATGGCTGCCAGGAGCCAGGTGCTTCCTCCTGGTCTCCCATGCGGGTACAGGGCCCACTGCCTTCCCGAGCCACAGCAGAGAGCTGGACTAGAAGAGGAGCAACCGGGACAGAATCCGGTGCCCTGACCGGGACTAGAACCCAGGGTGCCAGCGCCGCAGGCAGAGGATTAGCCTAGTGAGCCACGGCACTGGCCAAACCCATAATCTTTTATTTCATTTACCATACCAAACCTAAATCCCACCTTCCTAGAATGAATTTGAAAGCCTTCCTTAATCTAGTGTTTTCTTACCTGGTCACACTTGTTTACCTAAATAGTACAGTGTTATCATTTTGTCTCATGCTATGCCCCTTCCCCACACACACATGCCCACTTCCACCACTTCATATTTTGCCTTCTTTTCTATGAAATCCTTGTATTTTGCTTCTCTGAATTCAACCACTCCTCCAAACCTCAGCTTAAATTCTCCCCTCTCTAGAATCATGCAGGACAATGCCTTTGATGAATCATTATTACCCTTACAAAAGAGTATTATACATTTGATATGTTGATGCTATCGTATCTCATGTTTACTGTGTGAGAAGTACTTACTACAGTCCTACAAACCCAGGAAATCCTTTATAGATATTGATTGACAAGCTGATTATTGATTGATGCTTCCATGGTTAATTTCCCTCTAACATCTCTAGGGAAACAGAATATGGCTTAAGAAATTACTATCTATTTTTTCTCACACAACCATGAATGTGTCACCTGGCATTTGTGTTTAGGTATTGCCTAGATATATTACTAACTATTCTTATACATCCAAAAGGCCACTGCTGCAGTTTACAAGCAATGACTGTTGCATAAAATAGTATGATTAGGTAAACTGTGCGTAATAATAACAACAAATATCAAGATATTCCTACTGTGGTTCCTTAAAAACTGGAGCACAAGTCAAGTAAAGTCAATTATTGTAATTAAAATGTAATTCCAATGACACACACAGCCTTCTGCTGCATCAATGCTGTGTGCTCAGTGGTGTCCATGGATCTGAATGATGAAGGATAGGATATCACAATGGTTGCATTTTATTAGATGTATAAGCAAACTACTGCTCTGCCTCCTTATTTTGGAACAAAACCTCACATACAGGGTGACATTTTAGGTGATGAATTCTTTCCTGAAAAGTGTGGATGTAGGCATGTTGTAAATATTTTTGTGAAATTTTTTGGTAAACATTTTTGTGAAATTTAAATTATAAATTTTATTTCCCCTTATATAGAGTTTATATGTCTGATTTGCTTTCTGCTTCTCAATAAATTAATTGCAAATTTTAAATTTTTCTATCTTCAAAATTATTATTTTTAAAAATTTTAATCCATGATCAAAAGATGAAATTTATTCCATAAATCCTAAGTTTACATTTATGGTAGTAAATAGTTTTGCTTTAGTTATTTTATTCATTTTTATGCTTTATTTTTTTAAATGTATATTCATTTAGCTTCATATATTTGACAGGAGAATTGGAGAGAGGGAGAGAGGGAGAGGGAGAGGGAGAGGGAGACACAGAGATTTTCACCCACTGGTTCACTCTCCAAGTGTTCACAATAGCCAGGGACAAGCCAAAAGAGGAAATCTGGAACTCAATCTAAATTTGCCATGTTAGTGGCAAGGGTCTAAGAACTTGAGTCATCATTTTCTATTCCCAGGATGTATTAGGAAGAAGCTGAATCAAAAGTAGAGAGGCCAGAACTCAAATTGGCTGTCTAGCAGGGGGTGCATCCCAAATGGCATTAGCCTTCTGTTCCACAACAGCCACCCCTATTTTCTTGCTTTAATGTTGGTTCAACTACATTTTAAGAACATTTTTGTACTGATGAACCATTAAGTAAATCTTGAATTTTTTTTTTTGATTTTCAGTTTTGACCATATCTTCTCCTTTCTCATTATTTCTGGTTTTCTACAGTTTAAAAAATCACAAAAAGCAGTAAACTTAGTCAAATCCTTAAGAACTTCGTAAGGGTTAGATACCTTTTTTATAAAGAGCAGGAAGAAAAATGAGCAGCTGTGCTCCTTAGTATTGTTTTAGATTTTTAAAGCCTTTTAAATTTGAGCAAAATTATTGTTTTAATAGTGGGTACCCTTAGAGATTGACAGAGAAATTGCTTTTCCATAATAAAAGACATGCAATTCCCCAGAGCATATGTCTATCAGTAATAACTTGTCAGATCAGGTGGAACTCGGACAAAAATGGCAGTTATTAGCATGTGGCCACTTTTGACACTGTGATTGAAGTAAAGACCTGAGCATTTGATGAAAGTCATTTTTAGCAGTCTCTTCTGCACATAATTTTCTGAGCATCAAGATAAACTGGGATCTTTTCTGCATTTGTATAGGATTAATTATAGGAACAAAATCTTAACACTGTTTCAACCAAGTAAGAAGCATCAATATGTCTTCTTGAAGTAGAGTGATAAGGACAGGGACATAGAAATTCCCCTTATGGTTGTAGACATGCCACAAATTTGAGGGATGGATGACCATTTTTGTAGATGGAAAAGAAAGCTCTTTTCTTTGAACTCTTCAATTGACATAGGCCAAAAATCAATTGCATGGGGCCAGCACTGTGGTGCAGCAGGTTAAAGCCCTGGTCTGAAGCGCCAGCATCCCATATGGGTGCTGGTTCTAGTCCCAGCTGCTCTTCTTCCCATCCAGCTCTCTGCTATGGCCTGAGATAGCAGTAGAAGATGGCCCAAGTCCTTGGGCTCTTGCACCCATGTGGAAGACCCAGAAGAAGCTCCTGGCTCCTGGCTTCGGATCAGCACAGCTCTGGCTACTGCAGCCATCTGGGGAGTGAACTAGCGGATGGAAGGCCTCTCTCTCTGTCTCTACCTCTCTCTGTAACTCTGACTTTCAAATAAATAAAATAAATCTTTTAAAAAAAAATCAATTGCATGTCATTGGACTTCCCAACATTCTGAGCCCCAAAATTCACTTACATGCTTAGATATTTATGAACTGAGTTCTTATCACATAAAATTCTTGTGTTCCTCTCTGGTAAGCCACAATGATCTTTCTGGACATGGACACCAACGGGGTAGCCTTTGCTCATCCCTCTCTCCTGATCTGTTGATCTGTAGTAGGCCTCTTCCACACAGAGTTTGACATGTAAAATTGACATCATGTTTGGACAGAATGACTTCAGAGAATTGATCCCACTATAATTTCTCCTCAGTGTTAAGTGTGAGCTGTCCGTTTAATAAAGTGAAGGAACAATCATCATTTCCATATGTTAGTTACGGATTCCATAAGGAACCCACATCAATATGAACTTAACATTATACTTCAGGTCTTTCCCCCCTCTTGCTAAGGAGCTCAAATATCCTTTGCATTTTCCTTCCTTCATCTACCTCAGGGTGTCTTTGGCATGATGTCACAACCCTGAAGTTTTAATCTGGAAGGAACCTGCTTCTAGCTGGTTATCAAGCTAACCCATCCTAGATGTGAGCTTTTCAAAAAAAAATCTCCCTTTCATTAGGGTGGTCATGTACCATGGCAGAGTGCACAAAAAGGAACATGGATACATTAACTACCCCTCAAATTATATCCTATAAGGAGCTGCCTCTTCTAGCCCACCTGAAACATTCACCTTGGGGGAGTGATCTCCTCAGGAACAGGATGCAAGAGCAGGTACTTGGCACAGTCATTAGGTCATGATTTAGGACAATGGCATCTTATATCAGAGTGTCAGGTTGAGTCCTGACCACTCTGCTTCTAATCTGGCTTCCTGCTAATGCCACTCTGAGAGGCAGCTAAAAATAGCTCAGATACTTGGGTCCCTGCCACCATACCTGGGAGACTTACATTGAGTTCCAGGCGCCAAGCTTCAGCCTGGCTAGCCCTGGATTTTGCAGTTGTAGACATTTGGGCAGCTAACAAATAGATGTAAGATCTTGCATCTTGCTACGTTTCTCCTTCCCCTTTCCCCTGCCTCAAGTTAAATCAACATGAATTAATTACCTAAGAAAATAAACAGGTTGCAGTATACATGTAAATCCCAGTTCAGTTTTAATCAGCTTCTTAGCATTTCTAAGGCTAATTGTTTGTTGTGACCATCCTATTGAAGTATTTACCTCCGGAAAAAATGTGCATCAACTTTTTGGTCTTGCATGGCACTTTGTCAGTGAGTTGTGATTTACAAAGCATTCCTTAACAGCAGTTAAAATAGAAGTCCCACTTCATTTTGATAATACGAAAATCGTCTCTTCTACATGATTTCCCTTGATTTTGATGTGTTGAATTTAAGTATTTCAATCCAATGGAAAATGCTAATTACGTTTTCCAAATAATCCTAAAATCTCCAACAAAACTCATTTATACACACACACACACACACACTCACAGAGAGAGAGAGAGAGAGAGAAAGAGAGAGCTCAAAACCCTGAATAAAATAACAAGGAATAAAAACTTACCAAGGAAATGGAAAAGGACCTCTCATGGCTTAACCTGTTTTGAGAATATGCCTGTTAAATAAATTTTACACGTGATCTGAAGTGTGAGCCAAGGAAGTACATATGGTGAAACTTTAGCAAATACTTGCTAGGGGAGTAACCCACAGAGGAATTAAAGATCCTAGCCACATATTTAATTTTTTCACCCAAACTGTTAAGTTATGTCATTTTTCACTGGAGAATGTAGGCTGGCTAATGGATTTAACACTACCATTTGGTCTAATTTCCTGATGTCTGCTCCAATCATTGTATAAGCCTCTTTATAGAGAAATAAAAAAACTTAGAACTTTATCTACTTGTTTTTGGGGCTCTCATACAGGCACTCTGCTATTTCTTACTTATTGAAAGCTGATGTTGGCTTACAGAGAAAAGATTTGGGATAAAGATGGGTTTAAGGTGGTTCACCTATCCCAGATGAAAATATTTTCCAACACAAACCATGCTTATAAGCCAATATAGAAAGAAAGAAAGAAAAGTGCTTTTTACACTAATTATATATTTTTTGCTTTCAATAATTTTCACGCTTTCCTACCTAAATCTAATTTTATCTTCTAAATTTTGTGTTATTTTCTCTAACTCAATTTCTATGTCAATATTAATTACCTAGCAATTAATTATCTGCATTCTTCTAAAGCTCTGAGAAGACATTTTTAGTTTGCCTTTCCCAGATGAGATGATCCTTATTTGAAACAAGTATGTTTGCCCACAAAGAGTTTAAAGTAGGGCTTTGAAGTTTTTTAAAAGTTTTGAGATCCTGGTTCTTTGCAGGCCATATACAAACCTAGGAATTTAATTAAAATGTTTCACAGCATTCATTATTAACCTAAATGATAATGGAGACTGAATGAACTTCAGAGAAAGACCTGAGTTAAGTCATAGCTCTGTTGCTTATAAGCTGTGTGAATTTGGATTTTTCTAACTTTACTTCTATCTAAAATAGGTATTATTTTCATTTTCACAAGATAATTAAGAGAAGTTGATACACTTTCCCAGATTCAGTGGAGTGTTCAAAAATAATTAATGATCCAAATTAATCAGTTTCAGTTAGTTATTATTAATGAATTATTAAATGATGATTTCATGTGGTTCCTAATTATCACTAAGATTTTATATGCAGAAAAATATGTGGTTTCAGCCATATTAATATAGTAAGTTTAGTGTTCCTCATAAACCTGGAATGCTTCCTCATCTACTTTTTTTTTTTTAAGATGTATTTATTTATTTATTTATTTGAAAGGCAGAGTACAGATAGGCAGAGGCAGAGAGAGAAAGGTCTTCCATCTACTGGTTCATTCCCCAAATGGCCACAACAGCTAGAACTGAGCTGATCCAAAGCCAGGATCCAGGAGCTTCTTCTGGGTCTCCCACCACAGAGGTGCAGGGACCCAAGGATTTGAGCCACCCTTTACTGCTTTCCCAGGCCACAGAGGAGAGCTGGATCAGAAGTGGAGCAGCCGAGTCTCAAAGTGGTACCCATATGGGATGCTGGCACTGCAAGCAGCATCTTTACCCGCGACACCACAGTGCAGGCCTTCTTCATCTGATTGTATTACAAAAGAAGCAAACACTTATTTTGAAATTCTCTTCCAGGATTGTCGTTGTATTGTTAGTCACTATAGTTATACCATTCTGAATGCCTACTGCTTATTCACAGGTTCACTTTTTACTTTTAAAGGGAAATACTATACTTCTTCTTTCAACTTGCCATGAAAGCTCATTCTACCAAAGCTCATTCAAATATAATGTTAACAGTAAATTTGTTGGTTTATTTTTAACTTTAATTATTTTTCACTGTATTTCAAAACAATTTATTAGCTCTATAGAAACAGAAGTAGGTAGGTAGATCAATAAATAAATAAAGTGCATAAAATCCCACATTCAATAGGAATAAGATTGTCACATAAAATAAGGTAATGGTTACTGAAAACAAGCTCTTTATCTCACTCAAAGTTTCCTGGAAGTGAAGGGAATACAGGAACCAAAAAGGACCATGGAGCTATAACAGAAGTTTGAGATGAAAATGGACTGAATTAAGAACATTAAGGAAAATGTACTAGGTGCCCCAAGCTATCCTTGCTATTAACACATCATAGTTCACTCAATTCAACCAGTCACTTTGTTTTTTTTTTAACTTTTATTTAATAAATATAATTTTCCAAAGTACAATTTTGGATGATAGCAGCTTTTTCTCCCCGTAACCTCCCTCCCACCCACAATCATCTCATCTCCCACTCCCTCTCCCATCCCATTCTTCATCAAGATTCAGTTTCAATTATCTTTATATTCAGAAGATCTACTTAGTATACACTAAGTAAAGATTTCTTTTTTTTTTGACTTTTATTTAATGAATATAAATTTCCAAAGTACAGAATATGGATTACAATGGCTTCCCCCCCATAACGTCCCTCCAACCAGCAACCCTCCCCTTATCCACTCCCTCTCCCCTTCCATTCACATCAAGATTCATTTTCGATTCTCTTTATATACAGAAGATCAGTTTAGCATACATTAAGTAAAGATTTCAACAGTTTGCTCCCACACAGAAATATAAAGTGAAAAATACTGTTTCAGTACTAGTTATAGCATTAAATCACAATGTACAGCACACTAAGGACAAAGATCCTACATGAGGAGTAAGTGCACAGTGACTCCTGTTGTTGACTTAACAAATTGACACTCTTGTTTATGGCCTCAGTAATCACCCTAGGCTCTTGTCATGAGTTGCCAAGGCTATGGAAGCCCCCTGAGTTCACTGACTCTGATCATTTTTAGACAAGGCCATTGTCAAAGTGGAAGTTCTCTCCTCCCTTCAGAGAAAGGTACCTCCTTCTTTGATGACCCATTCTTTCCACTGGGATCTCACTCGTGGAGATCTTTCATTTAGGTTTTTTTTTTTCCCCCAGAGTGTCTTGGCTTTCCATGCCTGAAATACTCTCATGGGCATTTCAGCCGGATCCACATGCCTTAAGGGCTGATTATGAGGCCAGAGTGCTGTTAGGACATCTGCCATTCTATGGGTCTGCTGTGTATCTCACTTCCCATGTTGGATCATTCTCTCCCTTTTTGATTCTATCAGTTATTATTTGCAGACACTATTCTTGTTTATGTGATCCCTTTGGTTCTTAGTCCTATCATTACAATCAGTTGTGAACAGAAATTGATCACTGGGACTAGTGAGATGGCATTGGTACATGCCACCTCGATGGGATTGAATTGGAATCCCCTGGTATGTTTCTAACTCTACCGTTTGAGGTAAGTCAGCTTGAGCATGTCCCGAATTGCACATCTCTTCCCTCTCTTATTCCCACTCTTATATTTAACAGGGATAACTTTTCAGTTAAGTTTCAGCACTTAAGAAGACTTGTGTATTGATTACAGTATTCAACCAAAAGTTTTAAGTAGAATCTTTATATACAGAAGATCTACTTAGTGTACACTAAGTAAAGATTTCAACAGTTTGCACCCACACAGACGCACAAAGTATAGAGTACTGTTTGAGTAGTAGTTTTACCCTTAATTCACATGGTACAACACATTAAGGACAGAGATCCTACACAGGGAGTAAGTGCATAGTGACTCCCGTTGTTGATTTAACAATTGACACTCTTATTTATGATGTCAGTAATCACACAAGGCTCTTGTCATGAGCTGCCAAGGCTATGGAAGCCTCTTGAGTTCACCAACTCCGATCTTATTTAGACAACAACCAGTGACTTTGTGAAGTTTGTGGTACTCTGCTCATTTTGGAGAATTGTAATTGGTGGTAATAGTTGCATAGAGACTAAAATAAATAGGATTCACACTCAAAACTACCTGAATCCCCTGCTTGGTATTCCAAGGAGAATGGTACAATCACTGCAATGGAATTGCACAGAACTCAGGTTTTCTGTCCAAATGCAAATTACCAAAGGGAAGGAATTTAATGTAGAATGTGTGTTACTCCTAATTTTTATCACTATAGTCCCCACCTAGAGAAACACAATTAATATTAATTGTGTAATAATACTATGTGTGTACATTTGTCTACTCATTGATATTTATTTCTGACCACCAAACCAACATTTACAGTGCCTTCATGGTCACTGAGGAACATGCACAGAGTGACAAAAAGGCGTCACTATTTCCCAATGAGCATCTAACCAAGTGAGGTCAAAGAAAGCAATGGGTGCTCTTTCTTCTTGTTTCAGCTCTTGTTTTATAAATAAGTGGCCTTTTTGTGATCTGTTCTGTGTCGTGTATTCTGTATTTTGTATTTTTTGTTGGAGGACTTCCTATTAGCATGGTCCAGGGCATTATACTAGTGATGTCTAGTGTTTTTCAGTACAAGAAAGCTGAATATGACTAACTGAGAAAAAACACGTGTATTAGATAAACTTTGTTCAGACTGAGTTACAGTACTGTTGCTCCTGTGTTCAGTGTTACTGTGTCAACAGTGTATATTAAATAAAGTGATTTTAAATACAAAAACACTTAAAACAAAACCATGCATTGATTTTTTATGAAAATATTGTGACCAGCAGTTTGCAGCAATCTAAATACACATTTCCTTTAGAAACAATAGTTCAATATTTGCTAATTATTGTTCAAATAGTTTGATAGAACATAAGTACTACAAATAATAATAATCAATCATATCTCATTTAAAGAAATATGACCCAGATAGGGCATTTACACACTTTTCCCATGTTTCATGCAAGATATGTGGTAGGGTTGGTATTTCAAATTTCAATTACAAAAACTCTTTTCTTAAATATTATTCATTCCTATTTCTAAGGAGTTTATTAATACTTTGGATGTTCAGGGTCACAACAATTGTATGATAATTATTACAATATAATTCTCATCAATTCTCATTGATGATATTAATGTGATATTAATACAAATACCATGTAGTAGGTAGATACAATTCTAAGAATATAATGGTACATCACCTCCTTCCTCCCTCCTTCTTCCCTAACAAATTTTCTCACCTACAGGCTCTCTCCAGAAATACTGGATTGGCGATTCCCTATAAACTCACCTTATGAAGAGCTGCCTCACTGGATTCCGTGGTCCTGACTTCCCTGAAAAGGCATTTCCCTTGCACCACAGCACACCCCATCTGAAATGAGTTCCTCTTTTACTTTTGATTTCTCTTGCAGATAAACCTATGCAATTTTTGTAGTTCCCATCCTTCTCTGGAAAATGATGCAAGAGAAATATTGTTAAAGAACTAGGCTGGCAAAGGAGTTAGAGAATGTTCATGAAGGTGAATCCCGCATGTAGACACCATTGCATCTGGAAAAGGTGAGATTTTATTACTCTGTGAACAGACAGTGAGTCTCCTTTCACACAGCTGGGTTTCTAGTCTCTCTCTCTCTCTCTCTCTTCTGTGTGTGTGTCTGTGTGTGTCTCCCCTGTCTCTCATTCATCCTCTGCATTCTCTCTCCCTCTTCCTCTCTTTCCACCTTTAAACTGAAAGGGAAGTGGAGGTAGGAAGATGACACATTCACTACTTCTGCATGATAAGAGCCATGGCACTGATAAACACCTCCTCACCTATAAAATTCCTCCTCACTTACAGTGCTCAAGTCTTTTCTTGTATATCCGTCTAACACCAATGGATATTAGGGGAAGATGTATTTACCAATAAGAACTCATATACTTACTTTTGTCCTTTGGAAAATCCCCTAATACAAATTGCAGTGTTGTACCATTCAAACACCTCGAAAGAAATAATACCTTGACCACTTTCAGTTAAAGACACAATTCACCTTTTCCTTACATAGATATTTTAATATGACAATACTTCAAAACATACCATGCATCTTAAAATTCTTCACCAAGTTTATGAAAAATATTATGAAAAATTATGCATGGATTTCAGAGCAACATGGCACCAAAATAAATGATAATTCCATTTCCATGAACTTTCTGAAACACCCTCTTTAATATAAATGCCAAACATTTCTCCTCCCTCCACTACTACCATCCTAGTACAAGTGAGTTTCTTCAAAAACTACCATCATTGCCTCCAACCAAAAATTCTTTCCCTCAGAGCTGTGTTTCAAAATCTAAGCCTGACCACTCCTTAACACAAAGTTATCCCATCGCGTTCTGAGAATTCAGTCTTGGGGTCAGCATTGTGGTGTGGTGTAGCAGGTAAAGTCGCCACCTGTGATGCTGGCATCCCATATGGGCACTGGTTCCTGTTCTGGCTGCTCAACTTGATCCAGCTTCCTGCTAATACACCTGGGAAAGCAATGGACAATGGCCCAGGTGCTTGGCCCCCTATACCCATGTGGGAGTCCTGGAAGAAGCTCTTGGCTCCTGGCTTCATTTTGCCTCAGCACTGGCTGTTGCAGCCATTTGGAGAGTGAACCAGTGGATGGAAGACCTCTCTCTGCTTGCCTCTGCCTCTCCCTCTCTGTAACTCTGCTGTTCAAATAAGTAAACAACCTTTAAAAAAGTAAGTATCAAACACAATCCAGCCTCAGATCCTTCACAACCGCTGTTTGCTTTCTCCCATCTCAGCAGAATTTGCATTATTTATTCAAATCTTGGTTGAAAAATCATTTTCTCAAGACACCTCACATAACAGATCTCTCCAAAATATACCCTCCTCTCACCACTCTCTAATTTTTTTTTAATATTTTATTTATTTATTTGAGAGGTAGAGTTACAGACAGTGAGAGAGACAGAGAGAAAGGTCTTCTGTCTGTTAGTTCACTCTCCAAATGGCAGCAACGGCAGAGCTGCGCCACTCTAAAGTGAGGAGCTAAGTGCTTCCGCCAGGTCTCCCATGCGGGTGCAGGCAAAAAAACATTGGCCATCTTCTACTGCTTTCCCAGGCCACAGCAGAGAGCCATATTGGAAGAGGAGCAGCCAGGACTAGAACCAGTGCCCATATGCAATGCCGGTGCCACAGGTGGAGGATTAACCTACTGCGCCATGGCGCCAGCCCCAGCACTTTCTAATTTCTGAGAGCATGTGCCATGCTTACTTCTTTGTCACCAATCAACCCCACCAATTTCTGGAGAGAGTCCGTGAGCACAGACTTTCTGTTTGGCTTTTTGCTGTATCATCTGATCTTAAAGCCCTGCCTGGCATATAGAATGTGTTCAATAAATATTATTGCGTAAATAAATAAATTTGTGAAACAATTATATTGACTTGATTAAATTCATTCCAAAACAAACATTGATGGCCACTCAGTGCATTTCATGTTTTATTTACTGCTCCAGTGACTCAAATGCAAGAGCACATTATTCATTAATCCACTCACTTTCGTTGTGACTATTATTTCACGGATGCCAGAGACCATTATTTCTCATTCTTTCTTGATTTAAAATCTCTTTAAAATTTTAGGGAAAATCTCTAAAATTCAGTTTCTAAGTCATTTATATTTTCAATATTTATATTGATCTCTCTATATTGTTCTAATTTAGATAAGAAGCATGTTGGGATGGTTAATTTCATACATCAACATGGCTAGTTTATGTTGTCTGATTGCTTGGTCAAACACCAGTCTAAATGTTACTTTGAAAGTATTTTTAGCATTAATTAAATTAATAGATTTTGGTAAGTATTTGCAGCCTTCCCCTGACCCCCATCATGCAAAGGAGACTCATCGGATATATTTTATGTTTTAAGAGCAAAGACTGAAGTTTCCTGAGTAGGAATCAATTATGCCTCAAGCCTGCAACACAAAAATTCTGAATTTCCAGCCTATAGATCTCTATCTCAACGTGGAAAATCAACTCTGACATGAATTTCCACGCAGTGAACCTGCTGTATAGGTTTCAGACTTGCCAGGCCCCACAAGTGTGTAAGCCAATTTCATAAAATAAATCTGTTGATCTCTCATCTATCTATATCTGTATCTATACCTATCTATCTATATATTATCTATCTATCCTACTATTTATATTTCTCCAGAGAATCCTAATACAACATGTGATGATTTGATTTCTTAGAAATAGTAAATGATTGGACTTCTGAAAATTCATCTAGTAGCTGTAGGATCTGCACACAGCAGCTAGTCTTATTGCAGCAAAATCCATAAAGGGAAATCTTGTGCAATCCACAGAATGCTGAATCCTGAATAGATGACACAAAAGGGATTGGGAATGTTTCCTAACCTCTTCTGTTGCTTCAGTGTCGGAAATAAATCATAACTACCTGAAAAAAGCAGCCATTCCCATCATATTTCAAAATTCTAAGAGAGGTAATTACACTAATTCAGTATCCAACACCCTTTCCACTACTGAGGTCTTAGTAAGGAAATTAGAATTCAGCAGCGCTGAGAGCACTTCCCATTGTTCACATGACCTTGAATTAAAAAAATTTTTCAGTTTCCAATATTTGTTCCCACATTTATCAAATTTAGGAATAAATAATATAATGATATGTAAATCTACCAATTAACTTGTGAGAAGTGGCATGATAAAAAACTTGCTTAGCTTTTAAACGAGAAAGAGAGGAGGAGATTTACTGACAATCTATAGCAGAAATCCCCACCAGGAATGTAGTGATTCATTCCTGCCTTCAGACCCAGAACAGGGATAAGACACTGATGAAATGTTCTTCTTTACCTTTTCTATGTAGGGATGGGTGTGTGTGTGTGTGTGTGTGTGTGTGTGTGTGGAGAAAGAGAGAGAGAGATGGAGGGAGGGAGGGAGAGAGAGAGATAAAGAGAGATACAGGTTTTCAATTTGACCAGCCTACATAAGTTGTTTTTAGAGAACTTGGATAGAGAAACTCAGGAAGTTCATTTCCTTTAGGTAAATCTGAAGTCCTTCAGTGCTTTCTGTCCTCCCTTCAATCCACACTCACAGTTTTATTGACTTTTATTGAGAAGCCATGTAATGTAGTATTAAGGGATGAGATTCTATACAGAACAGCTGTCCTTAAGAAAATTTTGAACCTGTCTAAAGCTAAAAGTCTTCTTCTGTGAAACAAGAAAGCTGGTGGTACTTAGCATCTTGGGTTGTCAGGATGAAAGGAGTCAGGACATGCCAAGAAGATAGCAATTGATCAATTTGTATTATGTCTTATACAGTTCTGCTGTTAGAGACACGGACATAGATACTTACATTACACTGAATGAAACATAGAATTTGTAAGGAAAATTAAATATTAAATAATCAGATAAAAATGAATAATTATTTCATTGACTGGAAGTAAAACAGTGAAAATTGAGAAGCTGATGTGTGCTGGGATGATTAGAAATATCCCTGTGACACAAACCTTTTCATGAAAGTGATTTTGCATTTGGAGATTTAGAAAAAATGTGAATAACTGTTCAACAATATAACATATTAAAAGACAAAATGAAAATAACCAGAATGTGTGCCACCATCTACCTAACCAAAGTGAATCCATTTTGGAAATACAGATTAAACTGTCACGGTGTTTAACAGTCTCTGCCATTAGAGACCAGTCACCTCCAATCCAACTTAAAATCACAAAATTCTTCTTTATTAATATTTATTTTTAATATTTATTGTTTTATTTGAAAGGCAGAGTTAGAGAGAGGGGGAGATAGAAAAAGAAATCGTCTATCTGCTGGTTCACTCCCAAATGGCTTCAATGGCTGGGTCTGGGACAGACCAAAGCCAGGAGCCTGGAACTCCATCAGGTATCACACACGGGCCATCTTCTGTGGGTTTCCCATGTTCGTTAGCAAGGAACCATATCAGAAGTAAAGCAACTGGATTTGAACCAGCACTCACATGAAATGCCAGCATCCCAGGCAATGGCTTAACCCACCGTGCCACAATGCCACCCCCTCTTTATTAATATTTAAAATTTAAAACTTGGGTAGTAGGGTTTTAGCCAATTAATTAAGATGACCACCTGTCACACTGAAGTACCTGGATTTAGTGTGTGGCTCCAGCTTCTGACTCCAGTATTCTATTGAAGACCTGGAGGCAAATGGTGATGGCTCAAGCAGTTGAGTACTACTTGTGGGAGACCTATAGTGAGTTTTCAGCTCCTAGTCTTTGGCTCTGGCACAGTCCTAGCCATTGTAGTCAGTTAGGGAGTGAAAGAGCTGATAGTACTCTCTTCTACTGTCTTTCTCTCTCTCTCTCTCTTTCTGTGTGTGTGTGTGTGTGTGTTTGTGTATGTTTGTGTCTGCCTCTCAAAAAACAGAGAAATAAAACTTTAAAATACTAATAACTTAAAAACGTATTAATTTCCAATTTTTATTATTTTTTCTAAGTTTATTAGGAGTTTTTATTTGAAATCTTCAAATTGAAGTTAGCTTGTTTTTTTTTTTTAATCCATTCATCATCTTCAGTTAGAAGAAAAAGATACCCTGCATGCCATATCCACTATAAGGAGAAGAAATCCAGTAACACTGTTTGAACTAATCATGAGATTTGTTAAATACTGAAGATTATTTTGATTAAGTGTTGACAGCTTGAAGCCTTGGATTTAAAAATTACAAATGCATTTTAGGCTTTAATTAATGTGAAAAGCTGAAAAAAAGTTTGAGGGCAAAATGCATCTTAATTTCCCAGTCTTAGCTTAGCATTTGCCAAATCTGGAAATAATGTAGAGGTCTCTGGGTTTTATTTATTGATAAATAAATAATTTAACAGACAAAATATTTGTGGTACATCAAGCTTAAAAAACATTTCCTCATAACACATGTAGGATGGGCAGCAGGTGTCAAAGGAAAATTTCATCAGACACTGGCATGACCTACATGCTTCCTCTGATCCTTTCCACACCTACAAAATGTATTGGAAGAATTAATCTTGTACAAGATTGCAGGACCTAGCAATGCCCTCAGCTGCGTTTCATAACTTCTCAAACCACAAACTGTGCCATCATCATGTAAAGAATGTGGTGGGTCAAAGAGCCACTTCACTCTCTGAATGTCAGAGAAGAAGGAATTGCTGTTTTTAGGGACCTTGCTTTATAGAAGCATACCCTATACCAAAATATGGCTTGATTATTTTCCTGAAGTGTTCATATTTCATTGTATTTAATCATAAAGATAATATTCAAACTGGGAATATGCTTGGTAAATTAACACAGGAAAGTGCTCCCTTTAATTAGCTGTCCCAGTGTTTAAGACTATCTTGCTAGTGTTTTCAAAATGTGTCTGACATTAATTACGACTTTGCTAGAAAGAGGTCAAAAGGCTCAGATTCTGCCATGAAATTTTGAAGCAAAAGATAATAGAGCTAATGCTTTAGTAGTTAGCCTTTCAAAAGGTTGTATTTGTAATATGTAAATAGGTAAGCTAAGCACAATTAAAGATGCAAAAACATTTTATAACACAATATTGTGAATACGTTAAATCTTGAAGTGAAGAGATGTTAAAATGGATTTGAATTAATTTCATTGCTAAAGAATTTCAATGCTGATATAAATCTAACAGAAAATGTTACAAAAAACTGAATTCATTGATATCTGTGATCCATGACCATGCAAAGAAGCCTTGTTTCATTCAATGAAGAATGAATCCAAATACACCAAATATCACCACAGCAGAATGTTTTACAGCTAAACCTCAGAAAGTGACCTTTTTTTCCTGGCATCATTAAATATAAAGAATTCTTTTCAGGAAAAAAAAATCAGAACTTCAGTGTTTGCAAAGCCCCTTAATATATTGCGCAGTCATGCACTATTTAAGATGTGTGGGTCAACAGATCAGAAAGTTGTACCGTAAGATTGTATTGGAGTTGAAAATTTGCTATCATCTAGCAATGTCACAGGGCAACAGATTACACACGTTTGTGTTGATGCTGCTGTAAACAAACATACTGCCCTGCTAGTGATATAAAAATATATCAATATGATTATGTACAGTACATAATTACTGATAATAAATGCCTATAACTGCTTTATGTGCTTATTACACTGATTTTAATGGTCATTTTAAAATGTACTCCTTCTGCTTATAAAAAGATTTTACTATAAAACCGTGTGCCATGTTTCATTGGCAGAAGCCTCATATATCTTGTGTTTACTGCATATATTGATTGTATCAAGATGCCCTATTGAGGGGACGGCATTGTAGCACAGAGGTTAAGCCCTTGTCTATAATGCTGGTACCTCATTTGAGCAACAGTTTGAGTCCTGGCTGCCCCACGTTTCATCCAGCTCCCAACTAATGTGCCTGGGAAAGCAGTGGAAGATGGGCCAAGTGCTTGGGTCTCTACATGGGAGACCTAAATGTAATTCCAGGCTCCTGACTTCAGCATGGCCCAGCGCTGTCCATTGCAGCCCTCTGGGGAGTGACCCAGAAGATGGAATGACTCTCTCTGTCTCTCCTCTCTCTCTATAATTCTACTTTCAAATAAATGAATAAATAAATCTTTAAAATAATTGTGTCCATCGGTTCTAGTCCCAGCTACTCCAATTCCAATCCAGCTCTCTGTTATAGCCTGGGAAAACAGAAGTCCTTAGGCCCCTACACCCACATGGGAGACCCAGAAGAAGCTCCTGGCTTCTGGCTGCAGATCAGCCCATCTCCAGCTGTTTCAGCCATCTGGAGAGTGAACCAGGGATGGAAGACACTTTCTCTCTCTCTCTCTCTCTCTCTCTCTCTCGGTCTCTTCCTCTCTGTAACTGCCTTTCAAATAAGTAAGAAAAAAAAATTAAAACAGAAAAAAAAAGATGCCCCTTTGAATCATTAGCTTGTACCATTTAGGTTTGTGTAAACCCAGCCCATGATACCACAATTAACATTGCTATGGCACAATCTCAGAACAATGTTAAGAGATGCATCATTGTGACTCGACTTGAAATCATTTTCATATTGGGTCCAACCTGGTTTTCCCTACTACATTTGCCTCCAATTTTCTCTGTGCTGAAGATGTTGTACATACAACTTGTTGAACACTTCATAAACTTCCGACAATTGGATTGGAAATGAAGCAGGAGGATGAGAGAGGATTTTCCTTTTTCACGCCTTAAGAATTCTGAAAAGAAGAAACAATTTTGAAACAAAGGAAGCATCTTCAAGGTCAGAGCACTGCTTTGAAAGGAAGCTTCTCACGTAGAACTGCAACAACCAACTAGAAAGGAAAAGCAAGCACTTTCAGGAGGCCTGACATTTCACCCCATATCCCATCCATCAGTGGTAATGTTTTACAGCTAACGCTCTAAAGATCAAACAATATTTCTCTGGGAGGAAGTTTGGATCCCTTAATCTGAGTTTATTATTAATTTGATTATTTTTAATTATTCAAAAATTTTTTGAAAAGCATCCAGGACTTGCAGGAAGACTGTCTGAATTATAGTCAGGGATGCCAGCAAATATGCAGGATGCCTCAACAACTTATCTTTCAGGTAAACAACAACCAATTTTTTTGGATGTATAAACACTTATATTTTCTAACTCTGACAATTTTAAACATACTCAGCCAGAATTCTAAGCCTACAAATGTAAAATATTATCTTCATGAGGAGTCAGGCTGTGTCTTTGCAAGTTATTTTTAAGTTGATAAGAAGTTGACCTATAATTGGGAGCAAAAGGTAGTTTAGTTATTTTCCTCCATCCTGTTAAATTTCAGAGAGAACTGAGACATGAAGGATGGATTTGTGTAAGCAAAGAGAAAGATCAGTTACTCCCATTCACAGATTATGAGATGGCAGCATCCTATCTAGAAGACCAGGGCCCAAGAAGTAAGGTGGTCCATTGGAGTTACTGTGAAAATAGTTGACTGTTGACAAAGGAACAGGGCTGGGAGATAACCAGGATGAATTTGTACAATACATAAATGTTACTCAGGGGAGAATCTGACAAAGGACTGAAAATTCCATCATTCATTATAAAGAGAAACGTGGTCTCTGATTATTTAAACACTACTGTGCTGACTTAGTCTAACATCTAAAAATTAATATTACTCTAAACCTTGTACATGATAGAAATATCTAGGATTTGGTTTCCATGCATATATGTAGAAGCATTGTTAACATTTTAAAATCTAAATCTATGTGATTATTCTACTGTTAGTCTGAATAGGGCCATAACGACTCTAATCTTGAAGACCATTGGGTCAACATGGCTGCCAATATATAATGTGCTGGCTAATGTAGGGAAATTCTTGTGATGCATAACACTACTTGTACCAATAGGAAAATTTGCCTAAACCAATATTTAGAAATAGCTTTTTTGTTGCATTATAAATACACTTACATACAATGCAAATGAGAGTAAAGAAAAGTAATTCCCAAGTCTTTAGAAATAGTACTTAAGATATAATAAATGAATTTATATATCACATTTCTATATTAACTTATGAAGTGATTTCATAATGGAATAATAAGACATTATACTACTATTAGCGACTTTTTATGTTTTAAGTCACTTTTTATTGGCCTGATTATGAAAGATGTTTGTGTGAATTGCTTTTATATCAGTTTAATAAGTATGGAATATTAACATAAATATGTAAGTGGCTACTTACACAATTTTGTGAAATATTTCACTAGGCATATAGCTATGCTATTATTAGATTTTAAAATCCTGTTTTTTTTTGTCTTTAAGCTGTTTTTCAAACAATAAATAAACCAATGAATGAACAGATGAATTAATTGATAGATTAGATAGATAATAGATGATAGAGAGAGACTCATTACATTTCAAAATGCAGTGAAATGAATTAAGGAGTGTTCCAAAATATGAATAACTATTTCAAAAAATTTTTCCAAATGGCTATCCATACGTTTGGAAGAAAAATAAATTAGATGAAGAATGAATGTGTGAACATTACCCACACAGGCATTCTTTGTAGAAGGGTTCCAAACCTCTTGCAGAGGTTATTCCATTCCCTTTTCCCAAACCCGTAGAGAACAAATTGTTTGCTTTGGTTACTTATTTCAATATTTTCCGCAGAAGTTAAATGCCGAGGATGATTTTAGTTCAGAGACATTTGTACAAACTGTTCCGTATCTTTATGTGCTTCCATAAGTTTGACAGAGTAAAAAAAGAGAGCGAGATGGTAGCAAGTATGAGATACTAATGAAATTGTTCTACTACACACATGAAATTTTCATCTCGAGCTCCACAATGTTGGGTTGTCTTCATATCCAAAACCTTGTGGTCTTCAGTTAATTTAACATTTTCCAACTGGTCTTTTTTATAGTGACAGCATGAAACATAAATCCATAAAAGGCTGGAACCACAAAGCATACAGTCTGATGGTAAAGTTATTGAATAGCTTAGAATTTAATAATACTATTTAAAACTATTTTACCTCAACATTGACAAAACAAATCTACTTTAATAAGCTTAGAGAAAAAGAGTTATTGCCATGTTACAGCTGCTCATAAGCAAGACTTGAGGTTTGTCCTTAAAAAGAGAAGAAATTGGTGAAAATTCAAAATGTTGGTCAACCAACCAGTTGGTTTTCTTACCACAGAGTCAAACATGCCATTTCAATGACTTCCAAATACATTAAAGTAGATATCAATCAAAATGGACACCAATAATTCAAAATAAAACACTTATTTTTTACTATTCAGAAAGACAAACAGTTGCATCAAGCAACTTCCCCCAAATAATTACTAAAATTTATCCCACAAGGAACAAACCACAGCCTTTTTCCTCAATTCCCTGCAAAATAATGGCATCAAGTGATTTCCCAGGAAAAGTCTAAATATTTTGATGGCTAGGTTGTAATTTGTTCATTTTCATGTATTTGAGGCACTGTGCCTTAACAAACAGTTTATACCATAACAAAGTCTACAGAGAATACTCATGTAGTGAGACACTTTTACAAAAACACATAACATTGATGATACCAACCTAGCTCATGGAAAGCACTTTGACATTTTGTTTGTTTTTTTCTGTAATGATGAGTCATGACCTACAATTTCAAAAACATTGATCTAAGGGCCAGTATTGTGACCTCCTTAAGAATAAAAAAAGTGGGGCCAGCACTGTGGCATAGTGAATAAAGCCGCTACCTGCAATACTGGCATCCCATAGGGGCACCAGTTCAGGACCAGACTGCTCCACTTCTGATGCAGAAAGTGGTAGAAGATAGCCCAAGTCCTTGGGGCCCTGCACCTGTGTGGGAGACCTGGAAGAAGCTCTGGCCATGGCAGCCATTTGGGAAGTAAATCAGCAGATGGAAGACTTCTCTCTCTCTCTCTCTCTCTCTCTCTCTCTCTCTGCCTCTGTCTCTCTGTAACTCTGCCTTTCAAATAAATAAATAAATCTTAAAAAAAATAAAGAATAGCAAAATTGTCTTGATTCTCCAAAACAGTTCATTGCATCAGTTGAGTAAATGGGAGTAACTTTTAGTGAGTGATGAAATAAATGAATAAATGCAATTTGAAAGTATCATGTTAAATAGGTGAGTGCGTTCAGCCTAGTAGTTAAGACTTCAGATATGACACCCACATCCTATATAGAAGCACCTGGATTTGAGTCCTGACTCTGATCCTGACTCACTTTCCTGCTAATGTGCAACCCTGGGTGGTAGGAGGTGATTACTGAAGTAATTGGAGCCTTGCCATACGCATGAAGACGTGGCCTGAGTTCCTGGCCCCCAGGTTCGCAGTGGTTCTTTGGGCAGTGAATCAGTGGAAGGGAGTGCGTTCTCTCTCTCTCTCTCTCTCTCTCTCTTTCAGTGATGATGGATAGATAGATAAATACTGTATTGATAAAGCTTCCCCAATCAATCAAAAAGGCATTATAATATTAACAGATAATGCTCATATAAATTTTGCCAATCAAACAGGTATTACGGTCTTTTTCATCTCCCTCTAGACTAGATATCCCAAACTCATTGATCCACAAAGTGGCAATGTATTATGGATAAGAATATGGAATGGATTTGAGAGCCAGACTAGCTGTATTCAAAGTCTGTCAATTTCTTTGTAAGCTTTACCTGTGCAGGACAATTAATGATTTAGTGCCTCAGTTACCTCATTAATAAAAAGGTGTTACTAAATCCTTCTTCACAATGTTGTGAAGATTAGATGATTATAAAAATGTAAAGAACTTACAATACTGCCTAGTATTTAAGGAGCATTAAATAAATGTCTCCTAGTACTTCTTGGTCAATTCAGAGTGACAGACATCTTTTTTTCTTCAAATTATCCTACAACACAAAACCTGAGGCACAGAGCTCAAAATGTATTAATAGTGAAAATGTGTGACTTGACAGGGTTTTGGGAGGTCTCCACGAAGAAGAACATTCAAACACACTCTGAACATTCACAAAGCAACACGGATATTGCACTTGCTCTTTTTGGAAGATTTTGCATTTTCCCCCATTGAGCAGTAATGTCAATTGAATGTCATTAACTACCCACACGATATAGCTCCTGAGGAACACAAGTGAATAATTATGCTGTCATCCTATTGTACCATTGGTTGATTTAGGAATGAGCAGTTAATGAAGGCCTAAGTCAGTCAGAATGAAGTATTACATTGACCACTACAAGGGATAGACATGTGATTGCAGGTACTCCCATCTGAAGGAAGTAAAGAACATTTAATCTATGTTTGGACAAGAAACCAGCATACTTTAGGCAGTGAGGAATACAGTTGTGAGCACAAGAATGACTGTGTTTACTTTGCTACCATCACTGAATTACATGAGGATGAAACCACCATGAGGAGGAGAATGGATTTTCGGGGATCCATGAGAAATGAAGCTAATCAAACCACTTGGAGCTGCTGTAATTCTGGACATCTAAGTTACAAAAGTTCCGTAATTCTTTGTCTTGTTTAAGTCAGATTGAGCTCACTTCTCTGCTGAGTTGAGTTTCAAGCATCTAACAAATGATTCATTTGAACTTGGGATGGTTTTCTTTCCAAACTTGGGACTCTATTTCTTGGCCTTCAGAAACAGAAAAGTTTTTTCTAATGGGATTTTATTTAAAAGATTGTTTATTGTTTTGCATAATAAATATAAATAAATTGAGGATATTTTTAAAGATTTTTATTACTTATTTGAGAGGTAGAGTTACAGAGAGGGAGAGAGAGAAAGGTCTTCCATTCTCTGGCTTATTCCCCATATGGCCACAATGGCCAGAGCTAGGTTGCAAGGAGCCAGGAGCTTCTTCCAGGTCTCCCATGTGGTTACAGGGGCCCAAGGACTTGGACCATCTTCTACTGCCTTCCCAGGCCATTAGTAGACAGTTGGATGGGAAGGGTAGCAGCCAGGACATAAACTGGCATTCATATAGGATGCAGGCACCACAGCTGGAGGCTTAGCCTACTACGTCACAGCTCTGGCCCCAGACTGAGTTTTTACAATGAGTCATTAACAAAGCTAAGAATTGTTCAGGCATTATTTTCTTTAATTTCACAGCAATTCAGTGAGGTTAAAACTATAACTATACTATACTCTAGATGAAGAATAAGAGGTTACTAGAAATTAATAAATTTGCATTTAGATAATATAGATAGTAAATGAAAACCTAGAAATCCACCATGACTTTATCTAATTCTGGAAAAGCTCTTAGATAATCGACTACTTTGTTAATTATTCACCATGTGCTATGCTAGGTCAGTGCTATAAATGCAGTTCATTACAATGAAATTTTGAAAATCTATTTTGTGCCAGGTAAGACATACAATTAGATAATTGAATCAGTTGATCACAGAAGGGCACAATCAGGAGTTTTCTTTTCCTCACCAGCATCTTCCATCACAGTTTGAAGTATTTATATTTTCAGACACTGAATTATAGTGGGTGAAATTGTGGCAAGTTTCAGGTCCAAGGACAATATAACTTTCAGACACAAAAAGTTTAGACTAAGATTTTCAGTTTTTAGCAGTGTTGGAGTAATTAGTCCAAATTTACCTCCCAGCATAAATGCTTAGAAAACCAAAGAAATTAATTTAAAAAAATTCAGATGTAGTAACCTTTTTTACATTTTTTTGACAGGCAGAGTGGACAGTGAGAGAGAGAGACAGAGAGAAAGGTCTTCCTTTGGCCGTTGGTTCACCCTCCAATGGCCGCCGCAGCCGGCGCATTGTGCTGATCCGAAGCCAGGAGCCAGGTGCTTCTCCTGGTCTTCCATGCGGGTGCAGGGCCCAAGCACTTGGGCCATCCTCCACTGCCTTCCTGGGCCACAGCAGAGAGCTGGCCTGGAAGAGGGGCAACCTGGACAGAATCCGGCGCCCAACCGGGACTAGAACCCGGGGTGCCAGTGCCGCAGGCGGAGGATTAGGCTATTGAGCCACGGCACTGGCCCAGATGTAGTAATCTTTGCAAGACATGGTTACTAAGAGAAGAGAAAGAAATAAGGTGCGTTCCACAGTAGTTCTGATGTTCTGTAAGGGTAACCTTTAATAGAAGGGTGTAAATCGAACAGAACCCTGTAGTCTTGCTGAGTTCAGAACAAGCTCAGAGTCTGAGGACTCAATAGGTCAAAGTTATTGTGACCATTGGAGTTCAGTAAAAAGGGAGAACTATGTAGGAAGTGAGATAAGAAACTGGTGTAGAGATCCCATTAAATATTTGCAAAGAATTTTAAGAAATATATATAGTTATTTATTTATTTATTTTAATTGAGTGAGAGAGAGAACTGCCATGTTTTATTAAGAAATATGGTTCACTCCCCAAATGCCCAAAACAGCCATGGCTAGACAAGACTGAAACCAGGAATGAGAAACTCAATCTGGATCTTGCATGTGGGTGCAGAGATTCAACTAATTGAGCCATCACTTGCTGCCTCCCAGTGTAAACATTAGTAGGAAGCTGGAACCCAGAAAGGAGCCGAGATAAGAACACAGGCACTCAGCCGGGGCCCCGGCTCACTTGTTGAAGACAAATGGACACTATGAGAAACAGTGACTTGATCAGCTCTTGTCCTGACGGTTGATGTACAATGTAATACTTTATCCATTTTAGTATTTTTTTTGTTCTAGTACCATTGGTTGAACTCTGTAATTAACACACAATTATTCTTAGGTGTTTAAATTTTAACTGAAAAGTGATCCCTGTTAGGAATTTGGAAAACATTATGCTGAGTGAAATAAGCCAATCCCAAAGGGACAAATACCATATGTTCTCCCTGATCGGTTACAACTAACCTAGCACCAAAAAGGAAACCTGTTAAAGTGAAATGAACACTAGGAGAAATGGTGACTTGATCAGCCTTCACCCTGACTGTTGATGAACAACTTGATATGTTATCCCTCTTAGTATTTTTTTTGTTTGTTCTACTTAATACTTTTGGTTGAATACTGGAATCAATACACAATTATTCTTAAGTGCTGAAACTTAACTGAAAAGTGATCTCTGTTAAATATGAGAGTGGGAATAAGAGAGAGAAGAGATGTGCAATCCGGGACATGCTCAAGCTGACTTACCTCAAACAGTAGAGTTAGAAACATACCAGGGGATTCCAATTCAATCACATCAAAGGGGCATGTACCAATGCCATCTCACTAGTCCCAGTGATCAATTTCTGTTCACAATTGATCATAATGATAAGACTAAGAACCAAAGGGATCATATAAACAAGAATAGTGTCTGCAAATACTAGCTGATAGAATCAAAAAGGGAGAGAATGATCCAACATGGGAAGTGAGATACACAGCAGACCCATAGAATGGCAGATGTCCTAAATAGCACTCTGGCCTCAGAATCAGCCCTTAAGGCATGCAGATCTGGCTGAAATGCCCATGAGAATATTTCAGGCATGGAAAGCCAAGACACTCTGGCAAAAAAAAAAAAAAAAAAAAAAAAAAAAAAAACAACCTAAATGAAAGATCTCCACGAGTGAGATCCCAGTGGAAAGAACAGGTCATCAAAGAAGGAGGTACCTTTCTCTGAAGGGAGGAGAGAACTTCCACTTTGAACATGGCCTTGTCTAAATATGATCAGAGTCGGTGAACTCAGGGGGCTTCCATAGCCTTGGCAGCTCATGACAAGAGCCTAGGGTGATTACTGATGCCATAAACAGGAGTGCCAATTTGTAAAATCAACAACAGGAGTCACTGTGCACTTACTCCTCATGTAGGATCTCTGTCCTTAGTGTGCTATACATTGTGATTTAATGCTATAACTAGTACTGAAACAGTATTTTTCACTTTATATTTCTGTGTGGGAGCAAACTGTTGAAATCTTTACTTAATGTATGCTAAACTGATCTTCTGTATATAAAGAGAATTGAAAATGAATCTTGATGTGAATGGACGGGGAGAGGGAGTGAGAAAGGGGAGGGTTGCGGGTGGGAGGGACGTTATGGGGGGGAAGCCATTGTAATCCATAAGCTGTACTTTGGAAATTTATATTCATTAAATAAAAGTCCAATTCTCACAAAAAAAAATAGGTCAAAGAAAAATCGCAAAGTAAATTAGAAAATATGTTGAGCCAAATAAAGTGAAAATGGCAACATATCAAAAGTGTGGGATCCAACTAAAGCAAAATTTAGAGAAATCATGCATTTAAAGAGCTCTGCTATAAAAGAAAAACAACAAAACAACTTCAAAGCAATGACTTAAGCTTCCATTTCAAGAAACTAAGAGAGAGAGAGAGAGAGAGAGAGAGAAAGCTAAGCTCAAAATATACAAAAGGAGATGATAAGGATGAACATGAGTCAATGAAATAGAAAACTGAAAAACAAATAGAAGAAACCAATGACACCAAAAGGAAAATACAAAAATGAGAAAACTTCAGAGAAAGAGAGAAAGAGGAAACAAACCACCTTAAAGAAGAAACAGGAAACCTTATTGGAGATCCTTCAGACATTGAAAGGATAATCAGGAATATTATAAATAATATCAGTTCATAAATTTTCAAAAATCAGTTAACATGAACAAACTCCTTGAAAGACACAAGTTACCACAACTAGCTAAAGGAAAGAGAAAATATGAGTATCCCTATGCCTAGTTAATGAATGGAATTCATAATCAAACACTTTCCCACAGAGAAAGACATTTTATTCCGCTGGATATCTTATCAATTCTTAAGGAAGAAAAAAATGCCATTCTTATACCAATTCTTTTACAAAATAGGCATATGACCACTCCTTACCTCATTTTATAAGGCCAGTATTATCTTGATTTGAAAGCCATAAAACCTTTCAAGAAAAGAAAAGTAGTATCCCCCATAAACAAAATTCTTAGAAAAATATTAACAAAGGAAACTCAACAAAATATATGAAGACTGATAAAATATGTACAAGAGATTTATCCCAGAAATGTCTAGCTTGTTTTACATTAGTGCAATATACATTTACTGATTAAAAAAGGAATTCCGCAATAATTGCTCAATAGATACAGAAAAAGTACTTGAGGAATTCAATTATCAAATTCATACAGAAAGAGACTTCTGGCTAGGTAGACAGGGATCCGGGTGTCTCTCTGACACCATCTGGAGATGATTCTCAGAGAACTCGAGAAATGTCAAGCAACTGGCTTCTGTGAAGGGTGTAGATGTCATGTGCTAGTCCTTGTAATAAGGATTTTTCTGTGCTTTTGTAACTAAATAAGGTAAAAATAACCTTATACTCCTTGGGCAAAATTCCCATGTATTTTCTGTTTTCTCTATTGAATCTTGTTTGGAGGTTTCACCCAATAAACCAATAAAAACCATCCCTCTCCCAGACCAATCACAAGAATGTCAACTTTCACAGCCTACAGATCCCTAGGCAATCAGCTCTTAAGGGTTCCCTTCAGGGCCCCTCTTAATGCTGCTGGGAGCTTTAGCTTTTATTTTTGCTTTCTCTGCTTGTCTTTCAATAAATCACTTCTGCTTTAGACACTCTTCTTTGTCCATACTCCTCACTCTTTGTGGATGCCAGACATGAATCCCATGGAGAAAAAGAACTGCAACAACTGCTGACTCCTACAACAAAAGTATGATAAAAATATCAAGAATTCAGAATAAAGATGAGTTCCTCAACTGTAAAAGGGACCTATGTAAATCCTACAATTAATATCACAGATAGGGAAAAAATTATGGTTTTGCTATTATCACTTCTATTCAACACTGTATGAACTGTCTTGTCATTCAAATGAGATAATAGGAAAAATAAACAAAGCAAATTGTAGGGTTGAGGACTTGTTTCGCAAGGGATTAAGCAGCTTCTTGCAATGCCCACATTGCATATCAGAGTGTTGGTCAAGTTCTGGCTACTCCACTTCCTATCTAACTTCCTGCTAATGTGCCTAAGAAGCAGAGGAGGCTGACTCAAGTACTTGAATTCCTGCCACCTGCTTAGGAGACCTGGAGGATTTCCTGTCTCCTGACTTCAGCTTAGGCTAACCCTGACTATGGAGGCCATCTAGGTAGTGAACCAGTAGGTAAAAGATCTCTCTCTCTCTCTCTCTCTCTCTCTCTGTGTGTGTGTGTGTGTGTGTGTTTGTGTGTGTGCAACACTTTCAAATAAATCGTTTTTTAAGGAAAGTAAATTGTAGAGACAAAGGCAAAAGCAATACTGTTTTATACATCATTTGCACATGATCAAAGCAGACAATGCTAAAGAATCTCAAAAAATGGCTAAAGCTAGAAAGGTCACAAAACCTAAGTTCAATATTGTTCATTAGTCACCTTGTTTCATTTCATGCTTCTTTGATTTCTTAGATTCTGATTTCTGTTTTTTTTTGGCAATCACCATTTGGTGTGTCCCTAGAAATTAAATATAGCTTTTTAAAAACTCTCATGCTTGTCTACAGGCTACTGAAGTTTATATGGAACATCGCTGGTTTAAATGGAACACTTAATGTAAGTTTTATATGCAGACAAACAAATGTGTATATTCAATTGTATATTCATATTTATGTAGAAAGACACAAAGAATATAATTTGCCAGTGTAATTACAGCTGCAAGGGTATCTAACTGCAAATAAGTAATTGTAAAAATTGGAAGTTCCTATATCTATATTTATCCATGCTAAAGAATACAATTAGTGAGTTAAATGTATTTAAATATCTATGACTTTAGTACGAAGAAGAAATAGAAATGAGTTGGATCCAATGACACAGAACTTCCAAGGAATACACTGTGTCTGATTTTTCTGTTTCCTTTTCTTCTTTTTTTAAAAGATTTATTTTATTTTATTTATTTGAAAGTCAGACCCATTACGTGAGATTGAGGGGGAGAGACACAGAGAGAGAGGAGAGAGAGAGATCTTCCATCTGCTGGTTCACTCCCCAGATGGCCACAATGACCAAGGCTGGGCAAGACTGAAACCAGAAACCAGGAGTTTTTGGGTCTCGCATGTGGGTGGAGGGGCCCAAGCACTTGGGTTGTCTTCTGCTGCTTTTCTAGGCTCATTAACAGAGTTGAATGGAAAGTGGAAGAGCCACTTCCCAGCCTGTATGGGACAGTGGTGTCACAGGTGGCAGCTTTATCCACTATGCCACAACACCAGCCCCTTATCTTCTTTCTTTCTTCCCTTTCTTTGACATCTACCTCTAGTGATGATTTAAATACTAAGTCATGTAAATAATTCTAAAGGAGGGAAAAAAATACACATGTGGCTTAGAATTAGATCAAGTATTCATGCTTTCTAACAGTATTAACTTTGCAGACCAATTATAAATGAGATACTTTTGTGAAAAATAGAATCAAAAATCCCTGGGCTAATGCCCACCGGAGAGTTTTTTTTACCATGAGCCAATACTAATGTGTGTAAGGTTTGGTTAACAAACAGCTGGACTCATCAACATGTATTTGGCATTTAGTATGAAAGGAAATTATTTTTCTACTTACACAGTATTTAAGATTAGAAATACAGAAAAATATATTTGCTACTTCTTTTAAAGTGCCCAGAAATCCAAAAGAGTAAAAAGAGTGAAATGAGACAGTACATGTCATCCTTCTTGTTCTAAGCCAAGTCTTATTCCAAACACTTGATTTATTTTTTAAGATTTTTTTATTCATTGAGAGGTAGAGTTACAGACAGTGAGAGGGAGAGACAGACAGAAAAATCTTCCTTCAGTTAGATCACTTCCCAGACGGCCACAATGGCCGGACCCCCGCACCTGCATGGGACACCGGGAAGAAGCACCTGGCTCCTGGCTTCAGTCCAAGCACTTGGGCCATCCACTGCTGCTTTCCTAGGCTATAGCAGAGAACTGGATTGGAAGAGGGGCAGCTGGGACTAGTACCAGTGCCCATATGGGATGCCGGCACCGCAGATGGAGGATTAACCTATTTCGCCACGGCGCCAGCCCCCAAACACTTGATTTAAAAGTATTTTATCAGAGGTGGGTGTAGCAAGTTGAGAATCAGATATCCCATATCAGAGTGCCAGTTTGAGTTCTGGCTACCCTGATTCTTCCTCCTACTGATGCATCTGCAGAAAGAGCAAGTAATGGCTAAAGTGTTTGGGCACCTGCCACCCACATGGAAAATTGAGATGAAGTTCCTGACTCCTGGCTTGGAGTCCGTGGCCCAACTCTGCCTATTCTGAGTATTTGGAGAGGGAACTAGTAGATGGAATAACTAGTGCTTACTTGTTAGCGCTCGCTCGCTCTCTCTCCAAGTGGAAGAAAATAAATGAATAAACATAAAAATGATTTTATGTAACAAAAACTTATCCTTCTGTCTACAGGCCATAATCTTAAGCCACTTCAAATATATTAAATCATTCAATTCTCGTATTAGTTCCACTCTACCCAGTGGGTAAATAGAAGCTGCTGAGATGTGGTAGAGTTGCAATTTATCTCCAGCAGATAACTTTTATCATGAAAGAAGTCAAAAACAACCTTTCCTTCTGTTATATCCCTTGGATCTGACTGAGCCATGATTGGTTCTATTGGCTCTCAGTATTTGTGATCTCGATTTTTACAAAAATAGATGCAGAAATTCACAACTAATTGGCTTCAGGCAAAAGGAGCACTTCCACAGTTTGAATTTAGGAGAAAGAGTCATGTCTCAAGCTCTGATTCTGTGGATTTTAGGATCTAGAGAACATGGAAAAGAGAGGATCTACAACTTTGCCAGCGGTGACCATAATGATAGACCTTTGGTGAAGTACCATGAATGTTTCCTACAGGAGTAAGTGTTAATCAGTTCAAAACTAACTACTGATTGACATGTGAATTTGAGGGAGGAGGCTTTAATAAAGAGACTTGGCAGAGGCAGACCCAGAATGAATTTTACAAGGAGTGACAACTGACCTGAGATTCAAAGAACAAAACACACTAGGGACTGGCACCATGGCATAGCGAGTAAAGCCACTGCCTACAGCACCAGCATCCCATATGGGCACCCGGCTGCTCCACTACCATTCAAGCTCCCTGCTGATGCACCTGGGAAAGCATAGTGCACATGGGAGACCCGGAGGATGCTCCTTGCTCGTGGCTTTGGATGGGCCCAGCTCTGGCCGTTGTGGCCATTTGGGGAATGAACTAACAGATGGAAGATCTGCTTCTCTTCTCTCTATGTAACTCTGCCTTTCAAGTAAATAAACAAATCTTTTCAAAAAATGAAAAAAAGAACAAAAAATGTGACAAAAAAAGGGATAAGAACCAAGCAAGCACTCTAGCATGTAAAGTACTCTACTTTGGCCAATTATTTATTCCTACTTATTAAAAATTTCCAAAATTGGCAACTTAAGACAATAATTTACTCCTAGTGTCATGTCTCCTGGGATTGACAAGTGAACAGCAAAATTTTTTCCTTACTCCAGTTTTGTCAATTTTTAAAATTTTTTTTTATTTATTTGACAGGTAGAGTTATAGACAGTGAGAGAGAGAGACAGAGAGAAAGGTCTTCCTTCCACTGGATCACTCCCCAGATGGCCACAATGGCCGGAGCTATGCCGATCTGAAGCCAGGAGCCAGGTGCTTCCTTCTGGTCTCCCATGTGGGTGCAGGGGCCCAAGCACTTGGGCCACCCTCACTGCCCTCCCAAGCATATGGGATTCCAGTGCTGCAAGCAGAGGATCAACCAAGTGAACCACGGTGCTGGCCCCTCAGTCTTGTCAATTTAATGGTCACCAGCAAATGGACAGCCTGGTCCAGTGGATATGAATCATGTCAGACATCTTGGCAGAAATGGACCAAATGCTAAACTCAGCTCAGAATGTTGGTCCAAGAAACTATACTTTGATGGTCTAGGTTCAGAGTTGGGGGGTTTTCAAATTTCTTACATGGCAGATCGGGACTCCGCTCTAACAGGTCTGAAACTGTCAGACTTCTGATGAACTGAACTTGGAATGTGCAACTGTCCTCCACATCCTACCGGGTGAACAAGTGACTGAGGCCAGCCCAAGGGGAGGAGAACAAGGCAGTATCCTTCCAAGAATTTGCAGCTGTCTAATCTACCATGGTTATAGCACACTGAGTTTCAAATCACAATAGGGATAGAAGCCCACAAACTGTTCCCTGTGCTGATATTTCTGATGAATGCCGAAGACCTTAATAACCACTCTTCTACCCATGCAAGCTGAAATATAGCCTCAACTATGAGTGAAACAAATCCTGTGGCTTCACATAGATAGATCAGGTATTTACTAATGATTGTAATTAGCATAACCATGAAAAGAGTCAAAATAAAGGGCTAGATGATAAATGTTTCCCAGCCAACCTGACGATAAGGTATCCTTGGGCTTTAGCCCTTCCCACACTCAAGCTGAACTACAGGCAGGAATTTGATATGTGCAAGAAAAACTGTAGGACTCTGTGTTTCTCCTGTTTGGTGAAACAGCTGAAACCCCATTAGTGGAAGCACACTGTTCCCTGTGCATGAGAAAGAATGTTCTGAAACTTCCCCTCCTCCTCTATACCGCCCCTCTCCACCACCTCAAAATAAACTTGACTAAATGAAAGTCATATCTCTGGATCACTAAAGGAAATTTCTCTTAGTAGCCAATAAATACTAGTAGGTTTTGATTCCTGTCCATGTGCAGTGTACTCTCTGGACCGGTTCACTTCATCTGGCATTGCTGGGAGACTGCTAATGAATTTCCCTGACAGATACATCGCTGGGCAGATCAGATCAGGGAAATGAGCTCTTTGGGGCACAGGCTTGTATGGAATTGTAACAGTGTGTTTTCATTGACCCCAAGTTGAAGGAATGCTTCATTCCAATACTCTGAAAGGGAAACTGATAGTCTCTGTTGTTTTCATTGCTTAAACTGCGCTTTATTATGAAGGACTTTGCTTTAAATGAACTTGAGTGGTAGTGTAGCTTTTCACAGAAAGAAAAATTAAATCAACTGCTGTATGTTTTTCTAGAAGCATATTGGTTAACTGGAAACAATTTCTTTATGGATTTACAGAAAAGAGAACAATCTTCTGAATTTAAAATGAACAAATCAACAAGCATTTCTCTCTCTCTCTCTCTCTCTCTCTCTCTCACACACACACACACACACACACACATGCTGTTCTTCTATATACTTGGAGAAGAGTAGTATGTTCTCTCACTTATTTAAAAACTCTGGCCCAGCACCTATGGAAAACGCTGAAAAATGAAAAGTTGGTTTGGACTGAATTTGAGTAACTACTGAAGGTTTCTGCCTGAAGTTGTGTATTCTTGATTTTAATTTCTCTTGGACACAGTACTTGCAACCAAAGCAATCTCCAGAAGCAGTGGCCAGGGACTGGCCAGCCTGCATCTGACCTTTCCGGCAGATGTTTGTAAATGGAGTGAATTGCCTTTCCCAGCCCAAACTGCGTAATCTTGGTTAGGGTTGTTTTCCATGTAAATACTTTGACAGACCGTGGTTTGTGCCGCTGGGCGTTGGTAATAGGATATACACAGAGTCCAGGTCACTGACTAAAGCCAGCTGGATCAGGAATGACCCTTTATAATCTTGAGCTGAAGTTTGATACACTGATTCGGCTAGCAAAAATTTTCTTTTCTGCTAAAGCCGAAATCATGATCTAGACAACTAGTTGGCATAGTGAAAAGGAAAAATACAGAGACATACCTCAATTCCAATTTGCCATAATGCTGACTGGCCAACACAACTAAAGATAGGTCTCATTAAGTGATGTAACAAGGTGAGCCTGCGTGTGGTAGTCGAATGTGTTTGGGTAACCAGCAGGTAGAAGGAGGACATGAGCATGTTCCCTGGTGAATTCTGTACTTGCACCAGGAACTTCACACAAGTGAGAAGCATGGGAAAACTGATCTCACAACCATGCGGGAATCAATGGTCAGGGGTTGGGCATCTTTAAAATATGGTAGTAGGGCACATGACTGATTTCATATAGGGAAAAAAAATGAGAACTAAGTTTAAGAATAAGCACAGGGGCCAGGTGAGGATAGCTCCTTGAGACAAAGGACTAGGAAAATTGTATTGTACTAGTAAAGAGGCAAAGGGATCCAAGGGTGAATGAATGCATCTCACAGGCAACTGGGCAGAAAGTTTAGCACAATGAAAAATGCAGAGATTGTGTAACACAGCTGACCTCAATTTGACTTCTAATGTCTGTAATTTCTGCGTGTGTGACCTTGAACAACTCATTTTACCTGCCTGAGTCCACCTTTCAAGTAATGCCTTTGGTGCTAAACTAAGGCTTAGTGAAAATGCCTATAAAGCATGTAGAATTGTGCCTGGTACATGGTGGTGCTTTATAAATGGTAATCTCTATGATCACTCTTATTTTATGTGACAGGATCATTTAGTGAATGAGACAGGACCTGATTTGAATACCAGATTTACTTCTTTGCAGTTGTATGAATTACGAAAAATCCCCATCCCTCATTGAACTTTAGTTTCTTTATCTTTATAAAGAGAAAAGCAATAATTACCTGGTAGGGATCATTTGATCATTAAATCAATGTTATAATAAAGTGCCTAAGATGGTTGCTAGCATTTTACAGGATCCATTTATTATTTTATTTCTCGCCCCACACTTTTCATAGCCTGGGGCAGAGCTGAAGAAATAGACAAGACAAGATAGGGATCTTTGTTAACTCTCCATGGTTGATAGACCCAGACTTGAGTTCAACATTATGATTGCATTAGTACAGCAGAAAATGTGACAATAAACTCAGAATTTGTTACAATTTGTGATAAAGGAGCATACCCATAGGGAAGAGGCATACAAGAAAATTGCAATTAGATTAATAGTCACAAGAAAAGTTCTTAACACAACAATGGGACTTATCATTGGAAATAAGAAGATTCGAAGTGACTGGGAAGGGTGGTGGACTCTTGACGTACTGCTGATGTGGGGACACTAGTATGTTCCACTGGCATGACAACAAGTTACAGGCTCAAAACCCAGAAAAAATCCTGTCCTTTAATGCTCTTCAGTTAAGTTTTAAATGATTTACTCTCTTAATTTTATTTAATTGCATTTTTTTTCATATTTTCCTTTAGAGGACATTCCTGGTCTTTTGCATATTTCCCTTTAAAGTATACAGCATGCCAGGAGCTTTAGGGAATAAATGGATGGATATTTATGCCACTGCAGTACTTCAACTTTTTCCCTTAAACTCACACCCAAGAACTTGTCAATAGGCCAATTTGCATTTTGGCCACATTTTGAGGGCTTGGTGGCAACAGTCACTCCACAAACTCACCACATGTGGGACTAATTGGCACTGTTGGCAGTTCAAGAAGAGAGGCTGGAGTCTGAGTGGGCACAGAAGCCTGACAATGCCTTTGCACAATGGTTCTCAACAGGAGTTAGAAATTAGAGCTGTGAGGAGAAAGATGGACCCGTGGGGCAGGTCAAAGAGATGAATCACTCAGCGCTTAGCAAAAAGCAACCAAAAAAAAGGGGGTAAAGAAAAGCTTTGAAATAGATACTTTATTTTGTACTAAACTTCTAGTCTAAAAGAAGCTGCATACTTACTGTGTGAAGTCAAGGAGCAGAAATGTGCAGATGGAAGAAGGAAGGATTTGGGGACAAATAAGTATCTTGGACTGTAAGGGACCCAGCCATAGGTTCAGGTCAATTTCACCATCTGCAGAAAAGTCATGGGTCTTTTACAGTTTTTGCCCCCTACCAGCTGAAGGGAACAAGGGAAAGATTTGTAGTTTATTAAAGTACTTTGATTTTACACACTTCAAACCCAAACACAAAGATCTCTTACAACATCGTAGCTGTGAGTCTCTGTAGGCATGAGCAAAGCTGCAGTAGTGTTGAATAGTTATTCCCATAGACATCTGTGTTACTCCAGCTTCTCTGGGTTGCAAGAAATGCAGAGTGGAGCCTCAGGGAATGGGAATTAATTGTGGCATTTACTGAGGAGGGTGCAAGCGCAAGGCTGCCTCAGTAGCAACACCGAAAGGCTCATGGAACTGGACACCTTGGGTTTTTTGTTTGCTTGTTTGTTTTTAATTCAAGATACAACAGCAGTGTTGGTTTCTCCAAAAGCAATTACAGTAATCATGACATTAAACATCTCTCTCTTTTCTTTCATTGAACCTATATGTGCTTGCTTCCTATCAGAGCACAATCTGACCCTGTCAAGTTCTTTATAGAACTTTCAGCTTTATTTTGCCTAAAATATAGGAATGCAATTTGGACATTTCTGAATTTCATCTCTTCCCTTATCATCCCCAGTGCTGCTTCTCAGCATGAAGAGTTTGAGTTCCCGTCCTCTAAGTCTAAGCTCCATCCCCTCCCACATAACTGCTTCCCCCCATACCTTGACAATAGTCAAACCTAAGAGACATCAATGAGACAACGAGAAAAGAAATATGTGCAGAAGCAGAATTGAATTCAGGGACGCTGAATAAGAGAATTCCAGGGTCCCAGATAACACAATGCAGCCTAGAAAAGAGCCCTTGTGCCTATATGCATCCTGTCCTATGAAACAGCGTTAAGTAGGGTCAGGGTGCAGGGACACCTACTGTGGAGACACCGAGGAAGGGCTCCATATTGCTTGGGCCTAAGACAACTATTTTACTTCCCTTCTCCCTTCATAATACACAATACACATACACAAGCAGGGTCTACCTCTTTGACTCCATCTGCTACTACTACCTGTACTACCACTATTTTATGCAGAACGAATAGGAATCATATTTGGTATAAGGAATCTCTTTTGTTAAAAAGGAGGTAGGAGGTAGATTCTCCCTACAGGACTGTCTTGGCTCAGGATGCTACAAGAAATGCCACAAGCTGGGGGTCTTAAACAACAAGCGTTTGTTTATCACAGTTCTGAAAGTTGAAAAGTCTATGGTCAAGGCTGGAATGCCTGGAGACACACCATTCTGACTGGTAGACAGTCTCCTTCTTGTTACATAGCTTTGAAATGTTTGACTCCAAACACTGGAATAATTTGTTGCATAATGTTTCTGGCTTAGAGTGTATTCCTCTTCCTTTGGAGAGTGCAATGCATACCCTATTGCAACTTATATGAGAGGACTTGGAGTGCACCTTCTCTCCATCTCCCTTTCAGGAGGGGAGTGAACACCCCATTCCCTAGGAAATGTTACCTCCAACATTACCAGCCCATCACCCCTTAAAGGGAGTTTCTGACTTCAACTGTTAGACTTCAAAAAACATATGAACTCAAGAGTTGTACCCACACTCTGCTTCCTCTCACTGAGAGCTCAGATCATGACAGAGTGGCACCCTGTCAGCCCTGGAGTCCTGAAGCCTCATGCATCAGGGCAGGCACAACCATCCAGCATCCAGGGATCTCATGTGTCCTTGTCGTTGGCACAGTGCTGATCAAAATGCTTCTCCTGTAAACTGTTCATATAAAGGTACACCTCCAACTTTAATTAAACTTTATTGTCCACAGAAATTGCCTCTATACAGTGGGGCAATGGTACTTTATTAATTTGGAGTTCACGTATCTACTGTGTCTTCTCTGTAGAGTGCATTGCCAGTAAGTTTTGTTCACGTTCTTCTCCCTCCTCTTAAAACATTGAGAACCTAAGAAAAAGTATTTGTGCATGAGAATAAACTGTGTGATTTGAGAAATTTTATTTGATCATCTCTTTGTTTTAACTTTATCCTTCAAATTTTAGAGACAGAGAGAAAGGATAAACTCTCCTGTTTCTGTTTTTATAAGAGTACTGATCCCATCAAGAGGGCTCCACCCAAATTACTCCCCCAAACCTCATCTCCAAATACCATGCCATCGGGGTTAGGGTCTCCACATACAAATTTGACAAGGCACAAAAAACAGCACGGGCCAAACTGGACTGAATAGCAGAAATGGGAAGTGACTTAGAAGTGACCATCACCAGTACAGAGTGAGCAATGTGAGGAGGAGATGAGCATTAGTGCAGGGGCTGGTGTCGCAGTGCAGCTGTTAAGCTGTGCCTACAACACCAGCATCCCATATGAGCAACAGTTCAAGTGCCAGCTGCTCTACTTCTGATCCAGCTCCTTACTAATGTTCCATGGGAAAACAGAGGAAGATGCCCAAGTACTTGGGCCCTGCCACGCACATGGGAGACCTAGATGGAATTCCAGGCTCCTGACTTAGTCCTAGCCCAGCGTCCTGTTGTGACCATTTGGGGAGTGAATGGTGAATCAACAGATGAAAGATATCTCTCTCTTCCCCTCCCTCTCTTTTAAAATTTTTAAAAAATTAAAAATAAAAAAATGGTGCCAGGGCCATCTCTGGGCTCAGTTGTAGGTTACACAAACCAAAATTGTTTCCTATGAATCCTTTTCAGAACTTGGTTTCTTGGTGTGTATGCATCCTCACACAATTCAATAGTCATGTTAACATCGGTCCTAATTTGCATAATACAGATGGGACTTAACAAATGTGAGATGGAATGGTCATCTTCCCTTGCCAGTCTCCCATATCACACACAAGGATTTACCTTCAGTACTCAGGACTGAAGATTGAATTTAGGAAAGTTCAGGGAATTGGTTAAATCTTAAAGCTACAAATTGGTAAAGCAGTAATCTGAATTCATATTGTCTGACTAAACCCATAAGAAAAGGATTTTTTTCACCAGATGTTTACTCAAAAGGCATGTTACTTTAACCAAATATATGCCTTGATAGCCTCCTCTTAATAAATAATAAAAGTAGTTAAGTTAGTAAAGAAATTAATAAATATATTTAAAAGTGAAGGATGGGTAAAGGAAACCTATTGTTCTTTATTTATTTCAGGGATATCATGATAGGGAAGGGTAGAAGTGGTAAGAGAGATGCGGAGAAAAAGCTCCATCTGCTAATTTACTCCTCAAAGATCTGCAGTGGCCGTTGAGCTGAAGCTGGGAGCCAAGAATTCAACCCAGGTCTCCCATGTGGGAGACAGGAACCCAAGCATGTCAGCCCTCCCAGCTGTCTCCCAAAGTCTTCATTAGCTAGAAGTCAGAGCTAGGAGTTGTCACTTGGTCCTCTGATGCAGCATGCAGACTTTTTTCCCCAGGGGCTTAACTGTTAGGCCAAAGTCCTGCCCCAGAAAACCTATTCTAAATAGTAATTTCTGAATTATCACAGAACAATGGGAGCTGAGGTGCCCGAAGAACTAAAGTAACATAGAATAGGCCAAGCACCATTTCTCTTGGGATTTTTTTTTTCAAATATTCATTTTGCTTATCTAAAAGATGAGAGAGGGGGTGGGGAAGAGAGAGGATGCTTTAATTTGCTGGATTACTCCCTAATTTTTTTTAAATTGTAGAATGTGCTTTTTATTAGTGTTATCTTTTTTAACACTACTTTTTTTTAAGATTTATTTATTTATTGAAAGTCAGAGTTACACAGAGAGAGAGAGGTCTTCCATCCTCTGGTTCACTCTTCAACTGGCCGCAACAGCAGGAGCTGCGCTGATCCAAAGCCAGGAACTTCTTCTGGGTCTCCCATGTGGGTGCAAGAGCCCAAGGACTTGGCAGCTAGGTTGAAGGCAAGATCCAGAAACTCCATCCGAATCTCCCACCTAGCAAGCAGGGTCCCAAGCATTTGGGCCATCTTCTGCTGCTTTCCCAGGCACATTAGCAGAGAGCTGGCTCAGAAGTGATGACTAGGACTTGAACTGCAATCATATGGGCTGCCAACATCATAAGCAGTGGCTTAGCCTACTATGCCACAACACTGGCCCCCCTTAGAACTATTTTTAATGCGATTTTCAGAAAGGAAGTAAAAAGACTGGCTATCTAGAGGAGAATATTTTAAGTGTCAAATTTTTTTTAACAAAAGTACTTTTGTAATTCATTCAAATCTGTATAGAACTTAAATGACTACAAATCTATCAATATGAAACTTTTAAGAAAGTCTGTTTACATGACTAAAAAAAGTAGATTTGCCCAAATTTGCAGAGACCAATGTGTGAACCAAATCTTTGTCATAAATCCCACATCAAGTGATATTAATATATCCACCCCACTTTCAAAATACATGTTTATATATAAGTATATATGTATATATATGTTTACATATATGTAGTGATTATAGCAGCATCTTAAAATTATTAAATTGAAAAAATGAATGAGAATGATTTTTTTTTAAAGTTTAGTGGATTTGGAAAAGCTTGCTTAGGTTGACATGGTGCTATATGTGCGTGCTCACTGTGATACTCTTTTCCTGGGCATAATTTTTTTAAGTACTTCAAAACATTTAATGAATGTTATGTGTTACTTTGTATACCTTTTGGTAAGGTGTGGAGCTATGTGACATTTTGGCTAATGAGATGTGGGTGTAGGTCACACATGTTAACTTCTGTGTGCCACTGAATGTGATGTTCTATTTCCTGCCCTGTTCACTGGTGATCCAGGAAACATATGCTTATCAGGAGCCTCAGTTATCCTGAGTCCTGCAGCAAGTAAAGCCCAATGTCTAGCCAGACTGATATCCCGCAAAAGTGAATGACACATTGGAGCCCCGTGCTGAGACATAGCGGTAAAGCCGCTACCTGCAGTGCTGGCATCCCATATGGGCACCAGTTTGAGTCCCGGCTGCTCCACTTCAAATCCAGCTCTCTATTACAGCCTGGGAAAGCAGTAGAAGATGGCTCAAGTTCTTGGGCCCCTGCACCTGCGTGGGAAGATCAGGAAGAAGCTCCTGGCTTCAGATCAGTGCAGCTCCAGCCCTTGCAGCCAACTGGGGAGTGAACCAGTGGATGGAAGACCCCCCCACTCTCCTTCTCTCTCTGTGTAAATCTGACTTTCAAATAAATAATAATAATAATAAAATCTTCAAGAACCCCAAAGAGATCTTAGGTGTGTTTATATGGGTTACATCTGTCTGTCACTACTCATCTGTAATAAAAATTAAAATGATTGCTTTGCACACATTAAACCATCCCTGCATACCAGGGATAAATCCCACTTGGTCTGGGTGGATGATCTTTCTGATGTGTTGTTGCATTCTATTGGCCAGAATTTTATTGAGGATTTTTGCATCTATGTTCATCAGGGATATTGGTCTGTAATTCTCTTTCAATGCTGCATCTTTTTCCGGCTTAGGAATTAAGGTGATGCTGGCTTCATAGAAAGAATTTGGGAGGACTCCCTCTTTTTCGATTGTTCTGATAGTTTGAGAAGAATTGGAGTCAGTTCTTCTCTAAATGTCTGGTAGAATTCATCAGTGAATCCATCTGGTCCTGGGCTTTTCTTTGTTGGGAGGGCCTTTATTACTGCTTCAATTTCTGTCTCAGTTATGGGTCTGTTTAGGTTTTCGATGTCTTCCTGGTTCAATTTAGGTAGGTTGCATGTGTCCAGGAATCTATCCATTTCTGATGGGTTTCCCTGTTTGCTGGCATACAAGTCCTTGTAGTAATTTCTGATGATTCTTTTTATTTCTGTGGTGTCTGTTGTTACATTTCCTTTTTCATCTCTGATTTTATTGATTTGGGTCTTTTCTCTTCTTTTTTTAGTTAGTTGGGCCAATGGGGTGTCAATTTTGTTTATTTTTTCAAAAAACCAGCTCCTCATTTGGCTGATTTTTTGTAATGTTTTTCTTGATTCAATCCTGTTGATTTCTTCTCTGGTTTTAATTATCTCTCTTATGCTACTAGATTTGGGTCTGGTATGCTGTAGGTTTTCTAAATCCTTGAGGTGAGTTGAAAGCTCATCTATTTGGTGCCTTTCCAATTTCTTGATGTAGGCACCTATTGATATAAACTTTCCTCTTAACACTGCTTTTGCTGCATCCCATAAGTTTTGGTATGTTGTGCTGTTATCCTCATTTACTTCCAGAAAGTTTTTGATTTCTCTTTTGATTTCTTGAATGACCCATTGTTCATTCAGGAGCATGTTGTTCAATCTCCATGTGTTTGCATATGCTCTAGGGATTCCTGAGTTGCTAATTTCCAACTTCATTCCTTTATGGTCTGAGAAGCTGCATGGTATGATTCTAATTCTTTTGAATTTGCTGAGACTTGCTTTATGGCCTAGTATGTGGTCAATCCTAGAGAAGGTTCCATGTACTGCTGAGAAGAATGTAAAATCTTTAGCTGTAGGATTGAAAGTTCTGTATATATCTGTTAGATCCATTTGGGCTATAGTGTCGTTTAAATCTACTGTATCCTTGTTGATCTTCTGTCCTGTTGATCTGTCTATTTCTGAGGGTGGAGTATTGAAGTCCTCCAGTACTATTGTATTGGGGTCTAAGTCTCCCTTTAAGTCCCTTAACAAATCTTTTAGATAAACCGGTGCCCTGTAGTTAGGTGCATATACATTGATAATTGTTATATCTTCCTGTTGAATTGATCCCTTAATCATTATATAGTGTCCCTCTTTGTCTCTCTTAATGGTTTTTGTGGTAAAGTTTATGTTGTCCGATATTAAGATGGCTATGCCCGCTCTTTTTTCATTTCTGTTGGCATGGTATATCTTTTTCCAGCTTTTCACTTTCAGTCTGTATAGATCTTTGTTGGAAAGATGTGTTTCTTGTAAGCAGCAAATAGATGGGCTTTGTTCCTTAACCCAATCAGCCAATCTGTGTCTTTTAACTGGACAGTTCAGGCCATTTACGTTCAATGTGACTATTGATAAGTGGTAACTTTGCCCTGCCATTTGCCAAAGATAAGTTCTAATATATGCTTTGAATTCCCTGTGATCTTTTGCTGTGAGGTTTCCTTCCTTTACCTTCTTTCATATGGATGACCATGTTTCTGTGTTTCTGTGTGCAACACATCTTTAAGCATCTTTTACAGGGCTGGACGAGTGGTAACAAATTCTTTCAATTTCTGTTTGCTATGAAAAGTCTTTATTTCACCTTCATTCACAAATGATATCTTTGCAGCATATAATATTCTGGGCTGGCAGTTTTTCTCTCTTAGTATCTGGGCTATATCTTGCCATTCCCTCCTAGCTTGTAGGGTTTCTGATGAAAAGTCAGCTGTGAGTCTGATTGGAGATCCTCTGAGAGTAATCTGACATTTCTCTCTTGCACATTTTATAACCCTACCATTCAACCCAGCCATCCCACTACTTGGAATTTACCCAAAGGAAATTAAATTGGCAAACAAAAAAGCTGTCTGCACATTAATGTTTATCGCAGCTCAATTCACAATAGCTAAGACCTGGAACCAACCCAAATGCCCATCAACAGTAGACTGGATAAAGAAATTATGGGACATGTACTCTATAGAATACTATACAGCAGTCAAAAACAACGAAACCCGGTCATTTGCAACAAGATGGAGGAATTTGGAAAACATCATGCTGAGTGAATTAAGCCAGTCCCAAAGGGACAAATATCATGTGTTCTCCCTGAGCAGCGACAACTAACTGAGCACCAAAGGGGAAACTTGTTGAAATGAAATGGACACTATGAGAAACAGTGACTTGATCAGCTCTTGTCCTGATGGTTGATGTACAATGTAATACTTTATCCATTTTAGTATTTTTTTTGTTCTAGTACCATTGGTTGAACTCTGTAATTAACACACAATTATTCTTAGGTGTTTAAATTTTCACTGAAAAGTGATCCGTGTTAGGAATTTGGAAAACATTATGCTGATTGAAATAAGCCAATCCCAAAGGACAAATACCACTTGTTCTCCTTGATAGGTGACAACTAACTGAGCACCAAAAAGGAAACCTGTTAAAGTGAAATGAACACTAGGAGAAACGGTGACTTGATCAGCCCTCACCCTGACTGTTGATGAGCAACTTGATATGTTATCCCTCTTAGTATTTTTTTTTTTGTTTGTTCTACTTAATACTTTTGGTTGAATACTGTAATCAATACACAATTCTTCTTAAGTGCTGAAACTTAACTGAAAAGTGATCTCTGTTAAATATGAGAGTGGGAATAAGAGAGAGAAGAGATGTGCAATCCGGGACATGCTCAAGCTGACTTACCTCAAACGGTAGAGTTAGAAACATACCAGGGGATTCGAATTCAATCCCATCGAGGTGGCATGTACCAATGCCATCTCACTAGTCCCAGTGATCAATTGCTGTTCACAATTGATCATAATGATAGGACTAAGAACCAAAGGGATCATTTAAACAAGAATAGTGTCTGCAAATACTAGCTGATAGAATAAAAAAGGGAGAGAATGATCCAACATGGGAAGTGAGATACACAGCAGACCCATAGAATGGCAGATGTCCTAAACAGCGCTCTGGCCTCAGAATCAGCCCTTAAGGCATGCGGATGTGGCTGAAAAGCCCATGAGAGTATTTCAGGCATGGAAAGCCAAGACACTCTGGGGAAAAAAAAAAAAAAAAACTAAATGAAAGATCTCCACGAGTGAGATCCCAGTGGAAAAAACGGGTCATCAAAGAAGGAGGTACCTTTCTCTGAAGGGAGGAGAGAACTTCCACTTTGACCATGGCCTTGTCTAAAAATGATCAGAGTCAGTGAACTCAGGGGGCTTCCATAGCCTCGGCAGCTCATGACAAGAGCCTAGGGTGATTACTGAGGCCATAAACAAGAGTGTCAATTTGTTAAGTCAACAACAGGAGTCACTGTGCACTTACTCCTCATGTAGGTTCTTTGTCCTTAGTGTGCTGTACATTGAGATTTAATGCTATAACTAGTACTCAAGCAGTATTTTTCACTTTATGTTTCTGTGTGGGAGAAAACTGTTGAAATCTTTACTTAATGTATGCTAAACCGATCTTCTGTATATAAAGAGAATCGAAAATGAATCTTGATGTGAATGGAAGGGGAGAGGGAGTGGATAAGGGGAGGGTTGCGGGTGGGAGGGACGTTATGGGGGGAAGCCATTGTAATCCATATTCTGTACTTTGGAAATTTATATTCATTAAATAAAAGTTTAAAAAAACAATGGCCCAAGTGCTTGGGCCCCTGTTGCCCCAACAGGGGTCCTGGATAAATCTCCCGGCTTCAGACAGGCTCAGCTCCATTGATTGTGGCCATTTGTATAGTGAACCAGCTGATGGGAGATTTCTCATTTTGTTTCTTTCCTCTCTGTATTTCTGCCTTTCAAACAAATGAGTGACTCTTTCTAAAAAAAAGAATTTTGTTCATTTATCTTTATCTGGTACTGTTGCCTTTTCAGAGTAACAGTGGCACTTATTTGTATCATATATGATTCTAGCACATACTCAAGGAAATTTCATATACATGACAGAGAATCAGAGGTCATTTGTCCTATATTTGATACAAAGCATACCTGGCCATTGTACAAATCTTCCTGAATGTTATGGTCGGTGTATAAGAAGGATATGATTACTATAAGAAATATGTAGTGATTATAGCTGTAAGTTTGCAGTTCTGGAAAATTACACAAAAGAAAAGTTAATATTACCCTTTATTCAAGATCCATATAGGACGTTATTTTGCTATACATCCATGAGACATTTCAAACCCTAATAACTCAGAAAAGAAAATGCTTATTTATTCCTTTGCTATTTTGTTATAGTGCTTTGCTCTAGGGAACACTGGTTTACATCATTTAGCCTCAAGCTACATCTTCTGGAGGCAGAGATACAAAGCTAAAGACACAGTTTCATGCCACAAGGAACTCCAAAGCTCACGATGAGTGATGAAAAATAAAGGAAAAATATCATGTAATAAGTCTTGTATATAAAGATATGAACCTTCAGTGAAATCTATACAGATGACTTAGAAATGTTTCCTGGAAGGTTCTAAGAATAGGCAGAGATTGGATAAATATTACAGATGAAAAAATGCTAGAATGAGGGAAAAGGTAGAAAGAAGAAAGACAGTCCAGGAAAGGTAAAAAACATGTTACATGGGAAGGAGACATGTTACTTCCAGTCGTCTCATATTTCTACCGTACTGTTTTTCCCTGGTACTTGTCACCAAGCCACCAAATCGCAAAGATTTTGAGAGAGTCATGTATTACTAGTACAGATCTCCAAAGCCCAGTATGATACTGAAAAGCTAAACATCATTTTTTCAATTGGAACGACAATGTAAGATAGGACAGGCCAGCAAGAATCAAGCAAAAGTCTCGGGGGTAAAAGGACTGGCAATTGTGAGAAAATGATGATTTACTTTTTGAAAGATGTGGTTGATACAACTTTTTAAGTCTTCATCTTTAACTTTCTTCATTGTCCTGTTTTGAATTGAGACATAGCTCTAAAGTGACAAACAGAAGGATAAAATTCAACCAATAATGAATGAAGATACATAAAATTAGTAAACTACAGCATCCCTAATAGCATCTGTAGTAATAGCTTTATGTAGTAATCACTTAACGCTAAATGCTTTATGTGTTATGAAATTTATGTCTAAGTCACTTTGAGTGCCTTGATATATACATCAGAGTATACACTCAACAATTCTAATTCCAGGATCAACTAAAATCTGCCTTTCAAGCTAGATCCCAAGTCACAGCTACTCACCCATGTGTCTTTGCCACAGATTCTTTGCTGACATGAGGAGATACTCCTTCTTTTTCATGTATTCAACTTCATATTGCCTAAACACAGTTCATGTCCAACCTCCCTATAGGAAATAACAAGTGATTAATTGACCAGGTATCAGAAACAAAAGTTGTAAATTCAAGTCCAGTCTATATTTTTAACAGTATAACTACAAACAATTTAAACTATGTGAACCTTGGTATTCTAATCTGTAAATGAGGATAATCTACTAAATTTCATGAGTTTTTCTTGCATATTTGGTAAGATTCCTAAGATGCTTATCAAAAGGCCATAATTTCAAATGTAGGCAATGTTCTTGCAAGTTCAATTTTTTGCCAAAGAATCTATTCATCTTTCTCATAACTGATGTCCAGTTAATTTCCTTATTAGTTAGTTCAATGCCAAAAAAATCTTTCACTTTTTTTTAATCCCATTTTGGGTTCCAAATGGGTCATGTTAACTTGATCAAAATACTCTACATTTTCATGTTTTACTTGTAATGTGTACATGAAATTTGAGCTCTAAACCCATTGATCATGTATGGTTGTAATATTATTGGCAGATTTCTAAGTTATTTATGTGCATCACCTCTTTGATTCTCACAGTAGGATGAGGTAGGTATGGTTACTATCCTTGATGTACCATGGGACCATGCAGTCTTGCAAGCCTTGTTACTTGTCTGAGGTCACACAATTAGAAAGTGAGGGTTGGTTTGGGATTCACACTCAGCCCATCTAACGCTAAAGCCCCTGCCCCCTTTTCAACATCCTGTTCTCTTAGCTTTAATAATATCTCACTCATAGCCACACAACAAAGGGAAACCAACTGAAACAACTAAATTTAATATGATTAACCACTGGTAAGTGACCCATCCTTCCTTATCATGTCCACAGGGGTGCAAAAGGTCAAATAAAACAGTGTGTCTTATAAGGTTATTGCACTTCCTTCATTTAGTTCCTTTCAGACAGCACTGTCTTTTCCTCCTTTAGTCTTTGATCAGGTACCTCAGATTTATTGTTGAATAACCAGGATACCTCACAATTCCTGGAAGACAAAACATCACAAACAATTGTTACATAAAGTAGTATTGGTGATAGAAATTTCGTTTTTAAAATGTGGTACAAAAACTAGAATATATAAATTTGCCTCTCGAAATAAGTTGGTATTCCCAGTAATGTAGGCTATATAGTGAAGTGTAAAATTTACATTTTTGTAAATAACTAAACACTATCCAACTGTTACTTCTGGAAGTATATCTTTGATTTAAAATTTTCACCCATTTTTTTTAAATTTAAGAAACAATGAAAACCCCATCATTTCCATTTTAATAAACTCTAAGATACTAAACTATAAATGTAGGCACCAGTTACTATGTTACAACTTGGAACATGAAACAAGGAAGTACAATTCTTTTTCCTTTGTACAATTGTCATCTCCAGGCAATGACACACAAAACTAATACTAAAAAATGATGTGTAAATGTGAGTGAAGCTTCGAAAGGGGGACATTACACCAACATAAATGTGTAATCATTAATTAAAGGGGAGAGTTTTCCAAATGAGCATTTCTCCCTGGAGTTCACTTCAAGTTGTGCAATTCCAGTGTAGATGTCCAAATTTGCAGGACTACAGGCAAATTCTTGCATGTGAAGATCCTTTGCTCTCACAACTGTGTAGACCACCCGCAGGCAGCTGAACCTGCTAAGCACAGGAAACAGTGGGGAATTGGTGCCTTTTCTCTGCTACAAAAATTCAAGCCAAAAAATAAATGAATCTGGATGCATAGGAATGCTTTCCTTTTCAATCGTCCAAGGTGACCTTAAGCAGAAGCAAAACAAAAATGTTTTTCTCTTCCTAAAGAAGATCATTTCTCCTTGAAACAACATATGTGAAAACACTTAAGAATTCAAGCATTCATCACACTGAACTAGTGTTACTGTCCAAGGAGGTATTTATCTGCAATGAGAAATGCGTAACACAAAATGTTTAGATTATGAACACCTAATCCTGAAAGTTTTCTCTAGAACATATTTCTTTGCACCCTTTCTTATGCACCTCAACACTTCCTGCAGCCACCAGTTTCTTAAAAGCTGGCTAGAAACAGTCAAGAATTCGCAATTTACTAACAATGCAATGGATTTCTTACACCAGATCAAAATGTAAATGTGCAAACCAAAAATTCATTTAGGAGGTTGGCACTGTAGCATAGCAGGTTAAAGCCTTGGCCTGCAGTGCCTGCATCCCATATGGGCACCAGTTCGAGTCCGGGCTGCTCCACTTCCAATCTAGTTTCCTGCTAATATGCTTGGGAAAGTGGCAGAGGATGGTCTAAGTCTTTGGGCCCCACCACCCACATGGGAGACCAAGAAGAAGCTCCTGGCTCCTGGCTTTGGATCTGCTTAGCTCAGGACTTTGTGGCTACTTGGGGAGTAAATCAGTGGATGGAAGACCTCTCTTTTCTGTCTCTACCTCTCTCTGTAACTCTGTCTTTCAAATAAATATTTTTAAAAAATTCACTTAGGTGGTCAAGACATTTCAGTGTTAAAATATCTCTATAACCATAAATGTTCAGTATAATAAAAAAACTTCTAAAAAGTCTTCCTTTATGCCAGAATGATTCACATAACAAATATACATTGTAATATATAGTAAATTACATTATAAAATGGTTTGAGAATTAAGACCCTTCCCCTCAAATAGAAAGTCTTTCTTAGTCAGCTTCCTTTTTCTGAATTACCACAGTTCTTACATCTCTTGTAGAATGATTCTATCACCTTTACTAAAGCTCCTGTTACTTATAAAATAGAATTTTCCTGATTCACTTTATTTGTAAAAATTTGAAGACATTGTAATGTGATATTACAAAAAGCTCTCAACGTTATTTACTAATTTCATCATAGAAATATAAGCATTTTCTTGTATTTCTTTCTATTCAAAGAACTCATGTCACAATCTAACCCATCAGACCAGAATTTCTAAACTACAACAAGAGTTTATCTACTCTATCAATTTGAACCCTTAGGTCTTTTTCCTTAAATATGTAATATTTTTCTGTTATCCTATATCATTGCCAATAAGAATGGGCATTTAAGAATAAAACGAAATAATAAGAAGTTCTAGTAATAGGAAGCACACAAATTATAATTATAAAGATTATAGATTTTATAATTCAGTTTAATTACATATTAAATCCTATTTTTGTAGATAAACAGAAACATCCTATCAAGTACACACAGGCACAATCTTTTTTTTGAAGATTTTTATTTAATGAATGCAAATTTCATATGTATGGCTTTTAGGGATATAGTGTTTCTCCTCCTCATTCCCACCCTCACAACCCCACTCCCATCCCAACATCCACTCCCTCTCCCATTCCGTTTTCCATTAAGATTCATTTTTAATTGACTTTATATACAGAAGACCAACTCTATACTAAGTAGAAATTTCAACTATTTGCACCCACATAGACACACAAAGTATAAAGTATAGTTTGAAGACAAGTTTTACCATTAATTCTCGTACTACACCTCATTAAGTACAGAGTTCCAACACAGGGAGCAAGTACACAGTAACTCCTATTGATTTAACAATCAACACTCTTATTTATTTATTTTTAACAGGCAGAGTTAGACAGTGAGAGAGAGAGAGAGAAAGGTCTTCCTTCCGTTGGTTCACTCCCAAGTGGCCGCTTCGACCAGCATGCTGCAGCAGGTGCACTGCGCCAATCCGAAGTCAGGAGCCAGGTGCTTCCTCCTGGTCTCCCATGCAGGTGCAGGGCCCAAGGACTTGGACCATCCTCCACTGCCTTCCTGGGCAACAGCAGAGAGCTGGACTGGAAGAGGAGCAACTGGGACAGAATCCGGCACCACAACCAGGACTAGAATCCGGGGTGCCAGCGCTGCAGGCGGAGGATTAGCCAAGTGAGCCATGGTGCTGGCCCAATACTCTTATTTTTGACGTCAGTGACCACCCATGGCTCTTGACATGAGCTGCCAAGGTTATGGAAGCCTTTTGAGTCTGCAAACTCCATTGGTTTTTAGACAGCGCCATATGAAAAGTGGAAGTTCTCTCCTCCCTTCAGAGAAAAGTACATCTTTCTTCGATAGCCTCTTCTTTCCACTGGGGTCTCACTCACAGAGATCTTTCATGCAAAACCGTTTCTGCACTGTGTATTGGCTTCCCATTCCTGAAATACTCTCATGGTATTTTCAGTCAGATCCGAATGCCTTACAGGCTGATTCTGAGGTCAGAGTGCTGTTTTGGGTGTTTGTCATTCTATGAGTCTGCTGAGGCACAATCTTAGAAGCTCTTAAATAATGTTATCCTATTATGTGTTGTTTTTATCGCTTCAGGTGGTATATCAACATGCTCCTGAATATGTCCAAATAAAGTGAAAATAAACTCAGTCAGCCTTCCAGAATAGCACTTTATTCAACTCTAACCATCCGCATATTTGAATCTCTCCAAATCAAATCAATGATTTTTTTCCATTTTTATCCGGATGGTGATGTATTTCATACCTCAGAAACAAATGTAATTGCACAGTCTAGTGGATGTACAATGGAAAAAAATAACAAAAGGGGCTCAGAGGATACAAATGATAATGTGAGATTAGTAAAAATTATAAAAATTATTATTTAGACATATCTAAAACATCATCTAGATGTTCAGATTACCAGGAATACTTAATCAATAAATTAATCAATGTTCTCTGTGTTTTTCCCTTTTGCCTTGATAGTACCCTGTACATGCAATAGCTAAAGTCCTTGTCTTTGCTCAGCAACCATTTCTAGTTTTCTGCATCCTTGTGTGTCAGTACTCTTTTGTAGATAACAAACTACAACAGATTTAGCAACCAAAAGCAATGTGGATACATTCCACATCTGCACCTTACTTGAATCCTCTATTTGGAGTCCATCAGGTCTAAAATCAAGGTGATGGCTGAGCTGCATTCTCACCTAAACAGTTAGGAAAAGGCTCTCTTTCAAATCTCCCTTGCCTTGTTGACAAAATTAATTTCCTTGCAGTTTTATATTTTATGGTAGTTTCTTTCGTCAAAGCCAGCAACAGAGTATCTATATTCAGAGAAGGATTCACCTGATGAGGTTGGGCCTACTCAGAATAGTACCCCGTTTGTCATAAAGTCATTGGATTAATCACATCTGAAAAATTCCCTTCCCCTTTTCATTTTCTATATTCTGCTGGTTTTGTGCAAGTTTGCATATCACTCTCATCCTTGGGGGTGGCAGGAAGACCATTTTAAATACTGTCTACCATTCATCAAATAGAGGATTTATCATCTAATCTCCACCACCAGCCACTTCCCTATGTACAAATGACAGTATTGATGATGCAAAATGTATACAACTTTTAAGTCTTCAAAATTTCCCTAAAAAATTTATTTTACTGTGGTTAAGAACACTTAATATGAGATCTATCTTCTTTGCACATTTAAAAAAATATTTATTTATTTGAAAGCTAGAGTGAAAAAGACAGCAATAGACCAAGATATATATTTAGAGAAACAGAGGTCTACCACCCACAGGTTTACTTTCTAAATGCCAATAACAGCTAGGACTGGGCAATGCAGAAACCAGCAGTCAGAAATTTCAAACTGATCTCCCATGTGGTTAGCAGAGGCTCAAGTATGTGGGCCATCTTCCTCTGTCCTCCCAGGTGCATGAGCAGGAAGCTGGAAAGGAAGCAGAGTAGCCAGGATTTGAAATGGCACTATAATATGGGATTTTTGTATGGCAAGCAGTAGTTTAACATACTTCTCTAAATCCTTGGCAAACACCATTTCATTCTATAAGTACACAACTTTGAGATATTTTAGAAACCTCACATAAATGAAATCCATCAGTATTTGTCTGTGATTGGCCTATTTCATTTAGTATAATGTCCTCAAGCTTCAGCTATGTTGTCATGCATTGCAGCATGTTCCTCTTTTTAAGGGCTGAATAGTATTTCATTGCATGCTTATAATTCATCAAGGAAATGCAAATCGAAACCACAATGATAGATCATCTCACATGTATCACAATGGCTACTATCAAGAAAGGAAGAGGAAACAGCAGTGGCTGCAGAGAAGAAAAATTTTGGTGAAGAGGGGAATAAATTAGAATTCTTGCTCACTGTTGGTGTGCTGCAGAGGAGAACAAGGAAGATGTTGGTGAGGATAAGAATAAATTGCTATCCATGATCACTGTTGGCAGGATTACAACATAATACAATAGTTATGGAAAAGAGTTGGGAAGTTTTCTTAGTCTGCACTGGCTTCAAAGACAAAACACTACAAAAGGAATGACTTACAAAACAACAGAAAGCTATTTCTCAGAATTGTAGAAGTTGAGAAGCCCAAGATCTGGCACTGAAAGTTTGTCTGGCGAGCATCCGCTTTCTGGTTCCTAAACAGCTCTCTCTCTGTGTTCTCACATGTTGAAATAATGAGAGCTCTCTGGGGTCTCTTTTATATAACGGCACTAATCCTATTCATGAGGTCTCCTAATCACCTCCCAGAGGCCCCTCTTCCAAATACCAACACATTGGGATTTAGGTTACAACATATGAATTTGTGGGCAAAATGAATACACATTCTTTAATAGATCCCCCACCCCGATTATAAATAGAACTCCCATATCATCCAGCAATCTCACTCTGACTATTTATGTGGATAACTGAAATCAGGATTCTGAAGAGATGTTAGCACTCTTATGTATATTGCAACACTATTCCCAGTAGCCAAGAAGTAGAAAATAGAGATTTTTTTTTTTCCAGAAAAGCAGCTCTTATCTTTGAAAGCCTTGCTGCAGATCATACAGCTGAAGGTGCCCGCACCAGGAGATTCCTTAGGTCAGGAATGATGTTAGGATACAAAGTGCAAGACTGCTCACACACAGTGTGGATGGGACGATGCTCATCAGAGGCTATCTTGTGCCAGGTTAGGAGGTGAGGCTGATGAAACCCCATCCACCCTCATCACCCTGCCAAGGACTTTCTGCAGCTGCTATCAGTGACCTTGTTACCCCAGCAGCACTAAGACAAGAATTTCTATTTCCTACTTCCAAGAAAACGAACATAAGAGGAGCACACACAATCCTAATGTATCTGTGTCTTCCCTCTTAGTATAAGCAGCATTAATGAAATTTCACATATTTGAATGTGTTTAATCCTCTAGACGTTTCATTTCTAAATATGTGTGTGTCTTATATTCAGAAATCAGGATTTTATCCTGGATTCAAAGGGGGATGAATATTTGTGCTGTGTTTTTAGCAGTAAAAACATAAGAATGTATCTATTTTCTTATTTGAACTTTCTATCACGCTCAATATGTACAGTGCTGCCCTCTTAGCACTTTGTGAGCTGTGCAGATTCGCTGTGACGTTGCCAGTTAATTCTACAGCATGAGAAATTAGTTTGCTTGCCTGCAACTGATGGAAATTTACTTAAGGAGCCACAAAATTGATGGTACAATCAGGGTTATTGGAGTCATTTCTAAAAGAAGAAATAACCTGAATGTGAACTCATCATGCCTCTTCACCCACACAACCACAGACTTATGCAACAGCTTTTCAGGTATGCTGACACTTTCATTGGAATCAAGAACAAATAGATTATGCTTTTCATCTTTACCTTTTATACAATAAACCTCTCCGTGGGGACAAGCAGTGGAGTGATCTCATACTTCTCTATTCTCATTCCAATTTTATTACAATGGTGTAAATGGCACCTAGCTTCCCTCAGGACCATGTGGATGTTGTACACTCTCTCTTAAAAACCTTGTGAATACTTGGATTGCCCACATTAAAAGTAAGAAAAAGCAGTCATATGAAATCACACCAATATGTAAGGTATAAAGTAATAATAGTCTTACTGACTTAATCATACAATGACCCCGATAATACCTATTGAACCACTACTATCACATATAGGGCATCTCTTCAAAATTAGCAACATAGCAAGTACAATAAACAGTCCTCTATCTCCTACCCTCAGGTAGGGTAAGGAGGATTATTGTTTAGCTATGGTGTTAACAAAGGTCTTTGGGGCCTGTGCCATGGCTCAGTAGATTAATTGTGGTGCCAGCATCACATATGGGTGCAGATTCTAGTCCCGGCTGCTCTTCTTCCAATCCAGCTCTCTGCTATGGCCTGGGAAAGCAGTAGAAGATGGCCCAAGGACTTGGGCCCCTGTGCCCATGTGGAAGACCCAGAAGAAGCTCCTGGCTCCTAGCTTCGGATCATCCCAGCTCGGGCCATTTCAACCATTTGGGGAGTGAACCAACAGATGGAAGACCTCTCTCTCTCTCTCTCTCTCTCTCTCTCTCCCTCTCACTGTCTGTAACTCTACCTCTCAAATAAAATAAATTAATTTTTTAAAAAAAAGGTCTTTCCTATAGAGGTGACTTTATGCTACACACTCATGTGTTTATCCATTACTTAGTCCTCCAGTAGAATGTAAACTTCTTAAGTATGAGGACGCCTTACTTTTTTTAATTTTAAAAATTATGGAGAAATACATGCCACTCAAATTTGCCATTTTAAGCATTTTGAACTATACGGTTCAGAAGTATCAAGTACATGTATTCACATTGTCTTACAAGCACCATCACCATCCATCTCTAGGACTTTTCATCTGCCCCAACTGATGTGAAGTCATAGTTCATGCCTATTCCTCCCTCTGCCCAACCCTGGGAAGCTACCATTCTCCACTTTGTCTCAGTGACTGTGCCTGTTCTACTTAGTATAGTTACTTATATTTGATAAAATTATGGGAATTATAACAATATTTATGAATCATTTGCTTCACTTAGAATAAGGTTTTTAAGATTCATCCAGGTTGTAGCATGTGTCAGGTGTCTTACTTCTTTAAGGCTGAATAATATTCTACTGTACGCATATGCCACATTTTGCTTAGCTATTCAGGCATCCTTAAATGGATACAAATGGAGAGGCAAAAGTGTAGGCACTCACAAAGAGGTTAATATGAGTGGAGTGTGACAAAACAATAAACAGGGGTGTAAGTTACACTGGAATTGGCAGTCTCACGTATCATATAGAATCTCACAGCCAAACAAGCACACTAAGTTTTATTCTATGTGATATGAGAGGAATGGGAAAGTTTGGCCCAGAAAAGTAGAATGATCTGATTTATCTTTGTGGAGCAAGAGTTAAGTATGGGTGGAAGAAAGACTCGTTAGGAGTCTATTCTAATAGGTCTAGAGAGAGGAAGAGATGTAGAGAAGATGAAATGTAAAGATTTGGAAGGTAGAATCAATAGCATTATGGCAGATGGGAGTTAATAATGACACCATCAGTTATGGATCTAAAAGACTGTGGGAAGAAAAGATTCAAAGTGGGGATACTTATAAAGATTCTATTACAGATTTATCATTTTTGAGGTCTGTTATACACCTTAGCAGAAACGTCAAGTGGACATAACGCATGGAGTTCACAGAGATCAGAACTGAAGATATACAATATGAGTCATCTGTGATGTACTGGTGATGGTTAATGCAGAATTGAGTCAGACAGACAGGAAGTGATCTCTGGAGGTGACAGAACAGGGGAAAGGGCCCAACGTGAAACTCTAGACAACAATTGCATTTAGAGACTGCAGAAAAATTCATAGAAGCCAGGGTTATTGTTCGTATCCCTAGTCTGCATTTACACTAAACTAGCATCTTTTTACTTTTTACTTGAACTCTTTATTTGGTGGAGCATTAAGCCCTTGGCTGTAATGTAAATTAAAAATAAAAATTATCCAAAAAAAGGAAAGAAATAAAGAAAAGGGAGAAAGGATAGAAGGAAGAAAGGAATATCATTGTATTCTTTGAAATGTATCTATGAACTATATTGAATCTGTTAAAACTTAAAAAAAAAAAAAACTGCTGATTGGGCAACTGACCCAACAAGCCTGCTTCAGAAAGAGGAAACCACTAAAAACACAATCAATAAGCACAGGCAGTGGCCAATAGCAAGCCACCGAGAGAATAGCATTGAGGACATGAGGTTGGGCAGGATTCGTCATATTTTTGGTGTATTCAATCAGTCATCTCTCGCAATACCACCAACACTCAAAGACTTTTAATTTAGCACACCTCCACAAAGAGCATCAGGACATCACATTAGAGGAAAGAAGAATTTACAACACACTGAGCATTTCCTTGAAAATAGTTGAGCTTCCTGAAGTAGACTTTTTCCCTCCTCATAGACTCATTATCATTAATTGCCAATTTAAATTTCCAGTCACCTCTTGCTAGTTAGTGGAGTGTGGGCTTAGGAGGAAAGTTACAGCAATTATATAATTGATATGTAGTTAGATCAATTATAGAGTAAACAACCATATTTTCTTTGCAGAGCTGAGTATTAGTAAGTCAATTTTCCCTGCTATGCCATTGAAAGAAAACCCAGCTCTTCAAGCTAAAGTATCTCAAAGAATCACTGATCACCCCCATCTCTCCTTTTCCCTGATTCCCAATCTGTCACCAGTAACTTTGTATTATACATCTGACTTCTTTAATCAACCCCTTCTTCCCATTTCTCTGGGCCATTACAACATTCTTCTCACTAGTCTTCTAGGTTTTCCTGATTCTGAATCACCTTCCAATAACTGATTCAGTTTTGTGATTTTCATTGTATTGATTCCTCAGTTTTTAGGTTCCTTATTGTATGAATAGTAATTTTTCACTTGCATGCTGTGAATAGTGAGACAATGGTTCTTAAAATAGGGTCCTCAAGACTAGCAGTATCAGCATTCCCTAAATGTAGATAGATAAATTCTTGGTTCCCACCGTAGACTTACTGAGAATCAGAAACTTTTGGGATTGGAGCCAGGTCATCTGTCTTCTAACAAACCTTTCAGATGATACTGATCCTGGTTCACTTTGAGAAGCACTTTTCTGAAGGAATCCTGGAAGTAACTCAAGTGTCATCATTGATTGTGAAGAGACTCTTGGCAGGAGGGCTCTGGGGAGGGAGTAGGCAGAAAAAGAAAGATTCCAAGCTTGCCAGTGATATTTCAGATAGGAAAAATCTGTTCCTATTGTTCTGCACAAACTTCTACTTAATATAGCACTTGTGTAATTTATGAGGTTTAATCAAGATTTTTTTCCTTCCTCCCCTCCTCCTCCTCCTCCCCCCCACCCCCCTCCTTTTCCTTCTCTCCCTCCCTTCTCTCCTCTCTCTTTCATTTCTTTTGGTTATGAATGGCCAATCGTTCCAACACCATTTGTTGAAAAGACTGTCTCTCCTTGTATTGGTTTTGTGCCTTCGTCAATAATCAATTTTTTGTGTGTGTATGGCTCTATTTCTAGGTTCTCTTTTCAGTTCCATTACTTTATCTTTTCCTTACTGTTAAGACCACATCATTTTGTTTACTGTGGTTACATAGCAGGGATAAATATTGGATGGGGTAATTCTTCCCACTTTGTGCTTGTTTTAAAAATTGTTTTAGCTATTCTAGATCCGGGATTTCCACAGTAATTATGGAATAAATGGATATTTCTGCAAAATATGTTGCAAGAATTTTGCTAGAAATTGCATTAAACTTATGGATCAGTTTGGGAAAGAATAGGCATCATTAATATGTGCCTATCTATTTATTTAGATCTTCTTTGATTTCTTTCATTAGCATTTTGTCAATTTAATTATGTAGGTCTATATACATTTTGTTATATTTATACACATATTTGACATTTTCTCTACTGTTGTTGGTAATATGGTATTACTCCTATATTGTTCATTTAGCAATTTAGCATTTAATCTTATTGTTAAATATTTTTATTAATAATAATTGTACAAATTGGCATTTCAATGTGTTTTTACAATGTGTGCTGATAAAATCAGGGCAATCAACATTTCCCATTTTTTAACATTAGTTTATAATTGAAGACTTGGAACTTCTTTCCATTGTTCATAAAATATATGCTAGGTTATTATAAACTATAGCTTCCTCATTATTCTGTGTAACACTGGGAACTTATTCCTTTCATCTAAGTCTGCTTTGGTATCCACGATCCAAACTCCCTCTCTTAATTTTCATGTGTTCATTGTCAGCATATAGAAATGTGATTGATTTCATTTGATCTTCCATCCTGTATCATCACTGAACTCATTTAACAGTTCTCAGAAATTCTTTGTTGAATGCTTTGCCTAATGTTTTGTAAATGAAGAATCTTATAAGGATGTCTTTTAAAAAGACTGAGGAAAATTTTAATTAAAAGATAAGTTTAGCTTGGTGCAAAAAATTAAAAGTCCATGAATATATTTTTTCATAATACCTGTTTTTGAATGCCCCTCTTATATTCCTCAACAGAAAATATTCAAGTCCCATCACATAACAGCCCAACTTCATTCTGCAGGGTCATCCCAGTGTCATTTATTCTCAAATGACCTCCTCTCCTAGTGCTGTTGTATTTATTAATTATGGTTGAGAACTCCCCGCCTCATCACCTGAGATAGTTTTTAAAAATGTAGACTCTGGAGCTGGCATTTTGGGGCAGCAAGTTAAGGAGCTACTTTTGACACCAGCATCTCATAATCAAATACAAGTTCAATTCTAGGCAACTCTGCTCCAGTCAAGTTTATTGCTAATATGCCTGGAAATGCAGTTGGAGATAGTTCAAGTTCATAGATTGTGGCTTTGTCCTGGCCCAAACCTGGCTGTTTTGGTCATTTGGGGAGTGGACCATCCAATGGAATAACCCTTTCCCATCCCTGTTGCTCTGCCCATCCAATAAAATTAATAAATCTTCTCTTTAAAAAACTAGATTCCCAGGGATTAATATAAAGTATTTCCTGAAAACCTACACTTTTAGTGTGGTATCTGTGATAATTCTTCAAGGTGCTAAAGTTTGAGAACAATAGGCTTCTGCTTACATCAAAGGAAATTATCATTTTTCCTGAATTTACACTCACTTTCAGGGTATCAAATCCCTGGCTTCAGGTTCACTCAAGACCTCATAGTTAATTTCCTCTTAACTATTATAGTACCATCATTTGCATGTATTATTCAATTTTATTCAACCTAAAATGCCTCCAGTTGACATTGAATTATCCCATTATTTTGTTATTTCTACACCGATGAGGAAAATCACTCAACTCTTAATAAAAGTGCTATTATAAAATATAGTGTTTGACCACAGTAGGGCTCTGAAATCTGCTCAGACATCCTGTAATGTGTACTTGGTCTAGTCCTTCTCATACTCACACAGTCATTATTTCAAATGTGTGTCAAATTCTTCAAAGTCCCCTTTCACAGCATCATAGATGCTATGATTTCCCAAATCACAAAAAAAAACACATTGAATCTCTCATTTTTAGATATTTTTTATTTATTTGAAAGACAGAGTTATAGAGGTGGGGGGGGCATATAGAGAGATAGAGATCTTCCATTGGTTGATTCACTCCCCAAATGGTTACGTGCCTGAAGTCTGAGCTGGATCAGAAGTGGAGCAGTCAGGACTTGAATCGGTGCCCCTATGGGATATATGGCTTGACCCATTATGCCTCAGCAATGGCTCCTATCTCTCACTTTTCATCTAAAACTTAGCTTCATCCAAATATTTAGGCAGCTAGGTAGAGATTAGCCTAAGTGTGTAAGAGGAGCCAAAAAAAAAAAAAAAGAGAGAGAGAGAGAGAGAGAAGTTTTAAAGAGAATAAGTGTATGGAATGAGAAAATAAGTCCTGGAAGTAGAACCCAGCCCCTCATCTGTCTCCCCTAGCCCAGGGTGTCTTGTCTGTCCTTTATCAAAAGGAGCTCACTAAATTGAGGGAGTGACACAGCTAGCCCTACTGCACTCGAGGAATCATTTGCTCCTCCAATAGATGAGAACCCTGATGACCAGTATTATCTGCAGGGGTTGTTTAGGAGAATTCCACATCCCAAACTCCCCACCCACACTTTCCCTAAGAGGGAGGAAGAGAGAAGAAGTGGGGGACCAATTCTCATGTCCATAAAAACCCCAATCTGAATGCAGTCTGGCTGTCAGTCCTTTACAGGAGATACCTGCCGGGTCTACCAGGTATAGGAATTTCTGTCCTTTACTTTTTCCAATAAACTAGCTAAAATCACTTTCCCATCTGCTTATTCATCAGCTACATTCTTGGACATCAATAAATAAGTTCTTGGGGTAATACAAATACTACTCAAAAGATGAATCTATCATTTTTTCCCTAATACCTACTCATCATCTTAAATAAAAATAACGTCCAGAGGGTTTTCCACTTAGCAATTAACACACCCATGTTCTGCATCACAGTGGCTGAGATCAATTCCTGGCTCTGGCTCCTAACTCCAGCTTCCTGCCAATGCAGACACTGGAGGCAGTGGTGATGGCTCAAGTAATTGAGTTCTACCGCCCACACAGGAGACTTAGATTGGGCACTTGGCCTAGCCCAGCCCCCAACCAACTCATTGTCATTCCAGACATTTGAAGAGTAAAGCAGTGGATTGAATGGAAGCACACTCTCTCTCTGTCTCCCTCCCTCCCTCCCTCCCTCCCTCCCTTTCTTTCTCTCTCTCTCCCTTTCTCTAATATTTAATAAATTAAATTTTTTAAAGATTTATATATTTATTTGAAAGTCAGAGTTACACAGGGAGAGAAGGAGAGGCAGAGAGAGAGAGAGGTCTTCCATCCACTGGTTCACTCTCCAATTGGCCACAATGACCAGAGCTGTGCCAATCCGAAGCCAGGAGCCAGGAGCTTCTTCCAGGTCTCCTGCGTGGGTGCAGGGGCCCAAGCACTTGGGCCATCTTCTGCTTTCCCAGGCCATAGCCGAGCTCTGGATCGGAAATAGAGCAGCCGGTACTCAAACCGGCGCCCATATAGGATGCCGGCACTGCAGGCTTTACCTGCTACGCCACAGTGCCGGCCACCAATGAATTAAATTTTTAAAAATTATCAAATAGTCTCTTTCTCGGGGCAGGAGGGGGCTTCTTTACAACTCTCCACGGTATTATTCATCTAAAATATACACATAATTAAGATCTCTCCCTTATAAAATAAAACAAAATTCAACAATACTGTGTTCCTCTTTGGTAGTTGCCCTATAAAATTCCATTTTTACACTGATCAGATTTCCAAAACAGAGCTTGATGCATGATATCATTCTTTCTTCACTTCTCAAGTCATTTAAAATTCACTTTTACTCATTGAAAATGACCTGATGGAGTCATTGAAAACTGCTAATTCTCAAATTCAATAAACAATATTACACACTTAGGCTAGGTGTATGAGGCTGTTGTCCATGACCTCCGTTTTCAACTTCCACTAAACCACACTGCCCTAACACTTCCTTCTTGGTCTTGTTTACGGGATCATCAACTTCCCATTGCTTCTGCAGTGTTAGAGAAATTTCAGTGCTCTCTGACCCTTTTCTCTCCATGATCTGTCCATAGACTCCATTTTATGCCCCCTTGTTTCCAAGTCCTGAATTAACACATTCATAGTCTCTTGGTCTACTCTTCTTCTAGTTTCTCAATTTTTCTTCCAACTTCCACATTCATAACTCAACATGAAAGTTCTAAATGTACCTCAAACTCATGATTCAAATATCTCATTATTTTGCATTTCCTCTCATCCTCCTTGATTTGAGAGCGAAATACCTGGTTTCTTCTCATACCCCAGGTTTGGGAACGGAATGCCCCCTTCTCTAGTTTCTTAGCCCAAACTAGAGAGTGGTCTCGATCTTTCTTTTCTTTCAACTCCTGCAGCTAAAAAATGCACTAAATCCAGCCATTTCTTTTAATGACTTCTCTATCTCCTCAAATCTGCCTACTCCTCTCCATGTCCAAGGCTGCTGCCATGTTTCATTACTTAATCTTTCTTCACTTGATCACGTAATGCTACTCCCATCCTCAACTTCAATACACTCAAAGACATCCTCTAAATTATAGCCAGGGCAGTGTTTTGGATGTACAAATCACTGATTAGCTTAGAATTTTAGAGTTTTTTCTTATCGCTTGCGGCCTTAGCAGGATATAAAAGACTTTTTATGACTTCACTTTTACTGTGTTTCCTCTTTAAGCACATTATTGAATTACTTGCACCCATTTAGCAGTATAAATCTCTTAATATACCTGTTTATCTTCTAGGAATTTTTCTTCATTTTTCCCTATTTAGTCAATATTTCTTCATCTTTCAAGATTCAATTTTATTAATCTGTTATTAATGAAGGTTTTCTTACTCTCATAAGTGAACTTAGATCTTTTCATTCTCTTTCTTTATAACATTTCATATATTCTCTTATGATCACTTAGATCAAATTATCTTGTTACTGTTTAGTTGCTGGTCCATAGCATTCAATATAAACTCTATTACACAAAGACTCTGTTGTATTCTGTTTTGTAAAATAGCACGGCCTGCAATGGACAGAGATACAGTAAATATTTTCAAGTGAAGCATTGAATGGTGATGAGAAAAATACAGAAAAATTATTATGACCCAAGGCTTGGAATGGCACATGTTTTACTGGCATACAGATGGAACATGAGTATATAGAAGATGTAAAATTTATGGTCAGAGAGGTTTAGTCTAAACCATGTTTTAATCTAAAAGGACAGACATTGTTACAGCAAAAGAGGGTGAGGTATCATTTTTGGAAGGAAGTACAATATAACTAAATACATGGAGGTAAAAATAACAAGATGTATTTAGTTACAGTGGCATAGTCTAACATGGCAAGTGTCTGTGGTAGACAAAAAAAAAATATTGTTAGCAGAGATGTTAGATCTTGTTGTGGAAAATTCCAGTGCCATCTTAAGGAATTAAAACCATAGGCATTTTAAAACTATTTGGGCATTTTAACAAAGCTGTGCTTTAGAAATGTTCTTTGACACCAGTGTAAATCAATGAATTACAGGCATTTCAGCTTTGTAGGAATGGAGGATGACAACTGCCTTTCATAATTCAGGATAAAGGTAATATGGACCAGAACGAGAGTAGTGAGTACTGATCAATAAATAACATTTGGAAACTTACTTCTGAATTCTGTGGCTCTGAATCTTCATATGTGCTTCAAAGGATATCAATAATATTATCTGTAGGTACTTTCAAAAAGAAAGACTGTGCTTTATCATATATTACACAAGACAACATATAAAAATGAGACCTGGTCCCATAATGAAGCAGAATATATTTTTCTATGCACTATTTTAGCATACTAATGCCAAAAGATCTTGCCAAGCCAGCAAGTCTGATACTGAATCAAATAATCAGGGATGAGGAGAAAAACTGGAACTGGGCTCAGTCTACCTCTTCTAATATATACATGCTTCATCATATCATGGCAGAAGTCTTTGCAAAGTCACACAACCAGAGGAGAGAGAAAGCACAGGACAAATATTAAAAAGAGAATCAAAGACACCACAGGTTTTGTACCAAAAACAAAACAAAACAAAAACAAAAACTGTTGGAGAGAAAAAATTCAAACAAATTGACCTTGTGCTGTAATTTCAGAAAATACCCAATAAATTCTTTCATGGACTTTTAAATGACAAAAAGTCTGGCAAGATGAGAAAAAGATCAACCAAGCCCAGACCAGATTCCAGAGAATTCTGCTCTAGGGCAGCCACTCAATTGATAGAGATCTGTGCAGTTCACATCTAACCTACAATTTTCCCAGTTCGACCCCAACTTACTTGACATCTTTTATATTGTGAATTTCACTATTTCTGATTCCATCAAATCTTTGTCTATTTTTTTATCTTATCTTGAATGTTGTGAACTATGATAATAGAATTTCAGAAACTTAGATAGCATTTTTTTCAGTCAATACACAAAAATCAACAGCCTTTTTATACACAGACAATGCCACAGTAAGTAAGACTTCTCTTTTGTAATAGATTTATTTATTTATTTGAAAGTCAGAGTTACAAAAGAGAGAATAAAAGGCAGAAAGAGAGGTCACTCCCCAATTGACCGCAACATCCAGAGGTGCACCTATCCAAAGCCAGGAGCCAGGAGTTTTCTCCAGTTTCTTTCCATGTGGGTGCAGGGGCCCAAGGACTTGGGCCATCTTCTACTGCTTTCCCAGGCCATAGCAGAGAACTGGATCAGAAGTGGAGCAGCCGGGAAAACAAACCAGTGCCCATACAGGATGCCGGCACTGCAGGGGGCCGCTTTACTGGCTATGCCACAGTGCTGGTCCCTATAGAAATTATTAATCATTCTTCTCCTTGGACAGTTTTGTCCCAAGACAGATGTGAAGACCTTTTTTGCTTGCTTGTTTTTTAAATTACCTTTGTGTGTTGAAAGTCATCTGACCCCTCCAGATCCACACCTCTTCCTTCACCCAGCTCTGGACTCTGCTTTATTGATGAATTTGCATTACATCAAAAGATCATTTGCTGTCTGTCTTGTAAGTTGCCTCTAGGTAATGGAATGTACAGACAGAAAGTGATGGAGTGAGAGAAATGTGTAGTCCACTTCCTTCCCACCAGTTGACAGATAATTTTGCTGATTCCTCAGTCACAGGTCTTGAGCTTACAGCTACCTTTTCCAGATCTCGTGAACCACAGCCTTCTCTATTTATAAGGCAGTGAGTATCCTCAGGATTTTCCACTTTCCCTTATTGATTTCCCTAAATCCTGCCAAGGCTCTTAAAAAATTATCCCTTTACTAAACTTCTTCAAATTCCTAACTTCAATGTGCCATCTATGTCTTGCTAGAACCCCATTGATATATGTCTTATCTGTTTACTGAAAATGAATGCTTTAAAGAGTGGTGAAAAAGATGGCACACAAAGAATAGAGAAACCATGTTCCTGAACTGTGTCTTAAAAACTACAAAACACAGATTTGCCTCTTTCTCTGCCACCTACATTCAGGACTGATCCAGCAAGTCCCAACAGATCTCCAAAATTTATAGGTAAGAGTGTCAGCCAATTGTCATGACTCTCGTAAAGTTTCAGTGCCTCCATATTACTGGCTTGGTAGAGCTTGTTATTCCCTCATTGCATTATCTAATGCATGGAGCAAAGTTAGTTCTTAGGCCCTTGTGCCAATTAGGTATTAGTGTCTCCTACTTGCTTTTTGGGCTGTTCTACCTGCTTTTTTTTTTAATTTTTTTTTGTAAACTGGGGTCATTATTTTGCCTACTTTATTGAGATGAACATATGTATTTCTATCTTGGTGTGTGTGTGTGTGTGTATGTGCTTGACTAATACATACAAATCTGCACTTTAATTTTCATAAACAACATTTTCACATCACTTATAACAAATTAGGGTCACAACAAAAAAACATATATATGAAAGAAGTGGCTTGTATGAACTTTAAATTTTCCCCCAAAGTCATCTTTACTTAATGATATGTGATCTAGGATTTTGATACTAAGTATTCATTAGCAATTGTTTAAAAGAAAAAACAAGAATCTACCCTGAGTTTGTAAGTAGGTTATTTTATCTTTAAAAAAAGGAGCAAAATACACATTGGGTAAGTTTTCACATTTTTTGGAGTGGTTTATTCATAGTCTCCAATTTATATCATGTATCATGGTGCTAAAGTTATGTTGGTATTTTTCTCTCTAGGAATAGCTTTGAAAACATTCCTAGCCATGATCATGCATCACAGCCATATGTAAAGGTATATGTGTACCAGGGAAATAGGGGAAAATTTATGATTATTTTCACATTTATCAAATAATGTGGCCATCAGTGGGAGATTGTCATTATTTTAATTTCTCCAAATTTCTCTGCTTTTGTTCCTGGACAGGAGATGGAGAATCTTCCTGTTTATATGTTATATGAATACCTCTTTAATATCTCCAGGAACTATGCCAAATTTAATTATGCTATGTTTTAATAATGATATGTAGTTTCTTAGTCTTCCTTAAAAGGAATCAAAAATAACCAGCCAAAAATAATAACTAAACAAAATTGAGATAATATTAGTAAAAGAAATGTAAAAATGTTTTGAGATTTGTGATTGGGTTTATGCCAACCATTATTATTACCTCCATAAACATAATTTTAGTACTTCTAAGAGACAATGTCTTTAGTATTTTGTGTTCTATGTCAATGTAATTTTAGTTGTTGAGCAATTTAGATCTCTTTTAAATAATTCAAGGAAAATTGCTATTCTTTCAATAAGCTTTATAAGTATAATAAATTGGCAACTCTATTTATAATTATTTTCTAATAAAGAATTGCAAGTGATTAGATCACTAAATTTAGGTATTTTTTAAATCTTTGTTCTCATATGCCATAGTACTTTTTTCTTATTTTTATTTTTTCCCAAAGAAACCTTTTATTTAATGAGTACAAATTTCATAAGTATAACTTTAGGAATATAGTGTTTCCTCTCACCATACCCGCCCTCCCACCCCTACTTCCACACCACTTCCTCTTCCCTGTCTCATTACCAGGGAGGTAATGGTGAGAGTGGGCCTTCTTGTCTTGTTCTGAATCTTAGCGGGAATGCTTCCAACTTTTCCCCATTCAGTAGGGCATTGACCATGGGTTTGTCATATATTGCTTTTATTGTGTTGAGGAATGTTTCTTCTATACCCAATTTGCTTAGAGTTTTCATCATGAAAGAGTATTATATTTTCTCAAATGTTTTCTCTGCATTTATTGAGATAGTCACATGGTGTTTCTTCTGCAGTTTGTTAATGTGATGCATCTATGTCCATCAGAGAAATTGATCTGTAGTTATCTTTCTCTGTTGTGTCTTTTTTTAGGAATTAAGGTGATGCTGGCTTCACAGAAAGAATTTTGGAGGATTCCCTCCCTTTCAGTTCTGAATAATTTGAGAATTGGTGTTAGTGCTTCTTTAAATGTCTGCTTGAATTCAGCAGTGAAGCCATCCAGTCCCGGGCTTTTCTTTGTTGGGAAGATCTTTTTACCAATTCAATTTCCATCTTGTTAATGGGTCTGTTTAGGTTTTCTGTGTCTCCCTGACTCAATTTAGGTAGGTTGTATGTGTCCAGGAATCTATCCATTTCTTCTAGGTTTCCCAGTTTGTTAGCATGCAGTTCTTTGTAGTAATTTCTGATGATTCTTTTTATTTTGGTGGTGTCTGTTGTTACATTTCCCTTTTCCTCTCTGATTTTATTAATTTGGATCCTCTCCTTTTTTTTTTTTTTTTTTTTTTTTTTTTGGTTAGATGGGCTAATGGTGTGTCAATTTTATTTTATTTTATTTTATTTTTTAAGAACCAGCTCTTCATTTTGTTGATCTTTTGTATTGTTTTATTGGTTTTGATTTTTCTCATTTCTTTTCTAATTTTAATTATTTCTTTTCTCGTATTAGTTTTGGATTTGGTTTGCTGTTGTTTTTCTAGGTCCTTGAGATGCATTGAAAACTCATTTATTTGATGCTTTTCCAATTTCTTGATGTAGGCACCAATTGCTATAAACTTTCCTCTTAACACTGCTTTTGCTGTATCCCATATGTCTTGATATGTTGTGTTGTTATCTTCATTTGCTTCCAGAAAGTTTTTGATTTCTCTTTTGATTTCTTCTATGACCCACTGTTCATTCAGGAGCATGTTGTTCAGTCTTCATGTGTTTGCATATGCTCTAGGGATTCCTGAATTGCTAATTTCCAGCTTCATTCCATTGTGGTCTGAGAAGATGCATGGTATGATTTCAATTCTTTTGAATTTGCTGAGACTTGCTTCATGGCCTAGTATGTGGTCAATCCTAGAGAAAGTTCCATGCGCTTCTGTGAAGAATGTGTATTCTGCAACCGTAGGATGAAAAGTTCTGAGGTATCTGTTAGTCCCTTTGGTCTATAGTGTTGATTAACTCTGCTGTTTCCTTGCTGCTTTTCTGTCTTGTTAATTTGTCCATTGCTGAAAGTTGGGTATTAAAATCCCCCATTACTATTGTATTTGAGTTTTTGTTTCCATTTAGATCCTGTAACATTTCTTTTAACTAGCCATGTACTAGCACCTGTAATTAGGTGCATACATGTTTATAATAGTCATAACTTCCAATTGAATTGATCCTTAATTACTACATAGTGCCCTTCTTTGTCTCTTTTAACAGTTTTTGTGTACTTGGATGTCCCTTTCTTCTTCCAAATTAGGAAAATTTTCTGTTGTTATTTCACTAAATAGGCCTTCTAATCCTTTCTCTCTTTCCATGCCTTCAGGAAATCCTAGAACCTTTATATTGGGTCATTTGATAGTATCTTGTATATTACCAACAGTATTTTTTAGTCTTCTGATTTCTTCTTCTTGTGTTTGGTCTGACTGTATAATTTCCTGTGCTTTGCCTTCTAAGTTGGATATTCTTTTTTCTGCTTCACTGATTCTGTTGTTAATGCTTTCCACTGCATTTTTTATTTGTCCTATTAAATTCTTTATTTCTAAGATTTCATTTTGATTTCTCTTTAAGATCTCAACTTTGTGGGAGAAATTTTCTTTCATGTCAAATATGGATTTCATTAGTTTTCATGCATTCGCTTCTGATAACTTCTAAGTAATCTTATGACCAATTTTTTGAATTACATTTCTGGCATTTCTTCAATCTCCTCATCTTCAGAATCTAGTATTGAAATGTTGTGTTCATTTGGGACATGATGTTGCCTTCCTTATTCTTGTTTCTTGAATGGTGTGTTTATTATTGGGCATTTGTGGAGATACTCATTAATTTCTTCTTTGTTTATTCACTATGGTTGCTTTTATCTCTGGACTATGTCTGTGTGGGTTAATGGAGTGTCTGCTTTCAGGGAATACCCAGAGGCATGTGGTGGTTGTGTGCAAGGATCTTTGGTCAGTGCACCCGGGTGAAGGGTGTCTAAGGTGACACACCCCAGTTTGGTATGGTAAATCTCCTCTTTTTTTTTTTTTTTTTTTTTTTTTTATCAGAGGGGAGGTTTATTCTTGTCTGTTGGTATAGAGTCAACTGAACACCTTTCCTCAAAGTGTCAACAGAGGTAAGGTCTTGGAAGCTGTGGGGTTCTTGTCTTCATGCGAGAAAGAATTCAGGTGTGATACAGAGAGCGAAGTGATAAGGCTTTATTGGGGTTAGGGTGTCCATCAGAACAGAAGGGACAGATAGAGTGCCCAGTTGCTCAAATTGGGAGAAAGCAAGGTTACATGGCTGAATGGAGAGCATATACCTGGACGAGCCAGGCAGGCAGCACAGCAGAGAGGCAGAGGGCTGAGTGTACTGTGTTTGGACTCCCTGGGTTTTTGAGGGAGACTATTTACCCACCTCCCCCTCTCCACCAGGGCAGAGCATGGGAAGTCCTAGCAGAAGGGCTTGTTGGGGGAAAATTAGCAAATTCCTGCCCAGATTTGCTGGAGCCAGGCAGAGTAGGAGGGCCTCCCTTAGTAGGAGATGCCTTAGGGCATCTGCGAAGGTTCTATTGCCCGCTGTTATCAGGTAACCCCTTTGGTCCTGAGGAGAGGGAATTCTCCTGGGAGCTTTCCTTCAGGGAAGGGCTGGGACCACCTGGGGGGTTATCAGGGTCTGAGCAGGACTTTGAAGTGTTAAATGCTGGGCTTCTGGAGTTTCTATAGTAGGTGCTGGTCTTCAGGCCTGTCTCATACACACATAGGCTAAATTCCTGACTTCTTACCTAACAAAAGGAGACAGGTGCCTGGGCGCTAGCTCCAATGGGTATATTATTCATTCACTCTGCCATAAGGACCAGTCTTTGTGACCAGTATCTGTGCAGTCCTCAGTGTAAGCTCAGGTTCCCCAGGTAACCAGGGAGCTGTGATTGTGTGGAGCTTCCCGTAGTGACAGCCCAAAGTTCCAGCCACACCCTGAGTCCTCCCACACAGCCTCAGTGTTTTCACAGTCCTAGCACACAAGCCTCTCACAGTCACAAGCACCCAGTCCCCTGTCTGTTCTCCCCACCAGACTCAGGAGTTTCCACTTGGCTGATGGCTAGGCACAGACATGAGCTGGCGCAGCTACTACATGTGTCCAAAATGGCACCTGCTCTCTATCAGCTTGTTTCAGGGTACAGTTGCACAGTGATTGGGGTATGAGAAAATGTGCCCCCCTTTCTTTTCTCTCCTCTAGTTTAGCAGGTGCACTATCCCCCATGGGGCTCTAAGCCAGAAGCCCTCTAGGCTCTTCCTGCAGCGTTTTTACCAGTGGCTTGGGCTGCTGCAGTCTGGTCTCACCTCCCACTCCAATGCTGTTGTGGAAGCTCTTGGCTGCTGGGGTCCTGAGTTGTGCTTGTCCTTGCCCTCCACGTAGGTCCACTGTGTCTCTCCAATTTGCCTAGAATTTCCTCTGCTGTTTTCTCCCTAACTCTTTCCTCTAAACTTGGTTTTAAAAGTCTATGACGCCGGCGCCACGGCTCACAAGGCTAATCCTCCGCCTTGCAGCGCCGGCACACCGGGTTCTAATCCTGGTCGGGGCACCGGATTCTGTCCTGGTTGCCCCTCTTCTAGGTCAGCTCTCTGCTGTGGCCAGGGAGTGCAGTGGAGGATGGCCCAAGTGCTTGGGCCCTGCACCCCATGGGAGACCAGGAGAAGCACCTGGCTCCTGCCATCAGATCAGCGCGGTGCGCCAGCCATAGCGCGCTGGCCGTTGCGGCCATTGGAGGGTGAACCAACGGCAAAGGAAGACCTTTCTCTCTGTCTCTCTCTCTCACTGTCCACTCTGCCTGTCAAATAAAAATTAAAAAAAAAAAAAAAGTCTATGACAAAACCTGATGTAGCTTATCAATTGAAACATTCCTAAACTTTCTGATAGAGACTATCAGGAAAAAGAATATGTTCTTTAAATTAGAAACCAAGTGACAATTATTGAAGGGAACTGAATGGGCAATGATTGAATGACCTTAAAAGAACAGTACATATTTTCTAATTCAAAAGCCACCTGGCCTTTGAGCAGGCAACAAACAATGAAAATAACTCTCTTTCTTTCTTTCTTTCTTTCTTTCTTTCTCTCTCTCTCTCTTCCTTCCTTCCTTCCTTCTTTCCTTCCTTCCTTCCTTTCTCTCTCTCTCTCTCTCTCTCTCTCTTGCCACATGGGGGGTGTGCAGGGTTGGCAACATGGATGTTTGTTTTAACAAGGACTCATACTAGTATGATAATTCCATCTCTACTAAAATTTAGAAACATGATTAGATGTAAAACCACATCAACAGATTTAGTGGAGAATGAATAGCACAATAGCAAAGTGAATGGAATTGCTAATAGATGAAAGATAGTCAAATGGTCTTGTCATTCTATTATGGGTGGTAATTAAACTTAGAGTCCAGAAGGACTTCCTGTACAGGTTTAATGTCAACCAGTATACATAGAAATAGTGTACTCCTGAGACAGAAAAGTGATGAAAGAAGACCATGAAGGTATGGATATCCTACAAGCATGTGAATTTCTTTCCCACATATGCCTTAGATTCACGTTGATTGTAGCTTGAACTCTACTTTCTTGAATTTTTTGAAACCACTGCTTGTTAAGATCTACATGTTCCCATTTTTCATTATTCACTAATCTCTCCTGACAAGCACTCACTGAGTACTTAAGTTTGCAGAAAATTATACAAGTTTACAATGTTCCCTCTTGGGAAACTCTAAAGTAGGCCTGAATAGCTTCTCATAGTTTCCAAAAGCTAAGTCCGATAGTGCTTACATAGGCACTTAAAGAAGGTACTTCCTTCTCTTCTACCTTCAGTAAATCTTAGCTTTAACTGAAATGGATTTCTATAGGAGAAAGATCTTTTGAATTATGCAGACTTGGTTTCAAACTGACATCCTTCACACTGTTTGAACCTCATGTATTGTTGAAGTTATTGAGTCTCAGTGCTGTAATTTGCAGGTTTATGGTTTAATTTTATTGTGTTTATTTATATGGGTTGACATAAAAGAGATGCCCAATTAATTGTATTTGTTTCTTTTAGGATAATATTAAACTTAATTTCATATGATCACTTTGAGAACCAAATAAATTAATGGACAAAGCACTTAGATTGAACTCTTGTATATGTTGGTGCTCTTCATACATTAAAAATTAAATAAAGTATTTTATTTGTTAACCCTTAATGTTCCAGCCTCTCAATAATATTCTATCAAAAGTTGAGAGTTTTAAAGGGTAGAACAATACATGAATAATTCAAACTAGATATTTGTAGTTACATAGAAATGAAAAATCTAAATTTATGACTACTTTGTGTATTTTTCTTATAGTTTATCACTTTAATAAAGAAGTATATAATATGTACTCATTGCTCTATGTATTTGGTTGTCCAGAGAAACAGAATGAAAAGAGGTGTGTGTGTGTGTGTGCTGCATAGAAGACTGTATACCTATAGATGAGTAGGTACAGAGACTTGTTTCAAAAATTGGGTCACACGATGGTGAATATGGGCAAGTCCCAAGATCAGTAGGGTAAATTGAGAAGTTGAAGAGTTGGATAGCCAATAGTAAAGCTCTAGTTCAAGTGTATTTCCTGTCTAAAGGCTGGCAGGCTAAAGACTCAGAAAAACTTGATATTTCAGTTTGATTCTGAAGGAAAAAAAGAAACCAATATTCTAGATTGAAGGGACTGAGAAAGAAGGGATTCTTTCTTATTTGAGGAAAGGTCAACATTTTTGTTTTATTCAGATATTTAACTAATTGTATGTGGCCCATGTACATTATAGATGGAAGCCTGCTTTACTCCATCTACCCATTTAAATACTCATCTCATCTACAAACACCCACACAGACATCAAATAATGTTTGAACAAATATCTGGACATCATATGTATTCAGCTAACATATAAAATTAATCATTACACTGTAGATATTTCAATCTAACAGTTGTAAAGACAAGAATTATCCTTCACACGTTTATATAAACCACATAGCATTAATCCACCCAAGTCCTATACATAATTCTGGCCAGGAATTTACTGATGCTCCACCATATGTCAGATACTGCATTGAGTATAGTTCACAAATACAGTATAAACAAGAAAAAAGGTAATATATTGAGATATATATCCAAATATATTCTCATGTCAAGAAGAAGGTTGGGCTTTACCTTATAGAACATAAGATGCGAAAGCAAAATTTTAAGTAGGAAAATAACCAGATCAGATGTATTTTTATCTTTTTTCTGTAATGTTTAGGATCAACATGTGATATTTTATTTTATTTTATTTTTTTTTTTTTTTTTTTTTTTTTTTTTTTTTTTTTTTGACAGGCAGAGTGGACAGTGAGAGAGAGAGACAGAGAGAAAGGTCTTCCTTTGCCGTTGGTTCACCCTCCAATGGCCGCCGCTGCAGCCGGCGCACCGCGCTGATCCTGGCAGGAGCCAGGAGACAGGTGCTTTTCCTGGTCTCCCATGGGGTGCAGGGCCCAAGCACCTGGGCCATCCTCCACTGCACTCCCTGGCCATAGCAGAGAGCTGGCCTGGAAGAGGGGCAACCGGGACAGAATCCGGCGCCCCAACCGGGACTAGAACCCGGTGTGCCGGCGCCGCAAGGTGGAGGATTAGCCTGTTGAGCCACGGCGCCGGCTTGATATTTTATTTTTTTAATGGATGCTCTTACCTCTTGACCTTCTATGCATGTGAAAGACAGGGCCCAGTCCTCATATTATTTGTTTCAAAGATTTTTTTTTTATTTTTTTGAAAGGAAGGGTTACAGAGAGAGAGAGAGAAACGTTCATCCACTGATTGATTCATTGCCCCACATAGTCACAGTGACCAGAAGCCAGAGCCTGGAACTCCATTCAGGTCTCCCATATAAGTGGCAGGGGCTCAAGCACTTGGATGATCTTCTGCTGCTTTCCCAGGCACTTAGCAAGGAGCTATATCTGAAGTGGAGCAACCAAGACTTGAACTGTGGCTCATATGTAATGTTGCAGGTGATGATTTAACCAGTAGTGCACAACATCGCCCCCCCCAATATAAGTAATCGCTACTCATTCCCACTCCATAAATAATAACACAAAATATTCCAGCATTCAAATAACATAAAGTGATATCAAGATTTAATAATTGATATGGCAAAGGAATAAGTAAGTAGAATAAATATTGGAAAAATTTATCAACATCTAGGAAACTTCCACTGTTATAAAAATTGCCTCTTTAGTAACATGAACACGGTGAAACTGAAGCAAATTCAGGAAAGGAACAACTCCTGCGAAAGTGATGGAGTAACAAGATTGTACAAACTCTCTCATGAATAACAATTATAATACCTAGAAAATTCTAGGCAACCCATAGCTGACAATTAAAATATCCATGCACAAGGACTAATGGCAGTACTGGACAAAGATCAAAACTAAATTTGTCTTTGAAAGCTCAAAGCACATATAGGCAAATTTGAATTTTCTGACTTTATAACAGATTTTCACAACTATGTGTAATTCTGTTAGCATAAAGCTAGAGACTAATTTCCTGAGGTGTTGCAGAATAGAGTCCAAAGCTGACAGAGCAGCTGGAAACAAGAGGAGAATGTCTAGAGTTAAGGAAAAATAAAAAAACTACATTCTTGAGTCAGGAAAATCTCCACCCAGGATTATCATTTGTTGACCATCAAATTATTAAAATATAAAAGACACCACTAGAGGGCATAATTGTTGCAACTGGAAACTATTGCAGAAATAGAGCTGTTGTATACTGTTAGGGAGACAAAGTTCCCAGTGTGAATCCAGATGTGATAATTTACTAGCAAAATAAAAGAAGAATTCCCATAGAACACAGTAGAATTTATTGCTATAACATCAGTATTATGGGATCCAGTTTTCAAAAAAAAATTATCAGGCATTTAAACACACACACACAAACACACAAAGCATACCTTAGGAAATAGAAATAAAGCAATGAAATAAAATTTTTATTCTGGAGAGCCTACAGGTGGGTTTTTCAATGACCTCAAAGTTGGTGTGTATTTATTTGTTTTAAATTTTTATTTCTATCTTATTTATTTGAAAGGCTGAAAGAGACAGAGACAAAGACAGACATGGAGCACACCCATCTGTTGGTTCACTCCACAGATGCCTGTGACAGCCAGGGCCAGGCCAGGCTGAAGTCAGGAGGTGGGAATTCAATTCAGGTATAACACATGGTATCAACGATACACAACTATTAGAATCATCACTACTGCCTTCTAGGGTGCATATTAGCAAGAAACTAGAATCAGGAGCACAACAGCGCATTCTGATACAGTATCTGTGCATGCCAAATGGCAGCTTAACTGCTGCACAAAATGTCTACCCCTAAACCAGTTATTTAAAATATGATGAAAGAATTAAAGGAAAACATGATATCAATGAATTAACAAATAGGGAATCTCAACAAAGAAATAAAGTATGTCACAAATTGAAATTAGGGAAATGGCAATAATTAAAAATTTATCAGATGAACTCAAGAGCAGACTGCAAATGGCAAGAGATAATTAGATTTGAAGATAAATAATTAGATATTACCATTCAAACAATAGAGAAGAAAAAGACATAAGAAAAGAAAAATAGAGGCCAATCTTATGGCATAGCAGGTTAAGCCATCACCTGTGACACCAGCATTCCATAACAACGCTCTGATTCCAGTCCTGTTTGCTTCACTTCCAATTCAGCTTCCTGTTGATGAGCCTAGGAAAGTAGTAATAGCTGGCCTAGGTACTTGGGCTCCTACATGCTACCTACATGAGAGACCAGGATGGAGTTCCAGGTAAATAAGTAAAAGAAATTTTAAGAAAGACAAACAATGCACAAAGCCTCATAGACTTATAGAACAGAGACGTATTGTAGCACAATGGGTTAAGCTGCTTCCTGTGATGCCAGCATCCCATGTCCCACTTGCAGGGAGGAGAGAGAGAGAAAGAGAGAGAGAGAGCGAGAGCGAGAGAGAGAGAGAGAGAGAGGTGCTTATTTTGCATTTAGTATCTTCTACTTGCAAATTATTTTGGCATTTTTGTCATAGATTGTAAAGAAGATACAAAAAGATATATATCAGATATTAAAGAAGTTTTTATAAGTGACTCAATTACAAAAATCTTCATAATGTTCACTCTTGGAAAAACTTGAAAGAATTTTATGTATATATACATTTATATTTATATTATATAATAGATTATATATAATATTTAATAGATACCTATATTTTATATAGTAGTTCATGCTTTGGACATGTGATGTTGCTTTCTCTTTCCCTCTACTCTCCTCCACATTATCATCGTTAATAAAATTAGACTTTCAGCAGTAATAAAAAGAGGGATATTAATGTGATGCACCTTCTACAGAGAACATAGGAGTAAAAGGCAATTATCATCTTTGAATGGTGCTATTTGATTGTACAGGTGAATTCCATATGAGAATGCTAGAGTTCTTTTTAAAATTATATGAAAGACAACTACCAAAACAATGTGTCATTTACAAAATGCAGTTTGAGCTTGCCCTTTGTCATGTCACAATTCAAGAAAACGAAGTACTTTTTTTTTTATTTAAAAGGCGACCAAACTAAAGCATATAAAACAAAGTGATTTAGTATTTTTGCAGGCACATTGTACCATTATCCTGAAGAGCTTTACAACATAATAATTTGCATTTCCATAGTACTTTTCTCACATTTCTTGTGAGACTTTTCAAAGCCTGTTGCATTAATATGAATTCAACTAGGATGCATTCCCTCGAAGGAGGGATTTATTTTTCGTATCCCTGTTTTACAGGCAAGCATATCAGGTGCCTTGCTTAAGGGTACACTGCAACCCATAAGTCAGTTAGGAAATTGATCCTAGAAATCCTAATTTCTTATTCTTTGTTCCGGTACCTTGACAAAACTGTTTTCCAAATACAGAAACATATTACTCTGCAGCTTAACAGCAAATTAAAGACGTGCTGTCTCATGCAATCTTATAAATATGTTTTAAAAGCCACCAGTACCCCTGAGAAGTTTGCCATCTGGTTCCCATGATGTCAAAAAGGAAACGAGGCTGAGTGTAGAAAAGAGACAAGTTATACCCAGCAGGCAGAAGTAGACTTCTGTGTAGCCTGGAGCATCTGGAAATGAAGTCCCACACTATCTTTGCAAAAGAGAAGTCAGTGTCTCAATATTCCTGGTGGAAAATATCAAATTTAGCAAAGACAGAAGAGTATGAATATTTTTAAGTCATTTTTGGTAAATAAATTCAATTTTGTGCTTACAACCTGTAGTAGCCAACCTCCAAAGTGGCCCTCAAAAAGCCTTGCTTCCAGACATGCATAGTGATAGATTATCCCACACATGATGAAAGAAAGCCTAGTCATCAAAGGTGTTGCACCCTCTACCTCTTCAATCATTCACTCTTTGGGAACAAACAGTTTTGCCATGTGAACATTCAAGCAGCTCTGTGGAGAGGCCCACATAAAGGAAAACTGACACTTTCTGCCAGAACTAGCACCAGCTTCCAACCTTCCAGCTTTACAGCCATGTGAGTTGAGTTATCTTAAATGAAACTGTTGCTGTAGTCACAGCCAAACTTCACAGACGACTGTAACTCCAACCAATGGCATCCTCAAGGGACACCCAGAGACAGTACTTCCCAACCAAGCTGCACTAGAAATCCTGACCCATAGACACTGGGAGAGACAGAAAATGAGTATTGCCAACATAGTCACTATGTTTGGAAGAAGAGGGAAAATGTTACATTGCTCTAGGAAAAAAATAAATAATCAAACAGTTGATAAATCCGAGTTAAGGAAATAAGCAGACGGATGAGTTGTTTTCTTCTGTTTCAACAACTATTCAACAAACATCAATTTTAAAAAAAATATTTATTTATTTATTTGAAAGGCAGAGCTACAGAGAGAGACAGAGAGAGAAAGTTTTCCATCTGCTGGTTCACTCCCCCAATAGCTACAACAGCCCAAGCTACACCCATCCAAAGCCAGGAGCCAGAAGCTTCTTCCAGGTCTCCCCAGGTATAGGGGCCCAAGGATTTGGACCATCTTCCACTGCTTTCTCAGTCCACAGCAGAGAGCTGGATTAGAAGTGGAGCAGCCAGGACTCAAACTAGCTCCCATATGGGATGTCAGCACTGCTGGTGGCGTCTTTACACACTACACCACAGCTCCGGCCCCATGGATATCAGTTTTCCAGTAGACTTCACAAAATAGATACTGGTGAATAAAGACTAAGTCTGCTTATGGACAAAAAGAGGTTTAATGGCTAGAAAAGAAAACTAAAAGTAGCTTTATCACCAAAAAAGTAAAACAAAGCAAATACTCTAGCAACAATTATGCAAGCTTCAAACGAGGAAAGAAGTTCATTGTGAGGTTGCATGAATTCCCTTACTAAAATTTTCCATTGGCTTTCTTTAGTACATTTTCGGCTCAGACTAAAACCTGTGCCCTGTCTAGTCTGTAACTCAAACTCATCTTCGCCTCTCCAAGCACTCTGGCCTTCGGTCTCTTGGATTTACCAAGCTCTAGAGCTATAACAGTTGTTTTTGTCTGACTTTGTCTATATGCATCCCTCAAGTCCTTACCTTGATCACATCATTTGATTGATTGACTTCTTCAGATGTCAGCTTAAATGTCATCATCTCTAAAAGACTTTTCAGGAGTACTTTTTGTAAACTGCCTTTTCCACCTCCTTACCTACACACACACACACACACACACACACACACATTTTATTATCACAGGACCCCTATTGGTTTTTCTCAAATCATTAATCCAATATATAAGATGAGTCAATAATCTCCTTTACTCAACTGATCTTTTTAAAGATGTATTTCTTTATTTAAAAGGCAGAGTTACAGAAAGAGAAGGAGACACACAGAGAGAAAGAGAGAGAGAGAGAGGGAGAGAGAGAGGTCTTCCATCCATTGGTTCTCTCCTCAAATGACCACAACGGCCAATATTGGGTGAGGCTAGAGCCAGGAGCTTCATCTAGGTCATCCATATGGGTGTAGGGGTCCAGGAACTTGGGCCATCCCCTGCTGTTTTCCCAGGTGCATTAGCAGGGCACAGGTTCAGAAGTGGAACAGCCAGAACTGGAAGTAGCACCCTTATGGGATGTCAGCATGATAGGCAGTGGCAGTGGCTTAACTTGCTATGCCACAACACTGGTCCCCAACTCACTGATTTTATATGCACATTGGTTAAAACTGTGCCTTTATATATTAGGTGTTTAATAAATATTTGTTGAATGAAAAATTAAAGACTTAAGCATGTAAATGAATCACTTCAAATATTAAAGTGTTTGTTAGATCATTTTAGGAAGATATTATTCCAAGGGACTCATCATTTACGTGAGCAGAGGAGAAGAAAACATTTGTTTTTTCATCTCTTGTGTCTGTTTTTTATTGGCAATCTTTTCTTCTCAGGGAAAACTCTAGAAGGTAGGTTAACATAAATGCCTGGTGGAATTTGAAAGAGAGTTGGCACCAGCACAGCTCATTGGCAGCATTGTGATACTCCAAATAGCTAATGCAATCCTACACAACAACAACAAAAAAAAGCCAGAGGCATCACAATACTAGATTTCAAGACATACTACAAAGTAGTTGTAATCAAAACAGCGTGGTATTGGTACAAAAACAATTGGAAAGACCAATGGAACAGAATAGAAACACCTGAAATCAACCCAAATATCTACAATCAACTAATCTTTGATAAAGGAGCTAAAATCAACCCCTGGAGCAAGGACAGTCTCTTCAACAAATGGTGCTGGGAAAACTGTATTACCACATGCAGAAGCATGAAGCAAGACCTTTACTTGACATCTTTCACCAAAATCCACTCAAAATGGACTAAAGATCAAATCTACTACCCAACACCACCAATTTATTAGAGAATATTGGGAAAACCCTACAAGACATTGGCATAGACAAAGAGTTCTTGGAAAAGACCCCAGAGGCATAGGCAATCGAAGCCAAAATAGACAAATGGGATTACATCAAATTGAGAAGATTCTGTACTGCAAAAGAAACACTCAGGAAAGTGAGGAGACAATCGACAGAATAGGAACAAATATTTGTAAACCGTACAGTTGATAAAGGATTAGTAACCAGAATTTATAAAGATATCAAAAAATTCTACAACAACAAAACAAACTAACCTGTTAAGAAATGGACCAAGAAATTAAACAGACATTTCTAAAGAGGAAATCCAAATGGCCACCAAAACATGAAAAAATGCTCAGGATCATTAGCCATCAGAGAAATGCAGATCAAAACCACAATGAGGTCTCACCTCACCCCAGTTAGAATGGCTTTCATACAGAAATCAATAAACAACAAATTCTTGCAAAGATGTGGGGAAAAAATACCCTACTCCACTGGTGGGAATGTAAACTGGTAAAGCCACTATAAAAGACAGTGGGGAGATACCTCAGAGGTCTGAACATAGTCCTACCATATGACCCAGCCATCCCATTCCTTGGAATCTACCCAAGGGAAATGAAACCAGCACATGAAAGAGCTATCTGTACCTCCAAGTTTATTGCAGCTCAATTTACAATAGCAAAGACATGGAATCAACCCAAATGCTCATCAACTAAAGACTAGATAAAGAAATTATAGTATATGTACACCATGGAATACTACTCAGCAATAAAAAAAGAAATCTGGTAATTTGTGACAAAATCGACAAACTGGAAAACATCATACTTTATGAAATAAGCCAGTCTCCAAGGGACAAATTCTGTATGTTTCCCCTGGCCAGCAATAACAAATAGAGCAGCTAAAACACAGCATGTAGAAATGAAATTGACACTATGAGAAGGAGTGATTTTGAACAACCCTTCTCCTGACTGCTGAGGAACAGCTTTTTATTCTGTATTTTTGGTTATCATTTACTTTTTTCCCTTTATAATATTTCCTTATCTTTTTCTTTTTTATGCAAATCATTGAACTCTGTACTAAACATAGAGTTAATCATAAATATATATATAACGTTACTTGAAAACAGATCTTAGTAAAGAGTAAGAGTGAGAATAAAAAAGGGAAGAGGAAGGATTATGGGAGTGTGGGTGGGAGGGCAGGCACAGCAGGAAGAATTACCTAGATCCTAAAGCTATAATCATGAAATGTATGAAGTCTATAACTGCAAAGCAGTATAGTCCTACATACTTTACTATAGACTCACTTCTAAGAGTGCAGCTAAACAAATTGACATAGGACCCCAAAATCCCTTAAGCTGGCTGATAAAAATAGCAGCTTGTCTTAAGTGTTATAAAGACCAAATGGATAGGATTAAGTGGCAAAATGACCACATGGGTAGGATCAAGGAGTGCATGAAAACAATAACAGACAAAATTAAAAAGCATTCAAGGCTACAACATGAGAAGCAGTCCATTCAGCAGACTCATAGAATTACAATTGCTTTAAGGTAGCACTCTGACCTCAGAAACAGCCCTTAAGGCACTCCATTCCAGCTAGAAAGCCAAGGGGGAGCATATCGGGCATGGAAAGCCTAGACACTTCAGCAAAAGATCTCGTACATAAAGGACCAGGGGAAAGAAAGGGCCACCAAAGAAGCATGTACTTTGCCCTGAAGGAAAGAGAGAACTTCCACTTTGCTTATGGCCTTGTCAAATTAATGGATCCAAAAGGCTACCATAGCCAAGGCAGCTCATGTCAAAAGCCTTGGGCAATTACTGATGTCATACTAAGACTGTAATTGTTTAATAAATAACTACTCATTGTGCACTAACTTCCCACACAGGACCTCTGTCCCCAAAGAGTTTTACCAGGAAACTTAATAGTAAAACTTCTTCTCAAGAATCACTTCCTTTTAGTATATTAAAAGGAGGGTATTGTTGTGTCTTATAAGTAATAGTTATGTATAAGAGCTCACAAAAGATGTATCATCCTTGGATTCTTCTTCAAAGACAATTAAGTTGCTAAAAGGAAAGAAGGGGGAGGAAGAAAGGGAAAAGAAGAAGTGGGGTGGGGGAGGGAAATCACCTTCAAGAGGCAACAACACAGATCAGCCTTTGTATAGATTGTTGAGGAACACTTCTCTTAGTTTTCTTTACTCCATTCATTCTTTTTTTTCTTTTTCTTTCTTTTTCTTTTTCTTTCTCAGATAAAACAGGACAGGGAGCAGGAAGGGGAAGCAAGAATGGGTGAGAGGGCAGGTACAGTGGGGAGAATTACTATGTACATAATGTGGTATTCATGAGATGCATACAAATTAAAAATAAATTTTAAAAAAATATAAACAAACAAAAACATTCCCCCAAAAAGAAAGCAAGGGAATAAATCTTTTTCTTTAAGATTTATTTTTTTAGTTTTTTTTTTAACTTTTATTTAGTAAATATAAATTTCCAAAGTACAGTTTATGGATTACAATGGCTTTCCCCTCAATAATTTCCCTCTCACTTACACCCCTCCCATCTCCCGCTCCCTCTCCCATTCCATTCACATCAAGATTCATTTTCATTTCTCTTTATATACAGAAGATCAATCTAGTATATATCAAGCAAAGATTTCATCAGCTTGCACCCACACAGAAACACAAAGTGTAGAATACTGTTCCAGTACTAGTTATGGCACTACTTCACACTGGAAAACACATTAAGGACAGATCCCACATGAGAAGTAAGTACACAGTGACTCCTGTTGTTGACTCAACAATTTGACACTCTTGTTTATGGTGGCAGTAATCTCCCTAGTTTCTAGTCATGAGTTGCCAAGGCTATGGAAGCCTCTTGAGTTCGCTGACTTTGATCTTATTCCAACAGGGTCATAGTCAAAGTGGAAGTTCTCTCCTCCCTTCAGAGAAAGGTACCTCCTTCTTTGATGGTCCCGTTCTTTCCACTGGGATCTCACTCGTGGAGATCTTTCATTTAGGTTTTTTTTTTTTTTTTCCCCCCAGAGTGTCTTGGCTTTCCATGCCTGAAATAGTCTCATGGGCTTTTCAGCTGGCTCCGCATGCCTGAAGGGCTGATTCTGAGGCCAGAGTGCTATTTAGGACATCTGCCATTCTATGAGTCTGCTGTGTATACCGCTCTCCATGTTGGATCGTTCTCTCCCTTTTTGATTCTATCAGTTAGTATTAGCAGACACTAGTCTTGTTTGTGTGATCCCTTTGACTCTTAGACCTATCAGTGTGATCAATTGTGAACTGAAATTGATCTCTTGGACTAGTGAGATGGCATTGGTACATGCCACCTTGATGGGATTGTATTGGAATCCCTGGCACATTTCTAACTCCACCATTTGAGGCAAGTCCGATTGAGTATGTCCCAAATTGTACATCTCCTCCCTCTCTTATTCCAACTCTTATATTTAACAGGGATCGCTTTTCAGCTAAAATTTAAACACCTAAGAATAATTGTGTGTTAATTGCAGATGTTGAAATTCATATGGAGACACAGGAGACCTCGAATAGCTAAAGCAATCCTGTACAACAAAAACAAAGCCGGAGGCATCACAATACCAAATTTCAGGACGTACTACAGGGCAATTGTTATCAAAACAGCATGTTACTGGTACAGAAACAGATGGATAGACCAATGGAACAGAATAGAAACACCAGAAATCAATCCAAACATCTACAGCCAACTTACATTTGATCAAGGATCCAAAACCAATCCCTGGAGTAAGGACAGTCTATCCAATAAATGGTGCTGGGAAAATTGGATTTCCACGTGCAGAATCGTGAAGCAGGGGAATAAATCTAAAAATCACTATACGGTTATTCAATTTTCAGTGAATATAACACTGTGTTTATCAGTTGCTCATGTTTATAGCACAATGTTAGATTTGTCATTAAAGCTATTAATATAATCAATATGTTCTGTTCCAGTTCAGAAATATTTTGTGAAACAGATGATAACTTACATGAAACACACACATGTATGCACACATATGCAAAATGTACACTTTGTATCACACAAATAAATAGCTTCTCTTCAGTTAGTTTGCCTGCTACTTGCTTTTAGAAAGTACATATTTTCAGGCCGGTGCCGTGGCACACTAGGTTAATCCTCCACCTGCGGTGCCAGCATCCCATATGGGTGTCCGGTTCTAGTCCCAGTAGCTCCTCTTCCAGTCCAGCTCTCTGCTGTGGCCCGGGAAGGCAGTGGAGGATGGTCCAAGCCCTTGGGCCCTTGCAACTACATGGGAGACCAGGAAGAAGCACTTGGCTCCTGGCTTTGGATCCGTTGTGGCCACTTGGGTAGTGAACCAACGGAAGGAAGACCTTTCTGTCTCTCTCTCTCACTGTCTGTAACTCCACCTGTCAAATAAATAAATAAAAAATCTTTAAAAAAAAGAAAGTACATATTTTCATAAGGATTTTTATCTTCATACTACTATTATTTTATTAATCTATTAATTTATATACTGTACTATTAATAAATTTTATTACCACCAAAAAAGAATAACTTGTAATAGAAATATGTATTTCAAATAATTAAACTCTCAGCTGGTTTAGGAAGACAGAATCATAGACGCCATGAGTTTAAGGTAGGAGAGACTTTTCCACACTGATGTCAATGTAAAAACAATTTTTTTCACAAAATATCAGAGAAAACTCAAGTTCCTCCAAAATAGCAAGCTCAATAACAACATAAAAAGAACAAAATAATCAAGCCAACTAACAAAGATGTACTGTACACACATAATTGGTAGCTTGAGTTGGGAATCATTAATGCAGTTGTCCATATGCCATGCAGTGAAACCACCTGCCAACTGAATTTAGCAGACAAATTTAGTAATCTAGGGCCTGGTTTAAGAAATCGTAAAAGAACCATCATCCAAGTGATTATCACATTTGTTCAGTTAACAAATACCTTCTGTATGCTGAGTGTTGATGTTACCTAGATTGACACAAGCAGTATTCATCAACAAATAAGACAGTTTAGACCCTATGACAACTCAGATAATTCTATTTTTCTTTTCTCATACAAAATAAAGAAACATTATCCCACATGTATAATACATAGTACCTCATTTTCTATAACCTACATAGACCTTTGTAACTGCTGAGATTAAATGAATGTGGCAGAAATCACACTGAATGTCTTCTAGGACAAGGTCATAAAAGGCCAGAGAGCTATGACCTGGCATATAATCATCATTTCATTTTCTGAAGTAAACTTGTGAGAACGAATTGCTAATGATTATATCTTCCTTTTACTTAGTCATACCCATGTTTTTGTGTGCAAAGACTCTACAACCATATTGTAACTGAATTCCTTAACAAGTTTTAGTTGACAACTCAGAGGGCCAAAATTTTAATCCTCCATTTTTCATCTCTAGTTTTTATAGTAAAATTCCACACATATTATAGGTATTAATATCCATTTGGTTTTTCTAGTCTAAGTGGACTTTTGTTGGTGTTATTGTTTTACATATTTATTGTAGGCAACTCTCCTGTGTTTTTACTGCCCACATATCAGCCTTCATTCATTCTAGTACTAGCCTGGGAATGCCTTTTTTCCATTTATCAGCCTACAATCCAGTCTAAGAGATCAAAGACCTTCTCTAATCTGAAATTTCTCAAAATGTTCCACGCTGACCTCTTTCCTCAACTTTATAGAATCTATTCTCTCTATAAATTATATCATATAAAAATCATACAATGTTTTTTGCAGCTCTTTTATAAGTGTATTCTAGAACATTTGTTAGCTTTCATTGTAGCTTGAAATTACACTGATTGCTCCTAGAGTAGGACATAATGCCATGACTTTCTTTCTTGCTCAGAGGCCACACATCTACAGAATGCCAAGCCACTGTGAAACCACCATGCTCAGAAGACTCAATGATGGACCACAGAGAAACAGAGAAATATATTCAGGGCTGCAGCTGTTATAGCCCACAGCTTTTTGAGTTTGCCTGGCCTCAGTAGAAGACTGCAAAGTAGCACTACCCAACCGAGCCCAAAGAATATTCCAAAACATGCAGGATAGTAATAAATAATTGCTCTAGTTTTAAACTACTAAGTGGGAGTGGGTGTTTGGTGCAGTGGGTAGGATGGTGTTTAGTGTGCCTGCATCCCATAATATAGTGCCTGGGTGTTAGTTCAGGCTCTTCCCCCAATTCCAGCTCTTGGCTAACATGCACCCAGGGAGGCAGCAGTTACAACTCAAGTAGGTGGGTCCTTGCCACCAATATGGGAGACCCGAATTGAGTTATCAGGCTCAATCCATCAACCTGGCCCAGATCTGGCTGTTGGAGAATTAGAGAGTGAACAAGCAGCAAATGGAAGATCTCTCTTGCTTGCTCCCTCTCCTGAGGCGATTTGTTACAGAGTCCACTAAAACCGAAGATAAACTTGTTATTTTAAATTTTGTATCCATAAGGCTTAACACAAATGCAATTAATATAGCAGTTTCAACATTTTTCTATATGTCCACTTCATTTTTAGTTCCTTTATTCTTAATATTACTTAGTCTTTCCCTCAATTTTCTTGGTGTATTTATTACTATCAAGAACTGTCATGCATTTATTTATGGCTACCTCCACCAGACTGTAAGCTCAAAAAGGGCAGGATTTCGCCTGTTTAGTTCATTCCTGTATTCCCATAGATAATATAATAGCTATTATGCCCTTAGCTTATTAGTCATAGAAGGGCCTAGATATAACTTCAGTTGCTAAACACAGATATTAGGGGTGACTGACATACACAAAGAGTCCTCTGGCATTTATTTGTGGTGATTACACTGTGGAAAGAACAAATGTGGGTGATATCTTCATTTTGCATAAATGCTTATTATTTTAATCCATATTTTAGGCACAATGCCTTAATTTATCTTTATCTTGTTACCTTTGGGTCATTTTGGAAGTTTCATTAATTTTTTTCAATATAAATCTGAAGTATTATTTAATAGTTCTGATTAACAATACACTGTTATCGTTAAATATTTGTTCTGAATGTAACCTGTTCTCAAGCTCTTGGAGTCTCTTTTATCTTTATCAATATTGTTTTTCATCAGTTCAAGTTTTTAGAGACCTTTTTAAAAATTCTTTCCCTGACTTTGCTAGGGCTTTCAAAAGCTATTGAATTAATATCATCCAAATTTAATGTGCTGTTTGCTCCTTTTCGATCATTAATGAAGATGTAAAACACGACCAGCTTCCTAGCCTTTTGTCATATTTCTTGATTTGCCACCCTCAGCCAGCCATCATTCCAGTTAATAGAGCTTATATCAGGTCCAATTTGGAAAGATGCCCTTTAAAAATAACTAATTTCAGCCTTGTTGTTCCTGATATATATATTCTGGGTACATCAAGGTGAAGCCAGAAGCTCAGGATGTTTTCCTGGGAACCAAGATAGAAGCTGAGAAAGATATAAAATAGAATAAAACATTGCTGCACCTGCCACCTAATGGCATTATTTTCTACGAAATAAAGAAATTTGATCTGACTGAAGTCAGGCCATTCTCTCCTTGGCACATGGTTTCATAAAAGAAAAAAAAGAGAGAGAAAGAGAGAAAGAAACTAGCCAGTCAGATTTGAAATGGATGAAATCAATTTATTGGGAAGATTGCGGTGGCATGGGTTTAACTCTTTATATGCTTTGTTAATATTCTGTCCTCCATTTCACAGCAAAGGTATTGTAGACAAACCTTTCACAGATGGGGATATAGATTATAATGCTTTTGTGAAATTTTCCCTGGTCCACAGCCAACACAAATCAGAGCTCGTTCCATTCAGTGTGAATGAGTTCTTTGCTGCAGTAAGCAACAATTCGAACATGGAGAGACTTTTAATGGACTGACTCTCACCTCCAAGACATTTTAGATTACGTAAAGAGCATGATCACATTCTGAAAGCAAAATGGCATTTAATAGGAAGTTACAAACATTCTCTCCATCACATAAATATATTCAAAGCTTTGCTAGTCTTGCTTTCACTATAGTCATGATTGACAATCATCTCTACCATTCGAGGCTCTGAATGATCCTGAAATGTCCTTTGGCAAAATTTGTCATTTATCCAAATAGGCAGAAAACCCTGTGCTCACATTCCCACACACCAAACGGTTAACAATACTTTCTTTGTTATTCCCTTCACTTGATAATTTTAAGTCTTTAAATTATAAGAGATATGTATGCATACATCAACTGTTAGTAAGAATAGAACATTTTGTTAAAGTAAGAAAGGACAATAAGTCTGGGAGTCAAGTGCTTCACTGACACTTAATAAAGTGTGTGTGGTCTCATTTCCTATTCCTCCCATCTCCATAATGTAGGCCGATTGCCATTCAAATGACTCTTAAATCAAGAATAGAAAAATGATCCAGAGAGAATAAATAAAGCTATTAGAGGGAAGGAATCAGACCAAGATCCTGCCCTCTCTGCCGCTGCCTCAGATCTCCTTTCCTTCCTCTGAGCCTGGCTCTCCCACGGCACACCTAGTGAGTTGTAGTCATGTAAGCCCATCTTGTGGAGACCATACATTCTCATTAGTCCTAAGAGCTCGGTAAGGGGAGATATTGTTATTTCCCCAGGCCACTCACTCCCCGGTGGCCCCATGCCCAGAATAATTTTCGCACAGCAATTGCTCAAATTCCCATGTAAATACTCCCCTGGCTAATCCTTCTGCTGGTCTCATATATCCTTGACTGTGGGCACTCAGGGATACCCAAGCCCATTGCACAGGTTGGTCCATCCCAGGTAGGTTCAACTCCCACTTCCAGACCTCTCTCTTCAATATGAAAACTTTCTCTTTCCATAACTGCTACTTACAACCTATCTCTTAAAAAAATTTAGTTTTTCCCAGATGAGACACTTACTTACTTTCTAACTCATTTTCAACATTTTCCAGTAACACAAAACCCTCCATCAACAGAGAACTTCTTATACTTCCTTGCCTCTAAACTGTAATTTCCTGCCTGGGACTTTGCTAATGCTAGACTTCCCAATATGAATGTCTACTTGTACTCTTTTCCTGTTCCATGCTAAATGATTCTCATTCACTGAAGCTCAGAAAATATTTTCATTTATTGGTAAATACCAATTGAAAACTATTATGGGCTTAATTGTGCCACCACCATCCCCACCTCTGGAATCCCCCTCCAAAACTGTTGAAGTCCTAATCTCCAGTACCTTGGAGTGTGACTATTTAGAGGAAGGGTCTTCAAAAAGTAAACAAATTAAAATGAGATCATTAGAGCAGACCTAACCCAACATGATTGATGTAATGATAAAGAAGAGGGGGACTGAGTTACAAACACACAGAGGAGGGAAGAGAGAGGGAGAAAGTAACCACCTACAAGTCAAGGAGAGACAATTCAGAAGAGAACCTTGCTGACACCATAATCTCAGGTTGGTAACCTCTAGTATCGTAAGAAAATAAATACCTGCTATTGAAACCACACAGTCTGTGGTACTGTCAAGGCATCCCCAACAAATTAAGACAAGTAAATACTATGTTAGATATTTTGAAGGTCACAGGAACACATTGTGAAACAAAATAAATATGATCTCTTTCCTCAAGAAAGATTCCTAGGCAGCTGAAATACTTAAAAATGGCTGGATGTCACATGTGACACCCCTGTGTTCTCTGGTATACGACCAGCCTCAAGAATGTGTTTCTCAAATATCTTACATTGTGCAGAATCATGTACAAAATAAAGGGAATTAAAGGTATTGGGGCTGGGTGCAGATCTCTGTGGGACTTTGCAATGGTATAATAACAAAAAACAACAGCTGAGTTGTGCAGTTAAATCCCCAGCAGCATTTACACCCAGTATCACAGCCTGTGAATCCTTGTAGCCTAGACCTTCCACTCATGCGTCCTGCTGTGAAAGGGGCTGCCTCTTCTAGTGTCTAACTTGATCATGCTAGAAAGTCTACTTTTTGGGGGAGATATAGACTTTTCTACATGATTTCTAATTTGATGATAATCTTCCCAAATTTCTCATTGCACCCCCAAACCACTCAACATCATAAATAGTGCAGTGGTTCCCAAAGCCACTCAACCATCCCCCGCTTGCCCTGCAGATAGTTATTTCTTCCCTTTAAGGGTTTTAACAATATCATAGAAGTTCTCTTTAACCTAATATCTTCAAAATATTAATGTTCTATGGAAAAGTACACACAAACCAACCAGGTTATTCAGACTACAAGTTACATTGACATCATCCCCCTATTTGTAAATTGCTTATGTGCTAAATAGCATCAAGCATTACTGAAGCAGAGCACATTGTCTTCTTTCCTCATAGGAAGAGAGAGCTGGGAAATTGTGTGACCTATAACAGAGGACCCAAATCTCACACTCATGAAGGAACTCAAATATAAACATTTACAGCCACAAGAGATACACTAACAAGGATGAAAGAATGTGTTTATTCAATTTAAACCCATATCCCATACCAAGCTACAATGCCAACATTATCCTGTGACTCTTGTGGAAATCCTGTTAATACTTGCAAGCAGTAAAATTATATTTGACCATACTTTTATATATTTAGTAAGAAAGCATTTAAAATAAGTGGCCACTTGTTGCAACCCCCAATTTGTCATTATTTTTCATTTTTATTATATTTAAGACTCAGAAAATTGAAAGAGTTTGAACTTCTAAACCTCCTAGAAACCTGGCTTGGGCATTTCCATCATCTCGCTCAACATATTGTGGTGTGTTTATTTGTTTAAACTTGAGTGACCCACCAATAGTCAATGACTTTTGGGGGGCTGGGATTACAACTATTTCGTTTTAAAATCCCCAGCAATTAGAGTCCCAGGGGCAGAGTGGGCAAATGTCTAGCCTTGCAGTTAATATGCACACATCCCACATCATAGTGCCTGGGATTGATTCCTGGCTCCTGTTCCTGACTCCAGCTTCTGACCAATGCAAACCATGGAAGGTAGTGGTGATGGCTCAAGTAATTACGTTCCTGCCACCCATATGGGAAACCTAAATTACAGTCTCAGCTTCTATTCCCTTACTTGTTCCAACCCTGGCCATTGCAGGCATTTGAGGAATGAACTAGTGGATGGGAGTCTCCTCTCTCTCTCTCTCTCTCCTTATCTCTCATATAAACAAAAAGTAAATTTAAAAATTTTAAAAATAAAGTCCTTGATACAAAATAGAGCCTAATCAATGGTTTAAAATACAAATGCAAAAGAGTTGCCTAAAGAACACAACATTCACCATCTACAGTCACTCAATGTCTGGATTAACAAATGGTTATTTATTATAGGTTCAAATTTGTCATTCTAATATTCTCTGTTCTTCATAATTACTAATATCAACTATTAAACATATTTGGGTTCCTTGTAATATATCTTTTTTCTCATGGCATAAAAAAAGAAAGTAAAGCAGACATCATTTCAAATTTCAGCTCTCCACTTTTTAAATGTATGGCAAATATCCCTAAAATAATTGCTAACAGCCATTTGTAATAATAATAGAAATGAAGATAATAATTTTAAGATGACATGTACAAGACTAAAGTTGAATGAGAGCATGGGTTAAAGAGGCATCTAATTCAGAAGCACAGGTCATCTAGGAAGTCTAACGACTTTCAAGATATGCCAAGAGTCAAAATGTCTTAAGAGATTTATTAAATGCAGGAGTAAAGAAGCCTGAAATATGGGAATAAAGATAACCCAATAAAAACAAAAGTACAAAAACAGTATCTAGAAAGTCTTCCCCAGCTTGATCAGTTTATCCACACAGGGTTAATATTCACAATCTGACTGATTACTCCAACCAAGCTGAAAATATATTCTCAATGTCAGCAAAGCTAAAAAAAGGACTCATAGTGCTTTAGACCTACAATGCTGAGAAAGACTTTAAGACTGGAACACATTTCTACCAACAACAATCTGTACCGTTCAAGTTTACAAGCAAGAACAGAAAATATGTAATATCGATATGTGTTATAGTGTATGTATTGTATGTGAGATCTGTATTGTAACATATCGTATTATATGCATTGTAAGTGAGGCTGGTCTGTATGTACTCATTCATAAACACTCAAACATTTTGGCACAACGATATTTAGGTACAATTTATCCTATGGTGAAAATTCATACATTGTCTTACATTCTTTGATTGTATGTAATGCAACTATCTCAAGTTAAAAATAGTGTTCTCTGGCCGGCGCCACAGCTCAATAGGCTAATCCTCCGCCTGTGGTGCTGGCATACCAGGTTCTAGTCCTGGTAGGGGCGCCAGACTCTGTTCCAGTTGCTCCTCTTCCAGGCCAGCTCTCTGCTGTGGCCTGGGAGTGCAGTGGAGGATGGCCCAAGTGATTGGGCCCTGCACCCCATTGGATACCAGGAGAAGCACCTGGCTCCTGGCTTTTGATCAGCGTGGTGCGCTGGCTGCAGCGCGCCAGCTGCATCAGCCATTGGAGGGTGAACCAACAGCAAAGGAAGACCTTTCTCTCTGTCTCTCTCTTTCTCTCACTGTCCACTCTGCCTGTCAAAAAAAAAAAAAAAATAGTGTTCTCATTTTTTTAACAAGAGGAGAGGAAGGGAAGATGCAACCAGCTGTCCTTAAACAATCTTTCATTCTGATGCTGAATAGTCTAGCCAGTTAGAATCAATAATTATCAATTTAGTATAGGGTAGTTGATAACAAAATAACTCCTGTCTCCATCAACAAAGAGCAATTTCATTCAAGGTGCATGATCAACAAAACACAGGTTGATACTAAAGAACTCAAGCAACTCCACTATCCTGGTATTTCCCATTTCTAATTTTTCATTTTTATTCATGTTTTGCATGCTCTTCCCATGCTCTTTTTTTCCTGTGTGCATATCCTTCACCATTATATGCATGGCTGTGAACAGAGGGACCCTCCAATGGCTACGTTTTCTAACAAAATCTACAAATGGCTTCAAAACATGACAAAATTCTAACTTCTGAGAGAAGGACAAGGCTGCTCTCTCATTTCCTGCATTTTAGCAGATAGAGCTGCAGTACATTTTTCTGCTCTCTGACCATTTAATAAAACCCGTCCCTTATCTTTTATAGTACAGCATTGAGATGCCCCTTAGTCTGCTGTCCTTACTCTGAGCTGGTGTGACAAAATGCTGCTTTGGGGAAACAAATACAGACTCCTCACCCAACTTATTTCTACAAAGTGTTTCCTTTCTATTCCATGCTACCCGCAGTGAACAGATAGTGCTAGAGTAATAAATGAAGTGGGAGATTTAGTCATCAGACCTGAGAAAAATTCATGGTGTGAATCCTTACCCTTGAGAGAATTTGCTGAGTAGCATTAGACAAGCTATTTTCTGACAACATGTAGCTACAGATCAAATGGAAACTAAATGTTTCAGAACCATCCAGACAGCTGACTCCTGTTCAAGGCATCTTTCCTACGTGAAATATGTTTCTCTGCAGATCCTTGTTCAGATTTGGAAACCTGGTTCTTCAGCTCAGCAGGTGAAAGCTGGAGTAGCAACATTACCCACTGTTCTGTTTGGAGCTGGTAGCCTGGAGAGAAAGCAACTTAAAATTTAATTCATTAATTAATTCTGTGCTTTACTCAGTGCAGCCCTTTACAGAAAACAACTGCAAAGTTATTTGGGCAGCATTATCATCATCGAGAATCATAACCTCAGGGCTGGTGTTGCCGCAAACGCGGGCTTCCCTCACCAGACTACCGGATGGAGTTTCAGCTACTTCATTTCTGATCCAGTTCTCTGCTAATGCATCTGAAAAGGCAGCAGGAGATGTCCAAGTGCTTGTGGCCCTGCCACTATGTAGGGAATCCAAACGGAATTCCTGACTCCTGGCCCAGCCCTAGCCTCTGTAGTCATTTGAGGAATGAGCCAGTGGATGGATGACCTCTCTCTGTCTTTCTTTCTGTAACTGCCTTTAAAATAAATGAATAAATAATTACAAATTTTTTAAAAAATAAAATTTTGTGTTTAAATAAAGAAGAAGAATCATTACCAGACTCTCCTAGTTGGCAAAACAAAGTGGGATTTTGGGTATCAGGGAAAAAGAAATATATTAATTAAGCCTTTCTCTCCCTGTTTTCCTCTTCCATTTCTTAAATTTTGTTTTTATTTTTAAATTTGACAGATAGAGTTAGACAGTGAGAGAGAGAGAGACAGAGAGAATGGTCTTCTTTCCATTGGTTCACTCCCCAAATGGCCACTAAGCCGGCGTTGCACCAATCTGAAGCCAGGAGCCAGGTGCTTCTTCCTGGTCTCCCATGTGGGTGCAGGGGCCCAAGTACTTGGGCCATCCTGCACTGCCTTCCTGGGCCACAGCAGAGAGCTGGACTGAAGAAGAGCAACCGAGACTAGAACCCGGCGCCCATATGGGATGCCGGCGCTGCAGGTGGAGGATTAACAAGTGAGCCACGGCGCCGGCCCCTCTCTTTCATCTTTTTAAAGATTTGTTTTGTATTTGCTTGAAAGGCAAAGTTACAGAGAGAGGAGGAGAGACAGAGACAGAGAAGGAGAGATCTACTATCCTCTGGTTCACTGCCAAATGACCGCAACGGTCGGGGCCGGGCCAGGCCAAAGCAGGGGGCCAGGAGCTTCTTCCAGTTTTGTCATATGAGTGCAGGGGCCCAAGCACTTGGGCCATCCTCCGCTGCTTTCCTCAGCACATTAACGAGGAGCTCGTAGGAAGTGGAGCTGCATTAGCAGGAAGCTGGATCAGAAGTGGAGCAGCCGGGTCTTGAATTGGCACCCATGTAAGATGCTGGCATTACAAAGATGCTGACATTAGAAGGATATGGGCGGCTGGCGCCGCAGCTCACTAGGCTAATCCTCCACCTGCGGTGCCGACACACCGGGTTCTAGTCCCGGTCGGGGCGCCGGATTCTGTCCCGGTTGCCCCTCTTCCAGGCCAGCTCTCTGCTGTGGCCAGGGAGTGCAGTGGAGGATGGCCCAAGTGCTTGGGCCCTGCACCCCATGGGAGACCAGGATAAGCACCTGGCTCCTGCCTTTGGATTAGTAGCACGCTGGCCCCAGCTTCCATTGGAAGGTGAACCAACGGCAAAGGAAGACCTTTCTCTCTGTCTCTTTCTCTCACTGTCCACTCTGCCTGTCAAAAATAAAAAAAAAAAAAGAAGGATATGGGCAAGATGCAGAGCAAGAAGATGAAGCAAAAAAAAAAAAAAAATATTTCACTAGAGCTCAGCTTGCACCCCCGACCTCTGGGGACGCATCCTGGCATCAACACTATGCAAAGCTCCCCAGTGGTCCCAGGGTGCAGTGATTGTTAGGAAGCATTGCTCAGCAGACATCCAGATTCCTCTTCCTCAGAAGACCTCAGTCTACCTCAAATGCCAAGATCCTTGAATTTCCTCTCTTCCTCACTCTTTTTGGGCAGTCTTTGGAGAAGCAGATTTATTTATTTTCCTTTGCAATATACTTTGTGCACATTACTTTATTTAATTCTCTCAATGACATTATAAACTTTCTACCTTTGTTCTTTCCATTCTAAAGACCAGTGAGGTGAAGTTATTTGCTTGTGTAATTCTCACAGCTATTTGGTGGTGGAGACAAATATTGAAACCAAGTATGACTGATTAAGCAACTATTTCTTCAATAACTATATTCGCCACTGGGGTTTCTGTGTATTTGAGGACAAGACCAGGAGGGCTACACCTGACACCTCAGGGTCATTTGTCATCCTGACCCTATTTAGTTGTGTCTCTTCTTTTCCTGTACTTGAACTTTTAACTCTGACGTGTGCTAGATTACAGCACAAATTGTGTCCAAAATAAAGCCCTTGTGAGCGCTCTACTCTCCCTCTTTGTAACTTTTTAACTTCCTCTTCATCTTCCTTGTTCAGCCTCTCTTCTCTCCTAAGCCCTCACTTTCAAACTCTTGAATCTCACTTTTTTGAAAAATCAAGGCTTCCATATTTTAGGACTTTTATGTCACTCACTTCAAGTAGATACTACTTTAGATGGAATTTTATCTTTGCTATATAGTGGAGTCAAAATGAAAACTATAATTATTATCCTCAATCTTCAAATCTCTTCAACCCTCATTTTTATTCACATGCTATAGATTTCAACAAATGAAAATATACCTTTAAAATGCCAAAAATAAGCAGTACATTTAATGGTAACATGCTGAAAACATTTTTTTTAAAGATTTACTTATTTATTTGAAGGTCAGAGTTACAGAGAGAGAGGAGAGGCAGAAGAAAGAGAGGTCTTCCATCAGATGGTTCACTCCCCAGATGGCTGAAACGGCCGGAGCTGTGCCTGTCCAAAGCCAGGAGCCAGGAGCTTCTTCTGGATCTCCCACGAAGGTGCAGGGGCCTGAGCACTTGGGCCATCTTCTACTGCTTTCCCAGGCCATAGCAGAGATCTGGATCGGAAGTGGAGCAGCGGGTCTCGAACTGGAGCCCATATGGGCTTCAGGCTAGGGCATTAACCCACTGCGCCGCAGTGCTGGCCCACTGAAAACATTCTAACGGAGGTTGAATTGTCCCACTTCCATTTAATATTTTACTGGATACCCTCATTAGTAAGAGAAGACAAAGAGTGAAAAGAATCCAGATTGAAAAAGGAAAAATAAAATTATTATAATTTGTGTTTAGCGTATTATGCTCATATATGTAGATAACCATATCCACCAACAGAAAAATAGTAGAATTTCAGTTTTAATAAAATATTTTACTTGTAAAATTTAAGATTTGCTAAGAGTAAGAAGATATGGGCCACAGGCCAAGCCATCACTTGTGACACTAGCATCCTATATTGTAGTGCCAGTTTCAGTCCTGTTTACTCTGCTTCTGATGCAGCTTCGTGCTAATGAGCCTGAGAAGGCAAGAGAAGATGGCCCAAGTATCTGTACCTCTGCCACCCATGTGGAAAACTCAGATGAAATTGCTGACTCTTGGCTTTGTCCTGGCCAAAAACTAGCTCTATTAGCCATTTGGGGAGTGAACCATTGGATGAAAGACCTCTCTCTCTCTCTCTCTCTCTCTCTCTCCCTCTCTGGATGTGTGTTTGCGTCACAATACCTTTCAAACAAATAAGTAACACTTTTAAAAATTTAAGAATATAGTACTAGGGCTTCTGTATACTATACCACCAGTTTCCTCTATTATTAACATCTTACATTAGTGTGATGTATTTGTCACAATCCAAAAACCAATATTCAAACATCATTATTAAATGTAGTCAACACTTGATTCCCTGATATTCCTTCTCAGTTACAGGGTATCACCAAGGATATTATATTATATTTGATAGGCATAAACCTTTGACTTCTCTTGTTTGTGACATTGTCTCAGAATTTTCTTGTTTTTGATGACCTTGACAATTTTGAGTACTGGTTAAGTAATTTGTACAATGTCCTTTAATCAGTGTTTTAACAAGATTTTCCTCATGATAAAATTGGGAATGTGATTTCAGGAGGAAGGTCACAAAAGTAAAGTCCATCTCATTATGTCTTATCAATGGTACATACTGTCTATATGCCATACTGGTAATGTTAACCTTGATCATTTGTCTTGAGATAGTATGCATCATATTTCAGAACCATAAAGAAATTATTTTTCTCTTCTTTTTTAAAGATTTATTTATTTATTCAAAAGTCGGAGTTATATACAGAGAGAGGAGAGGCAGAAAGAGAGAGAGAGAGGTCTTCCATCTGCTGGTTCACTCCCCAATTGGCCACAACGGCCAGAGCTGCGCTGATCCAAAGCCAGGACCCAGGAGCTTCTTCTGGGTCTTCCACACAGGTGCAGGGGCCCAAGGACTTGGGCCATCTTATACTGCTTTTCCAGGCCGTAGTAGAGAGCTGGATCAGAAGAGGAGTAGCCGGGACTAGAAGTGGCGCCCATATGGGACGCCAGTGCATCAGACCAGAGCCTTAACCCGCTGCGCCACAGCGCTGTCCCCATTTTTTCTCTTCTTTTCTATACTTTGTTGGAAAATTATTAATTGGCATCTGAATTACTTTTCATTTTGTTTTTGGCTGTGTACTGGTTGGTTTTGACGTATTTTTCTTATTTTCTGGCACTTCAAGGTGGCTGCACATCCATCATGTCTATTCCCATTCCCAAGTTCTAGAATCTGTCACTTCTCTGGGCTGACACTGGAGGGGCAGCAGTTCAACTACAACCTATGATGCTGACATCTCATGTGGGTGCCAGTTCAAGTCTTGGCTGCTCCACTTCTGATCCACTCCCTACTAACGTGCCTATGAAATCAGAAGAAGATGACTCAAGTACTTGGGTCCCTGCACCCTCATGAAAGACATAAGTGAAGTTTCTGACTGCTGGCTTTGGTCAGGACCTCTGGCGCCATTGCAGCCATTTGGGAAGTGAACCAGAGGATGGAAGAGTCTCTTATTCTCTCTCATTCATTCTCTCTCTCTCTCTCTCTCTTTTTCCTTCTCTCTCTCTGTAACTCTGATTTTCAAATAAACAAATCTTAAAAAAAAAAATCTGTCACTTCTCTAAGTAGCCTTGATTTATTTCACTGGACCATGTTGCTGGAAGCAAAGTCTGGGCAGTAGCTATGTTCACTGCTAAGAGGTGTCATTGCTTCTATGACATAAAAATGTATGCATGCACATCAATAAATATTTCTCTATGTACTTCTCTGTATATATCCTACGATAAAGTGTGTTCCCATTAATATCTAGCTCTAATCCATCTCAAAGTCAGTCATACTAGCCTATTCTCCTTGCCCATCTGTAACCTCCCTCACCATAATGAGAAATCTTTTACCTTCTATCATCTGTTTAATTGTTTGAGTCCATTTTGCATTTACAAGAGTTGAATTATTAACATATACATCTGTAAGGAAACAACTTTATCAATTAGATCTCAGAGTTAATGAACAGTTCTTTTTACTTTTAGTCTTGCAGAGTTCAATCACTTTTGAAGTTACATAAGCTAGTGTCTTATTCACTGAATCTATTCAGGGAAATTCTTACAAATAAAGCATATTTTAAAAATAAAAGCACATTTTAAAATTTTTATAGAAAATTGGAATGGAAAGGATTTTATTTTGGCATAAAAAATTTTGAAGTCCTTGCAATGTTTTCCTAATCTGTATTTCCATTAACTTTTTTGATAACCTTCCATATATTTCATATATTTAGATTCTTTGCTTACATTCAGCATAGTATCTTGGGACCACTCAAAATCCTAAATGACTTTCTAATTTGCATATATTAAGATTTTATCTCTGTGATGTAAAGTTTTTTTTTGATAGATTTATTTTATTTATTGGAGAGGCAGAAAGAGAGAGAGAGAGGTCTTCCATCTGCTGGTTCACTCCCCAAATGGCCACAACAACCAGACCTGGACCAGGCTGAAGCCAGGAGCCAGGAGCTTCTTCTGGGTCTTCCACACAAGTGCAGGGACCCAAGCACTTGGGCCATCTTCTACTGCTTTCCCAGGCCATAGCAGAGAGCTGGATCAGAAGTGGAGCAGCTGGGACTAAAAGCAGTGCCCATATGGGATGCCTGCATTGCAGGTGGTGGCTTTATCCACTCTGCCACAATGCTGGCCCCATGATGTAAAGTTGTATAAGGTTCAACAAGTGCTTGTGAGTTGTAGTAGCTATTATAATATCACACAGAATAATTTCTTCACAATAAAGATCACCTATGTTTCACATATTCAAACCATAGTATTTATTCTTTACAGTCCCTAATCCTATTCACTGACAACTGTGGATCTCCTTACTTTCTTCATAGTTTTAACTTTTTCAGAATGTCATATCAATGAAGTCATTCAGTGTGCAGGTTTTTCTAACTGCTGTCTTTCACTTAAACATATACATTTAAGATTCACCCATATCTTTTCAAATCTTATTAGCTCATTTCTTTTGATTCCCAAGTAATATTCCATTCTATGGCTGAACCATTATTTGTTTAGCCATTCACTCATTGCAGGGTATATTTTTTGCATTCAGCTTTTGGTGTCTATTAATAAAACTGTTGGAAATATTTATGTGCCTATGAGTGTGCAATTCACTAAGCTAAATACTCATAACCTCAATTGATGGATTGTATGGAAAGACTATATTTATCTTTTTTAGGAACTTGCCAATCATCTCCCAAAGTAACTGTACAATTTTGCATTTCCACCAGCAATGATTGAGAGTTTCTATTTTTCTGTATCCCAGTCATTGATTGTTATCGTCAATCACACACACAAAAAATTATCAATTCTATTGTTGTGGACTAGTATCACATTGTTGTTTTAATTTGCAATTCCTTAATGATAAATGATTTTGCAAATCTTTTCATATGTTAATTTTCCATCTGTATATCTTCTTTGGTGATGTGTTTCTTCAGATTTTCAGAAAGTTTTAAGTTAAATTGCTTGTTTTCTTATTGTTGAATTTTAAGGTTTTCTGTTTATTTAAGAAACAAGTCCTTTGTCAAGCACATATTTTGTGAATTGCCTGCCAGGCTGATCCTTGGCTTCTGCTTCTCTTAAACATGTCCATCCACTTCACCATGACATGGGCTGTTTTCTATATAATTATTGCTGCATTTGGATCTTGGTCATTTTAGCAAATTAGTGAGACAAAAACCTGAAGGGATATGTTTCCTTTAATAGCTATAACAAGCATTTATATTTTTTGAAAAGTTTTCCCCTCTGGATATTAAAAAATGTCTTTCTTCAGTAAAAACCTGAATAAAAATGCTGACTCCAGGTCATTAATTTTCCAGTATTTCTGTCTTGTGCCTGTGGCTTGTTATGGTTTTAGAAATGAGCTGTTCATTTGATTGAGACAGCTTAGTTTCAATAGATTCATAAACTCTTTTTCTTGTATAAATGGGACAGCTAAATATCACAAATAATATGTTATAATCACACATATAATGATAGAACAAGTCATTCCTCAGACTTACAGAAAGAGCAAATTGAACACAGAGTTACCACAAATACTATGAGAAATACATCAAATGAGCAAAGACTTTCCCTGAATAAATAACAGTGTTTTAAAGCCTGTTATCAAAAATGATTGCTTTGGAAAAATTCTTCCCAGTTGTAAGGGTGGGGTCTGTTGTGACTAAAAAAATACTATCTCCAAGCAATGCAATTTCTAAAAATCATTGAATAGAGCTGACAAGTCATGCATAGAGCAGCTTTGTCATATATCATGATCATATTCTTATTTCTATTTATTGAGAATTATATGAAGAACATTTAACATTATTCAAATAAGTTCAAGTTTATTTGGAAGTTGAAATTTTCAAAAAGAATTTGGGGAATATAAGGAAGAAATTCAAAGTCACACATATACTTAATTAAGAATTCCAGAAAAAGAGGAAAGTTTGATGCACACACAGTCACAGTAATCTCTCAAGATAGAATGTCTAGTTCAGTTCCACAATTGGTGAAAGATGGAAAATACCGAGTCAAGTAGCCTAGAAGGAGACAGAATGGAAGAGAGAAAAAAAGAAGATAGATGAGAAAAATAAATAGAAAAAAAAGTGTAGACTCGAATTTGTGGTAAATTAATTATTTTTGAAGCAAATCTGAGATAGAAGCGAGAAATATTTTTGAAAAGCTATTAAGCAATCAAAATTTCATCATTGACTTTGAGTTTTGTACTCATTAATTTCATATGCACTTTTTATATTTACTGCATCATTAAGCACCATGAAACTACTTATATAAAGCAAATATAAAAGTCTTTTTTGCTATAGGAAAAATGCTTTGTACTGGTAACTCAATCTTGTCCACTTTACAAAAACTCTGGGGTGGGCATTTTGTCTTGTGGTTAAGATGCCAATCAGGATGCCTTTGCCTTTTTCTGTATCATAGGATCTGGGCTTGGTAATAAGCTCTAGCCCCATTTTTTTGAAAATGACTTTTCTTTTTATAAAAATTGTATTAATATAAAGAGAACAGATTGTATGCATTCCATAGGTGCCATTCCAAGAAGACAACCACATTTCCCTCACTCTCATGCTCTCCCAAGCCCTCTCATTCTCCCTCCCCTCTCTGCATCAGTTTTTTCAAAGCCAAATTTTTAATCCACTCTAGATCCACAGGATTAATTCATCACTAATCATAATATTCAATGAGTAGAAAGTAGAAAGACCACAATCCCATAGTATTATAAACAAGAGAAAAATGACAATTATATCCCAAAGTGACCATTCATATCTATATATTTTTTAGTATTCTATACTAACTGCCATGTATCAGAGAAAACCTGATATTTGTATTTTGTGACTGGCTTATTTCATGAAGCATAATGGTTCCCGGTTGCATCCATTTTGTTGCAAAAAACTTCAATATTTTTATGACTGAGTAGTATTCTATAGTGTATATATACCACATTTTCTTTATCCAGTCATCAATTGAGAGACATCTGGGTTGATTCCATATCTGAGCTATTATGAATTCAGCTTCAATAAAGATGAGGAATACATTAACTCTTTCATATACTGATTTCAATTCATTTGGGTAAATTCCCAGGAATGGGATGGATGTGTCACATGGTAGACCTATTTTCAGATCTCTGAAGAATCTCCATATTGTCTTCCATAATGGCTGTACTAGTATACATTCCCACCATCAGTGGATGAGGATAGCTTTTCCCTACCCTCTTGCCAGCATTGATTGCTTTTTTTTTTTATTGCTAGATGGTAGTCAGTCCAACTGGGGTGAGGTGATACCTCATTGTGGTTTTTATTTGCATTTTCCTGATTGCTAATGATCCTGGACACGTTTTCATGTGTCTGTTGGCCTTTTGTATTTCATCCTTTGAAACGGATATGATCACATCTGCTGGATATGATCACATCGGCAAAATCACAGCCTAGCCTCCTCTCTTCCAAGATGATCAATGCCTAGGATTAGTCCACAGTGGCTACAGACCCACCCACCTAGATGCATGAACCTCACATTGGATCTACACAGTTCTCAGTGTGAGCACAAAACCCTCTGCAATGATCCATCCCAGGCAATCCGGCAACTCTGAGCCCCTGAGACCAGACACAGTGAAAGACCCAGCAACACCCCACACCTTACCATGCAGTCACAGGATCCTCACAATCATAGCACACAAGGCTCCTAAGGTCACAGGATGCAGGGGGACCCACTCTCTTTCTCTCAGCCCCACGTGCCTGCCCCATCCACGGAGGGAGCAGAGGCATTCCCAGAGCCAGCTGCCTGTGTGTGCTCTGCCTTGGCAAAGCCTGTGATGGGATGAAAGGATGGGAGTGCTTCTCGGACACGAGTGGGTGTGCAGCCCCTTGGCAAACCTCAGGGCCAGATTCAAAGTTATTGGGGAACGCACATTTATCCCTCTGATAAAATCCCCTAGTTGTACTTGCAAGAGCTGGCTGCACAGCCTCTACTCATGTTAAGCTAGTGCTTTCTCCCTGCTGGTCTCCAGGCGCCCTTGTGGAAGCATTGAGAGAAAAAAACGTGCTTTTCTCTCAGCTGCACTCAGGCTCCAGGCCAAAATTAGGGTCAAGGTGATCTCCAGGGTTCTCCCTCAGGCAAAATCACCAGTTAGGGGCTGCCTCTGTCTGCCTCTGTCCTTGCTCTCAGAAGATGGCATCTCCTCCAGCCCCTGGCTGCGAGAGTCAGGATGGTGTCCCATCTCTTTGCTGCATGTTTGTACTGTCCATGCTGCTCCACAGTATCTTTCTATTTTCTGTAGCATTTCCACTGCAAACTTCTCTCCAACTTTCCTCTGGGAATGTACTTCCACTGCTTTTCTTCTGAAATCTTCCCCTGGTCAAAATCAGTATGTCTTTTTATTATTCAACCATCTTAGAATCTCACAAGTTCTTGATCTTGATTACAGGTTCTTGCTAATACAGACCCTGGAAGGCAGCTTCCTGCCATTCACTTGGGAGACCTGGATTGAGTTCCTGGCTCCCAGCTTTGTTTTGGGCATTTGGGAAGTAAGCCAGCAGATGAACATTCTTTTTCTTTCTCTTCTTTCTGCCTCTGAAATAAATGGTGAATTTTAAGAAGTTTTAAAAGTAACGTTGAATTTTTTTGATAAATTTTGTGCACTTAAAACTCAATCTGTAAATCAAGACCTTTTTCCTCTTAAAATGCGCTCCTACCCCTACACCACCCTAATATACTTGTGAGTGTGGGAGGTTAGCTGTCCTTATTAGAGGCAGGAAGAGGCATCTTTATTCTGCAGTCTTCACTTTGACTGAGTGTTTTGGTAAGCTGACCTGTGAATGGAGCTTGAGGCAGCAGCTCACAGATATCTTCCTCATTATAATAATGTTTGTACAGGATAGTCTCTGGTAATGAGGTGTAACTCCTTTTTCTAAATCTTTGCTATTTCAGGCCCACAGATATACTTGGCAGTTTGTCACTGTTAACCAACCTCCACCTCACCTTTACTCCTGGTCCTGCCCCAGGGTCCGTCCAGGTTGTAGCTTGGGGCTATCTAGAAGTGCTGTCTGGATCCTCATGCACAGTGTTGCTTCCTGAGTCACTTTCACTATGAAGGTCGCCATGCTATGACAAATACAGGACTTCTCCAGGAGGCTTCTCTCTCTCTCTTTTTTTTTTCTTAAAGGTTTATTTATTTATGTGAAAGTCAGAGTTACAGAGAGAGAAGGAGAGGCAGAGAGAGAGAGAGAGAGAGAGAGAGAGAGAGAGGTCTTCCATCCACTGATTCACTCCCCAACTGGCCACAATGGCCGGAGCCGTGCTGATCCAAAGCCAGGAGCCAGGAGCTTCCTCCAGGTCTTCCACATGAGTATAAGGGCCCAAGGACTTGGGCCATCTTCTACTGCTTTCCCAGGTCATCACTGAGAGCTGGGACTCAAACCTGCATGCATATGGGATGCCAGCACTATAGGCAGCGGCTTCACCCACTGCACCACAGTGCCAACCCCCAGGAGGCTTTTAATCTCATTACACCAGCAATGAGTAGTGTGGGGCTCTAAACTTGTGCTTCATGAAACTGTGCAAACCTATCTAGTAATCCTATATATCCCTCTCCTGTCATACCATGAGGATGTTCAACACAACAAAAAACTCATAGTGAACTCTTCCTATGCTTAAATATCTGGGCCTGAGCTCCATCCCACCTTTATTTCTATTGGAAGGTCTTTCTAGTTATTTGGCAAACTCCCCTCTGTCATATCATCCTTCATTCTATTTATCTCCACCACTTTCTGAAGCAAAAGTATGAAATAAAACAAGATTATCGAAATTGAAAAATATATTGCTGAATGTTACAAAGCATTTTGTTTGTATTCTATGGGCAATCATATAAAATATTCTTTGTGATTTTTATAAGAGTTCTACTTTGTTGTGTAATTAAGTTTACATAATGGCATGGTAGAGAATGTTGAAGAACTCCCACACTAGGAGACACTCAACAACAGGTCAAGACCACTACATAAACATAGGCTTCCTAGATGATTCTGTTACCCTCTCTTACAAACGTAAATCTAGAAGCCAGAGGAATCTTAGCCAAATTCCCATAGGAAGGTTGCCTTTCTGGGCTACTAACCACATTCTAAACTGCAGTTAAAAATCTAGCTTACTTTTTTTTATTTTTGTTTTAGACACTAGAGAGGTCAGAGCAGCTGCACCATGGCATCAACTGGAAATAGACCCAAAGCAGTTACTGGCAAGAAACCAATATCAGTGACATAATGAAAGCAACACTCCAATGGAGACTTCCAATACCTTTGCTTTCTCTGAATGATTTTTTTTAAAACTTTGTATTCTACATCCTAACTTTATTCTACATCCTTTGATCATCTTGTCTTATTTCTTGATTCTGATGCTTGGATCAACTTCTTAAAATACTTTGGCCTTTCATCTTCCATACAAGAATTTTGATTTTTCTTGACCAGTTTGAGTCCTTCATCTGACATACATCTATTTCTATTTGCTTTGAGAAAGCGTCCTTCTGAGTTAGTTGACTTGCATCCTCCTTCCGCTCCTCAGCCATCCTGGTTGATGGTCCAGCGTCTTTCTATTAACCTGCTAGCAGATCCCAGGCACACAGTGGTCTACTGTTTTCCTTTTTTATTTCAATGATTTCTCATATTTTTCTTCCCTTTCTACAATGTCATACATTTCTGCAGATAAAGAACAAAATTGTATGATCATAATCATCATAAATTTTCATTTGCATTGCATTCAGCTTTTGATTCACTCTCTCACTCTTAAGTTTCATCTTTCAATGTGTAAGAAATAGTGTGCACATTGTAAGTAATGGTATTAGTGTGGAAAATTTGTTCAAATTTAAGGATGCACTACCTTTCTACTGCATTTCTTTAATTTTCCTGGACATTTTCCCATGCAAAGAAAACACAATCAAACTAACGCATCAAGGGAAAAATGCTTTTAGAAAATTTACAGTTTACACTGTAATCCTATTTTTTGTATTGAGCAGAATGCTATTTCCATGAACTGCTCAGAGAAAGCAGCATATGACTTCATTTGCTATAAGACAAGTGGAAAACTTGATTATCTAAAATGCTATTTTCAAGCTGATGACAATGTGACAACTTCAGTTCTACCACTTCTTCTCAACACACTTCTGTCTCAAAGCCCACACTTTTTCTTTTCACTATTCACACATTAATATGGTATTTTCTGAAGCAGTGCAAAGATGTTTGGAAATACCAATCTACTATATTTCATATCAGAGTCAAATTTTTTGGCTAGGATCTTTTACAGAAAATTAATATATTGCTATACTTGCCTACACATGGTCCATGTTGGTGTAAAAAAATTAAAGTAACAAGATAACAGATATTCTTGAAGTGAAAACAATATAAAATGTGATCAAATATATATTTTAAGCTCGTTCTAAGTAAAACTAAGATAGTGATTATTGGGACTGGTGCTGTGGCATAGTAGGATAAGCTTCTGCCTGCAGCACTGGCATCCCATGTGGGCACTGGTTCATGTCTCCAGCTGCTCCTCTTCTGATCAAGTTCCCTGTGGTAGTCTGGGAAAGCAGTAGAAGATGGCCCATGTGCTTGGGCCCCTGCATCTGCTTGGGAGACCCAAAAAACTCCTGGCTCCTGGCATCAGATGGGCTCAGCTCCAGCCATTAAATCCAGTCGGGGAGTGAACCAGCAGATGGAAGATATTTCTCTCTGTCTCTCTCATTCTTTGTCTGTAACTCTACTTCTCAAATAAACAAAAAATCTTTTTTTATATCTCTTTTTTTTTATCTGCCAGGTAGAGTTATAGACAGTGAAAGAGACAGAGAGAAAGGTCTTCCTTCCGTTGGTTCACTCCCCAAATGGCCGTCACAGCCGGCACGCTGCGCCAATCCGAAGCCAGGAGCCAGGTGCTTCCTCCTGGTCTCCCATGCGGGTGCAGGGCCCCAGCACTTGGGCCATCCTCCACAGCCTTCCTGGGCCACAGCAGAGAGCTGGACTGGAAGAGGAGCAACTGGGACTAGAACCCGGTGCCCATATGGGACGCCAACGCCACAGGTGGAGGATCTACCAAGTGAGCCATGGCACTGGACCCAATTGTCACTTTTTTTGTCAATTCTTTCAATTCTGTTGTATGATTAAACATAAGGAAAATACTCATTTCAGACGTACATTTTTGCAAGTAATAAGGAATTACTAAAGTATTATTAGCATATCTATCTCTTTAAAATAATGTGTCTAAAGTCATTAGCTTAGAAACTTGAAATACAAAGTCTCTCATAAATGAAGACATTTTGAACATGTAATGCTTTTAAATACACGACTGATATTTTTTAAGTCTCATAACTAAAATATGATTGTGTTTGCTTAAACAAAACATTTTCTCCTATGAAGAAAGGAAGGACATACAGTGTTCCTTAGAATAAAACAGAACTAGATGTCTGTGGTATATAAACTCATTACAAATTGTTTCTATTATTATATGTACAGCAGTATTTGGACTTTAACCTCATTATGTACATTCAGTGACTTCCCTCCAAAAACTATTTATAATGTTCTTCTTGTTGGCCTCCAGAGTTATCTACTTTGGTAGACTGAGGTCATGTAAATACTCCAAAGACTATTATTCGGACAAATGCAAGTCATTTCATTTTGTGATAGCAAATATTCAGGAATATGTGCAAATGTAAGAACCAAAACAGAAGGTAAACTCTGTTACTACTCAAATTCTCAAATCTTTCACTGTGGTGAACATAAATATTTTGACATTTTCATTAATGTTCAAAGAAAATCATTTCAATAACAATCAGGGACACAGCTCTACTTTTGTGTCAGGAAGAATTACACCATACAGAAAGATGCTTAAGTAGTTTTACCTCTACAATTCAAGACACTACAAGCAGAGACCCAGGACATCTTCTAAATGCCTTGAAAAGTATACAAGAAGGTGTCTGTGGGGAGCAATCCGGACTAGACTAAGTTACTCGAATTAGGACTTATTCTATGCATCTGCTCTCCCACAATATGGCGCTGGGAGAGAAGTAAACAGCTTTCGCACAGCTGCCTCCAGTTCAACCAATTAACTGTAGGACTTGCTCCTGATTGGAGAGCAGCGTACTCGGCGTGTGGGCAGCCGAGTTGGGATTGGCGGAGGAGGACTATAAAGGAGGAGAGAGACGGCATGCACCAGGAACATCTATGGGGAACATCTAGCTGAAGGAACACCTGTGCAGCCCCCCAGAGAACCGGCCGGCGGTGTGCCGCTCCCCTGCGGAAGTGGGGAAAGTGGCCAGGGGGAACTGCCCTTCCACGGAGGTGGAAGGGATAGTAGCCAACCCGGGAAGAACCAGCAGCAAACCCGGGGAGGGCCGAGCAGACGAAAGAACAGCGCAGGGTCCTGTGTCGTTCCCCCACGAAGACGGGGAGCGACAGGTGTCTGGCACTACTAGGAGTGATAAATGCCAAAATACAAACAAAACACTAAAACATAGAAAAAGAAATGTGTTTATGATCTACTGAGATATTCTGAAGTGGCTGAAATTTTTCTCCTCTTATCTTTCTATAACATTCTTAATAATATAGATGGCCAAACCTATCTGCATCATTTTTCTCAAGGGAAAAGAGAAAATATTACTTGTAGGACTAATGCCATTATGAGTGATAGAAGTCATATAATTGGATGTGGGTCTTAACGTTTCCAAGAAAATATTCTGTTAATTGTATTTATTTATTACCTACAGCATGCTAAATGGTCTGTTACTAATGTGTATTTAGGGACAAGCATTGTGGCATAGCAGGTTAAGCTTGGGACACCTGCATCCTACATTGGAATGCCGTGATCAAATCCAGCCTCTTATGATCCAACTTCCTGGTGTTGTACACTCTAGGAGACAGCAGGTGATAGCTGGAGTACTTGAGTCCCTGCCACCCACATAGAAGACTCTTATGAAGTAGAATTATTCCTAACTTTGTCCTGGTTCAGCCTCAGCTGATGGGGATGTTTAAGGAGTGAACCAATAAATTTAAAGACTTCTCTCTCTCTTTCTCTCTCTCTCTTCTCTCCCTCTGTCTTTAAAAATAAATAAATAAAATTTTTAAATGCATATTTAAAGTTTGGCTGGAGAGAAATAACTATTAAAGCTTTAATTCATCTGAAATCATTCTAGATAGATGTTATGGTATGACTGTCCTCTCCCAAATTCATGTATTATCTCTGTGATTGTATTAAGAGATACGACCTTTAAAGAACTTATTGGGCCATGAGGGATGCTTCCTCCTTAATGATATTAGGCCCCTTTTTAAAGAAGCTTCATGCAGCATTAGGCTAGATTGCCCTCCTTCATTTCACCAAATAAGGATACAGTGCTTTTCTCTTCAGAGCATTCAGCCCGCAACACTCAAGTAAACCTACTGTTGAACTGATCTTGGACTTCCTAGTCTCCAGGATTGTGAAGAAGTTAATTTCTATTTTCTATAAATCACCCAATCTGTCAAATTCTGTAGTGGCTGCATAAATTTGACAACAGATGTAAGATATTTCAAGCATTCTGTGATACTCCCTAAGAGTTAGTACCTATCAACTATAACAATCTAAATCCCCAGTTAATTTAACGAGATAATAAACTCATCAGAAGGGTAAAGGTCAAAGATAATTATAGAAAATCAGGTTTTTAGAGGAAACAAAAATGGACATGGGAAGATAACACAATGTCACACAACCACTCTAAAATTATTAGGCATACAAACAGATAAAAAGACATGAAATATATTTAGAAAATAAGTTAATTGCACCAGATCTGGAATTGATATAAATATTAAATGAGAAGACAATGACATTATCACTGCTATTATAACTGTATTTAATATGTCCAAGTGGTGACTTTGGAGATGAAAAGAACTTCTACAGATGAAAACTTCAATGATTGAAAATACAATGGATGGGATTAATAGCAGATTAAACTTTTCAGAAGAAAAGATTCATAAATTGTGGGTGGGTGTTGTGCTACAGTGGTTTAAACCACTGCTTGTATCAGAGAGCCTGAGATCCAGTCTCACCTCCAATTTCAGTCCAGCTTCCTGCTGGATGCCACCATGTGAGGCAAAAGATATTGGCTCAAGTATATGGATTCTTTCCACCTTCATGGGAGACCCTGAGGGAGTTCTTTGCTCCCAGCTTTCTTTCTGGCCCAGCCCTGGACCTTCTGTGAATTTGGGAAGTGAACCAGATGATGAAATCTCTTGTTCTCTCTCTTCCTCTCACTCTTTTTCCTTCCTTCTCTCCTTCACTCTTTTCATCTCTGTTGCTCTGCCTTTTAGATAGATAGATAGGTAGATAGATAGATAGAGATCGAACTTTTAAAAAAATTCACAAACTGCAAGCATAGCAATAGACAATTTTCAAACTCAAACATGGACAGAGAAAGCTTTTTTTTTTTTAATAAAAGTGGCAGCAGGGAGCTATAGGACAAATTCAAAAATTCTACTATGTGGAATTATAGTCCTCAAATGGGGGAAAATATACTTGAAGGACTGGTTGCTAGAAATTTTACAAGTGTTCAGAGGAACATAAAAGTATGACAATATATTTCTGGTAAAAATTTGCAATGAATGTGATATCTTTTTTTAACTTATTTATTTGAAAGTCAGAGTTACAGAAAAAAAGAGAGAGAGAGAGAGAGATTCCCTCCATCCACTGGTTAACTCCTCAGATGGCCGCAATGTCCGAGGCAATGCCAGGCCAAAGCCAGGAACCGGGAGCTTCTTAAAAGTCTCCTATGTGGGTTATAGGAGCCCAAGTACCCGGGCCATCTTCCTCTGCTTTTCCCAGGTCATTTGCAGGGAGGTGGATTGGAATTGGAGCAGTGGGGACATGAATTGGCACCCAAGTGGGATGCTGGATTTGCAGGCATCAGCTTTACGGGCTATGCCACAATGCCAGCCCTCATGAGAGAGCTTTTCAAACATTCATGTATTTTTATTTATTTGAAAGGCACAGAGAAACAAAAACTTGGACAAACTAGTTCTCCTGTCCTCTAATTCACTCTCCAAATGCCTGTAACAGCTGGAGTTGGTCCGGGCTGAAGCCAGGCCCCAGAACTTAATTCAAGTATCCCCCATAGGTGGCAGGAACCCAAGTACATGAGCAGTCACCTGCTGCCTCCCAGGATGCATATTAGCAGGCAGATGGAATTGCAATGAGACCAGGGACTTGAACCAAGACATTCCAATATGCAGGCATCCAAGCAGTCTTAACTGCTGCACTATACAACTTCTCCTAAAGGAATATTTTTTAAACATACAAAGAAAAAATTGTCAACCCAGATTTCCAACCCCAGGAATAGCATCTTTCTCTTACGATGTCAAAATAGAGACAAAACAGAAATAATTTTGCAGCACCAGATCTGTACAACAAAACATGATTTAAAAAGACCTTCATGGACCGGGCCACAGCTCACTAGGCTAATCCTCCGCCTGAGGTGCTGGCATCCCCGGTTCTAGTCCCATTTGGGGTGCTGGATTCTGTCCCGGTTGCCCCTCTTCCAGTCCAGCTCTCTGCTAAGGCCCAGGAAGGCAGTGGAGGATGGCCCAATTGCTGGGGCCCTGCACCCGCATGGGAGACCAGGAGGAAGCACCTGGCTCCTGGCTTTGGATCAGCACAGCGTGCCGGCTGCAACGCAGCGGTTGTAGCGGCCACTTGAGGGGTGAACCAACGGAAAAAGGAAGACCTTTCTCTCTGTCTCTCTCTCTCTCTCTCATGGTCTAACTCTGCCTGTCAAAAAAGGAACTTCATGGGGCCGGCGCTGTGGTGTAACGGGTAGGGACGCCACCTGCAGTGCTGGCATACCATATGAGCGCTGGTTCGAGTTCCTGCTGCTCCACTTCCAATCCAACTCCGTGCTATGGCCTGGGAAAGCAGTAGAAGATGGCCTAAGTCCTTGGGCAGCTGCACCCATGTGTGAGAACCGGAGGAAGCTGCTGGCTTCTGGCTTCAGATTGGTGCAATTCTGGCCATTGTGGTCACCTGGGGAGTGAACCAGCAGATGAAAGACCTCTCTCTCTCTCTCTCCCTCTCTCTCTCTCTCTTTCTCTCTCCTTCTCTCTCTCTCTGCAACTAGGCCCTTCAAGTAAATAAATAAATACATCTTTGAAAAAAAAACCTTCAGAAAAAAAGGAAAATACCAGATGTGAAGAACACTAGAACTGGTAAATAACTGAGATAATACAAAAGAACTTCTCTTATTATCCAAATTTATTTAATATAATTTATTTAATATAGATTTTAATAATATTAAAATACATAAAACATCATGACCAATTAGACTGTATCCCAAGAATGTCTTCCTATTAACAGGCTAACAAGAAAAACATAAAATCATTTCAATAGATACAGACAAAACACTGGACAAATTACAAACCCTCTCCTGGAAAATTTTCAGCAAGCTAGGAATAAAATTCAGCTTTCCCAATCTGATAAATGGTAGCAGTAAATAAAATAAGAATGAAAAATAAAACCATTGATGATACTATGCTTAATGATGAAAGATTACAAGCTTTCCTTCAATGGCAAGGTAAACATTTCCATGGGTAACTTTTCTATTCACCATTGTACTTGTGTAAAGAGATAAAAGCCTTCGTGAATGGAAAGAAAGAAGTAACACTGTCCTTATTCAAAAAAAAAAAAAAAGATGGCATAATATTTTAGGTAGAAAATCTACAATATATCCAAAACTTGCTAAAATCATTTGCCAAGTACCAACATATAAAAGAGAATACCACTAGCAAACAACATAGAGAAATCAAAATTAAAATTGTTATTTTAATAGCATGAAAAATATGAAACATTTAAGAATAAACTTGACAAAAACATGTGAGACTTGTACGTTGAAGCAGTCAATACTATGTTAAGACAAATTAATGAGTATTTAAATAATGGCTGAGATATACCATGTGTATGGAACCTAAAATTCAATATATGTAATATATCAATTATTTCATAATTCATGTACAATTTCAACACAATCCCAATTTATATCACACCAGGTAATTTTTTTGTAGAAACCAAATTAATTTTAAAATTTATATCAAAAGAAAAAGATCCTCTAGAATACCAAAAACAACTTTAAAGAAAAACAAAGTTAGGAGTAGATGTTTAGCCTAGTGGTTAGGACACCAGTTGAGATGCCCATAACCTGTATTGGGGTACCTGAGTTTGACGCACAGCTCTGGCTTTTGACTACCACTTTCTGCTAATGCATACACTGGGAGGCAGTAGTAACGTTTCAAGCAATTTGAGTTCCTGCCACCCATGTAGAAGACTTGGATTGAGTCCCTAGCTCATTGCTCCTGCATAACCCAGTCCTGATGGTGGAAGGCATTTTTAGAGTGGACCAGCAGATGTGAGCGCGCTCTCTCTCTCTCTCTTTATCTCTCTCGTCTCTCTGCCTGTCAAATAAACAGATACATAATAAATTAACATTTAAAAGACAAACAATTCCAAGCTTACCATTATTTGACATCAAGATTTATTATAAAGTTATGAAAGTAAGACTGCAATATTAGCAAAAAGATAAATATAAATATTGATCAATGGAAGAGGATAACTGATATATTTAGGCAACTAATTTTGATAAATGTGCAAAGGCAATACAGTAGAGATATTGTAACCATTTAAACAAATGTTCCTGAAGCAATTAGCTGGCACACTGCGGCCTGCGCACCGTGCTGATCCGAAGGCAGGAGCCAGTTGATTCTCCTGGTCTCCCATGGGGTGCAGGGCCCAAGCACTTGGGCCATCCTCCACTGCCTTCCCGGCCACAGCAGAGAGCTGGCCTGGAAGAGGGGCAACCGGGGAGGAATCCGGCGCCCCAACCGGGACTAGAACCCGGTGTGCCGATGCCGCTAGGTGGAGGATTAGCGAGCCGGCCTGTATGATTTCTTTACAAAAGAACTTTGATTTATATCTCATATCGTATACAAAAGTTAAAAAGTGTTCAAACTAAATATAAAACCTGAACTATAAAACTGAATACCAGGAAAATAGAAAAATCTTTGTGATTTTGAATAAGGCAAAGAGTTCTTGGATATGATATCAACTACAAGTTTACATTTCTTATGTTGGATATAATTTAAGTCTCTGGCATTACTTAATGTGAAGATGCATAGGAACTGAAACTTCAGTAAACTAATGGTGGAAGTATAAAAATGTAGCAATTACCTTGAAACATTTGTATTAAAGTTTGTTCTTTGCTTCAAGAGGACTCTGATGAATTAACTAGTCAAAGTATTATGTTATTAAAAATGCTGTTTTTTTTGTTCTAAGGATTATTTATTTTATTAGAAAGTCAGGTACAGAGAGAGATGGAGACAGAAATCTTCCATCTGCTGACTTACTCCCCGATGGGCACAACAGCCAGAGCTGAGCTAGCCAAAAGCCAGGAGTTAGGAGCTTTTTCCAGGTCTCCTTCATGGGTGTAGAGGCCCCAGGACTTGAGCCATTTTCCACTGGTTTCTGAGGTGCATTATCAGGGAGCTGGATCAGAAATGGAGCAACCGAGACCCCAACTGAAGCCATATGGGATTCCAGTGCTGCAAGTGCCACCCCGAAATATATGTGTCAGAATTCATTCCATTAGGAATTTATTTTCTAGAGAAAAAAATAGAAACTCAATATGGACACTCCTTCAGTTATTTCTGTTTTCCAAATTTTATTTATTCATATTCATTTAATTTAAATGCAGAGAGACCGAGATAGATAGAGATCTTCTATCCACAGTTTCATCTCCTTAATGACTACAACAGCCACTGCAGGGACAGTACAAAGTCGGGAGCTCACAAGTCAGTGTGGGTCTCCCACATAGGTGCCAGAGACACAAGTACTATAGCCATCATTTGCTGCTCCCAGTGTGTGCAATTGCAGGAAGCTGGATCAGAAGTCGAGTAACCTGGGCTTGAACTAGGCACTCAGATATGGGATGCAGTGTCTCAAGTGGTGACTTGACTGCTACACCAAAATCCCACCCCTCTCTCAGATATTTCTATCAGAGCCTCCAAAACATGATCTATATGGAAATCATTATTCTTAAGTATGCATTGTACACCTGTGGTAACCCAATGCAACTCTCAGACATCTAGCTACAATTAACTCTACTTTTGTATTGAAAAGTTTAACATTATGTTTGCACCAATTCATGGTTCACATAGCTACTCCCAGTCAGTGACTGAACACAGCAAAGAGAGCAAGGCAGAACCATTCCTGGGAAATGCAGTATCGTTTGCAGGAGCAACCTGGGCTTGCGAACTCCTCCAATAGTCTTGTCCACTTTTTCTGAACACTGTACTTCAGGTTAAGAAGTTTTCAGTCTACTTTCCTCCTCCAATTATGACGACCACTGTGCCTTCGATAATGGTGACACCTGATAGTCCTCTTCTCCTGTCCTGACCCCTACTTTTTGCCTTATACCCTCTGATGTGTTTAATTAAGTTTTAGCTTCTCATTAGACCTGGACTAAGACAATAACTAACATCATATATGCACTGTGACATTTTATTTGCTGAGTGTCAAAGAGAAGCCCTAGAGCAAACATTAAATGTATTATAGGATTATTTATTCGATATATCAATCCAACCAACAATTTCAAAAAGAAGCTGACTTCCAAGAAATAGACAGCTACACATATATAACTTGCTTATATTTTCACTCTATTCTCTGGGCAATAGTGAAGTATTGATAGACAGTTGGGGTCTTGTTTATTTATTGCCTTAGCAGAAAATCAGAATACATCTTTTTACTTTAGAAAGTTTATATTAGGAAGTAGAAGGAGCAGAGGAGAGTATGGTAATTTTTTAGGGAGAACATGCAAGGGTTGTCAGGATACAGAGTAGGAGGTAGACATGAAAGATGCTATAAATATAAAGTTAATGGGACTTGGCAACTGAGAGGCTATGCAGAACAAATTCTTATGTTAATCATTTTTGTGAAAGTCCTTCAAACATGAAGTACATTCATTTGTATCTTTTCTAACTGACTATAATGAACAAAACTTACACTTTCTTTCATTTTAGTGCAATGTGTTTTAATGATAATCTCAGGGACTCTGATCTTTTATAATTGTTGAAGCTTTGTCCTACTTATTAAAGATTTCTTTTTCCTGTACTTATTTTCAGTTTCATCAGGCTGCCCCTAGATAATTAAAAGCTACATTTAAAATAAAATAATTATAATGAAGGACAAAATGCAATTTCTGTAAGTAAATATCATGAGGCTAATTAGTACATAGAATTACCAATTAGTCTGTGACTTTTATGACCCTTTTTCCCTTGGTCATGTTTCTCTATCCATCTATGTTAGTCATATCTTTGAATCAGACTTTTCATGAAGATGGATAGAAGAAGGTAATTCTTTTGCTATACTCTTCAGTGGGACAGACTTATTAGTATTCAATTTCCATTCCAATTCCTCCCAAAATGCAAATGGAAATAAATAAATATAAAAGAGACATTTCAAACAGTTCACAGAAATGAAATCAAAAGGAATTTTGGTGCAAAAATGTAGTTTCTTTACAATATTCATTTTGTACAAACTTAAAAATATACTTTTTATTTATTTAAAGGCAAACACACACGGATATACACACACCAAGAAAGAGAGAGGGAGAAGGGGAGGAATGGAGGAACAGAAGAACAGAAGGAGAGATAGAAAGAGAGAGGGAAAGAAAGAGAAGGGAAAAATTCTATCCACTGTTTCACTTCCCAGATGCTCACAACAGCCATAGTCAGGGCAGACCCAAGCTATGAACCTAGAACTCAATACAGGTCTCCCCATAGGTGACAGAAACCCAAGTACCTGAGCCATAACAGGCTTCCTCCCAGGATGCACATGAGCAGGAAGCTAGAATCTGAAGCAGAGCAGGGCTCAAACCAAGGTACTCTAATATGGGATTCAGGCATCCCAAAGGGCATCTTAATTGCTGCATTATCCACTCCACTCCCCACTCCATAAACTTTTTGAAGACTCCTTGTAGATAAATCTCTTTTGTTTCTATTTTAATTTTTTTTTCATTTTTTAGATAAGTCTACATGTTGCAATTCCAATTATCTTAAGTAACTATGTATTTCATTGATTAATTTAGACTTTTTAACTTATTAGTTGATACTACAACAAAATCACTTTAGATATGACTCCACTATCATCACTATCATGTATCAATAACAGAATTAGCACATACTTGTGGGGAGCAACTGGGAGCAACTCGGACTAGACTAAGTTACTGGAATTAAGACTTATTCTATGCATCTGCTTTCCCACAATATGGCGCTGAGAAGGGAGTAACAACTTCTATGCAGCTGCCTCTCGCCAGCTTGAGTGATGACCTGCAGGAGCAGGACCTGTTCCTGATTGGAGGAGAGCAGCGTACTCGGCATGTGGGTAGCAGAGTTGGGATTGGTGGAAGAGGACTATAAAGGAGGAGAGAGACAACATGCACGAGGAACATCTAAGGGGAACATCTGAAGGAACACCTGTGCAGCCCCCGAGAGAGCCGGCCGGCGGTGTGCCGCTCCCCTGCGGAAGTGGAGAAAGTGGCCAGGGGGAACCGCCCTTCCACGGAGGTGGAGGGATGGCAGCCAACCCGGGAAGAACCAGCAGCAAACCCGGGGAGGGCCGAGCAGACAAAAGAACAGCGCAGGGTCCTGTGTCGTTCCTCCATGAAGAGGGGGAGCGACAATACTTAGTCTGTGAATACTATCATGCATGTTCTCTCTCACATATATGCATACCCACACACACCATATACATATGCATATACACACAGTAAAGTTTTTAATGTTGTTAAATTTGATTAAAGTGCTAAGCAATAATATTTGAATGATACTTCTGATACTGAAGCATTTCTAATTTCAAGGAAGTTAAAATAATCACTCATCCAAAGAAAATATAGTTTCAATTAGTAGTAAACAAAACACTGTCAACTATTGACAATGGTTAGGATTTACATAGCTAACAGATTCGGTATTTTGGAAGTTATTTTTTAAATGTTGATTTAACTTTATTTGACTTGAAACAGAGAGACAGACCAAAAAACTGGATGTCTCCCATCTCCTATCTGTTAGTTCACTCGCCCAAATGCCTACAAGAACCAGGTTTGGGTCAGACTGAAGCCAAGAGCCAGGAACTCACTCTTCCCCCTTGTGGTTGCAGGAACTGAATTACTTATTTCCATCTCCTGTTGCCTCCCAGTGTGTGCATGGGTAGGAAGCTGGAATTGGGAGCATAATCAGGATTCAAATGTAAGCACTGCCATATGGGATGTGGCAACATCTTAACCTCTGTACCAAAGGCCTGCCCCTGAAATTTTTTTAAGCTAACCAAATATAGAGAAAATAAAAGCATCCTCAAAATTTAACCAGCATTCAGCAAGAATTGTGTGACAGTTCAACTGAGAAATAATATTGTCTTCAAAATACGGTGCTGAGACAACTAGATAGCCCTACACAGAAGAGTAAATTTAGATCCCTTCCTCACATCATACACAAAATTAATTCAAAATGTATATGAACCTAAATAGAAGAGCAAAAACTATAACACTCAGAATAAAAAGCAGGAGTAAATTTTCATCATTTTGAGTCAGACTTCCTAGATCTGACATCAAATGTATAAACAACAAAAGAAAAATAGATGAAATTGGACTTCATTATAATTAAAAACTTTGATATGTAAAATAACAACATTATGAACTTTTTAAAATGAACTATAGGATGAGATAAAATATTGGAAAATAATGAAAGTTTATTGTGGGGAGCAACTCGGACTAGACTAAGTTACTGGAATTAAGACTTATTTTATGCATCTGCTCTCCCACAATTTGGCGCTGGGAGAGGAGTAAACAACCAATAACCTGCAGGAGTTGATTCTGCTCCTGATTTGAGGAGCGCAGCGTACTCGGCGTGTGGGTAGCAGAGTTGGGATTGGTGGAAGAGGACTATAAAGGAGGAGAGAGACAACATGCACGAGGAACATCTAAGGGGAACATCTGAATAACATCTGAGCAGCCCCCGAGAGAGCCGGCCGGCAGTGTGCCGCTCCCCCGCGGAAGTGGGGAAAGTGGCAGGGGGGCCCGCCCCTCCACGGAGGTGGAGGGATGGCAGCCAACCCGGGAAGAACCAGCAGCAAACCCGGGGAGGGCCGAGCAGACAAAAGAACAGCGCAGGGTCCTGTGTCGTTCCTCTGTGAAGAGGGGGAGCGACAGTATATGGCAATGGATTTGTGTATAAGAAATATAAAACCCTCTTACAACTTAATAATAAAAAAACAAATAATAACACCATTTAAAATGAATAAAGGATCTGAGTTATCATTTTCTGTCCTAGTTTTTTGTTCTGCTGTTCTATTAAAATACTTGGGACTGGGCAATTTATAAAGAACAGAAGTTTATTTGGATGCTGAGAATCCCAAGGTGACAGCACCCTCATCTGATTAGCATCTGGTGAAGAGGCTTCTACCATAGAGGATATCACAGGGTGACCCAACTAGTGTATTAGCTTGGGTCTCTCTTCTTATAAAGCCACTGATGCCATAATGATCTTTATGATTGCTTGTAATCTCAACTACTTCCCCAAAGGTTCTGCCTACAAGTACCATTTGTATATGAAGTTTGGAATCAAGTTTCCAACACATAAACTTTTGGGGAACATATTCAAACCATAGCACATTTCTTCAGAAAAGATATGCAAATTGGGAATGTATATGAAAATATGCTCAACATCAATAGCTACTATGGAAATGCAAATAAAAACTACAAAAATAGGCTGGGGCCTTGGCTCACTTGGCTAATCCTCCACCTGCGGTGCTGGCATCCCGGGTTCTAGTCCCAGTTGGAGCATTGGATTCTGTCCAGGTTGCTTCTCTTCCAGTCCAGCTCTCTGCTGTGGCCTGGGAAGGCAGTGGAAGATGACCCAAAGTGCTTGGGCCCTGCACCCTCATGGGAGACCAGGAGGAAGCACCTGGCTCCTGGCTTTGGATCGGCGCAGCGCGCCAGCCATGAAGGCCATTTGGGGGGTGAACCAACGGAAGGAAGACCTTTCTCTGTCTCTCTCTCTCACTGTCTGGCTCTCCCTGTCAAAAAAAAAAGGTAAAAAAGCACAAAAATAAATCATAACATAGACACTAGGATGGCTATAATAAAAAAAAAAAAATGAGAGAGAGAGAAACAAATGTTAGTAAAGACAGATTAATAGAACTCTTTTACCTTGCCCTGGTGTGCTTGTATAGTTAGTTGTGTGATCACTTTGACAGAGTCAGATGGTTTTGCAAAGATTAAATACAGAATGAATACAAGATCTAACAATTCCAATCCTGGATATATAGTCAAGAAAAATGAAAACACAAGTCCATAGAAAAACAGGTATATGAATGATCATACCAGTGCTACTCAGCAATGCAGCAATGGTGGTTTAAAAATTGAAACAAACCAATGTCTATCAGCTGATAAATGCATAAATAAAATTAGATGTATCCATGCAATGGATTACTTATTAGCAAAAAAAAAAATATGAAGTACTGATATATGCTACAGCATAGATGAACCTTGAAATCGTTATGCTAAGTGTGATCACATATGGTATTTTCCATTAATATGGAATGGTTAGGATGAGCAAATCCATAGACTAAAAGTAGATTAATGACTGCCTGGGACTGGAGGGTAAATGCAGTGTAAGAAAAGCTGGGTGAAAATGGGGAGCGACTGCTAATAGGTACAGGATTTCTTCTGAGGATGATGAAAGTACTCTAAAACTAATGATGGTGAATATATCACACCTTTGTGAATACAGACAGTCCTCAACTTATAATGATTTAACTTACACTTTTTTTTTTTTTTACTTTATGAGGGCATTCAGTGGAGACCATGCCATGAATTTTGAATTGCCTTCTTTTGCTAAGATATCAACATGCTGTACAATACTCTTTCATGATGGCCGGGCAGCAGCAACAACACAGGGTAAACAGTTAATATTCTGCAGGTTACTGTGTAGCTAAACTATGGTATTTGATAGGTTATATGAATTAAGCTCATTTTCTAGCTATGATACTTTCAATTTATTAGAGTTTAACCCCATTTTAAGTGGAGGAGCTTCTATATACTAAAAACTATTGCACTATATACTTTAAATGGGCAAATTATATGGCAATTGAATTATATTTCCATAAAACCTTAAGAAAAAATATAGTCAGCAGAAATGTCAGAACAAATCTATCAAAATAAGAACTATAAAATTGAAGGAAGCTAAAAAAAGCCCCTTTACAGAGAATTACATGAAATATTAATACATTTTCATGTGTGGGGAAAGCATACAAGTATTTATTAGCCTCACTTAAGTCTCAATCTTGGTAATAAGTCAAATTTTATTTATTCCATTTCTCTTGAAATTTGTAAGACAAATCCATCTCATGGATTATTTTCTTAAATCACCCACGAAGCTACCAAGCACCTTACCTTACAGGTCTCTTTAAAAAGTCAAACAAGGAAACAAAAATCACTTTAAACTCACACTTTTAAGGTCCTAAATCTTTATTAATTTAATAGGAAGATACTACACTCTTTCTTTCCCGTTTATGGAGTTAACTCACTCATCACAGCATGGTTAATTCTGGAACTCACATAATAAATAATCTAACTGGGAGATACATTTATCTCAGTTCAAGTAATCTAAGTTACAAGGCCTAGGAAGATATATAATATTATCATATCATCAGGTTATTCTGTGACCTTTGAAACATTTTTAAAAAAGTAATAGCCACTTGCTCTCAATGTGGAAAGCCTGGGCTTCAGCAGAAGTTGGCTTATGAAGAACCCTGGCAGCTCTGCCAGCCAAGAGTTGGAACACTGGAAATGGAACTGCCCTGGAGTCAAAGGACACCCAGGTCAGAGCCACAGATCTTGCTGGCTTCAAGCTGGAAAGCCTTTCACTAGGCCTAGCTTCCGAAGTGACCACTGCTGCTGAAGGTACAGCCAAATAGAATCAGTAACATTGCAGGTAGAACTGTAAATTTCCCGTTGGAGTTGCCACCTCCTTTTCCTGGCCAGCTCTCCTCCCAGGCCACCTAGGTAATGGAAGTCAACAGGGTGCCTCCCCAAGGAGTTTCATATCTCTCTTAGGATGTACCCCATGTGAAGAGAAAGACATGTCTGGGCTTCACAACTGGCAAGGCCTTAAAGCCCACCAGATTATTATCAAGTCCCTTCTGTCAGTTTATATTTGCCTCTCAATCAGAAAACTTATTCATGGCTTAGACAGCACCTCTCTTATGTCGTCTAGTAATGACTCTGTCCTTTGTTCTAGACCCTGTCTAGCCCACTGGGGCTTCATTCCTTTGTAACCATAGCCTCTACTCTACCTTAAATGGCTCTACTCCTGACCTGTGTGTACTGATGGTCCTCTCCCCCACTTAATGTTGTATGATTATTTAGAATTTTTCTACAGACAAACCTTGCTACCTGCAAAAGTTGAGTGGTCTTTCTCCTGGTCTTGTTTGGGATCAGTTTTAAATCTCGTCCATTAAACAAGGACCAGAGATCCTCACAAGAGTCCAGAGATCCCCTTCATTTCCTCTCCTCTATTAAATCCTCTCATTACTTGGTTAATGCCACTCTTAGGATCATTGGTTGCTATTCTCACCCTGTCTTTTATACTACCGTGTCTGCTTAAGTGTTTACAGGAGTTGATAAAGGAACCAACCAAGGCCTTCAGCAACTAGGTGGTCAACCAAATGCTGCTACAGGGATATACTCAGCTCCCCACCCAGGAGACAGTGGCTTGAGACATCACCCCATGCCAGCAAAGAGTATCTTGCTGCCCCATGTCAGCAAGAAGTCGCTCTAAAGACAGATCATCACCCCTCTACCCCTCTTGGACTTTTGGGACTAATGTAATCCCATACAACTCTTGCTGTATAAAAAACAAAAGGGGGGAATGTTAATAAAATGGCACAGTCTTATCTACGGTGCAACTACACCCTGAGACCATCCTAGGCTCTAGCCACCCCCCCCCCCTTCGGCATTGCTGGAAGCCAGGCAGCCACATGGCCCAATCACCAGTATCAAGCTCCACCTCCATCCCAATGGGATTCTCTGCTCCTACTTCCCTGCCCACCCCTTGGCAAAGTTTTAAAAGGACCTGTTCCTGAATATGTGGTTCTCTTTCTCTCCATCTCCTGATCTCTCTCTCTCTGTGTTTCTTTCTCTCTCATTCTCTCTTTTACGCTCTCCTTCTCTCTCTTTTCCTTCTTTGCCCCTTCCCTCCAATCTGTTGGGTTTCACCCAATAAACCTTTTCCCTTAAAAAAAAAAAAGTACTCTCCAGAGACGCTACAATTCCGTAACTTTGGCAACCCAGTGGGAGACTGAAGGAGAATTTGAGCCCACTCTGAGGGCCGAACAGATTCCCTGTGTGGTCCTTGGGAAAGAGCTTCCAATCTCTGGCTCCTGTGGGTATATCATTTGCCTGCTAACTACCTCCAACTTCGTTCAGCTGTGCAGAATTACTTCCCTTTTGAAAAAAAAAAAAAAAAAGAAAGAAAGAGAGAGAGAGAGGTTTACCACGCCTAACCTGTGAGTGTCACCTTTGGCACACCAAACAGAGCTCTCAGGCCACACCCATCTCAAGCCCTAAGGCTCCATCAAAAACAGATAGTCCACTTAATCTAGAGTCATAGGATAACAAGAAAAAGCACCACAGTGAAGAAACCAAATATCTCCAATATGCCAAATAACAAACGCAAAAATCGAGGTAATAAAAACAAGGAAGTCACCATGACGCCCTCAAATGAAAAAGACATCCCAATTCAAGATTATGAAGATGATGACATAGAAGAAATGCAAGAAGCAGATCTCAAAAAATTGATAAGAACATTAAGAAGTTCTCAAAAACAAATTCTTGAACTACAGAAATCCTTAATGGACAAGATAGAAAATCTCTCTCATGAAAATGAAATATTAAGGAGGAATCAAAATGAAATGAAACAACTAGTACAACAGGAAACTGTGATAGTGACTGAAGTGAAGAATTCAATAGATCAAATGAAAAACACAATAGAGAGCCTTACAAACAGAATGGGTGAAGCAGAAGAGAGAATATCGGACTTAGAAGACAGAGAACAGGAAAGGATACAGTCAGACCAAAGAAAAGAAGAGGAAATTACAAATCTAAAACATATTGAGGGAATCTTCAGGATACTATTAAAAAAACCAACATTCGGGTTCTAGGAGTTCCTGAAGGCATGGAGAGGGAGAAAGGATTAGAAGGCCTTTTTAGTGAGATACTAGCAGAAAATTTCCCAGGTTTGGAGAAGGACAGAGACATCCTAGTACAGGAAGCTCACAGAACCCCTAATAAACATGACCAAAAGAGATCCTCACCACGACACATTGTAGAAAAGATCGTAAAATGTTCAAGAGAGAAACGTCAGATTACTCTCAGAGGATCTCCAATCAGACTCACAGCTGACTTCTCATCAGAAACTCTACAAGCTAGGAGGGAATGGCGAGATATAGCCCAGGTACTAAGAGAGAACAACTGCCAGCCCAGAATATTATATCCTGCAAAGCTATCATTTGTGAATGAAGGTGAAATAAAGACTTTTCATAGCAAGCAGAAATTGAAAGAATTTGTTGCCACTCATCCAGCCCTGTAAAAGATGCTTAAAGATGTGTTGCACACAGAAACACAGAAACAAGGTCATCAATATGAAAGAAGGTAAAGGAAGGAAACCTCACAGCAAAAGATCACAGGGAATTCAAAGCATATATTAGAACTTATCTTTGGCAAATGGCAGGGCAAAGTTACCACTTATCATTAGTCACATTGAACATGAATGGCCTGAACTGTCCAGTTAAAAGACACCGATTGGCTGATTGGGTTAAGGAACAAAACCCATCTATTTGCTGCTTACAAGAAACACATCTTTCCAACTAAGATGCATACAGACTGAAAGTGAAAGGCTGGAAAAAGATATACCATGCCAACAGAAATGAAAAAAGATCAGGCATAGCCATCTTAATATCAGACAACATAAACTTTACCACAAAAACCATTAAGAGAGACAAAGAGGGACACTACATAATGATTAAGGGATCAATTCAACAGGAAGATATAACAATCATCAATGTATATGCACCTAACTACAGGGCACCGGTTTATCTAAAAGATTTGTTAACAGACTTAAAGGGAGACTTAGACCCCAATACAATAGTACTGGGGGACTTCAATACTCCACTCTCAGAAATAGACAGATCAACAGGACAGAAGATCAACAAGGATACAGTAGATTTAAATGACACTATAGCCCAAATGGATCTAACAGATATATACAGAACTTTCAATCCTACAGCTAAAGATTTTACATTCTTCTCAGCAGTACATGGAACCTTCTCTAGGATTGACCACATACTAGGCCATAAAGCAAGTCTCAGCAAATTCAAAAGAATTAGAATCATACCATGCAGCTTCTCAGACCATAAAGGAATGAAGTTGGAAATTAGCAACTCAGGAATCCCTAGAGCATACGCAAACACATGGAGATTGAACAACATGCTCCTGAATGAACAATGGGTCATAGAAGAAATCAAAAGATAAATCAAAAACTTTCTGGAAGTAAATGAGGATAACAGCACAACATACCAAAACTTATGGGACGCAGCAAAAGCAGTGTTAAGAGGAAAGTTTATATCAATAGGTGCCTACATCAAGAAATTGGAAAGGCACCAAATAGATGAGCTTTCAATTCACCTCAAGGATCTAGAAAACCTACAGCAAACCAGACCCTAATCTAGTAGGAGAAGAGAAATAATTAAAATCAGAGAAGAAATCAACAGGATTGAATCAAGAAAAACATTACAAAAAATCAGCCAAACGTGGAGCTGGTTTTTTGAATAAATAAACAAAATTGACACCCCATTGGCCCAACTAACTAAAAAAAGAAGAGAAAAGACCCAAATCAATAAAATCAGAGATGAAAAAGGAAATGTAACAACAGACACCACAGAAATAAAAAGAATCATCAGAAATTACTACAAGGACTTGTATGCCAGTAAACAGGGAAACCTATCAGAAATGGAGAGATTCCTGGACACATGCAACCTACCTAAATTGAACCAGGAAGACATCGAAAACCTAAACAGACCCATAACTGAGACAGAAATTGAAGCAGTAATAAAGGCCCTCCCAACAAAGAAAAGCCCAAAACCAGATGGATTCACTGCTGAATTCTACCAGACATTTAAAGAAGAACTGACTCCATTTCTTCTCAAACTATTCAGAACAATCGAAGAAGAGGGAATCCTCCCAAATTCTTTCTATGAAGCCAGCATCACCTTAATTCCTAAGCTGGAAAAAGATGCAGCACTGAAAGAGAATTACAGACCAATATCCCTGATGAACATAGATGCAAAAATCCTCAATAAAATTCTCGCCAATAGAATGCAACAACACATCAGAAAGATCATCCACCCAGACCAACTGGGATTTATCCCTGGTATGCAGGGATGGTTTAATGTGCGCAAGACAATCAATGTGATACACCACACTAACAGACTGCAGAAGAAAAACCATATGATTATCTCAATAGATGCCGAGAAAGCATTTGATAAAATACAACACCCATTCATGATGAAAACTCTAAGCAAACTGGGTTTGGAAGGAACATTCCTCAATACAATCAAAGCAATCTATGAAAAACCCACAGCCAACATCCTATTGAATGGGGAAAAGTTGGAAGCATTTCCACTGAGATCTGGTACCAGACAGGGATGCCCATTCTCACCACTGCTATTCAATATAGTTCTGGAGGTTCTAGCCAGAGGTAATAGGCAAGAAATAGAAATTAAAGGGATACAAATTGGGAAGGAAGAACTCAAACTATCCCTCTTTGCAGATGACATGATTCTTTATTTAGGGGACCCAAAGAACTCTACTAAGAGACTATTGGAACTCATAGAAGAGTTTGGCAAAGTAGCAGGGTATAAAATCAATGCACAAAAATCAACAGCCTTTGTATACACAGGCAATGCCATGGCTGAGGAAGAACTTCTAAGATCAATCCCATTCACAATAGCTACAAAAACAATCAAATACCTTGGAATAAACTTAACCAAGGACGTTAAAGATCTCTACGATGAAAATTACAAAACCTTAAAGAAAGAAATAGAAGAGGATACCAAGAAATGGAAAAATATTCCATGCTCATGGATTGGAAGAATCAATATCATCAAAATGTCCATTCTCCCAAAAGCAATTATAGATTCAATGCAATACCAATCAAGATACCGAAGACCTTCTTCTCAGATCTGGAAAAAATGGTGCTGAAATTTATATGGAGGCACAAGAGACCTCAAATAGCTAAAGCAATATTGTACAACAAAAACAAAGCCGGAGGCATCACAATACCAGATTTCAGGACATACTACAGGGCAGTTGTAATCAAAACAGCATGGTACTGGTACAGAAACAGATGGATGGACCAAAGGAACAGAATTGAAACACCAGAAATCAACCCAAACATCTACAGCCAACTTATATTTGATCAAGGATCTAAAACTAATTCCTGGAGCAAGGACAGTCTATTCAATAAATGGTGCTGGGAAAATTGGATTTCCACATGCAGAATCATGAAGCAAGACCCCTACCTTACACCTTACACAAAAATCCACTCAACGTGGATTAAAGACCTAAATCTACGACCTGACACCATCAAGTTACTAGAGAACATTGGAGAAACCCTTCAAGATATTGGCACAGGCAAAGAGTTTCTGGAAAAGACCCGGGAGGCACAGGCAGTCAAAGCCAAAATCAACTATTGGGATTGCATCAAATTGAGAAGTTTCTGTACTGCAAAAGAAACAGTCAGGAGAGTGAAGAGACAACCGACAGAATGGGAAAAAATATTTGCAAACTATGCAACAGATAAAGGGTTAATAACCAGAATCTACAAAGAGATCAAGAAACTCCACAAAAACAAAACCAACAACCCAATTAAGAGATGGGCCAAGGACCTCAATAGACATTTTTCAAAAGAGGAAATCCAAATGGCCAACAGGCACATGAAAAAATGTTCAAGGTCATTAGCAATCAGGGAAATGCAAATCAAAACCACAATGAGGTTTCACCTCACACCAGTTAGAATGGCTCACATGCAGAAATCTACCAACAACAGATGCTGGCGAGGATGTGGGGAAAAAGGGACACTAACCCACTGTTGGTGGGAATGCAAACTGGTCAAGCCACTATGGAAGTCAGTCTGGAGATTCCTCAGAAACCTGAAGATATCCCTACCGTTCGACCCAGCCATCCCACTCCTTGGAATTTACCCAAAGGAATTTAAATTGGCAAACAAAAAAGCACTCTGCAGCCTAATGTTTATTGCAGCTCAATTCACAATAGCTAAGACCTGGAACCAACCTAAATGCCCATCAACGGTAGACTGGATAAAGAAATTATGGGATATGTACTCTTTAGAATACTATACCGCAGTAAGAAACAACGAAATCCAGTCATTTGCAACAAAATGGAGGAATCTGGAACACATCATGCTGAGTGAAATAAGCCAGTCCCAAAGGGACAAATACCATATGTTCTCCCTGATCGGTGACAACTGACTGAACACCAAAAAGGAAACCTGTTGAAGTGAAATGGACACTATGGGAAATGGTGACTTGATCAGCATAGCCCTGACTGTTAATGAACAACTTAATACATTATCCCTCTTAGTAGTTTTTTTGTCTGTTCTACTTAATAGGACTGGTTTAATTCTGTAATTAATACACAGTTATTCTTAAGTGTTGAAAATTAACTGAAATGTGATCCCTGTTAAACATAAGAGTGGGAATAAGAGAGGGAAGAGATGTATAATTTGGGACATGCTCAAGCTGACTTGCCCCAAATGGTAGAGTTAGAAACATACCAGGGGATTCCAATTCAATCCCATCAAGGTGGCATGTACCAATGCCATCTCACTAGTCCAAGTGATCAATTTCAGTTCACAATTGATCATAATGAAAGGACTAAGAGTCAAAGGGAGCACATAAACAAGTCTAGTACCTGCTAACACTAACCGATAGAATAAATAAAGGGGAGAGTGATCCAACATGGGAAGTGAGATACTCAGCAGACTCATAGAATGGCAGATGTCCTAAATAGCACTCTGGCCTCAGAATCAGCCCTAAAGGCATTCGGAGCTGGCTGAAAAGCTCATGAGAGTATTTCAGGCATGGAAAGCCAAGACACTCTGGCAAAAGATCTCTGTGAGTGAGATCCCAGTGGAAAGAACAGGTCTTCAAAGAAGGAGGTACCTTTCTCTGAAGGGAGGAGAGGACCTCCACTTTGACTATGACCTTGTCTAAACAAGATAAGAATCGGAGAACTCAGAGGGCTTCCATAGCCTTGGAAACTCATGACTGGAGCATAGGGAGATTACTGATGCCATAGACAGGAGTGTCAATTGGTAAAGTCAACAACAGGAGTCACTGTGCACTTACTCCTCATGTAGGATCTCTGTCCTTAATGTGCTGTACATTGAAATTTAATGCTATAACGAGTACTCAAACAATATATTTCACTTTGTGTTTCTATGGGGGTACAAACTGTTGAAATCTTTACTTAATGCATACTAAACTGATCCTCTGTAAAAAAAAAAAAAAAAAAGAAATTACCAACTCCCAACTTGACTCTCACTGGGATTAAACATGACAATAGGTCTGATCTGATTTCATCATCATTTTTAAAAAATCATCTATTATTTTTCACTTTATGTTTCTGTGTGGGAGCAAACTGTTGAAATCCTTACTTAATGTATACTAAGCTGATCTTTTGTATATTAAGATAATCAAAAATGAATCTTGATGTGAATGGAAGGGGAGAGGGAGTGGAAAAGGGGAGGGTTGTGGGTGGGAGGGACAGTATGGGGGGGAAGCCATTGTAATCCATAAATCGTACTTTGGAAATTTATATTCATTAAATAAAAGTTAAAAAAAAAGTAATAGCCACTTGTATTAGTAGATAATAACTTTTAATAAACTAATTTAATATATTTTATTGCATAATCATTAGATTGTTTACATTTACTTCCCGAGTAAATTCTTAACGAGAGAAATGCATTGCATGGAGCTATGTTCAAAATAATTAAATTATTTCACAACATTAGTTTCTTAAACAATTGCAGTTAATATGGTGCTCTAAAAACTGAATGTGAGGCTATAAAATATCATTTTACAAAGTTTTAAAAGTTAACAAAGTTGATGACAACTCAACTTCTGTTTATAACAATTCATTATAGATGGAATCCAAGGTGGCTGATTAGGGAAAAGATGTGCTACTTTTAACAAGGGGAAATAGCAGAAGAAAAGTGGAGGAAGTGCAGTTCCAGAGGAGATTTGAAGAGAAGTTTGCAGTGGAAATTCTACAGAAGCAAAGGGGATGCTGTGGAGCAGTAGAGGCAATGATGGTTCTTGTGAACTCATGTGGTAAATTCCACACTGACATGGAGTCTGGCTGGGAGGATTGATTGGGACCTGTGCATCCATGTAGGACTGTGAGGTGCCCCCAACCTCTCAGTGTATCACAGGCAATTAGGCTCAAACTGGCAAGGCTGAGCACCCACTGGTAGCTGGATCTGGGATTGTCTCTGTTCTTTCTTTGGATGGGAGGTAATCATGGGGCCGAGAGGATCTTCTGTATCATACAAGTATGAAAGCCTTGCACACTGTGAGAATTCTGTGACTATATGAGAGGGTGCACAGTATAGCTGGGTTTCAAGGAAAACACTGTGTCTGGTGTCAGAGGCTAAGAACTCCTTGATGGAGTGGGTAGGTGATTACAGAGGATTCCTTGCTCACACAGGAAGACACAGAGCTTTTGTGCAGTTCATGTGTCAGCATGGAAGGAGGTTGTATTCACTGTTGTCTAACCCAATCATTGAGCACCTTGGTGTGTGATTACATCAACAGAATTGAGCATACCCTCTCCACTGCCCACAATAATGGAGATCAATGATACCCAACATTAGTGTCACCCTGTATACTTGCCCCACCCTGGGAAACTGACCAGATCTCCCTGGTCACACCCAGTACACACCTCTGGATAGTCACTGAAAGTGCAGACACTCCACTAAGACACAAAGGCATAGTTCAATGATAAAATCCATCAGAGGAGAAAACCAACAAGTATTTCCACAGATGCCTAAAAATAAATGCAGAAATTCAAAAAACAAAAATAATGAAGACAGCATGACTCCCACAAAGGATCACAACACCACTTCAATATTAGAAGGTGAAGAGGAAAAGGTTGATGAAATGCTTGAAAAGAAATTCAAAAGAAATGATCATAGGATTACCCAGAAGCAATGAGAAGTAAATTCATGAGTTAAAGAAATTCATACATAACATAGAGGAAAAATTTTCTCATGAGATTGAGATTTTGAAGAGAAATCATACTAAAATATTAGAAATGAAGAATTCAGTATGTCAAATAAAAAACAGTGAAAAGTCTTAACAACAGACTTGGTGAGGAAGAAGAAAGAATATCTGAACTGGAAAACAAATCTCAGTCCAAAAAAAGAGAGAGAGAGAGAAGAAATTAGAAAACTTAAAAATAACTTATGGGATTTATGGAATACCATAAAATGACCTAATATTTGAGTTAAATGAACCAACATAGAAGTTCCTGGAACCAACCTAAATGCCCATCAACGATAGACTGGATAAAGAAATTATGGGATATGTACTCTTTAGAATACTATACCGCAGTAAGAAACAACGAAATCCAGTCATTTGCAACAAAATGGAGGAATCTGGAACACATCATGCTGAGTGAAATAAGCCAGTCCCAAAGGGACAAATACCATATGTTCTCCCTGATCGGTGACGACTGACTGAACACCAAGAGGGAAACCTGTTGGAGTGAGGTGGACACTATGGGAAATGGTGGCTTGATCAGCATAGCCCTGACTGTTAATGAACAACTTAATACATTATCCCTCTTAGTAGTTTTTTTTATCTGTTCTACTTAATATGACTGGTTTAGATCTGTAATTGATGCACAGTTATTCTTAAGTGTTGAAAATTAACTGAAATGTGATCCCTGTTGAACATGGTGGTGGGAATGGGAGAGGGAAGAGATGTATAATTTGGGACATGCTCAGGCTGACTTGCCCCAAGTGGTGGAGTTGGAAGCATACCAGGGGATTCCAATTCAATCCCATCAAGGTGGCATGTACCAATGCCATCTCACTGTTCCAGGTGATCAGTTTCAGTTCACAGTTGGTCATGGTGAAGGGACTGGGAGTCAAAGGGAGCACATAGACAAGTCTAGTACCTGCTAACGCTAACTGATGGAGTAAATAAAGGGGAGAGTGATCCAACATGGGAAGTGAGATACTCAGCAGACTCATAGAATGGCAGATGTCCTAAATAGCACTCTGGCCTCAGAATCAGCCCTAAAGGCATTCGGAGCTGGCTGAAAAGCTCATGAGAGTATTTCAGGCATGGAAAGCCAAGACACTCTGGCAAAAGATCTCTGCGAGTGAGATCCCAGTGGAAAGAACAGGCCATCAAAGAAGGAGGTACCTTTCTCTGAAGGGAGGAGAGGACCTCCACTTTGACTATGAGCTTGTCTAAACAAGATAAGAATCGGAGAACTCAGAGGGCTTCCATAGCCTTGGAAACTCATGACTGGAGCATAGGGAGATTACTGATGCCATAGACAGGAGTGTCAATTGGTAAAGTCAACAACAGGAGTCACTGTGCACTTACTCCTCATGTAGGATCTCTATCCTTAATGTGCTGTACATTGAAATTTAATGCTATAACGAGTACTCAAACAATATATTTCACTTTGTGTTTCTATGGGGGTGCAAACTGTTGAAATCCTTACTTAATGCATACTAAACTGATCCTCTGTAAAAAAAAAAAAAAAAAAGAAATTATCAACTCCCAACTTGACTCTCACTGGGATTAAACATGACAATAGGTCTGCTCTGATTTCATCATCATTTTAAAAAATCATCTATTATTTTTCACTTTATGTTTCTGTGTGGGAGCAAACTGTTGAAATCCATACTTAATGTATACTAAGCTGATCTTTTGTATATTAAGATAATCGAAAATGAATCTTGATGTGAATGGAAGGGGAGAGGGAGTGGGAAAGGGGAGGGTTGTGGGTGGGAGGGACGGTATGGGGGGAAAGCCATTGTAATCCATAAATCGTACTTTGGAAATTTATATGCATTAAATAAAAGTTAAAAAAAAAAAAAAACACTGAAATCATATGATGTATCTTTTTTGACCACAATGGAATGAAGCTGGAAGTTGTTTTTAATTAAATAATTTTTGGTAAGCACATTTCATGTTTTTCATATATACAGATTTAGAAGTATAGTGACACTTCCTACCCCATCCTCCCTCCTGCTGTTTGTCCCACCCTTCCTTCTCCCTCCTCTCTTATTCCCTCTCTTAATTTTTACAATGATCTATTTTCAGTTTATAGTATAAGATTAACTGTAAATCTGTATATATGAAATACATGAAATTTGCTCACCTTAAACATTTTTTTAATTATTGCTTCTTAATACTACTAAGATGTGGAGAAATTGTGACAAATAAGCTCTTTTCTTTTTATCACTATAATATATAGAAACGCCATAGTATAGGTATTTTCCACTTCACTTTCAGATAATTTCTAATAATGAAGTCTACTAAAATTTCCATTTTGCCAGAGTTGTTTGCAAATAGAAGCTGAGAGTTGAGGCCTAAAGATGTGATAACTAACCCCTCTGATCTGATATTTCCATCATCTTTGGAAAGTGACATATATTCTCTAAGACTCAGATTTTTAATGATAAAACAGGAAAAAACACCTTTTCTTTGATGAGCTCAAATGAGATACTATGCGAGAGAGCCCATGAGAAATCAAACTGACATCATGGCATGTTAGCTGCTATTGTTATTCACAAGTCTTTCAGAATCTTTTAGGACAAGAAATCTTCATAATTCAGAATATGTTGAATTTTAGAAAATTATATCAGTACAAGTACCAAATAATACAGCCAGTGGACTCTGATGCAACAACTCCTAATTAAGTGTGCAAAATTTCTGCAGAAATATAGAGAAATATTTCCACTAACTGCCAAAGACTACATTCAGCTTCATGACTTTTAGGAGAGTTCTACTCATAATGAAACTATATTAACTATTAATTTCAACAGGTTTTTGGAGGGGTTGAAATCATTAAAAAGAAATTATTAACATGTATTACCATGGTTTCAATACATAAATCATATTCTTTTTTGTAAATTCTATTCAAGTTTCATTTTTAAAGAACATATATCAAGTACCTTGATGTGTGTATTGTATAAACAATACAAAAGAACTGGCAGCAATCACAATAAAAAAGGTATTTTTGAATTCATAAAAATTAAAATTTTTGTGTTTCAGAGAACATTGTCAAGAGAAGGAAAAGATAATCCATAGAATGAGAGAAAATATAAATCATGCATGATAAGCATCTAGTGAGTGTGCATGAATATGTACCTGTGTGACTTCTATTAACTGTGGTTAATTCAAATGAAAACTACGAAGATATTTTAACAAGTTTATGAAAAATTCTGATATTCTTTATTTATACTTAATTTTTAAACACAATCTGTAAGTTACTTGCTACCAAGGACTCTTTATTCCAACTCTCTTAGCTCCCACCAATTGTTTTTTATTCATAGCACCCATAAATTTCAGAAGGCACACAAAACTCCCAGTTTCACTGTACTTCGTGTTGAGTGTGCAGGTAGATTTGATAGAGGCAAACTTTCAAACCATTTTCAGAAAAAGTGGTCCTGAGTCTTGTGATTCATGCCCAGATCATGAGTTAGTGTTCACGCTGATATGATGAAAAAAGTGTGAACTTTCTACTTTTCTTAGGCGGCACCTGTCCCACTACAAGCCAGGTTAAAGCAAAGTCCAAACATAGGACAGTTCTTTTTTTCCTTTTCTAGTTCATTACCTTAAATAATGTTCATGATCCTGACATTTATTTGTATATTAGTTCAATAGAGTTATTATTTTCATCTTATTTCTTTGTCTTTATTGTGATAAGCTGGTAGAAGCTATGTTTTAGATTTTAGATTAGCTTATGGCCTAAAGATATTTTAAATGAGAAAATAATAGGTTTGAATTGGCTTTGTTTTACATTATTTAAATATATTTGAATGATGTAGACTTTCGCCAGTTAACTTTCGGAAGCATCATAATGATTAAGCAAACATATCTATTATGTTACCATTTAAATTGAATTATGGCATTACAGATTAATTAGTATGTGACCTTGGGCGTACTACTTACTCTATATTTTGCGATTACTTTTGTCATGATCAACATTTCTTCATTTGATTTTATGAAATCTTGTAAGTCCTGAAATAAATATAAATGGAACTTTTCATGAGTTATTTTTAGGAAGCTATTATCCATCATCAAACAGATAAATCAGTAATTTTATGAGGAATATTCTAATGTAGGTCTTTCTGAACATCTTGCTACCAAAAATGTGTGTATTCCTAAGAAATCATCACTCTTTAGTAAAAGTATCAAATCACTATAAAATGACTATAAAGCATAAATATTGATTTGATTTCACTATAATATCTGTAATCCAGAACCTTGAATCACCTTAATTATACTTCTACCAAAGAAATAAAGAAGAAACAGGGTGAGAGCTGGAAACAGATCAGGAAAATTCGTACTGTGAAGAACAGCTCTTGCTGCACATTCAGCAGAGGACCACACAACACCATAGACGAGCAAATTCTGTAGACTTTCCTCTTGCACACACACCCTGGAATCCCAGTCTGGAAGAGTAATCAATTTCTTTTCACTGAAGAAGTCTGAATAAAAAAATATAAAAACCTGCCCAAAAAAGTGTGTTCAGTGACAGAACAGTCTTAGAACAATTAATGACACTATCCACTTTGTCCCAAGACCCAGAATTTAAAAGACTCATACAAAAAATAGTTATAAGAAATTTGACAAGTCTTCAGAAAAATCTCAGTTCAAAGTTTAAATTTCCTTCCTAAAATGTCTCCAGTTTCTTCAAAGGATACTTTAATTCTGCTCAGAGGTAACCAAATCATTTTATAAGTTGATTTAATAAGTCAATGTTATTACTCTATATCATTTGATGTTCATATAGATTTGATGCTGTTCAGCTCCTTATAATGCATAAGTAAGAGTAATAAATTTCTAAACAAGCACGTACATGGAAATTGAGGTATATCTTCCACATTTTGGACACAGACCTGTCATCATACCCTTCCAAAACAGTTTCACCTGCATACACACACTCATGCATTCATCAAATTCATTTCTTGAAACAATCTTGATAGCATTCATTCTACTTTAAACCACCTGTCAAAACAGCCACTTAATTAGGTTAAGCTGTCTGGCTTTGTGAAAAGGTTTACTGTACTCAGTTGTCCCTGCCATAAAATTAATAGTTTGACCAACTTCTGAGGAGATGGATTTTGCACTCGTGAAAGTCAAATTAAATCCACCTTTGACCAACAGGGGAAAGCATTGGTGTGTTTGAAACTTTGAAAGCAGCACTTCATTTATTATAATCTTTCGAGTGCCAAAGTACAAATTAGGTAGAACTGCAGCTGCAAGAAAGCCCAAGTTATAGCACACTGCTCCCATGACCCTGTTATTCTGCAACGCAACTATGAAATGATGAACAGAGAATTACCACACCAAAGTCAGCCTGATGAATTTCTGAATAAATTTGCAATAAGCAACAAATTATTCATTCAATTAATATTCCACAGACTCAAATATTACACTGACTAGTCACTGAATATCCTTTCTAGACCACAATTCTGATCAAATTTTCCAGAAACTGGGCTCATTTTATTAGTAAAACTCAGAAGAATAGGACCAGTTATAAAATGTTTTAAAACTTCTTTCAGGTCTTGCTAAAACTGCTTAGTGGACCAACATTTTTTTGCTTGAAGTAACAAAGGAAATAATACTTAAGGACATTTAATCCTGAAGACAGAGTGATTTGAAGTTTTTGGTTTGGGATTTTGGTGTTTCCTCAAGACATTGCAAAGATGGGTCTTCTATTGACTTGGAGATAAAAATGATTCATGATTCCAATTATTATTTAAGGTGTGTGAAGTCTCGAGGTCTCTAAGGGAGAACTCAAAATAGACAGTAGCATTAACTAAGACAAAGTGCTTTCCTGTTTTTCATAGAATCAGAGGGAGTCATCAAAAAAGTTGCAAAAGCAACTTTTTCCTTAAAACATAGGAGGATAAGGATTAATTCAAGACAAGAACCTACTTGTTGATTAGTATATGTTAACTTTTTACTTTTATTCATTAAATAAATTTAAATATTGGTTACTAAAACATAATATGGTAATTATATTCCACCACAGTTCTATCAAGTTTACTAGCAGTAAAACATGAGGTGTCTTGTTTCTTCGTCTAATATTGATGCACAGACATGAGGCAGTCACTCAACTTTGAGAAAAGTTGTGTAGAGACTCTCAGTATTATCTACGAATGTGATTCTAAAAGGCCAGGAGTTCAGGAGAAAGATGTCTTCATATTTTTTCATATTCTCAAGAAATGCTTCTTATACCAATCAAAAACCTTTTAATGACAATCTTTTTAATGCTGAATTTACTATTTTGAAGCAAATTTCATATACATAACACAAAAATTCTCTTATAAGTCAATATGAAGCTCTAATTATTATGTAGAAGAATAACAGTAAAGAAATTTTGGGTGAAAGATTTTATTTAAGTTTGCTAAAGCTCAGGTTGACTATGTTGAGTGGCATAATAATGTCACCAGATTATTTCACTAATTATGATGAGTTTAGAATAAATGGAAGGAAACTATCAGAAGCAATTCAGTACAAAGTTTACACAAAAATGACAGTAAAGATAGGTAGAGGATGGGATAAAATGCTGCAGGAAGATCGGTAAACAACAGAATAGCCTTATCTCTGAGTGACAAGAGAAAGTGGCATTAATTGATTTAGGTATAGAAAACCAAGAACCAAAACAGAATGTTGTTACAAAGAAAGTGAGGAATTAAAACCTTTGCAAATGAACTTGACTTTATTTATTAAAGTGTAGCTTGAAAATACTTGCTTCCATTTTCCTTATTTATTATTTTATTGTGTTTTCTGTGTGTTGGACACAATTCTACGTTTTTGCAAAGTATTAAGTCATTCAGTCCTCACAGGAATTACCTTATGAAGCTGGAACTATTATTCTGCAGAGGAAATGGAAGCAAAGGGATTTAGTTATTACCCAAGAATATTCAGGTATTAAGTAGCCAGGTCAGGATTTGAAACTATGAAGCGTGAGTATAAGGACTACATCTTTGACTTCCCTGCTACAAAAGGGTGACTTGAATATGATGGCATCAAATAATCACAAAATATATCTCCTGTTTTAAAATATGACCCCATGTTGAGCTATAACTTGCTTCTGTTCTATAAGAACCTGGAGATCATATTGATCAATATAAGACAGGAGGATTGAGATATATTGGTGCAGAGATTAGCAATAGGAGGCTACAGAGAAATGGCCATCCGAAGATTTATAAACATCAGGAAAACAAATTTGCATATAGGAATCACAAAATCAGAAGTTAATTATCTTATACTTGCTTACAATATAGATTTTCCAGTGTACTGCAAAAATTTTTGAAAAAAGAAAGTCAAGAATGTAAATTACTTTTAGATAATCTTTATTAACAAAATTTACTGAGATGTCTACATTTATATGTCTCCAATAATTTTTGGTAATATTTTCTTTCCTGCCTGTGAAAACAATTCCAAATACACAGTTACAAGTTTACATGTAAAATCTACACATTGAAAATTATCCAGACTCAAATTCTGCAAGATATATGGCCACATATGATGGAAGAGTCTAAATGATACACAATTCTTGATAAAATTCTGAACAAAACAACATCCCTTTGGCGTATACAATATTTTAGTTTCTTGATTATCTACCTTCATTTAAAATTGTCCACAAGGCTCATTTTGAATTTGTGTGTAAAAATGAAATTTTAGTTTCTAGATTTAGGTGTGGAAGACACTTTAGATCTCTTAGGATATAAACAATACTTCCTTACAGAACAATCCCCATCACTGCAGGATATCTAAACTTCCTGGATCACTCATGGAATTTGCCATTCCCCAAATGTGATAATTAAAACAAAACTCCCATAAATTTTCAAAATTTACCCTAGAAGATAGTATCTCCATCAGTGAGAAGATTGATTTAAAGAAGTGCATGCATACGTAAACATGAATATATGCACATTACATACCAACATGTAAATATACGAAGACACATATGTTAAGCAATCTAGTTATGTATCTAATATATATAATCTATGTATGTACATAATCTAATTATGTAAGCAAAAAAAGCCATTTTTACAATATACATTGAATTGGTGACGTATTTTTATTTTTTATTTATTTTTTAAAGATTTATTTATTTATTTGAAAGTCAGAGTTACACAGAGAGAGAAGAGGCAGAGAGAGAGAGATAGGTCTTCCATCTGATGGTTCACTCCCCAATTGGCCACAATGGCCGGAGCTGTGCCGATCCAAAGCCAGAAGCCAGGAGCCTCTTCCGGTCTCCCACGTGGGTGCAGGGGCCCAAGGGCTCAGGCCATCTTCTACTGCTTTCCCAGGCCCAGCAGAGAGCTGGATCGGAAGTGGAGCAGCCGAATTTCAAACTGGCTTCCATATGGAATGCTGGCACCTCAGGCCAGGGCATCAACCCACTGTGCCACAGTACCGGCCCCATATTTTTTATTTTTAAAAATTTTTATTTATTTTCATTTTATTTGAAAAGGAGAGAGAGAGTAGAATGAGACAGAAAGAAAAAGAGAGAGCGCGCGTGAGAGAGAGCGAGCTTCTATTAGCTGATTCTCTCTCCAAATGCCCACAACAGTTGAGGCTGGGCCAGGCTAACACCAGAAGCCCAGGACTCAATCAGGGATATAAATTCCATCTAGGTCTCCCACATGGATGTTCAGGATATAGGTACTTCAGCCATCATTTGCTGCCTCCCGTGGTGTGGTTTAGCAGGAATCTGGAACTAGCAGTGGAGTCAGGACTTAAACCCAGGCTCTCCAACGTGAGACACAGGCATTCGAAGGGTGACATAACTGCCAGACCAAATATCCAGCCTGCATTTTCTTTTAAGTAATAAAATTATTACTACAATAAATCAAAAATGAGTTTGTACATCTCCTTCTGGGTCATTTTTCACAAATATTCTATGAATATAGGAACAATTGCATTTGTACATGATCAATGTGGAGTTTTTCTTTCAAGTTCACTATAAGAAGTATTTAATGTGTCTAAACTAGGATGAAATCTGAATAAACTACATATCTTATCAAACAATCAGACAATGTGCTAGGAAAAAGTACTAGAACCTTACATATTGGTTACAGAAAAAGGATACAGTATCTGAACAGAAGTCTCAGCAAAAGATATAAGAAATTTGGCGCACCAGACTGGAAATGATGATGCTGAGTTAAAAGTAGGTGGGCCAGCACTGTGGCTTAGTGGGCAAAGCTGCCACCTGCAGTGCCAGAATGGCATATGGGCGCCGGTTCAAGTTCTGGCTGCTCTTCTTCAGATCCAGCCCTCTACTATGGCCTGGGAAAGCAGTAGAAGATGGCCCAGGTCCTTGGATCCCTGCACCCATGTGGGAGACCTGCAGGAAGTTCCTGGCTCCTGGCTTCGGATCAGTGCAGCTCCAACCATTGCAGCCCATTGGAGAGTGGACCAGTGGAGCGAAGACCTCTCTCTCTCTCTCTTTTTCTCTTTCTCTCTCTGCCTCTCCTTCTCTCTCTTTGAAACTCTGACTTTCAAATAAATAAATAAATCTTTTAAAAACAAAAAGTGGGCTAGTGGGGTTGGGGGGAAGGAATTGTCACTGTCATGTAGCCAATTAAGTCACTTCTCTGAACGCATGCATCCCATATGAGAGAGACCAGAATGGAGTCCCATCTCCACTTCCAATCCAGTTCCTTGATAATGCACATCTTGAGAAGCTGCAGATATTAGCTAAAGTACTTGAATCTCTGTTACCCAAGTGGGAGACTGGATGAAGTTCCTGGATCTTGGCTTCAGCCTCATCTATCCCTTAAGGTTGTGGATATTTGAGGAAAGATCATAGGATGAAAAATTACTCTCAAATCTCTCTCTCTCTCCCTGCTACTCTGCCTTTAAAATACACAAAAATAAATACATAAAAATATTTAACAGTGGGCTAGTCAAGACAGACATTTGGTACAATTATTAAGATGACATATGGGACACCCACACTTTGTATCAGAGTGATTAGATTCGTATACCAGCTCAGTTTTCAATTCTTGTTTTCTGTAGATGCACAGCCTAAGTAGCAACAGGTGATGGCTCAAGTGGTTGGATTCTGTTGAGTTCCTAGTGGAATGACTATAGTGAAGACAATAAAGGTTTTTTGTTTGTTTGTTTGTTTGTGATATTTCCATGAATAGTAGCATAGGATTGAGATCACTATGAAAATATCATGGTATTAATTTGTAAATGATTTTCTCTATACATGTAGTCTTAATATATACTTACTGTTAAAATCTGAAAAAAACACATAAGTATAAAATAAAAATTTTCATATTCTCACTAGCCAGAGTTAATTAATTTCATGATTTTTGTATTTGTGTTCTTTCTTTTCAAAAAAATAAAATCAACAAAATATTTTTAAACGTATTTGAATTCTAGTTGAGCAGCTTATAAAATACTTTAGAAAGAATGTAAGTGATATTTTGATAGGGATTGCACTGAATCTGTAGATTGTTTTAGATGGTATGGACATTTTAACTATATTTATATTTTAAAGATTTATTTATTTGTCTATGTATTTGAAAGGCAGAGTTATAGAGAGAGGGGAAGAGACAGAGAGAGAAAAATGAGAGACTCTTCAATCTGCTGGTTCATTCTCCAAATGGACACAATGTCCAGGGCTATGCTCAACAAAGCCAGGAGCCTGGATCTACATCTGGGTCTCCCACATGGGTGGCAGGGGCCCAAGCATGTGGACCATTGTTTGCTCAGGCACATTAGCAGGGATATGGATTGGAAGTGGAGCAGCCAGGACACAAACCAATAATCATTGCAGGACAATGCTTCACCCACTGTGCCATTATGCTAGCCCCTCCTTCCTTTAATTTTGTTCTTACAAAGCATAAATCTTAATGGAATATCATTGTATTCTTGGAATTGTATATATGATCTATATTGAATCTGTTAAAAAGTAATTAAAACTTTAAAACAATAAATCTTAACTTTCAAAAGTATGTACATTTTATCAATAATTTTGATATATTTTTAAACTCAATTTAGCAATTTTGCATGACTTTCATTCTCATAAACATAACAATCTATCCACAAAAATGTGCTAAGCACTCGCTATAGATGCAAAACCATCATGACAGTACATAAGTTCCAGGTGAATCCACTCCCATGCTAATTCTATTTTGCTGATTGCTATTTTTTGTGGGCAGTTAATTAAGAATGGCTGATTTGAAGAACATTCAGACATGTCTGTGCAGTGCTCTCGGCTCAAATCTCTGTAAGTATAACATAGTGCGCATACAGTCTTCCAATATTAGGAACTGACATTTTAACATTTTCATAAAAAAAACTGGTGTTACAGATATGACCAGAATTCACATGATTTCCAGATCTCTTCCCATCTAAAAACACAGAAAGATCACACTTCCCCAACCCTTTAAATGTAGGTGTGATCATCTTTTTTGTCAAGTAAATGTGAGTAGAAAATAACGTCAGATACCATTATCAGTGAAAATTTCCATAGTTAGCATGTGACTTGTTCATGCACTTTCACCACTTCAGGGATCATGAAAACATGGTGATGCTATGAGATTCAAGCCATGGGAAACGACACAAGAGAAGTCAAAGAAGTGGACAGTCACCTGGACTCTGAAGATCGGGCATAGGTAAGAAATCAGTTGTCCTAGGTAAACTAATTGAGCTTAAAGAATTACCACAGTCATAATATGGTATCTCTTGACCTATGCAACTTGGAAAAAAAATTACCAAGCTCAAATCAAACTGGAGAAAATGAAGGTAAGAGAGAAATCAACAACTCAAAGTATTTCGGTTAATTAATCACAGACACGTAATTAGATTCACATCTTTTTCATTTCCTGTTAAAATATCCTATTTCTCATCCCTTAAAATATTGATTCCTGCTATATAATGGAGAAAATTATTGGACATAATAAAAATAGTCCCTTCATGAATAAGCTACAGGAGATGCTCAAATATCACTGTATCCAAAAATAAACTATCCTTTTTTACTAATTTCTTTGAAAATATCCATAAGTATGAATCTAATACCTGTTTTGTTCACCCCCTTTAGAGAAAAGGAAACGAATATTTTGAGCTGAGTTTTACCATTCACTCCTAGAGTCTGGGTGTCACATTGTAACAGTTTTGAAATAGAAAACTATAATATCTTTTCCTATAGTTCTGACAAATCCAATGTTAACATTTTTGTGTGTGTGTTACCCTTAAGGTTTGAGACTCACAAATAACAAAGTGGAGCTACTGAAAGGACTCAATGTGAAAATTACTTCATTTCCATTAAGTTAATTCTGGCTGAAAGAGAATGTGACAGCAATGAAAATAATAAGGCAAAAATTTCTTCCAATTGTTAGCTCAAATGCCAGTCCAATCTTTTCTATGTCTCTTTTCTGGACATGTGTTTACCTGATAACTACGTCACTAGTTTTGTCTTACCAATATTTTAAGACCTGTTATTCTGCCATTTCTCTGCATATAAATTTGACCTTAATTAATTTATAGTTTTCTTCCTAATGTTAGCTTTATTTTCTGCTTAATTCTTAATGAATATATGATAAACTCCCAGAGTTTTAGCCATTTGCAAATTGCCTTCATAGTTTTTGTCACTATTACTTATTTTTTAAATTTAAAACAGATTTTAGATTCATGTGTTTATTATTATTTTTATTATTTTTAGCACAGCAATATTCCAAGGTTGTCTCATGCTTGATGTGCTAGCAACAGGTTTCCCTAATGTAAAAAAAAATCCCCAATGCAAAAAAGAATCCCTAATGTAAAACATTAGGGATAATAGCTACAGATATAAAAAAAGTATGGACATATGTTTCTTTTGGGTACCTTAGGTGGTATCACACATTGGGAGCACTGACATACAACATATAACATGCTATCATTTCCACAGCAGGCATCTAAAAGGCTATGCAGGCTTTTAGTCTATAAACTTCCAAAATTCATTTCTTGGAAAGTCTACCCACAGTGATTTCACTTGTTTCTAAGTAGAATTATTTTACAAGTTGTAAAATTTACTTGCCAATAACAGTTAAAATCTGTCTGAAACACAAAATTAGACATATATCTAATAAAATACACACACTTACAGACCTTAATTTTGACCTAAAAATATATAATGCTTGGGGCTGGTGCTGTGGCACAATGGGTTAAAGCCCTGACATCCCATATGGGCAGCAGTTCAAGTCCCAGCTGCTCCACTTCCAATCCAGCTCCCTGCTAATGTGCCTGGGAAAGCAGTGGAGAATAGCCCAAGTTCTGGGGCCCCTGCACACATGTGGGAGACCCAGAAGAATAAGTATATATATATATATATATATAATGCTTTGAAATTCATGTTTATAGCAGTATTATTCACAATAACCAAAAGAGTAGGAAAATGCAAAGGTCTAGTAAAAGGTGAATAGATTTTTAAAATGTGTATACAAACAATGATACATTATTCAAACTTGAAAAAGAATAAAATTCTGACACAGCCATCAGCATGGAAGAAACTTGATGATACTATGATAACTGAAATAAGCTTCACAATAGAAAAAATGTTGAATGACAGTTTATATGAAGTATCTAGAATAGTCAAATTCATACAGATAGAAAGTTGAATAGTGGTTGCCAAGGGAAGCAATGAAGAGATATTGTTTAATGGGTACAGGGCTTCAATTTGAAATGATGAAATTATACTAAAGTTAGATATGGTAATGGTTGTATAATAATAGGAATTACTTAATGCCACTGGAATAAACACTTAAAATGGCCCAAATGGTCAATTTTATGTTGTGTATATTATCCTATTAACATATACAAACATACATATAATGCACATAGATATACATATATAGTGCATATATAATAAATAAGATGCGTGTGTACATACACACACAATATACATACATACACACATGCACACACACATACACACACACATATATATATATATATTTAAAATGCTGGGGCCACTATCATGGTATAGTGGGAAAAAGCTGCTGCCTGTGATGCCAGCATCCCACATGGGTGCCAATTCAAGTCCTGGATGCCCCACTTCTGATGTAGCTCCCTGTTCATGTGCTGGGAAAAGCAGTGGAGGATGACCCAAGTACCTGGGCCCCTCCAGCCAAGTGGGAGATCCAGAAGAAGCTCCTGGACTCTGAGTTCTGACCTGACTGCTCCGGCCATTGTGGCCATTTGGGAAGTGAACCAGCAGATGGAAGATCTCTCTCTCTAACTCTGCCTTTCAAATAGATAAGTAAATCTTAATAAGTAAATAAACAAATAAATAAAATGCTTAACACCCCACATCATGTGCAGAATGGCAATGACATTAAAAAGACAACTAATAAACAAATAAGCAAATCAATAATGTATAACTACTTTTTTCACAGTTATAACCATCATTTTATTTAACCCAACCTAATCAATACACCCTTTCCTAACTTTCCCTGGGTATCATATTGGATATAAATTTATTTTGGAGATGGTTGTGTAGTCTACCAGCTAAGTTGCTAGTGGAGATACGTACATCCCATATCAGAGTACCTGTATTTGAAACTCAGCTATGACTCCTGTCCTCACCGGGGTTGCTAAAGCAAACTCGGGGGGGGGGGGGGCAGTGGTGATGGCTTAAGTCACTGGACTCCCACCACCCATGTGAGACACCTGGATTGCATTTCTGTCTCTTGGCTCCAGTCCTGCCTGGTTCTACGCTAGTGACTGCAGGCATTGGGGGAGTGACCTAGAGGATGGGAGCTTTCTCTTTGTTTCTCTCACTCTCTGTCTCTCAAATCTTTTTTTTTTTTTAATCCATTTCTGGACCTAAAGTAAACCTTTAGACTTCCTAAACTTTTTTGATTACCATAAATTACTTTTAAGAATAGTTGTCCCTTTCTTCTGGGTTCTACATTCATCCATCAAAGTCTCTCAGAGAAGTACCTTCACTGTTGCTGTGAGAATATCTTCGTGGACTTGGCTTTAGCAACAATTGTTGAACGCACTGCTAGAAACTTGTGCTTCTTCATTCAAAACAGAGAATACATTCTATCACCATGGAACTCAGATTTTAGTCTGGCTTTTCCTCAAGAATTTTCCTTAAACAAAAAGACATATAGGGGCTGGCATTGTGGCATAGTGAATAAAGCTGCCACCTGTGATACTGACATCCCTGGATGCCAGTTCAAGTCCTGTTTGCTCCACATCCATTCCAGCTCCCTGCTAATGGCCCAGGAAAAGTACCTGAAGATGGTGCAGGTGCCTGGGCTCCTGCCACTCATGAATGAGAACACATGAAGCTCCTGGCTTCTGGCTTTGACTTGGCCCAGCCCTGGCCTTTGTGGCCATTTGGAGAGTGAACCAGCAGATGGAAGATTTCTCTCTCTCTCTCCTGCTCTCCTGCTCTCTTGTTCTCTCTCTCTCTCTCTCTTCCCTCTTTCTCTGTAACTGTCTTGCAAATGAATAAATAAATCTTAAAAATACATTTACCAATACTTTAACAGGAATATAAAAGGGTCACAATAATTACTTCTAGCTAATATGGATTCTATAATGCACCTAAAATGGTACTGTTAGGGAGTCTGAAGGTTACTTCTATTTTATGTCAAAGAAATTCCAATTTTAGGACTGGGTTTGGCACAGTGGCTAAAACACCACTTGGGATGCCTGCATCCCATACTAAAGTGCCTAATTTTGAGTCCTGGCTGCACATCTGATTCCAGTTTTCTGCTAATGTACATCCTGTGAGGCAACAGCTGGTGACTCAAGTACTTCAATCCTTACCACTCAAGTGTGGGATTCAAATGGAATTCCTGGCTCATAAGTTCAGCCTGGCCCAACCCTGACTGCTTGTGGATATTTGGGGAATGAACCAGCAAATGGAAGATTTCTGTCTGTCTCTGCCTGTATCTGTGTCTATGTCTCTGTCTGTCTCCCCACCACCACCCCGACTCTGCTTCTTTCACTGCATTTTGAATAAGTAAATTTTAAAGAAATAAATTCTAATATTCTTGAAAGAATTCTTCAGTTGGAGTAGAAAGAGGCAGCAAGCAAATATAAAGACAAATGCAAGTCAAATTGATCATGGACTCTTAATGGCCAGAAAAAAAAGAGAGAGAGAGAGAGAGAGAAAGAAACATATTATTGTTTGGGGGTGGTAGTGGAAAAGTGGATATAATTAAAATAGAAGTGGTGAGGCAATCTAGACAGTCTGGATTCAAACTTGCTATGAACTATAATTCAGCAGTCACATCATTGGTGCCCAGCAGCTTTTCCCAGGCTGTGTTTTTGAGCTGTAGCTGTTTCCTTCTGAATGTGCCCTGGTGGTCTATTTGTTGGAGGTCTTTTTGTTTCCATGCAGTACACTTTGACTTGCTCTCTACTTCCCTAGTTGGTTCATTCCCCCTAATTATGATTACCTGATAAAGAGTAGAGGTGACACTTCCAAACCACTTTTCCAAGCAGTCTCATTAGGCAGGAAACCATGCCATTTGACTAATTTAAATAAAAAGGTGTGTTTTACACAGAACAAATCAAAGTAGCCAGCCACAGAAATTCCTTTCATCCAATCCATTGCTTCTCTTTGGTATTCAATATGATCTTTTAAGCAACAAGCAGTTATAAGAAGAAGTAAATGATCCTCTAGCTTTTCAAATGGAAGTAAGATTTAGAAGGTGTTACATTTCTGCAGACTTGCTAAATTCCTAGGCTTAAACATTTCAATGGTTAATTATGAAGTAGCTAGAAAATGTACTCCTTTTTGTAAGTATTAAATAACTTCAGAGGATGTTTTTGTTATTTAAAAATATCTTAGAAAACACTGCATGGAGAACAGATCATGAATTGAATTCTATGGAATCATTTTCAGAAAGATTAATAAGTGAATGGCATTGTTAAGATTGATGGAATATGAAGTAGTTATGAATGTATTTTGTCAAATTAATAGTCACTATTGATATTAAGACAAAATGCTGAGACTGATAAAGCCTTGAAGAGAACAGCTGAGATCCATAGATATTTTATTTTAGACCCAATCTCTCACATTTTTTTTCCCATCCAGATATGTGCATGTTGACAGATTCAGAGTTCCAACTGCTCCTCCACCCTAGATCAAACTTAGAGATTTGTGCCTGGCTCTGTTCCATATACAGATGCTAAGGAGAAAATTCCAGCTATGTGTCTGAATCTGAGGGTAATTACAAAAGATTTCTTCCCTCGCACTTTGCAAAAGTCGCATCCAAAATGGATAAATTATAGATAGCTTTTTTTTAATGTTCTCAATAAATACTTAAATTTCATGTAGAGTGAATCTCAATTGATTACATTAACACATTGAATTCTTTAAAATAGTTTCTGGGGGCCGGCGCTGTGGCACAGTGGGTTAATGACCTGGCCTGAAGCACCAGCATTCCATATGGGCATAGGTTTGAAACCCGGCTGCTCCACTTCCAATCCAGCTCTCTGCTATTACCTGGGAAAGCAGTGTAAGATGGCCCAAGTCCTTGGGCCCCTGCACCCGTGTAGGAGACCTGGAAGAAGCTCCTGGCTCTTGGCTTCGGATCGGCGCAGCTCCAGCCGTTGCGGCCAATTGGGGAGTGAACCATCGGATGGAAGACCTTCTCTCTCTTTTTGCCTCTCCTTTCTCTGTGTAACTCTCACTCTCAAATAAATAAATAAATATTTTTAAAAATAGTTTCTGATTTAATGTTAATACACAGTACTTAGATTGTAGCAAATGAACAGCATTCCTTTTTTCAGTGATGAAATAGAAAAGTAGCCATGCATTCTTACTAACATGACCTCATCAATTCCGCTAAGGGTCAGATAAGCAGAACCTCCGGGCCAGCGCTGTGGCATAGTGGGTAAAGCTACTGACTGCAATGCCAGCATCCCACATGGGCGCTAGTTCGAGACCCAGTTGCTCTACTTATGATCCAGCTCTTGCTATGGCCTGGGAAAGCTGTAGAAGATGGCCCAAGTCCTTGGGCCCCTGCATCCAAGTGGGAAACACGGAAGAAGCTCATGGCTCCCAGTTGGTGCAGCTCTGGCCATTGCAGCCAACTGGGGAGTGAACCATTGGATGGAAGACCTCTCTCTCTCTCTCTCTCTCTGCCTCTCCTTCTCTCTGTGTAACTCTTTCAAGTAAATAAATAAATCTTTAAAAAAAAAAAGATAAGAACATCAACCTGCCAGCCCCTTGGAGGTCCAGCATTTATTTGACAATGGACCTGGAATGTTTAACTCCTGCATGTGCTTTTACATGGGGCTCTTCACTATTTGCTTGATGTTGGTGCTTTTTCTGATTCTCACTGAATTCTTGACTTTGGGAGGAGTGTGCTGTGTTTCACTTACCCTCCCCACACAGAGACATTCACAGTGAAACTTTCTTGGTGACTTTCCCTGCAGCTCTTTTTGCTTGTTTTCATCTTCCCTGTCTTCCTGTTACTAAGAACTGGGCTGTTGGTTTTCTTTTCTTTTTACATAAATCAACCTTATAATATCTCTAAACAATAAAATGAAAGTTAAGGCCAACAAAGAGTTCATTCCCTTCAAAACAGGACATTTGGTTGGCTATTGTACTAGCAGACTCCAAATAGAAAAATTTCAAGTATGCATGAGTTTTCCTGGGACAATGGGATCCATGCTGCACCATTCATAATAAAGTATAGACATGGATAGAAGCCTACTTCCTGTAGGCTTGGAGAGTTTTGCCAAAGTGCAGCAAAGGTAGAAAGAAAACTAACAAGAGTGAATTGAACCTGCACATGCTAATATTTTTAACATCCACAAACATTCAGACCCGTGGTTTGGTTTCCAGAGACAAATTCAAAGAACACAAACCATAATAGCAATATTATCTCTTTTAACTAGAATTCATATTTGATTATCTCCACAACAACTATTTTCCAAATTAACGTTTGAATGTGAAGCTAGGAATTGAAGTCTGCCTAGTTGCAATATAGTAGAGTAACAGCAAACTTAGTCTCTTGAAGTCAGATTTCAAAGTTATCAATATTGACTAGTCATGAGACATGGCAATGTCACATCATGCCCTTCCAGATATGATACATTGAGAAGGATGTAATAACCCTGTGTCCCCTTCCTAAAAATGCAAGTCTGAATTTAATCAACAAGTGTCAGATGAACCTGAAATAGAGGATTTCTGCAGTTCTCTTTAAAAAGGTAAGGTTACAAAAGACAAAGAACCACTCCAGTGTGGAGGAGAGTAAGAAGGCACAATAATTAAACATGAAGTAATTCTAGAGCAAAATGAAATGCATTGGTGGACAATTGATGAAATTTGCACAGTGCTCTCATCACTTACAGAAATGTGTTTTATTATTAATTTCCTACCCTGATCATTGTAACTATAGTCATGTAAAGATATCACTATTTGGGGAAAGCTGGGGAAAAATTAATATGAATCTTTTGCATTGCGCTTGCATCCTGAAATTGTTTCACAATAAAATTTATACACTTTGCCAAGTTTAAGAAGTTAATGATCACAGCCAACCACATGAAACTAGATTCTCCAACAGAGCTAGAAAATTTTAATTAATGATTTTAATCAACTATTAAAGAACAAAGAATTACAACATGAAATACAATTCAGCAGCATACTTAGAAAAATTAATCAATATACAGAAAAAGAATCGAGTTAGAGAAGACACAGTTTTCACCTTTTTAGAGTATATGTTATATCAAAACCAAAAACTTTTTTTAAGAAAAAAGGATAGGCCGGCACTGCGGCTCACTAGGCTAATCCTCCGCCTGCAGCACCAGCATCCCAGGTTCTAGTCCCGGTTGGGGCGCTGGATTCTGTCCCGGTTGCTCCTCTTCCAATCCAGCTCTATGCTGTGTCCCGGGAAGGCAGTGGAGGATGGCCCACGTGCTTGGGCCCTGCACCCACAAGGGAGACCAGGAGGAAGCACCTGGCTCCTGGCTTTGGATAGGCACAGCACGCCAGCCGTAGCAGCCATTTGAGGGGTGAACCAACGGAAGGAAGATCTTTCCTTCTGTCACTCTCTCTCACTGTCTAAAAAAAAAGAAAAGAAAAGAAAAGGATAGAAAATACATTTTAAAGGTCAAAATATTAGAATTAAATTATGTAAATTTTTCTAATTATGTACAAATCATATGTATATGTAAAATTTCTGAGGACTTGGATTATGAATAGAAGTTTTCAGGGTGTTATAGACACACCGGAGAGTCAAGCTAAATACACATATTTATTACAATATCCTACATGGTCACACAATTCTCACAGTTGAGACTTGTCCATCGATCATTTATGCACTCAGAGTGGCATAATGTAAAAAGTATTTTGTATAGCTTCAACTACAACAGAATATAGACTATTTTTCTATTATTTTTGTGGAGACTATACTTTCAGGGATCATTTCTATAGTTCGCTATTATTCTTGTGTAATAGCTATAGGCATACATATGTCATCTGAAAGAGAAAATATTCTACCTAATATCCTATCAAAATACTCAATTTGTATAATGTTTACTGAGAAAAACTTCCCCTCAATTATGCATATGGCATATTTTTCAGGAATCAACCTCAACAACACCTCTTCCAAGAAATCTCTCTTTGTTCCCCTAGCACACATTCTCCTGTAACCCCATTGTTGCTTCTGTATCCATTCGTCAGCCATAGTCATTAAGTTTTGCCATTGTTTCTACTCAGAATACTCCCTTATTAGCCATTGACAACTCTGTCACTCTAATAATAACTAGACCATTATACCATATTAATAAATATGTATATTAATATTTTCACTTATAAAAAACAGGATTAAAATGAAATTCTCAGACCCAGTCACATAAGATAAATGAAGGAATAAAAATTTAATTGGGACCTAAGCATAGTTCATGGGCAATTGTTTATTCTGATGCAGATGGGTACTGAACAATTGAAGTCCAGATTTAGTCTAGATCTAGATTGACAATAATAATAGAAAATACCAAGGCCAACCCTATGGTATAGTGGCCTGAGCCTCCGCCTGTGGCACCAGCATCCCATATGGGTGCCAGTTCATGTTCCAGCTGCTCTACTTCCAATCCAGCTCTCTTCTATGGCCTTGGAAAGCAATAGAAGACGGCCCAAGTACTTGGACCCCTGCACCCATGTGGGAGACCCAGAAGAAGCTCCTAGTTCCTGGCTTTGGATCAGCTCCACTCTGGCTGTTGTGAATGTTTGGGGAGTGAACCAATCAATGGTAGACCTTTCTTTCAGTCTCTCCCTCTGTCTGTAACCTATCAAATAGATACATAAAATATTAAAAAAAAAGAAAAGAAAACACAATATTCCCACAGGTTCTTATTTTTCATGATCTAAAACAAAATTGATTTGTCTGGGTTGTTTTTGTTCATTTTTGTTTTTCTTTTTGCCTAGAAACTTTTTATTTAAGGTATACAAATATCATGCATTTACAAGGTTGAATTGTTTAAAAAATAAAAATCTCCAAGCCCTCTGTTGACTCATGATGAATGCATTCCCTAGAGATTTTTTTATTATTATTATTTTTTTAGGCAAGCTGGCTAGTATTCCAGCTGCTCCCCCCACCCCCGCACCCCACCCAATAGCAATTTGTTCTGTTTTGTTTTGTTTTTGACAGGCAGAGTTAGACAGTGAGAGAGAGAGAAAGGTCTTCCTTCCATTGGTTCACCCCCCAAATATCCACTATGGCCTGCGCGCTGCGGCCAGCGTGCTGCACCAATCCAAGGCCAGGAGCCAGGTGCTTCCTCCTGGTCTCCCATGCGGGTGCAGGGCCCAAGCATTTGGGCCATCCTCCACTGCACTCCCGGGCCACAGCAGAGAGCTGAACTGGAAGAGGAGCAACTGGGACAGAACCCAGTACCCCAACCAGGACTAGAACCCGGGGTGCTGGCACTGCAGGCGGAGGATTAGCCTAGCGAGTTGCGGCGCCGGCCTCCCTAGAGATTTAAAGAATATTCATTCTTACACTTACAATGAGAGCTTTCAGGCAGCATGAATTCCAACAGAATCCTTTAAATACTTTTATTAGCAGGGACATGGACAGTCCAAGTAGGTCAGCATGAGATGGTTTTGCCCATACGTTGACCAGAGCACACCTCTTTTATTTCTGTCCCCATGGTTTGTCCTGGAAACCGCTGCTTGTAAAGCGAAAGATTAATGATCATCTCCAGCCCTGCTTTGGACAATCTCATTTATTCCCCTTGATTCTGCCTCCCCCGCCCTGAATTTAACCTCTCTTTACACTGCTATCTGATATTACACACTGTGCTGTGTAATTTGCCCCAGCCAAAATAAGAGATTTAGAAGCACCAGGGAGTTCTGGAAATCTATCCTGCAAGTCATGAAATGCTTCCTGTCCTGGTTTAACAGCCTAAGAGAGAGAAGAAATGAGTCTACATCAGGGTGGTAGGGCCACTACAAAGGACCATAACTACAGAAGGAAAAAAGTTTGGTTTTCTTTGTAAGAATTACTATCTTGACACTCTATAACTAATATTAGTTGGGATATTTTTAAACATTACTTAACCTACCTTAATATGATATGATTAGTCTCAGCAGTCAGGCTTTACAGCATTATTTCCTGAAAAAAAAAATTAGCTGGTAATTGATACTCTTAACCTTGGTGGTAAAGAAGTTTTTCTTTAAAAATAAAGGAGTGCAGTTAGGGAGGGGAGAAGCTAGGGTGTGGGTGGGAATTAACTTACTTGAACTAGAACAACACATGTATAGTACATATGTTACATACAGGAATCTTCAGGATACTGTATCCTCATGGATTACCAGATAAAGCAGATTTATATGAAAGGTTTCTTTAAAAAAAAAAAAACTTTATTTATTTATTTGGATGTCAGAATTGCATAGAGAAAGAGAGGCAGAGAGAGAGGTCTTCCATCCACTGGTTAACTCCCAATTGGCAACAACAGCCAGAGCTGCACCAGTCCGAATCAGGAGCCAGGAGCCAGGAGCTTCTTCCAGGTCTCCCACCCAGGTTGCAGGGGCCCAAGGACTTGGGCCATCTTCTACTGCTTTCCCAGACCATAGCAGAGAGCTGGATCACAAATGGAGCAGCAGGGAGTTGAACCGGCACCCATATGGGATGCTGGCACTGCGGGTGGCAGTTTTACCGGCTACAGCACAGTGCCGGAATGCATCTGCGAATACAGCTTATTCTCTCTCTCTCTTTTCAACTTTTATTTAATAAATATAAATTTCCCAAGTATTACTTTTGGATTATAGCAGCTTTTCCCCCTATAACCTCCCTCCTACCCACAACCATCCCATCTCCCACTGCCTCTCCCATCCCATTCTTCATCAAGATTCATTTTCAATTATCTTTATATACAGAAGATCAACTTAGTATACACTAAGTAAAGATTTCAACGGACTGCACCCACACAGACACATAAAGTATAGAATACTGTTTGAGTAGTAATTTTACCGTTAATTCACATAATACAACACATTAAAGACAGAGATCCTCCATGGGGAGTAGGTGCACAGTGACTCCCATTGTTGATTTAACAATTGACACTCTTGGCCGGTGCCATGGTTCAGTAGACTAATCTTCCACCTTGTGGCGCTGGCACACCGGGTCTAGTCCCGGTTGGGGCACCAGATTCTGTCCCGGTTGCCCCTCTTCCAGGCCAGCTCTCTGATGTGGCCAGGGAGTGCAGTGGAGGATGGCCCAAGTGCTTGGGCCCTGCACCCCATGGGAGACCAGGAAAAGCACCTGGCTCCTGGCTCCTGCCATCGGATCAGCGCGGTACGCCGGCCGCAGCGCGCCGGCCGCGGCGGCCATTGGAGGGTGAACCAACGGCAAAAGGAAGACCTTTCTCTCTGTCTGTCTGTCTCACTGTCCACTCTGCCTGTCAAAAGAAAAAAAAAAAAAAACAATTGACACTCTTTATTTATGATGTAAGTAATCACCCGAGGCTCTTGTCATGAGCTGCCAAGTCTCTCTCTCTTTTTCTCTCTCTTTCTCTACCCTTTTTCTCTTTCCCTCTTCCACCATTTCTTCCTCTTTCCCTCTGAATTGCCTACCTTTTCCAGCATCACATAGATAAGATCTTGGTTAAATTTTTTATGAGATTCAATTGTTTTAGTAAAATTTCTCATGAGTTCTTGGAACTAGAATCTGCTATTCACTGTGATGTGGAGCCAAGAGACAGGGAACTAACTCTCAGTTCTCGTGCTTCAGCACCTTTGGGAATGTCACTTAGTCTCTTTCAGGCTCAAGATTCTTTTGCTGGTAAAAACCTTTGGTGAGCAAAATTCTTTTGCTCCACAAAAATCATTGGTGATGCTCAGTGAAATAATGTACAGGAGAGTCCTATAAAAGCGAGAATAGCATAACATCATTGTTAGTGCTATTAAGCTTCTGATGGTCTTGGTTTGGGAGAAAAGCAAGTAAATGCAAATGTAAATCATTAAGAAGCCTTACAAAATGAAGGAAGGAGTTTGGGCATTAGAATATAGAATCCCAAGTTGTAGACTCTGATCTGCCACAACTTGTTGTATCAAGTTAGATAAACTAGTTAAAACATTGTATAATATAAAGAAAATAAATGGATTGTTATTACACATCCTGCCAAGTGACCATTCTGAATATAACTATCAAATTATTGCTATAGAACAAATTAATGACATTAAAGGAGAGAGACCTCCTTCTGAAAACCATGGACTACTTGTGTTCTCACTTTGTCAGTTTTCTTTCATCTTCAGCTCATCGTTATAACAAGTTGTTTAATCCCAAATATTTCACAGATCTTTGGAAGTGGTCTCCAAAGACTTGCTAATGTATTTATTTATACTGTTATAACAACTGAAGGATTTTTTCCTGTGTCATGAAATATGATTCTTTAAGATTATGATAAAAGCTATGGAATATTCCTTGGAAAATTACACTATTATATGATGAAAACATATGTGTACATACAGTCTCAGGTAACATGGAGAGCCAAATACTACTTAGTGCTCAAGACAAATGGGAACTAGTAAAAGTCTTTTGAATTTGGCAATTTAGAGAATTTTACAAATCTCAACCGCTAAAAGTTGGAGTACAATCAGATAATAATAGTTTATAGAGGGAAGAATTTGAGTCAATGAATATACTGTATGTTTGTTGAGTTTCTTTTTTGAAACAGAGCTATACACACAAATAACATTGATCCTGAAAAATATTAGAAACAAGCTTATTCAAAGTTGTTATTTCACAAATTATACAGATTTTCTACATGAATGGAACATGGACTTTGAAATTATGAAGTTACTTCATTAGTTTTTCTAACTGTCCCTGTTTTCTTCCCATCATAAAACACATCATAAAAAAGAAATCATAAGAGTATAAGAGTCCTAAATGTTACCACTTTTCTAAAAAGTACGTATGTAGGATTTTTATTCTTTTCAAATTTCATTTGAATAAAAAGCACCAGTAAGGAGAAAGTCTTGCGACATGTTTTGGCTGAAATTCTGTGCTTCTGTTTATTCATAATTTGTATGGGTAATGGGAAAATAGAGGGATATAATGACATCTTGGTCTGAGTAGGAGGGAAAAAAGATCAGAAGATAAGGAGAGACATATATAGCTTGAGTGACAAATACATGCTAACGACTTGTCACTTCTTCCCACTTTAATCAGAGGTAGCATCCCCAGCTCGCTCCTTCAGCCATTTTCTACCAGAACCAGGGGTTAACTGTATCATGTGGACCCATGTGAATGTTGTTCCAACTAATGAATGAATGACTATGAGTAAATTGCTTAGGGACTCTGGATCTCATTACCTCATCATAGGCAAGTTTACTGGTAGGATTACAAAATTTAGAAAGGTCCCACTATAATTCCTAGAACATAGCAAATATTCAACAATGATGACTTTTACCAGAATTATATACAAAGACATTCACTTTAGGAAAATTTCTACTGGTGGCATAATGCTCATTCATAGCACACACACACAGCATCCTTATATAAATTCATAATGGACATTCAATTTCCTAGTTTGATTAGTTAACGAAACATACTCTCTGACAAAACCAAAAGAAGCTCAAACTTACAAGCTGGCCACATCAGAGTCCACGTGTGCATACCTTTACATTTAAGTTCCAACTTTCTTTTAAACAAAAGTATTGGAATTTTCCAAAAAAGTATCATCAAGAGGAGACACATATGCACAGAGAAAAGAGGAGTCTTTAAACCATTCAAGGAAAATATGCTTTATGAAAAACTATATGTGGACTTTAAACTCTTTTCACCAAAATGAATTTGTAGTTTAATTCCACTTTACATAAGCTTTTTGAACTGCTCTCATACTATTTATGTAACTTATACACTTTTTACACATTATAATATTTTATTTATCATGTATATTTTATTATATAGGACAAATAATCTTTTAGAGATTTATTGTAATGAACTGGCTCTTGTGGTTGTGGAGGCTGAGATGTCCCAAATGTGCAGTCAGCAAGTTGGAGACACAGGCTCACCAGTGATGTCCTTCCAGTGGGAGTTCAAATGCCTAAGAACAAAGACTTTCAGTGGTTTAAGGTCCAGTCCAAAGGCCAGCAGCCTTGAGACTCAGAATGAATGGATGCATCCATTGAAGTTCTAAGGCCCCAAATGACTAATGGCTCAGCTCAAGTATTCAGGCAGGAATGAGCCTCTCTTAGTTGATTTTTATTCTGTGTAGGCTTTAAACTGAATAGATGAGCCCACACATATCAGGGAAGGCAATTTGCTTTACACAATTTATTAAATCACATGTATTTGAAAAAATATTTTACTGATTTACTTGAAAGGCATAATTACAGAGACAGAGTGGGGCAGGGAACAGGAGGAAAGAGATCAGAAATGAAGCAGCAGGGACTCTAATTGGCACTCATGTGGGATATTGGCATCATGGTTGGTGGCTTCACCTGCTGTACCACAACACTGGCCCCTACAAAATCAAATATTAAATTCATCCAGAAATATCCTCATGGACATACCCAAAATGATGTTCAGTCAAGTGTCTGGGCATTGGTGGCCCAAGCAACTTGACACATACACTAACCTATCACACCATGAAATTATAGATGCTCTGAATTTGACAAAGTCAGAATTTGACTCTGTATGAGTATTCCGTATGACTTAGGCTACTCTAAGGAGAGAGAGATAAAAGAAGCAAAAGCTGTACTTACACAATTTAGCACAAACCAAATAGATAATAAAGATTCACTTACATCTGTAAAGTCAGATATAATCTACTGAGTTTTCTTATGTCCTAAACCTGATCATTGAGTCCAAAAGGATCAAATTTCTGGGTCCAGTGTGACACTATATCTTGAAATTTTGCTTTGCTCCTCCTGAAAAAAAGATATGGAATTACATTCTTTAGATTTAAGTGGAACTTGGGCATGTGGCATGTGATGTAATAGGTCAGAAGTCCACCTAGTTCTGCTAGGTTTCCCCTACACTCACCTGGGAATCCACCAATGTCATTCCAAGATATAATCTGCACACATCCTTTTCATCTTGCTCATTCACCATCTTTGCCTCCAATAGACCTTAAAAGGGCTGCACAATTCATTTTGAAATCTGGCCATTCTCATGAAAAAAGTGAGTGGGACCTTGGTTTTCATGAGCCAGCCAATTCTTAACATGCTTTCTGAGCATGACAGGAAACAGATGTCAACAGCTAGCATGATGTTTCTCTTGGTTTAATTTGAAAAACTGACTACTGGATCAGTCCCATAAAATCTACTTAAAGTTGTTATCAGACTGTCATAAATTTAATTTAGAAAGAGCTTTGAATGCAATTTAATGTGCACCCTTGATGTGATAGGTTTTGTAGTCTACTTCCTGTCCTTAGTAATATCCAACAAACCCTCTGCCCTCTTTCATTTCCTTATGGAGTCTTTAGTTATATAATAAAGATTTTCTTTTCCTTTTTCTTTTCTTGGTAGTAGGAAGATTTGTATATCCAGTGTACTAAGGCTTCTACTCTGATTTGCCAATTACACCAGAGCCCAAAGGTCATAGAAATGTCTAAACTACTAAACAGTTTGATCCTGTTGATAGTTTGAAAGAGTTCTCCGAAAATCCCATAGATGCAGCAAAAGACTGAAAGAGGGAGAACAGAGAGAGAAAAAACTAACAGCAGTATCCATTTCCCTAAACCAATGTAGCAATCAGCTTTGCAATTACCAAGATCCATTTCAGTGGACTTTATAACTGGAAATGAAATGAGTGAGAAATGAGACTCTCTAATGAAGGCTCAGGTCCCCCCCCACCCATTGCATTATCATCACATTCCACCAATTTCAACATTCACTTGCCAGCTTAGTAATTTGCAGCTTATTTTCTCACAGCTCGCCAAGCGATTCGCATTCATTTACATTATTGCCGCTTAACATGCAGACAAGAAGAAAGATGGTTTCAGATCTGATGGACTCGGCATTTTTTTTTTTTTTTTTTTTTGTCTAGTTGAGTTTGCTTTGCTGCCTAAAACAAATGTCTCTGGAGCTCCGTTTAATTTAGCATGTCAAACTGCTTCCTTCAAAGGCGATTTGGAAATGCTTTATAAGTATATATGACAGACAATAGAGGCAAAAAGTCAAACTCAGTAGGGAGCAATGCTTACATAAGGAACAGAGAAACACACAATCAGGACTGTCTATTGTTGGTTAGAATGAGATTTCCACTGTTGTTAAATGAACAACCATTTTCCTGAACTGAAGTAAATTGAGAAAGGCACAGATATTTTGATATTACAAACTATATAACACATTTGTGGCACTGGCACTGTTGTGTAGCAGTTTCAGCATCTATATGTGGTGCTGGTATCCCATATGGGCACTGTTTTGAGTGCAGCATCTACTCCACTTCTAATTCAGTTCCCTGCTAATGGCCTGGAAAAGTAGTGAAGGATGGCCCAAGTGGGAGACCATGTGGGAGATCAAGAAGAAGCTCCTAGCTCCTGGCTTCAGCCCAGCTCCTGTGGTTGGAACTGTTTGGGGAGTGAACCAGCAGATGGAAGACCTCTCTCTGTCTCTTCCTCTCTGTCTGTAGCTCTGCTTCTTAAATAAAAAAAAATTTTTTTTAAAAGTTACTTCCTACTTAGCATGTCTTCTTTCCTTTCTTTTTATTTTGTTTTGTTAACTATAAGTTGGTAGTAGTGACTCACTTTTTGTCTAGGAGCTCGGACATGTATTTTTTCTGGAGCTCTCTGGCTCTTGGAACTGCCATTACTTATAAATTCTTGAAATCAGAGCCTTATTAGACAGGGATATGATTTTCCCACGCTGTGGGTTGTCATCACTCTCTTGATAGTATTCTTCAATTCATTTTTTTTCAAGTTTTGGTGAAGTACAATTTTTCTTTTTCTCCTTTTTTACTATTCCATTATTCATACAACATAACCAGTGAGTCTCACACAGACGTTAAGACTGAATAAATATGTTTTAAACATGCAATCTACATGGATTTCCAAAAAAAAGGAATATCATTTAATATTTAAGTCAGAGGAATATAGATTAATAATCTCTCATTACCAATCACAAAATCCAAATAGTTACTGAAACAAAATGTTTGTAACTCAGTTGAGAGTACAGTCTTCCCTACATGGTCATGAATCAACAGGCAGCCTTTATTTATCATGTAGTATGGATGGATGTCAGTTTTGACACAGAAATAAAAACATGCTTGATCATGAGTTGCTATATCAGATACTAATGAATCCAATTGTTATATTACTGAATCACTTTAAAATCTAAATCTGATTTTTGAATACACAGAGATTCTGAATGTGCTTGTGAAACTGCAACACCAATGGTAACTAACAATGCTATAATGTTACTCTAGTTATTAGTAGTTCATAATATGATTAAGAAGAGGATTGGGAGCCCGCACTGTGGCTCTGACTGATTTGAGTCCCAGCTGCTCCACTTCCCATCCAGCTCCCTGTTAATATTCTGGGGGAAACAACCAGAAGATGGCACAAGTACCTGGTTCCTTGCCACCCACGTAGAAGACCCGGATGAAGCTGTTGGTGCCTGGTTTCATGCTGGCTCAGCCCTGGCCATTGCAGCAACTTGGAAAGTGAACCAGCAGATGGGAGACCTCTCACTCCTTATCTCCCCCTCACTTTCTGTAACTCTGACTTTCAAATAAATGAATATAAATCTTTAAAGAAAAGGAGAAGAAGAGAAGAGGATGGACTTTTACTCACTGGGCTTGGGTCTAACCGGCTTCATTAGGTCCCCAAACCCCAGTTTCTTTATCTATAAAATAGAGCTGTTATCACATTCATCTCACTGTGAGTTTGGTGGGAGGATATCTACAAAGCACTTTACAGTGCATTAGAAGAGCCCAGCCAAAGAAAGAGGTGCCTAAAGATTGCTGTAATTATTGTTATGGCATTTCTATTACTTTGCACCATGCAAAATATAATCACAGACAAGAGTGGAGAGTTTTGAGACTGTAAAGGCATGAGTTCAAATCAGGTGTCATAGGAAAAAGATGGAGAAAATAGGTGAGTAAACGAATTGGCATTTGAAATATTCACTATGCTCACTACTGGAAATTCTCATCCATGCCTTTGTCACTCTGCGTTTAAAGTCTCTTTTCCCTTTTATCTCAGTAGTCACACACCAAAGTTGATTTTCATGTTAGACCTCCTCTTCCCAAATCTCTGTAAGTAACAGTTGCTTTGGCAAAGAGACAGCTTCTTGGTACAACCAGCAAATTGCCCTATTCTTTATGAATATGATTTTTGTGAACAAAAGTAGCCAGTGCCAAGAGAATGCCTCATGGTGATAGAATACAAGAAAGCTAAACTGAGGGAGGTACAAGTTGGAAAAGGGGATGAGCTTTGCTGTTGAAGACTTGGAAGGATTCTGGTTGACACAGCCTCCTTATCTGTTATTCTCCTCCTTGCCAAAATACGCTTTCATATTAAAATGTGAAATTTTCACAGCTTTAGCTACAAGGTCATATGATGCTGTCACAAATCCATTTGGTAATTTGAATTCTCACAATATATTATGTGCATATATAGATGTTAATCAAAGAGCCATAGTGATACCTTATAAACATCCAGGATAGAAATATTTACAAGCAGGTACAGGATCAAATAAAAAAAAAAAAAACAGAAGCACCCCATAATGATCATAGAAATAAGAACACATGCTTACAGAGGTTAGTTTAATACTGACTAGCGAATCTATGAGGTAGATGTTATTATTAGCCCAAATTATAGGTGACAGATTTGAGTAAGCAGAGGTCAAGTAAAATGCCAACACCAATAAGTGACAGAGCTAGACTTTATTGTCTAACCAGTCCTCTACTGATGAATCTAAACCCTTCAACCTCTTGCTGTGCTCCATCCTGTATATCATTTACAACTGATATTTCTGTTCATCCACAAATTTCTGGTGGATTTTCTGAAAATGATTTTGAATTTCATCATCAAGATTAAAGTTCATTGGGAAATATTTATCTTGAGGCTGACACCTGCATTATATTGAATCACTGAATGTGATAAAAAGACAATTCATATATGGAAAATGAGTCTCTGTTGCCTTCCTAATCCCTTAACTTTCAGAAAATAGGTTCACAATTCCCAGGCTCTCAAAATTACTCGAAAAGAGTAAAAAGAATAAAGAAGAAGAATCCAGAGAAGCAACATTGTTTGAGCATTTTGATTGAAAGCAAAAATTGTAAAGTCCTTTCAAATTCAATTTCTGTACTTGAGAAGTTAAAATTCCTTCTCAATTAGAACTGCATCTAATAAAACTAAAGCAGCAGCATCCCTAGAAGAGTTCATTAACTCTCCTTCTCTGACTTGCCAAGAGGGAGCTTGCTTCCCCAATGCCAGCTGTTTCAGAGGCCTGGGGCTTGCACCACCTCTGGGGACATTAGCTTTAACCTTTCAATCTTTTGATTTAATCATAAGGCCATGTAATTAAATTCCAATAGTCAAGTTTCAGAGGCAGAGAAGCAAGGGCTGGGCTAGTTCTATTCAGCCCAAGCAGATGGCAGACACTGCTCCTGGAACAACATGCTCAAATTGCATGCTTGTTGTAGCATTTTTGTTGAGTCCCCCACTAAGCACGTTCAACAAAAAGGTTCAGTTGGTCTACTTTAAGAATGAAAGCCCCTTCACCTGCTTCCATGAGATAAGGTACAATGTATTTTTAATGTACACTTTTATCTCTCCTTGGTTTCCAGATGATAGTAAAACCATAAGGTAAGCAAAGCTAATGGGTTTGATTTGTAGACAGCATATGGACCCCAAGGTTCAAATTAACGCATTCTTTCTCTGTTGTGCCTAGAGCTTTTCAAATGTCGAAGAAGCGCTTTCAGGATTGAATTTAAAGATGCTTCTTCAATTTGTTTCACGATTGTTAATAGCCAGGTGTTATTTCAACATCTGGTTAAGTCTATTTTATGATTTTACCAGAAAACAGCAATCTCTTACCTTGTTAAATTGACAATGCATTGTTGAAGATATTAATATTGGAGTTTCCATATACAGCCAGTAAATATATAAAGGAATGCAAACTTTGTTGAAAAGGTGATATGAAATAAGATTTTAAAAAACTCATTTATTTGCCCAATTTTACCACTCATTTGAAATTTACAAACAAAAGCATGTGCATATTACCTTATATGTAACACAAGAGGTCATCAAAAAGTTCATTACAAACATGTGTTATGAAAAACTATTCATGGATTTCAAAATTCTTTTGACCCAAAGTAAGCTTATATTTCAATTCAATTTTTCCACAAATTTTTAAATGCAGAATCAAAAAAAAAGTTTAAAATCCCTTATATATTTTGGGGGATACAACTGATCAAATAAATGTTGGTATATCAATAAAATGGAATATTTTATTTAAATTTCAAAATAGTTTGAAATCAACAAAACAAAATTTGTAGTTAGAATTCGCGTATACCACATATCCAGCTTCCCTATTATGAACATCTTATATAGTATATTTGTTAAAATTCATAAACCACACCCAACTTCCTCTATTGTTTTGTTTTATTTATTTTTTAAAGATTTATTTATTTATTTGAAAGAGTTAGAGAGAGAGAGAAGGAGAGGCAGAGAGAGAGAGAAAATCTTCCATCCACTGTTTCACTCCCCAATTGGCCGAAAAGGCTGGAGCTGCACCTATCCAAAGTCAGGTCTCCCATTTGGGTTCAGGGGTCCAAGGACTTGAGTCATCTTATACTACTTTCCCAGGCCATAACAGAGAGCTGGATTGGAAGTGGAGCAGCCAGGGCTCGAACTGGCACCCATATGGGATGCCAGCACTGCAGGCGGCAGTTTTACCCACTACGCCACGGCGCCAGCCCTCACTATTGTTTTAAAATCCAAACTCCCTCCAGACTTCTCACCCCTCCCAGCCTTTATTAACCAACATTCTGTGTTCATATTGAATTTTTTTTAAATCCCTCATATGAGGGGGAAAATGATGCATTTGTCTTTCTATGTCTGACTTATTTCACTTAACATTATGTCCTCTGGTTCCATCCAATATACTACAAACAGTATTTCATTCTTTTTAATGGCTGAATTATATTCCATTGTGCATATATACCACATTTCTTTATCCATTCATCAGATTTTAGACACCTTGGTTGATTCTATATCTTGACTATTGTGAATGACTGTGCAATGAACATAGTGGTACAGGTATAACTCTGACACATGATTTAATGTCTTTTGGATATACACCCTGTAGTAGTAGGATTGCTCAGTCATGACAACCCTGTTCCTAGTTTTATTTACGAAATCTCCATACTGTTTTCTATGTGGTTGTACTAATTTATATTCACAATAACAGTGTATAAGTGTTCCCCTTTCTCCACGTCCACAACATTTGTCAGTTGGCTGTATGTACATGGATTAATTTCTTGGCGCTCTATTCTGTTCCATTGATCTATGTTTTTATACCATACCAGCATTTGGTACTTTCTGTCTTAATGATAATAGCTATTCTAACAGGGGTGAAGTGATATCTCATTGTGGTTTTACTTAGTACTTCATTCATGGCTAATCATATTGAACATCTTTTCATATATCTGTTGACCATTTCTAGTCCTCCTTTTGAGAACTGTCAATTAAGGTCTTTTGTCTACTTCTTAACTGGTTGGCTGTATTTTGTTTTGTGGACATTTTAGAAATCTGATATATTCTGGACAGTATATCTTTGTCAGTAATGGCTTGCAGATATTTTCTCCAATTCTTTTGGAAGTCTCTTCATTCTGCTTAGTGTTTCCTTTGCTGTACAGAAGCCTTTTGAGTTTGATATAAACCCATTTGTCTAATTTTGCTTTCATTGCTTGTACTTCCGGGGTCTTATCCAAAAAAATTGTTGCTTATACCAATGTCTTGAATTTTTTTCTTATATTTAAGAGGTATTATATATCAGGCTATATATTTTGGTCGTTGATCCACCTGTGTTTATTTTTGTATATGGTGAGAGGGAGGTAGGATCTAAATTCCATACAAGTATATCCACTGTTGTCAACACCATTTATTGAAAAGATTCTTCTTTCTCCATTGTATGTTCTAGGTACCTGTGTCAGTTGGCTGTTTGTACATGGGTTAATTTCTGGTCTCTCAGTTTTGTTCCATTGATTTATGTGTTTAATTTTATATCTTGCTGCTTTAATTAATATAGCATTGTATTATGCTTTGAAATCAGGGATTGTAGTGCCTATGAGTTGACTTCTTTTTGCTCAGGGTTGCTTTGGCTATTCTGGGTTTTTAGTGGTTCCGTGTGAATTTTAGGATGGAAAGATCTGAAATAAACTATCTGATACTATATGTCAAGAATTTTGAAAACCAGCCAGCACCACAGCTCACTAGGCTAATCCTCCGCCTGGATATCCCAGATTCTAGTCCCAGTTGCTCCTCTTCCAGTCCAGCTCTCTGCTGTGGCCCGGGAAGGCAGTGGAGGATGGCCCAAATGCTTGGGCTCTGCACCCACACGGGAGACCAGGAGGAAGCACCTGGCTCTTGGCCTTGGATCGGCGCAGCGCGCCAACCGTGGCGGCCATGTCGGGGGTGAACCAACGGAAGGAAGACCTCTCTGTCTCTCTCTCTCCCCCTAACTCTGCCTGTCAAAAAAAATTTATTTAAAAAAATTTTTGAAAACCAAGAAAAATCCAATCCAAAATTAGTGGAAAGTGAGAAATAACAAAAATCAGAGCAGAAATAAATGATATTGAAATTTAAAAAAATAGAAAATATCAACAAAACAAAAAGCTGTTTAGGATAAGATAAACAAAACAGGCACATCTTTAATCAGACCAAGAAGAAAAGGAGAAAAAACTCAAATACATAAAAGTAGAGGTTAAAAAAGCTGTCACAGAAACCACAGAAATACAAAGGATTATAAGAAACTACTATGAACAACTATATACTAACAACTTGGAAAGCCTCAAAAATGGATTAATTCCTGGACATGTATAACTTACCAAGATTAAACAAAATCATAGAACATCTAAACAGATCCATAACAAGTAATGAGATTGCAACAATAATTAAAAGTCTCCCAGCAAAGAAAAATCCAGGACCTGATGGATTAACAGCTGAATTATGCAAAATACTTAAAGAAAAACTAATTCCAATACTCTTCAAATTATTTCAAAATAGTGTAAAGGACAGAACTCTGCTCAACTTTTTTTTGTGAGGCCAACATTACTCCGATACCAAAACCAAAGATACAACAGAAAAAGAAAACTACAGACCAATATTCTTAATGGACATAGATGAAAAACATCTCAACAAAATATTAACAAACTGAATCCAACACTACATCAAAAAGATCATATATCATGATCAACTGGGATTTATCCCAGAGATTCAAGAGTGGTTCTATATTTGCAAATCAATAAGAGTGGTTCTACATTTGCAAATCAATAAGTATCATAAATCACATCCACAGAATGAAGAACAAAAAACACATGGTCATCTCAATAGATGCAGAAAAAGCATTTGGTAAGATTCAACACACTTTAATGATAAAGACCCTGAAAAAAGTAATTTTGAACGAACACACTTCAAACTTATAAAAAAGCTATATATGACAAATGAACAGCTGGTATCATACTGAATGGAGGAAAGCTAAAATCATTTCCCCTCAGGTCTGGAACAAGACAAGGATTTCCACTTTGACTACTCTTATTCAATATAGTATTGGAAGAATTAGCAAGAACAATTAGGGAAGAGAAAGAAATCAAGGATATCAAAATTGAAAGGGTGAAATTGAAATATCCATGCTTGCAGGTGACATGATTTTATACATGGAAAAAGATACACATTACATAAAAAAGCTGCTAGAATTGATAAACCAATCCAGTAAAATCACACATACAAAATCAACATACAAAAGTGGCATTTTTGTATACCAATAATAATCTTGCTGAAAGAGAACCCAGGAAAGAAATTCCACTCACAGTAGCTTAAAAAAATTAAATATTTGTGAATAAATTTAACCAAAAAAGTGAAAGATTTCCACAATGAAAGCTGTAAGCACTGATGAAAGAAAATACCAAAAATATGAACAAATAGAAAGTTATTCCATATTCATTTATTAAAATAATTATAAGGTTAAAATGTCTGGGATTGGCATTGTAGTGCAGCAGGTTAAACTACCGCCTGCAGTACCAGATTCCACAGAATTGTGGAGCAGAACATCTACTGCTCCAATTCTCACCCAGCTCCCTGTTAATGTGTGTAGGAAAGCAGTGTGAGGTAGTCCAAGTGCATAGGCCCCTAACACTCATGTAAGAGACCAGGATGGGGTTCCAGGCTCCTGGCTTCATCCTGGCCCAGCCCCAGTCGTGGTGGCCATTTGGAAGTGAAACAGCACATTCTCTCTGCAAATATGTTATATGTATTATATATGAAATATATAATATATAGGCAAACATCCATATATAGAGATTATATATTATATATATAGGTAAATATACATACTATCTAAAGTAATCTACAGATTCAATGAAAATCCCTTTCATAATACAGACTACATTCTTTATTAGGTATTTTATAAACTGCTCAAGTAGAATTAAAATGTATAATTGTGTTATGCTGACTCTAATTTTTTTAAAACAGAAAAACAAGTCATGAAAGTGGTGAAATTAGTTAATTTTGTTTAGTGAGAAGATGATAACTTTTGTTTTACATTTATGTGGTTTTCATATTTTAACTGTAAATATATATTATAATTATATGTGTAGAGAAATTATTTACAAATTAATATGATAGTTTCATAGCTGTCTCAAACCTATGTCACTTTTCAAAAAAATACCACAAGCAAAAAGTGATTGTCTTCATTACATTAGTTCCCCTAGGAACTCAACAAGACAAGTTTGCCACAGACAGAAATGTGAAGAAGTTATTTTTATCAGTTTATATTTTAATGTTCCTTGCACTACATGAAATCATTTTGATTTTCATCACATGACCTTGAGAAACAAGACAATAAATAACATTAAATCAGTTACTATAATGTAACGTTTTCTTAAAATAGCATTTTGGAAACATATGCTCTTAGCGTTAAGAAATACAATTGAAAGTACAGTTTCTTTGAATTGAAATCTAAAAGAAAAATAGGTATCATTTTCATATATTTCTGTCATTCATTTCTTAGAAAGCTTGTCCCTCAGACCAGTCCCCAGACAGAACAGCAACTCACAGAAAAGGATTCATACAAAGAGACTTATCCTCAAAACATCCCTGCCACACAGGCCAAGAATGGAGCTTAGAAGAGCACAGAGGTTAAGTGACTCAATCAAAGTACTTCTGAGGCTGATCTCTTAATAAAGCCCACATCTCATATCTCAGGGCAGTCTCTCTCCCAGGTGGCTTTGGTGAAGAGCACAGTATTTTTGGATCTGAGTTTCTTTCATGTGCTTCTGGGGAAAGGCATCAAGCTTGAGTCACACTGTGGAGAATACTAATAGGCTCCTTAGCAGAAGTATTTTAGGTTTGCTAGAAATTTTTCTTAAACCTCTGAAGGAGACAGTTCAATTGAGATTCAAGAGATCACTTGCTAGGAAATTTGTTTGAAATGACCTAATGAAAAATCCTCAGTCACTAGCCATAGAATCTCTGGATTTTCTTCACCCAGGCATGATGAGCCAAATGATGCTACCAGACTTGTCATCTATCTAGAACAACTACACTGGTACCTCTCCAAGTTACATCTGTTCCCTAGCAAAATTAGTTTGTGTGTAGGGGTGCAGCTTTGCTCAAAACATTCCATTTGTATATATGACTCTGGAAACATCTCCAGCCTATTGATGCCAAGTCTTAGAGTGGATCACAAATTGAAACTACTTAAACAGAAAATGTGTTCTGAGTTGCAACACATAACTGTCTGGAATCCATTTATTTTGCTTTCTTTCTTGTAGGCAATGGCCATTTCCTAGCCATGGCTTGTCAGCTGATGTGAATTAGAACCTTGACTTTCCTGATGGTTCCCATGTGGTTAAAGACAGCTTCCATTCACAACATGAACAATGACATTCTCCAAGCAGAAAAAGTCAATGGGTGAAAAGCTCCACAGCTTTAGAATTTATTGATTTTAGATTACTATTGCATTGATTTATAGCCAAAAATTAATTTAGCCTCTTTTAAAAAAGAGTGAGGGAAATTTGAAAAAACTGCTTGAAGTAATAAAAAAGTCAAATTACACATAATTTATGCATGTAGATTTGTATAAATTACTGAAAGTGCTTGTTAAACTACTGATATTTTCATTCTTTTTTTTTTTTTTTTTTTTTTTTTGACAGGCAGAGTGGACAGTGAGAGAGAGAGAAACAGAGAGAAAGGTCTTCCTTTGCCGTTGGTTCACCCGCCAATGGCTGCCACGGCCGGTGCACTGCGGCCAGCACACCGCGCTGATCCGATGGCAGGAGCCAGGTACTTCTCCTGGTCTCCCATGGGCTGCAGGGCCCAAGCACTTGAGCCATCCTCCACTGCACTCCCTGGCCACAGCAGAGAGCTGGCCTGGAAGAGGGGCAACCGGGACAGAATCCGGCGCCCCAACCGGGACTAGAACCCAGTGTGCCGGCACCGCAAGGCGGAGGATTAGCCTAGTGAGCTGCAGCGCCTGCTGATATTTTTATTCTGAACTGCTCAATTAATATATCAATATGAGCTAAAGCATGCCTCAAATCTTGTGACTGGCTCACCGTTTGATAAAAATTACATTTAAATTGTAGCCTAACAAAAACCATAATCCATTCTTCAACTTCTTTAGTTAAATAATATTTTAGGAGATATTAATATAAAAATAAATATGGGCTTATGTTAGTTTTATCTGTTAGTTTAATCAGATGGACAACACTTTGAAGTATTTTTGTTAAAAAATTCTGAAGCAATAAAGAAGTATATCCCACTTCAAGGTGGAAAATGCAAATTAGTTCTAAAAGAAATTATGTTATCTTTACAGATTTCAGTGAAAAAAAACTCATGTCAGGGGTGTCAGGGGCCAGCGCCCCAGCTCACTAGGCTAATCCTCTGCCTGAGGCGCCAGCACATCGGGCTCTAGTCCCGGTCACGGCCCAGGATTCTATCCCGGTTGCTCCTTTTCCAGTCCAGCTCTCTGCTGTGGCCCGGGAAGGCAGTGGAGGATGGCCCAAGTCCTTGGGTCCTGCACCCCATGGGAGACCAGGAGAAGCACCTGGCTCCTGGCTTTGGATCAGCGTGGTGCGCCGGCTGCAGTGCGCTGGCCGCAGCGGCCATTGGAGGGTGAACCAATGGCAAAAGGAAGACCTTTCTCTCTGTCTCTCTCTCTCACTGTCCACTCTGCCTGTCCAGAAAAAAAAAAAAAAAAAAAAAAAAAAAAACAACTCGTGTCAGGAAACACAAGATTTTCCCCAAACGGTTCAAAAAAGTTGCTCTTCAGTACACATGTTGCTGCATGTCAAAAAACCTAATAAAACATTTAATGATTCTACAAATAATCTATCAACTAAAATCATTAAAATATCACTTGACCTAGTAAGGTCATTAAAAATAGATTCTACCGGTTGCCCCTCTTCCAGGCCAGCCCTCTGATGTGGCCAGGGAGTGCAGTGGAGGATGGCCCAAAGTACTTGGGCCCTGCACCCCATAGGAGACCAGGAGAAGTACCTGGCTCCTGCCATCGGATCAGCACGGTGCGCTGGCCGCAAGTGCGCCGGCCGTGGCAGCCATTGGCGGGTGAACCAACGGCAAAGGAAGACCTTTCTGTCTGTCTCTCTCTCTCACTGTCCACTCTGCCTGTCAAAAAAAAAAAAAAATAGATTCTAATTGACTTTAAACACGTTTATGGGAGGCTCTTCAGCAACATCAAACCTACTTCTAATAATAGTTTGTTTCATCTCATGGCTAAGGAACATTTGTGGTTTTTTATTCTCATTGATTTCTTTATAAACAACTCATTCAAAAAGAACCATCAGGTCTACATTTTATTCCTAATAATGTTTTGCATACCATGTTTAATATAGAAGGCTTTTTTACACATAGCATCCATCACCTCTCAGCTAGAAAAGCATATGTGTAAGTAAGCAGCTGGTGAACACCAACAACATGTTTGAAATTCCTTTTACTGTTCAGGAAAAGTGAGAAAGAGTTGATTAATTTTAAACTTTAACTGAATTATGCATGCTGAGATTTTTCTGGAAACCACTAACCAGAATAGAAATAGAACATGTATCTTCCAAATCAGTTGAAAAGAGAAAAAAACTCACAACAAACACAATTTAAGCATATAGATATAGAAAGGCTAAAAATAAGCAGAAGAAAATAACAACAGAATATAAACCACGAAAAAGCTGATATAACTATATCAGAGCTTAAGGCAACAATTCAAAATATCCTTAAGAAGAATTAAGTAGGTCACTATTTAATTCTGAAGGGAATATACTCAAAATGTATATCTCTTCAAAAATCTACTCATTTATTAACAATCAAAATAGAAGACACAATTGACAGAAACTGACAGATGTATAGTCATTTAACACATTATCCTAATAGAAAAGCAGGCAAAAATAGTGGTAAGAAACAAAAAAAAAATAATATTAATTTAATTTAATGGCATTACATAGAGTTTTTATCAGGAAAAAAAAAAATACTTGTTTCAAGTAGTTGACCAAATTACAAGTCAACAACAAAATCCAAACAAATACCAAAGGCCTGATATTTTCCAGGTCATATACTTTGACTTGAAAATAAATTCAAAATAAGTAATTAAAGATATGTTTAAAACAATACAAGACAAAAGCAAATTTGGAGATATTCTCCTATACTATTTATGAATCAAAGGAGGTAACTGAATTGGAGAGGTTTTAGAGATGAATATTAATTTTAACTGTATACAAAATTTGAGTGATGCAGTTAAATTAGTAGTTAGAAAGAAATTGATAGTCTTATGCTAAGGAAAACAAATTTTTGCAGGTTACTGTAAGCTATTATTTCCCAGCCCCATTTACTTGAAATTTGAAACAATAGCAGAAAATGCACAAACTTATGAAGAGATAATGAATGGAAAAAAGTTAAACACTTCAAGAATGGGAAAACTCAAATTAAAACCGTGATGAGACTCCATTTCCATGTCTGAAATAAACATGTAAGCATCTATTAATCAGAAATATCAAGGACAGGGAAATGTGAACACTTATTGCCTGTGGTAACCAAAGCATACAAAAATGTTGATACTTTAATGCTAAACATGAAAATCTAATGTTCATTATAGCAATTAAATCATATAATACTAATAATATAAGTCCCATGTATTACACAACAAGAAATTAAGAGAATATCCACTGAAGGATACTTTATGATACTGAAAATGTAAAAGAACTTTAGAGTTCTTATATACAATAAATGAAACTAAAATCCTCATGTACTTGTAATTTATATATATAACGTATGCATTAAAATGTATTCTGTACTGAAAGTGAATGAATTAAAGCAATATCATTACATTTGAAATACATGATACTGGGAGTGAGCATTTTGCACAGTAGTTCAGATGCCACTTGGGACACCTGCATTGCATATTGGAGTGCCTGGTTCAAGTCCCAGCTACTTAGCTTCAAATCCAGCTTCCTGTTATTGTCCACCCTAAAAGGTAGCAGATGATGATTGAAGTGCTTGGTTCCCTGCCACCCAAGTGGGGGTCCTGGATGGAGTTCCAGGCTCCTGGTTTTAGCCTGGCTCAGCCTGGTTGTTGTAGGCATGTGGGGAAAAACTAGTGGAACATAGACAAGAAAGGCGATTTCATAGATCCTGAAATCATTTATGTATAAATTGGAAACGCATGAAGCAATGTGGTACTATTTATTAGCATTACATCTGAACCATTAAATATTTGAAAAAGCAAAGGGGAAGATTTTGTAGAGGAGGGTTTACACAAGGGATTCAAATAAATTTGTAATTTTAAAAATAAATTAAGCTAGCCGGCACCGCAGCTCACTAGGCTAATCCTCCACCTAGCGGCGCCTCTTCCAGGCCAGCTCTCTGCTGTGGCCAGGGAGTGCAGTGGAGGATGGCCCAAGTGCTTGGGCCCTGCACCCCAGGATAAGTGCCTGGCTCCTGCCATCGGATCAGTGCGGTGCGCTGGCCGCAGTGCGCTGGCCGCGGCAGCCATTGGAGGGTGAACCAATGGCAAAAGGAAGACCTTTCTCTCTGTCTCTCTCTCTCCCACTGTCCACGCTGCCTCTAAAAAAAAAAAAAATTAAGCTGTTAATATAAATTTAAGGTAATATTAAGCTGGGTGATGGATGTGCAAGGGTTATTTTTTACTCTTATCTTCCTGTGTAATTGAAATATTGAAGTATTTCCTAAAATGTGAAATAATAAAGCAATAAATTCTATAATTGCCTAAGATTAAATACAGTATCTTTCAGACTTTAACATTTCTTATGTGTACAAGGTGTACATTAAGAAAATAAAAGCAAGTTACTACCTTTACCAAAAACACTGTCCTTTCTTTGAAATTATGAGCAAAACTCAAGAAAAGATAAGTGAAGAATTCAAAGTTGACATCAAAATATTAATGATGCAAGGTTCATTACATTTTATAATGAGAAAAGGTATGGACAATATCACAAATAATATTAAAGATTTCATCGTACCATCCTTTGTCTAAAATCAGTACAATAAAAACGTTACATTTTTGTCTCTGAGGATCAATGTGGCATCATCCTTGCACATTATTCAAAAATTTAATTCAATATAATTTGTAGCACTGATAATAAACATGGTGAAGGAGTTCATCTGACAAAACATTTCCTGCAGTTTTGAATTAAGTTCTGCTTCAAGACACACATATCTATCTTGGTTTCTGATTATCTTCTTGTTTTTCAAGTTATTAAAGTACATAACCAAAAGACCAATGGATGTGAATGGGAGTTACAGCGTCTGCAACAGATTCAGTTATCTGCTTCAGGCTAGTTCTTTCAATGAGCTATTAAATCATCAAAATTTGGGTCAAGTGATTTCTACTCAAGTAAATTGTTACCCAAAATAAATATATTGAGGCTTTCTGGAGGAAATTGTGGAGTAGAAAATTAATAATTAGCAAATTTCTCAATTCTTAATTTCTAAAATATGCACTTTTACCTTTATGACTACTTAGCCAAACTATAGGGCAGTATTAAGTTGCACTGAGTTAAAGCACATGTTGACAGGAATAATATCAAACTTGCCCCGGTGATATGGAATTCCCTTCACAATAGTTATGGGCATTGCCTGTGGGCAAAATATTCTTCATAAGTTCTCTGAGTTCAAAGGAAGTGGTAAGGTATAAAAGAGAGAGAAAAATTATTTTCCTACTCAGATATGATTTAAAAATCTATCCATTCTGAGGCAGGCTTCTGGAGCAACAGTTAAAACAACAATTTTACTATACTTGCATCCCCTATCAGAATACCTGGGCTCAACCCCCCTCTAACTCCTGATTCTTAGCTTTCTGCTAATGCAGACCCAGGGAGTCAGTGGTGATGACTCAGGTTAATCAGGTTCTTTCCACACATGTGGGAGAACCAGATTTTGTTCCAGGTTCCTGGCTTAGCTTGGCCTGGGCCTTTGTGGGCATTTGGGGAATGAACCAGCAGATGGAAACTCTGTCTTCCTCTCCCTCTCTCTGTCACTCAAATAAATTATTAAATACATCTTCAAAAATGTATTCATTTATAACAATTGTTTAGGCTCTCTGGTATGCCAAGCATTGTGTAAAGTTTCAGTCAAAACAACAAATACTTAGATTCATGGATCTTATAAATAAATATATAACCATGATGATAAATGATTACTTCAAGCTGATATCCTTGGTGTGATCTGGGGGAGTTATAGAGGCAATAGAACAACTTAGCTGTATCTAGCCAGATACAGGAAATAGTTGGTCACTTTAGAAAATAAAACCTACTCTAGGTATTTAGGCAAAAATGGAAATGGAGTAATTAAAAATTTATAAGAAATATTGAGTGAACTAAAAAAGGGGTCTTTGTGGAAGTATTAAGTTTAGGTGCACATTTGAGCGATTGCTGTATGGAAATTAGGAAAACAGAGCTACCTTGCACAACCACAATCTGTTTTTCAATCACTGTGATGCTCATGCATCAGTACCTTTCTAACCAAAGTAGCAATATAAGAATGGCCCTGCCCCATTTTTGTCTTCAGAATGCATGAATATGTTTAATGGTGGAACCTCATTCCCAAGCAATAAGAGAGTCTAGAAGATTCATGTTTAATCTTATACCTTTTTTTAGTGCAGGATGGCACCCAGGAGGACAACAGTACATTCAGTGTGTCAGTGGACTATGTTCAGCACAACGCACACATTTACTACTCAAGACCCATAATTTAACCTTTAAAAAGTACAACATGTGTGGACTAACATATACATACAGCAATGATCCTTTATGCACATCTAAATAGTCTTACCTTCTCCCCAAATTCTGTTAGTCACTGTATCTGTAGCTGGGTTACCCTTGTCTGTCTACTCCACTCCTAAGATCAGCCTGACAGTCTGTAACATGAGGATTAAATTACAAACCTCACATTTTTGTAAAAGGGCAGGGAAAAGAAAGAAGTGAAAAGAGAAGTAAGTTCATATGAGGATGCTTCAAGAAGTTGTGGAGAAAATGAAATTAGAAGTGTTTACTTTGCCATGAAAAATTTTTTTTTAAAATCAATGCATAATACTTTCACAATATGCACTTTCCACAAAATTTCGGAGATTTTTTGTATGTATAGATTTCATAACAAAGCAAGGTAGAAAAGAAGTCATTATTAATTCCCTATTCTGCAGTTGGTCACAAGATCACAGTTGTTTGTGATATCTGTTATCCATATACAGAGTAGTTGTCTATCCCAATCAAGATAAATAATTACTTTTTCCATAATGAAAAGAGTCCAGTTTCTCCCATCAGAGAGATTGCTGGACTCCCTAATGAATGATGCAAAGTGAGAATGTTAGCATTTGTCTCTGAGTTTGTCAGATTAATAATTCAATGTTGATGCAAAAAATAAGCCATATTGTTGAATCTATGTTTAACCTACATACTGGCTATTATGAAATCTGTATTCATGAATTCATTGATCAGACAAAGTGGGGGGGGTTCTTGTGAAAGAAATTTCTTGACATTCTTTTAATAGGTCATCTTTTCCATTTACTCAATGAAAGACTATTCTGCTAAGAATGTCTTCTGAATAGAAATCATATAAGATGTGGATAACTTTCTAGGTTATACCAGTTACAGACTGTCCTTAATAAATGTCTTGTCTAATTTTCTGTATTATTGATATTTCAAATTTTATCTGTATTAAGGACAATCTTTGTTTCCAAACAAAGTGGATGTACAAATGCACCAAAGATCTGCCCACCTCAAAGACTTCTCTTCTTTGTAGTTTTTCTGGAAAGTAGGTGTAGATTGAAGAAGAAGTGGTAAAGCAGCAAGATATAGTCCATTGGGAGGATGAACTCTTGCTCAAGCAACAGATTTGAGCATTCAGTCAATCTTATATACACTGTTTCCATTTGATGTGTGAATTCCGCTGCCCAAGCTCATCTTTAGGCTTGGTTAATCAAAAAACATAACCATGGTTGCACAACTACTTGACAAAAAAGATAAAGTGTTTATTCTCTCCCAACTCCTATTAGCGAGCAAGATCTGTTTCCTAAAAGGAGAGTAATAATCTGAGGAAGAATGCATGATTTTGTCTCATAACCCCAGAGGTCTAAACTATTAATTTCCTATCATATTTGCAAGATTGTACAAACTACATGACCATCTGCCTCAAACACTTTAGGCACCACTGAATTTACTAAATAATTATGACCAAGTGGCAAAGAGAACAGCTTGTACCACAGCCAGGACAACCTAGAGTGTGTACTCTTTTTGGAAGAAATTTAAAGTTCACATATTTAGAGAGTACTTGATAAAAGTAGTATATATTGCCCATACTAAGAACTAGGCTTATTTCTTAGCAAAAGATATTCAGACATGCCTAACGATATTCCTAGACATTTGCAAAAGTTCCCTAAGTTTTCGTGAGAACTTCCTATCACTTTTTTGAGAGCATATAATTTACCAAGTTATCTGGGCTTTTACTCCCAGCTTTCTAACTTCAGTCACATGATGTTATTCAATAGATCTGTGTGACATCCTCTGGTATGTAACAATCAAGTGTCTTGGAAGTAACTCATGATATCTCTAAATGAAAAGTTAATGAAGATGAAAGTAAGCTACTTGAGTATTCTATTTATTGATACAAAAAGAAAGAAATTTCTAAACTGATAGCTGTATACAAGAGGCCACAGCTCAGTTGGTTTTGTTTTGGTAGAGAACACATCCTCCACAACAGTAGTAACTGGAGTCACGGCCTGAGGAAGCTTACGCTGACTTGGTTTTCTTCACACACAGTCAATTTCCTCTTGTGTCAAAGAAACTTGTTAAATGGAAATATCATAGAAATATCCATACTTACCCTTTAAGCCTAGAAGTTGGATGATGGGAAATGACCATACTTTGATCTTTTCATCAGCTACACAGCTCAGGTATAATTCATGTTGGATGAATATGTATTTTATTCACAAAATTATAATGAACAATTATCTATTCTTAAAAATGGATTAAAATGTTTCTAATACTATGTTCTTGATTATTATAGAAAACATATCTACCCTCTACTTGCAGTAAGTGTTGCCATCTGTCCTTTGCTACTACAGAATTCCATTATATGCACTTAACATGGAGCCCATTTTTTAAAGATATATTTACTTATTAGAAAGGAAAAGTTACTGATAGGGAGAGAGAGAGAAAGAGAGAGAGAGGTGCCAACATATTGGATGCTGACATCACAGGTAGTGACTTTACCCACTATGACACAATGCCGGCCACAAATGGAGCCCATTTCTACAGCAGCATCTATATCTTTATCTCTATGCAATAGAGGAAAGCCTTCATCAATGTATTGATAAATGTCCTAATGAAATAAATATCTTGTGGTCTCTCTTAGGAGACATCAATTTTTGTTAAGGTGAGTCATGTGATAAGATACTGCGATGCTTCAATTGCATGTTATAGACTATGATTTTGTGCTCCCACATCCACCCACTCACCTGAAGTTTATATATGGAAATACTAACCACCAGTAGGTTGATATTTGGAGAAAAAAGCCTTTGGGAGATAATTAGGCTATGAAAGGAGAACCTTCATGATAAGAGTTACTTCCACCATGAGAAAATAATCCAGGAGACAGCTCTCTTGCTTTCCTTCTCCAACTTTCTCTCTCTCTCTCTCTCTCTCTCTCTCTCTCTCTCTCTCTGTCTTTCTCTCTCTCTCTCTCCTTTACCCTCTCTCCTCTCTTCTCTCTTTTCCCATTCTCTTCTTCTCCCCCCTTCCCATCTCAGGACACAACAAAAAGGCAGTTATCTGTGAAACATGAAGAGGATCTTAACCAGATATCAGATCTCCTGGTACCCTATTTTGGACTTCCCAGCTACTAGAAACATGAAAAACACATTTGTTTTTAAGCCACCCTACTTATTACAGCACCCAGAACTGACAAATACTTTTCTATGGATTGGGTATGGTTTAAGTGTGTCTCCCAAAGGCTCAAGTGTTGGAAGCTTGGTTCCCAATGCAGTGATGTGAGAATGGTGGAGTATTTAAGAGTTGGAGCCTAGTGTACATTAACTGGATCACAGGACACTGCCCTTAGAAAGAATTGGTGTAGAGGTAGGAATTGTGGTATAATGGATTAAGCTGCTATTTGGGATGCCACTTCAAGTCTTGGCTGCTCCATTTCCTATCCAGCTTCATGCTAGTGCATCCTTGGAGGCAATGGATGATGGCTGAAGCACTTGGTTCCTGCCACCAAGTGAGAGACCTGGATGGAGTTCCGAAGTCCAGCCTTGGCTGTTGTGGGTATTTGGAGAGTGAACCAGAAAATGGAAGATTTTCCTCTCATTTCTCTCCCTCTCTCTCTCTCTCTCTCTCTCTCTCTCTCTCCTTCCTTCTGTGGCTCTTTCAAGTAGATACAAATAAATAAATATTTTAAAAAGAAGGAATTGATGTAATTCTTTTGGCATCTTAGCTCTTTCAAGAGGATTGTTATAAAAGAGAAAGACATGTCCCTCTCCGGTCACTCAGGCTTCCTGTCTCATCATGTAGTCTCTCCCTTTCTCATGCCCTCCAAACAAAGATGCCATCTGTCATGATGTAAGACAGCCAGAGGGCCTGCATAAGAGCCAACACCATGCTGTTTGGAGTTCAAACCTCCGAAACCATATGCTAAATATACCACTTTTTTTGTATATATTACCCAAATTCAGATATTTTGTTAGAGCAAAAGAAAATGGATGAATACTTCTCAGATTCTATGATAGGTCATGGAATTTTTTGCATTTCAACTTCACTTAGTATGAGCCACCCTTGAGTCCACATTCCATTCAACCAATTTAAAAAGGAAAAGGGTGATAATTACTCAGAATTACTTTGTATTGGTTAACTTGACACAATTTGGCTGTGAATTTTCCATTCCAGGGTAGCTCCTTTCTGTTGCAACACGTCTACCTCAGGCTTTTGTTAATAAATAGTAAAACACTATTCTCATTTTTTGTTGTCTTAGCCTTTTCTTCCTGGTTCATACTTTGTATTTGATGCTCTATGGACATACTAGGAACCAGTTCTAACTCTAGACCTGAAAGCAGTGAGATGTTAATAGCCCATAAGGAGTGATGCTCTCATTTTTGAAGAAAGAATTAATCTCATACAACAGAGCTGAAGTGCTTATCCTGAAAATGAAGGCTCAGTGGGCTTGGAAGTTCAGTGTAGTTAGAAAATCTAAATCTATATAGCCTCCTCATTATAATTCCCTGTATATCTGACTTTTCTGGATCAATGTTCTTTCATAGAAGTGACCTGATGAAGCTGTGATACAACTTATGTTAAGATTCAACAAAAAAAAAATCATATCAGACATACTACTATATTTTATTTTTTTTTTGCAAATAGCAGTTGTGCAACTATGATATCTAAAAGATTGTGAGAGGTAGTCATGCATAGTTTTTGGATCTATGATTTTTCCTTGAACCACGTGGTTAAAAAATCCTGTTTGTTTTTTCCTTTCTGTATACTTTAAGTCCAGTCAGAAAGAAACAGGCTAGAATGCATAATTATGTATATATTCTTATCATAAAATTCTCTTGAAGTAATCACACAATCCAGCAAAAAAAAAAATTGGTTTTAATAGGCTTTCATTCCAAGTGACCTCAGGTAATAATTTTAATAGCTGATTATTTTTTCACTGAAAGCCACAAATTATTTGTGATCAATTATGCACTAATAGGATTGTCTCTTCTTTCAAATTTAGCCATGTTAGGAACCATTACCAAATTTATATCCTTGAGTAAGTAGAACTGCAATCAGTTTTAGTACCAAATACTACTACATCAAGGTAACATTCAGGAAATAGAAATTATTCCAACTATTTCAAGCAGGAGAGTATTTAACATAAGTATACTCCTCTACTTACAACAAGGTTATGTTCAAATAAACCCATCATAAACTAAAAATACTATAAGACAACAATACATTTACTACACCTCACCTACAAGACAGCATAGCTTTGCACTACAGTACAATGAAGAGTGTCAGTTGTTTCCCCTGTTACTATGGGGCTAACCATCAGCTGGGACCACTGTCACTGCCCCAAATCTCTAGAAAGGGTTATAGGCCATGTCACTAGATCAGGAAAAGAAACAAATTCAAAATTCATTTTCACATCACTGTAAAGTTGGAACCTTTGTAAGCAAGGACTTTCAGTATTAAATAGACACCATACTGGTAAAAAGGCAGTGGGAGGAGCAATCAGGAGCTATTTCCTAAATTGCTGCATCTAAAGACATATTTCTGTAGCCTTTACCCATAATTAGGGTCTCTCCTGCTACTGCCTCCTGACCCTGGTGAAGCTGGCAGTCACACACAGGAAAACTGATTAGGGCTAGGTGGCCTGATGGCCTCTTGTGCCCAAGTTCAATCATTAAAAGGAAGTTAAAGTCCACTTCACTTATGGCTTGAAAATTATGCACTTATACATTTAATTGAGATAGCCTAATTCACATGTAGAATCAAAATGCCAAAGGGTCTGTGAATGTGGTTGATTCTTTCCAGAGAGGAAGGAATTGAGAATAATGAATACCAGTCAGCCATATCCAGGACTTTGCCTTAGATGGTAATTCACGTCTTGTCACCCCACCATTAAATACCATGTTCTGTTATTTAATTCTTGGAGGCTGTTATGTGTTTAAAAGTCTTGTCTAATGTTTTCACTTTAGTGAGTTTTAGCAGAAATATGTCACTGACTAAATACTTTGTGGGAGGGATTAGAATAATTGCCACCTACACATGGGGAACTGTACTCAATGTAGCACATACTTTATAGGAATTTAAACTCATTTAGTACTTGCACCAATTCTACAAGGAAATTAGGAATTCCATTTAAGCAACTTACACGAGGTGGCATGGCTGTTACAAAGCCAAGTCACAATTTGACCCAGGCAACTCAGTATGCTATAGGAAAGCATACAAAAAGCGTCTGTACTTTAGAAATATTTCTAAGCCAATTCTCTAAAGCTACTTGTGAGACAGAACAAGAGGTAGATTCTAATGATGATTTTGCCAAGCTTTCTGTGAAGTTGTCTTTGTTCTAGACAAGGGACTTAATTCCCTTAGTGGAGTTGGTAGATTCTAGCTGACCAGTGAGGCTCCAGTACCTTTATATAGATGTAGTAATGCTCCCAAAAAAACTTCTATTAAAAAAGTAGTACATAATGGAAGTGAATGGTTTCAAAATGGCAGAGACTTTGATGAGAGAACACAGTTATTATTCGTGTTATTAAATTATTCTACCCTGCCTGATTTGCTTTCATAGAGAAGACTGAGTGATTTTTCTTAGGGATTAAACAATTTAAAAACCTTTTAAAATATCTAATACTTGGCAATATATGTTTGGTGACTGAATTTTACTTCCCAAGAGAAGTTTGGTCATGATCCACATTAAGAACTCGGAATTGTGTGATTCTAAATGTTGTCAGCAGGTTGGAAGGATCATTACTCCACTGAGTGCCTTATCAGACTGGATAAATGTGCTGTTTGGGGGACAAAGTGTTCAAACTGGCCACTTTCTTTTGCTTTATCTCCAGAATGATCCATGCAAAGCTCCTGGGAGAGTCTTCACTATGTAAACAGTTAGGCAATAATAATCAGTGCAAGACATTCTACTAGTGAAGCAATAGGATGCAGTGAGAGGAAGCAACATGACTCGAAATCCAAACCTCTGTGTCTCAAAATTCACTCCATCAGTTATCGTAAAATCCTGTCCAGTGCTTTGCCGGAGTTTCAGTTTTCCCATTTGAAAACTGGATAATATACTTGATGACACCAAAAGAGTTTATAAATGCAAATTCTACTAATAAACATGCTAACTCTAGCCAACATCATCAGAAAAAAAATCAGCACTTGTCCTAGATGATTGAGATAAATTGTTCATTACTATAATCATTTGAGCTCATTAAAAAGTAGGAGGCTGAAAGTGGAAAAAGAAGTCTCAGAATTACTGAAGGGGATCTTACTCCTACTTGCATTATTAAGAGTAAATCTGGTGCCTTGAATGCCCAATGACCTTCAGTGCTCATCTATTTGTCCATGCAGGTAGACTACTGTCAAGAAAAGCTACTTATTTTAAAACCATAAACACTTCAGAAAGAGAATTAAATTCTCTTTAACTCCTGTCAAGGTTTTCTCGACTTAATGAGAAGGCATGCTCATAAACAACCTGCCATCTGGTTAACTGAATTTGTCAAGGGATGAAATGACTAAAGGGAAAACCAGGCACCAGTGAATGAGAGTCACTGCTTTTTCAGCTTCCAGACAGTGATTGAGAAAATCTGTGGGATCCTGAAGCTATCCTTAACATAATTGATTCATGAGAGAAAATTGTTACAAAATAGACTGCCAGCTCTGGAAATTTCTTGCTTTTAGTGCAGATTTCTTTTTCTATTCACAGCAGACACTTGTGCTAATGCCTCACTCATATTGGTTACCATTTTCCTAGACATTTTTATTTTCATGTAGAGTTGGAAAACTTGGATTCATTCGGTTTCATTAAAAATTCAATATTAACTAGTTTTTTTTTTTTGCACTTTGTGCTTTACATTTTTTTTTCATTTTGGGGATTTATTAAGGTCTTTTCCCTAGAAATCTGATAGTCATCAGACAATAGAAAAGGTACGGTACTGAATCACCGAAATAGGTTTGCAACAAACATGCACCAAAATCCGGGCCTCATTTATGGTGGTATACCATTCAAATTCATGGAATTAGAAGAACAGAAAAAGCTTACAACATGAAGTTCATTTCATGTCATTTTTCTCAATAAATAAGGGGAATTTGGGGCAGAGTCTGACACCTTCACATAATTATAGTTCTATATCTAGTGACTTATAAAACAGCCTGAGTAGAAAGGTGAAGTAGCCCATTGGTGGATGGTGGCAGTGGGATCCCCAGAAGAGACAGAGATTTGTTAGCCTGCAAGAAGCACACTAGAGGGCCCTGTGACAGACGACTGTGTAAAGCTTGAGAAGGAAGAAGTACCAGGAGGAGGGAGAAGTAAAGCCATGCTGAAATCTTACACCATCCCTTTGGTAGATGGCACAGCTCTTCAGAGCTGATCAGAGCTGAGTAAGATGCCTGGGCTTTCCATCACCTCCTGCAGCTTGGAGGTGAGAGTGTTCTGGGAACAAGGACACAGCTTGAACTCTCCGTTCAGTATGAGCACCATCCAAAGGTGCTGGCCGCAGGAGGCTTTCATTGAGCTCTTCTTGGAATGACAACCACACGGTAAAGCTGCTATCTTTGATGCTGCCTCTAAATGCGAGGTCTTCTTAGTATCTCTGCTCCACTCTCCCATTTTTTTTTATTCTCACTCAATTGTCTTTTATCCCATCTATTGGCAATTTTTATATTTGTATAAGACACATGGTCCCAACTGTCATCATAATGGCTAGGACATACTTTACTTCTTGAAAATTTAAGAAATGTGCACATTTTGCTAGGATTCCTGCACTCAAAGGCTTACGGAGTATAATGGGCATTACAAGCAAACTGGAACATAGCAAAGCAAAGATTAAGGATAGCAATGGATATGTGCTTCCTTTGAATGACACCATTATGTGGAAACACATAGGTCACCCGTATTACCACTGGCAAGAAAGTAAACTATGAAAAATTTGCACAAATGTTTGCCACAACCTCTTTCATAGAAACGCAAAAGGAACAATTTCGTTTTATATCTTCCTTTAAGTCAAGATATCTAATACTTGCAATATACATTTTGATGACTAAGCTTTACTTCACATGAGAACTTCAGCCATGATCTGCATTAAATAATAATTGTATGATTCTAAATGTAGCCAACAAGTTGGAAGGACCATTACTCCACTAGATACATTGCTATTCTCACAAAATATGCAGTTTGTGGAAGTGATAAATGAGCATATTCAATGTATGGCAGGAAAGGAGGGTACAAGCTCAAAGCCACATCACTCATAATCACATGAGAAGGTTCCCTTCTCTTCCTGAGCATCTTTTGATAAACTGTGAAATATTTACTCTCATTACAGGAACAGGGAAAAGCACTGAAATCTACCAGGACTGAAGCAAAGGGAAATATTTACATATGAAATGAATATGGTAAAGTATTAAAAATTGTTTCAAATTTTAAAAATGCTTCTAGGAGCTTCTTCCAGGTCTTCCACATGGGTGTAGGGGCCAAGCACTTGGGCCATCTTCCACTGCTTGCCCAGACCATTAGCAGGGAGCTGGATCAGAAGTGGAGCATCCAGGACACTAACTGGTGTCCAAATGGGATGCTGGCACCTCAGGTAAAGGCTTAACCTAGTATGCCACAGTGCTAGTCCCTCTTGAGCAGTTTTTAATAACAGGAAGTCATCTTTCTAATATTTGGAAGGTTAATATTTTAAGCTACTCATTAATTCTTTTGCTAACTCCTTGGTCTAGATGTAAGCTTTTGTACATAGTTTCTAAAATATATTGATCATTCAAACTTATATCCATGCCACAAATTATTTCTATTTTTAAAATGTTTATTTGTGTGTCCACAAAATATGCTCCATATTTTTCCCTAAAAAAAGTATGTCAAGCCACAATTTACCTGCCTGCATTTAATCATCATTATGTGAATCATACTTTGTGGATTTTTTATTGTTTGATTTTTGCCTGCCAAACTTTAGCAATTTTTGTATGAAAAAATATTTGTGTTTTTCTTTTTCTCTTCCTTATGCTGGCATGTTTGTTACTTTCTTTTAATTTTATATTAATTTTTTAAAAACAGACTTGATTTATAGTAATTCAGTCATTAGAGAAAGCTATGTTAAAATGAATTGTTTCAAAAACATGTCTCTTTCAAAATTTGAATTTATCTTATCATGGAAAATTAGTTGAGATTACTAAGAAGGTGTTTCCCCCTTCAAGTGAATTAATTTTTAGTTCTATTTAAGTTATGTTAGTGATGTTTGCAATAAAATATTTCCATTATATTTACTTTTATAAACTCCTTTTGAAGTGCAAATTTGGTTCTTTTAGGGGTAGCATAATACAGCTCTATCTTTAAAAATAATTATATTACTAATTTGATTACTTTTTGTTGAATTCCTTTCACAGAACTATAAACTTCAAAAAACTTTGTAACAAAGAATGAGATACACAAATAATATTTTGTAAAACAATAGTGATACTTCAATCTGAATTTCAAGTATCATTTTTAAATTACACAATTAAAAAGCATTAGTTTAAATATCAATTGTTAGACTATTGTAAATTATTAGAAAGTCTGCATTATATAAACATCTTTAATAAAATAATATCTCATTATTTGATCAGGAGTATGGTCTGATCAAAAGAAGCTTATGTTGGAGTGGGCATTTGGCATAGCAGATAAGTGCTGCTTGGAATACCTGCATCCCATACTGAAGTCCTGTGATGGAGTCCCAGCTCTGTTCCTGTTTCCAGCATGCTGATAATGCACACCTTGGGAGGTAGCAGACGATGGCTCAAGCACTTGGCGCTCTACTACCCACATGGGTGACCTGGATTGATTTCCTGGCTCCTGTGTTCTGCCTGGCCCAACACCAGCTATTGCCAGGCTTTGGAGCACAAAAAGGAAATGAGAAGTCTCTGTTTCTGTCTCTGTCTTTCTCTAGCTCTCAGTGTTTTTCAAATAAATTTTAATTTTAATTTTAAAAAAAGAAGCTAATGTTTACTGAGAGGTAGTATTCTCAGGCAACCATTTTAAAGACTGAATATTTTGAAATTAGCATTCGATTCTTATCTGTTTAAGCAGTGTTTCAATGAGTGCGTGAAAGATCCTAAAAATAAGAATTATCCAATTATAGTAAAAAAAAATCAAATTTTCAGACCATAACTGAGCATATTTTCAACGTTCAGAGAAAAAAGACGTGGCAAACCAGTGTTAAAATCTATTATATTCAATCAAAAATAAGCCACACTTATCATTTGATGTTTTCTGGGGTATTCTTCTCATGATTCCTTTTTTGTTGAATATTTTAAGTTTAATAACTAGTACATAAAATATCTGCAAAAGCAGAAGATATATTTAATATTTTAAGAAATAATTTTTGCTTTATTCAATTTTTATTGTAAATCTTTGATTAGTTTTACTGAAATAAGTATAGCAATGTAGTAATACAGTTTGCATCTCCCTGTTTTGAAGGAAAGGTATCAGTCTGTATAATGTCAATGGATCGCGTCTCGGCCTTTGGCTAAGATCAAGTGTATAATAATGTCATTGGAACTGAGTGTTTGAGTGTTCCCTTTTTTCAATACACATCTTGAATTTATAAGAATAATATTTCAATTGACTAAAGCTAAACCTCATGGAAAATCAGCAAGGATTAAATAGAATTTTGATTCCCAAAGAACTTAGGAGATCAACCAAACTCTTACCTTTTATCAATAAGAAACACGCCAGAGAGAGAAGTGACCTCACCCAAGATATAAGTGAGACCTGGGCTATATCAATTTCTATATCAATTCCTCATATTTTCAGAAAGTATCTGACATTGATTCAGCACTTAGCAAGTTTCAGGCACTGCACTGTACGGTTATTGTGCAGTTGGTGTTTGTTATAACCCCATGTTCAGATGAGAAAATTAAAGCATACATCTGCTGAACTCCCAGAGTTAATATGGGCTGGAGCAGGTATTTGAATCTAGCTCTAGACAGCTTTGAACTCAGAATTAAAGAGTTCCACGGCCAGCGCCATGGCTCACTAGGCTAATCCTCTGCCTGTGGCTCCGGCACTCTGGGTTCTAGTCCCGCTTGGGGTGCTGGTTCTGTCCCGGTTGCTCCTCTTCCAGTCCAGCTCTCTGCTGTGGCCCGGGAAGGCAGTGGAGGATGGCCCAAGTGCTTGGGCCCTGCACCCGCATGGGAGACCAGGAGGAAGCACCTGGCTCCTGGCTTCAGATCGGCGCAGCGCGCCGGCTGTGGTGGCCTTTTGGGGGGTGAGCCAATGGAAGGAAGACCTTTCTCTCTGTCTCTCTCTCTCATGGTCTAACTCTGCCTGTCAAAAAATAAATAAATAAATAAATAAATAAAAAAGAGTTCCACAACATTTGACCATTTTAGCTTCCCATCCAATTAGCAACAATCCTGTAAGCAGGGCTACTCTACCTGATACAACTGCCTCCTTTACAAAATAACAGACTCCCTTGTTCTCCCTTATTTCAGATATACTATTGAAGCCTACTGTATTCCAACTTAACAGTTAAATTATTTAGAAATGGGAAGATCTGGGGGGCTGACCAATCAAAAACAGATACTTATACAAACAGAATAGAGCTTGGTTTTGGACCATCAAATAACTGCCATGAAATAAATTAAGCAATGCAGTCAAGGACTAGGAGAGAAAATAGTATTATCCAGTGTTCAAACATCTGACCTTCTGCAATTTGTTGAGCAAGGAAACAAAAATAAAGGAAAAATGCTCATACAGACCACAGTGAGGAATATGCACTGAGATTAGCTATTACAAATAGGAAGTGCATAGAAAGAAAAAAACAACATGACCCAGCAGAAGAGGATGCATGGCTCTTAATTACAAGCAGATGACAAAATTTAGAATGATATTGATTGCAAAAAGGAGCTGTGTAACATGTAGTCAACTACAACATCTGCATGGTAGAGATCTGTAACTGTTCTTCCATTTGGTTGTTACCACCACCCCTATCTGCAAACCAAATGTGAATTTAAATGCTATTGTTGGTGATTTAGTAGAACATAATAAAACTATGGTATTTGAAACTATAGGTTCCTGATAGAAATGTTATTACTTAAATTTTTTTTAAAAAGCTTCAAGTTTCTAGTGTCTTCTGAGCACTCACTCTCAGGGCTCATTTCATATTCACAGTTCCTTAATTAGCTTTCAGCAATAACCACACCTACATATGCAGACAAGGGGTACAATATTAAAAAGAAATCTGTTCTCTTTCAACTGCACTGTTCAGTGGTCCCACTCATTGTGAGACAAAGTACCTAATGTGGTTTTTGTGTTCTCTATGGCACCTCATCTTCCCCAACTGTGCAAAAACAACAAAAAGAAATGGACCTGTATTGACAACAGTTGGGCACATTGACATGGAATTTTGGATGTTAATTACCTTTCATTAGCTAATCACGACATATAATTCTGATTTTAATACTCAAGAGGTTTGGTTTAAAACATAAATTAATGAGGTATTATGTCACCCTCTGCTTATGAATTAGTTCTGTATGAAAAATACATGGTACTCAAAGCCATTTAGTCAGTGCTTGCTCAGTATCTGATACTGTGTCAATTTCCCCACATGCCTTTAATTCTGACAACCACCATATGTGTTAAAAATCATTGTTCCCATTTAAAGAAAAATAAATTGATGTCTATGGAGCCAGCATTTTGGCATAGTGGATAAAGCCACCACCTGAGACACTGGCATCCCATATGGGTGCCTGTTTGAGTCCCAGCTGCTCCACTTCTGATCCAGCTCTCTGCTCATAGCCTGGAAAAAAAAGCAGAACATTGCCTAAGTGTTTGGACCCCTGCCACCCACATGGGAGACCCATATAAAGCTCTTGGCTCTTGGCTTTGGCCTGGCCTAGTGCTGGTTGTTGTGGCTATCTAGGAAGTGAACCAGTGGATGGAAGATCTTTCTCTGTGCCTGTACCTTCGTCTTTCGCTATTACCTTTCCAAAATAAATAAATCTTTTAAAAAAGAAAGAATTTGATGTTTGTGAGTTACTGCCAAGGGGTCAAAAATTAGGTGACCTGACTTCAAGTCTGAGTTCTAAACCAACACTATCCATTGCCTTGTTTATGGCACAGAATTTCTTGAAGATAGTATTTATTCTCATGTCAATGACCAATATGACACCATATAAACCCTGACATTATATGTGCTGTATTTTTAATATAGAATATGACAGTGAAAAATGATTGGTTTCTTGATTCTGCAGAGGGATATGAGAAACATAAATTACCTGTGCTTTTTACATGTGGGGAATTCCTTTTGACTAGCAACCTGCCAAAATGTTCAACTTTGTATCTACCTGTCCTTTGTGGACTTTTCATGATGATAATGCTTTGTTGCAAGATGATTTTTAAAGATATCTCTTTCTTTACTTTTTGGCAAGCTGGCCCAGAATTTTGAGGCTGTCCAGAGCATAGTAAAAGGATGTTCTGTAAGTCATTTTCCTAGTTCTCTCTGCTCACCCTGTGAGTGTAGATTTCAAATCAGGTAAAGGTGTAGCTAGAAATTAGCCAAAAAAATAAAATTTCTGCTAAAAAATAGTAACAAATAGCCAAGAGATATTTTTAGGAAATACATTTTTTTCTTTTAAAATTCATATCGTTGTATTTGATCAAGGCTAATTCTATATAATTCAGAGTTCCACAGCTCTTCTTGAAGGTTATTATAAAAGCCATCTGGCCATAGGACTGATCAGGTGACTGTTCTCCGTGCTGAACATCTATTAGAGACAGGGCACTGAACTTAACACTGGACAACATACAACTAACAGAATGGGAGCCAGCACCACGGCGCAATAGGTTAATCCTCTGCCTGTGGCGCCAGCATCCCATATGGGTGCTGGTTCTAGTCCCAGCTGCCCCTCTTCCAATCCAGCTCTCTGCTATGGCCTGGGAAGGCAGTGGAAGATGGCCTAAGTCCTTGGGCCCCTGCACCTGCATGGGTGAACAGGAGGAAGCACCTGGCTCCTGGCTTCGGATCGGCGCAGCACCAGCCATTGTGGCCATCTGGGGAGTGAGCCAGTGGAAGGAAGACCCTTCTCTCTGTCTCTCCCTCTCACTGTAACTCTACCTCTCAAATAAATAAATAAAATCTTAAAAAAAAAAACAACTGCAGAATGTTCTCTGTCTCTTGGGGGCCCAGAGTTTAGGCATAAAACATACCCCCAAATATTATAATATATTGGTGCTAAAATAAGTCTTTTTAAGGTTATATACAATGCACAGAGAAGACAGATAATCGACAGGTCTGATTCAAGCAGCTTTCTAAAGGGGAGTATTTGTCCTGCATCATAAGGGATGACCATGTCACCAAAGGAGAATGTCACAGGATGAAATATCTTGAGTAGAAGCATGGCAGTGTGAATGAGTTTGAGATCTCTAGTAGGTAAATTGAAAGGTTTTGTTTGCTTGCTCACATTAGATGCATGCCTAATCTAGAGAGTGTACTGAAGTTGAAGGCAATACGGGTAAGGAATGCCAAGAGCAATGGGTGGGAGGATATTCAGTATCATATGAGTTTCAAGTAATGGTGACAAGTTTTTGAAAGCAAGATAGTGTCACACTCTCAGATTCTTTATAGGTTATCCTTTGTCCTGAGGTGTAGGAAAGACTGAAATGAGAAGACTAAAGGATGGGTCATAACCACATCAGTGTAGTGGGATCAAGGAGAAAATTCATTTGCCTGAATTAGCAGGATTTTGGCCAATAATTTCAAGGAATGACTTGTCAAAGAAAGCAATGAAGTAGGAATAGCCTGGGCCATATGTTGACTATTAGTAGCTTCTAGACAAGATTTTTGATGATGTAAAATTGGTTTCCCAGTTTTATTCTGCACAAAACTTACCAGGCCTCAATAAATATCTTGAAATGAAACCACCATTTAAACAAAGACTTATTGTCAAATCATGGAGTTTAGCATATTCTGGAGCCAGGACAGTTTTATACTTGATTAGGAAAAGACTGACCCAGTATGTAGGTTCATTATGTGATTGAAGTGGTAAAATGGAAATTTTCAGCTAATTTTGAAGTATGGTATGAAGTACCAACAAAATTGACAAATAAGATCAACAGTTGATGTGCATGCTAAAATGACATCTGTTTGGAGTATAACATAAAAATTCTGTATTCCTAATGTTTGGTATAACTAATGAAAATAAAACTCATATAAAATCTCCTAAGCATACTTTATTTGTGGTATGAAAAAATGAGTATAAATCCAGAAGCCAACTTGCTAATGCCCTAATAGATCCTGACATATGTGCATCTTCAGCAGGATCTACAAAATACTTAGAGCAACCTCTCAAGTATGAAACAAATGCATTACTAAAAATAACCCAACTCAAGCTCTCTGAATAAGCCTTTCAGTTCACCCTATGGGTATAGGCATATCTTGATTGCATCTAAAACTTTCAAATCAGATAAATGTGCAGTCATCAAATAATCATGAAAACACAATCTCTCTAAAAAAATAGAAATGGATGACTTCAGGATTTAAAGGAGAGAGATGTTTGGGATTTTAAAAATGCCCTTTGTATTTCTCCAAAGGAACTAATTATAATGTGTATGTCTACCGAGAGGGCATCATCATAAAAAATAGCAGCTTCATCATCAAAGATTGGCTAAGAATTTGTCCTGAAAGTTAGTCATAAGGCTAGTAAATGTATTAGAAGTAGGGAAAACAGTCCATTGAGTAATGTTTGTGGTTAGTTCCAGATTCTGCCTTTTACAGTGTTTATGATTGCAAACTAGTCACTTGATTTCTCTTGAAGGTGATTTTTAAAGTCCAAAAAATTAGAAAATGTGCCTCATGCAGTTATTGTAAGAAAAAAATAAAACATTATCAAAATGCATTGCAAATCATCTTACATATACAAAGGGGATCAATAATTAACAGATGTCATAATTATTATTTCAGATTGTTTTGATTTCTGGTACTCAACTGAAAATTTAAAACATTGCATGGCAATTACCAAGTATAATTACTAAGTTTCCATGTAAACTTGAAAATCTAATCCAAATTGAGTTCTGATTTTATCAATTTACTATCATTTTGTCTCTTCTATTAAAAACTTAGATCATCTAAGGCAGATGCAACATCAGCCTTCCCTGAAAGCTTCATGCGACCATGTAAAGATATTACATGGCTCTGAAACACTGGGATGCATTAGAAGCATTTATTATACAATCTGTGACTTCCTTAATGGTGGAGCTACATTTTTCTCTGAATCCTCAGTAGAACTTAACATAGTTCTGTAGACAATAGATGAAGAGTAAATACATTGGATCAACACACAGATTTGTTTAGGGATGTAGTGGAGCAGAAGATATGCTTGATTTGGCTTAGATTGCATTTTCTTCTTCTTCTGTGAGGCCTGTGAACTCAGTCTGGTGCTTGGAACAGAGTAGGACACGAATAAATCCTTTTGAACAAGTGCTGTTCCCTTGGCTAGGGGTCTAATCTCCATAGAGTAATGTCTGTAACTCTTGGCCAGAGTAACCAAGAATAGCACGGACATTATTTCCCATAAACCCCCCTAGTGTAATATGAATCACTGATTACTGCTGTCTCTCATAGCTAATTTTCCAACTGAGATTCTACAAATAACTAATACTAGTTAACTTTAATGTCATAATTTTATTTCCTGATTCAATCTCTGTCAAATTCATTATTAGTGAAATTGCCAGGAAAGGTTAGGCAAGAGGGTTCTGGAAAATCCTATGAGACTCATCCAAAATTGAATTTGAGTGTATGAGTAGATGCATTTTCATGAGTGGCCACTGAAAGTAAAGGTGGATGAGATATAAATAATTCTGGAGTAGAAAAGTACTATGAGAATTCTTAAAGAAAAATTACATTTAAAATCCATAGGGTATATAATGGGGGAAAAAAAAGACTATTTTCATTAGATAACTGTGTTGGCATTATCTCTAAGCTAATCAACATGGATTTCACAAATACAAAATCATATGTTCTGTATATGTGCATATACTTAGAGGATATTTATAGATTCTCACAATTTAAAATATAGAAAAGAACATGAGGATTTTATATAAATCCCTCACACAAATAGGATCAAATGTCCTCAACAGAAGCTGTCTTGACAATAGAAAGATATGAAAACCGTACTGTCACCTTCAGTCTCATTATCTTGCTTCATCAGGAAGTTATCCCTCATTTCTCTTTTGCAACACAAGTATGGGCTGTGTCCCAATGAACTTACTCAGATAAACACAATGTGGTTTTCTTTTAAAATAAGCCTTTACTGAATATATCAACAAGGTACTGTATAGTGTAGAGTGAAGTTTTTAGTTAACAAAGTGTGCAACATGGTAGGTCCCAGAGGATGTGTGATGTAGAATCTTTCAGCCCCCTGTCAGAGAGAACACACTAAACACAAACCAGAAGCAAATCAACATATGGTTCAAACAATAACAAATCATCAGGATTAACTTTCCATGAATATATACCAGTCCTATATTATAGGGGAACATGCAGTGACAAAAGCCTTTACCTGGCCTCAAAGGATTATAAATTGAACCTTCCATGGACCCCTTTACAAATGTCCCATTTTTATGGGTGCGTGTGAACAAGTTTGTGTTTCATACTAATTTAAAAATGCATGTGGCAATGACCTTGTGCTCTTTTGGTGGGTGTGCATCTAAAAAAAAATAGAAACAAAAACCATAGCAAAAGAATCTGACTTGATATAATAACAGGATCATACGTGTATAAAAACTTCCCCCCACAATCAGTGACAAGCATTCCTCTTTACCAGCAATAGTCTTTTTGACCCTGCTGAAGAAATTAGAAAAGATGTAAGCTACAGCTTCCTACCATTCGTACTTCAGATTTTTAAAAGGAGCATCAGGAAAGTTCTGACAAGACCAAGAATTAGAAGTTGCTTTGTTTTAGGTATTTTGTTCTTTGGGGGGAGCTCTTTCCTGCTTCTGCTTTCCCTTGCAGCTGAAATGGTAAGTCTTGAGCAAAATCATTATTTTCATGTTCTAAACTAAAGTGTAATGTGTTCTTTTTAACCACGTCCCTTTCAAAAGCTGCACTGGACTTTGAAGCTAAAGTTTGCTAATCAACTGCAACATCTGCTCCCGGTGAACCAAAATATTGCCTTGTGTTTCGAATGGATGCTTCGTTCACAACATGAAGTGCTTGTTTTCCCAATGGGAAGTAAGTTCTGAGTTGTGTGAGATGACGAAGACCATTATGATCTGCACTAGTAAGAAATGGAGCTGTGATATTAGCTACTTCAGACTGGTCATGTTACACTTTTTGTTTTTAACCTTTACACTTTTTGTTTAACCTCAGGGAAAATGTCTAATATATTTTCAACAAACATCCAGATAATTATAAATTGCATTATTTTTCACAAGGTAGAGTATTTTCCATTTGTTGCATAAGGAAAGTAGGCATGGGGACACATTCCTCTCCTTGTCTCTGCTTGTGATTGACCCATGTGATTGGCTGTCAATGCATCTGAATTGTTTGAGAGAAGCTCATGATATTCCCCTGATCAAATACCTTCCTAGATGAGTACTTAGTAAAGATTATCCTTGGTATGACTAAGTGCCAGTGATACCTGTGTGATCATAGCGATGACTCTTCCCTTTGGAATGTCCTTTTTACAATGACAGTGACTGAGCTCTGAAAGTGGTCACATACTTTCAGAGATTATCTCATTTGGTAAGAGAGCGTAAGTTATGAGAAAGCCAGTGAGCATGGCTTCTTCATTCCATGGGATTGGCCTGTACCTTTCAACCTTGATTCTGAATTAATCACTTCAAAATACATGGTATACACAGCAAGAGAGGCCCAAATGCAGAGCAAATATATCTGCAAAAACACATTCCCATGGCTAGAAATGCAAAGCAAAGCATAATTTACCAGGGGTGTTCCTTCAGCAATTTTCATAAGACACACAGGACATTATAGATTCTATGATGTGCTTTCTATCCTGGTGTAGGTACAGCCCCAGGTATATTACTATAGATTGGAAACTGGTGCTAATTTGATAAGCCTTGCTAATCATCAATATCAAAATGCAACATCAAAATAAAGCCTATCAAGAGATTCTGTCCCTTCAGGAACACCTTCTAGAAGAGGAAACTTTTTGGATCATTCTAACCACTTAATGTAAGTTGGTCACCCTTGTACCACTTAAGCCCCAAAGGATTTTGTGAATCCCAGAAAACATAATAGGACTCTCTCCATCCTTATTATTTATGGTCCAAAGCAATGAAGTTTCAGCAGCCAAAAATTCCACTGGGAGTTAAAAATACAATACAAACAAATGAGAATGATTATTCTGTGAATAACAGAAATAAAAAACCGTCAAAAGTCAAAGTACCATCATTTGAACACACAGTTTTATCTACACAGCCAAGGGGAAGAGGACAGTGGAAGGGAATTATCCATCTAAGTACACAAACCCCCATGTCATTGTCTGATTTTAGATGGCTTAACTGCTACTAGGATCACCTTCACGGATTGTCTTATCCCTTCACTGTGTGGACCTTAGCTTTAAAGAAACAACAGCCAAAACTTTCTAGCTAATAGACTAACATGAAAACTAGAGTCACCTTAGAATTAATTTAAATTAATTCATAGCTAAGCTCAGCTCTACTGACTGCACAGTTTCAATTCTTGTGTCTACAACATTATAGGTTCAGTTATATTTTCGGCTTACTCTGAGGGATGGGGGAGATTAAAACATATAAGTTGGGGTACATTATTAAAGAAAATAAAGCTCTTACTATAAAGAAAAACTTGCATAGCGTTTTATAGCTAAACGTTTACAAAGAAGACACATCACAGTTTTATTTTACTTAGAGAGAAAGCAAGATGATAGTGACATTTACTTCATGAGTCTCTAACATAATGGTCAGTGGTAAAGAAAATATACCTCACATAGTAAAATGGCTAAATTTTATTTGGAGAAGAGTTTTCAATGGGTGTATTTTTTTTAGATAATATAGGTGGATTTTTAGCCCTTCTACATCTAAGGGATGGCAAGGAATAGAGTAAATGAGTCATGTTTTCTGAAGATGGACATTGCTTCAAAAACGTCTAGAATTAAGTGTGGACATCCATCCTTTTCTATGCCCTCTGCTCTTTTTCCTGCTCTGTCAAGATTGGGAGAAGCACTTCCTTCTCTGACCTGTTCACTTTTCATCATGTAAGACTGATGATCCCTCCACCATTTTCCAAAGTACAGGAACATTCACCGTTGAGAAGGAGCAAATGAAATTTCAAAAGTGGAACAGGATCAAAACCAATCCAAGGTGGAAATCTGAGATTGCTTTTAAAAATATACACTCATTTGGCCACCTTTGGTGTGTTCTTATAGAATTATTAGCAGTGAAAATCAGTATGCAGTTTAGAGTGAAATGAGTACATACGGATATTCTGTGCAACTACAACTGGCACCCATTTTTTTTTCTGAAATTCTGAGCAGAGGGTGGAAAAACAAAGGTGGCATAAACAACTAATTACAAAAATATATGCTAGATGATTGGAAGACAAGAATTTGCAAGGGGGATAAAGATATTAATTCAAGCTATTTCAACATGATACTAACAAAGCCAGTTGATACTGTATAAGAGAATCACCAATCAGGTGTTTCTGTCTAACTAGTATTGGTAATTTTTAAGTAACAAGTCATTGGAATATATTCCAAACATTGATCCCTTGTTGATCTAAATACCATGTTGACATAGCTTCAGTGAATCTACCCAAATAATTCTCATTATCAAAAATAATTCCATTCAATATAATTCTTCCCATTATTTTATTAGCCTCTTCTAAAAAAGTATTCTAGAATATATCTCTGTTGAATGTGATTCAACCTGACATATGATTTGAATAGTAACACTTTTAAAGGGAGTTTTCTTTCTAGGACATTATACTGGTCCCTGAAGACGACTGAAATCAGACTCAAGCTTCTAATTCTGTTATCACATAGGGCCAGGGAAGCATGAAGAGTGATTATCAAGTTCCCAGTCAGAAAGCTAACCCCTGGGCTTGAGGATCTTGCCAAATCTCATCTCAAGTTTCTTGATTCTGTCAGGTTGGGTTAACTCATCTCAAGGGAACCAGCTTCCTTGTGACGCTTTCTGCATCTTCTGCACTGAGTCTAATCAGGGTAACTACCTCCATTCTTGCAGGATGGGATCTCTCACATTTCTTCCTGACCAGGAAGTATAGAAAGAGCATAAAAAATATCTGGGCCATTTCTTCTTTTACCCATGTGATTCATCTTACCCTGATGAGTCCGTTTTAATTGGCCCTTTCACCTGACCACCAGCTCTATGAAAACAACTTATTCTGACAGCTTCGACAGCAAAGTGGTTAATGTGCATCAGAAGGAAGCATCACTCGTTCTTTTGCCTTGTCGTCGGGTTCTCATTGTACAACCCTGTACAGTACTTCAGCAACTATATATTTTTTTAAGATTTAAAAAGCAAAGAGTTACAAAACTGTTTGTAATTAACTTGAAATAGAAAAGATAGCACTTTTTTTAAATCCCATTATATAGTACACCGTATAAATTACAGAGTATTCAAATGCACAAATGCATCTGTGTAACATTTATCAAATGTAATCTGTGTGTCTTTATGTGCACACACGTGTGTGTTCGCAAGTTTTACTGTCCACCTTACAAATGCTGGACCTGTGGCTGTTACGTATGGCAGTGTTCCAGGTCTGGCACGCTGCTGTTGCAGTATCGCATGTTGTTGGGGATGTGGCAGTCTGTGTAATTAATGCCCCCATTTGGGGTATAGATGGGTTGCAGTCTGAAATCTCCTTTAAGGAGCTGATCGTTATTTAAGGAGACAATCTGAAAACTAGTTTCTGTCATCTCCAGGATGGAGTTGTCCTTCTTGGTGCCTGCCTCACAGTAGTCATCTTTCCGCCGGCCCCGGTTGTATTTCCACTTCTGGGAAGTGTAGCGCCCCTTTTTGTGCATGTGCCAGCAAAAGACGCTGAGCAAGACCACGAGCACAAATATCACTGCACCCCCAATCAAGCCTGCCAGCAGAAAAGGGGAGCCCATGCTGTGGGATGTCGTCTGCTCGTGGCTGGAAGCAGTGTTGCTGCCATTGTTCAAGTAGGAGGCATGCGTGGTGGCCTCGGAACAAATGGTATCTTCTACAGCACGGTAGTTAAAAGCATCCAGTGGCACTAAACAAATCCGATAGGTGGATCTGGGCTCTAAGTTAATCAAGCTCAGGTGTTGCTTCTCACCACTGACTATGCGTTCCTGAACAATGCCACCCACCAAACTGTGGCCCATTTTCACCCACGTGAGTTTGTACGCCATCACAGTAAAGAGAGAGAGCCAGCTCACTTGAATGGAAGTATCATTCACAAAGTGGATAAAAAGTTGGATCCGTTCAGCAATAGGTGGCGTCACTCTTTCACTGCCATCCCACTCGGGAACCGTGGGGAGTTTCGATGTGGTAGGAATTGGAGGTGTGTAGCTTCTGCTTGGCGTTGGAACAGAGAGAGTAGGAGGCTGAGTCGTGGGAGAAGCTGTGCTTGGGGCTGGGGTGAAGAGAGGCAGGCCTGGGGTTGAGGTGGGACATGACAAAAGGTTCATATTCAACTCCCTGACGGCCATCCCGCGGACTTGCTCAGGACCTTGGCACATGAAACCCCGCACGTTGAGAGATGAAGGGATGTATTTGAGCCATTCTGTGACCCATTTAATACTGCAGTCACAAAACCAAGGATTATTCCTAGCAGTGAGTTGCTTCAGATTGGAGAGATTATCAAAGACCCCTTGAGTTAACATTCGCAGTTGGTTGTTGGATATATCCAACCGTTCCAGCTTACGGAGATTGGAGAAGGCTGTCAAAGGGATGTGGTTTATCTGGTTGTCCTGCAAATAAAGCCTGACCAGGTGCGTACCAGGGAGATCAGGAGGCGGGTGGGTGAGTGAATTACGTACGATTGAGAACTCCTTGAGCTTGGTGAGATGGCTGAAGGTGCCCTCAGCAATGCCCTTGTTGGTCAGGAGATTTCCGTCCACAATCAGACGTTCCAAGCTTGTGAGGTTCTGAAAGGCCATGTCTGATATGACAGCAATTCGATTTTCATCCACTCTCAGCTCTTGCAACTCCACAGGAAGCCCAACAGGCACACTACTCAGGTGATTCTTGGACAAAAACAACAATTTGAGGCTAATAGCCTCGCGGAAGGCCCCATCTTCCACCCCCACTGTGGATATAGAATTGTCATCCAGGTGTAGCTCTTCAAGCTTCAAGAGCTGCGCTAGAGCAGCCCGTGAAATGGTCTGAATGTTGTTTTCCTGCAAATGGAGAACCCTGACATTCTTGGGCAGGTTCATGGGGAATTCATCCAGTTGGTTGCCATAAAGGTAGACCGTGTGCACGGACTGTACGTTGTGCAGTTCTGCAGGAAATCCAGCATTATTAATTTGGTTGTTGTGGAGGTAGAGCACGGTTACGCCCTCCGGGATCCCAAGAGGCACTGAGGTCAAGCTTCGCTCATTACAGTAGACAAAGTTCCTGTCGCAGCGGCACACACTAGGGCAGGCCAGGAGTTTTGACACCTGTGAGTAGAGCCCCAGGGTAACGATGAGCCAAGATTTCAGAAACAAAGCCCCATGGCTGGGCCACTTTGTGATCCTTAGGCCCATTTCTAAAGTACAGAAATAAAATACAATGTGTCGGGGAAAGTAATAATTAAAAAAAAAAAACCTATAGCAAAATCAAAATGATTAGATAGGGTTCGGTCCAAGTTCAGAACTCCAGCTGGGGGAAATGTCCTGAGGGCATACAGTAAAATTATCTTGCTGCTGTCTCTACTCTTATCAGCCTGTGTTGCCCTCTCTGCTGTTGTCCTCCATGTGCAAAACAATTCAATAGGGAGAATTTTCCACACAGGCAGTGGATGACGCCAAGTTATCAGTGGTACCAACACAAGTGCACCTGGGCAGGTGGAGCTCCCTTCTTCTGCTGTAGGTCAGGCCAGCATTGATCAGCCCGTACACTTCTCGATTAAACTCAGTCCACAACCTGTTGGAAACAATAGAGAAAAGGGTCAGTTAAAAGCAGTAATGAGGGGTGGGCATCTGGCAGAGGAGTTAAGATGCCAATTGGAATGTTCACATCCCAGGTCAGAATGCATGGGGCTGGGTCCCAGCTCTACAGTCAATGCTAGCTTCCTCCTAATGAGAGGCCACGGATGACTGCTAATGGGGCTGGGTCCCAGCTCTACAGTCAATGCTAGCTTCCTCCTAATGAGAGGCCACGGATGACTGCTGAAGTAGTTTTGAGCTCCTAGCTTTAGTCCAGTCCAATTCGGTCAGTTGTAAGTATTTGAGGAGTGTACCAGTGGATGGGGACTCTCTCCCTGTCTGCCTCTCAAATGAATAAAATAAATAAATATTTTTTAAAAAGCAAACAATGCAAAAATTGCCAAGTTCAACAATGTAACTGGGACTTAGTAATGAGACAGGAATTGACATTAAATGATATTTTTTTAAAAGATTTATTCTATTTATCTGAAAGTCAGAGTTACAGAGAGGAGAGGCAGAGAAAGAGAGGTCTTCCATCCACTGTTTCACTTCCTGGTTGGCCTCAATGGCTGGAGCTGCACCAATCTGAAGCCAGGAGCCAGGAGCTTCTTCCGGGTCTCCCACACAGGTGCAGGGACCCAAGGAGCTGGGCCATCCTCTACTGCTTTCTCAGGCCATAGCAGAGAGTTGGATCAGAAGTGGAGCAGCCGGGTCTCAAACTGGCGCCCATATGGGATGCTGGCACTGCAGGTGGCAGCTTTACCTGCTACGCCACAGCACTGGCCCCTTAAATGATATTTTAAATGACACTAATTTAGTTGAAATGTTACTCAAGAAATGAATGGTTACAATCTACAAGAGGAAAGCATACTTTTATCTCTATCAATAATTGCACTGTGAATTTCACATTCCAATCAGTACATTCTCTTAAATATCTATTTTCATATTCAAATAGAAAATGGCCACAGGCTGCCTAATCTGCAATATCAGTTAAGGTTGACCGCTTACAAATCTTCTTGGTCGTGGTCTTTTTCTAAGATGGCGATGGAAACTGAAAAAAACAGTGAAACTTAAGGGGAAAGCCTATAGAGCTATAAAGGTTAAACATCAAAAATGATGGACTGAAAAAGGTATTTTAAAAGATGCACCCTTGTTAGGAAGCTCTTCCTAATACTTTTCTAAATACACTTATCATATAATTTTTTAGATCCTAGGCAATAAAAAAGTAGCTACGTTAACTTTCTGCGTCCCTTTAAAGTATACTTTATAATTCTGATACAAAAGCATTTCATCTTTAATGGAGAATTCTGGAATATGTAATATAAAGAATACAGGATGAAATAATAAAGATCACTTATTATATTATCACCCAATCTTACAACTTTACTTACTCTTTTTTCTATGCAAATACTTAAAACTGGAATTATTATTGTTTGCTTTTTGTTACCTAATGGTATGTTGTGACCTTTTATTTCCATGCTATGAAAGAAATCATTTCCAAAAAAGATGCATCCTTTCCATCTGACCTTATGATAAAACAGGACAAACATAACACAAAGAAGGCAGAGAGAAATACACATGTAACATACATGTGAAGGCAGAGAGAAGACTTCTCTGTCCTTCTCCATCTCTTACCTCCCCTCCTCTGTCTTCCTCCAAAATAGCTTTCACTGGCATTTCCAATGAGAACGACCAAACTCCACTGAGTGACACATACCCACTTATCCCCTCCTTTGGGACCTCCAGGTACAGATAAGACACACCACTGTGATCCCTTTAAGAATTGCCAAGTTCATGACTGGGAATAAATTCTCTTTCAACAACACCACCTTCCTGTCTGTGAGTGCTTTTCTGTTTATATAGGACTTTTAGCCAATTTAAAAAATGATAGAAGACACAGTTGAGGAAGTAAAGGCAATCTACAGATAGCAATCATGCCTCCTGCTCCGAATGTGTTCCATCTGCTTTTAGATTAGAGAGGTATAGAAGTTAATTGAAAGGTGCCAGATTTGATTTCCCTACAAAGTAAGACAACATGACAGGACATGGCGAGCTGCAAGTCTCTCAATTCTCACCAATACACAGAGATTGAATCAACTTACATCTTAAAGCACAGAGATATTATTTCAAATAGTCCCCTCAGCTATCTTTAGAAATATAATTTAAAAAGAAAAAAAGCACTTATATAAGTGTTATTTAAGTGTCAAGGATATTGTAAATTTGTTCTATAATTTAAAAGACTGTAAACCATCTAAAAATGCCATTGGTGACCAGAAATGGTAAAATTCATAGTTTGTTGTTAGAAAAACTTAAAAAAGGGGTGAAAGATCTTTTCCCAGGCAAAAAGAAGATGTAAGACTTTATTAAAAATCAAGAGTTATCGGATTTTTTTAAAAGTACAAATAGATGTCTTACCACTGAAAGGAAGCCAGTCTTTCTGGAAGAAATCTCTATGTGCTTGAAGAATAATTTATACAACTAATAGCAGCACAGGAAAAAATGGGCTTAATGCAATCAGCTGAAGCAACATTTAGCTCAGGTTTCAAACAATCTTAAGGTTTCTTGATCTCTTGCTACGTGTGTGTGGCCTTGGTCCAGAAGCATGAACCTGACTTAAGAAGCTGGTAGACATTCAGAACCTCCAGGCTAGAATCTGAATGTCAGAGACAACCTTTGGTGATTATATTAAAATTTGAGAAGCATTTCCCTAAACAAAGTGATGTCTTATTTAATCACTCATGTTTTCATTTATTAAATATACAATAAATGCAAGAGCATATCCCTTGATTCTTTTGAGATGTGTAAAGGTATAAGACATACTAATCACTTTTATCCCTAGGAAACAGTCTCAAATTACATCTTATATGTAAATTACATCTGCATAACTTTATGTCATCTGGCCTCAGTGGAAAATGTTTATGTGAATGACAAGTAGTAGTGTCTAGTAGGACCTTAAATACTTATTTGTAGTCATAAGAGCCCAGTTTTATAAAACATTAAAAAATGGTGCTATTAGCATTTACTCTGTAGAAAATGTAGGGACATCTGATTAAAATAATTGAACCTAATATTACAATGAAATAATAATCCTCAAAATGTGGTGGTGACATACAGTGAACAGAATTTCCTATGTGAAAAAAACCTAAGTTCCTGTGTAAAAAAAGTAGTTTGTAGGCCTAAGAAACAACAAACCAATACTTGAGGATGGCATTTCATAGCTGAGCCCCAAAGAAATGAACACTGGGGATTAATCAAGCACTGAGGGGCAGACATAGACATTACTGTGCATCCAAATTGTAAGGTTTCCACTTGTCTGAACTGCGTCCTCTATGAAGAGAGAAAAAGCGACATCAGCCAATGCTCTGCCCCCAGGCTTGCTCTCTTGCGGGCACATTTATAATTATGCAAGAAGACAAGGCATTGCAGTCCCGAAGAAAGCTCCTAATAAGATTACACGGGGCATGGGGTGAATTGTCACTGTGGCTACATCATAATGAGAGAAAAGCCCTATCCGGATCAGTGTGTTGATCAGCTATGACAAGTCCAATTTTGAATGAAAACAAACTTTCAGATCTTTCTTTGAGCATCTCAGTAGGGAATCCTACAAAATAATGGCATGTAGCAGATTTGTTCTGATCCTTGGATCAACAATAGTCTGTGCGTGTCAGCTAATGACTATCTTTGCCCAAATTAGTGCAAGTATAATATTACAAAACTAGTTCATAGTGCTAGTTTTAATTTACATTTTTTTTAATTTAAATTTCCTCTATATTTTTTAATTGTGGTTTCTACTGACACTGAGGGCTAAACTCTTTTGAGACTTTAAACAGGAGACTATACTTACAAAGAAAGCAGTACAGTCCACCAGTCAAGAACACAGGCCTTGAGGCTTCAGCCCAGGCACAGTGGGATAAGCCGCCACCTGCAACATTGGTGTCCCACATACCCCATATTGGAGCACCTGTTTGCATCCTGGCTGCTCGCTTCTGATCCAGCCCCCTGCTAATACTGTGCCTGAGAAAGCACGGAAGGATGGGCCAAGTACCTGAGAGACCTGAATGGAGTTCCAGGCTCCTGCTTTGGCCTGAGCCAGCCACTGCCATTGTAGCCATTTGGGGAGTGAACCAGCATAAAGATCTCTTTTTCCCCCTCTGTCTCTTCTGTCACTATGCCTTTCAAATAAATAAAAAACAAATCTCAAAATATAACAGGGCCAAGGCCCTGAATTCTTCACATCCCAAGGACACTGAATTGCTGCAAGATCCTGAATATATTACTTAACATTTGAAGTCTTAGTGTTCTTATCTGAAAAATGGGAATAATAATAGTTCCTAACACATAACATTGTTGAGAAAATTAAATAAAACAGTACTTCTGAAAAGTTTACATGGTGCCTGAACACAGTAAGAATGTAATAAATCTAAACTATTATTTTATATGCATTTGTTGCTATGATATTCAGAGAGGTGAATTGTAGTATGTAGAAAATAGCATCACCTTTGACTTGTCAAGTTCCAAGGAATTTCACCTATCCCAGGGTTTTTCAGCCTTGGCACTACTGACATTTAGGGGCAGATAATTTTTATCAAGGTGCTGCCAGATGTACCTTTTCCAGTTATTGCCAAAACTTTTCAAGTTATTGCCATATATATGTGGCACAATCACCCCAAGTTGAGAACCAGGGACCTGCATCATTTTTCAGGTGTCTTGGATGGATAATATTATCACTGTAGTGTTCCAGGGAAAAGTAAAGGTGAGTTTCTAAGATACATTACCTAAAAATGCTTTTTGCCATGGGCATGGATAAAGCATGAAATGCAATGAGCTTTTCCTTAGTTTATCCAACCAATATTTCTTGAGAACTAGGACAAAGACACAGTGGTATACAGAGAGCTGATGTAGGTTTTGGTCTTTTGTGGTTTAAAGTTTAGTAAGAGAAAAGAGTTAAGGAAGCAGAGAATTAGGGTACTATGCAAGGAGCACTAGTCTTGGAGCACTGGGTGATTTTAGTGCTGCTAAAGAGCTTTAATCTAGCCCGAGGGGTATCCGGGAGAGCTGCAGCAGGGAACCGTGAATATCTAAAGGGAAAGAAGGCTCAAGCTGTGGAAGAGATTGAAGAAACTGCGCATATGAATCCAGGCTCTTGTCATTGGATTCCAGAGAGGAAACCCAGCTCAACTAAGAAACAAAACTTTGCACAGCACTTTCTCCCAACTCTGTGTTTCTCACTGAGTCGCCTGTGATTCTAGAAGACACTGAGCAAGCTCATATTTCCAAATCATCAGGCACTTCATGTATGTCTCTAAATGGTGGGATTAAAAATGAATTTCAATTATTGGGGATAAATTTCTTTTCTTTTGTCCTGTATTTGTTTGAACATTATATTGAATTTGTTTTTCCTCCAGGAAACTAAAGATTATGAAAAATAGGTTAACGGAAAATGCTAGGCAGCAACAGAAATTTTCATTCAAAGTCTCAGAAGCATAAGTGTAAATCAACATGTAACTAATGCTCTTTGGGGATAGCAAGAACCTGGCCCTGCCAGTCTCTTAAAGATGAGAGCAACAGCAGCAGCTATTCCAGGCTACTTTACTTTACTTTAACTCTTTTCATAGGAACTGAGACTCTAAGCAAATAAATCACGTAAAAGCTTGCTGTAAAGTTTTCTCTCCTACTGCTGCTTAAGACTTTTTTTTCTTAATTAATTTTAGGAGCCTGTATTCCAGGAGAGCTTAATAAACTGAGACTATAAAAATCATGGTACAGAAAATAAGAATTGTCAATAAGAACTGCCAATATCATATTATAACGACACTAGGATAAACCTAATCAAATCTTAATGGTTTCAGCATTGGCTATCTTGTGATAAGACTGCACAGTGAAAGCAGTGATAAAAACAAGAAAGCTCAACTGAAGAGGGATGTTTCTAGGGGTCACCATCTGCCTTGGAATTTCTGGAGTTAAGCTATTTGTGCTTAAAATCAGGTGTGGAATTCAGAGTCATAGCTGCACTACACAAGCCTTTGTTACAATCTGGAGACAGGAAAGCACTTTATAGATCTCATGCACATTCTTGAAGACAGGGTATAAATACTGCTCATACAACAATCAGGAACGTGCTTTACTTAGCTGGCCAAAATGTGGGGATTAGCACAGGAATCTGGGGAAACATATTTAACAACAGTCATCCCCTAACTGGAAACTAATTTCCCATGCCCTTTACTGAACCTCAAATGAGCCCCTTGAAGTTTCTCCTTAGATGAAAATTTTTGTTTACTAAGACAAGAGGGAAAGAAAGGATGGAAGAAAGAGGGAATGAGGGGTTAAAGTAAGAAAGGAAACACTTTATTTAAACTTTATTTAAACAGTTGACAATTTCCTGGCTCCCGTCAGTCTACAATTGAAAACATTAAAACTGGACCAAAAAAGAAGCAATTGTCCTGGCAAGTACAAAATACTCTTAAACATTTGAAGAATTTTTCTTAAGTGGTTTCCAATGGATCCAAATAATAGGGGTGGGTTTCAAACAACCAGTGTTATAATCTCAAATGCATAAACTTTAAGGACACATTCAGAACAGCCACATATCCCTCTCAATCCACTAGGAGCTCCCAGGCATAGTTCTATGACACCTTTAAAGTCTGAGACTGCCAGAAGGTCTCTGTGCACCAGCCACTACCCAAATGCAGACAGTAGAATGGCCAGCTGTCTTCAAGGCCTGAAATCAACTCGTATAGTGACTGGCTTGCGAGCTGGTTCCAAGAAATGAATGGAAACTAGTGGAGCAGAATTTTAGGTAGAAAAACATGAATTGAGAGTATTAATGGGATATAAAGTATATGGTCCATTATAAATGGACCTACTATAGCTCCTATTGATGTACTCTTCAATCCATTTCAAAATGGATTCATTGCATTCATTGATTTGTTCAAACATACACTGAGTATCTCATGTTTCACAGAAAATAACTGATTCCTTAGGCTTTTACCTTTGAGAATTTTGTTTTTATTAGAAAGAGTGACACAGAGAAAGAAAGAGAAAGAGAAACACATACACACACAGATCTTTCATCTGCTGGTTCACTCTGCAAATGGATGCAATAGCCAGAACTGGGTCAGGCCAAAGCCGGGAGCCAGGAACATTATCCCTGCTTCCCACACGGGAGACAGGGACCCAAGTAATTGGGCCATCACCAGCTGCTTTCCTAGGTGCAATATCAGGGAGCTGGACTGCAAGCACAGCAGCCAAGACTCAAAACATCACTCTGATATGGGGTACCAACACCCCAACTGGTGGCTTAACCTGCTGTATCACAACTATGGACCCTGGGAAAATTTTTAATTTCTTTGCAGCATTTAGTCCCAAGGTTCCCCATTCTCAAGGGTCATTAAAAATACTAGAGGAAGGTAAAGAAAGACAAAGGCTTCTGGATCCGAGCCATGAAGAAGGGTGGGCATGGGCATGCTGCCAACTTTCCCTAGCTGGATCTGACATTCATTTTAAGGTTCAATGATCTAGAGGAAGGCACTGTGAAGTCGTGGGTAAAGCCACCACCTGTAACACTGGCATCCCATATTGGCTCTGGTTCATGTCCTGACTGCTCTACTTCCAATTCAGCTGCCCACTAATAGACTGGGGAAAGCAGCAGAAAGATGGTTCAAGTCCTTGGGCCCCTGCCACTCACATGGGAGACCTGGAAGAAGCTCTTGGCTTCAGCCTGACATAATCCCAGTCATTGCAACCATCTAGGATAGTGACCCAACAGATGGTAGACGTCTCTCTCTCCTCTCTAACTTGACTTTCAAATATAAAAACATTTTTTTTTAAACTAAAAATGTCCAATGACCCAGCCTTTCAGGCATAGCTTTCAGAGCATAGCAATAACTGATCTTTCTCTCTTCTGAATCAAAAAACATGTGAGTGTGTGGCTGATGTTGTAGGAAAAGCAGAGGGTTTGGAGTCAGTCAGAATTTAGTTTTGGTCGTGGTTCATTCACTCATTACTAGCACGGTGAAAATACACAACTTGGCCTTTTTGAACTTCAATTTTTCATGTCAAAGAAAACTGCCTACAGGATTGGTGGGAAGAGTAAATATAAAATATGTTAAGTTGAATAAGCATGCCAATTAGGCACTCAGTAAATTGATTTAAGAAAAGTAGAGAAAGTGTAATGAGTAAGGGATGGGCTCTGGACACAGATGACATAAAGAGCTGCCCTACTTACCAGCTGGGTTAACCTGGGCATATGATTTCACCTCTCTGTGCCCTAGTTAACTCATGATAAATGGAAAAAAATACTAGCGTTTATCTCTCACAGTTATTGCAAGGCTGTAAATCACTTAGAATATAATCGAACACACTCATTATGTTGGCCATTTCTACTATTAGCTTTAAAGAAAAATAACAACAAAAACTGTTGTGCCAGGGAACAGTTGTCCCTACAGGGTAACCTTTTTCATTCATTGATTAGAGTTCTTTTGCTGACACATATATACATCTTCCTATCCATCAATCCTGTAAACATGTGGAGACATCTGTTAGATCAATCAAAGAATGAGTGATACAGCTGGGACTGGGACCCAGGCACGGGCTGCAGAGCCTTGCTCCTATCCCCTGCCCTGTGCCCTGCAAGCTCCATGCAGGCAGAGGCTGGTCTGCTTTTGCTCACTGTTATTTCCCAAGAGTCTAGGGCAGCACGTGGCAGGCATTCAAGTACCGTTTGTAAAATAAATGAACGAATCAAAGAATGACCTTCAAATGATTACTCTGTTTGAAGAGGCAGTCTGTAAAAACTCTTCAATATCTTCAGTCTGAGGACCCAAAAAGAATCAGTGAGATAATCTTTCAGAACAGCTTCCAAAGGTGTTAAGTTACACAACCTGTCCACAGAGACTGAGGGATGGACAGAGAGATGGATGAGTAGTTCTGGAACATAAAGAAACCAGACGACATCACAAAAAGCCACAGACGAGGCAATTAAACAATAAATGCAGCTACTGCAGCAGTACACTTGTTTTACAGAGTAACATCAAGTTTCTATACCCTTATTAACCTACATGATTTCTGAAATGAGACTAACTTGAACCATTTCTACAAACTTTGATAGAAATTTTGATACCTAACACTTCAGTTCCACAGTCACTGTGACCTGAAATCAGATTTTTGTGTTCTTTCATACACACACACACACACACACACACACACACATAATCTGCTCATGTAATATCAATAGCTTCTAAATACTTAACTAAATTTACTGTGACAGTTCAACTGAGTTTTAACTGCATACCACTTTACCATTCTCCATAGAATCAATACAAAATAGGCCAGTATCTTTAGAGCTATAAAAAGAGCTTATTCAAAAAATAAACTGAATCCAAAAATATAAATACAGTCAACTTCCTCATCAAAGTATTGCACCCCATATGTAATATACATAATGAAAAAAAAATCTTTTGCTTTCTTCAAAAGGAGAATACATATTTTTGTTGCTGATATTGATTAGTTGCATGAAATGAAATTACATAGTGTATATTTCCTGGTGAGTTATCTGGTTTTGAGTCTAAAAAAATGAAAAATCCATTTCTTAACCCTATTCTGGTATCATAGGGATGACTCTGAATGCAAATGGTACAAGATTTTCTCACTGAATAAATAGGCTTTTACAAAGTGCCTTCTCATCTTCAGAACACCTGTTTTACTGAGGCGTCAGGCTATATTCAGGGAAACTATGTCTAGATTTAGGGACTTAAGGGGGACATCAGAAACAGAAAACAGATTATTGTTTCTTATCCTTGACCTTCTTTTCTCAAGGACATCCTTGCCAACCATGACTAGACACGGGTTAAGAGCAAATCATTTTCACAGCTCAAAATAAAAGCCCAAATGAGCTGCATCACTATATCTGCAAAGGAAAATATTAAAAATGCACATCAGATCTTATAAACAACTTTTAAACAATCTGTACTGATCATCTCTCATTTAAATGAATTTTGAGATATGCTCATCAAACAAAGGGGAATTTAAACATTCAAGTAAATCCTTTTGCAGGTTTAAGCCAATTGGGTCACTACCTTCATTTATGGACACTGCAGCTTTCAAATTTTACCCCAAAGCTTTTATTTTCTGAACAAATCACTGCCAATGAATTTCAACAATTTTCTTAAAAAAAAGCTATCATAAAAAATTTTAAAAATCAAGAGAATGTAATGACTTTTTCAGTTTTAGGAAATCATCTTATGGGGCTGGTACTGTGGCACAGAGGGAAAGGCTGCTGCTTGCAGTCCTGGCATCCCATTTGGGCACCAGTTCGAGTCCCAGCTGTTCTACTTCCAATCCAGCTCTCTGCTATGGCCTGGGAAAGTAGAAGAAGATGGCCCAAGTGCTTGGGCCTGTGCACTCATGTGGGAGACCTGGAGGAAGCTCCTGGCTGCTGGCTTCGGATAGGCTCAGCTCTGGCCATTGTGGTCATCTGGGGAGTAAACCAGCAGATGGAAGACTTCTCTCTTTCTCTCTGCCTCTCTGTAACTCTGCCTTTCAAACAAATAAATAAATAAAATCTTAAAAAAAAAAAAAGATGCGACATGTATCCTGATTCAGTCAAGGCTACCCGGACTCATGTGCATGTAACTATCACGAGAGGGAGGCAACAAAGCTGAAAAGCACTCTCAACAGTACATACAAATACACAGGAAAACACATACACATACACATGTACACACACATACATACATGTTACATGTTTTCATACACAAAACATGTGTGCATGCACACATATGCATACATACACACACAGTTCATGTGAGAACATGGTTTTGGATTGATTTTTCCATCATTGTTGCAAGCACTTAGTATTTGATTAGAAAAGGGTTCCAAATTTCCCTACTGAGTAAAAATAAAATCTAAGCATTAGAGAGTAATGTGAGGTTTGGGGTGATAAAGCAAATTTAACATACTGATGGTGATGCTCAGATAATCACTCCTCGGCATTACTCATTCCTTCCTTAGCTACTTGCCCATGTTCGACTGAAGTACAGACTTGTCCTTGGGAGTACTGTCATTGGTTTGCAAAGGGTGATATTATGAAGCACTGCATTTCAATGGTAAGATTGCTATCTGAAGCAAAACACTCTAAAAATGAACGGGCAACAAGTTCATATATTGTGGTTTCCAATGGGCTTCCACTTCATCAAAAGACTTCCCTTGCTGGTTCCCTGATGCTTAACATTGTATAACTATTAACTCATTCCTTTGGATTAGAAGGCTACTCTTTCCAGAACTACAACTATTTTTCTCAGATTCTTTAAATCAAATGAAGTGTATCAGAGCTTTTCTTTCTTTTTTTTTAAAGATTTATTTATTTGCTTGAAAGGCAGTTACAGAGAGGGAGAGGGAGAGGGAGAGGGAGAGGCAGAGGCAGAGGCAGAGGCAGAGGGAGAGATGTCTTCCATCCTCTGGCTCACTCCCTAGATGGCTGCAATGGCCAGAGCTGTGCAGATCTGAAGCCAGGAGCCAAGATCCTCCTCTGGGTGTCCCACATGAGTACAGGGGTCCAAGGACTTGGGCCATCCTCTACTGCTTTCCCAGATCATAGCAGAGAGCTAGAAAGGAAGTGGAGCAGCAGGGACTCGAACCAGCGCCCATATGGGATGCCGGCACTGCAGGTGGTGGCTTTACCTGCTATGCCACAGTGGCAGCCCCCAGAGCTTTTCTTAACACTAGCATTCCTCATTCATTTCTTCAACAGTTCAGGATCTACTATGTGATATAAAAGGGACCAAGAAAGATAAAGTCAGGAAGGTTATGTATCTAAAAAGCAATATGGAAAACAAAATCAAATGGAAACTACCAAATTGAGATTTGAAATGATAAAGCTATGATCAGTGTCATCAAGGAAAGTAAATGAGTGTGACAGAGAGGGGTCAAGAGGGGTTAATTATAAGGGTCACAGATGGTGCCTTGGAGAAATGGGCTCCCAATGAATGAGTTATTAAGAATGGGGAATCCAGGGAGAGAAACACAGTGCATGAGAGGAGAAAGGCATAAACCATGGCCCAGACCTTAGAGCACACACAAAGGTACAAGGAAGAGGCTGACCTCTTTCAGGATGTGAAAGACCAAAGCTGCTAGCAACAAGGAGAGGAGAGGGTACAGACATAGGGCCAAGAGTTCAAATAGACTTGATCATGAAAAGCCTTGTGGCTTTGGTAACCTTTTGGATTTTATTTTCAGGGTGATGGAAAGCCTGCAAAGAAATACACTAGAGGAGGAGAGTGTGGTGAGGGAGGGAAAAGATCCAAAGACAGTACCTGTCTCATACAGCAAAGAGCTGAAGGAAGTTCTTGCAGAGGGGAATGAATGATGAAGTGGGACAGGACATTTTATTGAGAAAAGGCACTTGGAGAGGAAAAGCAAGCTCCAAGCTTTTCCTGTCAGAATTCTCTCTTCAAATATCTTGCTTCATAATGTCTCCCGAACACTCCCTCCCATTTTTTTCAGCTGCTGCAAATTCCCACTGGAAACAAATACATGTAATAAATAAATTAACCAAATACAGCTTTGACTAAACAAGAACTTTGATGACAAAGTCAGGTACCCATGCTGGGTAGACATTCATGTAATTAATTAGTCGGGTCTCTCCCCTTCTCTCATGAGCACTGAAGCCTGCCACCCTGCCTAGCATAATGTCCCCTCTACAGTGGAAGGCATAGGCCACCCACTGTTCCCTAGCAAGTAAATTGGTTTCTATCTATAAATTATTCTATGTGGCAAAGAAAAATATTGGCCTTTTTTCTTCTTCTTCTGAAGCTTCATGCACAACCTTCTACACAGCTATAGATAATCTGAAAAGGGGCTTTTACTGACCCTGGTGATTTAAAAAAAAAAAAAAAAAAAAGAAAGTGCCTTTGCAGTCCAGGCTCTGATATGTTTTTGAAGGCAGTCTGGGCTGGTAGAGGCGTAAGAGGCTGTGATGGCTCACCTGAGTACAGGGGCTCTGGGCTGCTGCCAGACTTGATGCACACGAGTGAGGAGCCGAGTTCAGGGCTGCAGGAGCAAGCTTACTCTACTTCTACGTGAAATCTGCTGACACATCTCTAAAATAAGTCTCCTCACAAGTAGTTAGCTTCTCTTGAAGGATTCACAGATGCAGAAACTGTTTGTATTTAGGGTCAGGATTTACTGACGTGAATTCCCAAGGAAACAGTCAGCTCTCTTTAACTACTTTTGGATGTGGCTGAGTTCTGTCCTTGACGTCTTCTCAGCATCTTTTTACTCCACAGCTCTCTTGACCATTCTTCAGGGAATTCAGAGTACAAGAATAATCTCAAAACGAGTGTCGAAGGAGCTGAAATTGACATAGCACCATCCTTAGATCTATCTGCAACCTACACCTCTTACAAGGACAAGGGATGTTCAGGGTCAAAGTGGCATGACCATTTGAAATCTCGTACTGCTCAGTATTAGCTGCATCCTGGATAATCAGTTCCCAAAAATTCCTGCCTAAAATATCCCAGGGCCTTTCTGCTAGATCCATCTCCTGAGATTATGACACAGCCAGGCTTATCTGGAAGACAGGAGGGGAGTGCAAAGTTGAGCGACTGTGTGTGTAAAACCACTTGGAGTTTAGGATAGATCCCGGGTGAAAAGGGACAGACGTTTGACCTTGTACTGTCATTCCCTTGGTGGAATTTGGAAATTCTTAAGTCAAGCCTGTCTGGCCATCCAAGACATTCTGAAAGGCAGGTCAGTCACAGCACAGAACTGCACATACTCTTAAAACAAACTGTTAATAAGATTTATAACTTTTAAAATATCTAATCTATATCAGGCCTCTCTCCATGTCCTTACATGGAACCTTGTGAATGTTTGGGGCAGGTCTGCTGATGGTATTGGATGCTCACATGATAAAGGGATCTGCTTCCATCATCATGCATTGTTATTGAAAGAATAGCAACATCACTAAAGAACGTATCTTCTAAGCATATCTTCAGACTGGAATAAACACAAAAACTTCAATAAACATCGTTATTATTATTTAACTAAGTGTTGCTAAAACTACTAACTCCAGGCTTACTAAAATGAAATAAAATCTATTCATCCATCCACTCATTCAAGAATCATATACCAAATGAGAGTAGACTGCAATGAACTGAAATGTGTAACTCTGAGAAACATGGGTTGATGTTCTAAACCCATGAACTTCAGAATATAAATACATTTTGTAGACAGAGTCTTGAAGAATGTAATTAGGTTAAAATGAGGCCATTAGAGTGATTCCCTATCAAGATGGATGATGTTCTACTGAGAAAATCAGGCACAGATACATAAAGAGAACAGCATGTGAACATACAGGAAAGAAGGGATGGCCATCTACCATCCAAGTAGAGGTGACTCAAAAACCAGCCTACTCAATATATTTATCTTGGATTTCTAGCCTCCAGAATTGTGACAAAATAAATTTATTTTCTTAGGGTGGCCCCGTACTTTGTACTGATCAGCTTGGACTGCCACAATACAGATATTACTTCATCTCATAATACAATGAAAAGTTCATAAAGTACATGACATACAAGAAAAGCATGCTTAACCAATGATAGCATAAGGTAATTAAGAAGCAATTCACTTAGATCCAATTCTCATTGCAGGACTGAAAGCAAACTTGCCTGTAAATCAAGGACAAGTCTCACTTCTAAACATCTACCTTGAACCTAATTTCAGCTTCCATGTCTCCTCAAGAATATTTTAAATTCCTGAATCTGAGAAAAGGTCTATTCCCAGGTGTTGTGATTTCAGTTCTAACAGGTCAAGAATTCTGCTTTTCAAGTTGATGAATAAGGACTTCATAGCATCGGTGACAATCTATTATAACAATAAAACAGTAACAAAAACTACTGCCGGCTGGCGTCGCGGCTCACTAGGCTAATCCTCCGCCTGTGGCACCAGCATTCCAGGTTCTAGACCCAATCAGGGTGCCGGATTCTGTCCCAGTTGCTCCTCTTCCAGTCCAGCTCTCTGCTGTGGCCCAGGAAGGCAGTGGAGGATGGCCCAAGTGTTCGGGCCCTGCACCCGCATGGAAGACCTGGAGGAAGCACCTGGCTCCTGGCTTCAGATCGGTGCAGCGTGCTGGCCGTAGTGGCCATTTGAGGGGTGAACCAATGGAAGGAAGACCTTTCTCTCTGTCTATCTGTCTAACTCTGCATGTAAAAAAAAAAAAAAAAAAAAAAAAAAAAAAAAAAAAAAAACCACTACAGCCAAATGGTTAACTAAGTAAAACTACCTGAGTCTAATTGCTTTCTCAGGCCCTAAAAAATTATCATTGCAGTCCTCTACCATATCATCCACAACAGCTCCCAAATCTCTCTATCATATCAGGAAGAAAAGATCCCTTGGAGATAGAGACATGACTTCTAGGTCCAATCTCACACCATACAGATTCTATCTGGAGCCAGCACAGTGGCGTAGCAGGTAAAGCCGTCACCTGCAGTGCCGGCAACCCATACAGGTGCCTACTGGAGACTCAGCTGCTCCACTTCCAATCCAGCTCTCTGCTATGGCCTGGGAAAGCAGTAGAAAATGGACCAATTCCTTGGGCCCCTGCACCTGCATGGGAGACTTGGAAGAAACTCCTGGATTCGAATCAGCCCAGCTCTGGATGTTGCAGCCATTTGGGGAGTGAGCCAGCGGATGGAAGATTTTTCTCTCTCTCTCTCTCTCTCTCTCTCCCCCCCCCTCTGTAACTCTGCCTTTCAAATAGATAAATAAATCTTAAAAAATGAGAGTGTCTATCCTAGTCCAACACAGTACCCTGGTGCCTTGGGCTAGAGGCAGCAGTCATCTGAAATATATCATGCATTTTCCATGAGGATGACATTACCCCCAAGAGGATAAAAATTGGTTACTGGGGAAAGAAAATAAAAACCTGAGACACCATGGTCTTGTGTTCCTCCAAGTGGCTGCAATATGGATAAATCCAAAAGTCCATGGAGATATTCATTTAACTGATTAGACAACACACAATGTATGCATGTCTTGAAATATCACATAGTATCCCCAAAATACACAATTTTTATGTGTTGATTAAAAGTTTTAGGAATTACCTTAAAAGTCTATGAGAAATGGAATTAAAATGTTTATTTTAGTGCAAAGAAGTCAAAAACCCAGGCATAATTTTGTATATTATATATTTCCATGAACTTTCTGAAGACTCTTCATATGCAAGAATTTCAAACTTTCTGCACCAAAATAAACTTATCTTTTAATTCCATTTTCACAGAAATTTTCTAAAGTTTCCTCACACATAAATAGATATGCAAGAAAAAATATCTAAGCAACCTCCCATGGGGAAGGGATTGGCAGCGGACAATAACAAAAATGAAAGAATCTTTGAGAGACACTGCTTAGGCCACCAAGATGGGAAGAAAGAATAATAGTACCTAATGTGTGCTGATTGCTATGTGAAACAGAAATGTACTGTATCATGTGTTTGAGATTTGTCAACTCATTTAATTCTGTTGGCAATTCTATGATGTAAATGTCATTATATTGCCAATATTTAAGTAACTTTACCAAAATTATACAGCTTTTATACAGCTTAGAATTAGTAGCTCAGATATATGAGGAGAATGTACTTTGTGTGTGGAAAAATGAAAATATAAGTTCACCTTGATGCAAAAAGGTTTTGATGTTCATGCATACTTTTTTCATAATAAGCATTCTCCAAGAACTTGTTGAAGAACCCTGCCATGTTGCACAGTGTTTCTCCCAATAGTCCACTTAATCAATATACCAAAAATAAAAAATAAAAACCTATGCTTTCATGTTCTCAGCAACTCGTGGCATATTACATGTTTGCATTTGCCCAAGTAACTGTCTAGTAGTTCTACACATGCTCTCCAAAAAAAAAAAAAAAAATTGTCTTTTTATTAAATCTTCCATGTGCTGGTTCACTCCCCAAATACCCCAAAGGCCAGTTTTGACCAGGCCAAAGCCAGCGGATGTGAACTCAATCCCACGTGGATGATAGGGAGCCAACCACTTGAGAAAACACCTGCTGCATCCCAGGATGTGCATTAGCAGGGAGCTGGAATCAGAAGCAGAGCCAGGACTCAAACCCAGCCACTGTGATATGGATTACAGGAGTCCCAACTGCTACATCAAATGTCTATACACTTGACTGTTATACTCCATGCTTACCAAGAGTCCCAAATTGTGTGATGCCACTTACACCTTCTACTGTAATTATATAATATGAACAAATGCTGTATCTAAAAAAATAAACTAGGAATACAAAAAGGAATTATTCATGGATGAAAATTTAGTTGATTGGTTAGAAAAACTCATCAATGACGGGTCAAAGTTGCTGGCAAATTGTGAGAATATGAAGGAGAGCCAGGGAAGGCAGAGTCTTAAAAAGCATTCATTCCAAGATAACAAAGCAAACTGGAAATAAGAACTGATGCTTTTGGGGGGAAAAACAATACAAATTCAAACATTGGTTTCTTTTTTTTTTCTTTTTTTCTTTTTTTCTTTTTTTCTTTTTTTTTTTTTTGACAGGCAGAGTGGACAGTGAGAGAGACAGAGAGAAAGGTCTTCCTTTGCCGTTGGTTCACCCCACAATGGCCGCTGCAGCCAGTGCGCTGCAGCCGGCGCACCGCACTGATCCAAAGCCAGGTGCTTCTTCTAGTCGCCCATGGGGTGCAGGGCCCAACGACTTGGGCCATCCTCCACTGCACTCCTGGGACACAACAGAGAGCTGGCCTGGAAGAGGGGCAACCAGGACAGAATCCGGCGCCCCAACTGGGACTAGAACCCGGTGTGCCAGCGCCGCAGGCGGAGGATTAGCCTAGTGAGCCGCGGTGCCTGCCCAAATATTGGTTTCACGTTCATACAAAAATCTTGGCTTTACATCATCAGAAGATTGGCAAATTAACGTACAATTAAACTTTCTGTGAACAAGTTGCTATTTAATATTTTTAAGATTTCTTAATTTAATTGAAGCAATTGTCCCAATTATGTCTGATATTAGGGGAGCTGTACATTACATAAAATTTCAAATGCATACTTTGGTTCTACCAGCCCCAAAACTTGGAAAATCTGTGACTTGGTATAGCAAAAACTCAAGCAAAAGGAATATGCATGACCCAATAGAGAGATCTACAATTACAGGCAGAAATTATGCTACCAAGGTACAGTGATATTTGTGAGTTATTGAAAGCAAAATGTAGCTAGGAAAAAACAAAACCCCAGGGCTACCCAAATGGTCTTCCTTAACAAAAGAAAGGGAGCGGAGGTGGGAAGGTGCAGGTTTTAATTGAATCAGATTGAAAGGCCAGGGATGATATTAAAGGAAAAGATGAAAAAGCTCAGTAAGTCTTCCACACCCAGGCACTTCTGACTTCCTGAATTATTGATCAGGGTCACTGCAGTACGGCCCCAGAAGGGCTATGAATTCTTAGTGGCATCTTCTCTGTGACCTGTGATGACTCCGAGCCCTCCGTGCTAACAGCAGTGACAGTCAGAGGAGGCTGATAGGGATGCTGTTGTCTTCGCTTTTTCCTTCCTAATCCCCTCATTCCACCCTTCTGCAAACACACACAGCAGGAAAGACTAATTTCTTGCCCATTTTCTAAGCTGTCTTTGAAGGTATTTCTTGAGCACTGCTCTGAACTGCAGCTATTTAGAGCAATTTAGTTTATCCACATTCTTTTATTCTCTCTACCATTAGTCCTATTTCAGAAACGTTAAGAAAAAAAAATCACAGTTTGATGAACAAGCCTAGGTTTATTTATCTTTTTTTCTTTTTTTGGTGGAGTTTTCAAAATAGTACTGTTTATTTACTCATAGCAATTTATGCAAATACTGTCCACAGCAATCATTTATTTTTAAGTGTGACCTACTACGAATAATAATGTTCAAAGATCTGGGCTAGGAGAGGACAGGTTAAAAGAAGTCAAAGATATGTCCTTGAAAAATGTCAAGAACCCTTGAAAAATTTATATATAGTTGGGTAAATAAAATGAACACATTAGAGAAAATTAATGGGTGACATAAACATGTGGAAAGCACTGTGATTACGGTGCAACTAAAGGAGGATTTGGGCAAGAAGTAGGGAATCATGCTTTTATTCCTGAATGTTCTGTGAATGCAGACACATCATTTAACTTCCCTGGGCAGCACGTCATTCATCAGTATGAAAGGGGACAGACTTGATTCCATTAAAGCTCCTCTTCAATTTTAATATATATGACAATATTTCCAACCAATTCTACTCTGCAAAAACAATCAAACACTACAAAAATTATTTTTATTAATTCATAACAGGGTGGAATTAATTTAGTTAGGATGACTTCTTGAAGTTCCTGACTTCATCGAAATAACATTGAAGAAAGCAACAGATGTGGACTCCCATGAAAGCCGTATACTTTAACACGGTCAAAGCAACTCCATAAAGACAAAGAGAAAAACGTGTAGAATTTTAGTTTCTGACCTTTTCTCCATCTTTAATCTAAGTCTCATTACCTGCAAAGATGAGACAAAAAAAGAAAAGAGTGAAGAGGGACTCCCATCATCTTTTGTCAGAAGTTATTTATCTGTCCTTATCTTGACCTTGTCAGAAAGCTTCACTCAGCAATGAGCAATAAGATAGCATCATATCATTTTTTACACGCTGTTTCGAGGTTATCAGTTATTTAGTCAATCCCATTATTCTGGAAAGCATATGACACAAGTCTCCCTGCCCCTCACCCTTAATAATTGATGCCCAGAACTTGGACTTGCTCTTCCCTAGAAACACAAAGGGGCTCTATCTCCTTAAATTTAATGGAAACAACTGCAGCAGTTACTCAGTGAGCTCCTCCTAAGTACCTTCAGGGAATTCAGAAATAGTACAATTCCTCACCTTCATATTACTTAGGAAAGAAGACAGGGATGATGGTTCAATGAATAATTTAAGGCAACGGGTCCTAAAGGCCACAGTTAGAGGTAATAATAAAATTATATCCAGGCACAAAACAAAGATTGGCTCTATTTAAATGGGACTATCTAAAAGACTTGAGAGAGAAAATGGCATGTGAGACAGGTTTCGTTGGGAATTTTCATACTCCTCCAGACCACCCCCCACCCATGAAACGGCCCCAGAACAGAGATGATCACTAATCTGAGGTTTTGATGGATTTATCTGCAATATATCTTCCAAAGGGTTATTACTTTCATTTTAAGTAGAAATGAAGGGTCTTCACACAATTTATGTGCATCAAAGGATACATCATCCATTTGTGATATAATAACTTGTTTCTTATTGAAATCCATTCAGTGAACAATGCAAAAGTCACTCCTGCAAAGGTACAAGTCCCTCAAGCAAAAAAAAAAAAAAAAAAAACAAACAAACAAAAAAACACCCTTTTCATCTCATTCTTTATAATTTTTGGGACTGTGGCCAAATCTTAATTCTTATGGAGTAGAGCTCCATTAAGATACTAATGCTTTGAAAACTCCAACTTGGATTTTTGAACTGACCCTGATGAAGACAAAAGACCACTGATTATAAACAATCCTTATTTTTCCAATTTGTTTTCTGAGCTATAGAGTCCCTTAATGTCAGAAGTGCCATCTTGCCTTCCAGTGGAGAAGCCTGGCAGAGATAAGCCAGTATGGTACCAGGAATAAGTCTGCAAAAGGAACTCCAAATCAGAGCAAAGGGACTATTCTAAGGCTGTTTAAGCAAGATGATTATTTGGAAAAACTAGAATAAATGTATAATCATTTGAAAAGATAACTTTGTCAGAAGACAACAAAGAAAATAAAGTAGTTGTATATGTATTTTTTGTATCATACATATGTATTTACATAGCATGGGTGTATAAATATATATGTGTGATGATATAACAGCCAAGCTAATATCAGAGCAGATATTTCACTACCCTTTATGATAAATAAGTATATAATGAAAAGTTTATTCACATTTAAGATATAGTTTAAATGGTGAGTATCTATTGTGAAAAGTTACTTCCTACATACAGACCAAGAAGCATTGTTTGTGGCACATAAAACTCATACCTGACCTCCAGGAAGCAAGTATTTGTGAAGCCTGATTCTCAACACATTTCACAGTGACCCCAAGGAGTAGGTTCCTATTTCTGAATACTGTATGTCAGATACAGAGCAATCCTGCCAGTAATATTTCCCCAGAAGCCATCCACATCTCCGTGGTTTGACCAATGACGATGATGATGATGAAAGAGATAATAAATGCCTAGAATTTTCAATTTACAAAATATTATTTGAAAAATCTCATTTGATCCTCACAACATTTCTGAGTTATGTAATTTCATTGGTCCCCCTTTATACATGAAGAAACGCAAAGCTCAAGGAATAGGAAAGATTTGCTCAAGCTTGTCTGGACGACAGGTAGCCAAGCTGGGGTTCAAAGCCACACTTCTGAGGCCATGGTTATGCTCTTTCCTTTGGGCTGGGAACCTCTGTAGGGCTTTTCTCCCCAGGTCATTAATCCACAGCAGCTTGCCATTCACCAGCTGCTGGGGCAGCCTGCTGTCTTCCATTATCCAAAGGCCTGCAGTCTCCCCAGGGAATTGGTGATGTTCAGCATCCATTTACTCCTGGAAGTCTGGCTGTGCTCCAGAACCACTTTATTAGGATCATGCTGTGTCATTTAAAGTTCAAAGGGGCTTGTAAGCAATGCAGACAAATTGGTTCAACAATGGTCTGAGTCTATGGAGAGTCCAACCAGGCCCTGTGAGTTTGACTGCCTGCCCTGGAACCACATTCTGTCAGTGGGTCTCTCTCACATGGCATCTCCCTTCAACCTCATCCAAAATCACCTTCAGCACTCCAGTTGCTGTCTGCCCATCTTTGTTCCACATCTTTGCTGCCTTTGTGTGCCTCAGTTCTTGTGGGTCCAGCAGTTGGACTTCCGCTTTCCTGAGGCTAAACTTGTGTCCCTCATCTTACCTCTCCCACCCGTCCCACCATTCTGCTTATTATAGATCATGGCTTCTATTGGTTTCTTTGATTCAGTAATTTAAAAAAAAAAAATGTAATATCTATCTGGGTTGATAAAAAGCCAAATTACTAATTCAATAAATACTTATTCAGCACTTAAGAGAAGATTAACATATTCTGAAGCAGCATGCATCACTCAGAGCCTTGTTTTCGTACTAGCTTTTCTCGAATGAGCAGGTCTTCCCTATTCCAAAAATGTCCCCAGCACTGAAGTTCACTAAACTCCCTCTCTACCTTTCTCTTTGATTTCGTGTAAATTATATACGGTTTTTCTTACTCTCTGGCTTCTTACATTCCAGTGTATAGTATATTAAAATACCATTGAAACTACTAGGGGGTAGCAGTTTTCATCATACACAACAGGAGGATGTCTTTCAGTGTTCCCTTACTTGACTTCTCTGCGTGGACTGACACTCCCAACTTTTCCTTTGTCTAAATTCCCACTTCCATCAGTTTCTCTGATGTTCTGTCAGAATCTTTATCTACTTTCTGACCACACCTGTCTTCTCTGAAACTCCTAAATGTGGAATATACTCACAGCTGTATTCCTGGACACCATAACTGTGAAACATGAGTAAATGCTACCTACCACTTCAGCCTATAAAACTAGATCCTTCATCTTTAACCCAGTACAACCTCTGGCCAGAAATAAGTTCTATGTTTCCAAACGTATGGATACGGGTGACCATGTACCCTTCTGGAACTTCAAACTGTTTCTCTCAGTCTCTTCACCTGACTTGTCTATTTTCACCAAAGACATTCCCTCAGCTACCCACAGGAAACAGGCAGTCACTGCCCCTCAGTTCCTCTTATCATTCAAATGACTCATTCATGAGGTCGACTCTTCCTTTACAACATCTCTCATGTGCTTCTTCCTCTTCAAATATGGCAACACCCATGAATGAGCTAAACTGCACTTGACTCACATCTCCTTATCTCCAGTCTCTATTTTCTAATCACTCTCAACTGCTTGCAGATGATATTCTGAAGGAATGCTGTACTGTTTTTGCTGCAAACAGTTATCTCTACTGACTGTGATAGTAATCATATAATTTCAACTTTTCTGTGCCTGTATGCAGCCTACCATCTTTTAATTTGGGTCTTGGATTTAAATCCTAGACCTAGCACTTCCTAATTGTGTGAACTTGGGGAAATGGCAGACTCTTCCTATGAGCTGATTTCCTCACCAGTAATACACACATATGTATCTTTCAACATGTATTTGCAAAATACACACATGCATTTTAATCAAAGGAAGGAAGGGATGGGAGGAGGGAGGGAGGGGTAGGGAGGGAAGGGGGAAAAAGGAAGAGGGAGAAAGACTGAACTGAATGGTTACAGTGGAATTTAGGAATAGTTCAGTTGTATGTGACACTGTTAAGCCAACTTAATGCTTCTTCAGTTGGTCTGGTGTTGGGAGAAACACATATGCGTCACAGAGAAATCTGGTCAATTTTTGAACATTCTGAGTAGCTACGTGATGTTGTGAAATTCACCTAACTTCACCAAGTCATAGTTTATTCCCAGTAAATGTGGGTAATAATACCTACCTTAAAGGGTTACTTTAAAATCAGAAGTAGCAACATGAAGTATCTTTGGGAGCCACCTTCTCTGTAGTCCTCATTAAGACTTCCCTTGAGGGGTCAGTGTTATGGAGCAGCGGGTTAAGCTTCTCTTTGCAATAACAGCATCCTATACTGGAGCATGGGTTTGAGTCCTGGCTGCTCTGCTTCTTACTCCAGCTTCCTACTAAGGAGCCTGGGAAGGAAAAGGAAGGTGTCCCAAGTTCTTGAGCTCCTGTCACTCATATGGGAGAACAGATGGAGTTCCTGGCTCCTGAGTTGAGTCTGGCCCAGATCTGGCTGTTGCAGCCATTTGGGGAGTGAACCAGAGAATGGAAGATCTCCATCCAGTCTGTTCCCTTCCCTGTCCCTCTCTGGTCTCTCCCTCTCTGTGTTGCTCTGCGTTTAAAATAAATAATTCTTTTTTTTTTTTAAAGAATGTTTTATATGGCCAAAAGCTGTTTGTACTCAACATGCCTTTTTAAAGAGAGACTGTGAAAACTAGAAAAGGAAAACAGATTCCAGAGATCTGGATCCTTGTTTTAGTTCTGTCATTATCTAGATGTGTGATCATATCATTTCTCTGAGGTTAGGCACTTGAGTATTAAAACCACAGCAAGAAGAAGGACTCACTTAGTTGAAAATCCTATGAGTCATAGCAATGAAGTGCCACACTCTGGGTTCAAAGAGAAAGAGCTCTAAGATTTAAACAGCACTCCAATGTCAGCATCAGAAGTCAAGCCCTGTTTGATGAATCAAACAGATATGAAGTGGTGATGAGCATGACAGAGATCACTTGGTTTCCTGCATCTGCTTCCAGAAGCTTGGCATCACCCATGTACTACAACCAAAAACCACCTGCACATGTAGGAGTTTATAATTCTAATATAATGCCTTTATTCAACTACAAAAACATGTTTAATTCCAGGGTAAATGAAATGCAGTCAGACAGACTTGTATGTCCAAACACTTCTGCCATTAATGAACTGTGGGCTGATATTCAGCAAATCATTTAATTTCTATAACCTTCCAACATAGTTGTAAAGATTAAATGAGGCCACTTAGGCAAAGCCTTTACTTAGTAAATGGTGTGAATGGAGTTAGTGCTCAATAAAGGCAATCATTATTTTCATCATTAGACTTAGGCTGTGTCTATGTGAAGTGACTAGATTAACAGGTTTGAGTGAAACAACTGAAATGAAATAGTGAATACTGTAGACATACCATTAAAGTGAGTTGAAACTAAGGAGAGAAAGACTATTTAGTCCCCAAGTGCACACTATTATTTTCATGGCAGTAAATAAATTTATTTTGCTGATGGAAAAGAATGTCACCAGAACACATCACCTCTGTAGTCCCACTCAGCCATAACATCTATCAGTATATAATTTTTTTTTTTTGACAGGCAGAGTGGACAGTGAGAGAGAGAGACAGAGAAGAGAGAAAGGTCTTCCTTTGCCGTTGGTTCACCCTCCAATGGCCACCGCAGCCAGTGCGCTGCGGCTGGCGCACTGCGCTGATTCGATGGCAGGAGTCAGGTACTTATCCTGGTCTCCCATGGGGTGCAGGGCCCAAGCACTTGGGCCATCCTCCACTGCACTCCCTGGCCACAGCAGAGAGCTGGCCTGGAAGAGGGGCAACCGGGACAGAATCCGGCGCCCCGACCGGGACTAGAACCGGGTGTGCCGGTGCCACAAGGCGGAGGATTAGCCTAGTGAGCCACGGCGCCAGCTCAGTATATAATTTTAAGCCATACAGTGCTTGAACAATTCACCAATGCCTTTTGATTTCTGCAGAAGTAGAAATAATTGAATGGGAGAAAACTATTTGTCTCTTTGAACAGAATGAACTTGTCTCAAGTTGTTTAAACCCACTAACTATCTTAAAATGAATTGCATTTTTTTAGATCCAATATAAAACTTTTACTAAGAAAATAGTGTGATTTGAAAACTTTTCATAGACTTTGGCCGTTTAGCTGGGAATGGCAGCCAGCAAAACCTAATAGAACAAAGAAAACAAATTTGTGAGAGCATGTCCATGACGTGAGATCATATATGGAAATCAAATATTTCTAAGTCGTTCATCTCATTTATTTACATATTTTTCTAGTTAATAAGAATATACTGAGTATGAAAAATATAAATGTAGTGCAATGCCTAAATAGCTAATATTTCTCTTCATCTTTCTTTTATGCTCTGATATATTTTCCCTAATTTTCCAGCTCCTTGAACTACATTTTTCCTTATTATATTTTAATTGACTTTTTCATATTAAATTTTGCTTGAAAGGATGATTTGAGTTCAAAAGCACCAAAGAAATTATACCTTTTGAGCAAAGCCTTATGTCATACTTAATTTGATCTAAACTTGGATAGCAAATTCTAGTTGGCCTCTTTATTTTTTTCATATCAATGCAATAAAATATAATAAAGCACATCTAAAAATATAAAGAAGAAACACTCTGATTCACCTTGACTTTCACTATCATGGAACTCTATCATTTTTAAATGTTTGCTTGCTTTCTGAGAATCCAGTCTTTAATAGCCAAGTGCTATCTCCCAGCTCAGCATTCTCATTACCATTTAAAATGTGCTTAAAATCAATTGAAAGTCAACACATCACATAACAAGACACGGCAAGCATGTTCTGATCTGTGCAGTTGAATGGTAACTGCTCGCTCAGGAAACATCTGAATTCCCCCAGGTACTATGATGATAGGCTAAAAGAGTTTAAACAGTGAAAATGTTTTTTAAAAGTCTCTAGAAAGATGATGGGTTCAGTTACTTTGGAAATTTTTAAATCTAAAATTCTTTTATCTAAGTATGTGCTGTCCAAATCCAGAAAATTTTTCAACACACACACATACATACATACACACAAACACACACAATACATCAAAAACAAACAAAAAAGCCCATCTAATGCTAGTCTTGTATCTGGTTTGAAAAATAGGTAATAAGTGTCTGGAACTCCTCAAAACAACTACAAAAAAATAAAAAGGAAAAAAAAAAATGTTCCATGAAAAGTCTATGTCTATTTTCATCCTTATGGAAATGGTTGATTCTTTCAGAAGAGGGTGGATGGTTACTAAACGGACTCCGCCTAGATCCATGAGGATAATTTCTGTGTTCAACTCCAGATCTGAAAGAGAAGATGACCTGTAAAAACAAACAGCAGCAAAGGTTCAGAGGAACCTGTTTCCTGGCCTCTGGGTGGGATGCGGCCTCCTTGCCCTGTGCAGGGAGATGGTGTTTGTTTTCTGGGCACTGGTATTTTAAAAGGCTCTTCCTGGACAGTCAAAAACTGAACTGTAATTTCCTGAGAGATTCGGCCACAAGCCTTTCCAAAAGCAAATAAAAAGAGGAGCCCAATTTCAACTGCAAAAAACTCAAAGACCTCCAAACCCACCCCAGGGGGACTTGTAGAGCTCAACTCCAAACAAGAGACCTAGGAATATAATCACCTCTTGCCAGTCAGATGAACCATTTCAGACCTTTTTCACGAAACTAAGAAAATATACAACTATGTATGTGAAGACAAGAAAATGCAATAATCCAGAAATGGCCTCATTTTCCCACTGGGCTTGTTACTTGATAGTGAGAACTTATTCCCCTATAGAAATATCTGTGGGTTTTACTTCCAGGCCTGTCTGTATTAGGACTTCAAAGAAAATTCTGAATATTAATCCTATTGATGCCCTTTGAACAGGGCAGGCACTTATACCTTGGGTGTAAAAGCAGGACATTAATTCCTAAGCTCTTTTCATATAGACTTCAAAAGGTTCTTTTCTTCCCCATCTTTGAAAGGAATCATGATCTCTCATGGTAACATGCATGTACACCTACATAAACAAACAAGCATACATACTCACACCAACAACCAAGCACCTTTCTCAAAGCCAACCACTTCACTATTTTTTTTTAGATATTATTCTAATTCTGATCAAATTCTTGCAGGTCATGATCACTACCTGTTTTTAAGGTATTTTTAAAATTAAGAATGTAAAATATATTTGTTTTAACTCACACAGATTATAAATATTAGCACTTGATCCTAGGATTAAGTGACTCCCAAATCTAAGGTCATCCTAACCTTATGCTGCATCTCCTGTTAGCTAATTACCGTAGGCTTGTATGAAACTATTAGGAAAACTTTAATTCTTTACACAATTGTAAGAAACCTAGATGATAGAAGGACTTAAATACTAAAGTACTATAACATAATAATCATGTACAACAGTGCTTCAAAATGTTTGTGTAAAATGTGATTAAAAGATTAGTGGTGTTTGGTGCAAAATCTTGTGAAATCTGAGCATATGAAGAGTCTTCCAAAAGTTCATGAAAAATGTGTATTATGACTAAAACTATGCATGATTGCCAGCTGAAAATCAGTGAGGTTGGGAGAATTGTAATGGCCTTACTTTTTTCAGAGCTCAGGGAAAAAGCTCCCAAATGTTTGTTCAGCACCTACTAAGGTGAGGAGGAATTAGCTGAAGGACCAATTGAGTGCAGTTCTAAACAGACAGGGTCAGGCTCACCCAGGACATCCAAGCTGAGACTTGCAGGCATGAGTGCACTGGAAACACACACATGTACCTAGGGAAAGCTGTCCAGTGAAGAAGTTCTGCTCACTCACAGAAAACCATGTTAAAGACACACGTGTACACACTGCCACACACAAGTCTCCAGACCTCTGCACCCTTAGTGACCAAGGACCCCTAAACCTCCTCTTCTGAGGGCAAACATGACACAGAGGCAGGATCTGAGCAAGACCCTGAACCCTGCTATAGTCAATCCATCACAATCTGCATTTCCAATCTTCTGCTCAAGAGCTGCTTCCTTTTACAGAATTTTAACTTTCCTTAGGGACAAGGTCCTGCCTCTTGACGTACACAGGGTATACCTTCTCCTATTACTCCTTTGTGGCTCACATCTTGCGTCAGGTACCTTATTTCATCTCACCTTCCCATTCAGAAAGACACCTTTCCAGGGTATCTATTTTTTTAAGTTGTCAGTCAATAATGTCTTGTTTTAAAGACTTAACAAAATTAAGAGATTCCCCCCCAGACACATTTAAAATGTACTATTATCTACAGAATAGCCCCGGGGATCCAAAGGAAGGAAACCATGCTAACAGATAACAGGTAGTTGGTTGGTGTTTGGAACAGGACACCAAACACCGTGTGTCTCCAAGCACAGCACAGTGGAAGTAGGTTCCTCCCATTCAGACACACACCGTGTTCTAAACCATAGGGGACACAGCCTCATGATACAGCTGGTGAATTATCTGGGTCTACCAACTTCAACTGAATTTCTGGTAGGAACTGGATTGAGGAGTTTAGTTCTAGAGCCAGTGCAATAAATGTTCATAATCTGAGTGGACTTAAAACCTCATTACTGTTGAAAATAGAAATTTTCTCTTAGGTAAAAGATAACTATGCTCATTCACTGACAGAAGTATCCTTACTTTTTTGTTCAGTATTATTTAAATGATAATATGAATATTTAAAAATTATATGCTTAACATTATTCATAGTGAGTTATTTTAAAGATTTATTTTATTTATTTGAAAGACAGAGTTACAGAGAGAGGTAGAGCCAGAGAGAGAGAGAGAGAGAGAGAGAGAAAGAGAAAGAGAGTGAGTCTTCCATCCACTGGTTCACTCCCCAAATGACTGCAATGGCCAGAGCTGAGCTGATCCGAAGCCAGGAGCTAGGAGCTTCTTCCTAGTCTCCCACGTGCATGCAGGGGTCGAAGGACCTGGGCCATCTTCTACTGCTTTCCCAGACCAAAGCAGAGGGCTGGATTGGAAGTGGAGCAGCCAGGACTGGAATCAGCACCCATACGGGATGCTGGCGCTGCAGGCCATGGCTTTTACCCGCTGTACCACAGAGCCGGCCCCTATTCATAGTGGTTTATGAGAATAATATTTATTTATTTAAAAAGAACAGTGACAGACAGTGATCTCTAATTCTCTGTTTCACTTCTCAAATGCTGAACAACAGCTAGGCCTGGGCCAGGTCGAAGCCAGGAGCTGGATACTCAACCCGGGTCTCCCACGTGGGCAGCAGGAATGCAAGCAGTTGAGGTATCACCCGCTGCTTCCCAGGGTGTGCCTCAGCAGGAAGCTGGAATTAGGAGTGGAGTCTGGACTCAGACTGAGGCACTCTGATACAAGATACAAGTATCTCAACTGGTGTCTTAACTGCTGTGCCATATGCCCATCCTTTCACACTGTTTTTTAGTACATTTGAGAAAAAAATACAACTAAATACTTGGACTTGAGTATTTTAAATAAGCAGACAAATGCTCTGACCCACAGTATGAAAGGTGACTAAGAATTCTAAAAATATCATTTATAAAAATCAAATGCTAAATATCTAATTCAAAGCCAGGTATAAAATTATTTCAGTTAAAGGTAAAACATACCCTGGTAACAAAGAGCCATATGACTGTTGCTAAACAACCAAAAGAAATACTTAAAGTGTATAATGATGTAAATAGTCAAGAATCTATAAAACATTACTCATTGGTTCCCAGGTAGTCAATAAAAAGTCAACAATATCCCTTTGATTCTTATCCTCAGAAAGTATATCACATATATAAAATACTGCTGACATTTAACTAATTTTGGCTCAATACATTTTCAGTCTTATCCAATCAATAGCATTCCAATACCATTTAAAGGAGAGACCACATGAAAGACAGGACAAGCCTTAAAGGAACATACTGGTCATGCAGCCAGGAGATGAGTGTGGGAAAAAGTTAAGATGATCCCAAAGAGGTAACAGTTAGCATCATGGAGTTTCAAAAGTAACACATGACTGGGCACAACGGCATCACAGAAAATCCAAAAATTTTAAGAAAACTCAAAAATCACCTTAACTATTGAAAGCCAACTATTTTTAGCCAATGCTAAAAAAAAAGATAAAAAGATAACTTAGGGATATTACATAGACATTTGGTAAAATAGTATTTTTCTCTTTCCTTCTGTAGTTGCCCTAAAGGTCCTTAAAGAAACAGAGTATAATCCAATGGCAATTATTTCAACTAAGGGTAAAAGGAAAATGTGACTCATCCAGATGTAAATTGAAATTCAGTATATATTAGATGAGGATGCACTTTCCGTATTTCTGACCCACACAATTCACAGATTAGAAAATAACAGGTGAAATATTTGTGGAATGTGAAATTATTATGGAATGATTGCAAAGAAAGCCCTGTGCTCATAGAATCAACAATGCAGTATGTCCTCCACGTCTGAGTCCCCCATTGCACTCTGCATGGCATCCTGCATAAACATGCAGAACTTGTGTTATTGCAGTTTTTAAATGAGCAGATAATGCCAATGCTTCTTTGCACACAGCAAACCTTATTTATTCTTAGTATTGATGTATTTTTATCACCAAACAAAATGTTCTACCAGTTCTATTTGCCTGATAAAAAAGGAAGGTGAAGGTCTCCATTTACTGTGTCCCACAATTTACAGGCCGATTACTACCAGAATTGCAGAGAAGCCAGGAATGTAGTTACTGGGACTTAATGAGCAGAAAAAGAAGGTGTTACCTAATTCCTTCACTGGGATCATTTTCTTTGCTTTCTATTTTCAATCATCACAAAAATACGTTGGTGAACATTAAGAAATGAGAAAAACATCTTTATTCTATCACTTGCTTTAAAAAGCATAAAATAATAAAATATTTTTTCCTCTTGTCACATATATTTTAATGACTCATTGCAAGCAGGATAAAAATCAAGCAATATGTAAAGAAGCCATTTTAATCTTTTAAAATCAATTTGCAATTTACTTTTTAATTTAGTGGAGAACATTATTCATTTGTTGATGGTTATATGTTTTTAAAACAATAAGATCAATGCATATTAAAACTATGTAGCATTCTATGTAAGCATAACATTCCTTTATTCCCCACATCATTAAGATTTAGGGCTTAGCTCATGAAATATTTATTAAGCAATAAAAATGCTATGTGTTCATCAGAAAAACCACCTCATTTATAAATTAGGTAGCCACGTACACCCTGTTACTCAGTAAATCAAGAGCAACTAAGAAGGATTTAGTTACCTACTGTCCTAGACATACGAAGATTTGTTTTATTCTCAGATAACTATTTCATGTACTAATCAGCTACAAAATTTGATAGCTATTTTGCAGGCTTGAGGTGATGGGTGTCCTCCTCATGTAAGCATTCCCATAAGTTATGTTTCAAGTGCTGAATAAGAACCTGCTCTGTGACTTCTTCAAGAAAGAGGCAAGGCTGAGGTCTGTCCCCTGCCTGTGCACATTCAGATCTTCAGAGGCCTAATCTGTTTTCATTGCAGGCTTTCCAACCAGGAAAATGTGTCCATTCTCACAGGACAATGTACTTGCTACTGGGAGAGATTAAGATGTGTCCTCAGCTTTTGTGAAATGAGTAAGTGCCACCAACATCACCACCACTGATGTGTGCTTCACTCCACTGTCTACAATGGCTTTGTATTTACCCAATCCCAGCAACTCCAAGACCTAAGAAACTATCTACCCCTGAGAAAATGGAAGCAAACGTACAGTGAGCTTGGAAAGGCCTTTTGTTACCACCTCTTGTCTTTCTTCTTATAATATCTTAAATATTGATCATGGAAAAAAGAACTACTTCATCCCAAAAATTAATTCCAAGAAACAATGCTATTTTCAAAAATTGTGCTTACTTTTCAATGAACTGGATGTCTTAGAATTCACTTCAACATACTTCATAGTTAACATCACTTCAGCCTTCAAAATTAAAGAGGTATGACAGCAGAAAAACTGTTCTCACTTTCCCCCAAAAAAACCCAAGAATGATTCAGTTATGTGCTCAACGTCATTCACCAATTCAGAGGAAATAGTATGTAGAAGTCTGACTCGGTGAACATGTGACTACCGCATGTCCCAACCACACACTCAGCAAATAAGAGAGGTGAGTAACTCAGGAAGTGTTTACTATCTACCTTCATGCATGATGCTGTGTGAATACGATGGCCTTCACAATATGAATATACTGACCTACGTAGCACTTTTAATTGGTTAAATCCACAAACTGAAAAGGAAGGTCTTTATCAGTTCTCTTATCCCACCATTGAGATGAACAAGCAGACACTAGCGATTCACTTTCTAAGGTCTAAAACAATATGGTCGGAAGGAGGGGAGGAAGGAGGGAAGGAAAGAGGGAAGGAAGGAGGGGAGGAAGGAGGGAAGGAAGCAAGCAAGCAAGCAGAGAAGGTAGGCAGGCAAGGGAGGGAGAAGGGAGGTTATAGTGATTCACTTTATAGAGATCAAATATACCAGCACCTGTCTTGAAGGGTAGGTGAAGGTACCACAAGAGGTAATTCAAAGCATTTCATCCAGTTACTGACATGCTTCTTAAAGTATTTTTTACTATTATTGAGAATTATATCTATATGTGTTTCACTTAATAATATATTGAAAGGAATGGAAAACATGAGGTCATAAAAATAAATACCCATTTTAAACTTACAATAGTATTAGGAAAAGAAAATTTAGTACTTAAATGGTCATACTTGGTTCATTCTAGAATATTTTAATCTAATCTCAGCATCACCAATATAAAAGAAAATTAAAATAAGAGAAGTTCAGGGCCAGAGTTGTGGCACAGCGAGTTAAGATGCTGCCTGGAATGCTGGCCTTCATATGAACACTGATTCTAGTCCTATCTGCTCCACTTCCAACCAAGCTCCCACTAATGCACCTAGGAAGGCAGTGGAAGATGTTCCAAATGTTTGGGCCCCTGCCACCTATGTGGGAGATCCAGATGCAGTTCCAGGCTCCTGGCTTCATCCTGGCTGTTATTTGGAGAGTGAAGCAACAGACAGAAGATGTCTCTTCTCCCTCTCTCTTCCTCTCCATCGCCCCTTCTCTCTGTAACTCTGCCATTCAAATAAATAAATCTTTAAAAAAATAATAAGAGATTTAATTCCCCATCCCACCTCCTGCCCAAACACACACACAATTCCCTCATCATTCTCCAGGCCCAGTTGTATCTCACAGGTATCCTACTGATGGAGTGGTTAAGACAATACAACACTGTGGGTAGTGCTTACTCAAGAGAAATTTATGTTAAAAGAAGCAGTTAAAATTGTTATCATATAATATCATCTTTGAAATATAAGCTCTTGCGCCAAGGATGAGTTTTTACTTAAAGTCTTAAGGGTTTTGACTTGCTTCTTTTGAACTGTCGACCGTGACTAGATCTAAAGAGGCTGTTTTCATTTGTCTGCTGAATCTGTGGTAGGGTTTGAGTCACAGCAAAATGTTCACTTGGAGAAAAAATATTCACGGTCAAGTCCTTTAATTTGTTGAAAGAGCTGGCACTTGATGAGCAAGTTCCTGTTAAAACAGCCTAAGAATCCAATATGTTTTTGTGCTTTAGGTGGTGAAGAGGGCCAAAAACCACAAGATTATACATCAAATACACAAACAAAACAAATCAGAAAGACCTCTGACAGCTGAAGTAGGTCTTCTGCAGGGTTCTTTGGAACTACTGGCACTCTGGTGTGTGCTGTCAGTGCCAATTAGACCAAGATGAGCTCTGCTCTTTTTTTTTTTTTTTTTGTTCCATTCCTTAGCCAGCTACAAACTGAATGACAAAGCAGTTTCAAGGCTAAAATCTACTTATGCCTACTTCCTGAAAGGCTGACCAAATATAAGTGTGGGGGTGGGTGTATTCAAGAATCATTTTGAAATCAGAGTAAAACTGAGCTTCCTCATTTGATGGTAAAATGGGTAGTCATACATTGTCTAAGAGAAAGCCACAGGCCAAATACCAAGTTAAATATTGGTTATATAAACCAGTGTAGATTTCCCTATGGCTAAACCAGAAAATATCAGCCAATAAAGGAAATTCAACTACAAAAATTACAACAACAACAACAACAACAAAAACTCTACTTTTTAAACATGCATATTCTCCCTGAGCAGTTTGCTGTCCCACTCAAATTCCACCGGAACCAGCTTACCTTGCTATGTCTATCTTTTAGATATGAACCTTTCTTCTGACTTTGGGAGAATCAGTCCCATTGTTCAAATGATGAGATCATTACTAAGTTGATTCTATCTACACTATAATAAGAATTTGCCTGGGGCCGGCTGGCCGCTGGCACTGGAGTATGGTGGGCTAACTTCTGCCTGCAGTGCCAGCATCTCATATGGATGCAGATTTGAGTCCTCTTTCAGCTCTCCGCCACGGCCTCAGAAAGCAGTAGAAGATGGTCCATGTGCCTGGGCTCCTGCACCTGGATGGGAGACCAGAAGAAGCACCTGGCTCCTGGCTTTGGGTAGGCTCAGCTCTGGCCATTTAAGGAGTGAATTGACAAAGGGAAGACATTTCTCTCTGTCTCTCACACTCTGTTTGTCTGTAACTCTACCTCCCAAATAAAAAATTAAATCGTAGCCGGAGCCGTGGCTCAATAGGCTAATCCTCTGCCTTGCGGCACTGGCATACCGGGTTCTAGTCCCGGTCGGGGTGCCGGATTCTGTCCCAGTTGCCCCTCTTCCAGGCCAGCTCTCTGCTGTGGCCAGGGAGTGCAGTGGAGGATGGCCCAAGTCCTTGGGCCCTGCACCCCATGGGAGACCAGGAGAAGCACCTGGCTCCTGGCTTCGGATCAGCGCGGTGCGCCAGCCGAGGCGGCCATTGGAGGGTGAACCAACAGCAAAGGAAGACCTTTCTCTCTGTCTCTCTCTTTCACTGTCCACTCTGCCTGTCAAAAAAAAAAAAAAATTAGATCGTTTTAAAGAAAAAAAATGAATTTGCCCAACTGCTGTGGAAATTTCAGCTCTTTAAAAAAAAACAGGTAAATAAATATTAATTCTCATTTTTCCTTTTTTACATATGAGGTTTACATATATCTTTAAATGTATAATGTAAATATAGTATACACACATTTTCAACTTGTAAACTGCGCCAGAATTGGCATATAAATATAAATGAGTTTTATAAATAATATGGAACACCAATTTTGAGCATTTTTAAATAATTTTCAATTTATTGTAGCAGTGACACTTAATATGGGATCTGCCCTCTTAACTAATTAAGTGTTCAATACAGTATTGTTAACAATAGGCCCATTGTTGCACAACAGATCACTAGAGCTCATTCATCTCGCACGACTGAAAGTTTATGCTCACTGATTGAGCACTCTTTCTTACACCAGCATTACCACTGCAGTAAGCAGAGTAGTTTATTTAAAAAAGCTCAATGTCCAGAGTTGCCTAGTATTGAAGCCCAATTACAGTGTTTTCAGGCGGTGTAGCTTGTGGGCAGATTAACCTGTCTGTGCCTCTTTTTCCTTATCTGTAAAATGGGGATAAAATCTGCACCATAGTGTTGGTGTGAGGATGAACCATGTATGTGTGTATACTCATACATACATTTATGTACATATATACTTGTTTATATATACATGTTATACACTAATTATGTGTGATATATAAATTTTATAATGCAAGGATAATTCAAAAATTTGTGGAAAATATGAATTAAAAGATAAGTTTATTTTGGTGCAAATCCCCTGAGGATCATTAAGAAAGGAAATTCAATTGTTTAGCTTTGTTTTCTCAGCTCTTCCCCTGGACCTTATGTCAGGTTCCTGGAAGAACTCCAAGGACCCTTTTAACTTTATGTCTCTCCATACCACCTCTTTTGTGAAGGAGATTTTGATAAACACGAAAAAAGCAGCATTTATTCATCCATTGTCAAAATTTGAACTTGTAGCATCAAAAATCCTAAATAATATAAGTGCATATGACAAATAGTAGAATAGCTTCTATTTACATCCTCAAGCATATACAATACACACTACACACAGAGAGAGATTCTGTGTACTGAGATGATAATTGGTGGCTATTTTATCAAGTTTAGATTTTTCTAAATTAGGTACAATACACTTGGCTTACACTTTTGATCAGAAATAAAAAGGCTAACACTTTGTAAGTCACCACTATGCCTGAATACCACGCAGCCCCCTTCCAGTGGGGAAGGCAGACTGACTGTAGTGATAATACCAATACTGCTCTGAAAAATGATAACACGAGATGAACCAAACCTGAAAGAGATCTGTAAAAGAAATTAACATTTGAGCAAATGCATGTGCTCTTTCAACCTGTAGGGTGGATACTCAACTCAGTCAAACCTGAGAAGGGATGGCTTGAAAGAGGGAGGCTGATTGCGTGTTGATGACAGACGACTTGACAAATGTTACCTCCCTTCATCTCACTCCCATCTTGGAGGCAGCTATTAGGGCCACCATGTCACAAAGAAGGACACCAGGATTCAAGGTCACATATCTGCCAGAGGCAGTGTCAAAATGCCGTTCTTGGCACTAAGTTAAACACTCTTTCACCAGGCCAGAGAGCCTCACTCCTGACTCTTGCCTTCACTCAGCCCTCTTCTATCTGTATTCATTGCTTTTGCCATGCACGCCGCCCCAACCCACCTCTACTAGATGCCTTTTGGACACTGCCCCATTTGCAATGAAAAATAAGCAAGAGTACAAAAGCCTCATATAACTCCCACACAGAAAGCCTGACTATAAGGTAGGGCCAGCGATGCCTGAACCCACCAGTATTCTCACAGATGTGCAGCTGCATACATGCATACCGCCTCTGCAGGGCTCATAAAGCAGCTTTCAGCACCACTTAGAACCCTGTGTTAGTGGGCATCTGCAGCAGCAGCCAGCTACTGCACAGTAAGTAATTCTCTGCTGAACCCAGGCAGGATTGGCCTGTAGCACAGAAGCAGGCATGTGAGCCCAGAGAAGAATGTCTGTCTTCTGTGATTCTGGAGGGCATATTGTTATGTCCTAAGAGACAGGAAGGGGAGACAGAACTGCAGAATGTCTAAGGAAGAACCTCAAAGTCTATACCGCATTACCTTATCTAGGCACTTAATGTTTGCTGCTTTACAGAAATACAGAATTAAGAAACATCATAAAAGAGGCCTTTCATGACTTCCGTTTTTCTCATTTCTTTTCAGCATTTTTTTTGTCATGTAATTTCTTCTGCTAATTATTTAAACGAAAAAATATGTGCAATGTCCTGAGTCAACACTGTATAGCTTGGTACGTGCACAATCCATTCAGAAAAAAAAAAAAAGGCATTTTCTACTGCTGTGCAAATATTAATTAACTCACGCATTTTGCAAGGCAAGTAGCTAAGGAGCTCCACTTCACCCACGCTTAAATAGACAGGTTAAGACAATACAGTGATTTAATTGTAGAGCCTTCTGGAACCTCCAGACTTACTGCTGAGGCACTGAGGAAGCACATATTCCAAAGGGGACAAATAAATAAATCCTACTGCAGGGATAAAGAAAGTTCACTGCACCAGAGGAGCCAACTGATAACAACAAAAAAACCTGCCAATCACCATCTATTCTTAAAACATCCACATCAAGCCATTGTCAGATTCTGATTAGCTTAAAAAAGGCCCCATTTTCTCTTCCTTCTGCCTGACTTTTAGGGGGCTCCTGCTTTCAGCTCTCTCTAGAGCATGGCAATCAACATGCAGCCCTCAGTGTTACATAAAGTGAGTCCTTTTTCTGCACAATGCTTTGGAAGATGCTCTTTAAGGGGTACAGGAGCTCTGATTCTGACTTTATCCTGTAAGAGTCCTGGGATGTGCTTGGAGCATCTCTCCACGGCACCTGCTGCCTGATTCTGAGAGTACTTGGGGTTTCTAGCGACTGTTGCCAAAATAGGAGTGTTCTGCTCCTTAAATTCATTGCTTTAGGCCACATTTGAATTCTGTTCATGGGGCAGAGAGCCCATCAGTTGCTCAATAGATTAACTCCTTGGTAGCTACTGCTAGGGGAAATCTGGCTACCCCAGTTGACCAGTAGCAATGATTTCAAAGGGATTAAGAGTGTTTTCTAAATTTCTGATTTAAAATTAAAATGGTGTACTTTATATTTTCCTTTAATTACTTTTTCTTCTTTAGTATTATGATACAGCATAAAACAGGAAGGTGGATATCCCATATAAATACGTGTCCCTTAAGTATTCACTATTGGAAGTAACAGGCAAGACAGTCTCACCTTCAGCATTGATCTCTGCCAGTAATTTTCAGCATCTAATAAAGATTATCTTTCAATGATGTTCTGCACTCAGTTCAGTTCCTAGAGGCCTAACCCTGCACAAGGACAATTTCATTCCTCACATGGGAATATCCTTAGGATCTTTTCTTTCAGACAGCTATTTTCAATAAGGGCAAGGAAAGTGAGGAGGTAGTTTAGCTCTAACCTCCAGAGGTGTGCAGTGAATCATGGGGAAGACAACTAGAGAAATGTATGCTAAGAAACTAAAATATATATAAAATACACAGAACCCTCTACATAATGTCCCTTTTCATAGTTACTTCTTAACTGTTCTCAAAATAACATGCTTTCATCCTAAGTTAATAAAAAAAAAAACAGACATCACTGAGCACTTCTTTTGCAGGGCAAAAGTACACACAAATATCTCACATAATCACTGCAAGGACTGTATGAGATAGCACTGCTTATTACTCTCATTATACATATCACAGTAATGATTATAATAGCAACAGCTGTGATTTATTGAGTACCTAAACATGTGCTGGGCACGTTATTTAAGATTCCTTCATTCAATACATGCAGTGGTTTTGAGGTTGTGTCTCCAGTTACTCCCACTATACAGATGAATAAATTGGTCCCACAGAGAGTATAAGTAACTTACTCAAGATCAGTGATAATTTAAACCCAGGTTGGCCTGATTTTAGAGTTCTTAGCCACTTTTCTATACTGCCTTCATCAAACACTCACTAATTACAAATGAAAATCAGTGAGTGGGGTTGAAAAACATCTCTAGATGAAAAATTAACACTGCAAAATGATCCCTAATATTATACCACTTACTCAAATAAAACAGGGAAAACTAAGATTGGGCCATCATTGTCATAAGCCCCATTAACAAATGTACACTTCTCTTCCTGAACAAAAATAATTTCAGGTTTTAAAATTGATTTCTATAAGTTCAAAAATAATCAATACTCTGCAACAACTGTGGAAGAATGTATTTTATAGGTAGAGCTTAACCTTTTATCCCAGAGGAAGATGGAGGTGTTCATCCCGGACTGGTCTGCAATGCTGACAATACTGCACTCGTGACTATGAACTTTCTCAAAGACGGAAGCTGTGAGCCCTAGGGAAAGGAACAACCACCACATTTTTCCAAGAAGTAGAGACGTGGTGGGGCTTTCTAAACTCTAGAGCGGTACCATCAAACTGGTGTTTTCCTTACTTAGACTACCACTAAATATAGAGGTCGGTCTTCTCCCGGGTAGGAAGCATCCCGTAATGGGCCCTGTGAAGCCACAGGCTTGTCATTCAGAGCACTGCTTGCTCTAGTCTAGAATCTGGAATACTTAAGGACTACTGCTGCCTCCAGAGGATCTCCAAACAAATGGGAAGTTAATTTGCATAGGCCTCATTTCCATTTTATTCATCCTTTGCCCATCCTAGATCAGGTTGTTTTAATACCATCCCGCCATGGGAGGTCCAGCAAATTTAAAGGGCATTAGTGGTCAACAATTAGAAGGTATGGACTCCACAGCTGAGTTTATGTTTGAGATGAAAAGCTAAAACAATAGGAAGTCTACTGTATCACAGAAAATAAGAAAACTAAAAAGGCCAGCTAGACAGTATAAACATGGGGGAAACCAGACTCATCTAACTCTATAGATTAGCTTGAAAGCCACTATTTAGGGAGGGCCTATGATGATACCAGGCATTTTACTTGTACTCCAACATTTAATCTCTAAAAAGATTTAGAAAGTAAGGGTTTTATTCTTTAACTTCCTGATATACGAGAGACTCAATATATAAAGAAAGTCGAAAGGCAGGCATTTTTCTCAATGTTAGCTATCTTCTAAAGAGCAAAGTCACAATTGAAACGTGGCAGTGTCTAATTCTAAATCCAACACCTTACTTACCACTGCACATGACCTGCCTTCTGCTGACCAGCTGTTTTCTGATGCGTAATGTGAAGGCACTACAGGACTGTATCTGAGCAAGGGTAAGCAAACCTTCAACAATTCTCTCAGCCTCTGCAGTGCTTTCTTCTTTTTGAACATTAGACTAATGCCAACAATTAATTTACACGCAATTCTATTAAGATTTAAGAGCCTGAGTTTTAGCTCCGTGTGACTCTTATTTTCCAACAGTAAACTGACTCATGCCATATCAAGGTGCAAGTGTGCGCATGTGTGCAAACATTCACACACACACACAACCATGAACACTCCATTAGAAGAGAAAAACAAAATTATTTCTGAAAACCCTGCAAAAATCCTGCAACACCAACAGTACCTTCTATAGCTCATTAATTCTTGCCTAAATTTGCTACTGTCAGGCAAATCAGGCACCCTGTCCAGCAGACACCCACCTGCTATTAGGCTGAATGTGCCTGGCATCTTGACATTCTATTGATTCCAATCCAAAGCTTATGTAAAAAAGGCAGCTCAGAGTCCAAAAGGAATTTCGGCCACAAATACTTTGGGAGGAATCCAAACAACTAAAAACAGAGAGAAAGACAAGATGCAAATCTGAGTGACAAAATTGAGACAACCCAAACTAGACTGGTGACTGTTCAAGGACAAATCTACAAATGACATAAGAATCTCTTTTGTATGGCCATTTATTTTAGGAAATCCCAGCACCCTACACATGAGATGACCAGACCCTTCCCAGCTGGATACTCACAAAAAATATTCACAATTATTCCAGCAGTGTTGCTTTTAAAGATTTTTTTTTTTTTTTTTGCCCTTTAAACCCTTATGCTTACTCAGTTGAAACTGTCTTTGTATTTTTGGTACCATAAATACAATCCTGGAAATGACAAAGAATTCAAGTCATTAACCAGTTAATATGGACCTGAAATGATGGAAAATGTTTAAGAAGGTACTGGGCAGGGCGTGCGGCACAGCAGTTAGGTTGCTGCTTGGGATGCCTGTATGTCTTATAAGAGTGCCTGGATTCCAGACACGGCTACCTGACTTCTGATCCAGTTTCCTGCTAAAGCACATCCCAGGAGGCAGCAGGTTCTTGGGTCCACGTCACCCACATGGGAGACCCCCACTGAGTTCCTGACTTCTGGCTTCAGTTGGGCCCAGCTGCAGCTACTGCTGGCACTGGCAACTGAACCAACACATAGAAGGTTTGTACCTGTGTATCTGTCTTTTAGTCTTTAAAACAAAATGAAAGGAAATTAATCAAAAAATTAAAAATTATAAAAAGAATGCCAAGTAGTTTACTCTTCGAAACAACCCTATGAGCTTAAGAGTTTTATTTCCAGTTCACAGATAATGAAAATTGGTTTTTAAGAGGGGAAGTAATTTGCTCCAAGCAGCTGGAAACTGAGTTACAAGGAAAGAAAACACCAGGATTCACTTACAATTTCCCTGATGCTTCCCGGCCCTCCCTCACCTCTGAAATGCCCTAAGCTTGCAGGACGTGGCTCTACACCCAACTTCCAAATCCTGGCACTGGTGGTTTTTGTGGCAGCTGCTTGTCACAGACAACTCTGTGTACATAAACAAGTTAGTTCCAGTGGGTTCTTTAAAACCAAATCAATTCTGTCTTCATTTCAGCCAAGAGAAAACATGCACTTAAAATAAAATATGCAAAAAGGGAGAAGGAGAGACATGCAATCCAGTGGAGCGGCATGAATTTCAGCAGCCCCTATTCCTCCCCTCCAAATTCCACTCCCCCAGCCCAGGGCACAGCTCCCAGGGACTTCAAAGCCAGCTCCCGTTGAGAAGAGGGGCAATGAGGCCTAGCAGGAAGAAGGAGTTTATCTAGAGAGGAGGATGAATGAGGAATAGGGGTTCACTGCAGATGCCAGGCATCTTAAAACAAGAATTCTGAGTGCTTTCACAAAGCTGATTTCTAGCCGGGATACTGGGGTGGATCAGAAGGGATGAAGATCCAAGCAGGAAGAATACGTTTCTGCTGGTCAGGTAGTTCCTAAATTTGTCAGACGACCCCAGTTTCTGGAGTGTCAGTCTGTGTTTGAGGAGAAGGAAAACCAACCAGGTGTCAGTTAGACTCCATTTACTTCTACCAAGACAGGCGAGCAGTATGTCATACTCCAATCTGGCTCTCTGTGATTTTGTGCATTTCTATAATTTGAAGCCACATTCTTTTTGTAAAAGAGTGCCCATGGATTGTGCTACATAACAAAAATCATGAGATAATTGGAAAATTTCTTAAAATAGTTTTGTCATATTCCCATACCTGTACTGCATATTGCTATGGTATATATTCAGTTGCCCCATGTCAAAGGCTGTGTCTGGACGTCAAGCCCATGCATCCTTCCCTCCGCTGTGCCTCTGATTTACAAGCTGACTTCTTGGAAAGAGCCACTTAGCCATTCATTCTCAGTTTATCATCCATCGGTTCTCATCATTACCGCTGCCGTTACTATTCAAAATGATTATAGACCTGCAATGGTGTTCTCTTTTCATAATACTGTTTGCAATATGCTTTTACACTGCCAAGTTAATATCACATGCCCATGATTCCTTTTCTGGCACAAGTCACAAAAGCTAGCTGCAATGGAATTTTAGAAGCCTCTTGAATGGCTACATGTAGAACAGGGAAAATAAACAGGTGCTGATGTATTTTTTGAAACAACAAACTGATGACCCTTTGTGCACAGTTGACAACAAAAAATTGACACGGAATGCAACATTAAAATTGTCTGGCCCTTCTGTCCTCAACTACAGTCTGACAACTTCTCCAAGGACAGTGATGGTCATTTACTGAGTAAAGGACAAAGTCTGTCCTTGATCTTCCCACTGCAGTCCTACTGAAAATAACAGAAGCAAAGCACATGTATGGAATACAGGAGCTGGTCCTTGTAGGCTGACAAACAGATTGAAGAGTATACTGCCTCGAAAGAAAAATATTGAAGATGGGTATGGCTGCAGGGAATTAATAAAAATCCATGCATCTCCTTTTAGAAACAGCAATGAGCTTGTGACTAGAATTCTCCTTTTCATGCGTGCACTCAACTCTAATGTCAATAGGAGTTTTGTATCAGCAAAGCACAGAGAATTGGAGTCATATGTCATTTAAAATGAATCATTTTACTTCCTCTCCTTAATTTTTATATATATTGACAAAATATAAAAATACACCCTTTAAAAATCAATTCAGCTTTGTAGCTTTCTACTCAAATAGCAAACATACCCAGAATAATTATTAACCATTGAATAATTATTTTAATGGGGTCACTCATAACAGAATTTCACAGGCCTCGGATTCACCAGCCCACAATGAAAAATGCAAGTGGCAATGTATTACAAATTGCTCTTCGTTTATTTTGAGATTTGAATCTCCATTTTATTTTTAACAAGAGCTTCACAGTGTGCTGACAAGTGTCCTGAACTATATTTGGAGGAATAACAATATCTAAGATCAGGAGCACACATGGGCAGAGTTGGCTTCCCACTTTATCTACAGAAATATAAAACATGTGTACATTGTGTGAATTTCCCGTCAAGAATTTGAGTCTGTCAGTAGAGCTCCTGCTGCCCTCTGAGCACTGTGTCAATGCCTTCATGGGAGCACCTGGAATATTTTTAAGGTGTATCTTCAATATCTTTTCTCCAATTTCCAGTCATCAAGAAATTTCCAACATCAAGCAAGTAATGTTTTACTATGGTGTGCTACAAATCTAAAATGAGTTTAAAAACTAAAAGGACAAATGGCTCATTAGCTGATCCTCAATAGGTACAACTGGTTTGTACTGCCTTTGCATTTGCAATTAGATTTTCAGAAATTGAAAATCACTGTCTTTGGCTTTCTGTGAAAAAATGCTAGAGGCAAGCAATATGGTGATTATTTTTCAAAGGAGGAAAAGAAAGTGTTGAAAGCTTTTAATAACATATAAAGTTCTGAGTTTGCAAGCACTAAACACAAAACAATGTTAATATGTTGTACTTTATAAATGCAAGTCATTCTGTTTGCTGTTTGGAGTTAGTAAATAGGTTTAGACAAATAATAATGTCTCTGTCTCTATGCTCAACTAGAGAGAAAGAGCCAAGTACTTTGAGGCATCAAATGATAAACACAGTGATGAAAATACAGTGTTCATCCTGAAAAGAAAATAACACACACACCACACACAAAATTCAAAACATCTTTAAATTCAAGACACCCAAATAACTGAAGGATTTTTCATGAGTTTCTGAGACTTCCTCTGACATATAGAATTTTCAAATATAGTAGATCACAAATAAAGGAAGACCAGTTTACCCAATGATTGGTCATGGTGAATACAATGGTAGGTCATTAATCAGGAAATGCAGTGTATAAATACACAAGCCCATGAATAATTTTTAAAGAGTTAGTACAGGCCGGCGCCGCGGCTCACTAGGCTAATCCTCTGCCTTGCGGCGCCAGCACACCGGGTTCTAGTCCTGGTTGGGGCGCCGGATTCTGTCCCGGTTGCCCCTCTTCCAGGCCAGCTCTCTGATGTGGCCAGGGAGTGCAGTGGAGGACGGCACAAGTCCTTGGGCCCTGCACCCATGGGAGACCAGGATAAGTACCTGGCTCCTGCCATCAGATCAGCACGGTGCGCAGGCCACAGCGCGCCGGCCGTGGCGGCCATTGGAGGGTGAACCAACGGCAAAGGAAGACCTTTCTCTCTGTCTCTCTCACTATCCACTCTGCCTGTCAAAAAAAAAAAAAAAAGAGTTAGTACAATAAATATCCTTTCCAGTTCTAGAATATGTTCTCACAAATGGAGCCTTAAAGGCAAGAGAGAATGAAGATTTATAGAATTCCTTAAAGGTCAATGTTACGCACTTAACACGTATTACTTGCTTTAATGTTCTCCACAGCCCAGTATTATCATTTCCTCACAAATGAGCATTTGACACTCAGATGTGAAGGCCTTCACCTAAATTTTACCTCTAACTATGGCTAGAACATTGCCAAAGGGGCTGTACTTCCTCTTAAACACCATCACTCTTGACAGCCCTGGGGCCGGTTCTGTGGCGCAGTGGTAAAGCCCTGGCCTGAAGCACTGGCATCGCATTTGGGCACCAGTTCTAGTTCCAAATGCTCCTCTTCTGATCCAGCTCTCTGCTATGGCCTGGGAAAGCAGTAGAAGATGGCCCAAGTCCTTGGGCCCCTGCACCCACGTGGGAGACCCGGAAGAAGCTCCTGGCTCCTGGTTTCGGATCAATACAGCTCTACCCATTGCAGCCATCTGGGGAGTGAACCAGTGGATGGAAGACCTCACTCTCTGTCTCTACCTCTCGTTGTAACTCTTTCAGATAAATAAATAAAACAAATCTCTCTCTAAAAAAAAAAAAAAAAAAAAAGATGAGCAGCCCTAATCTAAAAATCCAAAATGCTCAAATCTAAAAATGTTTGAGCACCAACACAAAATAAGTGGAAAATTCCACACCATAAAATTTTGTTTCATATATAAAATTGCTTAAAATATTCTGTAAATTATCTTTGGATCAGGTGTATGAAATGTACCTGAAACATAAACAAAGTTTATGCTTGGATTCAGGTCACATCCTCACACAACTCATGGTGTACATGAAAATATTTGAAAATCTAAACAAATCCAAAAATCTGAAAAACAGCTGATCCCAACCATTTCAGAGACGAGATACTCAGCCTGAAAAGATTTTAAATTTTCACTGAATGTTCTTTATTATATCATTCTCCTTATGGAAAGGTATATATTGTAGCATAGTTTTCAATACTTGCTATAAAAAAGCTGTTGGACCAGGGCCTCGGGGACCCAAACTGTCAATCTCTCATTACTCCAGTTAGTGACACTTTGCAGGTAATTATCATTGGGGAGGCCAATGTGATAGTTCCAAAGCAGAAAAGTATTTCATTTCCCTAGTTCCAGCCTAACTCACATTTAATAAAAAGGTGCATAAACCTCTTGATTAATTTTTAAACAATATTTAAGGGGAAAACAGAGTTAGTGATTTTTGTTTTTTTTTTTTTTTTGAGTCTGAAGAAATATTTCAATAAGAACTAATCAAATTGCCCTCAGTCCCAGAAAGTGGAGAATAGAGTACTAAGAGTCACAGAGTCCTCTAATTCACCCCTCAGAGGTAGCAGATACACACAATTAACATTTACCTGAAAATAACATTAACTTCGGGTCTGTTTTAGACACAGGCATTGTTGTGTAGGTTAATCTGGGTCTATATTTCTCAATCACAGTGAGGCGGTAAAAGCTTGAGACAAAAGCTGGAAATAAACCATCTTATACTGATCATAAGGTTGGGTCCATCAGCCGAACTATTATCTTGGCCATCCCAGACACCTATTTCAGACTAGTATCTGTCATCTTCACAAGACAAATGAGCCTATTAAGTATACAGAAAATCACATTTGATAACTTATTAAATAAAACCCAAAGCAAAAATATTTGCTTATCTAATGGCCACAGCCCTTTTCTGCCAAGTCAGTTTGTAATACGTGTAGGTGGTACCCTGGGATCCATTTAAGTGGAAATGAATCCTGGTACTGTTGGTGCTGACCTGGTTTGCTCTTGAACAATGGCCAATTCCTTTGTTTCCCTCACTGCCCTGTATGTCCTGGGTAAATCCATTTCCAAAGGATTCTGAAGAGATACAATTCAACTACTGTGCAAAATTTCCATTTTAAAGAATAACTATTTGAGAAGACAACAAATTGGTCCATGGGGAAAGCTTAGATTCCTTATAAGCCTCACGTCAAAATAAAGTTACACAATTTAGGACAAGGTGGTTGTACCCACCTGAGAAAACTTGGAACATATTTCCATATGAAGTGATGGCTTAATAGAAGCCATGTGGCTAAATTCCTTTGCACTATAAAAAAATAAACCTTCAATTTATTTAAAGACTAAAAAGTGAATGCTATCCTGGCAAAATGTAGCAGAAAAGTAAAAAAAAAATGGTATCTCCAAATTTCTAACATAATACTTTCCAAAAGGACTCATGATATATGCTAATGGGCAGTAGCAAAAACTCCACTAAAGCCCTTTTGTCTTGGGGCCCTTTCAGACCACTAAGCATATTAATACTTGTGAAAGAACTGAGATATTCCTGAATCTATGGCATAAAGGATTGCCAGATAAAAACAAAGTGCCAAAACTGCATGGGACATATGTATGTAAAAATTATTTATTCTTTATCAGAAATTATATAAAATTGGACTTGTGTTTTTCTATTTATCAAATCTGTTGCCCCTGATAATAGAATAGTGAAACAATCCTGGTCAACTTTTGAATGAACTATTTTTGAGCTGGTTAACAGTGCAACCGTCACTCATGTGTTTCTGGTTTCCTGGGAAGCACTTGGACAATGAGGACTACTGGGATCTTCCCTTTAAGAGCAGGTCTCCTAATGGGCCACACATCACTGTGTTTAAAAGCTCCCAGGTAATTCTTCTTTTTTTTTTTTTTTTTTTTTTTTTTTGACAGGCAGAGTGGACAGTGAGAGAGAGAGAGACAGAGAGAAAGGTCTTCCTTTGCCATTGGTTCACCCTCCAATGGCTGCCGCGGCCGGTGCACCGCGCTGATCCAATGGCAAGAGCCAGGTACTTATCCTGGTCTCCCATGGGGTGCAGGGCCCAAGCACTTGGGCCATCCTCCACTGCACTCCCTGGCCACAGCAGAGAGCTGGCCTGGAAGAGGGGAACCGGGACAGAATCCGGCGCCCTGACCGGGACTAGAACCCGGTGTGCCGGCGCCGCAAGGCAGAGGATTGGCCTAGAGAGCCGCAGCCCCAGGTAATTCTTGATGCGCATTCATTTAAGAATGACTTCTATAGCCCAGACTAATAAAAAGAAATGAGAAAGTCAGAATCAGATTTATCTGATGGCTCAAGTCAGGCTTTAGAGGTGGTTTAGAAGTCACAAACCTTAAGACAGTGTTAATTTGATAATGTTAAAAGGAAATAACATAAGCCCAGATATTCATTGAGAAAATATTGTGAGACCACCTCTTTATTATCCAGATGAGGACGCCAAGGGAAACCTCATCCTCACCCTAAATTAGCCATTCAGAAGTGCAACCAAGAATAGAACCTCTGACACCTGATGCCAGAATTCACCCCATGCTCTCACTGCTAAACAATTCCTCCTTCATCCTGTTTCTTGAACAGCTGAAGGAGCTGGCACACCCAACAGAAGGAGCTGAGACATTTTTCTACCCTTAGCTAAAGTGCAAATTACTTCACTGCAAAGTAACTGCCCAAACACAGCAAAACACGAAGAAAGCCACGTCTGAATCAGGAATTATATCTTAACAGATGTAAACTGCCTCTTCATTTTATCAGTAAATGTTAACACCACATTTAAAAGTAAATAAGGAAAAATCTAATTGCACTACACTGAACATGAAACTCCATTACTTGTAATATTATGCACTGTATGTGTGTGTGTCTATGGAGGGCGAGTGGGTAGGAATGACGTTGTGGAGGACAGTGTCTCCTCTTTCCATCAGCAGAATATCATCTCTGGGATAAAGAGGAACTTCAAAAAGCTGATGGAAACTGAAATTTAAAAATGTTTACTTTGGTGCAAAACTTATTGAAATCCATGCATACTTCTTTTCCCAATATGCATTTTTCATGAGCTTTCTTAAGACATCTCATGTGAATGGATTTCAAAAAATGTTGCACTAGTGACCAGTGTTGTGGTATAATGAATTAAGCCACTGCCTGTGATATAGGCACAAAACCTGTAGCTCATCAGTGATATGTGGGGCCAGGAACTGAAAAGATAAAACTGAAGCAGAGTGTGTACACAGCAAGAATTAAGGACAGGGAAAGGCAGTGAGTGTTAAGAGCATTCTCCTGAAAGCTACTTGGATCTGTGCTTAACTCCACATTCTACCTTGACTAGCCATGAAATCTTGAGCAGGCTACTCAAACCCCTACAGTCATCTGTAAAATATGAATACCAGCAGCCAACTCCAAGAGACACTGTGAAGAACAGCAAGTCAACATGGAAAGCACCCACCACAGGTCAGGGCACAAGGCTCAGTAAGTAACAGGAATGAAAAGCAAGAATGTTGGTTTCTGTGGGTCCAGTGGGTTGGCCACCATATAAGACATCTCCAAAACACCCACAGAAAAATGCACTGTATTGTTTAATTCCATGTTTCCATGAACTTCTTGAAGGACTTTCATGTATTTGCCAGTACTTAGCACAAATGTACTCTGTGCCTAGTTGCATATAGCACAAATGAGCTACAAAAGAATACCAAAACCCATCATCTACCCACAAGTGTCTTATGATCAATTAACTAATCTGTGCTCAATAACAACCACTGTTATGAACATGGGATTTGATTATGTACATGATGCAAAAATTCCGAGACACATTGTTCTCCTCTTCATGTCTTCGTTAAGGAGATAATACATACTTGCTTGAGAAGTTAATGAAAATTATGGTTATTTAACTACAATAGGACAATATACAAGTACAAATGGCAATTTCTGATGCATAACCAAAAGCTGTATAACTGATAAAGACTATGAGCTCACAGAGGGAAAAAATAGCCATGAGTTACAGTGGTATGGGAACTCCTCGTGGAAGATAAGTTACTTGAGATTGGCCTTGAGAGGGGAATAGCATTTAGATAAGCAGAGAAGAGGAAATCCTAGGTTTATGATACAAATAGTCAAGCAAATGAGAAAACACAGGACTCAGAGATTAGGAGACAGATAGAGCATTATCAAGTTGCTTACAGCACTGAATGTCAGGCCAAAGAGTTGGACCATTGCTATCTAGACCTTTGGTTCTCAACATTTCACTCTGTCTCACTACTGTGCAACTGTTAGATAACAACAGTGATTATGCTCCAGGCTCCAGTAGAAAATATTTGAGATTGCATACATAACATTGGTGGTAGACTACATGGAAATGTTGGTAAACAGGCATTATCCTTTCCCTTTACCCCAACCCCCAGAATACACACATAGTCACATTTCTCTCACTTATTTAAACACACTGGTATCTGGACACAGAGTTTATGCTGCTGCTGTGAGAAACAGAAGCTACTAAGACCTCTAGAGATCCAAATTGTGAGACACTTGATAAGTGAAGTAGGTGTTAACTGTGTTCTTCAGACATCAAATGCACAGAGAGTCAGAAAAGGAGACTGGCTTTAGGTCTCTGCCCTGCCGCTGATCCAGCCACGTCTAGCTCTTACAATTCTTCCCACTCTACCACAGTGCAAACTTAAGGAAATATTCAATACCAAATGGGCAATCATTGCATTTGATTCTATTTCTGCAAATAAAACTTTGGTGTGGCCTTTGGGAAGGAAAAAGGTCAGAGATTAGACAAATCAATTCTCACTTTTTATGCCTACATCAATCACCTATCTACTGGGTTACACTCTTTATATCGCTAATCATGAGCACTTAAGTGAAAATACCACATTACACATTATTTGGTGTGATCTAGTAATTAAATATTTACTTTACCCCACAACCTTGTGTTAACTCTTTGTTAAGAGTTTCTGAAAAATCTTTCTTTATCTTAATTGGATATTTTTTCCTACTGTATATGTTCCTTGTATTTTTGACACTCTTATTGCCTTCTTTTTCAAGTTTTTTTTTTTTTTTTAACTAAAAAGCAGCTGGTTCAGTCCTCCAAAAACCTGCAACAACCAGTGCTGGGTCAGGCATAGCCAGAAGCCAAGAACTCAATCTGTACTCAAGTACTTGGGGTATCATCTGCTGCCTTCTTCCAGTGTGTGCATTAGAAGGAAGCTTGACAGGGCAGTTAGCTGGCACACCATTCAGGCTCTCACATACTGGATGCAAGTGTCTCAAGTGGCAAGTTAACTGCTGCACCATACACCTGCCCCCTACTGCATCATTTAAATTGTAATGTACATGATTTTTAATTTTACAAGGCAGAGAGATAAATAGATCTCACATTCACTTGTTCAGTCCCCAGATGCCCCCAACAGCTAGAGCTGGGCCAGGCTGAACCCAGGAGCCAGGAACTCAATTCAAATCTTCCACACAGTGGCAGGGACTTAAGCACTTGAATCAACACCACTGGATCCCAGGGTGTGCATTAGCAGGAAGCTGGAATCAGAAGCAGAGCTGCAACCCAAACCCAACATTCTAATATAGGATGTGAGAACCCAGACAGACATCCTCATCCCTCTGCCAAATGGTCACCCCTGAGTTTAACATTTAAAGAATCACATGTACAGGTATACTGTAACTACTATTGTATCATTACTATAGTCTAAAGGACACATATATGTTCTTTAAAATAAAATATGTAACAAAAATGTTTCTGAAATGAATATACAACAATGTGGTAATTTCCACTTTAGAATAAATTCTAGAACATAAAAACTGTAATAGACAGCAAGTTAATGTCATTGCATTCAAAGTGACAAACTCGTATAGAAACACATTAGCAGACAGCATAATGTGCTGAAGTAAAATATTTCCATTCTAAACATTAGTTTGGGAAAAGCAGATGAAGGAAAGCCCTGCACTACAAATCCTTAAGTTATCATCAGGGGCCCCAAATCCACTGTTTTTTATCTTACATCACCTAGACACAATACTATTGACAACTATAAACAGACATTTGCTTAAAAGACAATTCTTGTACACACTTAAATTTTTTCAGTTCTTATTTATTTATTTTCTGAAAAACAGAGATTTCCTATTCACTATTTTACTCTTCTAATGCCTACAACAAACTAGGGCTGGGTCAGGTCAAAGCCAGGACCCAGAACCTCAATCTTCTTGTGAGAGTAGCAGGGACCCAATCACTTAAGCTATCAACTGTTGCCTCTCAGGGTGAACATTACCTGGAAGGTCAAATGGAAAGCAGAGTAGGAACTCAAACCTAGGCATTTGAATATGGGATGCAAGCCTTCTGAGAAGTATCTTAATCACTGTACTAAATGCTTGGCCCAAATGTCTTAACACTAAACTTGGTGGGACTGGAGCTGTGGCATAGCAGGTAAAGCTGTTGCCTGCAGTGCTGGCATCCCATATGGGTGCTGGTTTGAGTGTGGCAGCTCCATTTCCAATCCAGCTCTCTGCTATGGCCTGGGAAAGCAGAATTTGGCCCAAGTCTGTGGGCCTCTGCACCCTTGTGGGAGACCCAGAAAAAGCTCCTGGCTCTTGGCTTTGGCCTGGCCCAGCCCCAGTTGTTACGGCCATTCGGCGAGTTAACCAGTGGATGGAAGATCTCTCTCTCTCTCTCTATCTTTCTCTCTCTCTCTCTGCCTCTCTGTAACTCTGCCTTTCAAATAAATAAAGAAACGAACAAACAAACAAACTCATGACTCAGTAGTTTGAAATGTGATGAAAGCAAAAGTACAATGGAATATATTAAGCTGTTAGAGTTATTTTCAATGAAATAATGAGAAATTAAGGAGAAAACATAAAAAATTCTTTAAAACCATGCCCTTTGCCATCTGCTCCTTCATTAACTGAGAAAATTAAAACACAGCTATGCAACATTTAAAAAAATAATTGATCTCTAAACATGAAAATATTGAGCTGCCTCCAGTACTGTCTTCAGGTTGAGGAGTAAGACTGAATTTTAATGCCTAAAAAGAGTTGAATTATTAAATGTTCAATTTACATACATATTTACTGAGTTATTTACAATATCCTTACACAGATTCTAACATAGAGTGGGAATTTGAAACCTATGAAAACCAAGGCCTTTCACCTAAAACACTCAATACTAATTGGCAAAGAAACAAGAGAACGTCTTTGAAGGAGCCAAGGTATAATTTATGTGTCAAAATGACAACTCTACCCTCCTGGATGACAGCTGTCAATACCAGAAGCTGAGGAATGAAGGTAGTAGAAATACGGAGTCTCGTTCGGTACAAAAGTTTGTCATTTTCTATTCTTGATTTTTTCTAAGGTTGAAAGATGATAGACCCAATTTGTGAAAAAGCTACTTAAAGAATACTATGGTAGACAAAATGGACCTAACAGCATTTGATAAATAACCACTAAGACTAACTGTCACATTTAATTAACATGACCCTGAAATTTAATCTGGCCAAAATATTTAAAAGAAAACAGCTTGGTCATGACAACACTTGGACTTATTTTTACCATTCATGCAAAAATCCCTCCAAAACATTATTTTAATAACATTATTTAAAACTGGTATCCTGCCATTATTTCATCACTGGTTAGCAAGATAACTATATTTTTAGTAGCTCTGATAAAACCAAAACAAATCATAGTAATCAAGGCAAATAGGAACAAAATGAACTTCATCTGAAATTCTTAAATCACACCCTTCACTATGACTCTCTGAAGATTTTTATTAGAACTCTAACGCACACTTTAAATGTCCTGGTTCCTAATGGTCCCTTGTATCCCTAAGGGCTGAGTTGAATACAGCTAGTGTGGATGCACGAAACAGTCTCTCATTGCTGCTGTCCTTGCCTTGCCCTGGTCCTACTGTTTCCAGGACAGAAGACTCCACACCAAACTGTCCACCTTCTTGCCTCTAGTGCAAACTCCTGGACACCCAGGGCAACCAGAAGAGCTCAAATTTTCCCTTCACTCCATGCCACGCTGGAAAAAGAAACCCTGCTTTGACAGTTGTAGCTGTGACAATAAATGTTCTGCTGCCAAGGATGCAGGGGTAATGACAGAGCTGCTTTGGGCAGACACATTTCCTTTTTTCTCCCAGGCAAAATCCAATAACAGAGCTCAAATGCAAAATAGCAGTCAGCTGTAGTAACCACAGCACCTTCCTTCCCCCTAAACAGCCCTCAATAGTTTGTCACAATGCTAAAACCTCCTCCATGAAAGATTTACTGATAAACCAGTATCATAGTTAGGATTTCTGAAAAAAAAAAAAAAAAAGGGTAGATTGAGCTATAAATCCTCAAGAGAATGGGAGATTGATGTAAAGGGGAAATAGGAGGGAGGGACATACGGCTAGTACATGCCTGGTGCTAGGCTAGACAGTTTACAATACAGTCATCCCTTGGTAGTCACAGGAGAGTGATTATAGGACCCCCCTACTATGGCCACCAAACTCCACAGATATGCAAGTTCCTTATGTAAAATGCTGTAATATTTGCATATAATCTAAGCAGTTCTTCTGTATACGTTAATCGTCTCTAGATTTCTTCTTGTACTTAATGCAATGTAAATGCTCTGAAAAATAGTTGTTACATTATCTTGTTTGGGGAATAATGACAAGAAAAATGTCTGTCCTTGTTCAGTACTTATGCAATTTTTCCCCAAAATATTTTCACCCTGGAATTGGTTGAATCAATAGCTGTGAAACCTACAGATGCAGAAAGCCAACTGCACCATGTTCATTAACCTCTGAAGGCAATGATGGCCTCTCCACTTTCCAGACACTGAAACTGGGTTTCAGAAAGTTCGATCACTGCAGGACAAAGATACATATCCCAAGAACAGAATTAGAGAGCAGTCAAGGTAGGAATCCATAGGAAGGATCAGGATGAGGACACTGGTTTCTGAGCAAGTTCATGGAAACAAAGAGAAGACAAAAAAGAAAAGAGGAGGTGAACTGGGTTTGACGCCCAATACCAATTCTTTTACCATTTTCTTTTTCCAGAGCTGGCCCAGGCTTCTTGAATGACAGCATAACTCCCTTTTAAAAAATATTTAATTTATTTGAAAGGCAGAGTTACAGAAAAAGGGAAACACAGAGACAGAAATTTTCCATCCACTGGTTCACTCCCCAAATGGCAGCCAACAGCAGGGGCTGGGCCAGACCAAAGCCAAGAGCCAGGAGCTTCTCCCAGGTCTCCCACATGAGTTTCAGGGGCCTAAGGACTTGGGTCATCTTCCACTGCTTACTCAGGTGCACTAGCAGGAAGCTGGATCAGAAGTGGAGCAGCTGGCATTCAAACCAGCAGTATGGGATGCTGGCATTGCAGGCAGTGGCTTAACTTGCTACACTGCCCATACAAAGAGTACGTCCTTAATATGAATTACACCTCCATCAAATAACAAGAAGAAAATTAAATTCACTGAGAAATTTTCCCAGCAATGACTGTTGTCTGGGTACTAATGCCTCACATATGGCCTCTCAGACTGTCCCATCATTTTACGATTTCAATGTCATTCTCATTACTTACTTAGGGCAAAACTAGGAAAAACATCTTGTGCTGTGCCTAAGGTCCATGTTCAACCCCAGCAGCCTCTGTTCTGCACATGAGCAAGGTTTTATGAATAAAGGAAGTACCTACCCACCTTTCTGTACATTTTTCTTATTCATCCACTTATGAAGAAGAAAAGGGGAGAAATTCTCAGGGAACTCATCACAAGAAAGTGCAGATAGTTAATTTCCAAATAAATAATAGGCTCCTTATTTAGTGGGACTGTTCAGGGCATCTGTAACTTGCTGTAAGAGAGGAGGGTAAATCACACCAGAAAAGCTGATCAAGCTAAACCTGGAACTGATCTCCATAGGGGGACAAACATGTAAAAGTCACTTTCTGTGTGCTGGGCTCTATTTTATACTTTTTACAGATACTATTAACTTCTTCTATCATCAAGAGGACTCTGTGGTTACATACTATAATTATCTGCATTGTACTGATACCAAGACAGGGTGTTAAACAAACTTGCACAAGCTCTTAACTAAGTGACAGAGTTAAAATAGGAACCAAGGCAATCTGACTCCAGTTTAACATGGTGATAGGACAAACAAGCACATCACAATTATAGAAAACTCCATCTTGGTCCCATAAAGAAAGGATGCAGAAGGAAGCTCACAGTTCCCAAATACTTTTGGAGATTCTATTATATGTGAGCATCATGCTGATGATGGAGATGTCGTAGGTTTTCAAACTGTCTAGGTGTCCACGCAGTTCCAAGAGGACATATCAAGTATAGGAACTGAATTGGGATGGTTTCAACCACTTCTATAAACGTAATTCCTGTACACATTTGCTGATGCTTTCTCAAATCCCGGCACCTTTGAAAAAATTACCACTCAGTGCAAATACTAACAGATTCCTCACTTACACAGGTTCTAACAGACAAGTCCTTCCTCTGACTTTCAACAACACTGGATCATGAGAAATGGTGTGTGCTCTACAGACACTCTTTTCATTACTTTTTCATCACAATACAAACATTAACACTGTCGCAAAGTTTTGTGGTGCACCATCCTTCCTCTGGCAGAAATGGACTGCTTTTTCATCATGACTAATACGGAAAAGACCAAACTGAAAAATATTTACGCTTGTTTCATTCCCTGGAAGCTGATACACAGAAGGGATATGTTCCCTTTTTTAATGCCAAAGATTTTTGAGTATCCAACACTCAGACTGTTTTCCAGCCACCAGATGACGTTTCCTTTCCCTGCAATTAGGCCAAGAATACAATCCTTGTATATTTGGATCAACTACTGAACAATAACAGATATTGCATTTTCTAAAATGCTTGCTCCAAGACAGCAGCAGCACTATCTACCATAAACACAAACACACACATACACACGAGACTGGTGAGGACTGCTCTTTCAGGATTAGACTTGAGAATTTACCTACTGTTCATAATATGGGCTGAAAAATTAAGATGGTTTTCTCCCTTCCTTTGGAAAGTAATTTTATTCGCAAAGAACAGTCCCTGATTTTAGTCTTACGTCCATTTGTGTTTTCTTAGTAAAACCTTCCCTTGTAATTTCTCCAAACTCAACAATGATCCAGTGGATACCATCTTCCCTGACCCTTGCATGCTTACATGCCTCATTAAGGTACTTCAAGACACAACATTTAGACAAAACACTTTTCCCATTAACACACCTGGACTCTATTTATTGGCTCACATGTGTTCTTTAAAGCCATCAACTGGGCCGGCGCCGCGGCTCACTAGGCTAATCCTCCTCATTGCGGCGCCAGAACACTGGGTTCTAGTCCCGGTCGGGGCACCGGATTCTGTCCCGGTTGCCCCTCTTCCAGGCCAGCTCTCTGCTGTGGCCAGGGAGTGCACAGGAGGATGGCCCGAGTCCTTGGGCCCTGGCCCTGCACCCCATGGGAGACCAGGAGAAGCACCTGGCTCCTGCCTTTGGATCAGTGCGGTGCGCCGGCAGCAGCGGGCCAGCCGTGGCGGCCATTGGAGGGTGAACCAACGGCAAAAGGAAGACCTTTCTCTCTGTCTCTCTATCTCACTGTCCACTCTGCCTGTCAAAAAAAATAATAAAGCCATAAACTGGAATTGAAAGCAAGTATCATTATGAAAGTGAATCTATACCCAAGTATAACAAACTTTGCTCTCCAGTCTCCAAAGTGTGAATCATTAGGTAATTCATGAAAACACTACTGCTGATATAGTAGCACTTGCAAATTTCCTTGAGTTTGTCATTTTTCTACTGGTTTATTTGTTAGCATGACGTGGATTTACCACTAGGCAAAGATTAATCTTTCTCATTCTAATGATTTGGGATGGGGGGTATCATACAAAAGCTGGTACATTTTGCCAATTCACTGCCTTCTGAAGTCTCTCCTGAAACAGTGACATTTCTGTATGAGGGACTAACAAAAAAATGTGGTTTTTTTCTCCCTTAAGATAATGCCTGTTGGTGGGTATTTATAACAAATTCCATCACAGGATCCAAGGTCCCATAGATTCAGTTGGTAGGAACACAAAAGTGTTATATCAAGCACATTTTCCCTCATGGCTTGCAACAGCTCTTTCATTTTAGAAGCTTTTTTATGTTACTTCCAAGTATCTTTCAAACATGACAACCCAAAATAGCTACTTTTATTTTAAAAGTTAACAAGCTGTATTTTAAAACCAATAACCTGGGGGCAAGGACTCTAAGTATATATACATTAATATAGCTGCCTGAACTTGTCTCTCAAAATCATTTGAAAATTTAGAAAAAATAAACAAATTGGATCACTAAACTGTGCATGTAATAGAGGTGGTGACATTCCTATTAATAAGATTAAGAAACTATGAGAGCTTCAGATCCTACAGAATACTCTGTATAGCTACATCAAGGTCATTATTTCTACACCCACTCCATTAAAACAACTGTAGGTTCCACTTGTGTCATAATCACATTTTAAATTGAAATAAATGTGACAGATTTCTTATAAGAAAAGTAATAGCACACAAGTGATGTTATGACAAAGGCTATTTTTATGACTCCATACATACTGACGTTATTAATATCACTCCTATGTAAAAGATAATATAAGACATTCCAGGCTGCAAGTCATTTGGGTCAGGAAGACTCTCATCACCCTCATTCAGAAAATAGACAAAAACAAAAACCAGTATTTAGAGTAAGATATTTCATTTCCTGTTCTGAGATTCCTAAAAGGAATGGGGGTGACAAAAATGGAAGTCTAGCTTAAAATACAGTTTAGAGTTTCTGTGGATTTGTACCTTCATTCTTCCATATGCTGTCTTTCTAAATCTGAACCTATGACTGACACAGTTCATAACTCTGCTATTCCTTTCTTGATGTCACAGAAATCCTACGAAAAACATAATGAAACTACTGATCACAAGATAACTATCCTACCTCCTTCTTACAATATGATGAGTAGTGGCTAAAGCCACCACCTGTGACATCACATCCCATATGTGTGTCAGTTTGTGTACTGGTTGCTCCACTTCCAATCCAGCTCGCTGCTAATAGCCCAGGTAAAGAAGCATAAGATGGCACCAAGTGTCTGGGCCCTTTGCTACCTACATGGGAGACCTGGATGAAGTTCCTGGCTCCAGGATTTGACCTGGCCCAGCACCAGCTGTTGTGGCTGAGGGGTGAAACAGCAAAAACTCTTTTAAGCAAATAAATAAATCTTGAACAACAACAACAAAATATGTAATGACCAGCATACATTCAATAGCTTCCCTCTTAACATCATATAGATTAGGTGTTGTAATTCTCTTTATACTGAAGAAATATATTTAGGAGTTTGAATTCTTAATTTATGGATTTTAATTTTCTATAAAAATAAGAGAGTAACATTTTAAAATCCCAGCCCTCACCCTGACTGTTGATGAGCAACTTGATATGTTATCCCTCTTAGTATTTTTTTTTGTTTGTTCTACTTAATACTTTTGGTTGAATACTGGAATCAATACACAATTCTTCTTAAGTGCTGAAACTTAACTGAAAAGTGATCACTGTTAAATATAAGAGTGGGAATAAGAGAGGGAAGAGATGTGCAATTCGGGACATGCTCAAGCTGACTTACCTCAAACGGTAGACTTAGAAACATACCAGGGGATTCCAATTCAATCCCATCAAGGTGGCATGTACCAATGCCATCTCACTAGTCCCAGTGATCAATTTCTGCTCACAATTGATCATAATGATAGGACTAAGAACCAAAGGGATCACATCAACAAGAATAGTGTCTGCAAATACTAGCTGATAGAATAAAAAAGGGAGAGAATGATCCAACATGGGAAGTGAGATACACAGCAGACCCATAGAATGGCAGATGTCCTAACAGCAGTCTGGCCTCAGAATCAGCCCTTAAGGCATGCAGATCTGGCTGAAAAGCCTATGAGAGTATTTCAGGCATGGAAAGCCAAGACACTCTGGGGGGGAAAAAAAAAACCTAAATGAAAGATCTCCGTGAGTGAGATCCCAGTGGAAAGAACGGGTCATCAAAGAAGGAGGTAACTTTCTCTGAAGGGAGGAGAGAACTTCCACTTTGACCATGGCCTTGTCTAAATATGATCAGAGTCTGTGAACTCAGGGGGCTTCCATAGCCTTGGCAACTCATGACAAGAGCCTAGGGTGATTACTGAGGCCATAAACAAGAGTGTCAATTTGTTAAGTCAACAACAGGAGTCACTGTGCACTTACTCCTCATGTAGGATCTTTGTCCTTAGTGTGCTGTACATTGAGATTTAATGCTATAACTAGTACTCAAACAGTATTTTTCACTTTATGTGTCTGTGTGGGAGCAAACTGTTGAAATCTTTACTTAATGTATGCTAAACTGATCTTCTGTATATAAAGAGAATTGAAAATGAATCTTGACGTGAATGGAAGGGGAGAGGGAGTGGAAAGGGGAAGGTTGTGGGTGGGAGGGACGTTATGGGGGGGAAGCCATTGTAATCCATAAGCTGTACTTTGGAAATTTATGTTCATTAAATAAAAGTTTAAAAAAAAAAATCCCAAAGACTTGATTGAACCAAGATTAAATTGCTTTGGGGGGAGGGCAATGTTTGGAGAAGCACATTTATTTTTAAATTTTATTTTATTCATTTGAAAGGCAGAGAGAAAGAGAAACAGAGATCTTCTATCTGCTGGTCCCCTCCCCAAATGCCTCCAAATATCAAAATATATTCAAATAGATCTTCCATAAATATATTAGGAATGGCCCAATTTAGCTCAATGTTGATGTAGTGATTTAAGCTTTTAATTATCTAAATATATTTCTAACTCAGGTTGCTAGTGATTTTTTTCCCACTGGTTTAATTTTCTTATTATACTCTTTCTCTAAGACAATCCAGTTGTAGTAAAATGAGAGAAACCAATGTTCTTTTTAACAGTCCCCAAAGACACAAAGATGTCTGCATCCCAAATCAGAGTGCTGGGCTCAAGCGCTGGCTCAGCCTCTAATTCCAGCCTTCTGCTAAGGTTCACCCTGGAAGGCAGCAGAGGATAACCCAAGGACCGGGGTCCCTGACATCCATGAGGGAGATCCAGATTGAGTGCTGGCTCCTAGCTTCCTTCTGGCCATGCTCTGGATATTTGGAGGCATCTGGGGAGGGAACCAGCAGATAGAAGATCTCTGTTTCTCTATCTCTCTGCCTTTCCAATGAATAAAATAAAATTTAAAAATAAAGAAATTGTTTTTGTAAGGCTAGGCTTGCTCTTGACAACTAATTCATGACTATACAGGAAAGATGAGAGAGTAATCTTGTGAGACAAAAGGCAATAAATTTAAATTGAGTATTACTATATGAACTTCAGATCAGCTACATGAAACATGGTTTAATTTATGAACTACACAAAAGAATCAGAGCAATTATCACTAGTAGGACCTACATGTGAGTAGGACTCTTCAACTTACAAATCACTGTTAGATGTAATCTCATAATACTACAAAGAAACCTTTGAGATCAGCACTAGTATAATCCTCATCATACACACAAAGCAGATGATTTGCAGAGAGAGTGCAGAGCTGCACAATTTAAGAATCACTGTGTTAAATTATGTATCATTTCTTTCAATCATGATAGGAATAGCATCATTTTTCTGTAATAGTGTAACCTGTGTCTACAAAAGACATAGAAAATGGTGTGTAAGATAAAAATCTTACTTTCAAATACCGTTAGTGTGGAGAGTGTTCCACACCAGAAAACTAGCCATATATGCCAACAGCAAAATATATTCAAATAGATCTTCCATAAATATATTAGGAATGGCCCAATTTGGCTCAATGTTGATGTAATGATTTAAGCTTTTAATTATCTAAATATATATATATATATATATATATTTGACAGGCAGAGTGGATAGTGAGAGAGAGACAGAGAGAAAGGTCTTCTTTTTTGCCGTTGGTTCACCCTCCAATGGCCGCCACGGTTGGCGCGCTGCGGCCGGTGCACCGCACTGATCGAAGGCAGGAGCCAGGTGCTTCTCCTGGTCTCCCATGGGGCGCAGGGCCCAAGCACTTGGGTCATCCTCCACTGCCTTCCCGGGCCACAGCAGAGAGCTGGCCTGGAAGAGGGGCAACCGGGACAGAATCCGGCGCACCGACCGGGACTAGAACCTGGTGTGCCGGCACCGCTAGGTGGAGGATTAGCCTAGTGAGCCACGGCACCGGCCCCTAAATATATTTCTAACTCAGGTTGCTAGTGATTTTTTCCCCACTGGTTTAATTTTCTTATTATACTCTATTTCTCTAAGACAATCCAGTTGTAGTAAAATGAGAGAAACCAGTGTTCTTTTTAACAGTCCCCAATTGCTACTTGAGAAATGGATTAAAGAATGATAAAGCTTCTAACCTGATAGGCAATTCAAGCCAATCCAAGCAACACACATTCAAGAAATAGATAGTCACTGTCCAAATCAATTCACAAGATAGTGGGAAAAAACACCATTTGGCTGACATAGTCTCCATGTACAGTCTTTAAAAAGCAGATAGCCAAGTGCCACTTTGATTTTGTGCCATGTAAACATTGATAAAAGAGCCACTGAAGAGCAAAACCCTTTTCCCACCCTGTCCTTTCCATGTTAAGGAAGGATCTTACGTAGGAAGGTTACCAATGCCCTGATTTCAGCAGTCCATTCAAGTATCAAATGCAGGACTATCTTTTTCTATGGCTTTTTCATGTTAGGACTTTTACATGTAGCAAATATCATCTATCTCCCTTTCAACTACAGCACTTCACTGGGACTTAAGAGTCAACTATTGTCCATTGAGTTACGTACAAATAAAAGATATATCCATGGTTTCTGCCTAGGAAGAAATGTGTAAGACATTTTAAGTTTTTGAGATGTTTACACTATTTTTTTATTTTTGTTTTTCTCTGCCAAGCTCACATAAAGTATGAAGGTTTGGTGATAACAGAAAATCAGAAATATTTTAGACTCAAAAAAAGGTGGAAAGATTCAGTGCCATCTGGCACCTGTTAAATGACATAGACGCCAGAGTCAAAGACATCTGGGTCCCATTTCAAGCTTTACCACATCTTGGTGTGATCTGCTGGTGCTAGGATCTGCAGTAATCTTACTGGATGCAACTGTTATAATTCTGACTTCACGGGGCTTCTGTAGTGATAGTTGAGAAAGGTAGCAGTGTGCAGAAAATTCTAATTCTCAAAAGTAAGGTGTCCGGGCAGGCGCCCTGGAGCACTAGGTTAATCCTCTGCCTGTGGTGCAGGCATCCCCTATGGGTGCCGGTTCTAGTCCCTACTGCTCCTCTTCCAATCCAGCTCTCTGCTGTGACCTGGAATAGCAGTGGAGGATGGCTCAAGTCCTTGGGCCCCTGCACCCAAATGGGAGACCAGGAAAACTCCTGGCTTTGGATCGGCATAGCTCTGGCCTTTGCAGCCATTTGGGGAGTGAACCAATGGAAGGAAGACCTTTCTCTCTGTCTCTCTCTCTCTCACTCTCTGTAAACTCTACCTGTTCAAAAAAAAAAGTAATGTGTCTGGGGCTGGCACTGTGGTGTAGTGGGTAAAGTCATCACCTGCACTGCTGGCATCCTATATGGGCACTGGTTCTAGTCCCGGCTGCTCCACTTCCAATTTAGCTCTCTTCTATGGCTTGGAAAAATAGTAGAAGATGGTCCAAGTCCTTGGGCCCCTATACTCACATGGGAGATCTGGAAAAAACTCTTGGCTCCTGGCTTAGGATCGGCGCTGCTCCTACTGTTGCAGCCATCTAGGGAGTGAACCAGCAGATGAAAGACCTCTCTCTCTGCCTTTCTCTCTGTGTGTAACTCTGACTTTCAAATAAATAAATAAATCTTTGAAAAAAAAGTTATGTGTCCCTTTTAGGGAGTGGATGTTGTATAGATGCTCCTGGAAGTCTTATTAAAAAAAAAAAACTTCTCATCACATGTCATTAGTATCTTTTTTTTTTTTTTTTTTTTTTTTTGACAGGCAGAGTGGATAGTGAGAGAGAGAGACAAAGAGAAAGGTCTTCCTTTGCCATTGGTTCACCCTCCAATGGCCGCTGCGGCCGGCGCGCTGCGGCTGGCACACCGTGCTGATCTGATGGCAGGAGCCAGGTGCTTCTCCTGGTCTCCCATGGGGTGCAGGGCCCAAGCACTTGAGCCATCCTCCACTGCACTCCCTGGCCACAGCAGAGAGCTGGCCTGGAAAAGGGGCAACCGGGACAGAATCCGGCGCCCCGACCGGGACTAGATCCCGGTGTGCTGGCAACGCAGGCAGAGGATTAGCCTATTGAGCTGTGGCGCCGGCCATTAGTATTTATATTTATATTTAACACTTTAGAAACAGTCTTGGAGAAAAGGAACAAGAAGACTGGTCCCTGATCCCCACTACCCGCAAGCACCCGTTTCTCTAGGACTCAAAAGAGTTTTGTCTTTTCTTACACAGTTCTGTTGTAATCCACAGTATAAAATTTCCTTTGCTTAATTTCATTGGGCTATTTCCCCTGGGTCATTCTGACCAATTATGTTCTTTTCTGTTTATACTTTTCAACCATCAGTAGATGTCATTTTGAAGTACATGATACAATCATGTGATGATGTTTTCCTGTTACTGAACTGTTGTGACCTGGGAATGTACTAAAGAACAGAAAAATAATTGATGCCCAATAGCATCATAGTCTTTAAGGTAATAATGAAATAAATTAGAGACCTTGAATCTAGATTACAAAGGAAAAAAAAAACTGGTAGTATAAGAAGAGATGTAGGAATTACACCCTATGTAGCTGACACTGTATACTCATCTACTCACTCTGATATTTCTAGCATTTCATATGATCCTTAAAAAAAGTTCATGTATTGGTATCATTAAGTCAACTTACAAAGGAAGAAACTGAGGTTCTATAAAGTCAAGCAACCTGCATTAGATCCTCACAGCAAAACATGGCAGAAATTGTACAAAACTTGGGTCATCTTGATGTCAACAGCCAAAAGTCCAATAACCATCATCATCATCATCAATCATTTACAGAGAATTCCAATTATTTTTGGTTTGAATTTCAGAAATGTCCATGTATGTGTGAAAATGGGATGTCCATTTGGGAACCTGAGTGGGTCACATGGACTCACAAAGCTGATCAGGTGCCTGGTCAAAACCAAGCCATGCGGCCGCGGCGGCCATTAGAGGATGAACCAACGGCAAAGGAAGTCCTTTCTCTCTGTCTCTCTCTCTGTCTCTCTCACTGTCCACTCTGCCTGTCAAAAAAAAAAAAAAAAAACAAGCCATGCTTGCCCTCCCCTAATACTCCTGTCCAGTTGCTGAGCAGCTACCAAGCATTCCACTTCAGCAGATACATTTGGTCCCCAGCTTTATTCATGATTTTGAAATAATACTTTTAGGAAATTAACAGCATCAGTTTCAGTCACATTCAGTGGGAACGTGTCTCCAACTTATCTTGAGACCAGTTTCATAGGTAAAAAAAATTTGGGACAGAAACATATGATGAACAATGTGTCCCACAGGTGAAAGAATGGGGGGCTCTGGAATTTTCTAGACACAAAAACCAAACACCAACATGTCCACAATACAAAGATAACAAATTATTTCATAATTTTACCAAAGTCTTGGGGAGCCTGAGGAACTAAGGATGTTGAAGGTTACATTATTATACATTCAAAAATAAGGACAATTTGCTACTCTATTTGGAAAGGCTTTTGGCATATTTCTATTTTATCTCATTGTTACCTTACCATTGTATAGTAGGCAGTTATTCTGCAACTTTATAGGCTGTCAACAATACCATCTGCTATAATAATGGTGGGAGAATTTTCATGCTGACAGGAGCCTTACCATCAAGATGCCTTACAACCTACCTGCCAGGATTCTGGGTGTGTATATATCCAGTGCCCACTCTGTATATCTCAAAATAACAAATGGCTCCATTAAGCAAGAGTCCCTAACAGTTACTCTCTTTGAAAATGAAGGCAAAGAAATGCTGAATAAAATTAAGTTGCCTAGAATAATACACATCCTTATTCCTTACAGTATGTTGACAATGGCTAACAAATTTCTAGTGGATACAATCTCACAAAACATGCACAGTAACATTTTACAACAACATAAACTGAGATTATAATATACCTTGATAAATAGCTACTTTCTCACCACAGGCTGTTCTCTGTTCTTTCCGGATACATCCATAGTCCCCATTACCATCAAACAGCCAGGGAAGAATCACCTACTGCTCATGATAGCTTCAGAAACTGTGAGGTGATGTTAAAAAGCTGTATTCAAATCATGGGGTGGTAGAATATAAACACGTTCAGAATATTCCAAGGCAAAGAGATTTACACTGTGCAACAGAAAGGTAATGAGAAAAAAATGTAGTCTTCTGTATACTGACAGTCGTTAACAAGGTAAAATTACCAAATATTGGTACAATTTGGAGCTTGCACTTTCTAAAGTTTCAGGAATTATGATAATATGACAAGGTTATAGTTATAATTAGAAGAGTAATTAAAGTAACAGAGTAATTGCTCTTCTGCATTTTTTGTTAGTCAGAAGACCTAACTGTAGGAAAAAAGGAGAAAAAGGAACATTCTTCATATTATTGTTTTTCATTTCCCACAAGCATCACAAAACCCAGAAGCAGGTGGACAAGCTACATCAGCACATAGCTCCTTCCATTTTTTTCTTCTTATGAATAACTATTTCTCTTTTAGCTGTTTCAAATTCTTGGTCACAAAGCATAGGTTCTATGTGGGAAAACTGTCTTCATGGGAAGTCAGTTCTTTTTTGTGTGAATAGTATCATTTCTAATTCTGATAGGCTAAGATGTGTTTCTCTTGCATTCTTCCTGATTCTAGACTTCATTTCCATCAACTGTAGATTCAAACCTCCTCACCTACACAAATGAGGAAAAATTCCCATGTGGAAGAAGACATATGAGAATTAAAAAATGAATCTACTCATCCTCCAAGAGTCAGACCTGGAACAGACAAGGTATGCCTGGCAGAAACACTCTGAAACACAGAAATAAAGAAGCTAAGAGTTGATGAAATTCCTGGAATGACAAGGGGAGAGCCCTGGCAGGGCTCCCAGGAAGTCAACATTTTGGTCGGATTCTATGGCCTTCCTGGTACAGATCAACAGAGATAAAGGGACAGTGATCCAGGAAGCCTCAGGAAAGTCACCAACTAAATACTGCAAATGCTTTCAGGAGATTCTGGGTCAGGACCTGCTACCTAACCTAAAGGTCATAATGGACTGCACAGACCTGTGCAAGAGTAACGAGATCCAGGATGTCATGGGATGGAGGAGGCTGCAGTAAGCCAGGTGACCCTCACTCTGCACCTGCCTTCCCTTATCTGAAAAACGATGTTCACATTAACCTGATCACTGAGCTGCTGTGAGCTTACAGGGGAAAAGAAGCATAAAAGCACTTTATAAACAACATAATATATATTGCAAGTATGTGATATATATTACAGATATATAGAGTCATTTGTAGAGACATATTATGTATCTACTACATACAATATATTTGATATAGCCTTTGTAACAAGCAACTATATTTTAACTCCCTGACTCCTTCTCCTCTGAGCAGGGAGGACAGTGCATTCCAAGAACATTGAACTATCTGGAAATGAAAGAACTCATTTTTGTTTTAGTGTAAATTTCACCCAAAGTGATTACCTGCCTCTTCTAATATACCTTTTATTTGTTCCTCTGCTTAGCTAATTCCTATTCCTTCCTTAAGGATTAGCTCAAAGATCATCTCCTGGAATCTGCCTAAGGTTCCCCACTTCTACTCTCCTCCCAGGTTGCTGTGTTCACACCCAATCCAGCTTATGGTTCTTACACCCATGTCTGTACCACCAGGGGTGAACAACTTGAAGACAGGGCTCAGTCCTCTGCATACTTGCATCCTTAGGCTGAGAGCTGGTGTGGCTGAATAACAACTTATTCCATATAAGTAATGGTGGCAGTTATCTATGTGTGCACATATGTATGTATATGTGCTTGCACCTATCAATGTGTATACAAGTGCCTCTATGTGGCTTCTACCTTTGAAAACACATTTTAAACACAAATTTCTTTTATTAGAACACTAAATCCCTTGGAGCCAATAGCCACCCTGTGCACATTATCCAATTCAGAAAAGGCTATGCAAATATTGAGCTCCTTTATTTCAGAATACATTATTTCCCAAAGGTTATTATCTGCTCTGCCAATAGCAGTATCACAGCCATCACTCTAACGAAACAGTATGTCAGATATGCATGAAACAAAAACATTTCCCAAACAGAATGTTGATCTAGAAAGGAATCATGTAGCAGGAACTCCCTGGAGAGTAAACACCCTGATGCTATTGCGATAGATGCTCTTCTGAGCAACTGCATCCTCTCTTCTCTTTTGTGGTACGTTTTTAAACTGAAAACATTAGGTAGCAAGGAGCACTGTAATTAAAGCTTCAAACAGAAAATGACTGAAGAAACACTGAAGAGACTTCTCCTTTGAAACTGCATTTCAATTCTCCCCGTGTCTCTAGAAGAAAAATGCTTTTGACAGTCTATATTTTACTGCTTTTTCATTTAATAATGCATATCGACATTTATCCAGGAACATCGTCCATTGCTTTACTTCTCATTTGAAAACAGCTAAGCACCCACCCATTCTTGTGATCCAACTTTCCCTTTTCCCTTCATCTGCCCAGTTTGTTTTTGTTCTGCTTATTCTTATTCACTTACTTTTAAAATTTATTTTTAAAGCAAGGATAAATGTTGCGGGGTAAAAACACAAGTTATCTGAAAAAACTGGAGTATAATTATGGGGACAAATGAGAGTCCTTTGTCTCTCATTCTGCCTACAAAATAGAAACATCAACATAACCCAACTGAAGACATACACATGCACATGTATGTATGCACACATGCATAGCCACATATATTCCAAGGGCAATGCAGAATACATGGAGCCTTCATTAGCCTTATGATCTGTTCTTAAAACATTTCCACAGAAGTCCATTATGCGCTTCATTTCCTGAAAAGGGTTTCTGACTATTTCTACAATCATCATTTTTCTTCTAATATAAACTAGTGGTAAAAGTAAAGTGGTTCTGAGAAGAGATTGCTTTGTTTTTATCCTCTGTCTGGGCCTGTGTATGTACATCTAGTCTATTTCCTTTTTGAAAATCAAGGTGTTGCCTTACTCATGACACCTCATACTCATAATGTAAATGGCAGAAAGACATAAATAAGATTTAGTCATCACTTCAGTGCTCAGGTGCTCCAGAAATACTATGAGATGAATATGATTGGAACTTCTGCTCTCTAGGTATAGCTAGTAGCATCGTCATTTCATTAAAAATGCCTTTAAAAGGAACACTATGGGGTGTACACTTAGTGGTCAAGATGCCAGAGTGCCGGGGTTTGATTCCTGCCTGTGGCTTCTTATTCCATTGTCATTCTAATGCAGACCCTGGAAGTCTCAGTGATGACTCAAGAAGTTGAATTTCTGCCACCTGCTCCTGGGTATCCCGATTGAGTTCTGAGATCCAACTTCAGCCTCCAGGTCAGTGGGGACATTTGGGAAGTAGACAAAAGTATTATCTCTCTCCCTCTCTTCCCTTTTCTCTCCTTCCCTCCAATTGTCCTTCCCTTTCAAATAAAAATCTTTTAAAAACTTCCAGAAAGCTTACTATTATTGCTTTGATTTAACTTTAAGAGAATCAGCTGTATATTCTATGCCATTTCATGTAAGTAAAATATATATTCACAAAATAGAATTTACTTAGTAGCAAATTTCTTAATTACATTGCTTCTACTTGTATTTTCCTTAACATCTCATTGCTGGAAAATAGAAGCATGTTTACATACTTGTGCTTTTTTCTGCCTCTATTCCTTAAAAATGGCTTCTAGTTTTCTGGTTGGCTTTCTTCCAATTTTCTTCTCTCTTTACCAGATTCATTTTAAGATCTCAGATACAGGAGAAATAGTTACACTGCTTATCTGTCATGCCTTCCAGGAGTCTAGGGATAGCCTGACATGCCAACAAGCTTGATTCGGAGGGCACTCACATAGTAAGATGATTGGAACTGCTGGCCTTCTTTGCCCCTTAGATGGAGAACTGAACGTCTGGTGAAATATGAAGTAAAAAACTAACCTTCAATGTTACTACTTCAGATTTTCCTTCTCTCCCTTCCAATAAAGATAGCTTTCATACAAGGAATAAAATCAAATTTCTAACGTACATACCAAGTCTCTAGGGACCCAAATTACATTACCAGAACAATGCCTATCTCTATCAGACAGGCATGATTACATGGTGTTATGGGTCTTTAATTCACATCAGGGCATTATGGGGGGTGTGATGCCTACCCAAGGTGAGAGGGTATTGTGATGCTGACCCTTGGCTCTGCAGGACAGCAAGCCCTATCTTCAGCAACAGGAAAAATGGACAGACTATCAGCCATAGTGCAGGGACACGGAACTGTCCTTTGAACCAGGTTAAATTTACTGAAATTCAGAGCAGCAACTCTGTACTTTTACATTTAGGGAAGAATAATAGAAGAGAGGTAACCCTTCCTTGGATTGGGTTAAAAAACCACACTAACATTAATAATTTGAACGGTTTTGTTCAAAAAATTAAATTTTTCACACAACGGATCCAATAAAAACATCACAACCTAAAGAGTAGGCACTTTCAACCTTAGAGGGGGTGATGAAACTCACATGTAGTCAGGTTTTATTGGAATAACAGATTTCAGGAGAGGAGGAAGGATCTAAAAGAGGTACACAAACCACACTAATGTTTTAACAACACCTGAGAATCAGCTGTAGGCCACTGTCACTCTCCACAGGAAGGTGGGAAGGTGGGAAGGTGGGAAGGTGGGAAGGTGGGAAGGTGGGAAGGTGAGAAGGTAGGAAGGTAGGAAGGAAAGAAAGAAGGAAGGAGGGAAGGAGGGAAGGAGGGAAGGAGGAAGGAAAGAAGGAAGGAAGGAAGGAAGGAAGGAAGGAAGGAAGGAGGGAGGGAGGGAGGGAGGGAAGGAAGGAAGGAGGGAAGGAGGGAGGGAGGGAGGGAGGGAGGAAGGAAGGAAGTGAAAATAGAAAATGTTGTACTTCCTAGACTATTGTGGGGAGCAACCCGGACTAGACTAAGTTACTGGAATTAAGACTTATTCTATGCATCTGCTCTCCCACAATATGGCGCTGGGAGAGGAGAAAACAGCTTCTACGCAGCTGCCTCTTGCCAACTTGAGTGATGACCTCCAGGAGCTGATCCTGCTCCTGATTGGAGGAGAGCAGCATACTCGGCGTGTGGGCAGCCGAGTTGGGATTGGTGGAAGAGGACTATAAAGGAGGAGAGAGACAACATGCACCAGGAACATCTATCTGAAGGAACACCTGTGCAGCCCCCGAGAGAGCCGGCCGGCGGTGTGCCGCTCCCCCGCGGAAGTGGGGAATGTGGCAGGGGGAACCGCCCTTCCACGGAGGTGGAAGGGACGGTAGCCAACCCGGGAAGAACCAGCAGCAAACCCGGGAAGGGCCGAGCAGACGAAAGAACAACACAGGGTCCTGTGTCGTTCCTCCACGAAGACGGGGAGCGACAACTATTTCTTACATGTTCACATATATGGGAAATGAAGTACATGTTTCCCACTCTGCAGTAAGGGCACTGCATCCTATGAAAGTTTGCTGATAAATGTTTATCTTTTACATAGTATTTTGCAAAACGAAAATGCTAAATCCCTATGCAAGACTATTAAACTGGTGCTTAGAACTTTCCAGTATTTGAAACTTGAATAAATTGCTGGCTCAATCATGAAACTTTTTTTTTACTTAAATATACATGGTATCTATCTTGCAGTGTATATAAACCCCTCTACTAAGCTCTTTGAAAAAGAAAAAAATAATTTCTCCCCCTTTTTTTTTCTATAGGAGAAAAGAAGGAATGCTTTGCTTTATTTGTATGATGAGATTCTTCCAAATCTAACCCTACAAAAATCACATTTGACAAGTGTCTATCTGTCTCTAAAACCTAATGACATAAAATGGGATCCAAAATGTTTTTGTAGTAGTTTGGATAACTGTATCTAGCACATAAGAAGGCTGAGCTTTAATGTACTCAATCTTGTTGGTCAATGCTACTTCTTAATAACACGAAGACTCTACCCATCTACAAAATTACAAAGCAGATGAAAAACCAACAATAATAAACTACTTATAATCACCTGTTGGAAACAAGCGGAAGTCATTTCCCTTTTCTTATTCTCCCTCAATTTTTCCTTCCTTCTTCTTCCCTTCCCAACTGAACAGTCAATCAGCACTAGGATCTAGGAACAAAAGTATGAATCCGATGTCCATGGAACCCAACGAGTTCAACAAGGACAAACAGCCCTAAGATGATCTCAGTGCCAAGGCCCCACTAAGAGAGAGGTAGAGCAAGTGGATTATTGGAGGAAGATACTTAAAAACTTATCTGTTGCATTCTAAGATTTCTTGGCTAACATGCTTGGCTAATCATGCTTCTTGGCTAACAAACCTTAATTGTTGCACTATTCACTGAATCCTGTTGCTTGGTCTGAACATTTTCAAAGGAGAGATACATACACATTTCACAACCATGACTAATGCAGATTCTCTTACTAGAATTGAATGAAGAGAGCCAGCAGGTAGAGGATAGAGTCTCACTACCTATTCTCTGTCTTGTTCACTGTATTTTGTTTGCCTGAAGGTCTTTAACTCACAAAATCCCATCACTCACATTCAGTGTGGGAGTTACATGTTACGCTTTGCATGAAGAATATCATCATTCCTACAGTATTCTAAAGCCACATCCTGGATATTATTAGGCTGGTAAATTTTTCAGAGACTTAGTACGGTGACAGAAGCATCAAAAAGATGAACAACCAGACTCATTAGTTACAGTGGCTTAGCTATCTCAGAAGGATTTCAGGAATAGCTCTCTCACATCAAAGGTGTCACAGTCAGCCCTTCAAATCCTGTCAAAAACCCAAAAAGGTCTTCATGGCTTACCTGTCAACACCAGAAAACCCCCACAGAATCACCAATATCATCCTCAAATTGCTGAGTTCCATTTTTTCTCTTTGAAGAGACCACGGGGACATTCCAGGACTAGCCATGATGGCTCTGCCCTTTGGGGAGCTTTGCCGGCCACAAGTTTGGCTATTGGGCCAGCAAAACTGGAACATGTTCATGTCTGTTGCTTCCTGGAGGCATCAGTTATACATAATTTACTTTTTTATTGGAATAAGTCCTGTTTGGGGGTCGGCGCTGTGGCGCAGTGGGTTAATGCCCTGGCCTAAAGTGCCGGCATCCCATATGGGTGCTGGTTCTAGTCCCGGTTGCTCCTCTTCTGATCCAGCTCTCTGCTATGGCCTGGGAAAGCAGTAGAAGATGGCCCAAGGCCAGCACCGCAGCTCACTAGGCGAACCCTCCGCCTGCGGCACCAGCACCCCGGGTTCTAGTCCCGGTTGGGGCGCTGGATTCTGTCCCTGTAGCTCCTCTTCCAGTCCGGCTCTTTGCTGTGGCCCGGGAAGGCAGTAGAGGATGGCCCAAGTCCTTGGGCCCCTGCACCCGCGTGGCAGACCTGGAAGAAGCTCCTGGCTCCTGGCTTCGGATTGGCGCAGCTTCAGCCATTGCAGCCAATTGGGAAGTGAACCATCAGATGAAGACTTCTCTGTCTCTCTGCCTCTCCTCTCTCTCTGTGTCACTCTTTCAAATAAATAAATAAATCTTTTTTTAAAAAAATAAGCCCTGTTGGGTGATCTGCTAATTAACATTCAGTGAGCATTCTCATGCACCAAGCAGAATGCTAAGTGCTTCCTGTGTATTATCTCATTTAATCCTCAAGACAAGGTACTAAAGTGCTGTTATTTTTGTTATCCTCACTGTACAGATGAAGCAAGTAAGGCTTGGCTCAGTGAGTTAAACTGCTGCCTGAAACACCAGCAACCCATATGAGCACTAATTCAAGTCACGGCTGTTCCACTTCTAATCCAGCTCCTGGCTAGTGTGCCTGAAAAAGCAGCAGCAGATGGCATACCTGCTTGGGCTCCTTACACTATGTGGGAGACATGGATAGAGTTCCTGGCTCATGACTTCAGCCTGGCTCGCTCCAAGCTGTTGCTACCATTTGGAGAATGAATCAGTGGATGGAAGATTGCTCTTCTCTCTCTCTCTCTTCCTCCCTCCCTCCCTCCCTCTTTCTAACTCTTTCAAATAAATCAAATATTTTTTAAAAAAGTAAAAGTGAGGCTTATGTAAGTCAAATACCTTGCTAAAGTGACAAAGCTGTGAAGCAGTGAAGGCAAATCCAAATCCAAAGAGATTAAACCCAGAGCCAAGTTCCAAGCCAATAATGCCAGCACCCTAGATTCTGAGAACCAGAGAATTATTAGAACTGGTGAGCCTTGTACAGATGAACAAATTGAGGTTCACAGTGAAATACCGTGGTAGAAATCAAAGATTTCTTTTTTAAAGGTAGCACAAAACCCTACAATTCTGCTCTCTTGCCCACATATTATTGACTTTTTAAGTATACTACACTGTTTATACCATCCAATTCACAATTCATGGCATCAACTGTTTCTAACAAGCATATTTAGTATACTTTGCCTAAAACGGAAAGGGTGATCACCTTCAGCATTTCATTTTCCTCTTTGAGAATCTAGAAATAAGGATAATTACATATGCCCTACCTACTATGGAAGATAAGAAACTAAAATGATAAAGCCAGGCTGGAAACTTTAAAAAATAAAAAAAAAGTTACAAAAATGGAACAGTTCCCATCTTCTAATTTCTCAGTAAATAAACTTTCTAACTAATTACAATTATAACATAATTTAACACATGCATCTATCATGTAAAAAATGCATGCATTTATTCATTGAAGAACATGGGAATAAGATATTGTTCCAAACACATATGATGCCAACAACGATATAGAAAAACCCTACTATGCATAACACTTTGCACAGTTTATTTCAATTAGTCTTTATAAGAACTCTATAAAGTATTAGTATCTTCATTTTAAGGAAGAGGAACAGATAAAATCTATAATATGCCCAAAGTTTCACAGTCCCAGAGTAGCAGAACTCAAAGGCAGGCTCATGGAATTACAACAATGATTAACCATGCTGTGCTTGAGATTCCATCTAAATAGGGTCATGCTTGGCCATGCCAATGATCACTGGCACATTCTCCCTTCCCCCTCATAGCAAACAGTACAACTGGAGGTGACGCGTTAGTTTTAAAAAAGTTATGATTTCAGGTTTTTTTTTTAAGATTACAATTAATTTACAGCTCAATTTATTTTTTAGAATGATTTCAGTTTTAAAGAGCTAAATTCTGGAGGGACACGAAGAAAATAAATATTTTGCTGCAGTGTGGGAGTTACTTACCCTTTTCAGAGTAAGGAACCACAAAGGAGACCCTAGAAAGTTATTTCTACCAGTGACAGGCCTCCGCCTTTTTCAAGTTTCTCCTCTAATATTTCCATTCTCTTTCCAGAAACTCCGTCCCTTCCATCATTTCCATTATCATATGATTTCATTTACCCTGTTTCACAGATACTCAATACCACACTTCCATCTGCAAGATGCTCTTAGTTTTGAAGAGAGAAGGAAATGGATCTTGAAGTTTACAATCCTTTATCTTCTTGTACGGAGGTCTGGAAAAATGTAGAATCATAATCACATCCAAACTAGTGGTAAGTGAACTGAGGGATTTCTCACTAGATATTACGATTAACAAGTATCTGTCACTTAAGAATGAAGAATTATCTAAACACTATTTTTTTTTTCAGGAATCTATTTGCCATATAGATTCACAGCAATTCCATTAGTGGTCTAGCAATCTAAAATCATGGACCTGGGAGGGAAGCATTATCAACTTTCTTTTTAAAAAAGATTTATCTATTTGGAAGGCAGAGAGAGAGAGAGAGAGACAGAGAATCTTCCATCCAGTGCTTCATTCCCCAAATGGTGAAAACAGCAGGAACCAAGCCAACACCATGAGCCAGGAACTGTATCCTTGTCTCCAATGAGTGTGGCAAGGACCCAAGTACTTGGGCCATCTTTTGCTGCTTTCCCAGGCAGAGCATCCAGAACTTGAACCAGCACTCCCATATGGGATGCCAGAGTAGCAAACAGTGGCTTAATTTGCTGCATCCAAAGAAAGGCCCTTATTCTTGTTATTTTAAAGCTCTCTAATGAAGAAAATCCTAAAATTGGCCCCCAAGAAACCCCTTCTATATTTCCAAAATGTGGCACACAGGGAGATAATATCTCTACACAAGAAAAATTATAACCAACCATAAGCTCTATGATGCATTTGTTTGAGGTTAGCAGAAATATTCTGTATCTTCTAACATTCAGTTCACACACTGTTCAACTGAAATCCATATAGAGACGAAAACAATGCTAACTTCTATCAAAGTAGCATAAAAATATCTTTAATTTCAGGACTGTGAGATTTTGATTTATAAAGACAGCTTTGTAACATTGAATTATTTTAAATTAGAAAGAAAAGAAAAAAACATCCATTAGCCCATTATAATGACATTGGTCATTCATGCTAAATGAAATGCATGTCATATCAAGAAATGTTTTCCACAGTATGGTCTGCAATGAATTTATTTGCTTGATTTGCCTTTTTTTCTGCTTCCTTCTTTACAACAGCATGCGTTTTATTGTTTATCCGTCTCCTAATAGACATTCCCCAGGGTTTTCTAAGAGTAAATGTTCACTCCATAAGATCCTACTTGATTAATTCCACCTAGTGGAAACATTCACAGCCTTGTCCCCATAGAATATATTACGAACGTTGCTCTTTTTCTTGTATTTAATGTCAAGATGAAATTTAGCAGAAAAAAATTTTCGTGTCCAACTTTCTCCACAGGCAGTCATTTTGAAGAGCACTTTATTTTGGTAATTCCTTTCAGTAATCCATGATACATACTGTTTTTAAATTGATTAGTCTGCTGAAAATATATTGTTTTTCCAAAAAGAGAAGGGATTTTAAGAATTCTTGAACAATGAGTGTCCTAATGGAACACAGTGGTGACTATTACTATTAGACCTTATTCTCTGTACCCTAGAAATAAATACCGCTATGGAAGAATTAGGTCAGAGTCACTGTAACCCCACAGAGGATGAATCCTTTAGGGAAACAATACCATCAAATTACAAAACTTCCATACCTATGCAGAAAAAAAATATATAGATAGGTATTTATAAGCCACAGTATACATATAATTTCAGGTTAGAAGACAAACGGGAAGGGAATTCATGCATACCAGTATTTGATGTGTGCCACCATCCAATCTGATCAGAGAATCCTCTAAGTAGCATTTGTTTCTATCATTTTTCACTTCTGATACAGCTCTTTCTGCTAATTTGCACTCTGGGAGGCAGCAGTGGTGGCTCAAGTGATTGGGTCCATGCCACCCACGTGAGAAACCCAAATTGAGTTCTTGGTTCCTGGCTTACACCTGGACCAGCCTTGGCTGTAGTGGGCATTAGGGCATGAATCGACAGATGGAAGGCATTTCTTTTCTCACTCTTTCTCTCTCTCAGCCTTTCAATTAAAATTTTAAAATATTGCCAATGAGTACAATAAATGCAGTACAGAAAAAGATGAAGAAGCATGCTAAAGTCACCCTAGCTGGCTGAGGCAGAAGAGGATTCAAATCCAAAATATCTGAATGCAGACTCTGCGACTTTCCCTCTTCCCCCACCCGCCATTGTGATACAGCTTCCTCTTAAGAATACAATCACAGAGATAATGAAAAGCATGAGATGCATTTTTCAAAATGTCCAGATGTCTTCAAAGGCTCCGGCAAGTCTATGGTTGTGTAATATCTCAAGAATCTCCTTCAGTATAAACTGCCACACCACTAATTTGGCTATCAAGCCTCAGTTACAAGAATCCAATTCAACATAATCAAGTTCTAATGCCTCTGATTATTTCTATTTGCTTTTGCCTAGAGGCCTGGAAAGGGTACAGGTTGCACAAACATGAACGGAGGACTTGTGATGCTGTTGGAATGTTCCACCTTCCTGTTTTCAAAGTAAGAGACTGCACTGCTTTGACAAAGTGCTCTATGGAAAAAACAAAAGAAACTTTTTCTATGAGATCATCTAAAAATCATATACATAAAGAGTTATCTGTGCTAACTTTGTAAATATCTACTTACCCAATATTTGAAATCTGAGAACTACTTTTATAGAAGGTTGAACACAGTCTTGTACTATATGTAATTTTCACAGAGGTAGATTAGAGCCAAACACTTGAGTTCCATTCAACTCCTCAAAACTCACTGGGTTGCCATGAAGAAGCTCATAGACATTGGAGACAAAGCCTTCAGAGGAGATTAATAACACACGGAGATAAAAGTAAGGGAACACCCTAAAGCTAGTTCAGAAGATAGGAAAATTAGCTTTCTTTGGAAAGATTAGGAAAGGCTTCAAAAAGGATGATCTTGAAGTGTCAGATACAGGAGTTTAATTAGACTTGACTCTGCAAGCAATGGGATACACAGTTATCAGTACAGGAATGAGGAAGATAATGTAACTGGCATGTAGGTCAGGAGGGGAAAGATGAAAGGAGACACTCCTACGGGGTTAATATAATAGCCAAGTGGAACCAAAGCAAAAGGGCCAAGAAGGAACAGAATATTTTTAAAATGCATAAAACAGGTGACAGAATTGATGAAAATGAGTGAAACAGAGTAATCAAAATTTACTTATAGTGGTTCTAGGCAGGATATCTTGATTAAAAAAAGAAATGTGAACTAAACAGAAATGTATCTTGGGGCCGGCATTGTGGTGTAACAGGTGAGGTCATTACCTGCAATGCTGGCACCCCATATAGGCACTGGTTCATGGCCCAGCGGCTTCACTTCCAATCCAGCTCCCTGCTAATGGTCTGGGAAAAGCAGTGGAAGATGGCCCTAGTGCTTGGGCCCCTCCTACCTATGAGGGAGACGTGGAGGAAGCTCCTGACTTCAGCCTAGCTCAGTCTTGGCCATTGTGGCCATCTTGGGAGTGACTCAATGGATGGAAGATTTCTCTCCCCCCACCCTCTCTGCAGCTCTTTCAAGTAAATAAGTACTTTCTTTTTTAAAGTATGTCTTTGTTGGGAAACATTAGCTCATTCCAAACCACACAAACACTGCATTCTAGCAGAAAATTCAGTACCCAAAATGTGGAGGGAAGTAAGATACTATGACATATGCTGATCCTTTGCAGGTACATGTGATCCAAACAAACCAAGCGGCCACTTCCAGCAGGACCAACACTGGTATTGTACAAGTTTCTTTTACATAGGTTGATGAATTTTCAGTTGCAAACTGCAGGTAGTAGATGTTTTGGTTCCACTCAACTCAGATAGACTTGCACAACCATAGAAAGAAACACCATAGAATTCACCGGAGGGCTAAACAACGTTGATGTTTTCATGTGGTTGTGGAGCTGGTTGGCTAAGGAACCATTCACCAAATGGCTACCACACCCGGTTGATACCTACTTCCAAAAACAACCCCATCAAAGAGCCATCTAGACTGACCTAGGTAAGCTGCCTCATGACAGAAAATGAGTACGTGAGACAAAAGAACATATAAACAACAGAAACCAGAGTTGACTACCAAAAAGAAAGTGAAAGAAATAAAGTATGGATCACTTAATTTAGATAATAGTGTCCATGGGTTAGAGAATCGTAATTACAACCCCAAATTCAAAGTCCAATTCAACAGGGTTAAGACTCACAAGCACATAGAATGCTTATTTTCAAATTATCAATGTGGAACAAGCTTTTCCCAGCACAACTATGAGCCATTTTTTTCACCCAATAAAAATCTACTGCTGAGAAATTACATAGGTTTAGAAAAGGAGTGAATCTGACCTATTTATAACACAGTCAATTCTCCATTATTCCAAGTCCTCTGAGAAGCTACTTGCTATATGCTATTATCTGCCCTCTGGTCATTTCATTGTCCATTATCACCTCCACAGGGAAAAAGAGGTGAAACTCAAATCAATCCATTTAACTATTTATTAGTAGTGCTGGTAAAAGGGTAGAGGCAAAGAACGGAGAGTGCTCTTTACAATAAATGTAGTCCTTAATCATAGGCACTTAGCCACAGATTTCCATTAGTGCTAAAAATGTGCTAAAAGTTCTCATGTTCATTTTCAAATAGTAATTTCTTTCATTCTTCCCATTATACAGAAATATACTGAGAAACCCAAGAATCTTTTTCACTCAAAAATGGCAAAGGCTACATGGTGAATTTTTAGTTATCTATTAGCAAAGTCAAATATGGAAAGTTAAACCACTGGTCAGCAGCTTATCATTTGTACTCAGTGGACACAGAGCCACTGTCTGACTTTAGGTCTGAAATCACTGATAAATAAACTTAGAGTTGATTTTGAAAACTACCCAGAGTTTAACTGTCCTATAAAGATAATTAACAATAACTATAAAATAAGCAACCCAAGGCAATTCTACTTCAGTTTCCCTGCATGTAAAATGGAGACTAATTAACAAAGTTAATCAACAGAGCCTACTTTACAGGGTCTTTTTGAAGTTTTTCATATGATAATATAGATGGACTAAATAAATAGCACTCTAGTTTTATCTACAATCAATTGCATTATTTTTGTGTTGCTGTTGTTACTATTATATGGAATTCCTGGATGAGAATGCATCCTGACTAATACTCCATATAAATAAAGAATCAAGAGAGCAAATTATTTAACCCAAACAGTTTTATAAATTAACATTGAAAGACCGGGGTGGTGTTGTAAACCTCCAGTGGTAAAGGGTAATGCTTATCAAAAATCACTTGACTTGCTATTTCATGTCTGTCTCATGGTGTGGACATGAGAACACACAGACAACTAAGAGGTGACCGGGGTCAAGAATGGAACACATCAAAATGTACTTCATTTTCTTCTACTATTTTTAGCCACTGAAAAAGAGGTATACTGGAAGAGGGAGCAGACTGGAATACACTGAACATTTCACACTTCTTGCACGCAAGTCATCTCTGTCCATCAATCGATAATCCATCATGAAAGTAACAAATCATTGTTAAAAATGTCTTTTGGCCAACTGGAAAGACCCAAAGTCTAACTTCTGTAGCCACCATGATCTCATTAAACTATAAAAGTTTAGAATTTATTGTAACCTTTACATTCTCTTTGTTGTACTCAATGTGCAAATCTTGAAGTCTAAGATGGATCCTGCTTTCTAGAGACAGAATGAGTAAGGAGTTGTCAGTTCTAGTCTTCTTTTCACTTCTCTAGAGGTCTCTGACTCCTCAGAGATCTCCATCAGGAAATAATCTACCTAGGATAAAATAAACAAAAACAAGGAGCAAAAAATACAAAAGAGAGTACATGCACAAATTTTCACAAGTTCTTTCCTTTGCTCTCTTTAAGGCAGATACACAGAGTTAATGTTATAAGTTAAAATTTCTCATTCTATGGAAAACCACATCTGTGTGAACATCTACTTAACCAACAGTTTTTAATCAGTGCCAAGAAAGATATATCATGAAATGACATTATTTGTTCTTTAAACATCTATTCAGTGTGGCATCTGAATTACTTCATGTGTGGTTTAGAGAGCTTGATATGATCAGGGTTGGGTTAACCAGCAAGCATTTGCCTGACAAACCTGCTTACAGGAAGCCAGAAAGGTGGTTGTATCATGCCCATTAGGCAATCAATCTATGGAAATCAAAAAGCACTTCTGTGGAAGCAGTCCCTCTCAACAGGTTTTGGAGATCTTGTCTTCTAAGACTGGCTGCTACAATAACACAATTGCTCTTTAATTACATTTATGCATAACCTGATGTGTTTGAGGCTCTTTTGTTAGCACTAAGGAAGCAAAACAAATGAGCCAAGGTTCCTGGAGTCTAATGAGAGAGACACACATGTAAATAGGCACTTTATGATAAACCAGGAAAAATCAGCTAACAATGGTTCAAACAAAATGCTATAGAAGCCAGAAGAAAAGTGTGATTAGTATAATTAATAATAATAATATTAAGAGAGAAAATGATGTCTCTTCTTTTACAAAACTCTTAGAAGAGTTATCTAAAAGGAGAGTGAGCAGAAAATGTCTCTAAATCACATGGGAAAGACTTGGGACCAAAAGGTGTCTGCCTTACAGTCGTTAAAGCAGAGGTGCAGGGAATGGGTGCTTGTGATTGAGGTCTGGGTGCTGGTTTGATCCATTTGGACCAGCTTTACACACAGAGAGAGGGGATCCAGGACGTTAGTGAATAATGACCTCCAAGATGTGATCTGTTTTAAGGAAACTAACTCTGACAACACCAAGAACAGTAAAGCACTAGGATAGTGATGATGGAAAGACCACACAGGAGACTGTGGTTATCAAGAGTGACATTTTGCTATCTAGCTCCTCTGAAGATCCATTTCTAGAAGGGTGGGGTTAAATTATGTGATAAAATACAATCAAAAAAAAAAAAAAAAAAAAAAAAAAACCTCTCCCAGAAATTCACAAGTGATACGGAGCAGATACGTAAAATCACTGAAATCTCTGGACCAGAAGAAGTATCTACAAATTATCTATTATTTCTTGGCTTTATTGCAGACATGACCAATGAGAATCTCCAGGCCTACAGGCTGGGAATCTGTGTTTTTAACCAGTTCCTCCAGTTAATGTCAATGGATGTGTCAGTTTAGGAAAAGGGTAATCAAATGATAGCCCATCAGACTTCTTTGTGAGCAGGGGAACCAGGTTTTGTTTGAAAGAATATCCCAGGTGCCTAGTACAAAACTTAGCATGGTGCCTGGTACAAGGCAAGGGCTCAATCTTTGTCAAATCCTCAGTTATAAGCTCATGACTCCAACGGATGTTGGCTTGGCATTCCTCTGGACTCAGAGATTATTAGAATCGAGTTTTAAATTCCATTACTGTCAGCACTGTTGAACTTTTTCCTTACCTATCTGGTTAAAAAAAATAAAAACTATTTCACAAAGAATTTTAATCTCTTAGATTTTCAAAAGTAGCAAAACAAGGTCTTATTGTTTTATGTTGGGTTGAATATTGATTCAGAAGCTACTTAGTTAACAGCTTACAAATGTACTATAGTCCTGCATTTCTCTATTCTACTATGATTAATGATATGTATATATGTTACATATCATTATATGTTACATACTATGTGATCTTAACTGGAAGAATTTGTGATGTGCTTCCCAACCTGGAGATCTGTGCTAATTAAATATAAATTCCCTGCATCCATAATTTAAAAATTCAGCTTTGAGAGATAAAGAGAAAACATTACCTGGTGAGTAGAATTTAGAAATTATAATATGAAGACATGTAATTATAATGATAAATGAAAACTAATCCCAGTATTATGCATTTTGACCAATGCTTTTGAGCAGGTACTGGTTTAGAAGTATCTTCCAGAGAGGTGATGAGATGCTCCTTTACTTAAATGAACTGGAAATTATGTTCTGAAAGAAATACTTCCACACTGGACTGATAACACAATAATACATTCTGATTCTAACATACATCGTTACGTAAGGAAAATCCCTCTAAGGTCAGAATAAGCATTGCATAAGCACACCAATAATTCACATTAATATTCTACAATAAAATATCTTCATGACTCCACCAAGAATCATGGGATCAACTGTGTGAAGCAAGTGCTTAACAGTCATCTTGATGAAAATGTCTGTCCCTTGGTGAGGGCATATTGATCACAGGCCCTGTGCTCAGCATCATGGTCTAGACACAGGGCTCCTGGCAATCGGCAGGCACTGGCTATTATAGGAAGGACACAGGGCCCAGAGTGCAGGGAGCATAGATATGACTCTCTCAACTGCCAAAAGCTATGACTACAATGAAAAACAACAGCCAAAAAAAAAAAAAAAAAAAAATTAGGCAGGACCTCATTGACATCACTCCGTGATTCCCTAAACTGAGACAAGCTCTCCTTTCTCCTCTCTCCCTTCCCTTTTCCTCTGTCACACCATCACCCATGTTACACACCACTAGCTGTAAGCTCCTTTTGCCACTGTGTGAAACGCTCATTTCCTTTGCTGTCCTTTTCATGCTTTGCTACATGCATAAATAATGAAATTTTATTCTGCAGAAGAGGCTGTCTCAAGCTCAAAAAAGTCAAAAGCATTCTTTGGGATTACAGAGAAAATGGCAAGAAAATATGTGTAGAGAATAAAAGTAACACAATGAAATCAGTGTCATTTGGAAGATGAAAGGATCAGTTGTCAGTATTTATTAAGCCTCTACTATGTGCCAGAACAGGTAGACAGTTTACATAATTATTGCAATCCTCTGAAGAATAGCTCTACAAGCATAAAGTGCTTTGCCTCATTTTCTACTTGAGGAAACAAAGACTTAAAGGCATTTTAAAATTTGGCCAAGATTACAAAAATAGCAAGTGGCAGAGCCAGCAGTAGAACCTGGGACTATCCTTCTCCAAATACAGAGCTCTTTTTGCTTTCACTGTATATTCCTGGCATGCTTTTTGGTGTTGAGTGCACTGTGTTCAACCGAGTATGGAACCGCGATGCAATTAGGTCTCCAACTCTCCTTATTAGCCTCAGTAGTCTCAGCTGGAAGGATCCTACATTATCTGCATTTGGATTATCTGGTCTGGAAGGAAGTCTATGCCTTGTACGTGGTAAGTACTAAAAAAATGAATGAACAAATAAGCTGTCTTTGCTGTCCATAGATTACCTCTTACCTCTACAGGAGTAACAGCATCTTCACGAGTACCAGGCCATTCATACAAAATATGTTTCTTTCTTATTCAATGTTGTGCTTTTCTTCATTTATAGTTTCCCTGGGACCAACTTGGAAAAGAACACCTCCAATTTAAATCTCATTATTTTACTGAAGTAGGGGCATATGTGCTAAATTGGCACCACCTAACTTCAGGATGTAACCCACTCCCGCTGCATGAGGTCATCTTAACGTATCTAAGACTTATAATTACTTTTGCATTGTATTTCAAGGATACATGACACACACCAATTCTGTATGTACACATTTTCTCATTTTATTAGAACTCTTCCAAATAGTAGCAAAGATTTTTTTTTTCCTTCTTCAAGTAGGGGGTATTTCAAAAAAGTTTCTAGAATATGGAATTAAAAGATAAGTTTATTTTGGTGCAAAAAATTAGTATCATATTATTCATCCCTATCAGAACTAAAGGAACACAGATAAACTTTACCAAACTACAAAAATTATCTTTCATTTTAAAATATAGTTCTATGGTGAGGCACTTTACAATGCACTACTCAATTGAGGGCGGAAAAAAGGAAGATTTTGGCAAGTAGCAAATGAGAAACTGAAAAGAAGTTTGATACAGACTCACAGATCCAATCACTGATAGAAATACTTATTCTTATCAAGAATGATGATCTAACCACATAAGCACACACTTCACACAGATGTGGATTTTCTGACATCCAAAACAATAAACAATTAACCTTTACAAAGGTCTAAATGTAAACAAATAAAAAAGTAAAATGAACCTGCTCACTCTTGGAACACTTATAAGCATCTCAAATCTCAAAACCATAAAAATATTCAGAAAGAGGCTGCAAGGAACTGTTCATCAAAGTTTCAATGATACTAACATCATCAAAATAACACAAGCTTTGGAATATGTGCTGGTGTAATGAATCAGGTCTTCTTATTCATTGGTAATGGATTTGCCAAAGTAGTAAAAATATAGTCTTTTGCACTAGTTTGCCATACAGTGTTTTCACAAAAGGTAACTAGAACAGCTAAAGTAAAACGCCAATGGCAAACAGAAACAACCTTATTTGAGGGAACACTCACTTCTTCCAAAAAAGATTCTCCATGGAATCCATTCATGAAATATTCAGTTTCCAACATTATGCCAAGCTGTCAAGAGAGGGAAGTTTGGGCCTTGAACTTGACTCATCCTAATTACCCTTCATCCTTGAAAAGGATACGTGTGTCAAGATAGATCAAATCCACAAAAGGAAGTAACTCATCATTAAAGGAGTGAGAGAAATGATGCAGGGAGCACCAGACACTTCACTGATTGGAGGCTACCCCACCTACAGGAGGGAAAACTCTGGCAGGACAGGATACTCTGGCTTGGTTACCATTTTAATTAGACAACACCTTGCTTATCTGACTACATGGTAGTCATGTGGTGATAAATGTTATCAATTTGAATAATGCCTCTTTATGAGAATATAACACTGTATTGTTATTGAGGCATTTTCACACACATTAATCTTATTTGACCCCTCAACAACTCTGTTGAACTCTGCAGAGAGGAAATTAAGTCTCCAGGATATTAAGTAATTCATACAAGGTCAAATGTAGAAAGGAGTGTGCTGACATGAGAATGTAGGTTTTTCCTTTCCTTCCTCCAAGAAAATTTCCTCTATATCTCATTCCTCATCGCAGTTAAAGTGCCAAATGCCTACACCATAAACTTAAGCGAACTGAAAACAGGCAAACTTATAATCCAATATAACGTTGGAGGGATAGTGAAATACGATTATTTCAAGCATACGTATTTCTAGATTGTAATATTTTTTACTGTTTTAATAAAATATCTACCTTCATCATTTTGAGTGAGTTCGTAAAGAATGAAACTTCCACACTGCACTTGGAGAATTCTACACCTGTGTAATAAAGTGTAAAATAAATGTCCATCATTAACTCTGCACAGTGTTAAGAACCATTACCTTCTTTCTCATTCTAGTTACTCAGTCAGAAGCTAGGTAGGTAGGACTTTTCTTGAACAAGGCACAAAGGGAGTTGTGAAGAATAAGTGAAATCCTGTTTGTGAGAACTGGAAAATTTAGGGGTCAAGGGAACAAGCAGTCATACGAATGTAGTTGTAAATCAAATTTTAAAAGAGCTCCCAGGGGGCGGGGGCAGCATTGTGGCATAGCGGGTAAAGCCACTGCCTGAGATGCTGGCATCCCAAATGGGCGCTAGTTCATGTCCCAGATGCTCCACTTCTGATCCAGCTGCCTGCTAATGGTCTCAGAAAAGCAGTAGTAAAATACAAAAATGATTGGGCCCCTGCCACCCATGTGAGACACAGATGAAGCTCCAGGCTCTGGTCTGGCTCAGCGCTGGCTACTGTGGCATCTTGGGATTGAACCAGCTGATGGAAGATCTGTGTCTCTCTGTAACTCTGACTTCAAATGAATATTAGATTTAAAAAAGAGCTCCCTCAGAAGTTTCATGGACAGTACTTACCTTAACTGTTCCCCTAACCTCTCGCCTCCTCTTTATCTACCATGTGTGATGAGCAGTCCAATTCCACACATCCTTTCCTTCTCCTATGTATCAAAACTAAGTTCAAGAGCAATGTGGGAAAAGAAACTCTGACCAAGGCTGTTCTGACACTGGATTCTTATGGAAATGACACCCAAAGGCAGCTGGGGCTAAGAGTGACACCGGCATGTGAACCTATTTCAGGACTGATATGTGTCTAATGTTTTCCATTCAGTCAAATGACCTCTGTTGACTTTAACAGACAGTATCCTCATGAACTGGTTTAGGGAGGCACTGTTCTTTCACTTCCTGATGGCAGCCGATTCAGCTTTCTGAGGCCTAACAGCATCTAGGAATTCTGAGTCCTGAAATTTTTCAATGGATTTGGGACTAAACACTTTCATGTTCTTCAAAGGTTCAGAGGGGGAGGTTCACTTATCTAAGTTTTGAAACTTCTAATAAAGAGAACTAAAATATAACAATAAGATCTGTGAACTGAGAAGACCTTTCCCCAAATTCCTCATATAATCCCTTAAAAGCACCTTGAGAAGAAAATAAAAAATCATCCAGTTCTAATGAGCACATAATAGTTACTAGCACCAGCGATTTATTTTGTGAATTATTCCAGAATAATTTTTTAACCACTAAACTGCCCAAAAAGTGCATCCTCACTAAGTATTACCAAAATAAATGACCAGTGTTTCAGAATCATGAATGTGGCCTTTTGACTTCCCAAATTGTACAAGGATATTTTCTTTGACCTTCCCTTATGACAGATCAGTAACAAGGACACTGCTTTGTTCAGGCGACTCAGGACACAAGGCGCTGCTCACTTTTGCAGGAACACATCCCACATTAAATTAAGTTAGAGTTGGTATTTAAAAAATAAATAAATAACGGAGTTCCAATTCACTGCAAATGGTACAGGAGGCCAGTAAGTGGGAAGCCTGCAAGAGAAGGACTTCTTTTAGAAAGATGTTTTACAGGACTTTTTCTGCATCATTAACTCTTCTGGAATCCTGAACATAACGTGATGAATTTCCCTGAAAATGTAGCTACTGTTTAATTTTGAATCACTTCAAAGAGCCACAGTAGAAGGAATCAAAGAAAACCAAAAAGACCAGTAGATGTGAAACTCGCCAAGAAAAAAAAAACCTGAAAGTTCTAACAGATTTTGACCATGTACTCAAAATACCACTGATTATTTTGCTAATACAGTGTTTTACTGTTTCATGGGACTGAAATAAGTCTCTGTATTCATCAGAACACAGGATATTTTTATTACAATATTTGTGTCATAGCCCTTAAAAAAGGAACATACTTAAAACCTTGAAAAGAATCTCTGTTTTAACATGGCTGTTAGGGTGTGTGTGTGTGTGTTTTATCATCAACAGATTCTTAATGGGAGGTCACTTATTACTGAAAGGAGTAAAAAGATACTGATAGTTCTCCCGAACATATAGTTTGGGAAGAAAAACATAATTTCACAGAAAGCAAAGAAATTTGTAGGGTGGGAAATGTAAGAGAGTTGCCTAGGGTACTATGTTGTTTATCTTTAGTAGTAATAGTAATAATTGGTTTTTAAAATGTATTTTGAGGGAAACCTGCACAAGGGCAAAGAAATAAAATCATCTGGTAAATGTCAAATAATGGCATCCACCCATCTAAGAAATTCAGTAAACTTTGTCTTCAATTAGCCTTTAGAATAATCAACTAAAATTAAATTTTTCTATTTGAACACAGTCAGAGGACAAAACTGGGTTAGAATCAGATTTTTAAAGTCTCCTTAAAAGGACCATCTGTTTATAAATACCCTTCTCACACTCCACCTCGTCCTTGATCTGCACTGTAGGTTCACAGGAGAAGCACCGCTCAATTTAAAGACATATGCACACTACTATGATAAAGTCTACTTACCACGGATATGTTCTGAGCTAGTCTCAGGTTTCCCTTGTTATGTAAGCACTCAGGGGCATATAATTTCCCTTTCATTCAGCAGCATTGTGAGTTCCAAAAAACAGTCTACCCAACTGTACAATCCTTTTATTGGCAGTGAACAACCCTGGCATTTTATTTATGTTGATCATATGTCAGTACTATATAGAATAACCATTTAGTAGTCTCTTAGCCCATAACATTTTTATTACTGTCATCAAATATCATTATCTATACTGAACTCAGTATTAGAAAAATCATATTATAAAAATGAAAATATTCAGAAAGAACTACAGGATTGGTGGGGCTTTTCCCCACCACATAGTCTGCATTCTCTGATGAGAAGAAAAACAATGAGTATTCACTTCTCACAGATAGAGGTCACTAATGGACTGAATTTGAATCACTGTGGCAGAAACCACAAAGTTATTAAAGTAATCTAGTGAAAAATGAACTTGAATTGAAATTAAAGGTGCCAAAAGATGACTATCTAAAAAGGTCTGCCCTGATTAGAAATATTCCCCATCACCTTGGCCTTTTATGAATCATATAAATAGAGTAAAACCAAAATAGGCCCAACATCCTTGCTGGTTTTTAACTTTAGACACTGCTGATGGCAGAAGCAGCAATTCTCTCTTCCAAAGTGCAAGGCTGAAGAGTCTCCCTAGATCAGATGTTCACCCTGAGTCCCTGCAGAGTAAGGCTTCTGCACTCTGCACTCCTGCATACTTGAGCCTTCCTGGAAACCACAGCTTCAAACTGGGAAAATATAAAGTTGCTTTAGGGAGACACATCTAAATCCTAAATCAAACTCTCCAGCAGGCCCGAAGATAAATGTAACGGGCATCAGAGAAGGTTCAAATTAGATCCAGCCAGTCAAAGTTAAACTCTGTTAAGATCACATCACCTGAAACCCAGCATGCGGGAAAACCCATGGCTGTCCTGGGTACTCCAGGGTAGCCCAGCATGGTGTCATTTGTGAATCTACTTTTCTTCTGTTAACAGCATCTTCTGGAATTTCTAAAACTGCAAGCAAACTACTGAAGTGTTAGGACATGGGCTTTAAAAAGAAAAAGCATTCCTTCCATGCTAGGTTTCTAATAGGTTCTCCTACAGTACAGCTACTCCAATTCTTTTTACAATTTTCGTAACCTCCTGGCAGAGACATGGAGTAATGCTTGAAATTTCATCTCAGGACCTCCTCAGTCACAGATATTTGCAAGCACACATGACAGCATGATGTTGCACTGCCTTTTGTGATTATTAATAGCCATAAACAGTTTAACTCTATCCTGTGTCAGGCTTTTGAGGAAGGAAGGAAGAAAAGTTGTCTTTTCAGAAGGAATCACGTCCTAGGGATAAAAAGCACCTTTTCAGGGCACACGTAATATCCAGAGATTGATTCTCTTCTAATATGGTGGCTTGTCGATCATATGTATTTGGTGCATGTTGGTTGCTTAGTGATTTAAAAAATGTACTAATAATGGGAGTCTGAAGACTTCAGATACCGACCTAAAATTTCACATTCACACTGCAACAACCAAATATATCCTTGGACAAATGCCAACCTGCATTCTCTTTACCTCAAAAATGTTTTGGGGATCCTTTCATTGGAGATTGAATAAGGTCATACCAGTTAAATCCACACACAATATCTCCCCGATACGCAGGGTAGCTTCATATTAGCTTTTGGCTGGGGAAGTTAGACATAATAAATTCAGCAATAAGCCTGTGAGCGAGTGGACATGCTCCAAAGCTCCCTGAAACCCTGTGTGATTAAAGAGCCTCCCAGCTGAGTAGGAAGCAATAGCTCCCATTTAGAAGAGGCTTTGCATAGCAAATGCAGCATGTAAAGAAATCTAATCAGCACCTTGCACTCCTGCGCGAGCATTTACACGGATTTGTGCCTTGCACTTCCTTGATTAGCTTACTGTAAGCTCTACAAGAGATTCCCTCCATTAAAATTAATCAAAAACTCTCGGGGTCTGTTTTCCATTCATAAGAGAGGGCGCGATGAGTTTCCAGGTGAATAAATAATGACCATCATCATAAAGATGATAGCAGCGGCAAAACTCCACGCGGGGGTGGGGGTGGGGGTGGGGAAGGAGGTGCTGGGGTTTGGGGCTGTAATCTTTCTGCCATGGGAGTGAGCAGCAGATTTTCTCAGCCTAGATAAGGCTGCTGTTGGAGAGAAGCTGACTGTCCCTCTCTGTGGACCCCCGCCTGGGCGCGCACCCGGGGCCTCTCACTGCCCCCGGCACCAGGGTGCATCAGGGCCACCAAGGAAAGCCGGCCTCTCTGCAGCGCCACGCACCCCCTTCCCCCGACACACACACACACACACACACACACACACACACAAACTGCGAATTCGCATCACCCACGACTAGCACGACTCATCTCCCCTCTCAATTAAAAAGTTCGTATTTCTGACGCCGGAATGCGAACGGAGGGAGGACTCTAGGGATGCCCAAAGGGGAGAAGGTTATTTTTCCCTTAGCTTGCAATGTTCAACCCCCAACTCTCCACCCCCAAATTTGCAGTCCTGGGTCCCGTGTCGCAGCGGGGGAATGAGTATGGGTTCGAATCAAATTTTTCAAGATGCTAAACAGCGGCGAGAGAAGGAGAGAGTTGGGGGTGGGGGGGCTGAGAGAAGCCCATCAATCAACTCCCTGGACGAATAACACTAAAGGGCCTTGAATTCCCAATTCCAGATTTTGGAAGAGCTGCGGGACGAGACACCACCTGGGGCTAAGGGTTCTCACCCGCTCCTGGAGGGATTCGCCGGCCCGCACGGCTGCCCACCTCGGGCAGAGGCGCACCGCGGGCTCTTTTAACGTAGCTGTGGCTCTGCGAGCGCTCGGTGCCCATCCCCGGGATCTTGAACTTCGCCTGCCTCTTCCTTTTGGGTCAGACCTGACGAGCGCCAAGAAAGGAGCAGAGAGCGAGCAGGAGCGCAGTGGAGGGGAGAGGTTGGACGGAGGGAGGTGGGGGTAGGGGTGGGGGTGGGTGCGCGTTACCTGTGAAGGTTCCCGAGGTCTCTTTCCAGCCCTGGTGGTGGTAATCCCGCTCAGCGCCGCTCCCTCCCCCAGATCCAAACTTTTGCCGGGTTGTCCGGGTGGCGGCGGCGACGACGGCGGCGGCTGCTGCTGGAGCCGAGCCCTGTCGCCCGCAGCGTCGGGGCGCAGGGGAGCGGAGGCCGGAGCCTCGGAGCGGCGCGCGCCTCCCCGCAGTCTGCTGGCGCCCGGGCGCCCCGCTCGCCTCGCTCGCTCTCGCCTACGTCCCCTACGGAGCCGCGGCATCGTCTTCCCCCGTCCTCCGCCACCTCCGCCTCCAGGGCTCGGGCATGCCACTTTCTCTCGGATCCGGCAGCCGCGGCTCCCGCCTCCTCTCCTCCTCCGCCTCCCCCTCTCCGCCTCCGACAAGCCAACGGACCCCGGAACGAGGAGGGCGAGCGGGGCCAGCCAGGGGCCCGCGGCGCCGGGGCTTCTCGCGGACGGAGGACCTCCGACGCGTGTGTGCGAACCGCGGCGCAGCGCCGGACTGCGCGGGGGCGGGCGCGGGGCTCGCTCCAAGTGCTGCGCCCGCCCGGCGCGGGGCGGGAGGCGGCTCCGACCACACTGCTGTCTGGATCCGACGCGGTCCGGCTAATGTAGGCGCTGCGGCCCCCGCCCCACCCCTCCTGACACCCCCCGGGAGATGTTTACTGTAATGAATTCGCGGGATGGCCTCCGCCGCTCCCGCGCTCCTCCTCTCCCTCCGTCCCCCGCGCTCTGGCGCTCTCCCCTCTGCGAGCCCTCTTTCTCTCCCTCCCTCCCGCAAGTCCCTCCCACTTTTCGGGTTTCAAGAATGCTTGGGAGGAGCGGCTGCAACCCAAAGCTTTCTAAGAGGCAAAGTCGGTCTCGGCTTTTAACCCTGTCCTGCCTGAAGAGAGTCGCAGAGCTCCGGGGCCACCCCTGCGGAAGCCACCTTGACCCTGCACGCCTCTCTCTCTCTCTCCCTCCCTCTCTCTCTCTCGCTCTCTCGCTCTCCCGCTCTGTCCTGCACTTCCTACCCCCAGCTCCTAAGGAAAACACCACCAATGGAGCCGTGAAAGACGATTTCGCCCGTACATGCCCAATACTGTACTTCCCGGCAGGAGATTACCTAAACACTGAGAAATGATCGAAACGGGAGATTAGAGGGTAAGGATTGATAGAAGCCTCTCAACCAAAATGGCGATATTTCAAATACAGGCAACCGTGGCTATGTGCCCCACCCCATCGCTGGGTCCCTCATCCCGGACCTCCTTAAATAACTTTAACTGGAGGAAATAATCCCGAATTTAACGTGATGATGTCAACTCGTCTTGCTCTCTTCACCCTTGGCTACTGCTAGGAGGACCATTTCCCTGTCCCCAAGGATGGCAGCGGACAACTGAAGACCCCGTCTCCAAGACTGGGGAGACAAGCTTGACAGCTCAAGAAGCCTCATTGGTACACAGGCCACGTTTCTCCTTGCAATCCCTTCTCAAAGGTTCAAGAGTAATGTAGGAAAATCAGGTGGGGGGGAGGGTGGGGGGAAGGTGTTTGCGTGCGTGCGCGCGCGCGCGCTGGTTTTCGCCTTATTTCTTTGCTGCTGCTCCTGCCTCGGGTAAGTTGCTGTCATGTTTTAACAAGTCCGGAGAGAGAGACTGGATCCGAACAGAAGAGGGAGAGCGAGCCCGCGCCAAGCGCTCGGCTGCTCCGAGTCGCGCTCTCGGTACGGCCACGCGAGAAGCAAACGGCGAGTTTTAAACCAGCCCAGGACCTAACACCGCTCAGCTCTCGGGGTTAGGAGAGTGGGGCGGGGCCCGAGACAGACTAGGGATGATTTCCTGACGCGCCCAAGGCAGGCGCGCCCGCACTCCCAGTCTTCAGTTCAAAGCTTGAGTCACTTGGCACCACTTCCCCGACTGTTTGTATTTCCTCCGCATCCCTGTTGTGTCTATTACCTTCGCAAATCCAAGCGCCTAAAGTCCTGTTAGGACGATTTGGAGAAACGCCCGATTTGCCTCCCTGGCCACGCAAGGGTCCACCCAGACGCACGCCCGCGCCAAGGCGCACGCTGACACCGGCGCTCACACGCGCTCACAGAGCCCCCGGGTCGCCGCGCGCTGTTCCTGCTCCATTAAACGATGGCGGCGAGGAAAACGCGTTGACTTACGCATGCACAGACCGTCTTCTCTCCAAACTCAAATGCGAGACTACCAACTAACTCTCCCGGGGAGCACGGGGGCGCGGCTGGGGACGCTAATCGGAGGGGAACCGTGAGTGCCATCTTGCTGGGAGGTGCCCAAAGCCCGGGGTCCACGACGACAGGAGCGGTGGCCTCAGCCTCCACCCGCAGCCGCAGCCGCTCAAAGGGAGTCCCGCACGCTCCGGGAGTTTTCCGGGCTTCCTCCATGGGTTCAGCCGGTTCAGTTCCTGTCACCTTTTCCCCAAGGGCTTCCTTGCCCTGGGTAGTGCCCCGACTTCAACCCGGCCACCGTGATCCTGGGCCTGATTACGAGAAGTGACCGCGCCGGCGCTGAAGGCGCGGGGGCGAGCCCTGGACTGGTCAGCTCGGCGGAGGGATCTTTCCAGGAGGCCCCCGAGACCCTACAGGGCCGCGGTGGCAGCTGGCTAGGCCCTACCCAGCCACCCTCATCTCCTCCTCGCCCGTGTATCCGGCGCGTGGGAGCGTTACATGCCCCCCCCCCCCTTTATGCCCCACGCACGCGGCGCAGGAAAAGTAGCTCTAGCTCAGCCTCCTGTGTTCTGGGCGCCTCGGCCACCCCGGTTGGGAGCCAGGGAGGGGAGGTGGCCCCGGCTCAGCGACCCGCGGGACTCTAGTGGGACTTGCTTTTGGAAAGAGCAACTCCTCCTCCCACCCCCACCCCGCTGAACGCGAAGGGAAAGGAATTAACACAGCCCGCATCGTCCTGGCCGCTAATCAATCCCGGATTGCGGGCAGGGGGGGAGGGGTGCGTGGCCGCGGCTTCAGATACTTGCTAATAACCCCGGTGGCATTAACAGCAGATGGTGGGAGCTGGAAGGGTTGTTACTCGTGGAAGTTAGGAGATTCAGTCTTGGCACGTGAGAGGCTGGACTCCTGCACGCGTAAGGGGCTCTAGCAACACCAGTTTAGGATCCGCGCTTATAGCGGGCAAGCTCATTTGTTTCTGGACCCAGAACTCAGTTATAAAACTCCTCGGAGGAGCTGGGTTCGACCCGCAGATAGATGGATGTCCCCCGAAGTCGGAGGAGAGCTCAGCAGAATATTTTCTTTCCCAGGGAAAGAGAAAAGACTAGGACAAGCCACCTGGATGACCAGCTCCCCACCTCCCGCCCCCCCGCCCCGCTGGTTATAAATAAATAAATAAGAAGCGGTTTCTCCCAAAGCGACAGCGTGGTTCCTGCGTAGCCACAGCTCCGGCGGTTGCTGGAAACTTCACCTGCACCGCAGCCCCTTTACCTGGCGGCCACGTCTCCTCGCAATGGGCTCATCCGAATCCGACAGGGTCGGGGAGGTGGAAAGGGAAGAAGCCGGCGCGGTAGCAGCGGGGCTCCCGGGGCATGGTATTGTTTTAGGGGTCGCCGCCAAGGTCCCTCCTGCCCATCGTTGGAACTGCCGCCCTGGTCCCGGGGTTCCGGTGGACGCGGAGGTGCTGGCTCTCCGCCGCTGGACAGCCGGGGCCCCAGAAGCGCACCCCGGGGCGGGAGCAGCGCAGCGCCTTGGCGCAGAGTGCGGGAACTGAGGTTATCTCCGAGCGCTGGCTCCTCGGCGGTGACGGTAGAGGGGTTCAGACTCGCAAGTGAAGGCGGCAGGTTTGGAACGTAGGACTAACTGCGAGGTACCAGAGCTTGCGAACTCCAGGCTGCTTTTGCCCCATCCCCCTCCTCTCCCTCCTACCAAGGAGGGAACTAACTTAACCCTGTGTGCGCCCCGCACTCCCTGGAGGAGCAGCGATGGAATAGCAAACCACAGGCGGCCGCTCCCGGAGCGAGCGCTTTGTTCACGTGCGTTTCCAGCGGTTGTGTGGTTGTCTAGGGGCACTCGCGTGGCAAGACGCCAGCGGCGGGTTTCCAGCTCCAGACTCCGGGATGGGAAGGAGCCTGAGCGTTTCATCCGGACCAGACCCAGCCCTCGGAATCTATTTTTTGCCTCCAGTAACCGGATTTATTGAAGTTGCCAGCGAAGTTGGGTCTTTATTCGTTTATTGCTCTTCCGCTCCCCCTCCTTAATATTTCTTTCCTTTTTTTTTTTTTTTTTTTTTTTTCTAGATGCGCTTTGAAGGTTTGGAACTCTTCGCTCCTTCTAGCTCTGGCTCGTAACCCTATGTGGCGCGAATTGGGGACGGCACTCAACTGTCCATGCCAAATGTAAGGGAGCCCTCCAGGAAAGCTGCATCCCACCCATGCATTCAGTGCCAGAGTAAGCCAGATAACACATATTGAAATATCTGACAAATTTGGAAGATTGCGGCGGGGACATGAGTCAGTCTGACTTGTGAATGGGATGAAAGGGAGAGACAGGAGGCTTAGAAGGGAATAACCAAGGGGAAACGAAACAGAACGAGGACGCAGAAAGAAAAGGAAAGAAAAAGTCCCAACACTGAAAGCAGTAGGTCAGATTTAGCGCCTAGATTTAAACCAGAGATTGTTTCCCTAACTCTGGGACAGAGGCTTCACACAGAATACACCTCCGCCTTGGGCGCCCAGAGCCGTGGTGTTTTGCAAACCCGTGCTCTGGAACTCCCAAGAAGTTAACTGGGGTCGGGAGCGAGTCATCTCGTGGACGCGGAATGGAAACTTAGGCAAGAAAAACCCGTGGGCAGAGCACTTCTGCTGTCACCGACGCACACATAAGAGCCAGGGCAAACTCACATCCTCACAGGGACGGCTTCCTTGGTCTCCCTTCCGGACTAAAGAAATAATTACTGAGCCTTTGAAAAGCTTTTCTACAGGAACAAGTGAATCTCGCTGAAACCGAGGCATTTTGAAAAGAGAAAGCATGCTTCCCCACCGGATGGATGTTCTTATCTGTACAACGTATCCCCGGCCAATGGGGGTAAGAGCCGTCAGATGCCTCTCCTAAGCTTGCCGGTGCACAGAGGCAGTGGGGAGGCTGCCTCCAGCCACCCGGGGGAAGAATTCTGTTGTAAATCCTTCTGTTTTACCAAGGTGGCAGCAGAGCATAGGAATAGCTTCTCAGGCAGCCGATTCGACAAGGAACACCACATTTTGGAAAAATACTCATCTACCTGCTTTTAAACATCCATTTTTCTATGTAAATGTATATAATTATCCAAGAGGTCCTTCCTTCTGAATCTTGATTTGGGATAACACAGTAACGGTTTCCTCTTTGAGAAGACATTTTTGCTTAAAGCAAAAATAGAGCCCTGTATAGGTTTTACTTTCTGATTTATGTTGCTGGAAAATGTTTAGACCAAAAAGGCGAGTGAAGTTGTTTGCAGAGTTGTATTTTAAATTGCTGCTTTCTTTACATTATAAGAAAACAATATTACGATGTGCTCCCTATGGAAGACTATTGGTGCTGTGGTTGTAATCAAGACAAGGAAAATACCACATCGTATGTATGAACAGAATCATCGCAACAAAATTCTTATCCACAGGACCTATGAGTCAGCTTTAGAAACTGACAATAGGGCCAGAGAAGGCAAAAGAATAGGAAATGTGTAGTTCAAGGGCTCCAAAATTTAATCGTTTTGCACACTCTCAAAACTGTTAAAAATAGGTTACTTTATTGAGAAATTACACTTTGACATTAGGAGGGAGAGATGGGCAAGAAAGAAACAAAAGGCAAATTTTTGAACTTCAGAAAGCAGAGGGTCGGGGCAGGCGCTGTGGCGTAGAAGGTTAAGCCTCTGCCTGCAGTGCTGGCACCCTAGATGGACACCGATATGAGACCCAGCTACTCCACTTCCCATCTGGCTCCCTGCCTGGGAAAGCAGTGGAAGACTGTCCAGGTCCTTGTGCCCCTGCACCCACATGGGAGATCCTCAAGAAGTCCCTGTCTGATGGTTTCAGACTGGCCCAGCCCTGGAGGTTGTGGCCATTTGGGGACTGAACCAGTGAATGGAAGATCTCTACCTCACCCCCCCCACCCCGACCCTGTATCTTCTCTCTGTGTGTCTCTGCCTTTCAAACAAACAAATAAATATTTTTAAAAAAAGAGGTCAGTTCATTAGTTATTCCTAGAACTTCACTCCTTAAAATGGAGTTTTCATTTCAATTGAAATTTTTAAAAAAGATTTATTTATTTACTTCAAAGTCAGAGAGAGAGGCAGAGACAGACAAAGAGAGAAAGAGAGAGAGAGAGAGAGAGATTGATCTTCCAAATAACCACAACTGTTGGGCTGGATCAGGCCTAAATTTAGGAGCCAGGAGATTCTTCCAGGTCTCCCATGTGGGTAGCAGGGGCCCAAGTACTTGGGCCATCTTCTTCTGCTTTTCCTAGGCTTGAGTAGGAAGCTGGACCAGAAGTGAAGCAGCCAGACATGAACTGGTGCCCATATGGGATGTCACAGGTGGTGGCTTTACCTGCTATGCCACAAAGCCCCAGGTCCCTTCATGAAAATTTGATTGCAATCTCAAAGTCTTTGCACCTCCCCATACACACAATTTTGTTATATAATTCCTCATCAGCTTACATGCACACACACACACACACACACACACACACTTTCCCTTGTCTTTCTAATACATGGTGAAAATAAAACCAAAACAGTATCTGGATAATAACACCATAGCTTCTTATCAAGGCAGTAACAATTCCGATGCTGAGTAAGTTCAACTCTGATATTGCTTCTTCATTTATAAAGTGGACATAAAAAATTCCCTACTCTACTACCCTAAAAATATTGTTCCATCATGAGTCAGCATATGTGGAAGTGCTTTAAAATTTGACATGTTGTTATTGTTAATGATAACAGCACAGTCCCAGTCTTCAAAATGTAAGTAATATATATTCATCTAGATATTGTCAGTTTCACATAATGTTAGCATCTTACATTATCTTGGAATATTTCTCAAACTGAAAAAGCAAAATTTATACATTGCAAGTCACTAAACTGTAGATTTTTTTCATATTTCATCAGTTTTCCCATGAATGTCCTTTTCCTATTCCAGCATCCCATGTAGGACACCACATGGTATTTAGTCACTGTGTCTCCTGGGCTGACAGTTCTTCAGTGTTTCCTTATTTTATTTTATTTTATTTTTCATGACCTCAAGAACTCCAAGAAATAATTGCCAGGTATTTTGTAGTATATTTCTGAGTTTGGGTTTGTCTGTTCTTTCATGTTTATGGGTCTTGGGAAAAAAGAGCAGAGGGGGAGCTTCTTACTATCACATTCTCTCAGGTGATGTCATTGATGACAACATTCTCCAACATAGTGTGTACCATGGTTCTGTACCATAAACTTATTGGCCCTCACCATGCTTCGTGCTTTGGAAGTGAGTCACAAAGTGCAGCCCACTCTCAAGAATTTAGATTTTTGAAGTGAGTAAAATAAGCATTTAGTGTGACTTGTAAACATCCCAAATATTAAATTCAGCCAAGAATAATCTCCCAGGAAATTCCTCCTGTATCGGTTTTCAGAAAATTCTCCAGTATTTCCTTAGGAAAATACTCAACAATCTCCTCTGTTTTTTTTTTTTTCCTTTGTTTTTTATTTTTTTAAATTTATTTATTTGAAAGGAAGAGTTACAGAGAGGCAAAAGCAGAGAGAAGATCTTGCATCCACTGGTTCACTTCCCAGATGCCAGCAATGGCCAGAGCTGGGGCAACCTGCTGCCAGGAGCCAGGAGCTTCTTCCTGGTCTCCCACATGGGTGCAAGGGCCCAAGGACTAGAACCGGCTTTACTGGCTATGCCATAGTACCGGCCCCATCTCCTCTGGTTTTCAAGCCTCTTTTAACTATGCCGTGCTTTAATAATTCCCAAACCTGGCCCTTCTCCAGATCCTGCTGATTCTTTTTGAAATGCTCCCCTCCCCTCCTTCTTTTCCAATCCCATTGTCACACCTCTGGTTGGTTTGGAACTCGAATTTCCTGATGGAATGATGACATCGAATACTTCTTATTTCCTTCTCTCTGTCACATTTTTCTGGTCATGTGCTCATTTCGGTCTCTGTTAAAATGATTATTAGTTATCTTCATGTTTGTCTCTCTATTAGATCCTAGTATCTCAAAATGGTTTCACTTTTCCATTCTCCTGGTGTACAATACAGTGGTTTTTATCTGGAAGATGCTCAAAACATGCTTATTTGACTTGAAGAATAAGCTGCTTCTAATAAAAAGCATGGTATCCTCTAAGATGAAGATTACTGTAAGGAAAGCCCTGGCTAGCACAACTGTGGAGAGGTGGCTTTGCTTTTCTATCACAAGCCTGAAGTATTCCTAATCTATAATATCCTTTTTTTTATGAGTGTGACTTGATTCACAGGAATCTGTGACATTAAAAGGTATACCCCTCTGACTTTGAAACCCCACACTACAGGATATGGCTCTTCTGTTCGGCCAATAAACAATAGTAGAAAATATAAAACATGCAGCAGGCCCTTGAATAGATTCAGTCTCTATCTTGTCAAAATTTTCAATCTAGCGGAGACTCACTCAATGGGGAAATACAATTTAGGTATATGCAAATATATTACGCCTTTCTCTAGAGAGAAGTTCTCATTTAAATCATGATGAGGCTCTTTAGACAATGCACTGATTTTACAGGACACTTTTTTGGCATTACTTTTATATCTATCCTTCTGCATACGGCAGCCCCAGCTACTGGAGTCCCCTGTCTCATGGAAAGCCCTTTGGACTGAGAATTGGAAAATCAATGTGTAAGTAATTGCTTGAATATCCATTTCCCAAAGCCTTGGTTTCTTTGCTTTTCTGTGCAGGTTACAAGATGATTATGCGTGAACAAAAACAGAAGGTACATACTGACAGGAAACAAAAGCACGTTAAACCATGGAGATTTCCTCTTACATAAACCTGCCATTTGTTAAGCAGTTGCTTTCTGTTCCAAAGGGAAGCTGGCAAAAACTTGATGCAAACATTCTCCAACTGCACTGGGAGGCACAAGTGAGGGAAACGCCTTTCTAAAAAGGATATAAAAAGAGATGAAAGATCTACCCAGGGACTTATTCAATCCTAGATGCTTCCATTGTAGAAAATGTTACCGAGCCTTCAGAATCTAACTATAGTTCTAACAAATAAGAGGGTGATGTCTTCATCTGAGAAAACACATTTACCTGTGTGTGTGTGTGTGTGTGTGTGTGAGAGAGAGAGAGAGAGAGACTATATATAATTCTGAATTAGAATTGATGTGTTTTTTCTTTTTTGTGATACAGAAAAATAAAATCTCATCCTATACAAGAGCAGAAACAGTTTTCAAGAATTTTTATGAGAGCATCTCAAGGTTTGTGCAATTTCAAAAGACTCTGAACTTGGCCTTGAAAGATGTAACTTCAAGTTTTCATCACTTTATCAGAGAAATTATTTAAATACCCCGAGCCTTAGTTTCAGATAAGAGAAGTAAAGCCAAGGGTAGTATTTGGTATAGGAGTTAGGATTCCTCTTAGGACACTGAGTCTCAATTAAAATCGCCTGGTTCGAGTTCTGGCTCCTCTGCTTCCAATTCAACAAGTATTTTGGTTCCTGCCACCCATATGGGAGTCCTTGATGGAGTTTCAGATTCCTGGCTTCAGTGTGGTAGAGCAGGTATTTGGGGAGGTAACCAGCAGATGGAGAAGCTGTCTTTCTGACCTTGCCTTTCAAATAAAATGAAATAAATTTTTAAGTAAAAAGCATCTTCTAGGGTAGAAATAAAGAAATCAAGTGAGGTGGGGTATTTAAACATTCAAAATAAGAGTAATAGTTGGGCTTTGTAGAGCACAGTTTAATGTAAGATAGATTTGAACCTGTATAAATTCAGCTACTTCGTGAAGTTTAAATTGTGTTGCCATTTCTTGCTTTGCTGGTTATCCTTGTTCCACTCTCAGAGCTTCAAAGGTATAAAGCTGCTTAGTTCAAGGAAAGTTATTCTGCACAATTCCTTCAGGTATAACCTCTTGCTACCGTATTTTGACCCACTCAAGAAATAAGCTTTCTCAACTCAAGAAATTCTGAGTTTATCTTCTCTAAATATCATTAAAAATATAGGAGTAGTATTTGAGGCATTTGGTTAAAATACCACTTGGGAAGCCCCCATTTCCTACTGGAATGCCTGAATTTAAATCTTGGCCCTACTTCTGTTTATAACTTCTTGCTAATGTACACCCTGGCAGGCAGAAGTGTTGAAGGCTCAAATACTGTGTCCATCCCTGCCACCCACGTGGGAGACCTGGCTTGACTCCTAGGTTCCTGTCTTCGGCCTGGCCCAGCCCTGGCTGTTGCAGACATCTGTGAGTGAGCTAGCAAATGGATGATCTCTGTTTGTCTTTGTATATTTTTTTTTTCTGTCTTTCAAATAAAAACAAATAAGTAGATATTAAAGATTTATATACTTGATTGGTGAATTGCTTTATATATTTCCCATTCTTAGATAATAAAAGTAACAGTAAAGTTTTTCAAGTTGTTCTTTCATTTTGTTTTTTTTTTTTACAAAGTTTGTTCTTAATTATTTCAGTGCTTGAGTTTCTTGGCTTTAGTCATCTCATTTACTCACTCAGTTGGAACAACTTGGTTTTCATGTTTACTTTTTCTCCACTTAAATCATTTTTGAAAAATAAAACTGAAACTTGATAATAAAAAATTTAAGGAGATAGTGTCTCAGAGATAGTTTCTCTGTTTTAACTTTGGGTGTTTCCACTAGGTACAGGCTAGAGAATCATTTACCATGCTCCTTCCCGGCTACTGAAAAGCTAGTGTGGGTCACAAGTCTCTTTTGCAGATTAACAAAGGCTTCAGGGGCCTTGTCTCTGATGAGATCGTTAGGAGATTGGTTTTGAAAGTCCTTCCCATTTTTCTTCATGTTTTGAAGACATATTTTGTTAATCCCAAACACAATATCAAAACACCGAAAGGTAGGAATTGTTGTTTTTGAGTTATTTATTGATTTTTCTTTCAAGGGGTTCTGCTGCATTCTCATGCTTTGTATAGAAATATAAAAAAGAAGCGATTTCCCCTTCTTTTTCCTTTAATGATTTATAAATGGTATATTCTTAGATTATTTTTAAAAGATTTTTATTTATTTATTTGACAGGTAGAGTTACAGGCAGTGAGACAGAGACAGAGAGAAAGGTCTTCCTTCTGCTGGTTCACTCCCCAAATGGCCGCAGTGGCTGGAGCTGCACCAATCCAAAGTCAGGAGCCAGGTGCTTCCTCCTGGTCTCCCACGTGGGTACAGGGGCCCAAGCACTTGGGCCATCCTCCACTGCTTTCCCAGGCCACATCAGAGAGCTGGACTGGAAGAGGAGCAGCCAGGACTAGAACCGGCACCCATAGGGGATGCCGGCGCTGCAAGAGGAGGATTAACCTAGTGAGCCATGGCGCCGGCCCCTATTAGATTATTTTTAAGTGTAGCATATATAAGTACACGGGCTACAGATCAGAATTAGCAGGTCAAACTGTTGATATTAAAATGCTTCCATTTGTGGAGACTTTGTCCCTTCAAACATTCCTTTTTTTTTTTTTTTTTTTTTTTAAATTTGACAGAGAGAGTTAGCAGTGAGAGAGAGACAGAGAGAAAGGTTTTCCTTCCATTGGTTCGTTGGTTCACCCATCAAATGGCCTCTACGGGCGGAGCTACACTGATCCAAAGCCAGGAGCCAGGTGCTTCCTCCTGGTCTTCCACATGGGTGCAGGGACCCAAGCACTTCCATCCTCCACTGCTTTCCTGGGCCGCAGCAGAGAGCTGGACTGGAAGAGGAGCAACCAGGACTAGAACCTGGTGCCCATATGGGATGTTGGTGGCACAGGTGGAGGATTAACCAAGTGAGCCACAGCGGCAGCCCCCAAACATTCCTAAATGAATTATTTTATCTTACAGTCCTCCATCCCACTCCCACCGTAAAAAGATAATGAAGATTGAAGTTCAAGCTACATATCCAAGTCACAGAATCAGCGAGACAGCTAGTAATAGACACCAGGATTCTAGAAGCCTTTCCAGGGTTTGGTCCAGGCTCTGCTGAACATTTTACTCACTCGTCACCAGGAAATTTTTTTCCTTGTCATTATGGATAAAAACAAAAATAGTTTCAAAGTATTCCTCATTTGCCTGCCTTAATTAGATATCTTAAAAAATTATAGAAGTGAGCCTATGAAAGCCAGAGACCTCAACGTCATTAGGGAAATGCAAAGCCAAACCACAGTGAGAAACTATTTTGTACCAACTAGAATGGTACAATAAAAAAACAACAATAACAAATGTTGGCAAAAAAGTAGAGAAGTTAGAAACTTCTTACATTACTGATAGGAAAGAAAAATAGTATAAATCCTTTGGAAAACAATTTGACATGATATTTTCTCAAAAAGTATAACATAAATTACCATATGATCCAAGATTTCCATTCCTGGGTATCTACCCAAAAGAAATGAACCCGTGACCCCACAGCTACTTTTACAGGAATGTTCTCTGTAGCATCATTCATAATAGTCAAAAGTTGGAAACAACCTGAATATCCATCCACTGGTAAATGACTGGATAAAGTGTGGCATATCCATGTAAAGGAATACTATTTGACAATAAAAGTAAACTGCGTATACATGCCATGAGAAGGGAAAATGTCAACAGCATCATGTTTACTGAAAGAAGCTATCCACAAGACACCTCATACTGCCTGATTTAATTTAGGTAAGTTTACAGAAAAGGCAAAGCTATGAAGTCTGAAAGCAAATTACTAGTTGTCAGGGGAAGGAGGACTGGGGAAAGGAGAAGGGCATGTAGATGAACAGTAAATATGTATGAGGGATCATAATGCTGGGTTGAGCATGTGCTAAAGGTGATTCAAGATGATGGATGCATAACTTACTAAATTTACTAGAGAATATCTCTGAGCTGTGTACTCATGAAAGAAAATTATATGATTTTCAAAGTATCTCTAAATAAAATTATTTTTTAAAAAAGCCAACAAGGAAAATATCTACATTTACGAATACCCAACCTTGGCAAAATCCTTGCTAGGTCCTCTCACATCAGCAATAAATAAGATGTGAATTATTTTAAGAGTGGTAAATAAAAGACATAGAGAAGATTAGCAATAATAAAGTAACATGCATGTCTAAACAGTTCCTCCTGTAGCTTACTAGTTTTTTAAGACAGCAGGTGATTTCCAATTTGATTAAAATCACCTATGTGATCTATAAGACTCAGAAGCAAAAAAGAATTACAGAATGACAAATACTTTCTACTCTATTTTCTTTTGAAAAATGGGTAACTTTTTAAAAGATTTATAAATCAACGAAGAAAATATTTACTTTTTTTGTATTAAGTTCTCTGTTCACTAGATTCCACTGTCAAGATTCTTCTATTTTTACAATCCATAATACATTTGTTTAGTGAGATTTAAAGGAACACAACTCTTCATTAATAAAAATCTGCCTTTGATAATAGAATTATGAACTATTTCAACATAGCCATGGAACAGTTTAATTCCTTCAGATGTTTATCAATCAGTTATCTTCTTTCTTACTCTGTCTAGTTAGGGCAATATAAATATCATTTTGTGAGGATGTCAAATTTTTCTTTTTCTCTGGCAAAACAAGAAAGCATAAGACAGATGGGTTAAGAAGAAAGTCAGACACAGTATCAATTGCCAAAGGGAAAACAAAAAATAAAGACAACATCTTGTCCATCAAGGAGCTTAGATCAAGGATCTTTCTTTGTTCAAATGATGACAGCACCCAAGCTATGAGCAACCAGAAAATAAATAAGCAAAACCACTAAATGTGTTTCTTCAGGATTTCCATTGAAATGTCTGGAATGGATAAACATGTCACTTTATCAGTGGGATGACCTGCTAAAAATTAACTACAAGAGGAAAAGAAAAAAGAAGAAAATTGAATAGGAACATGTCATGTCTCTCACACTTGGATAAACTGTCATCATGCCTTGCTAGGAGCTGCTGATGAAAATGCCCAGGAAGAATAATCTAAATCTACCTTCAGCAATATGAAAAGGTCCACAGCTTGGATTTATAATCCTCACGCTAGGAGCTTAGGCACAACTGGCATCATGGCTCTCAGTTGAAAATGAGTCCTGGTTGGTATTGTGTGTTCATTTTTCTGAAACAAAAGTTGCCCATTAGAAGTAGCAAAATTGAGTTTGTATGCTCTTTAATGGCCTTTTTTACAGCCAGGAAGACCTTGTTTTTCAGGCCTCGGGAAACTGTTGATAGAATGAAAGAGGTCAGAACTGTGACTGGATCTGGTGGACCAGTGAGTCATCCATCACCCATTCACAACCGTATCCCGGATGGAAGAGAGATGGGAGTGAATGCATTTAATGAGGTGTGAGTTTTGATGGACAGAAAAGGATAATTTTGAAGGTTTTGAGATTAATTTCTTGAATTGACATGCACAAAAATTATGAGGGATATAAATCACATTTTTAAAAATTAGTCACATTACTCAAGATGTAGGAAAAGAGTAAAAAGTAAATGTGAAGATACAGAGAAAATTCGCCAATTAGTCAGATTCTTTCACTAATGCCATATAGGATGTGTTCAAGTAGAAGAGCATGTTGCAGTCTATTTGAAATAGAATCATCTCAAGTTCTGGTGTTAAACGTGTTCCCAACCAGCTGGGTATTTACGAAAGTCCCTTACTGTCTTTCTGGCCCAGATGTCTCAACTGTCAGAAGGTGATAATAATTTCCGATGAACTTGCTTTCCATTATTTTGCTAGTTTAGTATAAAATAAAGTGATAAATATGAAAGTATTTAAGAATAAAGCAGTTTTAAAGCAAAAATGTCAGTAGTATTTAAAAATGATAATGTCTCCTCTTTAACCCCTTAGTTTATTTGAGGATGAAAGCCAGGATTATTCCTCTAGGAAATGATTATGTTCTGGTTTACATTTCTTATGTTATGGGGGTGATAAAGGTTGATCTTTAGACATGACAAGTACAAAGTCCTATGCTGGGACTTCAGAGTTTGAAGAGCCTCATTAATCATGTTCTATTGTGTCATAGGTTCTGTAAACACTGCAAACGCATAAGGTACAGCCCTTCTCTCAGCGACATCTTTCCAATCGAACTCCAGGAAGCCTTTGAGATTTCCTTCAATGACTGGATTTCATTTCAGTCATTAGTTAACCCTGCCTAGCGGGTGACCATGAATCCCACCATGCAGAAGTAAGGGGATACACATTCAAACGGTTCAGACCTGGCTTGTCCCTGTCACATAACCACTAAGAACAGAAGGGGGGCTTTCCTTTCTCAGCATAAGTCATTTAAGTGAAACACATAATAGTCCACATTTATTTGCTTTAGAAAGCTATAAAGTTATACTTAGAAAGAACACTGATAATGTTTCCTGTGGATGTTTTGGGTGAGATTTTGGAAAACAAGTGCTATTTCCAACCGATTTATAAATTCTGTTGGCAAACTGTTTAATGTAGGAATGTGTTACTTTTACACAATAAGAAGCCAAGCCACTTTGGGAACTGTAGTTGAAGGGACATTTGAAGTACACCAGGACTCATTTGCATGAGCTAACCTCCTTATATTTTCATTACACTTAACTTTCAAAGCTTCTAAAATTGTCTCATTTGTAAATATTTTAATATTTTTGTTTTTCTTACTAACATTCTACAATATTTCTCTTCCTGGAAATGTTTTAAAGTATATCTATCTGTTAGAATGTAGTTTTGCTTTGATTTCATTTTCTATAATAGCAAAGATCTCAACAGAAATAATGTTTAAATGACCATTTATAGAACAGTGTGGGTGGAATTTGTATAAAACACTTAAGTGCATGTTTTAATATTATTAATTTTTAATTTAGTTTAATAAGAGTATATTAAATTCAAATTTCCATTTTGTTTTTGGAGATCCAGATATACTAAACTGAAAAAGATAAACATGAATTTCTTGTCTGCTCTTCTTATCTCTGACCTCTCAACATTCATTACACTTTAGGTAAACTCATGACTACCATGGTCAGAGATTGCTCTGAGAAGGCAAATACTAGAGTTCCTACAATAGGTAAGCTATCTTTCCTTTTGTTTAAAAAATAATATGGAAAAACTCATGTGTCTCATAGGATGGCATTCATTCATGTGGAAAAAGTATATATCTGTATCCCAGAATACCTATAACCATCTATGAATAAATAATTCAAGATGTAGGATATGTTGACAATGGGTCACAATCAATAAAATGTGTTTATGGAAAACAAATCATCTCTTTTCTATGCCTACAGGGGTAACATTGTACTGATTCATCAATAGATTTCAAATATTTCCCCCTACCTTATAGAAGTTTTATTTCTCTCATACTGATACTTTCATATATTTCAAAATAGTGAGACTCAAACCAAAAAGTTATCATTAATAATAACCCATCAAAATGCATATCTAAATAATTATAGTGAGTATGTTAGAGTCATTCATAACAAGAGAATATAACCATAATAATGTTAGCATGCTTATAGTAATAGACTGAGCCATATGATATATAGCTGCAGAATTGTTTCCTGCTCTTTGCATGTCATAAACCAGTAAATATGTCTAGTTATTACCTCATTATCTCTTCATAATAATATCACATCACTTACATAAATTTAGCTAATGTTCCAACAAAAAACCACATTTGCTCTACCATTATTGGGCTTGAACTACTTCTCTCAACTTGGTTTTCTGTTTTAATTTTCCAGATTAAACTTCATGGCAATATGATAGATCTTTCTTTTTTATTTTTTAGTATGTGAATGGCGTCTACATTTTATGACTTACAGCATGTAGTATTTCTGAGATTCCAATATGGGCCAATTGCAGCATTTGGTGCCAGTCAGTGTGACAATAATAATATAATTCTGAAGTAGACTGTTGCAGAGGATTGGGACAAGTTAGTGAAATTACAGTACAATTATAGTAAATGCTAATTTAGGGGAAACAAGCTTTTGTGGAGAAACATGTAAGAGGCATCTAGTATGGCCTTTTGTAGGTAGCAGCTTTTTCAAGTATGGCATAAAATATCACAGAAACTCATCTATAGTTACTTGTAAGAAAGAGAAAACAGAAAAGACAGAGGTAGCAATAGGACCTGTAATTGAGTTTAGAATTATACTGACTGAAATGGGAAGTCATGAAAGGTTTTTAATAGGAGAGTGATAAGGATTCTGCCATGGACATTATGCACATTGGTGGGGCTTAGTCCAATAAAACTTCATTTACTCACCAAAGCTGATGGCTGGAATTGATCCGCAGGTCACAGTTTGCAAGAAATAGAGAGCTGTTCAGGAGGTAAGCAAGAAAGAGTTTGGTCACTGGCTCAAAGTAAGAAAAAGGAAGACGCTAAGTTACTCCCTTAATCAGTGTGTGGCAAATAATTACCAATGAGTAGCCGAAAAGCACCCTCGTTGATATACTATGTAGAATGTTACAGAAGAAGGCAATGTCAATCAATTCTTTTAAGAATTGATCTCAGGGGCCAGCGCTGTGGCATAGTGGGTTAAGTCACTACCTGCAGTGCCAACATCCCATATGGGCGCCGGTTCAAGTCCCAGAATCTCCAATTCCAATCTAGCTCTCTGCTATGGCATAGGGAAAGCAGTGGAAGATGGCCCAGGTCCTTGGGCCCCTGCATCTGCATGGGAGACCTGGAAGAAGCTCCTGGCTCCTGGATCCTGGCTTCGGATAGGCCCAGCTCCAGCCATTGCGGCCAACTAGGGAGTGAATCAGCGGATGGAAGACTCTCTCTCTCTCTCTCTGCCTCGCTTTCTCTCTCTGTGTAACACCAACTTTCAAATAAAAAAATAAATTTTTTTAAAAAAATAATTGATCACAGCTTAGAGGATATCTTTAAATGGCCCTAGAAAGACATTGAAGTAGGGGCTGGGATTGTGGTGTAGTGAGTAAAACTGCTGCTTCCAATACCAGCATCCCATATGGATGCCAGTTCATGTCCTGGCTGTTCCACTTCTGATCCACCTTCCTGCTAATGGCCTGGGAAAAGCATCAGAAGACAGCCCAAGTGTTTGAGTCCCTGCCACCCATGTGGGAGACCTGGATGAAAATTCTGACTTTGGCCTGGCCCAGCCCTGGCCATTATGACCAAATGGTGAGTGAACAAGCAGATGGAAGATCTCTGTCTCTCCCTCTCCCTGTAACTCTGACTTTCAATATAAATAAACAAATCCCTAAAAAAGACATTGAGTTAAACTAAGCATTATAGAATCAATATGTGAGCAACTCATTCTATCATTTTAAAAAGGGTGACACAATTTTATACCTGTAAAATAAGTAATCATTTGCTTTAACACAGTAGTTAGGAAGATAGTATTTGTTTGCACACCACTGCGTTCTAAAAATAAAAGGTGCTAGATCTAGGCAAAGTATTTCAACTAAGTAAGTGTAATATTTTGAAATGCTTAACAAGGAGTCACACATAAGCTGCAGAGAGAAGGGGAGAATATGGAAACATTTAAAGAAAGGATGTGACTCACAGGAAGAGAGCCTATCTGAAAATTCAGAGAAGCGCAGGGAGGAGACCAAGAAGAAATCCAGAGTAAAATGAAATAACGGTTTGGGGAGCAGATGGTGTAATATCTCATTCTTAGGAGATAAGATGAGTGAAGAATCTGCCTTTTCTCTTTAAAAAGTTACATATTTTCTATTCCATTTCTTTCCTTTTCAGAGTGGTCTCATCTGTAATTTATTTTTATTCAAGACTGGAATTTTATCAGTTTCACAGATAATATCACTACTATCACCTTAAAGACTCAGGAAGCTCATTCCATTTTTTTTTTTTTTTTTTGGTCATTCTCTCCAACTCCATTTTTCTGCTGTTCATCTTACTCTGCAGTTGAATGCAGAGGCAGTGAAGTTGTGCCAGAATGTGATGTTAAAGTGTTTTGGCAACTCCTAATTGTGGGTTTCTGCAAGACATTTGGGAGATATTATTTACTATGAGTAAAGGAAATCCCTCACCTCTCCTTTTTTGGCATACTTCTCTCTTGGGCATCACAGATCATCAATGAGAGAAGATGTCGCTTTTAAATTCTTAGCAAAAATAGCTTGGAACTCAAGCTTTCATTGATTTTTAGCATTCCAAATCCAGACATCCTGGATACCCCATCCCCTGCCACTCCAGCAGTTCCTATTCTCTGAAAACATATTGTCAATAACTTCAGTATCTGGAAACTTTTGGCATGGAAATCACAACCACACAATGAAACATTTCCGATTTGCGTGTATGAAGTCATGTCAATGTGCTTTACATCTTGAGAACTCTTCCAGAAACTGTCTAAACGTCCTTATGTAAAGGGAAGGTCACTGATCAAAATCCAGTGACAGTAGGATTGATGCCATCCCAATTCTTGATTCCAACATGACAAATCCTGAGTATGTCCAGATGTATGTGGATAAGGTTTCATTTAACTTGTCCCCAAAAGAATGTGGAGGCATAAAGTTGAAAGTTCTTTATGTATAGTCTATGTGTGTGTGTATGAATATATAGTGGGTTACACATATGTGTGTATATTTACTACATACATATATATGTGTGTATATATATGAATGTGTGCACATGCATGTGGATATATATGTGTATGTAGTGGTTTACACTTCAGAAGAGAAAAAAAATCTATTGTCCAGAAAGTAAAATGTATACTTTCTCTATGTTTCAAAACACAAATCCTAGGATTCATAATTGTTACCATTTTTTTTCATTTCTACCAACTTAAAAAGATGCTCCTACTTACACTTCCATGAAGAAACAAGTACAAAGGTCTAACAGCACATTCTCGAGGTGTTTATTTTAATGACATGGTTCATTTTAGTGAAATATGGCACAAGCCAAAGAATAAATAAAAGGAAATGAAAAAGTGCCAGTTTTCTGCCAAGAATATTTTAGAATGATACTGGGTCTATCTAGATTTAACTCCAAGTATCTTTGTGAATGGATCATCATACTCAAGGTATAATAATAATTCCATTCTATCATACCTAAAATATCATATGTTCATTGCTAAAGTTCTGAAGATTAATACTAACCATATTAATCATGTAACCTTACTTAATTGTCTTAAGTTATATGAATATATTCATACTCTAATTAATGGCGGTTAATATGACTTAATTCTAATTTAATTTTCTCATAGCTAAGTATCTGCATACACCAGGCAAACCTCCACATTTCTTTATAAGGCTCATTAAAATTGCTGAAAGGTGATATTTATTATTGGTTGTAAAAGTTACTGCTTTGTCTGAAACAATCCCAGAGTAGGATATCAAGACTGCAACTCTTCAAAGTTTCGTAGCCACAGAGCATAGAACACATTTTAGATAATCAAAACACAGAATCAATGCTTTTAAAAATCCCATTTTAGAGTTGTATCTTGGCAAATAACTTCCTGAAAAATGTTCAGGGATCCGCTGCTTCATTTATGTTAGCTATTCTATATTATAATAGGATGGAATTTATAATATAGCAAAAATTACCCCATCCATATCAAGTTTGCTAGTTATACCCACCTATGGATAGATATGCAATGTAGTAACCTAAGACTCATGGCTCAAAAATCATCCAAAAGTGTAGTTTGTATATGTTGTATACTTTCATTTCCTCAGAGACATGACAGGATCTCCCAAACGAAGACTACTGTTTTCCAGCTTCCTGTTTTTAAAGTCTCAGAAATAAATTCCAAGGAGTGGGATAGCTGGGTTGAACGGTAGGGTTATATTCAGGTTTCTGAGGAATCTCCAGACAGACTTCCATAGTGGCTTGACCAGTTTGCATTCCCACCAACAGTGGGTTAGTGTCCCTTTTTCCCCACATCCTCTCCAGCATCTGTTGTTGGTAGATTTCTGTATGTGAGCCATCTAACTGGGGTGAGGTGAAACCTCATTGTGGTTTTGATTTGCATTTCCCTGATTGCTAGTGATCTTGAGCATTTTTTCATGTGCCTGTTGGCCATTTGGATTTCCTCTTTTGAAAAATGTCTATTGAGGTCCTTGGCCCATCTCTTAAGTGGGTTGTTTGTTTTGTTGTTGTGGAGTTTCTTGATCTCTTTGTAGATCTGGTTATTAATCCTTTATCTGTAGCATAGTTTGCAAATATTTTTTCCCATTCTGTCAGTTGCCTCTTCACTCTCCTGACTGTTTCTTTTGCAGTACATAAACTTCTCAATTTGATGCAATCCCAATAGTTAATTTTGGCTTTGAATGCCTGCGCCTCCAGGGTCTTTTCCAGGAAGTCTTTGCCGGTGCCAATATCTTGCAGGGTTTCTGCAGTGTTCTCTAATAATTTGATGGTGTCGGGTCATAGATTTATGTCTTTAATCCACATTGAGTGAGGCCGGCGCCGCGGCTCACTAGGCTAATCCTCCGCCTAGCGGCGCCGGCACACCGGGTTCTAGTCCCGGTCAGGGCGCCGGATTCTGTCCCGGTTGCCCCTCTTCCAGGCCAGCCCTCTGCTGTGGCCAGGGAGTGCAGTGGAGGATGGCCCAGGTGCTTGGGCCCTGCACCCCATGGGAGACCAGGAAAAGCACCTGGCTCCTGGCTCCTGCCATCGGATCAGCGCGGTGCGCTGGCCGCAGCGTGCCGGCCGCGGCGGCCATTGGAGGGTGAACCAACGGCAAAAAGGAAGACCTTTCTCTCTGTCTCTCTCTCTCTCACTGTCCACTCTGCCTGTCAAAAAAAAAAATAAATAAATAAAAAAAAATAAAAAATAAATAAATAAATAAAAAATCCACATTGAGTGGATTTTTGTGTAAGGTGTAAGGTAGGGGTCTTGCTTCATGCTTCTGCACGTGGAAATCCAGTTTTCCCAGCACCATTTATTGCATAGACTGTCCTTGCTCCAGGAATTGGTTTTAGATCCTTGGTCAAATATAAGTTGGCTGTAGATGTTTTGATTGATTTCTGGTGTTTCTATTCTGTTCCATTGGTCTATCCATCTGTTTCTGTACCAGTACCATGCTGTTTTGATTACAACTGCCCTGTAGTATGTCCTGAAATCTGGTATTGTGATGCCTCCGGCTTTGTTTTTGTTGTACAAAATTGCTTTAGCTATTCGAGGTCTCCTGCATCTCCATATGAATTTCAGCATCATTTTTTTCTAGATCTGAGAAGAATGTCTTTGGTATCTTGATTGGTATCGCATTGAATCTGTAAATTGCTTTTGGGAGAATGGACATTTTGATGATGTTGATTCTTCCAATCCATGAGCATGGAAGATTTTTCCATTTTTTGGTATCCTCTTCTATTTCTTTCTTTAAGATTTTGTAATTCTCATCGTAGAGATCTTTAACGTCCTTGGTTAAGTTTATTCCAAGGTACTTGATTGTTTTTGTAGCTATTGTGAATGGGATTGAACTTAGCAGCTTTTTCCTACCTTTCAACACAGCCATACCACTCCTTGGAATTTACCCAAAGGAAATTAAATTGGGAAACAAAAAAACGGTCTGCACCTTAATGTTTATTGCAGCTCAATTCACAATAGCTAAGACCTGGAATCAACCTAAGTGGCCATCAACAGTAGACTGGATAAAGAAATTATGGGATATGTACTCTATAGAATACTATACAGCAGTAAGAAACAATGAAATCGAGTCATTTGCAACAAAATGGAGGAATCTGGAAAACATTATGCTGAGTGAAATAAGCCAGTCCCAAAGGGACAAATATCATAAGTTCTCCCTGATCGGTGACAACTAACCGAGCACCAAAAAGGAAACCTGTTCAAGTGAAATGAACACTATGAGAAATGGTGACTTGATCAGCCCTTGCCCTGACTGTTGATGAACAACTCAATACGTTATCCCTTTTAGTATTTTTGTTTGTTTGTTCTACTTAATACTATTGGTTTAATTCTGTAATTAATACACAGTTATTCTTAAGTGTTGAAACTTAACTGAAAAGTGATCCCAGTTAAATATAAGAGCGGGAATAAGAGAGGGAAGAGATGTACAATTTGGGACATGCTCAAGCTGACTTGCCCCAAATGTAGAGTTAGAAACATACCAGGGGATTCCAATTCAATCCCATCAAGGTGGCATATACCAATGCCATCTCACTAGTCCCAGTGATCAATTTCTGTTCACAATTGATCATAATGATAGAACTAAGAGTCAACGGGATCACATAAACAAGACTAGTGTCTGCAAATACTAACTGATAGAATAAAAAAGGGAGAGAATGATCCAACATGGGAAGTGAGATACACAGCAGACTCATAGAATGGCGGATGTCCTAAACAGCACCCTGGCCTCAGAATCAGCCCCTAAGGCATGTTGATCCAGCTGAAAAGCCCATGAGGGTATTTCAGGCATGGAAAGCCAAGACACTCTGGCAAAAAAAAAAAAAAAAAAAAAAAAAAAAAAAAAACCTAAATGAAAGATCTCCGCGAGTGAGATCCCAGTGGAAAGAACAGGTTATCAAAGAAGGAGGTACCTTTCTCTGAAGGGAGGAGAGAACTTCCACTTTGACTACGACCTTGTCTAAATATGATCAGAGTTGGTGAACTCAAAAGGCTTCCATAGCCTTGGCAACAAGAGCCTCGGGTGATTACTGATGCCATAAACAAGAGTGTCAATTTGTTAAGTCAACAACAGAGTCACTGTGCACTTACTCCTCATGTAGGATCTCTGTCCTTAATGTGCTCTACAGTGTGATTTAATGCTATAACTAGTACTCAAACAGTATTTTTCACTTTGTGTTTCTATGTGGGTGCAAACTGTTGAAATCTTTACTTAATATATGCTAAACTGATCTTCTGTATATAAAGAGAAATGAAAATGAATCTTGATGTGAATGGAAGGGGAGAAGGATCGGGAATGGGGAGGGTTGCGGGTGGGAGGGAAGTTATGGGGGGGGGAAGCCATTGTAATCCATAAGCTGTACTTTGGAAATTTATATTCATTAAATAAAAGTTAAAAAAAATAAAGTCTCAGAAATAAAATACCCATTGCAATTGTACATGGTCTAGATACTCAAAAACAATAACTTTACATCAGCAATAATAACTGGGAACCCGTAACATTTGTGCTGGGTATCTGCAGTAGGGGTTAGGTGCCCAAAGCTGAGTAAGAAGCTGTGATCCTCCCAAATTTGTTTGGTTTAAATTGGAGCCGAGAACACTCAGTCCTTGCAGCTGACAAGAATGGCTTCTATGTATCAGATAAAACCCATCCATTACTCCAAATTATTGGTTTAACTTTGCTCTAGATCTAATTTTTTAAACAGGTATCTTCAAATTTCATTCGCTTTCTGAAACATGTCAAAATGATAAGTTATTTGTTTAGTATTTCTATGTTGATTCCAAGAAAAAAATTGTGCATCACACTTTATTATGATTTTGCCAGATAAATTATTAAGTTAACAACCAAAGTTGCAAGTAAATATTTTTGAGCAAATACATCTCAAAGTTTCTAAGGCTCCCAACATCAATTTTGGTCCCTAAGTTGTAAATTCCAACCTTTTACTTTACTGTTCACATATGAACCAAAAATTCTTCTATTAGATTGCCTATTGCTAAAACTGAATTCCTCTTAAATTCCTCTAAATCCTCCCTGAATATTGATTTTAAAAACTGTTAAAAAACTCAATGAACTCCTCTCTCTCCCTCTCTCTCTCTCCGGCTCCATTTTCTCCGCCGCCAGGGGCCGGGGTCTCCTGTGGGGGCCCAGCTGGTACCCCAGGCCTCCCTTCAGTGCTGGGGTGAACCCCCGGGGAGCTGGGAGCTTGGGACGGGGAGACGGGCGGGGGTTGGGGCGGAGGGAGCAGCGGCCCAGGCGAGTTTGGGGGGGAAGTAACCAGGCGGGGGGAGGGGCGGAGCAGGGAGGGGGCCTCAGCCCCCCCCCCCCCCAGCTATGGACCAGCGACTGCTGGGGCCGCCCCCTCCAGGCGGGGGCCGCAGGGGCCTGGCATTGGTGGGTGGGGAGCCTGGGGGCCCTGGCGAGCCTCCCGGTGGCGGAGACCCCGGTGGGGGTAGCGGGGGGGGGGGAAGCAAGACATCGGGGACATTCTGCAGCAGATAATGACCATCACGGACCAGAGCCTGGACGCGGCCCAGGCCAAGAAACACGCCCTAAACTGCCACCGAATGAAACCTGCTCTCTTTAGAGTCCTGTGTGAAATCAAGGAGAAAACCGGCCTCAGCATCCGAAGCTCCCAAGAGGAGGAGCCGGTGGACCCACAGCTGATGCACTTGGACAACATGCTTCTGGCAGAGGGTGTGGCTGGGCCCGAGAAAGGGGGTGGAGGGGGGGACTCAGCAGCTGCAGCCGCTGCGGCCTCTGGGGGCGGCGTGTCCCCTGACAACTCCATCGAACACTCGGACTATCGCAGCAAACTTGCCCAGATCCGCCACATCTACCACTCAGAGCTGGAGAAGTATGAGCAGGCATGTAATGAGTTCACGACCCACGTCATGAACCTGCTGCGGGAGCAGAGCCGCACGCGGCCTGTGGCACCCAAGGAGATGGAGCGCGTGGTGAGCGTCATCCACCGCAAGTTCAGCGCCATCCAGATGCAGCTTAAGCAGAGCACCTGTGAAGCCGTCATGATCCTGCGTTCCCGCTTCCTGGATGCCAGACTTCAGCAAACAGGCCACTGAAGTCCTCAATGAGTACTTCTACTCACACCTGAGCAACCCATACCCTAGCCAGGAGGCCAAGGAGGAGCTGGCCAAGAAGTGCGGCATCACCGTCTGTCTCTCAGGTCTCCAACTGGTTTGGCAACAAGCGGATTCGCTATAAGAAAAATACTGGGAAGTTCCAAGAGGAGGCGAACATATATGCTGTCAAGACCGCCGTGTCAGTCACCCAGGGGGGCCACAGCCGCACCAGCTCCCCGACACCCCCTTCCTCTGCAGGCTCTGGCGGCGCCTTCAATCTCTCAGGATCCGGAGACATGTTTCTGGGGATGCCCGGGCTCAATGGAGATTCCTATTCTGCTTCCCAGGTGGAATCACTCCCACACTCGATGGGGCCAGGGGGCTACGGGGATAACCTCGGGGGAGACCAGATGTACAGCCCTCGGAAATGAGGGCAAACGGCGGCTGGCAGGAGGCCGTGACCCCATCCTCAGTGACATCCCCAACGGAGGGACCAGGGAGTGTTCACTCCGACACCTCCAACTGATCTCGCCCCTCAGGGTCACGGGGTGGGGCTGTCACCAGGCGACTCGGGAAGAGGACGTGGGCATCCGGAGGACAAACCCCAAACATAGGAGAAGCACAAGACAGAGAAGGGCAGATGGGGTTGTCCCCTCCCAACAAGACTGAGTGCTGGGGGTGCTGACCACGAGGCAGGGAGAATGGGGCCCCTGATGGGAAAGTGGGGTCTGTCTCCCCGATTTCTCCTCTTCTCTTTTTTTCTCTCCCTCTTTCATATACAGAAACCTATTTTTCAGACCCCCTTTTCTCCCACCTCTCTCTCTCATACACCCACATTCAACTATTCTGTTTCTCTGAGCCACACCTCCCTCCCCCCACTTCCCTTCTTCCCCACCCCACTTATATGCTCTGGAATCTGCGGAGACGCCAGCCCTGCCCAACCAGAGATGCCAAAAATGGGGACACGACTGGACAGAGGACATGGGCCACGCCCCCCGTGCATCCCCACCCTGCCCCTCCAGACGGCTTTATTACCTCATACGCAGCTCATCTTAAACCAATAGAATCGCTCGGTGGAAGAGTGTCTGACGCAGATATCTACCTCGGAGGGAGTTTCTGCTACTTTAGGGAATTCTTGACTGGGCTTTGGGGTTGGATTTTTTTTTTTTTTTTTTTTTTTTTTTTTTTTTTTTTGGAAAGAATAAGAAGCCCTGGGATCCATCTGTAATTTTTTTTGTTTGTTTCTGATATTTTGGTTTGTTGGCGTTGTTGGTTCCTAATTTTTAATTTAGTTTGGGGAAGTAGGTTTTTTATATATATAAAGATATATTCCTTTTTTTAATTTTATTTCTCACTTTCCTATATTAGGGGTGATAGCAGCCAAAGGGGTTCTGCTAAGAGAAAGGGGAACAAGCAGAATTGGTGAAAGGGCCCCCCGTGCCAGGCCTGGCCATCCAGAAGGGAGTTTTGCAGGGCACCGCAGTGCTGCCTGCTGGTGCAAGCGGGTCGCTGGTGCTTCCTGTTTGAGGCACTGAGGTGTGGGCCCTGCTGTCCTCCTTACCTCCTTCCCACAACCCCTGGGCAGGTCTGGACTCAGTGATTTTGAGGCATTTGAAGATGCCACCTTCCCTTAGATGCATCTTTAATTTAAAAAAAAAAAAAAACTACTATTTGCAAATTGGAGGTGAGCGAATCTGGGAGGGGGTTATTACCAAATATGTTAGATATGGGTTGGGGTGCTTATATGTATATCTCCCTCAGTTTCCCCAGAAATGTATCTTTTTTGTTTCTCATGCCAAAATCAAGGGGGTGGGGAGAGGAGGGAGGTTGCAAAAAGCCAGGTATGGGGGTGAAGTAGAATCAGCAGTGTCCCGTCCTTGGCCCTGAACCCTACCACGTGATCCCCTCAGACATCCTCAGGATTTGACAAAACTGTCAGCGGGAACGTCCCCCGTCAAGGAACTGGGCAGAACTGTGGGGCAGGCTGGGAGTGTGATGGGTGGGGGTGGGAAGCACGGGCCGGGGGCAGTTCTCTCCTCACTTGTAAACTTGTAGTTTCACAGAAAAAAGGAAAAAAAGCCACTCAATTTTAAATAAAGAAATTTCTTTAAAAAAAAAAAAACTCAATGAAGAAAAGAAAAACAGAGAAAGGATTTCGCTGATAAGAAATAAATATTTGTATTTATTGTATCTGGCTCCCCTTAGTATCCCCTAGCCTTTTCTTTTTCAATTAGCTAATAAACTCCAGAAGCTAGAATGAGTAGTGATGTCAGAGAGAAGGAAGGGAGGGAGTAAGAATACAATGAGCAGAGTTTCTAGGTTAGATATTTCTTAGAGTTTTTGCATTTACGTCTTCTGCTTATTAAGATGTCTAGGTGAGGTTTCTTTTGGAAAAAAAAAAAGTGTTCATGAGCTCAGAATGTTTGAAAACACTAAATAAACCATCTCGAGATAGCACTTCTCCCGAGTCTGTGTGTAACACACACGAGATGAGGACTCCTTATTGCTTTCCTTGCTTTTAAGGCAGATATCACTTGACTGATTTAATCTCTTGATTTCTGATAGAGCCTCAGAATCCTTCTTAACCCAGTCTTTCAAACAAACTACAATAATTGGGCAGTATTATCAAAGCACCATAATCCATCTTCTAGCCCTTTCTAAGGACTTTTTACTTCCTACTTCCATGCCTGTATCTTGATGTGCACTAGAGCATCTTGATCGCTGAAGGTTTTCCCTGGGGTATCATTCTCGGCTCCGTGTCTCAGGCTGAGATCTAAAAGCAAAGTGTTTTAACACAATAGCTACTAGATCACTGTAGTCTTTTTTTTCCCTATATATTGCCTTATATTTCATCTATGAAGTCTTCTTTGGAACATGATTCCTGTTGCATAAACCATGAAAAATTTCCTTAGGCATGTATATTTGGAAAATGCTACATCCTACAGTATCTGGTGAAGAGTCACAATGTGTAGTAACTAAGGAAAAATTCTAAGAATTGGTATAATAGAGAACTTTGACTGATTTACTTTTTTAAGGATTTATTTATTTATTTGAAAGTCAGAGTTACACAGAGAGAGGAGAGGCAGGGAGAGAGTCTTCCATCCGATGGTTCACTCCCCAGTTGGTGGCAACAGCCAGAGCTGTGCCAATTCTAAGCCAGAAGCCAGGAGTTTCTTCCAGGTCTCCCATGCAGATGCAGGGGCTCAAGGACCTGGGCCATCTTCTACTGCTTTCCCAGGCCACAGCAGAGAGCTGGATTGGAAGTGGAGCAGTCGGGTCTCGAACTGGTGCCCATATGGGGTGCCGGTGCTCCAGCCCAGGATGTTAACCCACTACGCCACAGCGCCGGCCCCATGATTTAGTTTAACTGAGCATTTCTCAAATTTATTTGGCCATAGAAAACTTCCATCCAATGATACTTTTTAGTAAGCCTGGAAATTCATTTTGGGAAATGTGCCAATAATTTTCCTCAAACTTTTCTTATTCCTTCAAGTAATTTTAGTTTCTTCAACCAGAATTATGTTTCTAAAATTATATGGATAGTCATATTACCCCTGGGCTTAAAAACCCTAGTGGATTCATATTTCAAATAAATGTATCTCTTAATTCCATTTTCCCACAAACTTCTTGAAGTCTCCTCATATCAACTAAGAATAAATCCAGCATCTGGACTGCAGTGTTCAAAGCCTGAGGTTCTCCATGTAATTCAAGTTTATAAAATGTATCTGCAAGGCAGAGAGCAAGGTATTTGCACATAGTAGGCACTTTATTGATGAATCTGTCCTGTGCTTCTCCTCAATACCATATCTTCCTGATGTCAGTAGACATTGACATTCTCCCTCACTTTTATGCCTTTCTGCTTATCTTTGTCTTTACCTCTATCAATCAAAATTCTTCATTTCAAATGAGTTCAAAATGACCAGAGGTGCAAAGTATTTCTCTTACCTTCACCCAATCCCTAAAGAACTTCAGGTGTGTTCTAATAGTAGCCTGAACATTCTTCATTCCTCCTACATGGACTAATCCCTCTTTAGAGCTCTAAAAGGTTTAAATGTTTTCTCAGTCTTGGCATGAAGGACATTTTGAACTGCTTGATTCTTTGTCACAGGAACCTTCCCTTGTAATAGTGTAGAATGCTCCGCACCACCTCTGGCCCCTACTGGCATCCCAAGATGCCAATCCATGATCATCAAAAATATCACCAGAAGCCAGCATTGTGATATAATAGACTAAGCCACTCCTTTCAAAGCCAGCATATAACACTGGAGTGCTGATTTGTACTGTACCTAGGAAAGCAGTGAATAATGTCTAAATACCTGGTTCCCTGCCATCCAAGTGGGAGACCTAGATGGAGTTCCTGGTTTCCAGCTTAGGCTTGGCTCAACCCTGGCTGTTATAGGCATTTGAAGAATGAACCAGAGGATGGAAGATCCATCTCTCCCTGTTTCTCCTGCTCTCTTCTTACTGTCATTTTGCCTTTTAAATAAATAAATAAACCTTTTTTACAAAAAGTCTCCAATTTTTTTTTTTGACAGGCAGAGTGGACAGTGAGAGAGAGAGAGAGACAGAGAGAAAGGTCTTCCTTTGCCGCTGGTTCACCTCCAATGGCCACCGCGGCTGGCGCACCGCGCTGATCCCATGGCAGGAGCCAGGTGCTTCTCCTGGTCTCCCATGGGGTGCAGGGCCCAAGCACTTGGGCCATCCTCCACTGCACTCCCTGGCCACAGCAGAGAGCTGGCCTGGAAGAGGGGCAACCGGGACAGAATCCGGCGCCCCAACCGGGACTAGAACCCGGTGTGCCGGCGCCACAAGGCGGAGGATTAGCCTAGTGAGCCACAGCGCCGGCCAGAAAGTCTCCAAATATTGCTAGAAGTATCCTGAGGATAAAACTATCTGAGGGTCAAGAATTATTGTTCTAGACCAAACCTTTGTGTCTTCCTGGTCTCAGTGCCATGCCCATCAGGTATCCTCTGAATTCCACATAAATCACTCGTTCTTATTTGTCCCTTGAAGGCATTTCACGAAAAGGGAAAAAAGAAAAAAGGAAAAATAACAATGTAAAATGCTGTCATTTGGGAAAACTTGTGACCATTATTATTTTCTAATTTTAGATTTATCACAGCAAAACCTGAAAAGATGCAGAAATTTTTTTCCTGTTCAAAGGTTATCCAGACTTTGGAAGTCTATTACTCATTTCTATGATTTTGGAATTCAAAATATGTCTTTTGTTTTGTGCTCTCTCAAGTATTCAGATTTGGTGAAAACACAATTGAGCCATTAAGACACTTTAACTACCTTGAGTTGTCTTTTTCTGTTTCTCTTTCATTAATGATACATAGTGCTTTGTCTCCAGAGACTTCTTCGTCCTTTCAGGAAAAAAAAAAAAAAAAAAAAAAAAAAAACCTCATATTTTATTTCTCACAAAGAGTTGTCTTGTGGCATGAAGACTTGTCAAAGTCATAATTACATTTCATTTGTCTGCATTGAACTGTCATCGGTAAGCATTTGAGCATTTGTAGTCCATTGTCCCTGGTCAACTTACTAACCTGAAGTGATTCTTTTGGCTGTCCTGCCTTTAATTCTAACTACATAACAAGGTTGTTTCTAATCTTCTAGCAATCTCCAAGCCAAAATAATGATGATGCTATTTTTATTTATAAAAATGAATAATAGGTACCACTGGCAATTAACCTTGATCTTTTATCTGCATATTCCAATATAAAAATAGTCTCTGTGTTTTTTTTATTTTTTTATTTTTTGTTCAAATTTCCATCTTCTCCTTCAGATGGACTGGATGAATTCAAAAGGCTAAAGCACACCCAAAATGTTAGGATCTTTACCTGAGTCTTATCAGAATGGTCTGTGCTTCTTGATTTTCACATCTCAAATCTGAGCTCACAATTAGAGAGCGACCTCTCAGTAGATTTCCTGCTTTTAAGACTGTTAGCTAATTCAAAGGGTAGTTGTGGATACAGGGAACTTGTATAAGTGAACCTCTGATACTTAATTAAAATCACAACAGACACTTTGTCACTTGGCTTTGTTTAGCTTGACAGATTATTTTAGACCCAGATGGAATCTTAATTCAGCATCCTTTTGAGAGCTTTCAGTCTACAAACACAGAAATCCCGGTGGAGAGGCACCAAATAGTTTGCACATTTCAAAGAAAGATAATCGAGTTAAAAATGCAAAAGGCTTACAAATGCTTTATATCCCTTCATCTTGAAACTTCAAATTCAAGCTGAGATTTGACAATCAATGGTAGCTACTTTTCTTTCACCTTTTTTTGCCCCTTTGGATGTACAGATATAATTTTAACCTAAATACAAAATAATGGGAAAGGATTGGCAGTCAGTTTCTTCTTATTTCTGCTTTTACTTCAATTTTCATATTGCCTACTATTTCCATGTACAAAGATGATTAAATATATCTTCATTGGCATGGTCTGCCATCTTGCCTTTTTTTTTTTTTTTAAAGATTTACTTTATTTATTTGAAAAAGAGTTACAGAGAGAGAGGTAGAGAGAGAGAGAGGTCTTCCATTCGCTGGTTCACTCCCCAGATGGCTGCAATGGCGGGAGATGCGCTGATCTCAAGCCAGGAACCAGGAGCTTCTTCTGGGTCTCCCATGTGGGTCAGGGGCCCAAGGGCTTGGGCCATCTTCCCTGCTATCCCAGGCCACAGCAGAGAGCTGGATCTCAGAAAAGCAGCCGGGACCAGACCCGGCACCCATATGGGATGCTGGTGCTTCAGGCCAGGGCTTTAAACCGCTGCGCCACAGTGCCAGCCCCTGTCATCTTGCCTTTTACACTCCCTGAAAGCAAGTGTTAATTGTTGATACCACTTATCTCCACATTCTCACATAATGAAAATAAGTCGTATCTTTGGACATTTTCCCCTGTCTTAAAACTAAAATGCAATATTTACCTTAGAGTTTTCACTGATTTTTCCTAGTTTAATTACATTTTTCAAAGAATACTTAAATTTTTGAAAATATCAAGAAACTTTCTAGATCAACAATTCTAGAAGGACAGATATGTGGGCCATACAGAATCACCTAGCATGCTTGTCAAAAATGAAGATACATGAGAGGCATCATCCTGAATATAAACAAATAAAAACCTCTGATCACAGGTACCAGAACTTCGTACTTTAACAGTTCCCTATAGGGAATTCTAGTATAAATTAACATTGGAAGTGACTGCCTGAGAAAGTCCCTTCTAGATTCCAAGTGTTGCATTAGCTGGCTTATTATGAATATTAGTCTAGATAGTTACATTTGTTTCATACTCTACATCCAAGTCTGTTAGCATATTCAAAAGAGACCCAAATTCTTTTTTCATTATCTCCACTGTACAAGTCTGGTCAAGTCACTGCCATCTTGATGAGATCCCTGCAAATATCTCCTATCAGGTTCTTGCTTCTACCATTGTTCTCCTTCAATCTCCCCCAACATAGCGACCAGGAAGTCTTCTTTTAAAGTAAACTAGTTTTATGATTCCTAAGCTCAGTTCCCTTTAAGGGTGTTCTGGCTCAGAGAAGAGGTCAAACTTACTATAATGGTCTACACAATCCCTGTGGTGTGGACACTGAGTCTTTATTCCTTATCTCCTACTTCCCCTTGCTGCCTACTCTCTAATTATATTAGTTAGCTTTTTGATACTACAAGAAAATACTACAAGAGCTACTTACAAAGCGAGGAGGTTTATTTCAGTTTATGGTTTTGGGGACTCACAGTCTGAACCCAGTGGTTGGCAGCTGGTGAGAGTATTCCCCAGGCCACACAGAACATTACATGGTAAGGGGAAGGGCTTTATGACAAACCAGGAGACAGAGAAAATGGCTAGGTCTGACTGAGGCTTTTATAATATCTGCCAAGAACTGCCTTTTTACAACATGCTGCCAATGACGTACTTAACCCTCTCAGGCCCATCTCCAAGACACCAAAATCGGATTAAGATTCTTGCCACTTAGTACTATCAACTCAGGACTTTGGGACTTCATCTGCATGAACTCAGGAGCCAACAGCCTCTTATAATTAATCACGGCATTAATTATACTGATTCCTTGCTCATCTTCAATATGTCAGACTAGTTTCTACCACATGCTTACCAAGACTGTTTGCCATTCTCTCAGTTATCCTGAACATCTCCTCCTTTATGTTTTCAGATCTTTGTTCAGAACTCTCAGCAAAATTATTCTCAAGAACTCTATTTAAATAGAATAACAGAATTGTCCCATTGTGCGCATGGTCCTAGCCCCCATTTCTGCTTTTTTTTTTTTTGGTCTCCTGTAATCATATCACCATCTATCATTGTGATCTGTTTAACTATTTTATTTACTGTAGTCCCTCCCTCCAACTATAATTCAAAAAATTAGGCTTTTAAAACTTGTTTTGCTTGCTTCTATATCAATCCAAACCCCAAGAAAAGTGGCATATGGCAGAGACTTAATAAATATTTGTTGAGTGAAATGAATAAATTATCTCAGTGTAACAACCCTGCACTGCAAATGCTCTTATCTCTTCCTTTGACAGATAAGGAAACTGAGGCTTATGAAACAGATACAAATAACTCATCCAAAGTCCTTTGGCCTATGAAGAACTAGGCAGAACTTTACCTCGATGCCACAACAGTCGTGCTTCCTGTAACTCCATAATGCTCCTTAAAGATGCTCTGAGCTCAGTTTTTTACTCTCCAAAAGAGAAAATACTTGTAGACAACATCACCACATCATCAGAGTGAAAGAGAGAACCTGGGTTACCGAAGGTTGCAGAGAACAGGAAAGGCGGAGTTGCTCATTGTGTTCTTGCCCCCCGCTTAGACCCTGGAGCACCCACAATCCTCTCTCAGGAGGTCCTTAGTGCAGGACACAGGCATAGCTACCTGAATCTAAGAATACTTTTTAAATCTCCTCTTGAGCCTTAAGAGCTAAGATAAACTACAATCATGTTTCTCCACTTGAGCCAAATTATCATTCTGAGTTCAAGCAAAGTTTCTCCCTTGCTTTACTGACCTTTAGTTTTCTCCCTTCATCCACATCATTATTTTCACTCAGGTGATAGTTACTATGATACATAGGCCCTGTGTATTTTTGTAAAAAATAAAGATAAATAAAATTAAAAATAACAAATGTAGCAATGTTGTTTGTGTTTGCCAAATTTATACAAACTATTGTTCTACAAATATTATTCTGCTTCTAATTTTTTTACTAAGTGTCATACTTTTGAAATATGTGCATTTATTGCTTTCCATATATAGTATCTCATAGCATGAATAATTGGATTTTTGTTTCCCGTTTCTCTAGTGATATATCTCAACTCAAGCTATTGTAACTATGATTATTAAGAAAAAAAAGAGATGGAAAATCATTAAAGATGATCAGAAAATGGTAAAAGAGCAGACAATAATACTTAGGTCTCTGGATTCCTAGCACAGAACTTTGCTTTTAATGTTTTGTGGAAACAAATAAGTGTATTAAAAATACTTGAAAAAATGTCCATTTTTATAACATTTTAAATGACATAGTACTCTTAATAAATGAACTGGCATAGTATTCCCAAATACTGTCTGCATACATTTTAAATGATTGCTGTGTACCCAAGGGCAAAATTTATGTAAAATACCATAAAATAATCAAACTGCTCTGTTCTGACAAGCAAAGCTAATTTAGGTATATATTTTTAAAAATCTATTCCAGTGTGCTACTGTGTATCATACTGTGAGGAAAATAAATGATTAATCAAATATTTACTTAAAACCATAGAAAATAGTTCATTGACACCTTTAGCAGTTGACAGTACCCTGAAAATTGGCAATGGAGCTATAAAAAAAAGGCAGGCTTCATTCACCCTCAACAACATGCCCACAATATGAAAATCAGACATTGATATAACACAACACATAAAAGAAAAGTGGGCTAGCATTAACTGGGCATGAAATAAATTATATTTTCAAATCTAAAAAATATAAACTTTTAGCTTTTTCTAAGGGGAAATTCAAAATACCATAAATTAAAATAACCTATCTTTTACAATAATATACCACAACATGTAAAAATCTCTGATAACTAAAATTCCTATAGGCTTGGGCATAAATTTACAATTTTAGAATGAGGAATTAATAATAAGGTTATTTCCTTAGTTTATTAAAGTCAAAATCACAATCTGTATCATTCTCCTCTCATTCTTTCCCCCAACTCGTGGTATTTCTTGTATGTTAGATTAACCTGCACTGCAGACCTTTTGACTACAAGCCTCTTTGAGGACAGGAGGTATATTTTATAAACATTGGATTGGGGCTGGCATTATGGCATAGCAGGTAAAACTACTGCTTAAGACACTGGCATCCCATATGGGTGCCAGTTCATGTCCTGGATGCTCCACTTCCCACCCAGTGCCCTGCTAATGGCCTGGGAAAAGCAGCAAAGGATGGCCTAAGTACTTGGGCCCCTGCCACCCATGTGAGAGACACAGAAGTTCCTGGATGCCACCCATGTGGGAGATTAGAAGAAGCTCCTAGCTCCTGACTTCAGCCTGGCCCAGCCCTGGCCATTGTGGCCATTTGGGGAGGAAACAGCTGATGGAAAATATCTCTGTCTCTCCTTCTCTCTCTGTAACTCTGAATTTCACATAAATAAATAATAATTAAATAAACAAAGATCTTTCATTTAGGTCCTTTTTTTTTTTTTTTTTTTTTTTTTTTGAGTGAGATCCCAGTGGAAAGAACAGGTCATCAAAGAAGGAGGTACCTTTCTCTGAAGGGAGGAGAGAACTTCCACTTTGACTACGACCTTGTCTAAATATGATCAAAGTCGGTGAACTCAAAAGGCTTCCATAGCCTTGGCAACTCATGACAAGAGCCTCGGGTGATTGCTGATGCCATAAACAAGAGTGTCAATTTGTTAAGTCAACAACAGGAGTGACTGTACACTTACTCCTCATGTAGGATCTCTGTACATTGTGATTAATGCTATAACTAGTACTCAAACAGTATTTTTCACTTTGTGTTTCTATGTGGGTACAAACTGTTGAAATCTTTACTTAATATACTAAATTGATCTTCTGTATATAAAGATAATTGAAAATGAATCTTGATGTGAATGGAATGGGAGAGGGAGCGGGAGTTGGGAGGGTTGCAGGTGGGAGAGAAGTTATGGGGGGGGGAAGCCATTGTAATCCATAAGCTGTACTTTGGAAATTTATATTTGCTAAATAAAAGTTTAAAAATTAAATAAACATTGGACTGTGCTGGGCAGGTTAGTCACAATGTGAATACTCAGTAAAAATGCAGTGGCTTGTGCCAAAGAGGGTTGAAACAATCTATGTTCAATGAGAAGTGACATTTTTTACTGAAGAGATTTTAATATTGTTTGAGATCAGAAGAGCATGTGGACATTACTTCTTTGTTAGGAGTCACAGAAAATGGGTACACACAGGGAAATGATCATAGATTTACAGACCTACCAGAAACGGCGTCAAGTAGATGATATATCTTACTATCTTACTATGTCTTATCATTTCCCAAGAAACTGCATATTATAAATGCTACCAATTTCTCTTTTGGTTTTTCCTTTTGACCAGTCAAATCTCAATGATCCTTCCCTCACTGTTTCTCATGTACACACAATATTAATCCTTGTTACTGTTGTGATTCCCCTAAAGCATTGGTAAAAATAAAGTCATTGAAAGCCTGAATAGCTCTATTAGAACAGAACAGTACACTTGAATACAAAAAAGATATTGCCCTTGAATTCCCTCTGGATTTGATTGTAGCCCCTCTGTCTTTGGGTAATAACTCTAATTTGGTTAATAACTAAGGATGGGCATGGAAAGGAAAGAAAAACAATTCAGATAAAAACAACCATCTTTGTAGAATCCATTTTTTAATGGAATTGAAATCTGAAGTTCAAGGTTGACCTCTTTATTCCATAATTTTTATATTTTACTTCTTTTGTTAACTCTGAACAAGAAACATAAACCATGTGAATGCAAAAATATATACCAGTCTAGCCTTTACATAAAACATGTTTTTCTTGATTAGTATTTACTTAAATTTTAATTCAAGGTAACAACAAACATTTGCAATATTCCAAGAAGTACACCATACTATTTGATATCTAGAACTAATAGCAATGATCACATTTTAAAAAATATTCCACTTGCAACTTATGCCCAAGCCTTTAGGAATTTTAATTATCAGAGTTTTTTTTTTTTTTTTTACATGAGTCATTTAAAATCTCAGCCTGAACAAAAAAAAAAAAAAAAAAAGTTGAAGAAATGAATATAGTTCACTGATAAATGCTTTTGTTGAAAAAGCAGAAAATAGACCCTTTGTCTGCCTTGGCTCCAGTACTTAGCAGTTGGCATCCAATTAATTAGTTATCAGCAGTGAAATCACATAGTGAAGCAATTCCCTTTTCTCTTGATTATGGATTGCATTTTGATGGTAAAATTGTTGGTTGTGTCCCTCCTTAGTGACAGATTTTGTGTGATTAATGTCTCTGGTGTCTATTTTTCTCTGTCACTTTCACACAATAGCTACCACAAAAACTGCATCACCAATCAAAATACAGGTTCCATCCCCCTAGCAAAGATCATCCTCCATCTTTTCTGTTACGGTTGATCTTTAGCTTAGTATATTTGAAAATTAAGCATAAAATCAGAGATCACAAATTTGTATACCCACTATTTCAAGTTCAACTGAAATTATAGCTGCATTGTTCTGAGCCTCACTAGATGCTTATATACATGAAATCATTCACCAGTAGATCATGAAATATACTCATTTTAACACTGTTTTTTGTAATTGACCTAAACATTTAGTCATTGAACTGTGATTATGTTCATTTTTGTTTGTTGACAACATCAAACATACCTGACTTAACAAACATTTGCTCAAACACAAAAGTAAGATTAATGTCTTGTGTAGCTAATATAAATATAACCTCATGGTGCACTTTGTTGGTGAATTGTTAGACTAGCTTGTCTGCAAGGAAAAGAGATTTATTTAAGTTACTTTAAGAACACTGATTTATAGACATGTTGTTATGTTAAGACTTAAGACTATGTTTTATGATCACAGCCTCTGTGTTCCTCTCTTGCTCCTTTTTGTTTTCCTATAAACTGACTTTCCCTGTGTTCGTTCATGTGTTGTTCTCTGATGCTGCCTTTGATTTTTGCTGTCCACGTGGATACTCAAGTGCCATCCCTGGATCTTTCTCTTCCCTGACTCTATCAAGTGGTTCAGTCTTTCAGCTTCCCCAAACCAAACACCAAAGAGGTGACTAACTGGTCCCCCTTGCTTCCGCAGATGAGGTCACAGTGATGACACATCTGTTCATAGGACTGGGGATTTCACTGTCCTTCTGTCATGGCTTATTCTTAGTCTAATCCATTAATTCCTGGAAAAGGATCATTATGTGGAACAAAATATGGCTTTCTAAGCCAGCTTGTTAGGGCTGTGTAGGTGGGAGTTATTGTCTTAGAAAAGGAGGGGGATGCATTATACCTTATTCCCATTTTGTGCCTCTATGACAGAGTATCTGGGACTGGGTCATTTATTAAGACAATAAATTTATTTCCTCATAAATTCTTGAGACTAGGAAGTCCAAAAGAAAGGTATTGGCATTTTATGAGGGCTCTCTTTCTGAATCCCATGGTAGAAGGGCAAAAGAAGTCAAGAAAAAAATTAATTAATAAAAATAAATTTAAGGGGCTGGCACTGTGGCATAGCTGGTAAAGCTACTGCCTGCAGTGCCAGGATACCATATGGCTCCAGTTTGAGTCCCGGCTGTTCCACTTCCAATCCAGTTCTCTGCTATGGCCTGGGAAAGCAGTAGAAGATGGCCCAAGTTCTTGGGCCCCTGCATCCACATGGGAGACCCGGAAGAAACTCCTGGGCTCCTGCCTTCAGATGGGTGCAGCTCCGATCATTAAGGCCAACTGGGGAGTGAACCAGCAGATGGGAGACCTCTCTCTGTGTGCCTCTCCTTCTCTGTGTAACTCTTTCAAATAAATAAATAATAAAATAAAACAAAAGCAAAAACAAAAAAGAATGGAAGAAGAAACTTGTAGACACTGGATATTGACAGTCACTATAGGGGATTTTGCCATTAATAGAGGCAAAAATTGGGAAAATACACAGAAAAATGGGAAGGGAAAATTATTAATATTCTCTTTCTATGAAAGAGGAAAGATATGGTTGAATGTTTCATTACATTAAGGGTTAACTCATGTGTTGGAGAAGTTTCTGCTTTTATGCTGTGGACATTGGAGTGACGAGCAGATACGCTGGAGGCCACAGGAAACTCTCTAGTGGAGAATGGGAAGTGACTAGAAGATAACTGCTGGATTTTATAACTCTTTCAAATATTTCAAAGGTTAGTTATTTGTAAGACATTTATAATATTATAATAAAATAAATTCTATTGGTTTATAGGAAAAAAGTGCAGAATCTATTGATAAAAACATTTCTTGTTCTTTTTAAAATTATAGCCCTTGGAGATCTCAAAGGATGAATTTTTAAAAAGATTAATTTATTCATTCATTCATTCAAAAGGCAGAGTGCAGACAGAGACATACATTGCAGGGAGAGTAGAGTAGAGGGGAGAGGGAAGAGAAAGAGAGAGGAGGAGAGGGAGGGGGAGAGGGAGATGAAGAGGGAGAGAGAATTCTTCCATCCACTGATTCACTCCCCAAATGGCCTCAACAGCCAGGGCTGGCCCAAACTGAAGCTGGGAGCCAGGAACTCCATATAGATCTCCTGCATGGGTGACAGGGGTATAAGTTTCTTGGCCATCTTCCACTGATTTTCCAGGCATGTCAGCAGGGAGCTGGATTGGACGTGGAGTAACGGGGCCGGCGCTGTGGCTCAACAGGCTAATCCTCTGCCTGCAGCGCTGGCACACCGGGTTCTAGTCCCGGTCAGGGCGTCAGATTCTGTCCCGGTTGTCCCTCTTCCAGGCCAGCTCTCTGCTGTGGCCAGGGAGTGCAATGGAGGATGGCCCAAGTGCTTGGGCCCTGCACCCGTATGGAAGAGCAGGAGAAGCACCTGGCTCCTGGTTTCAGATCAGCGCAGTGAACCAGTGGTAAAAGGAAGACCTTTCTTTCTCTCTCTCTCTCTCACTGTCCACTCTGCCTGTCAAAAAAAAAAAAAAAAAAAAAGTAGAGTAACTGGGACTCAAACCAGCACTCCAGTAAACCCCAAGGATGAATATTTTTAAAATGTTCATTCCATTAATTTTTTAAACTCACCTCAATTCAATTCAAATGTAAATAAATGTCATTTGTTTGGGTGCTTAAATTGCATTCACTTTTGAGTGGTAGTAAGTCAATACACATTATCTACATATATTCAGAGAGTTCCCAGCATTCATTGCTCTGTTTTACTGTCCATACTTGGTAGAAGAGAAGGGAAGTGTCTGTCGTCTTGTGTGGTGTTCTGAATGTTCCAAGCAGCACTTGCCCATCAATCACTATTCCTAACAAGGGCACTGAATTTGGAATCAGCAAACCTTAATCTGCATTCTAATAGCCTGTAACCCTAACCAGCTTTCTGTGTCTCTAGTCCTCAGAGTTTGCATCTGTTCAATAGAGACAATGTTATATGTTATTGTAAGTATTATTTGAAATTAGACTTGTTTGAGGCACTCTTAGGTCAGCATTCTTTGCAATGGCACCAACCTTGACATATATTGGTCTCCATATTTTAAAGCTGTTTGTCAGTAATATGGTCTAGGGTTACCAGTGAAATACTGGTCATCTCAGGAATATAAACTAGAATTTTCAAAGGCAGAAGTTGCCATTGAAAAGAAAAAGGAAATGCAGAGAGCACAATGCTTACTTTAGGAACAGAAATCTAATAGGATCAGTGATTTTAGCTGTGGAGCTCCAATAAAGGAATATAGACATAGAAAGGCAAGTCTTGAAATTTATGGTTTATCTATAAAAACAGAGTGAACCAGGGACTTCAGCTAATTCTGAAACCCTAGACAACAAATCTGTATGGTATTGCCCTTGGTTTTCCTATCTTATAAAACTACAGTGGCAGGTTTAGAAGAAATTGAGTGGAATCAATTTTATTCTTTGCCATTTTCAACAAAGGGATACTTGGCAGGGGAAAAAGACCTGGGAAAATGTTGTTACACTGATAATTTTTGTATTGTGATTTATCTCTCCTTTAGTTTTTAGATATAGAAAAATATAACTACAGAAAAGAAGACAGAACATAAATTAAAGCTCTTTTAGAAATGAAATATTCAGGTTTTTCTGTTATTCCATCATATTTTTCAGCTAGTTGCAATGTATCAGGTTTCTTAATACTTTAGGTAACTCAAATATATGCTTAATTCTCATATACAGAGTAAATGTCATCCTACAAATAACAGGCAAAGCTAATTAGCAATTTATCACTGTTATTTTGGCTTGAAGCCACTTCTACTGAGTTCTCTGTCCTATGAATATAACCTAGCTTCAGGAGAGTTAATTAAACTGGTCTTTCAATAGCTGTACACTCTTAAAAGGTAAGGTTAGTATATTGTCCTCTTTTTCTCAGGTTTTGCTGAAGGAAACTGTATATTTGAAAACAGAAATTTAGAATGTTTTAAAAAACTGAGAAACCCACAAGTTTTTGGTTTATATGTGAAAGATAAAGAAATAAAATACCACCTTGTGCTGAAAGAATCTTATAAATACATCACTAATTCATCTGTGTTAAATTTACTAGGCATTAAAGGCTCAGTGCCAGCCACTTGTAGATATGGCGGTGAATATATCCAATGTGGTTGGTAACCCTGGGAAAAACACAACCTTCAAGATGGAATCTGAGCAGCTAATTGGGGCTAAAATTCAAATTGGAGCCTGGCAGCCATTGTTGACTGGAGGTTACACATGTATTGTGTTATGTTTTGTGTTCCTGGACAAAAACAAAAATATCTGCTGAACTATTTGGCCCTTACCTGGGCATGATCCTGTTTAAACTGCCAAGGAGAATAGCTTCTAGATAGTTCCTAGCATGTCACCTGGATTCAACCATTGACTTTGAACTTAGAGTTTCTTTTAAATGCCAGTCAATCAGAACTAGGTGTCTTCTATATGCATCCTTTTGCCTTTAAAAGATGATTTCTTTCTTTCTTTCTTTCTTTCTTTCTTTCTTTCTTTCTTCTCTTAGAGTGTGCTTTTGTTTTTTATGGAAGGCTATGTCTTCCCAAGTCTGCAAATTGCTTGCTGAAATAAAGTGTCCTATTTATCCTAGATTCTTTTCTGGTAGATATTTGTTGATACAATGAAAACAGTGACATCTATTGGAGCAATAGTCTTCACACTGGGCTACATATACACTGGAGACCTGTAGAGACTTTTGGAATAGGTAACAGGGGCCGAAGAGTTCTGCAGACATCAGTGTCTAGACATAGTTAACCTTATCCTTACACTTTCCTAAAATTAGTTTGCCTGACATGGAACTTTTCCTCCTCCCTTTCACAGTTGCTCTTTTTCTAGTTACAAAAGAAAGGCATGCCTCTGGGGCTCTGTCCAGAGGTATAAAAACCTTCCAGGTACTGAACAATACTGAGAAAAAAAGAAATCACTAAGGACTGTGGAATGAATTATTTTGTGAGTCCGGTGATTTCCAGTTATTTGCTTAAAAAAAGAACACTGACTTGACTGAATGGAAGACTGATGTATCATAAGAAATATTCCTAGAAGCTAGATCAGCAAGCAGTTTGGGGATGAAACTCATAAGATAGGTCTAGGAACTGAACCTCCTCAAATGCTACCATTCTCAACTAGTTATTAATGATTACACATTTTTTCTCACTACTGCATCTAAAAACAAAGACAATAATAAAAAATGGGGAAAAAATTTGATATTGAGTACAGTGTTGTTCTATCAATAAACATTCACCATGAAATTAAGACATTTGATAAGATGAAAAAAAGTTAAAAATTATTCATAACACATGAACCTAGAGGCAAAAATAGATTTAAATAACCCAGACCATCATGCTAAAGATACTTATGCAATAAAATTTCCCTTTGGGTGTTTAACCATTTTAATGAAAATTTATAAAGTGATTTTCTTTTGGTCAACTGAATTTTATTAATCATTGTAATGATATCTCAGACCAGAAGGAAAGATAATGTCTTCCTAGATTTATAATTGAAAATTTCAAAATCAATTTCAATTTTTCTGCAAATTTTTTGTTGTAAGTTACAGTGAGTGAGCAATGAATAATAACAAAGAGGGCAGAACAGACAGGGAAAATATTCCAGGCAGGCAACAGCACAACGAGCTCAAAAGAAGATGGACACCGTGTTCTAGGTTCTCAAAACAATCGAATGTAACTAGGATTGAGAACATGAATTGATAAAGAAAATAGGGTTATGGAATACAGATGAGAGGACTTGTCTCAGAAATTTGAAAGCTGACATTTATTCATTTACTACTAGAATACTTTTTAGGAATTATGAAAGAATAGCTTGAAAGAGATGTTTTTACATTTTTGACTTACAGCAAGGGTCTGAAAACTTGTAAAAGGCAGACACTAGACTGTGTGGTCTCAGTCACAACTCCTTCACTCTGCTGCTGTAGCATGAAAGCACTCATGGGCAGCAAGTAAATCAATGTGTGTGGCAGTGTTCCAGGACATTTTTGTTTTAGATACTAGAGTTTGAATATCATGTCATTTTCACATGTCATGGAATATTATATTTTGTATGTATTTGGTTTTTATTCTTACCAGTTAAAAATGTAAAACAAAACACATTCTTACTTCACAGGTTGTTCAAAAACAGGCTATTCACTGGATTTGGAATATGGCCATAGTTTGTCCAATGCTTTAGAATATTTTGAAGATATGGTCATTTTCAATCTCATATTATGAGCTCAGACCACCACTGAGCCCATGAATTCAGTCTTTTCTTCTATCACTTAATAACAGAATCTTATAAAAGTCAGGATTCCTTGACACATTGGTTTGTTTTGCATTTTAAAAGAGCTGAAACTTATTTGTTCGTTTGCGGTGACTCTTCGTTGCCACCGCCATCACTGCCGGAGAATTAGGCAGGCTGCCCGCAGCTTGCCTTGGCCCAGGAGGGGAAGTGTGCCACCCGCCACTCAGCCTTGCCCAACCCCGGGGACAATCAGATGCGGTGGGGAGCCCAGTCGAAGCAGGATCTCAGATTATTGTAAGAAGGAGGTGTATATATAGCTGAGGTACAGAGCGGTACAGAATGGTTGCGGGCAAGGGGTGGGGTGATGTGATGCTAAAGGGTCTTAGCCACTCATTATACCACCTTAATGATCCTTAGGCAAATGCGCCCTGGGGCTGGGGTGTTTGCCACCAGGGATTTGAAACTTAAAGACAGGTTTTCAAATTCGAGGCAGGCTCAGGCAGTTTCCTCTAGGCCTCTCTGGATTTAGCCTCCCCCACAGTTCATTGACGATTCTGTGTAGGAAAGCCTTAGCAATGCTAAGTCCTTCATCTAAGTAAGCATCTACAAAGAGGGTTCTTTTCTTAACCATTTTTAAATGAATAGCATTTTATCTTACATTGCCAGCATCTAAAATTTTATGAGAATTAAAAATTTAAACAAAATAATGTAGTGGAAAATCCAAGGGATTTGGAGTAGATGACTTGATTTTGATTCTTCTCTCTAATAACTTGCCTTTTGGCACATTAATTGTGTGACTGGGTCTCAGTTTCTTTGTGTGTGAGATGTGACAGTACTAGGCCTTTTTTGTAGGGTTGTTATGAAAATAGAGATCATGTATGTGAAGTGCACAGCATGATGAGCACATATGATTCTCAGTGGTTAGTAACAGTATTTTGGAGTGGGTTTTTGGCCCAGTAGTTCAGATGCCTCAGTCCCATATCAGTGTGATTTCGTTCAGTTTTAGTCTGGCTCCTGACCACCAATGCAGACCCTGGGAGGCACAAATTATGTCAAATAATTAGGTTCCCGTCACCTGCATGGAAGCCTTGGTTTCTTCCCGGATCCTGCGCCGGGCTCCAGCATGGCACTAACCATTGCAGACATTTGGGGAGAGAACCACTGAATGGGCATACATACTCTCTCTCTCTCTCTCTCTCTCTCTCTCTCTCTCTCGTGTGTGTGTGTGTGTGTGTTTCTGTTGCTCTGCTTCTCAAATAAATATTTATAAAATTGTATAAAATTAACAATATTCTTATGAACATTTTCACCTTTTGCTTTTAAGAGATCTGGCTAAATGATAGGTTTTAAAAAAATTCCTCCATGTTTCATTTATTTTGACTCCAGCCTTGAAGGCTCAATAATCCAGCTATCTGAAACTTATTAGGGATTTTAATCTTCAACACTATTGTCTGGGAAAAGGAAAGTTGTCTTCTTTGATACTGAGTCTTTCCCCTGACTACTGCTGTTAAACTGCCAAGAAATTGCTAAACAGCTTTCTCAGTGTTATCAAATCCTCCCCAATTCTCCCATCTATGTAGCCCTCATTCTTTACAGTTAGGGCTTCTTCATTGACCTCTGGCCTTATTAGCTAGTACTTTTGTCAGTTCCAGAATTAATTTGTACCTGAAGTTCATTAGATTTGAAATAGGGGCCGGTGTGATGGTTGACTTGGTTAATCCTCCACCTGCAGTGCCGGCATCCCATATGGGCACCAGGTTCTAGTCCCGGTTGCTCCTCTTCCAGTCCAGCTCTCTGTTGTGGCCAGGGAGGGCAGTGGAGGATGGCCCAAGTGCTTGGGCCCTGCACCCCATGGGAGACCAGGAGGAAGCACCTGGCTCCTGGCTTGGGATTAGCGTAGCTCTGGCCTTGGCGGCCATTTGGGGGGTGAACCAATGGAAGGAAGACCTTTCTCTCTGTATCTCTCTCTAACACTGTCTAACTCTATCTGTCAAATAAAAATAAAAAAGATTTGAAATAGTTCCCTGAGCTACTTCCTGGTTTGTCATCTGGAATAACCCCAACAATTACTCTTTCACAACTTCAAAACCAGAAGACCCTCTTCCATTCCATACTCTTTATATCAGGGCACTTACTTTGGTCTTGTAAATCAGTCTGCATTTTAATAATCTTCCTAAGTGCCCTATTCCCTGCCTGGAAACTACATCTTGATTTTTTTTTTTTTCTCAGAAGTCTCCTTACCAGAGTATTCGTATCTTGTTCTTTAATCCTAGGCTCTTCTCTCATTGTTCTGGATTCCTGTTGTGGGGTTCTTTGCTGGAACAGAGACTTTGTGTTACTCCACATTGCTTAAGTTTCCTTACTTGTAAAATTATGCCAAAAAAGTGTGAGGGGGAGGGAGGATGAGAAGTATCACTATGTTCCTAAATCTGTATATATGCGATGCATGAAACTTGTATAACTTAAATTTAAAAAAAGAAAAAATTATGCCAAAAATAGTCTTTACCTCATTGGATCAGTGTGAGACCAAGTGAACACATGTGAATAGTGAAGCTCCTGCAGAATCAGTGCTAAGTAGTGTTCAATGACGGCCAGGCTCTTTAAAGTTTCCAAATTTGCCAGTTGAATCATCATTATTTTGCGCCACAAACATACTGCTTGCACTACCATTTTCTTAATATATTTTCATAGCTTTTTAAAGACTTAAATATAGTTTTCTATGCAATCACAAGATACAGGCTGCTTGGATATGTTATTTTATTTCATTGAATTTAAGGTGTTACTGATTATACGACACTATTATTTCTTGTAATACTAAGACAAAACACATTGACAACTAAACTATGACCTTCAATTAATTTTTTAAAGATTTATCTATTTACTTGAAAGTCAGAGTTACACAGAGAGAGAAGGAGAGGCAGAGAGAGAGAGAGAGAGAGAGAGAGAGAGAGAGAAGTCTTTTAGCCGTTGGTTCACTCCCCAGATGGCCGCAACAGCCGGAGCTGGGCCAATCCTAAGCCAGGAGCCAGGAGCTTCTTCTGGGTCTCTCATGTAGGTACAGGGGCCCAAGGTCTTGGGCTGACTTCTATTGCTTTCCCAGGCCATAGCTGAGAGCCAGATCAGAAGTGGAGCAGCTGGAACACGAACCAGTGTCCCTATGGGATGCTGGCACTGCAGGCAGTGGCTTTACCTGCTAAGCCATAGCGCCGGCCCTGATCTTCAATTAATTTTAAGATGCATTCTGATTTCAGAGATATATGTGTATTTTTGTATGTGTGTGTGTATTTAGAATCAGAATTGCCAGAATTTTCTTAGATCCATTCCTTAGCATTTTTTTTTGTATGTGTGTGTGGGGGGGTACTATATATTTTATCTCTGGAAGTTCTAAATTACTTCTGCAATTTAATAACCACTTGCATACTGATGAGTCCCAACTCTGTGTTTGGAACAACCTATGTCTTGAACTTCAGAGAGTTCTGTTTGTCAAGTTATTTGACTTTTCTGCATAGATGCCACAAAAGCACATAAGGTTCAGCATGTTCAAAATTTATTCTTTATCTTTCCCGTATCTCTGCTCCTTCATTTCTTTTCCTTATCTGGATAAATAAATCCCAGCACTAGTCAATAATTGCTCAAGCCTGAATACTGGGATGTGTCCATGACTCTATCCTGTCACTTATTCCTCCATCTTATCAGTCTCCAAGTGCTATTGGTTATATCTCCACGATTTGTTTTTAAGTCACTCCTCCACCTTCTACATTCTTACAAATTTGACTTTAGTATTGTTCCTCTTCTTTCTTTTCTGGTATTTCTACCTCTTCCTGACGGAATCTCCTGCCTTCATTGTAGCTACCTTCTCACATGATCCATTGCCTACTGCTACCACATAGTTAGATCTATTCCTTGTAAAGAGCTTCAGTAGCTCTCCATTGCTTTCATTATAAAGTCTCAGATTCTCAGCATACCACCTATAGCTCTGCAGTATCTTACTCAAGCCTACTCTAACTCAGACTCCCTCTCACTCATCAACCCCCTCCTACCTCACACACCCACTACACTCCTTTCTTTAGCCAAGCCAACCTACTCAGCCCAGAATAAGTTATTTCTCCTCTTGCACAGTCTGCTGCAATAGTTATTTCTCTCCCTCTCCACTCCCCCTTCCGGTCTTTCCCCATCTCCCTGATACCTACTCCCATGACCTTTTTTCCCATCTCCCCTTTGTCTTTGACCTTTATCTGAGCTGGTGCCTTCTTGAAGGACCAGTTCCCATCCTCAAGTCTGAGGATATTACTGTTTTATGTTCTCAGAGTTCTTTATTTTTATTTTTACTGTGATTTATTCCTAGGTTGTATGTGATTACCACTTGATAATGTCCATATAGTGCTTCTTGTGGGTGGTATTATAGTTATGTGTGTCTAGATAAAAAAAAAAAAAGCTCAAGCTGAAAGACTTAAAATAACCGTTACTATCCCTCATGATTTTATGAATTTCTGGAAGGGTCTTGTTTGGGGCCTGTTAAAGAAAAAAATCGGGGCTGGTACTGTGGCATAGCAGGTAACTCTGGCTTTCAAATAAATAAACTAATCTTAAAAAAAAAAAAAGAAAAAAAATCAGTGATACTTGTTCAAACATGGTTAGCATGTTATTTAGGACCATTGGCATAGGTATAGGGATCACTATAATGAGCTCTCAGAATTGGAGAGGGAGATTGGACTCAACTCGTAGCATAGCATGGGCAAATGGGTATTTATTGTCAAGAAAGGCTGAGGGTCAGTGCATGGGAAATCTCAGGGGTAAGAGGGAGTCTACCTAAATTGATGTAAGATAATTCTTACTTTTTTTTTTTTTTTTTGACAGGCAGAGCGGACAGTGAGAGAGAGAGAGACAGAGAGAAAGGTCTTCCTTTGCCGTTGGTTCACCCTCCAATGGCCGCCACGGCCGGCGTGCTGCGGCCGGTGCACCGCGCTGATCCGATGGCAGGAGCCAAGTAAGTACTTATCCTGGTCTCCCATGGGGTGCAGGGCCCAAGCACTTGGGCCATCCTCCACTGCACTCCCGGGCTACAGCAGAGAGCTGGCCTGGAAGAGCGGCAACTGGGACAGAATCCGGCGCCCCGACCGGGACTAGAACCCGGTGTGCCGGCGCCGCTAGGCGGAGGATTAGCCTGTTGAGCCACAGCGCCGGCCAAGATAATTCTTACTAAAAACAGATTATAGTGACCAGATCAATGTCAAAGGTGAGATGTTTCTTAATAACCTAAATTACCAGAGTTTGGCTAAAATTGGGTTTTGCAAGTAAGAATGTAGATGAGTTTAGGAGAAACTTCCTGAAAGAAGATGGCTAATGTTGGTCAGGCAAGCACATCATTGTCAAGTCTCACTTGAATGTAGTCAAGTAGCACCTGTGGCTGGAGGCAGCCGAGGATGAACTGAACCAGATGTACAAAATGCTCCATTGCTGGCAGCTGATGCTGGCTCCTGGCTTTGAGCTCAGCTGAGTCTACCTACAAAGTGCCTACATGTGTCCTGTCCATGTGGCACAACTTTCTCTCAGCATGGCAGCAACATTCTTTGAGTGAGCATGCCAAGAAGCAGAGGCAGGAGCTTCCTATCCACTTTAATTGTCCAGAATTTTAGCTGTATTCTGTCAGTCAAAGCAGACACAGAGTCTCCCCAGCTGCAGGAGGACAAGAATAGACTGCAAAAATGGATGGAGATGTGGCAAGAACACAACATATCAAAGCAAGTGGGATGGGAGATGCTGTGACCATCTTTGAAAACACCACCTACCAGAGAACACTGACACTCAACTCCTGTCTTCCCAAAGGCAGGAACTCTGTGTAACAATGAGGAAGTATAAGGCCGGCGCCGCGACTCACTAGGCTAATCCTCCACCTTGCGGCGCCAGCACACGGGGTTCTAGTCCCGGTCGGGGCGCCGGATTCTGTCCCGGTTGCCCCTCTTCCAGGCCAGCTCTCTGCTGTGGCCAGGGAGTGCAGTGGAGGCTTGGGCCCTGCACCCCATGGGATACCAGGATAAGTACCTGGCTCCTGCCACTGAATCAGCACAGTGCGCCGGCCGCAGCGCACCGGCTGCGGTGGCCATTGGAGGGTGAACCAACGGCAAAGGAAGACCTTTCTTTCTGTCTCTCTCTCTCACTGTCCACTCTGCCTGTTAAAAAAACAAACAAACAAAAAAACAAAAAAACCATGAGGAAGTGTAAATGGTCTCCTACCTACATATCAAACTGATTAAAGGCACAGCCTCTTAGGCATATCTATCATGGTTGATACCATGGTTGGTCTGTTTTCCTGACCCTGGTATATCTGATGAAGAATTATCATAGTATTAAAATGCAGGTAGAATCTACCTCATACGTACCTGTGAGGACTAATCAGGGCAATCTATGTAAAGACCTTAGACTAGTACCTGGCACACATACTCCAAAGTTAGCTACTATGACAAGGCAGAGGGAGAGGAAGAGCTTCCCCTGCCATTTCTCTCAATCTCTAGTCCTCCTTTAAAACCTTCCAAATCTGCGTGGTTCTATTCTAAAGCAGTGGATAATGCCTCGCTGAACCCAAGATATTGTGGCAATTAAGTGTCTATGTAAGCTATCATATTTTGGCAATCAAAAACATTCTGAACATTCCTCTAGAAATAAATATAACGACAATACCTTGATATTTGTCTTGTGAATGGTATATTCTCATTGGATATGTACTTATTTCAAAGTTTATTTTCAGGGCAGATTTGTGTTACATGGGATTAAGCTGCTACTTGAGATACCCACCTCCCCATCAGAGTTTCTGGTTTGAGTTCTGGCTATTCCACACTTCTAATCCAGATTTCTGCTAATACACCTAGGAGACAGTGGATAATGGTCCAAGTGCTTGGGTTCCTGCCACCCAGGTAGGAGACTTGAGTGGAGTTCCAGTCTCCTGGCTTTGGCTTGGCCTACCCCTGGCTATTGCAGGCATTTGGGGAGTGAACCACTGTATGGAATGTATGGAAGATTCTCCCTCTCTATTCCTCTCCCTCTTTCTATGTCACTCTCCTTTCAATTGAAACCATAATTTAATTTTAAAACTTCAAGGTTATTTAGAATGCTCAAAAAGCTGTTTAATTTCTTTTTAAAAAAAAGATTTATTATTTGAAAGGCAGAGTTACACAGAGGAGGGGGAGGGGGAGAGAGAGAGGAAGAGGGAGAGGGAGAGGGAGAGAGAGAAAGAGAGAGAGAGAGAGAATGAGAATGTCTTTAATCTGCTGGTTCACTTCCTAAATGGCCACAACGGCTTGAACTTGGTCGACCTGAAGCCAGGAGCCAGGAGCCTCTCCCAGGTCTCCCATGTGGGTTCAGGGACCCAAGGACTTGGACCATCTTCTACTGGTTTCCCAGGCATAGCAGAGAACTAGATTGGAAGCAGAGCAGCCAGGACTTGAACTGATGCACATATGGGATGCTGGCGATGGCTTTACCCTCTAAGCCACAGTACCAGCCCCAAATAGCTCTGAATTTCTTCAAGGACTAAATAATGTCTTATGTTGCCTTTGTGTGACTGCTAGAGTCTAATATAATGCCAGAGCTAAGCATAGTGTCAACACTTGTAATTAACATATCAGCATTTCTGACATGCTAATTATAAAAACTTATTCATAAAGAAACTTTACTTATCACAATTTAATGAGGCAACAGTTCTTAGGATTTTCAAAAAGAAAATGAAGTATTGGGATATTGTTTCTAAGGAAATGCAAGAATCTAAGAGAATAATACCTCATTTTTACACCTGCTCACATCTGGACTTTGCTGGTTCTTCACTCACCAAGTCACTCAATGGAAACAACATATTTGTCAAAGAAGAGTTTAGTGAATGACTGGCAATCTTTTAAATAACTAGTATGTGACCTTTTCATTAAACTTAATTTATTCAGGAGTTAGAAACACACTAAAGCTTTATTCCAGATTTTATGTGCACGTGTGAAAGTGCATTTCTTCAGAGAAGACTCATTGCTTTCATGATATACTCTGAGTGATCCCTATGAAAGAAAAAGTTAAGAATCATTGTCCATGACAGCTTGAACAGGCTCTGCTGATCCTAAACATATCCTGGAGGTTGTTTTCTTCTGACCACAGCTTTAACAGCGCATTTAGTTACCACTTCCCTCTCTTTTAACATAAACCTGGAGGACAGCATACAACAATCATATAAATCCATTATGGTATTTCCATATCCCAGTGGTCTGAATTGTGGGTAAATAGGAATTTATTGCTATAATATTGGTCTAAAATTTGAACCATGAGATTTATGGGAAAAGTGTGTGAGTCTGACTTACATTTTTTGCTTTAAAACAATTTGGGGACATTAAAAATCAAGACAGACAACTATAAACCATACTATACTGATTTAAAAAATTCTTTCCCTTTTTCTAATACACACCACACATAGAAGTGAGTCTGCATGTGTGTATAGTCTTTCTTTTTCCAAAAAACATATACTCACAAAATGCCACAAAATTACTTATGTTTTAAGTATGTGTGATGTGTAAGAAAACAGGTTTATTTTCAAATCATCATAGGAAGACAGATGTATTTAAAAATGACCACAGACTTCTGTTAAGAGAAACTCTTGTAATTACACATCATAGAATCCTATTCTTACTATCTTCAGAGGTAGAATTCCTGGGGATTTTAATCCTGTGTCAAATTCCATGACTCAGGAATCACATATAATTGCAAGTCAGTTCCTGAATATTTTCCCTTAATTAAAACCTTAATATTTACAATAAAGACAGTAATAATTATAATACTAGCTATTCATTGAGAACCTACTGTGTCCCAGATTCAGTTGCCAGCATTTCACATGTATTTCACAGGTTACATTCAATGCTTTTTACAAGCCATAATATCTTTCAGATTTAGGCAAGAATGACATTTCATTTCTTCCTTTTAAACAGAAGTTAGTTGCTAGTAGAAAATATATATACTTCTTAGTAATGTGTTCTAAGGGTAGTTCAAGTTTCCTGTGGTTTTCTCCATGGCCCTTATTTTCTTAACTTTCTTTGAGTATCTATTTACTGCTTTCTAGATATGGCACTTGGCAGCTGCTGTTGATTTTAAGAGGAACAAGATAGGCATTGTTTCTGGCCTCAAGTAGCTTATATTCCAATGAGGGTAGAATGCAATATATATATTATTGCATCTTGCTCTTCAAAAGACAATAGCAAATAGAGTTATTTTCTTTGATCTCCACCAATATTGGAAAATACATTTCTGTTATTTCTTTTATTATTATTTATTATTATTATGTCAGAACTATTCAAGTTAATGCATCCTAATTGGCTCTCAGTGCTTATTAAAAGTTTGTAAAGTGGGAATGGAGTGTTGTTACACATTAGATCCCAGGGCTCACTGTGTTGATGTAGGGGAAAGTGCCTGTCTTGTTGATGATATTACTGTGTCTTGGCCATTTTATATATTCTTTTTTTTAAAAAAGATTAATTTGAAAGGAAGAGCGACAGAGTGAGAGGGAGCAACAGGGAGAGTAAAAAATCTTTCATCTGGTTCACTTCCCAAATAGCTGTGATGGTTGGGCTGTGCTAAGCCTAAACAAGGAGCCAGAAACTCCATACAGGTCTCCCAGAAGGGTGGCAGGGATCCCAGTACTTAGGCTATCTTATTTTGCCTTACTAGGCACATTATCAGGGAGCTGGATTGGAAATGGAACAGCCTGGACTCAAACTGGTGACATTATATGGATGCCAATGTGGCAAGCTCACTGTACCACAATACTGGTCATTTGTAAATATTAACACAACATACATATGTCTTATATTATATATACACACAATGTGTGTATGAGCTAGGCCTAGGAAAAATAAAAACTAACATAGTAATTAGGAGATCGCTAGACAGATTGCTAAAAAGGCAGAATCCTGTGCCCCACCTAAAATCTACTCAATCAGAAACTGTCTGCTTCAGCTTCCAAAATACTCATTTTGACTTTTAGGCATGCGTTCCTTACTAGAAAATCTCAGTGTGGCCCAGACAGTTTCAGCATGGAGGCAAGGTAAAATTTTCATCCCACACCTGCTGTTAACAGGATGTCTTTGTGTCTAATCATTTTAATTACCTGGTTTCTATTTCTTAGTGCTCTCCCTCCACCTCCTCCTCCTCCTATTGCCACTAAGTTGAATCAAAACATGACACTCTGATAAAGAGGTATGAGTAATTAGGCAATATTATGCACAAACACAGGATCAGTGGAGAACAAATTTTTCAGCCAATCAATTAGCATTCAGTGAATGAATAATGCGTAAGATTTGAGAGATGGATAAGATGAGGTTAGTATATTCAGGAGATCTACCATCTGTTTTTACAGAAATAAATTTCAGATAAGCCAAGACAAATAATATATTAATGAAACACTTAATGCAGACAAGTACTACATAAGATCTAAGTTAGTTCTCATGTAGGGTTGTCAGAGAAGATGCGATCAAAGCAGACTTTAGAAGATACTTACAAGGCAATTGCATTTAAATAGTTGGAGCCGGATATTCCACAGAAAATCTAGAAAGATGTAATTTGGTTCACAAAAGAGAAAGAAATGTGGTATTGAAAGAACACTCTTGAGTCACTAGACCACAGTGTTAACTTATTTTTTTTTAAGATTTTATTTATTTATTTTTTTGAGAGTTAGAGTTACAGACAGTGAGAGAAGAGCAACAGAGAGAAAGGTCTTCCTTCCGTTGGTTTGCTCCCTAAATGGCCACAACGGCCGCAGCTGCGCTGATCTGAAGCCAGGAGCCAGGTGCTTCTTCCTGATCTCCCACGTGGGTGCAGGGGCCCAAGGACTTGGACCATCTTCTCCTGCTTTGCAAGGCCATAGCAGAAAGCTGGATTGGAAGAGGGGCAGCTGGGACTAGAACTGATGCCCATATGGGATGCTGGCGCCACAGGCGGAGGATTAACCTACTGCGCCATGGCGCTGGCCCCAGTGTTAACTTATTGCTAGTCACAAAAATTTTCAGAGATTACTCTAACCTCCCTGATCACTGTGTCTGTTAATGGTAAACTATACCTATGACATTTTAACTGAAAACACCTGTCTTTTGGTGCAGGCTCTGAGAGAGTCAATATTTACTTCTAGGCAACTAAGCAGTAAAGAACAGAAAAGTATATCTATAGACCTCAAAGGACACAAGTGTTGGGAGACATAGAGAGGAACATCCATTCTGCCCAAGTGGCAGGACTAGGAGTGCTGAGGTTTCATCCCAAAGTACGCTCTACCCCTTCAGATTATACTATGGAATTTTGCTACCAAATGTTTCCACTGACCACCTTGAAAAGGTTCCTTTGAACCTTTTCACTATTCACTATTACTTTTCGCTATTCACTATTTATTATAGTCTAAGTAACTCACGTAGACAAATGTTCTCATGCAGAATGGAAAGCGGGATAGGTCATAAGCCATTCATTGTTCAGAGGACAAGGGTTTTCCAAATAGTGGACAACTGATTTTATAGTAGGGATTAGTAGTAGTTGACATCTTCATATATTGATAATAAAGTTACCAATAGCCCAGCAGAGTCTAAATGGAGGACATCTTTATGCAGGGCATCTCCTATGAGCTGTTCAATTCATGTTATGCCTGCCTTCTGCTGAATTATTCCCTACTTCACTGTTTACAAAGAGTAAAACTTTTCCTTGACTATTCCTGACCTATAGTTCTTGTTGCTCACTCATTATTCTCCCACAAAAGAGAAAGCTGTTATAAAGCCAAGTATAGTTAAGGAACCCTCGTCTCTTTGAGAACTAGTTTGCTCGCAAAAGGATGCATTATACCAGGTCCTCACACACCATGACTGACAAGGAAGGTTCTAGCATGAAGAATTTCAATGTTGGCTAGTCTTGTGGACCAGCTATTTCTGGGGTTCTCTACTAGGAAGTCCACTGTGGTAACATATCTGGCCACACCTTCCAACACACTTTTTACCAGTACCAAGCTCCTATTTTGAGCTCCACTTGCCTGACTTCAATGTTTATCTTCTTTGTTCCAAAACTGGGTACAGGCCGGCGCCATGGCTCACTTGGCTAATCCTCCGCCTGCGGTGCTGGCACCCCGGGGTTCTAGTCCCAGTTGGGGCACCGGATTCTGTCCCAGTTGCTCCTCTTCCAGTCTAGCTCTCTGCTGTGGCCTGGGAGGGCAGTGGAGGATGGCCCAAGTGCTTGGGCCCTGCACCAGCATAGGAGACCAGGAGGAAGCACCTGGCTCCTGGCTTCGGATCGGTGCAGCGCACCGGCCATAGCAACCATTTTGGGGGTGAACCAATGGAAGGAAGACCTTTCTCTTTGTCTCTCTCTCTCACTGTCTAACTCTGCCTGTCAAAAAAAAAAAAAAACAAACAAACTGGGAAGGAAGAATATTATTTATTGAGCTGCAGCTAAGCTTAACTATAATAAAGTTTATATTTCACATATAGTTTTATTTATTTTCCATATTTTTATTACAATATATTGAGGTGGGGTACATCAGTAAATAAGGTGTTTCAGTATTGCCTCACACTTACTTTTCCACTGGTGCTTATGCAGAGAGCTGCTTCTTATCAAGAGTTAGTAGCAGAACTTGACAAGCTGAATAAGGCAGGATAAGAGACGCAATAATCCATGGTCAATAATTTAGGAAGTTTGTAAGATAAGCTTGAGGGAGAGATAGTACATTTGTGTTTCACTAGTGTGTACACATTGGGAGGTTCTGAATAAGTTTTGAGAAGAAAACCAGATATTACAGGTTTGTCCAGAATTTTCAGATATTCAAGAATAAACATAGTCTTAAGTTTTTAGGAATGAAAAACACTACATGGCATTTGTAGCTATTCTTGCTTGTTTTCTAAGCTTCTCACACCTTTTCTAGCTATATTGCTACCATCCAAGATTATTTTGATAAAGATCAGCTTTGAGAGTAGAACCAAATGTTGATATAGTCGCTCTACTTATCTTCTGAGTGATGCAGGCCACAGGCACTCCCAGACGGTTTAAAGGAAAAAAAAAAGACCTAAAGATCAAAATCTGAAAACAGCCATGAGTATTATTTTAGCTTTAATATGGAAGATTGAGAGCTGGATTTGAAATTATTCTATAATGCATTAAAATCTCAACTACAACATGCAGTAAGTAAGATGAGCAGACCACCTAACTTTTCATATTTTCAGAATTTTATGTTTAACCTGTAGTATGGAACCAATAGAAGCTCTTACAGGGAAATAACCCATGTAAAAATAAACTGCATACCATGATTGCTCAACATATTTAGTTAGATTAGGTATCCAAAAGGTTGAGATCTCAGACTTGGAGAGTAGTTTTTTCATGAACAAACTACCCATCATTTCAAGAGAGAAAGGATGGATAATAGTGAAGGGATCTGAGGTTATATAGTTACAGAAATTCAGTTCCGGAGGATACTTGAGAAATTTACAGCAATACCATATTTTTAGAATCCATGTATAAAAAGTAACTTCTGATAGTCACAGAACTCAGAAAGTCAAGAACTGCACTGAGAAACTATAATGTGCCCCCCTAATTTGATGGCTTCTCATGACTTTGGGTCTAAATGTTCACCATGTGGTTAAAAACCAGCAGAGATTCTAGTGCCAGATGGTTTAGAAATTCCCTCTCTCAGAGCTGTTTTATTTTTAGGTGAAAGATTTAAATTAAGTACATTGGAAATAAGATGAACTATTGACTTTACACATCATTTTACCCTTAGAATTTGAATTACTTTCCTTTACAGCTCATAGTAGGGATAATTATATGATAATTCAAAGCCAGAGGCCTCTATTTTTTCATTAGAAAAACCAGAAGGCAAAGCATAGAATATAAACAAAGGAAGTCATCAAATTTCTTAGATTACATGACTTGATACGTTTAGTATTTTATATGAGCAGCAGGAAGACTTGCTTATTACTTTTCATGCAAAATTCCTACTAAGTTGAACATCAGATACATTTCTTAATATTATCTTATATTTCCTGGGAAATGTCCTTAAATATAAAGCATTTGAGGAAAGAATCCTCACTTATCTGTAGGTGCCAAACATCAATGTAGTTCTAAGGACTATAAGACATAGAACCCAAATTGTTCTCTATCAATGAGAATGGAAATAATGATAAATAGGTGACAGTTCCCTAACTCCTACCAGATATTGTAGGGTGCTAACCCAAATGTCAGCCATTTCATTAGTATCTCTTGGGACTTGAAACCATCAACATCTAAATCTCATGCATCCCTTTTGTGCTGTCTTACCCACAATCCTGATACAAAAGTCTACCCGCTAACAAGAAAGGGTGAGAAGTCAGATACCTGGGTTAAGACAAATATTTTCACCTTGGGCTAACTGCAAAGGGATAATGGTGCCTTTGAATCTCGAAGTTTCTATCATTCAGCCCCTTATGACTGCTTATACACACAGTAACTAGACACATGTTTTCCAGGCTTTGGTCATTTTCACATTATTATGGATTGTGACAAGAATGACAGAATATCAAGTTTTAAACCTGTCATCCCAAGACACTTTATTTCCAGTCTACAACCATTTTACCAGCTCTTGCTACACTTCTGGGTGTTAGGCTGATGATGCATCAATTGACTGAGCATGAGTTGCCTAGAGGCACCTTTCAGACCTTGGCTTCCCCACTGCTGAAATCTTTTATTAAAAGTATACAAACTTCATGCATTTCATAAATACAACTTTGGGAACATAGTGATGCTTCCCACACCACTTGCCCTCCCACCCACACTCCCACCTTTCCTCTTCCCTCTCCTATTCCCATTCCCGTTTTTTACTAAGTTCTATTTTCAATTAACTTTATACACATAAGATTAACTCTATACTAAGCAAAGAATTAAACAAATAGTATGGGGGAAAAAACTGTTTTTCAACAGTCCAGACAAGGGCTATCCAAAGTCATCACATCAATGTGCCAATTTCACTGCTACAGATTACCTTTTAATGCTCTATTAGTTACCACAGATTATGGCAAACACATAGTATCTGGCTTATTTCATTGAGTATAACGTTTTCTGGTTGCAAGTATTTTGTTGCAAATGACAGGATTTCATTTATTTTTTTTTAACCACTGTGTAGCATTCCAGGAGGTACATATCCCATAATTTCCTGTCTTCAGTTGAAGGACATTTGGGATTGATTCCATATCTTAGATATTGTGAATTGAACTGCAATAAACAAGCAGGTGCAGATAACTCTTTTGCTTACTGATTTCATTTCCATTGGGTAAATTCCCTGGAGTGGGATGGCTGGGTCATAAGGTAGATCTATATTCAGATTTCTGAGGTAACACCATATTGTCTTCCACAGAGGCTGTACCAGTCTACATTTCCACCAACAGTGGATTAGGGTACTTTTTTCCCACATCCTCATCAGCATTTGTTGTTTGTTGATTTCTGTCTGAAAACCATTCTAATGGAGGCTAGGTGAAACCTCATTGTGTTTTTTTTAAAAGTATTTATTTATTTATTTGAAAGTCAAAGTTAGAGAGAAGGAGAGGCAGAGAGAGAGAGGTTTTACATCCACTTGTTCACTACTCAGATGGCCACAATGGCTGTGCAGATCCGAAAGCAGGAGCCAGGAAATACAACTCATGCAGACTTCGGCTGTCTTCTATTGCTTTCCCAGGCCATAGCAGAGAGCTGGATTGGAAGTGGAGCAGCTGGGACTCAAACCAGCATCCATATGGGATGCCGGCAGTGCAGGCAGTGGCTCTACCCACTACACCACAGTACCAGCCCCTCTCATTGTTGTTTTGATTTGTATTTCTGTGATGGCTAGTGATCCAGAGCATTTTTTTGTGTGTGTCTGTTGACCATTTAGATATCCTCTTTCGAAAAATGCATGTTTAAGTTCTTTGCTCATTTCTTAACTGGGTTGTTTGTTTTGTTGTTTCTGAGGTTCTTAAGCTCTTTGTATATTCTGGATATTAATCCTTTATCAGTTGCATAGTTTGCACATAATTTCTCCCATTCTGTTGGTTACATCTTCACTTTGTTGAATGTTTCTTTTGCAGTGCAGAAGCTTCTCAGTTTGACGTGATCCAATTTGTCAATTTTGGCTTTGATTGCCTGTGCCTCTGGAGTCTTTTTCAAGAACTCTTTGCCTATGCAGATGTTCTGCAGGGTTTCCCCAATGTTTTCTAATAAATTGAAGATAGGAAGTCATATATTTAGGTCTTTGATCCATTTTGAGTGGATTTTATGTAAGGTGTAAGGAAGGGATCTTACTTCATTCTTCTGCATGGGGAGATCCAGTTCTCCCAGAACCATTTGTTGATGAGACTGTCCTTGCTCCAGGATTGGTTTTAGCTCCTTTTTCGAAGATAAGTTGGTTCTAGGTGCATGGATTGATTTTTGGGAGTTTCTATTCTGTTCCACTGGTCTACAAATCTGTTTTTGTGCAGTACCAGTTTTTGTGCAGTGGATTATAACTGCCCTGTGTTATATCTTGAAATCTCGTGTTGTGATGCCTCTGGCTTTGTTTTTGTTGTATTAAATCGCTTTAGCTATTCTGGATTTATTATGTTTTCATATGAATTTTAGCATCATTTTTTCTAGATCTGTGAAAAATGACACGGGTATGTTGATTGGGATCACATTGAATTTGTAAATTGCTTTCAGTAGCATGGGCATTTTGATGATATTGAGTCTTCCAACCCATGAACATGGAAGATTTTTCCATTTTTATGTCTTCCCTATTTCTTTCTTTAATGATTTGTAATTTTCATCATAGAGATCTTTGACATCTTGATTAAATTTATTTCAAGGTATTTAATTTTTTATTGCAGCTATTGTGAATGGGATTGATCTTAGAAGAGCTTTCTCAGCTGTGGCACTGTCTGTGTATACAAAGGCTATTGATTTTTGTGTGTTGATTTTATAACCTTTACCAAACACTTTACCAAACTCATAGCCTCTCTTAGTGGGTCTTTGTATCCCTTATAAATAGAATCATTCCATCTGCAAATAGGGATTGTTTGGCTTCCTCTTCCCAATTTGTGGCCCTCTTATTTCTTTTTCTTGCCTAATGGCTCTGGCTAAAACTTCCAGTACTATATTGAATAGCAGTGGTAAGAGTGGGCATACTTGTTTAGTTCCTGATGTTAGTAGGAATGCTTCCAGCTTTTCCCCATTCAATAGGATACTGGCCAAGGGTTTGTCATAAATTGCCTTGATTGTGCTGAGGAATGTTCCTTCTATACCCAATTTGCTTAGAGTTTTTGTTGTGAAAGTGTATTGTATATTATCAAATGCTTTCTCTGCAACTATTGAGATAATCATATGGATTTTGTTCTTCAGTTTATTAATGTGGTGTATCACATTGATTGATTTGCATATGTTGAACCATCCCTGCATACTAGGGATAAATCCCACTTAGTCTGGGTGAATGATCTTTCTGATGTGTTGTTGGATTCCATTGGCTAGTATTTTGTTGAGAATTTTTGTGTCTATGTTCATCTGGGAAATTTGTCTGTAGTTCTCTTTCTCTGTTGTATCTTTTTCAGGTTTAGGAAGTAAGGTTATACTGGCTTCATATAAGGAGCTTGGGAGGATTCCCTCCCTTTCAATTGTTTTTAATAGCTTGAGAAGAATTGGAATTTGTTCTTTAAATGGCTGGTAGAATTCAGCAGTGAAGCCATCCAGTGCTGCACTTTTCTTTGTTGGAAAGGTCTTAGATATTGATTCAATTTCTGTCCTGGTTTGATCTTTGTAGGTTTTTCTATGTTTTCGTGGCTCAATTTTGATAGGCTGTATGTGTTCAGGAATCCATCCATTTTTCTAGGTTTCCCGATTTTTTGTCAAACAGCTCTTTGTAGTAATTTATGATGATTCTTTCTATTTCTGTAGTATCTGTTATTATATCACCTTTTTCATCTCTAATCTTATTGATTTTGGTCTTCTTTCTCTTTGTTTGGTTGGACCAGTGGTGTGTCAATTTTGCTTATTTTTTCAAAATACCAGCTCTTCATTTTCTGATTTTTTATATTGCTTTTTTGGATTCAATTTTGTTCATTTTTTTCATCTAATTTTAGTTATTTCCATTCTTCTATTAATTTTGGGTTTGTTTTGCTGTTGTTTTTCTAGGTCCTTGAGATGCATTGATAGCTCATTTATTTGATGTCTTTCCAATTTCTTGATGTAGGAACCAATTGCTATAAACTTTCCTCTTAACAATGCTGCTGCTGTATCCCATAAGTTTTCATATGTTGTATTGTTGTCTTCATTTTTTTCCAGACATTTTTTTTATTTCTCTTTTGATTTCTTCTATGACCCACTGTTCATTCAGGAGCATATTGTTCAGTCTCCATGTATTTGCATATGTTTCACAGATTCTTGAGTTGTTGATTTCCAGCTTCATTCCATTGTGGTCAGAGAAGGTACATGATATGCTTTCATTTTTTTTTTTTTTTTAATTTGGTGAGACTGGCTTTATGGCCTAGCATGTGATCTGTCCTAGAGGAAGTTCCATGCACTGGTAAAAGGAATGTGTATTCTGCAACTGTAGTATGAAAAGTTCTGTAGATAGACGTTAGGTCCATTTGGCCTATAGTGCTGATTAACTGTTGTTTCCTTGCCAATTTTCTGTCTGGTTGATCTGTCCATGGCTGAAAGTGGGGTATTGAAGTATCCTATTACTACTGTATTGGAGTCTATGTCTCCCTCTAGATACATTAACATTTATTTTAAATAGACAGGTGCCCTGTAATTAGGTACATATATGTTTATTATAGTCACATCTTCCTGCTGAATTGATTCCTTGATCATTACATCGTGTTTTTCTTTGTCTCTTTTAAGAGTTTGTGCTAAAGTCTATTTTGTATATTAGGATGACTTTACCAGCTTTTTTTTTTTTTTGGTTTCTATTAGCATAGAATATCTTTTTCCATCCGTTTACTTCCAGACTGTGTGCATTTTTGTTGGTGATATGTGTTTCTTGTACACAGCAAATAGTTGGGTCATGTTTTTTAATCTGTTTGGCCAGTCTTTATCTTTTAACTGGATAGTCGATGCCATTTACTTTCAAGGTAACTATTGATAAGTAATGACTCTATTCTGCCATTTTTCCATAAATATTCCTATTGTTTACTTTGGACTTCCTCTGGACTTATATTGGGAGAATTTCTGCCTTCACCTTTTTGCATAATGGTGACCATGTTTCTGTGTTTTGTGTGTAGCATTTCCTTAAGCATCTTTCATAAGGCTGGACGAGTATGTCAATTTCTGTTTTTTATGGAATTTCTTTATTTCACCTTCATTCATAAATGAGAGTTTTGCAGGGTACAATATTCTGGGCTGACATTTTTTTTTTTTTCCCTTAAGACTTGGACTATATCTTGCCATTCTCTCCTAGCCTATAGGGTTTCTGATGAGAAGTCAGCTGTGAATCTAGTTGGAGATCCTCTGAAAGTAATCTGGTGTTTCTTTCATGCCAATTTTAGAATCTTTTCCTTATGTTTTACTGTGGAGAGTTTGACTACAATGTGTCATGGTGAAGATCTTTTCTGGTCATGTCCTAAGACAGTTCTATGTGCTTTCCTGTACTTAGATGTCCTTTTCTTTCTCCAAACTAGGGAAGTGTTCTGTGATTATTTCAGTAAAAAGGCCTTTTAATTCATTCTGTCTTTCCATGCCTTCAGGAACTCCTAAGACCCATATGCTGGGTTGTTTGATAGTATCCCATAAATCCCCAACAGTGTTGTTAGTTTTCCAACTTGTTTTTTTTTTTTTTAACCTGACTGCAAAATTTCCAGAGATTTGTCTTCTCACTCAAATATTTTTCCTTCTACCTCACAGAGTCTGTTTTTAACGCTTTTTTTTTTTTTATTTGACAGGCAGAGTTAGTGAGAGAGAGAGACAGAGAGAAAGGTCTTCCTTCCGTTGGTTCACCCCCCGCCCCCTCAAATGGCCGCTATGGCCAGCGCTGTGCCGATCCAAAGCCAGGAGCCAGGTGCTTCCTCTCGGTCTTCCTTGTAGCCTGGGAACTCTGTTGAGCTCTGGGGAGTGTCCAAGGTGACACCCAAGTTGAGCATGATAAATTTCTTTTTCTTTTCTTTTTTTTTTTTTAACCAGAGGGAATGGTTTGTTCAGCTCTTTTCTCAGAGTCTGATGCCTACCTCCATTCCTGCAATGAGAGCACTGCTCAGGCACTAGCTCCTGTGTGTGCAATATTCATCTGCATTGCTGCAAGAACCACACAAAGGATCCGTGCAGTTCCCAATGTGAGCATGGATCCTGAAGTTTTGGGTCTCACCAGGCAATCAGGGAGCCCTTAGCGTGTGAGCTACCACCAGTGACTGCTCAGACACCTCGACATACCCTGTGCCTCCCATTTAGCCACAGTGTTTTCACAATCTGTACCAGCACACAAGGCTCCCACATTCACGAGTGCCCAGCCCCCTGTTAATGCTCTCAGCCAGACTCAGGTGTCTCCTCTCAGCTGGTTGCTGGACATGCAGACACAAGCTGGCACAGCTGTTACATATGTCCAAAGTGGCACCGACCCTCTCTCGACTAGTAACAGGATAGCAGTGCTGGGTGGTTGAGGAGAGAGAAATGTGCCTCCCTTTTTTTCCCCTCTAGGTTGGCATGTACACTGTCCCCCAGTGGGCTCCAGGATGAACTCATGCCAGGTTCATCTTGCTTTACCACTGTAGCAGCTTGGGCTGCTACAGTCAGGTCTCACGTCACTCTCCAAAGCTGATGCTGAGGCTCTTATCTGCTGGGGTCCTGAGTTGTACATGTCTACACCTTACATGTAGTTGCACAGTGTCCCTCTAATTTGTGTGGAGTTTGCTCTGCAGTTTTCTTCTTAACTTTTCCCTGAAATTTCACTCTCTTAACTTTTTTTTTTTAAACTATCTTCCCCTAGACTAGAGCAGTAAGCTCCCTCCCTATTCTGCCACCTTGAAATCTTAGTTCTTTCTTAAAGTGTGACTCTCTTCTCTTTTGAGATTCTGGTCTTCTGAGCTGCAGTCTGTGCTACACTATGTGTGTGTGTGTGTGTGTGTGTGTGTGTGTGTTTGAAGCTGGAAGGAATAATTCTTAGCCTCTTTGGCAAAGAGCCTCTACTGAATTATCCTTAGAGAAATGGAGATCCAAGGAGAATATCATCCTTGGATTCAGTGGTTTTTAGAAAATTTCAGATTTTCAGAGTTGTGGTAGATTAGAATGTCAAGCATGATTCTGTGCTTGTCCACATATCATAGTGATTTCTGCTTCAAATCATAGAGTGGACAGCATACCTAAATATACATATAAATAAAGACCATTCATTATAATAGTAATCCTGATGCCTTCTGCAGACAATGGAAGATCTCTGACTTTTGAATTTTATAAATAAGGAAAAAAATAAGTAGAAATTAACATATGGTATATGACTTTAAAATTATTAATTAAAGATGTACAGGATATAACACATCATCACCAGCATTTTAAAGAAAGGAAATGCATAATCATAGTTCTTTTTAGAAGGATTTATTTATTTATTTGAAAGGCAGAGTTACAGATCTGCTGGTTCACTCCCTAAATGGCAGCAAATGGTCTGAAGCCATGAGCCAGGAACTTCTTCTGGATCTCCCATGTGAGTTGCAGGGGCCCAAGGACTTGAATCATCTTCTGCTGCTTTTCCAGGCACCTCATAGGTAACTGGATTGGAAGTGGAACAGCAGGGACTTGAACCAGCACCCATAAGGGATGCAGGCTTCACAGGCAGCAGCTTTATTACACTAAACTACAACACCGGCTTGATAATCATAGTTCTCTCCAGTAAATACAGTTGGCTTTATGAATATTGTTTTCATTTTTCTCATTTTCCCATGGATGACTTAAAATTTAACTATAGGCCAGAATCAGACTGCCAAAATATGTTTTGAAAATGCTATTATGTGGTCTCTATTCCCAATATAACTAGATTCTTGTCAGCTAAAGTGAAGCAGCACCATGTATTTGAGAATGACTATTTTCATCTTTACTGATTCAAGTGAAGATATCCAATGGAATTTGTGATTACTTTATTAGTAAAAGACACATTTGATTCTACTGTCATTAATCCCTTTGGTAGGCTAACTATGTTCAGAACCTACATTTTCTTTCACAAGTTTCCTTTTTCCTCATCTATGAGGGATTTTCAGAAAGCTCATGTAGAATTGAGTATTGTATAAAAACTGTGCATGCATTTCAAAATTCTTATAGCAAAATAAACTTACCTTTCAACTTCATTTTCCTCCAACATTCTGAGGTACCCTGTTTGCATGTATTTAAAATATGTATATATATATATATCTCTAATGTATGCATATACATATATATGTATATGTAAACATTTTAAATGCACTTACTTAACTTAGAAAATAAGAGAAGTACCTGATCAGTTCCTTCTTACACTTTGTGCTTAAATTGGGCTTGGTATCTGGGGAGCAGGAAGTCTCTATTCCAATTTTTTCCCCTTTTCTCCAGAAGAATGTAAATTTGGTGTCTAAACTACCTGGCACTACTAATGGGAATTCTTGTACCAAAAGTTTACTGAGTGCTTTGAAAATTGCTTCTTCCTGGGGTTGCCATTTCCCATGTACCAGTCAGCTTTCAGGGACAGAGCACCCGACCTGTCTGGAATGATAGACCTCAAAGGACTATAGGTAATTTATTTTGATTAGGAGAACTTTATAGTCTCCTGACTATAACCTGTTAGTATTTTTAAAAAATCATTTTCAGTGTTTCATTTGGCAGAATATAGCTCTTCTGGATCTGTTAAAAATTACCCACAGAGAAAAACATATTGAGGGCACTTTATTTGAAATGCTACTTTTCAAGGTTCTCAAGTTCAGCTGGTACTTGCAGAAGATGAGGTGGCTGAGTAAGGGTTTTGGAAATGAATATTGCAGTCCGAGACCCTAGGAAGTTGAAATGTTTTTTTTTTAAAAACGTTTTTGTTATCTTCTATCCTGTGCACTTAAAACAGTGCCATTTAGATCGGAAAATACGCATTCTCTTACATTAGACAATGTTATATTCTCAAGTAGTTCATTCATAATAGAGCAAAGGTTAAAATAAGGAATGGTGGATTTCCTCTCATTTTCCACGATTACCATTTCTATATTGCGTTTGTTCTGTGACAGAAGGCAAACTGCCTTAGCTGATGAAATATTTCATAGTTATTCCTTGTATCCGTGTGTTCTTCGAGCAATGTCTTGAGCAATTTTTGAGAATTTTGACTGAAGACTCTCAGCTGCTTTCATAGATGTTCAAATTATCAATGAATGCAGTAATCCAACAAGGCTTTTGTTATAATTTACCATTATAATTGTAACCTAGTGAGAAGGTGCACAGTGGGGTTTAAAATATGAAATTTCACTTGCTAGGTATCACATTCAAAGTTCCACAAACATATGTAAGCTGATACATCCTTATCTTATAGCAAATGCTTCATGCATGCTCTGCGTTCACTCTGTTCCTGGTGCAGAAGGTTGAAGATTATACATTATAAATTGTGAAACAGGCAGCCCAAGATGTCTCTAGGGATGAAACTCCAAAATTATATTGTCTTTTTTTTGTCCCAGGCACTTGACTCCATGTTTTGTATGTGTTTAATAAAATAGTTTTCACATTCCATCATCAATGTTTTTGTTTCACAAATAAGAAAATTGTGGTCTGGAGAGGTTAATATTATGGGAGTATTTACCATCTTCAAGGTCTATCAGATGCACAGTCCTGTATCAATCAGTTTTGAAAAATGTATTCTTGACTATCATACTCAAGTAAAGAGTCTAAAGAAGTTGCACGTACAAGCACACATGTATGATTACATCACTTTTTCTCCTTTGTATTTTCCTGAATGCTACTGGGTAGAGGTGGCAGGATAAGAGACAGGTGGGAAAATGCAGAGAGTTAGGGTAGGAAGGGGGAGTTCTGTCCTAATGTGTTTAGCATGCATACCCAGCGCTCAATTGCACTGCCTCCACTCTGGGCCCAAGCCTACCTAGTCCATTGTCCAGCCCTCCTTTTATCCCTGCATCAACATAATTATCTTCCAGAGACCCTGTTTCACAAATTCAAATCTTCCTCTAACTTACATTCCCTGTGTCTGCCCCACAGCCTCAAAATGCACTTGACATGGGACTTCAGAAACACGTTCTTACTTAGTTTAGGCCAATCAAAAACTATGCTTCTAAAAGGAGAGCCAAGATCTTCTACTTCCCCTCAACTCTGACCAATATGCCTAGTCCTTAGCTTAGGCTTAAAGCAGTAATCATGCAATGTGTATTTTTGCCCATGTGATTATTCTAAGACCCAGTTAAAAAGAATTACCTTTAGTTTTGACAACACTGATATAAGCTGTAACTGCTCTATTAGAAGTGTAAGAGAATAAATGTTTTAAAAGCAAGTTTAGGGGCCGGTGCTGTGGCACAGCAGGTTAAGCCATAGTCTGCAGTGCCGGCATCCCATATAGGTTTGAGTCCCGGCTGCTCCACTTCTGATCCAGCTCCCTGCTAATGTGCCTGGGAATGCTGCAGAGGATAGCCCATGTGCTTGGGCCCCTGCAACCATGTCAGAGATCCAGGTGAAGCATGGGGGAGATCCTGGCCCAGTGCTGACCATTACAGTCATTTGGGGAGTGAAGCAGTGAATGGAAGATCTTTCTCCCCTCTCTCTCTTTCTCTCTCTCTCTCTCTCTCTCTCTCTCTCTCCCTCCCTCCTTCTCCCTCTCTCACTGTAACTGACTTTCAAATAAATAAACAAAACTTAAAAAAAAAACCAAGAATTTCAGAAAAGGTGGGCAATATTCTGGGCTTTTATGGGAATTCTACCAAAAGACAGACTATTCGGCATCCCAACAAAGACACCTGTTTATTTGAATGTTTTCTGAATTTAAAAACTTTTTGGAATGCAGTCAAAAAATGTCATTAAATCAATTAAAATTAAAAGCTTTAAAAACTTCTGTTCTTGGGTCTGACACTGTGGCATAGCAGGTAAAGCTGCTGCCTGCAGAGTCAGGAACCCATATGGGTGCTCCTTCCAGTCCTAACTGCTACACTTCCACTCCAGCTCCCTGCTAATGTGCCTGGGAAAGCAGCGGAGGATGGCCCAAGTGCTTGGGTCCCTGAATCCACGTGGGAGGCCCAGAAAAAGTCCTTGGCTCATTGCCTTGGACCAATCCAACTCTGCCTATTGCAGTCGTTTGCAAAGTGAATCATTGGATGGAAGAGTCTCTCTGTCTCTCCCTGTGTAGTTCTGCCTTTCAAATAAAATAAATAAATAACTTCTGTGCTTATGTTTATATATATTCTATGAATTTAGAAAATATATTACTGCTAGCATAGCTATTTCATGTTAAATTTTAAGCAAGTTAAGTCAACGTTCTCCCTCTTTTCTCTCCTTTCCTATACTACTAAAAACAAAAAAAGAATATAAAATAAAGGAAAAACCCCTTGCTTTCAGTTAACGAACCAGTACAAAAACATTTAAACAAGGAATCTCAGTATCATGAAATACTGAGAGATTTTAAGTTTTTGGATAAGAATTAAAGCTGTGCTTCACTTTAAATAAAGTTGAGCCAGGACTCATGTAATTAATCTAGTGAGTTTCCTGAAGATATCCTCTAATTCCTGGGGAGGAAAAAAGTATTTCCTGTACCAAAACATTCTTAATAGCTCTTCCAGCAAACAAAGAATAGTATCCCTTAATTCCCTATTTATTTTGTCAAATTTTCTGGGGAAATTGTTTCTCATTGTTTTAGCATTAGGTCAACATTTGAAAAATGGAGACTTTAAAAAATTTAAGTCAAAGGGTTAATATCTAGGTCATGGGCAATAGAAATTTCACCAGCTTTGGTGCACTGGGCTTATGAAATTGAAACAAGTGGCTCTATTCATTATTAACAGGAATATATGGTTGTGTTCAAACTAAATATCAAAGTCCTGGTTGAGTCTTAGGGACCAAGTGACTCCATGATATAAGGCCCCCATGCTGCCTTTTTATGATTTTCTGCAGAGCTCTTCACACAATTTACAGCCTTTTAATCAGTGGGGTCCAATAGATCAAGGTGTAAGCAGGGTAAAATATGTTTTGTTAAACAAAAATTGTGAAACACTCCATTATGGCATATAAATTACTATTTCTTCTCTACTTTTCTGCTTTTAGATTTATAACATTTATATGACACATTTTTTATACAGAAGAAAATCCAATTATTTACATTTATTTAAACAAGAAATACGAGTTAAAAATATCACTACTGAGATGTTAAGCCTTTGAGCCCAATGTTACAGATGTCCTTGAGCCAATTTGGTGACTACTGATAGTACAGAGTATTAAAGAATAGTTTTCCCATAATGTATTGGTCCACAAATTGGCAAAGTAATGGTTTATTATAAGGGTAAATATATTGCATTACTAATAGTTAATTTTTTTACTGTAAAGAAAATTGGACACTATATGCAAAAGAATTTTCACTTAGGAACCTGTTATTTAAAATTGCTACATTAGGCTGATAAGTAGATGCATATATGATAGATAGATAGATAGATAGATAGATCGAGATTGATCCCAAGTGAAGAAAAATACTTGGTACATTCTTTTTCCATATTTGTCAAGCTTTATTTGGATTCACTGAAAATCTGTCAAATTATTTGCAAAATCTATGTGTTGCCAGATCCAAATGTCAGAACATGTGATTAATTTTAGGCTCTGAGTATATAAATCATAAAAAAAAGGAGGATTTTCTTTTCTTTTTTTTTTTTTTTTTTGACAGGCAGAGTGGACAGTGAGAGAGAGACAGAGAGAAAGGTCTTCCTTTGCCATTGGTTCACCCTCCAATGGCCGCTGCAGCCAGCACACCGCACTGATCCGATGGCAGGAGCCAGGTACTTCTCCTGGTCTCCCATGGGGTGCAGGGCCCAAGCACTTGGGCCATCCTCCACTGCACTCCCTGGCCACATCAGAGAGCTGGCCTGGAAGAGGGGCAACTGGGACAGAATCCAGCGCCCCGACCGGGACTAGAACCCGGTGTGCCGGTGCCACAAGGCAGAGGATTAGCCGAGTGTGCCGCGGCGCCAGCCGGATTTTCTTGTTAACCTAACATTCTGAAGCTCATCCTAACATGCATGCAGTGTTTACTGACATTAACTTGAATGGGTGCCACTGGAGAGTTAGATAATAAACATAAAGAGAGAAATTGGCAAAGGTGTTTTCATCATCATAAATTAATTTTTAAGAAATGATTATGAGGGAATTTTGGTAGGTGAGATATGAGAACCTTAACCAATTATTTCAGAATTATGATACATTTATTAATAAATAAAATTAATAATATTGACATTAAAATATCTTTTATTAAGTCTATCTATCTCTACAAGGCTAAGGATTTTTTTGGCTTTATCTCACTTAATCTATTAAACAACTATACGAGACAAGTATTATTATCCCATTTTTCTAATAAAGAAACTGAGTGGAGAAATCCAGGAATGTTCCACCTGGAGCCAGGGTTAACGTGACATCTTGCCTTTCAATTCACCTCCATATGATCTTGCTATTTGGCATTTTCACCCAAATTTTCTAATACACACATTTTTTATTACATTTAGAAATTCACCTAAATTTCTTTATATCTTTTGGTGGAGCAGTATTTGTTAATGTTTAACCTCAGTTTTCTTTCTTTATAGAATATACACTATTTCACTATGGACAAACATTTCTGAAACTTGTGTGAGTTAGGTTATTTCCAAAGTAGCTCAAAGACAAATTGAATTAAGGTGGAATCTTTGGTAAGTTTTACAAGAAAGGGCAGGGAAGGACTTTATATCTGTAAAGTATTTGCCTTCTTTTAAATCTCGTCACTATACAGAGCACATTACATTATTTAACATTCAGAAGCTGGTTTGAAAGTCTACATAAACTGCTTTTAAAAGAAAACTGAGGGCCGGTGCTGCGGCTCACTAAGCTAATCCTCCGCCTTGCGGCGCCGGCACACCGGGTTCTAGTCCCGGTTGGGGCACCGGATTCTATCCTGGTTGCCCCTCTTCCAGGCCAGCTCTCTGCTGTGGCCAGCAAGTGCAGTGGAGGATGGCCCAAGTGCTTGGGCCCTGCACCCCATGGGAGACCAGGATAAGTACCTGGCTCCTGCGGTGCGCCGGCTGCAGTGCGCCAGCTGTGGTGGCCATTGGAGGGTGAACCAACGGCAAAAGGAAGAACTTTCTCTCTGTCTCTCTCTCTCACTATCCACTCTGCCTGTCAAAAAAAAAAAATAAAATAAAAAAAAAAAGAAAACTGAGATTCGGGAAACGGCTTCAATCTGTCTAGATGAGGCTAAACCTGTACTAGCTTCTGACACTGAGGGCTGCTTCTGAATAAGATCCTCCTTCAAAGCACAGGTGAAAGCACAAACAACTTTGACCATTTATCTTTTTGTTTTGTTTTGTCCTCTGTAGTCTGTAACACTTGCCAATCCACTGAATATTTCAAGCAAGGCAATCCTGCTTCCTTGATGGACAGAGGAAAATATTAAGAATTTTCTACATGAGAAGGATAATAATGATGGATGACAACATTAGCATTGAGGAATTGATCTCACAAAACAAATATGCTTTTTGTGATTGAAAAATTATTAAAAGTCTGAAGACCAGGCTAAACAAACTGTTACAGAATGATGGGAGCTATTTTATAATTAAGCCACAGTGCTTTGATTCTATGTTAAATGATTTAGTGGAAACAGAAATACCATATGCACATAAATGGATCTTTCCCCCCAGTGCAGTAGCCTATAATATTTCATGTCCAATCAGGTTTGAGATATTGAAAGAAAATGAACAGAAATTCAAATACACTCCGTGGTGATTACAATTTTGTGTGTCTCCATTTATTTTCTACCTCATTGTAAAGACAACATAATTTAATTACTTAACACAAGTAGTCATAAGAAGCATCACTTGCTATTGTGATTTTCCCATTTACTGCTTCTGCACTGTTGCATAATGTGAAATTTTGCACAGCAATGCTCAGCCAGGACTGTGAGCAGCTGACTTACCATGTGTTGGCAACGTCTGTTAAAACTTTATCACTGTAAGCATAAGTCTTGTGAACGTGATGTGTGAACTATTCAATAAAAGAAAGACGACTTGTCTTAGACAAACTATACATGCTTCTCATTTCTTCTGTTATGAGTAGTATTTAGTCTATCTTCTAGAAATGATAAATCTTTGTATTATGGTAAAATATCTACATATTTCCCTACATTATAATGACTGACCCAGGCATGTTTTTTTTTTTTTTTATCCTTCCTGCATCTTTTGCTATTTTTGCTGATCAAAAAAAAGTAGAAAAGAGGATAGTAGAATGAGATGGATTGGCTCATATAAAGCCTATAGAAGTCATTTAAGATGTTCCAGAATTGTGAAATTACTATTCCCAGAGTTAGAATGAATCCTACTTAACACAAAAATCACTATTGTTTTTGCCAGGAATTCTGGCAAGCTGAATAAATATATAAAAGTGGAATCTTGGAAGTGGGTAGACAGACTGGTGACTCATGACGGGGTCAAAGCCTTTGCTGTTTGCTTAGAAACAGATCTCTTTCTGTGGCTGCCATGGGAGGAAGTGATGATGCAGAACAGTTAGTTCCAAAGCAGCATGGGCTAGGCAGCTGGAAGGTCAGGGGTTAAACATGTGCTATCTCGGCTATGCTGGGTGCAACAACAACATCAGGCATCAGGAGAATGATCTATCAGGGCAATTAGTCAAACAGGCCTTGTGGTAGCCCAGATAGGCCTGGCTCTGTTTGCATCTGTTTATCACTTTGAGATAAGAATCCTTGTGAACCTTTCTGTTACCTTGAGAAAGTAGACACCTGGATGATAAACATAAGACAACAGTGTCTTAAAAATCTGATTTTGAAAAATGACTAAAGCACCCAGATGGGATTAAACAATCTTTGCTTCTAGATGTTAAAAAAAAAAAAAAGACAAAACAGAGTAAGATGAGAATCAGAGGGTAAGAGGGAAAGGTGAGGGAGGAAGAAAAGAAACATTACTGTGCTTTTTTTTTTTTTTTCACTTCTCAGTCTATTTTTCCAAGAGCAGAAAATACAGAATTGGAGTTCTTATGTTAAAGTACAGAATTTGGCCCAAATGCCTTGGTAAGTGGAGAAGACGATTTGGATTGTGGTTTTTCTTTATCTCTTTTCCAAGATTTTCCTGTAGATGCCACCCAGACTTCAAAACATTTGTGTTCATTCGTTCGTGTTGACCTGACTTCATATTCTTCTTCTCTGATTGCAAACTATAGGACTGAGATAATAAAGCTGCAACTTCTTTTGTCCCCATGTGATCATATTAAATCACACAAGAGCCAGAAAGTTATGAAAAAAACATCTCCAAGAACTCCCTGTGACTAATTTGAATCCTATTGAAAGTGCAGTATCAAAAGTTTGTAAGATTATAGTTGAAGATTAATTGTGAACAACAGTGTGTGGTGCTCTGAATATGAATGGTCACACCCTTGGGCCTTTGTTCTTGAGCTTCCTTGTGTCTAGAATATTCTTCCACTTCTATTCACCTTGGCATGAAGCTGAATAAGCTCCAAAACTCATCCAGAAGAGGAGTGTGTTCAGGTTTTCAACACGGAGAAAACAGATGTGTGTATTTGTGTGCCCCTTTGCTAGTCCGATTTCAACTTATTTGTGATATTATTATTCCAATGGTATTAAAATTTCTGGGTATTTAGCTCCATGAACAGAACTCATATCACATTTTTCCAGGACAGTAATATATATTTGGATAGGAAGGTATTCTCTTTTTCCATCCTAAGAAGTCAAGCCAAAATATTAGCTACTCAGATGTGTGCAAGAACTAATGTCACTCTGAAAGCTGCAATCTATGTGACACTGGCCTACTTAATAACATCTCTGAATCTCATCCTCCCCCCATCATTTACGAATTGGGAATAAAAGTAAGACCTATTGATATCATCCTGCTTATTAATAATTTTTAATATTAATAATCCTGTGGGTTCTTGCCACTTATTCAGAGAAGAATTCTGAATACTGGCTCAAGTGGACCAGAAAACATGGTTAAGTTTTTAAGGATGTTATTCCATGAGAGAAAGGCACAGGAAAGTGAGGGCTTTAGTTAGGGGAGAAAGAGAAATGTAGAAGCTAAGTTGGGTCCATACCAGGCAGAAAGCAGGCTGGGTGCCACCTGTAGCAAGCATGTAAGCAGGAAAGCAGAGGCAGGGTGGAGGCCATTAAGGCCTCAGGCCCAGAGGTGGGGTGCAACATATGCACAACAATGGTGTATCAGAAAAAAGGGGGGGGGGGCACCATGCTCCAGGCCTTTTATCTACTCCCAAAGGGGAGTTGTTGTGTAGTTTGATTGGCAAGTAGGCTTCCAGGTGAGATCAGGTAGGGGCATGAAATCACATAAGGGGTGTGGTCTTCCAGCTCACAAATTCAATCAATTTGATCCTATCTGTCTGCCTATATCACTATGGGGGTGGGCATTTGGCTAATGGCTAAGATGCCTGCATCCCATGTTGGAGTGCCTGGGTTTCATGCCTGGCTTCAGCTCCTGATTCTAGCTTCCTGTTAATATACATTGTGGGGAGCAACTCGGACTAGACTGTTACTGGAATTAAGACTTATTCTATGCATCTGCTCTCCCACAATATGGCGCTGGGAGAGGAGGAAACAGCTTCTACACAGCTGCCTTTCACCAACTTGACAAGCTGCAGGAGCTGCTCCTGATTGGAGGAGAGCAGCGTACTCGGCGTGTGGGTAGCAGAGTTGGGATTGGTGGAAGAGGACTATAAAGGAGGAGAGAGACAACATGCACCAGGAACATCTATCTGAAGGAACATCTGAGCAGCCCCCGAGAGAGCCGGCCGGCGGTGTGCCGCTCCCCCACGGAAGTGGGGAAAGTGGCAGGGGGAACTGCCCTTCCACAGAGGTGGAAGGGTCGGTAGCCAACCCGGGAAGAACCAGCAGCAAACCCGGGGAGGGCCGAGCAGACGAAAGAACAGCGCAAGGTCCTGTGTCATTCCTCCACGAAGAGGGGGAGCGACAATACATACCAGGAAGCACTGGTGATGGCTTAAGTAGTTGGACTTCAATATCTATATAGGAGACCTGGATTGTGTTTCTAGCTCCCAACTGCAGTCTGATCTAGCCCTGGCCAATGCAGGTATTTAGGGAGTGAACTCAGATGATGGTAGCTCTCCTTGTCTTCCTATCTCTCTGATTCTGTCATTGTCTCTATCTCTCTTTGCATCTCAAATCAATTTAAAAGAAATTAAAAAGAGCAGGACTGATGTCATAGTGTTCTTGTGTGGAATCACTGGGAAAGTGTGCAAAGGTGCCTCATACAGAGCTTAGAACACAGGAATCACTGTCCATATCTTCTGGCAGCAGCGTCACTTAGTATCTGCAGATACATTGCTAGAGTGATTGAATTGTGCTATGCTACTGATACTCTAATCCCAAACTTTTTTTTTTTTTTTTTTTTTTTTGACAGGCAGAGTGGATAGTGAGAGAGAGAGACAGAGAGAAAGGTCTTCCTTTGCAGTTGGTTCACCCTCCAATGGCCGCCATGGCCAGCGCGCTGCGGCTGGCACACCGCGCTGATCCGATGGCAGGAGCCAGGTGCTTCTCCTGGTCTCCCATGGGGTGCAGGGCCCAAGGACTTGGGCCATCCTCCACTGCACTCCCTGGTCACAGCAGAGAGCTGGCCTGGAAGAGGGGCAACCGGGACAGAATCCGGTGCCTCGACTGGGACTAGAACCTGGTGTGCCGGTGCCGCAAGGCGGAGGATTAGCCAGTGAGCCGCGGCGCCAGCCTTCTAATCCCAAACTTACACTATGACAGAACAGAAATTTGCACTTCCCATAACAATTTAGAACTTCATCAAATTAATTTTTTAAACCATTTAAAAAATGCACTTTATTTGTAAGATTAGTTTTAGGTTCACAGAAAAATTGAATGGAAGGTACAGGGATTCCTCAAATCCCCTACCCCGCAACATGCATAGCCTCCCCTATTATCAACATCACCCAGTGAAGTGGTGGTACATTTGTTACAATTTATGAATCTACATTGACCCATCCTTATTACTCCAAATTGATAGTTTATATTAGGGTTCACTGAAGATTACATTGTTAAGGCATTAAGAACACTCTTAGTGGACCTAATCATTCAATTATTAATTTTTGCTTCTATATAGTAAATTTACTTTTCTCTAAGTTGAGTCATTTTGTTGTGCTATTAAGTGTGATCTGGGCATGTAAGAGGCTAATAATCTAGTGTTTATCATTTTCATCTCAATCCAATTATGTTTAAATTACTTATGTTAATTACATATTATTCTGATACCCACGTGGATCACACTTCTACTAGGCTCATGTCCTATAATTGTATACTTACAAAGATTATGTAACATGTACGTTTCTGCCAAAATACAAAAGAATGTGTTTTCTGAAACTTACTGTTCATCCCTACAGTAAAAATGGAAGAAGACAATTTAAATCACAACTCTGTTCATTTGCCATTGCAAAGCATTTTAAATGAGGCCCTTTAAAAGTTTTTCTAGACAGACGCTTGTCTTCATTTTTAAGTTATTATTAGACACTGAGAACACATCAAAGGCCAACTACAATGCAATCTGCTTTAGCACAGAATTTGGGATAATGCAAATCTGTTTTGGCCCTTAGATTTTCAGTTGGAGTTGTCATTTCTTACCAGGACCTGTTATGGAATTCTGTGCTGTCAGTTCCTTACTGGGTGTCATAAGGACCCTTCAGGCACTGAGAAAAGGAATCTGACCTAGGACAGAGTACCAGATTTGGCAGGGCCAAATTGCCTGTAAGCCCACACAAGCCATAAAGCAACAGATATCTGGTACATGTGCTTTTTAACCGCATTGCCTTTTGGAATTTGAGGCAGAAGTGGGCAAATAAAACAGAATGTTGAGTGACACAGGATCAGCACATTGAGAGCACAGTCTCTCTCATCTATGTTCCAGCAACTCCGATTTTTGTCAGTGTTTCTGAATATGACATGCTTACTCCTAACGCAGGGTCTTAGGTGTATTCCTTTCTATTTACAAAGCACTTCTTCCCTTTAACCTGATTAGATACTTTTCCTTTCCAGTTCTCATTCACATACCACTTAATTAAGGAATCTTGATCTCCAGACTACACATAGTATTTCCACATTTTTCCACAATTTTTCAAAAAATGTTAATAGAGTTATTCAGGGAATTCATGCTTTATCTAGGAAAGTATAACATTTCACAACACAGGTCTTGAGTAGAAATGCTCTTGTATCAATAAAGCCTGTTATACAGGAGAGGTTCTTTAAGTGCTCATTGAATGAATTAAAAAATATAGGTTCTAGCTGCATTTAAAGGAAAAAAAAGAATTATAAGCAAATATATTTACTTTCTCATGTAAGACCCCTTCCACCCTGTCCTCAATCCAGTCTTGAAGTAACCAAGACAGAGAGAGAGCTTCCATTTGCTAGTTCATTCCCTGGAGGCCTGCAATGGCTTCAGTTGGGCTTAGTGAGGCCCAGAGCCAGGAACTCTATCTGGGTTTTCCATGTGAGTGGCCAGGATCCAGTGATTTGAGCCACTGCTGCTGCCTCACAGCCTCTGCATTAGTAGAAAACTAGAGTCAGCAGCCAGAGCTAGGTGGTGAACTGAAACAATTCCATATGGGTTATGGGCCTCTCAACCATGGTTTTAAACACTAGACCAAATACCTATCCCTGTGGCTTTTTAAACATAATATCTTTTGCCTCATTGCCATGTCGGTAACAGAAAGTAGTTCCAAGTATATAAAATGTTAGTTGATTTAGCTAGATTTTAGAAATGTCTAGTGTTTGGGATATAGTATAAAATGAAATGGAAATGATTAATTTTTATTATGGAAAAGTGATGTTGTGATTATAAAATTATATTCCATTTCTTATAAATTAATAAGGTTAAAATCAATAGTTCTTATTCTTTTTCATTGTGAAATTTAATTTGTTTGGTTCTTAAGATTAATACGGCTTCACAGCAGTTTCTCTTTTGCTTTATACTGATCTTTTGTTTTTCAAAATTTGTAGGCTTATCTTTATTTATTTTAAAGACAGATGAACAAAGAGAAAGAGAGCAGAGAAAGAGAGTGAGAGATCATTTATCCACTGGCTCACTCCGCAAATTCCCACAACTGCCAGTGGGACTAAAGCTAGAAGCTCAATCCAAGTTTCCCACATGGGTGGCAAAGACTCAACTACTTGAGCTGTAAGCAGCTGCCTTACATTGTATATTAGCAGGAAGCTGTAAACCGAATGGACCTGGGACATGAACACATGCACTCTGATATGGGAGGCAGGCATCCCAAGGGATGTCTTCACCATTACATCAAATGTTCACCTCTCTATTTATCTACTGATAGTACTCATGTAAAATACATACAAATAGGTGGTGCGAATAGACTGAATTTGCAAGATGAGCAAGGAAAAAATTTAGCAAGTATTTTCAACATTTTAATTTTTACCCATAAACTGGACAAATTCTAAGTATGTTAAATCTCGCTAATGGTGTATGTTATATAGCTATTGAGTTAAGAATCTATTTATCAACATGACATGTCTTATGGAAATACTTTTTGTTTTTGACATTAAAGTGATAAAAGACAAAAACTTTAAAAATAATGATCTTTGGTTATTTTCAGATTTCTTTTGGCTTACTTTAGTGAATTAACTGAAACAATATGGAAACACTGGTGAAAGGTTGAAATGGTGATTGTTAAAAATGTGTCACTCAAGGATTTATTATTAATGAAATTGGGAGACAAGATAAGGAAAAATTTTGCCTCTTAAATGATGTAACAGGAGAAGAATCTAAGATATCTTGATTTCTTTATTTTATAGTAGTTATACAGAGTACCATAATTTCAGATGAATTATCATGATTTACTATTTACCAAGCATTATCTTGCTTGGAATGAACAATAGCCAAAAATGTTGAATCAAAGCAGAATGAAACACGGGTATAGTAAGATAAGGTGAGAGGAGCAGATGATAGATGAAGTCCAGAGACCTTAAAGTATGGTAGAAGAAGTGAATGATTGCACGGATGAATCAGTTATTGACCAGAGAGACAGAGTCACAATACAAACATCTTGGCAGATTTCAGGAGTCAGTTCATCAATGCCAAGAGATAATCCAAGAAAGGAAATGGCCATATGACCACAAACTTCCAGGATATTGAGGCAAGAAATGTTGCTCACATCCTAACTTATTATCACCTTTCTGTAACTATTTCCCCTTTCTCAAGATTACCAATTCATCATAATTTCAAGTTTGCTAATTGCTGTATTTATATTTGTTTAACACACATGACATTGGGGAAGATGTTTGACTTGGGGATTAAGTCCCTAACTGGGACTTCCACATCCCATATTGGAGCGCCTGGTTTGAGTTGTAGTTACTCTTCTTCTGATCCAGTTTCCTGCTAATGTGCACCCTGGGAAGATGCAGATGATGACTCAAATACTTAAGTCCCTATCACCCATATGGCAGATCCAGATTGAGTTTCTAACTGCTGGCTTTGGCCTGGCTCAGGAATGAAGCAGTAGATAGGAGACAACCTCTCTCTTCCTGTATCTTTCAAATAAAGTCAAGTTAAATATATAAAAATTAAATAAAATTAATATTATTTTAATTGATAAATAATTATTCATACATTAATAGGTGAGATACAGGTTGATGGAAATATACACACATATATTATGCAATAATTAAATCAAAATAGCTAACATATCCATCACCTCATTCACATTTTTTTGGTAAAATATTTGGAATACAATTTCTTGGTTATTTTGAAATACACACTTTATTGATTATAGTCACCATTCTGTGCAACAGATCTCAAAGCTTTTTCTTTCTAAATGAAATGTCTACCATTCGACCAACAACCTATTTCTCCCATCTCTGTCCCATGGTTCCACTTTCTATGTCTATTAATTCAACTTAGTTTATCTTTTTTTCAAAAGAAGATTTATTTTTTATTTGAAAGTCAGAGTTAAGGAGGGAAAGGAAGAGACAGAGACTTCTTCCATCCACTGGTTCACTCCCCAGATAGCTTTGGCTAGGGTTGGCCAGGCCAGTAGCCAGTAGCCCAGAACTTCATTGAGGACTCTCACATGCATACCAGGAAACCAAGTACTGAGCCCTTACTTGATGCATCTCAGGGTGTGCTTTATCAGGAAGCTGGAATTAGGAGTGGAGATATGACTTGAGCCAAGTTACTCCAAAACAGCATGTGGGCATCCCAAGTGATTTCTTTACTGATATGCTAAATACCTGCCTCTCTCTCTCTCTCCCTTTTTTTAAGATTCATTTTAATTATTTGAAAGGCAGAGTTACAAAGAGAGAGAGAGAGAGAAATAGAGAGAGATCTTCCATCCACTGGTTCACTCCCCAAATGGCCACCAACAGCTGGGGTTGGACCAGGCCAAGGAAGGAGCCAGGAGCCAGGAGCCAAGAACTTCTTCCAGGTTTCTCACATGGGTGTAGGGGCCCAAGGACTTCAACCATCTTATGGTGCTTTCTCTGATGCATTAGCATAGAGTTGTATCACAAATGGAACAACCAGGGCTCAAACCAGCGCCTTTAAGAGATGCTGACGTTCTAAGTGGCTGTTTAACACATTACATGACAGTGCTGGTTCCTGCCCCTCTTTTTGAAGATTTGGGTGTCATGTTGGTTTTTATCTTCCAGCTGTCTCAATACTGTTAAAATATTTTGGAACCAATATTCTATACCACAATTGGCTTTGATAATCCAGTATTTGTTGTGAAGGTGAGCTCCCAAAAGGGTACTTTGGAAAAGGCTATTACTAGGCCGGTGCCACGGCTCAATAGGTTAATCCTCCACCTAGCGGCGCAGGCACACCAGGTTCTAGTCCCGGTCGGGGTGCCAGATTCTTTCCTGGTTGCCCCTCTTCCAGGCCAGCTTTCTGCTGTGGCCAGGGAATGCAGTGGAGGATGGCCCAAGTCCTTGTTGGGCCCTACACCCCATGGGAGACCAGGATAAGCACCTGGCTCCTGCCTTCAGATCAGCACAGCGCGCTGGCCGCGGCAGCCATTGGAGGGTGAACCAACGGCAAAGGAAGACCTTTCTCTCTGTCTCTCTCTCTCACTGTCCACTCTGCCTGTCAAAAAAAAAAAAAAAAAGCTATTATTTTTAAGTGATAAAACAATTAAAAATATGTAACAGTTCTTCCCATTAATATTTTTATTTTTTAAGTTTTAAAGGGCACATGCTCCTCATAAAAACACAGATAGCTACATTTTTGTAGATCAAAGCATTTAAGTTATGATAAGTTATAGTCTCAATAAGATACCAGGGTTAGAAATTTACATAAATTCATATCTAGCTGGTCTCATGAGTTTCAAAGAAATCTCTAAGGAATGAAACTTGAAATGTATGTCCTTTTTTTTCTAGACCAGTAGAGAAATGAAAAAAATTCTTAATTTGGCCAGCGCCATGGCTCACTTGGCTAATCCTCTGCCTGCGGCGCAGGCACCCCAGGTTCTAGTCCCGGTCAGGGCGCTGGATTCTGTCCTGGTTGCTCCTCTTCCAGTCCAGCTCTCTGCTGTGGCCCGGGAGTGCAGTGGAGGATGGCCCAAGTGCTTGGGCCCTGCACCCTCATGGGAGACCAGGAGGAAGCACCTGGCTCCTGGCTTCAGATCAGCGCAGCGCGGTAGCGGCCACTTGTAGGGGTGAACCAATGGAAAAAGGAAGACTTTTCTCTCCGTCTCTCTCTTTCTCACTGCCTAACTCTACCTGTCAAAAAAAAAAAAAATTCTTAATTTTGTCAAGCCCATTTAGTGGTGTACAATATAATTAACTCTGATCAGAGTTTCACACTCAATTAGAGGATATTTTAGCACTAAGATAATTGGACCTAGCAGCACCTGGGAAGTGTAATCAAACATTTATCACCAGATATTATTGTCCTATGATCCTCTGCACTCTTTTAATGCTGTTTATGGAGAGAATGATCAAGACACATGGGAAATCTTACAAATGTTATTCATTATTAGAACTTTATTAAGGCCTAATTCCACTTCAACATACTCTTCTTTAATTAAAATTTGGTAACTTTTGCTTTGGCTTCCTAATTCTTTATGCTATTTTTACTAACCATCTTCCATTTATCAGGGTGATGAGACTCATCCACTCGCATTGGTCATCAATGTAGTGTGATTTCTTTGCTGTTTTTGATGATGGATATAACAACATTTTTTCTCCTTTAGTTACCTGGGGACCAAGGGCACAACTAGAGCTGCAGATGTAATTCAACAGCTGTAATTTTCAGACCCCACCAACTACAGGTTCAAAGACTCCTGATGGAGGTTTGTATCTAAGAATGTGGTCTGCAGATTTGCAGATTGGGAGCTTGTTAGAAATGCAGATTATCAGATCCTGGCTCAGGCCTGTTGTCTCCGCCCTTAACAAGATCCCCAGATGATGCCTATATACATTAAAATTTGAAAACCATGCATCTAGCTAAGGTCAGCAGCTCCTCAGGACAAGATCCATGGATTATTTATCTTCATAGTCCTTCATAGCAGCAGAGTGTATGCTATTATGTATGGGGGAAAAATAAGAAGAAAGGCAGGCAGGAAGAGGGAAGGTAAGAAAGCAGGAAGGAGAGCTATGTACCTGGTAGTCATGGGTCAAGAACTTCAAAGTACATGGAGGAACCCTTCAATACATACAGATACAGTGGCACTCAAAGTGATTCCTATTATCTTGAATCCTGTTTCTACTACTTCTGGTGTTTTCACATGCTGTTGACCTGAGCCTGTCAAAATTCAATTATTTATATCCTGAGCTCAGATCTGAGCTCTGTCTTTGGAGACTTGCCCTTCTATTATCAACACTGTAATACCATGAGTTTCTGACTTCAGAAGACTTAAACAAAAGACAGGGCTACAGTCATTTTTTTCATTAGATATATTTGGAGAAGTTGAGTTGCAGTAATGTACTTAAGCCTGCCTGGGTAAAGGCTTCCTCATCTCCTTAGGCTGTTTTTGCTCCTGGTTTGAGTACCATGTCATGAAAAAGTCCTGGCAACAAAGATTCACCGTAACAAAATATGGCAACCTTTTCTGCCTCATGTGAAAAACACAACTTCCTCATAGCCATGGCTTTTATACAAGGCCAACACATCAGAATCCTATAAATCCTGGCTTTGTTTCCATAGGCAAGTAAGATCTTTTTTACTTCCTCAACATGTTTTGGCTGTATAATAACTTATAATTACATTAGAGTATTTGCCAGTTAAATGACTTTTAATATTACATTATGGTCCAATTTTAAAACATTCACTGAGCCAACTAATAAAACATATACTAAGACTAAAATAAAGTTAGTGGAAGTTTTGGAAATATTTCTTGAAAATTTAATGCTTTGGCCTATTCATTTGTAATTCTAAGTTCTTTTTTAAATTGAGGATCTACTGGGTGCTACAGATTTTTTTAAAATAACAATGTATTTATAAAGAAAGCAAGGTAATAATTGCACATGTAGTAGATGATACATGTCACAAGAGGCTGTTAGATGTCAGAAGAAAAGAGCACGGCCAGATGGGTTGATATTGAAAGGATTCAGGGACAACAGTAGAGTCCAAAGAATTCAAAGCAAAAGCGGTCATCCCTCACCTAGAAACCAGATGAAGGACATTTGTGGTCATTTCACATCAGAAATTTACTAAGTAAAACTTGTGAAAGGAGTTATTTTAAAAATAAATCAAGCTACTGATTTAACCATATTTTACTCCCAAATCATTGAGGTAGAAAAAGAAAACCCGCAATATACTTTATTTATTTATGTATTTATTTATTTTTTTGGACAGGCAGAGTTAGACAGTGAGAGAGAGAGACAGAGAGAAAGGTCTTCCTTTTTGCCGTTGGTTCACCCCCACAAGTGGCCGCTATGGCCAGCGCGTTGCGGCCAACATGCTGCGCCGATCTGAAGCCAGGAGCCAGGTACTTCCTCCTGGTCTCCTATGCGGGTGCAGAGCCCAAGGACCTGGGGCATCCTCTACTGCCTTCCCAGGTCACAGCAGAGAGCTGGACTGGAAGAGGAGCAACCGGGACAAAATCTGGCACCCCAACCGGACTAGAATCTGGGTGCTGGTGCCACTGGTGGAGGATTAGCCTAGTGAGCTACAGCGCTGGCCAAAATATGCAATATACTTTAATAGATTCAGGCAGATTTGTGGTCATGATGTACAGAGATAAAGTGGCAAAATTACATTTAAATTATGTTTATCCTGACAAAATAGGAGAAAATATTTGTTTCCATATATCAGTTAAATGTGGTGTGTGCATGCAAGTGGGTGTTGGTTGGTTGTGTCCATATTTCGTATAGAGCTCAAATATATTTTTTGATTGAGATGTTTACTTTTTAATGAGTTTAGATGCTTATAGATGCAGTTTTAGTATATGTATTACTCTTTCACTGGCAGTGCCATGGTTAATGTTTGGCAAATTGTCAAACATGGACTAAATGGAAATAAGAGTCCTAAACAAGTTCACCATTATCTCCCCCCTTTTGCTAACTTTACTGTAAGCTGAATTGGTGGTTTCCAAGCACCAACATTTTCTTTGCTATAACATTTTTCCAACCTTGAACAGAAGAAACAGAAGCAAAGGAAGAGGAGACAAATGAAGAAGAAGAATAAGAGAAGGAGAAGGGGAAGAATGAGAAAAAGGTGAGGGAAAATAGGAAGGGGGGAGGAAAAGAAAAAAAAGGAAAAATCTGCTTTGGATTTTGGACCTCGTAGACATTTCCACAAGGAGAAATCAAAACTTCTAGATATTGATTTTCGGTGTTAAACTTCTAACTATTGATTCCAGCTTCCAGTCAGGAGTTTGCAATTACGCTATCCTAGGAGGATGTTGGTAGAATGAATTTATATTTAATCAGCTTTTTAATGTAGAAAAGTGTTAAAAAGCTTATTGAACATCTCCCTGTTTCTTCTGCCATTCTAGTTATGTTTCCCTCTGCAACCATAGAGACTTGCAGTAGAATTTGCAAGGCCCTTAGGAGGCTTTCTCATTTGACTCTTTTGCCTTCATCTTTTCACTTCCCAGATTTGTGAACAGCCTGAGCATACTTTAAAAATGCAACAGTGCTTTGCCAACATAAGCTAGTTTTCATGGGGTATCAGTACACTTGCTATGATCTACAATTTTTCATGTTCTGACATCTCCACTCCTCTTATGTGAATGATTCAAGGCACAGACTCAATTCCTCCAGGCTCCTGGGATGCTGTTCCCAGAAGCAGATGGGCTAATAGATGTACATGCTATCTCAGAATTCAAACAGAGAAGCGAGTTTAATTTTAGAGCTCACTGCTCAGGATAATATAAACTCTTAAGAGTGACTCAGTGAAAGGCTCTTTAGAACTTCAATTCTTGTGTAGGTACATGTGCATGAATGTATGTGGGGAGGGTGGTGGAAACTATCAGTGGTAGAATATGATAAAATAAAACATTTATTCTAGAATAAAACTGCTGGGAGCTTAGGTACTTATTTGACTATTATGGCTGATAAACACAAATAAGGAAACATTGAAAACACTCTATGAAAAATGTTCAAGTTTTTTTAATTACTTTGCTTGTGTATAGATTATGAAATGCTATGACATTTGAGGACTTGCACTTCAGAAGACTTACGGCCAACAAGGCAAGAGTCTTGGCACTTCTGTCATTTGATATGCAGCTGATTAAATAGAGTAGGCTTAGGCAAGTGACCTGATGGAACATTTACACTTGAACTTGCTTCCTCAAAGGGTAAAATAGAATTTTAATTATATAATGTTGGAAATGGCCACCAGAAACATTTCTTCAATAAGGGGAGTTGAGGAGAAAAAATAATGTTGAACATATCTGAGTACAGTTTTCTGAAAGATTTTATTGCTTTTTTTTCTTGCAGTTACCCTCTATTATGCACATGTGATTCCTGCAGGTGCTGTGCTTTCAAAGGTAGAAAATAGTCTATCAAACTCTTCTAAAGATAACCTCTTCCTTTCAGACAACTACTGCCTCCCTTAGATTTTTCACCTCCAAGGAAAACCTTGAGACTTTGCTCTGGGTTCCTGGAGTTAGTTTAAATCTGTGCTTTTATACACAGGTTTTGCTTTAATTATGGAGTTTTTTGGGGTCAAAATCCTCAGAATAAAATCCTCAGAATAAATAATCCAACAAATATAATCACTGAACTGAGGCTTCCGTGTCTGTGTCTGTCATGAAACATTTGACAGTGAATGAGTTAACTCACTATCTCTTGTGAGTCTCCTGTCCACAGTTTGCTGAGATTCTGCACAGGACTACAAGTTTATTCTTTATCAGTCTTAGGGGTCCGATAGATCCTGGGGATTTGTCAAACCTAAATCTCCAAATTTTTACTAGTTGCTAAATTCTTTCCTTGTCAGGAAATTTTCTTTGCCTAGTGATTTCTATGGTTCTTTCTACAACCACAAATATTGTGACTATGTTGTATTTACAGTGCCTAGCTGTGTGATAGCTTATTTGATGATTCTTCTATTCCAATACATAAGGGAGGACAAAAAAGTTGAAATCTTATCCCATCAAATGAAATATTCGTTCTCAGGAGGTAAAGACTTCATTGTCTCCAGTGGTAGAACCTAGAATATCCTGGGGCTGGTGCTGTGGCATGCTGGGTAAAGCCACTGCCTGCACTGTTGGCATTCCATATGGACACCAGTTTGAGTCCTGGCTGCTCTACTTCCAATCCAGCTCTCTGCTATGGACTGGGAAAGCAGAAGATAACCCAAATCCTTGGGCCCCTGCATGCCAGTCAGTGACCTGGAAGAAGCTCCTGGCTCCTGGCTTTGGATCGACTCAGATCTGGCCATTGCAGCCATTTGGGGAGTGAACCAGAAGATGGAAGACTTTTTTCTCTCTCTTTCTGTGCCTCTCTGTAACTCTGCCTTTCAAATAAATAAATAAATCTTTAAAAAAAAGAACCTAGAATATCCCAGGAGGCTGGCTGTGAGGAAATCTGTGGAAGCTGCTTGAACTCTCATGGTGAGACACAGAGAGGGCTTGCCTCATTCAATATTCTCAAGAGCAAGTCAAGAGCCCTCAAAAGGTTTATTAACTGTCATCCACTTATTTTACTTCCAGCAGTCTATCCTAAGAAAATGATCAAAAGTTCACAGAATTATTTAATTGATAATAATGAAGAGAATAATAATGTGTTTGATAATACTAAGAACTAATTTTGTTAAGAGCTTACTATGAACTGTAAAAAGCACTAGGTATGGCTTATTTAGTCTTTCCAGCAAGTCTCTGAACTAATTATTATTTCTGTACTAACTTTAATAATAGGGAAAAGGAGAATTTAGAGGGTTAAAATATAATGTCTAAATTAACACAGGGAGCTAAGCTGTCAGGTTGTTAGGAGTCAGGTCTAGGACCATTGTGCAGATCACAACCTACAAAATTGCACAAGGAAGCCTTAGTCTGAGTCTAGTGATTGTACCTTTGGACTCTCCCATCAAATTACATTTTTGAGAATACTCACTGTCACATTTATTCAACAGGCCTTTGCATTGCCCTGGTTAGGCACATTAGAAATAACCGAGGTCTACATGACAGAAGGTTCTAGAAGGAGCAGAGGACTACGGAGTTGGACACTGGTGTGTTATTCACTTGGGCATAAGGTAAGATCATAGTTTCTGGTCACCTTGTGGTTGTTCAAACTCCATGTTTACCTCTGTCCAATCAATTGGGAGTAGGTGACTATTTTTTTCCTTTGTGCTAGAGCATTTTTAAAAAAGATTTATTTATTTATTTATTTGAAACACGGAGTTACAGAGAGAGAGAAGGAAGGAGGGAGGGAGGGAGGGAAGAAGGAAGGGAGGGAGAGAGAAAGAGAGAAAGGAAGAGAGGAAGAGAAAGAGAAAGATCCCCCACCCGTTAATTCAATTGCCAAATAGCTGTCATGGCTGAGGCTGAGCCAGGCCAAAGCCAGGAGTCTGGAGCTTCTTCTAGATCTCCCATGTGAATACAGGGGCCCAAGGACTTGGGCCACCCTCCACTGCTCCCCTAGGTGCATTAGCAGGGAGCTGGATTGCAAGTGGTGCAGCTAGTACTCAAACTGGACCCCATATGTGATGTCAGCGTGGCAGGCAGCAGTTTTACTCTACACCCCTCGGGCTTGAGCATTTACAAGTTACATGAGATGCTTCAGTACCTCCTTTTCTCCAACAACAAATTGCAATTTTCCAGACTGTGGCTGTTTTGTCAGTTTTGGTCCCAGAGTGAAGATGACAATGATGCTGGGCAGAGCACCTGTCAATCCACATACATGAGAAATAGGTCCTGGGGCCAGCAATGTGGCATAGCTGGTGGGGCTGCCGCCTGCAGTTCTGACACCCTATATGGGTGCCAGTTTGAGCCCTGGTTACTCTGCTTCCGATCCAGCTCTCTGCTATGGCCTGGGAAGGCAGTGGAGGATGGCCCAAGTCCTTGGGCCCCTGCACCTGTGTGGGAGACCTGGAGGAAGCTCTGGCTTCTGGCTTCGGATCAGCTCAACTCTGGCCATTTTGGCCATTTGGGGAGTGAACCAGCAGATGGAAGACTTTCTCTGCTTCTGCCTCTCTGTAATTCTGCCTTTCAAATAAAACAAATGAATCTTAAAAAAAAAATAGGTCTTGTTCATTCAAGCCACTATGATATGGGATCATTTTTACCATAGCAGTACCTAGGATAGCCAACGAAGAAACCAACATTCAATCCCACTTTCTACTACTGACTAGAATTCTTATCAAACATGTAAGAGTCTCTGATTTCTTGTTTACAAAATGAGGTCATGAATATGGTCTTTGTTAATGTCAAATGAGATAAAAATAAATTGACAGGCAGAGTGGACAGTGAGAGAGAGAGAGAAAGGTCTTCCTTTGCCATTGGTTCAGCCTCCAATGGCTGCTGTGGCCAGCGCGCTGTGCCCGGCGCACCGCGCTGATCTGAAGGCAGGAGCCAGGTGCTTCTCCTGGTCTCCCATGGGGTGCAGGGCCCAAGCACTTGGGCCATCCTCCACTGTATTCCCGTGCCATAGCAGAGAGCTGGCCTGGAAGAGGGGCAACCGGGACAGAATCCGGCACCCCGACCGCAACTAGAACCCAGTGTGCCTCCGCAAGGCGGAGGATTAGCCTAGTGAGCCGCAGCACCGGCTGTCTTTCAGTCTTTACAAGGGTTGTAGATGTGTTTAAGGCCTAGAAGTCTTTTTTTTTGTATTTTTTTTTTTTTACTGAACACAATGATGTTGTACTTTTCTTTAATAGAATATTATTTTCTTGAGTCATGGCAAATAGGAAGACTGCATCTAACATCCAGATGGAAGCTCAGAAAGTAATGAGCTATTGTGAACCATGGATAGTTCAAAGAACCTTCAGTAATTGTTTGAAAAAATAGCTAAATATAAATAAAATCCTTAGAATGCTCTGAAGGTAATGTATTTTAAAAATACAAACATTCAAAAATTCTGTTCAGAAGATGAATCAGTTATATGATGGTAAATTTTGCATACTAACTATTTCAGTGGCTACATCAAGAAATTATCCTGTCTTGAACTGGAAAACAACTGAGTGTTTTTTTTTTTTTTTTAAATACTCAGTGTGGGTTTTCTACTCTGTGATGTTGTGAAGAGTTAAATAAATTAAAGGTTGAATTTAAAGGAAAATAGAGTTAAATCCATTTCAACAAATGTCTTTAAAATAGTATGTCTTTCATCCTTTACCAAGAATTCTGTAGTAGGAAAAACAGATACGATTTCTTCTTTCAGAGAGATTACCTGAGTTTATCAATACTTCTTTGAGTAGTAGTTGAAATACACATCCTTGAATTTTATGCCACATATTAGAAACCATATCTATTATAAATAATCTTCAGATCATTCTATTACTTAGCCTTGCATATATTCTAACTTTATCCTTGTATGAATTTAAATAAATAGAAAATACACAGTGTTTGTTAATTTAGCCTCTGATTCAGGTATTTGTGCATTCAACACTATCAACAACTGATCTCAGAAACAACAAAATAAAGCTAACTTTTGCATTTCCTAGAAAATCCAGGAATTGATACAGTGGTTAAGATGTCTCTTGGGACTCCTGTATCCCATTTAAAAGTGCCTGGATTTGATTCCTGGCTCTACTCCCTGACTCTCTGTTCCAGTTTTTAGCTAATGTGCACCCTGGAAGGCAGCAGTGAGTAGTGATGGCTCAACTTGTTGGATACCTTCTGCCTATGAAGGAAACTTGGATTGAGTTCCTGACTCCTGGTTTGGGGTGTGGCCCAGCTTGGCAACTACAGGCATTTACAGAGTGAAGCAATAGACAGGAGCTCTTTCTTTCCTTGTTTCTCTCTCTCTCTCTCCCTGACAATCTAGTAATATAAATAAATAAATAAAATTTATAGGTTAAAAAAATCTAGCATAAGTAATAAATCTGTATCATTAAGGTGCTTCCTATTTATAATCATATGTGATGCAAATCCTTTCCAACAATTTTTTTAGTGATCCAGGAGTATGTACTTTTGGCAATTTTAAATAAACAATGAGATCATTACAGGTATATATTGAATGTACAGTAGTTATATATACATCGTGATTTCAAAGCTAGGTTAAGCTCCTGTTTTAGAAAATGACAGTAGGAAACATTTATTTTAAGTAAATGATATATTAATTTTTAGAGTAAAAATTAGTATAAATCAGGGTGTGGGCATTTGGCATAGCACTTAAGATGACACTTGGGATACCCACATCCCATATTAGAGTCCTGGATTGGAGTCCTGGTTCCACTTGGGATTCCAGGTTTCCAGTTATGTACATCCTGAGAGGTAGCAAGTGAAGGCTAAAGTACTTATATTCCTGCCACCACATCGTAGAAAGAGATTGAGTACCCAAATACTTGCTTGAGCCTGGCCCAGGCCTGGCTTTTTCGGGTGTTTGGAGAGTGAACCAGAACTGAATATTTCTCTATCTCTGTTACTTTCTGTGTCTCTTTGCCTCTCAAATAAATAAAAATTATGCAAATTTTTTAAAAAGTAAAAATCATTTTCCCACAAGTTGCTAGGAAGCTCAAATTCAAAAGTCAAGTGGATGACATTATTACTTCTGGCATCCAGAGTAGATGAAATGTTTATATCATTCTTCAACTTATGACTTTAATTCCCTATCCTTATTTTAATAAGAATTGTTTTATTGAATATACTTTTTTTGGCATGCCACCTTTAAATAATTTTGTGGTAAGAAAAATTATAAAGATGTATATAAATTAAAGATACAATGACCCGAACATTTTATTTTCCCAGTCAGTTGTTTTTATGTTGACTGTTAGCATCTGCATGGGCTTTTGAAATATTTTAACTCACTGTGTGGTTTAGCATCCTTGTGCCTCAAGGCTTCTTAACATCCAGTAAACTTTTAATATCCAATCGTTTTATGAAATAAATAAGGAGAGTCACAGCTGAGCAGCTTAGGTAAAAGTTAGCCAGAAACAAAAATTAATTCCTAAAATGTCACTTTCTCTTTCAATGAGAGAAAGAAAAATCACCACGGATTTATTAGTAATTGATTTACAATGACCCAGAGTTGGTTCTGCTGAAGAGGTATATTTCACAAGGAGGAAAGATGAAAGAAAGCCTCTCAGGTTTGGATTTATAGCTCTGTTCTTGTAACTCAAAGAAAAAGCATCACAAACCAAGTCACCAGCTGTTTTGTATCTCACTGGGCAGTCAATAACTCAGGTACACATTAACTCCGAGTAAATCTGGTATCAGGGTATCTTCACTTCTGCAGATCTGAGGAGGTCAATCTTTTTCTAGGTAAGACAGACCTGCTTTATCAGGGCTCTTAATAGAGCAAAGGTAGCCACGTGAACGGCCATACAAACTCTTAATAGAGGATCACCTGTCCCCTTGCTTCCTGCTCAGACCCTGGAGGTGACTTTGCCCACGCTTCAAGATTCACAGATGCCCCAGATCAACTTAAAACTATTTTTGAACACAAGTCACTAACTTGGAGAATGTCAATTAACATATTTCTTGATTAGATGATACTCATAAGGCAATTTACAGGGTATACAATAGACTGCCATTTTATTTATAAAGACTCCAAGATGAAAATAAAGTAGTGGGCATTTGGTACAGCAGTTAAGATGCCAATTAGGATATCCACGTCTCACAGTGGAATGCCTGGATTTGACTTCTGAGTCCAACTTCTGATTCCAGTTGCAAGCCAATCTGGACCCTGGGAGGCAGCAGTGAAGATCCTTGGGTCTTTGTAACCCGTGTAGGAGACCTGAGTTGAATTCTCGGTTCCTGACTCCATCCTGGCCTAGTGTTGGGCTTGTGGGCATTTAGAGTACAAGCCAGCAGAATCAAGCTCTGCCTTTCTGCCTCTCAAATAAATAAATTTTAAACATTTTAAGGGAGTAAAAACATGAATTCTTTGGTTCATTAAAAGGCATCCTTATCTCTACATTTCTAAAGCAAAAATGACATCCCTCGAATTTTTTTCAGTTAATTCACAAGCAGTCAGATTACTGCTGTTATTGTCTTAATTCTATCTAGTTTCTGCCAGTGTCCCCCATTCATGCTAACAAGCAGCCAGCCACCATGCTAGCACATTTCAGCTTAAAGAATTATTCGAAATATAAATAGAAATGTCAAATACAAAGAGAATTTATTGACATATTGCCTTAAAATTTGTATTTGAAGTAAAATTCTTAGCACAAGTGAAATTGGAAATGTATTACTGTTCTGAACCATTCATTTGTGAGATGATACACTTTATTTTTCCTCCTATTCATTTTCTTCTTCTTCTTTATTTTTCTCTATAGTGTATGAATCGTCTGTTAGGCTCAGAGTCAATTCTGCTATACAAACAAGGGAAGGTGTCACTAAAATCTGCTTTTCCCCTGGCAACTGTAGTTTCCTTGACTAAGGCTATTTTCAGTGAATGTACCTCAGAGCTGCTAGAGGATTACGCAGCCCTGATTCTGTCTTGTCAACAAAACACAAAAGACCCTCTACTCCTTTTGACTCATTGACTGCTTTGTCTTGGTGCTTATGCTCAGATGGTGGTGCTCCAGATTTCTCAGGCCTGTTCCCAAGTATTCTCTTTCCTCTCACTGCTTTTCAAGGCAGAAAATACCCTAGCATAAATGTCAGAAATACTGTCTGATTAACCTTAAAAATTTATTTGTATGAGGAGAAAGAGCCCTCCCGTTTGCTGGCTCACTTCTCAAATGCCTACACAGTGGCCAGGACAAAGCTAGAGCTGAAACTGGGACCTAGGGACTCAACCCAACTACAGAAGCCATCACCTGCTTCCTCCCAAAGTCTGCATTGGCAGGAAGCTGGAATCAGGAGCTGGAGCCATGCATCAAATGCAGACACTCTGACGTGTCTTAATTACTATACCAAAACTTGCCCCATTGCTTGATTTCTTTTAAATGTCAATACTAGCCAAAAGATGGTGTTACTATTCCTAAAGTAAATAATTGTGCCATCAAAACAAACAAAAAATGGTGGTACTTGTTTCCACTGTATTTCCATAGTAGCTCTTTATATTTCTCTGCCTCCTAAAGGATATAATGGGAACTTTTAACAATCATAATTTTTATTTAAATTTTATTGATATAATTTAAATGCCACAAAATTCATACATTTTAAATGTGCAATGTTTTAGGAAATTTACTGAGTGAGTAACCATGATCACAACTTAGCTTTTCAGCTTTCCACCACCCTCCAAATTCTTATTGAACCCATTTGTAGTCAATGCCCCTAAACAACACTACACTGAGACAAAAATAAGCTGTTCTTCAGTGGTAAGTCAGGGTGATATGGAGGATTGTCTGATGGCAGAATGGATGCTTGGACAGTAAACTTACAATGAACTTGAGGCAAATGAAGATTCTGAGATGGAAAATCATTTCAAGGTCATAAAACGTGACCATGTGGGGGAAAATGGGAAAGGATGAAACTGGAAGAGACAAGGATAATAATAAGAGGAGCAAATATTTAATGCTGTGCAAATATTTTACTTGGTACTGTTCTCACTTGTTTACTAAATGTTTACTTACTACACATGGGAAACCCTTGAGATAGTACCCAAATCATCCCCATTGCACAGATGAGGGAATTGAGGCCCAGACAAGTTAAGTAAACACTCAGATAAGACATGGAAATAGGATTCACACCAAGGAAACGCGACTCTAAAGTCCACACGTTAACTGACCACCATGCCTTCTTCCCATCAGTGTCACTTGTGTTATAAAATCTCCAGAAATAACTAGCAGATGTTGTCAAAGTTGGAACCAGTGGGTGAACAGCAGTTGAGGTTCTGGGAGCCAGAATATGCAGAGCTGGAAAGAGGCAGACTAGTTCAGTGCTGAGAATATTTCTGCCTGACTGCACAGCTGGTAACACAAACAGTAGAGCTGGTATATGGCAAAAGGTGTTGTGAGGGTGAGAGGGGACTTAAATGGGGAGGAACTAGACAGACACATGTGGAACAGTTTTGTGTCTTGGAAGGAGACCTCTCTTGTGAGGATCATGATCCATATTTCTGCAAACAAAGCAGTATCTGCTAATGGCTTTGCATCCATGTTACCTTGATATTTTTCTTCCTTTTCTCACCCTTTCTCCCTTGATCTGCTCAATACTTTCTTTTTCTTGGGCAACCCCTCATTACCTGGTCCTCATTATAATCTTTTTCCAGATGTGTGACAACCACTCTGTAGTCTCTAAACATATTTCAGGCTAATTTGTTTAATGGCTATGTTTTTGCTGATACTGGAGGATTTCAAAAGTCTAAAGAGACTTCCATGGACCCTGTTCCATGGTAACTTGAGTCTCAAGTTTGTGAATATATGTCTTGGCAGCTTTGTGAACTCAAGTACTTCCTGGAGTCCAGGACCAAAATGAAAAATGCAGCTGGGGCAGATGTTCGGAACTTCAAGTTGCCTTTTTTTTTTTTTTTTAAAGCAGAGAAATTCATATCTTTTAAGGAGACTCTGCAAAGCTAATCCACACAAAGCAATGAGAGTGGCATTAGTACATGCACTTCCATATATGCATTGCCCTGAACTGTTAGAATTATTTTAGTAAGAGTTTGTGAAGTAGCCAGCATATTTGATGTCTAATAAGTAAAAGAGGAAAAGGAATGGAAAATGTAATGTTGTAGACAATAATAAATGGTACATTAGTGCTATCCCTCTGGAATGGTATTCAAGCTTGAAAGGCCTAGTTACAGAAAATGGATTTGCCTATAATAAATTATCTGAAGACATAATAACAAAGGTGTGTTTTTTAGGAACAGATGGAAAAGAATATCCTTTCTAGTAGTGTCTCTTTTCAAATGTGTAAATTCCAAGTTCTTGTTAGCTTTTATCAATCAAACTACATCATCATAAAATGTTGTGTTTCTGAGACCACTAAAGCCCTCTAAAGGAAAATAAAATTAGACCCTTACTCATTTAATCTCTGCACAATTCTTTTTTTTAGTACATTGCCTAATTTTAGCTCTTGTTTTCTAGGACAAAACACATCATTTGGAAGACAAAGAATGTAGAAACTGTCTATCAGGGTTTTTTTTTTTTTTTTCTTAGATTTTAAATTTTAAATCACAGTTGTAGGAACCAGTGTTGTGGCACAGCAGGTTAAGCCAACATCAATGATACTGACATCCCATATGGGTGCCAGTTCATATCCTGGCTGCTCCACTTCCGATCCAGCTCCCTGCAAATTGCCCGGGAAAGCAGCAGAAGATGGCCCAAGTTCTTGGGCCCCTACACTTACGTGGGAGACAACGAAGAAGCTCCTGGCTTTGGCTTGGTGAAGCCCTGGCCATTGCAGCCACTTGGGGAGTGAACCAACAGATGGAAATGTCTCTCTTCTTCTGCCTCTCCCTCTATTTATGTAACTATGCCTTTAAAACAAATAAATAATTCTTGAAAAAATAAACGACACTTGTAAAATTTAACTAATTGTTACATGAATAGCAGACCATATATTGTTAGAACACTTTCATCAACCATTTGTTTAAAATTGTGGCCCTGAAGAAAGCATGTTAAAACAAAAACAAGAGGTCAAGATTTGGTGTAGCAGTTAAAATGCCACTTGCAACACCCACATCCCATCTGGGAGTTCCTGGATCTGAGTGTTGGCTCCATTCTCTTTTCTAATCTCCTGCTAATGTGCATGCTGGGAGGCAGCAAAACTGCTCAGGTGGTGGGGTCTCTGCCTTCTATTTGGGAGACCCAGGTTGAGTTTTGGGTTCCCAGGTTTGGTCAAACCCAACCTCAGCTCTTGTGGACATTTAAGATGTGATGAAAGTTCTCTCTGAAACTGTGTCTTTCTGCCTCTTTACATTTCAAACAGCATAAATAAATGAATAGAAGTAAGAAAAATAACATAAATGCTAAATCAACTAAGAATTATTGTGTGTCTTCAGTGTGTTGAGTTGTAGGAGATCAAACTCTCTAGACCAGGAGCAGTCTCTCTAGATCTAGTCTCCCTAGTTCTGATTATCTTTTAAGCTATATGACTGTAAACGAGTTATATAATGTTTAGTTACTTGACTAATTAATTTTAAAAATTATTTAATTATGGTGTTCCTAGATCTTCCATGACTTGGAAGAAACCAAGTCATGCTAATTTAAGTGTTAAAGTAGTGCACTAGGGCCGGCGCCGTGGCTCACTAGGCTAATCCTCTGCCTGTGGCGCCAGCACCCCAGGTTCTAGTCCTGGTCAGGGCACCAGGTTCTGTCCCGGTTGCTCCTCTTCCAGTCCAGCTCTCTGCTGTGGCCCAGGAGTGCAGTGGAGGATGGCTTAGGTCCTTGGAACCTGCACCCGCATGGAATGTTCTGTATTCAGTAAAAGAGATCATGGTTTAAAAGTTGATTTCAGTAGTTCCAACGAAGATACCAGTATTAGGTAATATCTATTTATTCTCGTCTATGTGATAACAACTGTCCTAAGTAATTAATAGCTCTTAAATAATTTAATACTCTGAAAAATATAATGTACTATGGTATCCACATTAGAAATGAAGAAATTGGAACAAGGAGATCTTCCAATGGGTTATACAGACTTGAGATTTCAACACCCATGTTCTGTTTCCCAAATTTTTGTTCTTTGACACAATAGTACAATCTACTCAGAAAATTTAATGTAAAATATCTCTATCATGAGAACATGCTTGCAGTAAGAGTTCATGTGAATGTTATTTTAAATTATTTGGAATTTCAAGCATTAAAGAAATATTACAAATGTTTCAGAATAATCAGACTTACTAATATTATAATAAATTCACCCAATAACCAAATGTATTCTCTTGCCACCTGAAAAGATGGTTTCCTTTATTCTATTCTGAGCCTTAGTTTTTAGTTTGCAAAGCAAAGATGATAATCTTATAAAATGAGAGTATTTGGGGGCGACATAGCTTAGAATGTAATATATGAAATGGAATCTGACACTGCAAATTGAGGCAATGGCAACCATCTCATAAAGTAAGGTGAACAGGTTTCCACAGAGGCTTATTTGTAAAATGATGGAGAATATGTTACTGTCTTAGTTTCTTTTCTGTTGCTAACAGTAGAATACCACAAGTACAATACATTATTTTAAAAATGGGCCAGCATTGTGGAACAGCAGATTAAGCTGCTGCTTGTGATGCTGGTTCAAGTACTGACAACTCCACTTCCAATCCAATTTCCTTGTAATGTGCCTGGGAAGGCACCAGATGATGGTCCAAGTACTTCAATCCCTGCCCCACCCATGTGAGAGATCTGGATGGAGTTCCAGGCTCCTGGCTTCAGCCTTGCCCAGACCTGCTCTTAGGGACATTAAGGGAATAGAATAGAGGATGTAACATGTCTCTCTCATTGTCTCTTCCTTTCTGTCAAATCAATCAATCAATCAATCAATCTTTTTTACAAGTTATTTTAAACATGGTTATTTTGGTCCATGGTGCTGGTCAAGGTTGAAGGACTGTGTATAGTGATGGTCTTCTTACTGACAGAATCCCAAGGAGGCACATACATCACATGACAAGAGACAGGGAGCTGCAGAGACCTGGACAAACTGGCTTTCATCATAACTCTGCTTTTGACATAACTCCTTTGTCCATTAATTACATGAATGGATTAATTCACTCAGGAGAGCAGGGTCATGATCACATTTAAAGGCCCCACGTCATCGCAGCTTTTACTATTTCATAATGGGGATTCAATTTCTACTATGAGTTTTGAAGAAACAAACCATACTCAAACTATGGCAGTTACCTTTTCAACAAGTGTATCATTTAATGTATTCATTCTTTCATTTATTCTTTTTGTTTAGTAAACTTGTTTTGAGCTCCTTTGAGTCTGTCTTTGTCCTGTGCTGGAGACACAATGGTGAACACTAAAATGTTCTCATAAATGTTTCAGTCTCATGAAAGAGTCTGACACAAACATGAACAGAAATTATAGTGCAGTATGCCAAATGTAATGATAATGCACAGGGTTCAATGGCAGTCCTAAAAAGCAGGACCCAAAACAGCCTAGAGTTCCAAGCCAAAAGTTTGCACTGAAGGAGTTGCCCCTAGATTTTACCTAAATATCAGCATAACTTAAAGCAGGCTAGATTGGTTACTGGGAAAGCAAGATTCTAATCTGTCTCCTCTAGTAATGTATCATATTAACTAAGTGAATTGGTGGCAACATCTCCATTTTTATATTTTTCTTTTCCTGACCACATTTACCAGATCCATTTCCATAACATCTAAAATCTTGATTTAGGTCTGTCTGGAATTACAGAAGCCCCTATGCACCATCAGCAAAGCTGCCCTCTCATTGATCATCAATCCTGCCATAATGGTCTTCATTAGCTCCCAGAAGCCACCCAAGACAGGATGCTGAATGGGTGAGGAAAGTCTGACACAAATGCTGTGAGTTACCCTAACTCACTGAAATCTTTGAATACACTGCTGTACTCATGCTTGAGATGCCTTTTTTTTTAATAAAAATCTAGCATTTTCCTATCTAAGTATTCCTTCAGAGGATTTAAAGCCAATGGAGATTCCTAAGACAATACATGAATTTGGTTTATATAAAAATGCTATTTTAAAAACACATATAAATAATTAGAATAGAGACTTTAACAGTATCTTCCTATCTTGTTCATTATGTAGATACTGGCATAATATTGTATATTGAAAAAGATATTATGTACACATTTAAATGTGTACAGTTATATATAAGTGGCCTATTTTTAATATTGGAAACAGAATTTTTGACTAAATTCCTATTTCACTATTCTTACTTTGTAAGTCACTATTTACTAAGTACCAGTTCCTGATACTTTCTGAATTCTTATGGACATTTCTTTGTGGTCCTTCAAAAACACCAATTGCACTTAGTTTCTATTCTTTGCTTATTCCTATAATTCCAAAGTGCTCTTCAGTAGGCAACAATGTTCTCTTCTTTAAAGCTTGAATATCATCTCAACCCCTCAGAAGCTGTGCCCCTTGCCATTTGGCTTCATGATGATCTCCCAAGTTCATGCGCCCCACGGTAGGTTCACATTGGTCAGGACAGGCAAAGCTGTGCTGTGGAAACCAACAGACCTTAACTGGGCGACATTATTCACAATAACATTTTTGCTGCTTCTACTGCTGCAGCACACCTTGCTGGAGACAATTCTGCTTCACCTCAGCTTTGGACTTTGGCTGCCAGAGACAAAACTGTCTTGTCAGTTGAATAGGAAGAAGGAAAGAACTGACTTCTGGAGCACCTTCCATTAGTACTTCATGTTTTATCCAAGCAGGTGCATATGTCACTGGTGCTTGTACCTGGCTAGTACTAGGTATATGACCCCTCCCGACCACAAGGAATACAGGAACTACAATCCCACCAGGTGCCTGGGGACCTGTCAATATTTGCTAGACTGCACTAATGACAACCCAGATTCCTTCAGATTGGGGTTTCACTAGGATCTTTGGCACTTACTAATGATATATCTGAGTCTAACCAAGTGACTTAACTGTTTAACTGCTTTATGTCTCAGCTTCTTTTGTAGAAGAGGAAAATTCTTTATTCTTCACTGGCTTTTGGTAAACAGTTATTGACTTTATATGACAAATCTAATTTGGTGCAATTCTTTGGTGTTAAGTAGTGTGATGTGGGTAACTGTTTTCCCCCATAAGCATGTAAGCTCATTCTGTTGAACTGAGCTCCTCTAATATTAGAGAAGCATTCGGTGGAAACTAGTTTACAGTACAAGTTGTCAACAGAACAAATGAAATTTCACTCTCTGATCCTTTTCATGAAGAGAAGAAATAAATATTGGAAAGGGTATGGGTTGAGTCCTTAAGGTTATCAGTTAGAAATTCATTTTTTTTTGTCCTAGAAAAAAAAAACTCACAAATACCTCAAAAAATGTCTCTTACAATTCAATTTGTTGGAAAAGCATTTCATTTAGTTCATTCCTCTCAATGAGGCAGCTATGCATGCATCAATGAATGATGCCGGCTTCTATGGATTTGGCAATCATGTTCCAATTTCTGCTTGGTCATTTTTAATTGACACCTCTGTTGCTAAAGAACAGATTTATGCACTGTTTTGTCGTCAGATCAATAAGCATTACAAGCAATCAGGGTACAGAGTTACAAAGCCCTATGTTATTTTTCCTTAGGCATAAAATAGTCAGTTGGCTTCAAGTCAGAGCTTGGTAAATTATTCATTTTTCTACTGTTGATTTAGGCCCACCTGAAGAGATGGCCTTGCTGATCTACAATAAAACTGGTATGATTAAATATTTTTTCATCTTGAATCACTTTTCAGTTATTCAGTATTTTGTGTGCTGCCACCTTAATAATTTTGTATGCATCAAAAGAATAGGCTAGGCCATAAATAGCAGCCATTAATTGAAGTTGTTTTCATACTTAGTTTGCAATTTACCATCACCATAATTTAGAGAATGTGTATCCTTAAACCAGATGTGAAATTTCATTGCCTTTCGAAAGACTACTGAATATTGAGCTTTAATTTTATTTATTTTTTAACTTATTTTATTTTATTTTTTACAGGAAGAGTGGACAGTGAGAGAGAGAGAGAGAGAGAGAAAGGTCTTCCTTTTGCCGTTGGTTCCCCCTCCAATGGCCCGCCACGGCCGGTGCGCTGAGGCCGGCGCACGGCACCTATCCGAAGGCAGGAGCCAGGAGCCAGGTGCTTCTCCTGGTCTCCCATGGGGTGCAGGGCCCAAGCACTTGGGCCATCCTCCACTGCACTCCCAGGCCACAGCAGAGAGCTGGCCTGGAAGAGGGGCAACCGGGACAGAATCCGGCGCCCTGACCGTGACTAGAACCCGGTGTGCCAGCGCCGCTAGGCGGAGGATTAGCCTAGTGAGCTGCGGTGCCAGCCCTGAGCTTTAATTTTAAATATACTGTAATACTGTCCAGACTAACACTTGTCAAGTCATCTTTGAGCTGAATATTGAAAAATTTTTAACTGTGGATAAAATTATTCCAGTCCAGCAGTATTAGTTTATACTTGATGATGTCTAATTAATCATAGGTTACGGACAAAGATGATTTTGACTTGATTATTTATTGGAATGTTGATGCAATATAGACAAGTGGACAAAAATGTTATCATGCTTTTTGTCCACTTCCACAGTCAGAATTGAAACACTGATAACAGGAAAAAATACTATGGTATTGCTGAAAAACTTGGAACTGTGAAACCTTTTTTTTTTTAATGATTATCTTGATTATTACACTTTTTAAAAATTTTTAAATTATTTATTTATTTATTTGACAGGTAGAGTTATAGACAGTGAGAGAGACAGAGAGAAAGGTCTTCCTTCCATTGGTTCACCCCCAAAATGGCCACTATGGCTGGCGCTACACCGATCCGAAGCCAGAAGCCAGGTGCCTCCTCCTGGTCTCCCAGGAGGGTGCAGGAGCCCAAGCACCTGGGCCATCCTCCACTGCCCTCCTGGGCCACAGCAGAGAGCTGGACTGGAAGAGGAGCAACCGGGACTAGAACCCGGCACACATATGGGATGTCAGTGCCGCACGCAGAGGATTAACCAAGTGAGCCATGCCGCAAGCCTCAGAACTGTGAAATCTTAACTTGGTTTCCTCTCAGCCTCCATAAGCAGGCTTGGTCAGACCATATGTCTTTGCCACAATGTTTCCCCTACTGGGAATATCTGCTTCTATTTCCTCTTCTAATTAACTTTGAATCTCAAAGCTGCAAAACTCAGTTCCAGCAATACCCCTTACAGAGTCTTCCCTGAACTTGTTTTAACTTCCCAGCACAATATTATAATGGATAATTCGGACATGGCATCTATCAATCACTTATATGTCTCTTGGTCCCACTCAAATGCTTGCTCCTAGAAAAGTTCTATAAATTATTTAATTTCTTATGTACAGTTTCTCACAATGGTATCGATTTAATAATTATGTATTGGATGAATTTATTGAGTGAATAAGTGAATGTCACAGAATCATGACTTTATTCAAGTACTGTATTTATAGTATTAACTGCTAGTACATATGGAACATTTATGTACCAGGCGTTGTTCACTGCATTATACTTGTAGTAACTCATTTAATAGATGTAATTTTTTGTGAAATACCCTTATAATATCATCCACAGATGAGAAAACTGAGGCACTGAAAATGGAAGTAACTTGTCCAATGTCACACAAGTGATGGAGCTTGTATTCAAATCTACATGGTAAAGCTACAAAACCGATAAACAGTACCATTCTACTGGTATGTTTCATACTATAAATTTCTAATAGCCAATGCAGAAAGCACAGAAAATACAAAATTCCTCCTTCCTGCACTTGCTTATTTCTAATGGCTGTTCTTTTTGCACACGTAGAAAATACAGTAGTAACATGTTTCTGTATTTATTGTTGCTTTAGTAATTTCAGCTGTAAATTTGCTTTGAAAGCCCTCGTGTTTAAATATTAATCAAAGCAGTGGAACCTTCCAAGCAAGTGCTGTCAGAAAAAGATCAACACTAGTTAGATTTTTACTTGCTGACAAGTTAAAAATAAGATTACAGTAGCGTTCTTACCTCCTGGAAATATCGTGGTCTCAAACCCCATCATGGATTCAGAAGAAAATTTAGCACTAAATTTTAAATCAGAGATATATAAAAAAATAACTAAAGGAAAAATGATTATCTTCTTTATTGAAGAGTTATAAAAATAATCTTTTATGTAATTCCATAATTGTTTTTAAATAAAAATAATTTATTCTATGTTTTGAATAATGTCTTAAATAGATACAACTCAGTATAGTGATTCTATGAATGTCCTTTTATCTCTTTTTCTAATACTTGCCTAGTATTATAAAATCAATTATGACCAAAAAGCTCTGTAAAACATTCACATTTGTCAAAGAATACTTTTAAGCACACAAATGTCCAGTGATTCCCTTGTCTTTGTCCCAGATAATCATGGCATTATTAGTAGCTTATTTTATCAGTTAAATATAACATTTAGAGTACTCCAGTTACCTGTACTGTCACTATCCCCTTTTCTTATGTGTAAAACATGGTAATACAGACACTTATTTTCTTGGAGTTTTAGAGGCTGGAAGCCCAAGATAAAGGTTATAGCAGGTTGGCTTCTGGAGAGGCCTCTCTTCCTGCCTCACAGCCAGCCACCTTCTTGCTGTGTCCTCACATGACCTTTCCTCTGTGTGTTTGCACTCATAGTATCTCTTCCTGTTCTTGTAAGGACACCAACCTCAGTAGATCTGGATTCCATCTTTATGACCTCATTTGACTTCACCTTTTTTAAGGCCTTATCTTGAAGTACAGTTACATTGGGAATTAGGACTTTGCAAGAGACACAGTTAGTTCATTAACAAGGCAGAACACTCTTTGGAGATATTCCAAGAGTCTACATTTGAATACCTTTAATAGAGCCTGGATTAAATTCCCATTCTGCTTATCTTGCTGGAAGCTCTTAAGAGGTCTTTTGATTTCCATTTTAAATAAATGATTTTCACAGGTGGGCGTTTGGCCAAATTAAGACAGTGGTTAGGATGATCATGCACCACACTGAAGTACCTGCATTTGATATCCACATCTGGCTCTTGATTCAAGCTTCATGCTGCAGTAGACTCTTAGAGATATTTATGATGTCTCAAGTAACTGGGTTCCTGGCACTAATATGGGAGACCTGGATTGAGTTCTGAGCTTCAGGCTTTGGCCTCTTATTGTGAGCATTTGAGAAAGAACCAGCCAATGAGCACTAGCTGACAGCACTAGCTGTCTCTCTCAGTCTGTTTGTCTCCCTGCCACTCAAAAAGAAATTAAATAAATGACTTCACCTCCTGGTCAGCATCCCACTCATTAATATGCTTTTCTTTGTCTAGTACTTTATCAAAGAAAGATTCCATGGTGTTTTCTCTGGATTTTACTTTATATTTTGATGGAGAAGTGAGGAACTCAACTACTACTTGACACCAGGAAGAAAGGGATCCTGAAAATGAAGGGAGCTGGGAACAGTAGAGCATTTGTCTGGGCATAATATCAGCCTCTAGTACATCAAAAATGCTGTTGGAATGTCCTTACCATCAATGGAACGGTTCTAGCACTGCACATAGGCCTTTCATTTGGGTAGGTGTGAAATTCCTCAGGTTTTAAAAATAACAGAACCTATGATAGGCTCTCATTCTAACAAATTGAATCTTACCCACACTTAAAATAAATAAGATTTGTATAATGATGGCATTTTAAATTGAGACTGAAGTGTCTCCAACCAGAAAGCTATAATGACTAATTTCACATTGCATGGAATAACTCGTTTGTCAGTGAAAACCCAACTCTCATACTTAGATTCCTATCGTTCTTTTTATTGCTGTCCAAAGTCTGTGTTTAGTTATGACGCCAATTTGTTATTTCATGTAATATTAACAACTCATCACATAGAACGAACAGTGAGCTAATTTTCTGAAAGTCTTCAGCAAATACTGAATTATGGCTAACGCCTTGGAGTAATGCACTTTAGAAAACTTCCCCTTCCTGTCTCAAGTCTGCCAATATTCAAAACAATTTCCATCATCCCCATGTGATGTTGTAAGACCTCAGATGAAATAATCATTTTAATTTATTATAGATGAGTGAAGATTCTGTTTTTATTTTTAGTCCTATAATGATTTAGATAAACTAAGTAATCTATTGGCCTTAATGGTATCCTATAACCTTAGTTTTTCTGGCAAATTAGATAAAACGTTAACAGGTAAAAATGTCCCTGGATGATTACATTTTAATAAATATTTAGTGAGAACTCTACTGATATAGTAATTTTTGGTCAACATTACAAAGACAAAGCAAAGAAATACAAGATAAGGATAATTATTAGTAACAGATAAATATCCCTAAATGAAAAACTTATTAATGAAAACACAATGCTTGAACATCATTGTTCATTGTTGGATTTTAATAGTTCTTACAACCTGGCCCTTCAAAATGTGGGTCCTCTGTTCTTCCTTCTTCTGATCTGACAGACCCAAGTAAGCAGAAAACAAAGAGTGCCAGACAGATCATCAATCAGCACGTTTTTTGCAGTTGGGTTTCCTCACTGAGCCCTGGGGAAAGTGAACCTGTATTTATCTACACAAAAATGAGTAGGCCACAGAAGGGAGGAATTGTGTTTGAAAAAATTCAAGCAAATGCTAGTGTGATTTTGACCATGTGTGTTTGGTCTCTTACTATAGAGTCTTAGATGTTCTCTTTGGCTCACATGTAAATGACAACAAGCCCAGCGGTAGCTGTGAACTTTGATGTTTGCTGTTAGTCTGCTTTATGGAGGCCTGTGCCTTTCAGCACCTCTACCAAATAATTAGGTCTTTGTTCCAACCTCCACCTTCAAGTTACCTTTTCCAAGAAATCACTCACCTTCCCAGCATTTGCAGTTAGTCTTATGTGAAATAATAGATGGAAAATGATGCATAAACTTTTTGATGATCTCTGGAAAAATAAAAGAAAGAAATAGGATGACAAATCAGGTAGATTGTCTGGCTTTGGAAAGTCATCACCAGTTGGCAATTGTTAGAGAATGACTCAGCTGTCTGATTGCACCTTTTAGACAGATTTAGGTGAACTGGAGACAGAGTCAACACTGAGGCTTATTCAAACACAGGCATGCCTGGAATGGCCAAGTCCCATTAGTACACAGGAAGGGCAAATATTCATGACGGCATCAGGCAAATTCTCTCTCTCCCCTTTTGAAATGTCACCAATTTAAACTTCCTACTAAAGCTAAGATTGTGTAGTTATGTTACCAGAGATTGGTTGCTTGGGGGTTCTTGTTTTTGGATAAGAAATTCAAATGTGAGACAGAAAGTAGCAGTAAGCATGCTAGCCGCATTTAATGAAAAGAAGTAACGCTTGAAAAACAAAATAGACATTTCAGAAAAGGAGCAATAGCCTAATCTGCATTCTGACAGGTGTTCATGTGGATGTGGGTATGGGTCTTCCATTTCTCATTCACCTACACCAATTCCAGGATATTGCTGGATAGAGGGCTTTCTGGGTGTGGAATTCCTATCAGAACTTCATAATAGTTTCCTTGGTGAAAGGCAGATGAGATTCTCCTGAACTGCATCCTACATAGTGGGCTGGGACCCACCCAAGCAGGTTATTGAACAATGGCAAGACTTTTGTTTTGTAAACGCTGGTTTGTTACTACATTTCTTCCCTCATTCAATCTTTTGTTTTAAAGATTCATTTATTCAAGCTGGCACCACGGCTCAATATGCTAATCCTCCGCCTAGCAGCGCCAGCACACCTGGTTCTAGTCCTGGTTGGGGCGCCGGATTCTGTCCCGGTTGCCCCTCTTCCAGGCCAGCTCTCTGCTGTGGCCTGGGAGTGCAGTGGAGGATGGCCCAAGTCCTTGGGCCCTGCACCCCATGGGAGACCAGGATAAGTACCTGGCTTTGGATCAGCGTGGTGTGCCGGCCTCAGCACACTGGCCGCGGTGGCCATTGGAGGGTGAACCAACGGCAAAAGGAAGACCTTTCTCTCTCTCTCTCTCACTGTCCACTCTGCCTGTAAAAAAAAAAAAAAAAAGATTCATTTATTCATTTGAAAGTCAGAGTTACACAGAGAGAGGAGAGGCAAAGAGAGAGAGAGAGAGAGAAAAGAGGTTTTCCATCTGCTGGTTCACTCCCCACTTGGCTGCAACAGCCAGAGCTGAAGCCTCCTCCGGGTCTCCCATGCAGGTGCAGGGACCCAAGGACCTGGGCCATCTTCCACTGCTTTCCCAGGCCACAGCAGAGAGCTAGATGGGAAGTAGAGGAGCCAGGACTCCAACCGGTGCCTATATGGGATGCTGGCGCTTCAGGCCAGGGTGTTAACCTGCTGTGCCACAGCGCTGCCCCCCCCCATTCAATCATACAAAATACTCACCCAACAAGGTTATTGGCTTGTTCTCTATTTTTGCTCTTGCATCCATACAAAAATTATCATTTTTCTTTTGGTCCCTTGTACACACATAGGATAATGTCTATTTAGCTACCTTAAAACTTATGTTTAAGTATGTATTTCCACAATTTTTATTTGTTTGAGAGGTAAGAGAAGGAGAGAGAGAGAGAGAGAGAGAGAGAGGTCTTTCATCAACTGGTTAGCAAGGAGCTAAAATTTATCCATGATTAGAATGACCCATGTCAACATAATCAAATGGGCTTATCTTCTAGTAGGATTCAAATCAAACCTACCACTAAGGAAGGGTTTGAGACTCTCATATCTACTGTATACATACACACACACACACACACACACACACACACATCATATATATTCATACCTGAATGGCTAACTTACAGAATTAGTAAAAAAATGCATATATATAATTTAATTATTCATATATATATATATATATATATATAATGGGAATTGAGGGGCCAATGGTGTGGTATGGCAAGTAAAGCTGCCATCTGTGATGCTGGCATCCCATATAAGAGCTGGTTTGTGTCCCAGCTGCTCCACTTCCAATCCAGCTTCATGTTAATGGAATCAGAAAAGCAGCAGAAGGTGGCCCAAGTGTTTGCTTCCCTGTCACCCACATTAGAGACCCGGATGAAGCTCCTGGCTCCAGGATTTAGCCTGTCAGAATGCCGGCCATTGCACCCATCTAGGGAGTAAATCAGCAGATGGAAGATCTCTTTCTCTCTCTGTCTCTCTCTCCCTCCTCTCTTTGTAACTAACTTTCAAATAAATAAATAAATCTTTAAAAAAAAGAAGGAAATTGATTATTCATGTGTCATGATTAAAAATAAATTAAGGAGAAACTGAATATTTCTATTTAAGTTGATAAGTTTGGGATCTGAGTATAATACAAGCATTTGAAAAAATGTGTAAGACTAAATTTAGTTTAAAAATCAAGGTTTATTAAAGGAAATGAAAGCTGTAACAATTGTGGTTAAAAAGTATTTGCGCTCAGATGAGGACTAACCAATGTAGTATTGTAATAAGAAACAGAAATTCTCTCTTGTGTGACATCTCAGTTTTAATATACAAGTCAAGCACAATTAATTATAACTACTTGGCAGTGCATGCAAAGTCACATTATATACTTTCTATAGGCACAATAAAGAATTACTGTTACTTGGCTCCTTTCTGAGTACCTTCCTGTAATTTTTGAATTTGCCAACTGAATTAATATTAAACCACCCCAAAACAATTTATCCAATTACTAAACTTAATAGTATACTTGTATGTTTTCTAGTATAGATTAAGGCATTCATTGAGGTTCATGCAATTGCCTTATTCTTTTTTTATTGATTAGATCTTTATTAGAGAAAATACATGTTGCATTGGAAAGTGCTCATTTTATGGATCAAAATATCTAGGTTTAAGTCATATTTCTCTCAAAAGAAGTATATAACAGAATTATTGTTAGTGTCAGATGCCATGATTCTCTAGAATCTTCATCAGAGTGGCAATCTTTGCCCTCACTTTATCCCAAGAGCCAGAACAGTGATTGTTATGTGATAGATAATCAAAAAATAGTTATGGGATTAAATACAGCAGACTAATAAAAAGGTAATACAATCACTTAAAATAGCACTCAGACCTCAGAATCAGCCCTTAAGGCATTCTGGTCTGGTTGAAAAACCCACAAAAGCATTTCAGGATGGAAAGCCAAGACACTGTGGCAAAAAGTATCCTACATGAAAGGCCTCTGCAGGTGAGACCCCAGTGGAAAGGAGTGGTCATCAAAGAAGGATGTACTTTTCTCTGAACATAGGAGAGAACTTCTACTTTGCTTATTGCCTTGTCTAAATACTGAAGGAGTTTGTTGATTCAAAAGGCTTCCATAGCCTAGCCATTCATGTTGAGAGCCTCAGGTGATCACTCACATCATACATTAAGTGTAAACTGTGAAATTAACAAGAGCTACTGTGCACTAACTTCCCATGCAGGACCTCTGTCCTCCAAGAGTTGTATTATGAGAGTTAATAGCAAAACTTGTTCTAAAGATTTACCTTGTTTTAGTGTATTAAATGAAGGATATTCTTATGTCTCATAAGTTTTAGGTAAGCCTAAGTGCCCAACTCCATTGCTTATTTCCTTAGGTGTTTCTTTAATTAGTGATAAAATTTGTTCTCAAGTTAAAAAAGTGTATTATCACAAAAATTAAAAGAAAAATAAGAAAGGAAGTAGGAGGAAGGGTGGGAGTAAGTGAGGGAGGGAGGATGGTGTGGGTAACCTCATTATGTTGAGGGACCGGCACTGGAGCATAGTGGGCAAAGGCACCACCTGCAGTGCCAGCATCCCATATGAGTGCCAGTTCAAGTCTTGGCTGCTCCGCATCGAATCCCACTCTCTGGCCTGGGAAAGCAATAGAAGATGGCCTTGTCCTTGGGTCCCTTCACCCATGTGGGAGACCCAGAGGAATCTCATGGCTCCTGGCTTCGGATCAACACAGCTCTGGCCCTTGCTGTCAATTGGCGAGTGAACCAGCGGATGGAAAACCTCTCTCTCTCTCTCTCACTCCCTCTCTCTCTCTCTGCCTCTCCTTCTCTCTCTGTGTAACTCTGACTTCAAATAAATAAATAGATTTTTTTATTTGAAAGATAGAGTTAGACAGTGAGAGAAAGAGAGACAGAGAGAAAGGTCTTCCTTCCATTGGTTCACCCCCCAAATGGCCACTACGGCCAGAACTATGCTGATCCGAAGCCAGGAGCCAGGTGCTTCCTCCTGGTCTATGATGCGAGTACAGGGGCCCAAGCACTTGAGCCATCCTCCATTGCCTTCCCAGGCCACAGCAGAGAGTTGGACTGGAAGAGGAGTAACCAGGACTAGAACCCGGCGTCCATATGGGAGGCGCCACAAGCAGAGGATTAACCAAGTGAGCCATGGCGCCAGTCCCAAATAAATAAATCTTTAAAAAAAAATCCCTGTATGTATGAGAAACATGAAATTTGTTCCACTTAGAGAAATTAAAAATTTTAAATAAAAAATTCTTAAAAAAGTTATGGAATTAATGTATAATAGTTTTAAATGCACATTTAAACATAAAAATGTATAGTCTACTAGTATATTAAAATAGGAAATGTTACTGAGTGCCATTGAAGCTTGATAATAATTCCTATTATAAAATAAGTCCTATTCAGTTTTATCCTGCTAGATCATATAAATTAAATATCATGATACAAAGAATTTGTTGAAGTATGGAAGCAGCACTTTCCCAAACTAAGTCACATAAAAGTAGAAAAGGTTAGTAGTCTTTGCATATGTCCATGTCTCTAGGTATATACATGCATCTGTACTTGTGTTTGTGTGTGTGTGTATCACTTTGGTCATTAGTCTCTTAGACAAATATGAGGTGCTACTTTGTGAGACTTTTAGAACTCTAACATCAACCAGACATGTAAGACTTTACTTAACAAAGTCTTAAGTCAGCACTTTCCAAGACCACCTACCACTGAATATTTAAAACCTCAGAGGGAGAGGGAAGGGGGATAGGGTGGGGGATAAAGGAAGGGAACCAAAATTTTAAAAAGATTTGTGCATTAGGTAGAACTGCTTTCTATAAATCTTGAGATAATAAAACAAATTACAAGATGAATTCACTTAGTTTTCTGATTTTATGGTTTGGCTTTAACTGACTTTTCCATCCTCTCAAGTTCCTGCATGAGACAGTCAGTATTTTGGGAACACCAAGCTACTCCTGAGTCTATGAATCCTCCTTTGTCTATTTTTGCAGAAGGCTATATGCATTTTCCAACTCTGTGAGTGGGAGGTACTTCTATCTTTATTTGATCTCTCTCTATATATAACTCTATCTGTAAGCCCAATATACTACTTTTCATCAAACAGGCAGGCAGCTATGAGCAATATCTTTCTTGGAGTTAGAATCTTTGAAGACAGATTTAACTCTTTCCTCCCGACAGGTCTTATTTGAGGAAAGTGAAGCAGGATTGGAACAGGTGGGGAGATATGGGATTTGCATGTGCCTAAGGCTATATAGCTTTAGGGTATAAGCTGACTAGAGATACACATAATCTTGTGTGTTATACCTGGGTCCTGGGTTAAGGTTATAAACATTTACCTGGTTGCTCATTAGTTTTTTAGTTCCTAGGTTATAACCTACCTTTCTAGCCTGCAGCAAAATGGCCATTAATGTCCACAGTTTCTCTTATATTAATTAATGCTCTCCTCTTCCCAACTTTGTAGACTTCCAAAGAATTGAACCTACTTCAAGAAAGGTATGCAAGCCCTGAGATAGGGTTAGCTGCAGGAAACTATCAAAGCAGTAATTGTTGGTGAAGGTTAAGGCCGTAAAATTATGCAGTTTGTGAAAACCTGTTTGGGAAGGTTGTTACTCAAGGTTTTGTTCTCTAATTTGATATCACATGTGTTAACAAACAGGTCAACTAATTGATTATCTTCTTGCCTATGCAACTTTTTTTTAAAAAAAGATTTATTTATTTATTTGAAGTGAGAGAGAGAGAGAGAGAGAGAGAGAGAAATACCCAGATGGCCTCAATGGCCAGGACTGGGCTAGGATCCAAGCCAGGTGCCAAGAGCTTCTTCTGGGTCTCTCACATGGGTGACAGGGCCCTGCATTTCCCAGGCCATTAGCAGGGAACTGGATGGGAAGTGGGATGTCTGGGACAAGAAATGGCACACATATGGATGCCAGCATTGCAGGTGGTAGGTTTACCCACTATGCCACAATGCCAGCCACATGCATTCAGCTTCTAAGATAGACCTTTTTATAAATGAAAATTCAACATAGAACCTAGTTAAGCAAACAGAAAAGCATCATTTTTCCATCTCAGCCACTTTTTTTTTTTTTGACAGGCAGAGTGGACAGTGAGAGAGAGAGAGAGAGAGAGAGAAAGGTCTTCCTTTGCCGTTGGTTCACCCTCCAATGGCCGCCACGGCCAGCGTGCTGCAGCTGGCACATCACGCTGATCCGATGGCAGGAGCCAGGTACTTATCCTGGTCTCCCATGGGGTGCAGGGCCCAAGGACTTGGGCCATCCTCCACTGCACTCCTGGGCCACAGCAGAGAGCTGGCCTGGAAGAGGGGCAACTGGGACAGAATCCGGCACCCCGACCAGGGCTAGAACCTGGTGTGCCAGCGCCGCAAGGCAGAGGATTTGCCTAGTGAGCTGCGGCACCGGCCTCCATCTCAGCCACTTTTATACTCTGTTTTCCAATTTCTATATTTTTGAGGTCATATGTGATACAGAGACAAAAGAAAAGAAGAAGTGGGATCATTATTAAAGCTGGGAAAACATGGCATCCCAAGAGCTACAAAACATAGCGTACAGCTTTTTTTACTCAATGTATATTGAGAGAGACACCTGCATTGGTATCATGTAGTATGTTGACAAATAATTTAGGTTCCCGGTCTTCCACTCAGATCTGTAGAATTTAATTTTGGGGGAATTGGGTTTTGGAAAGTTTTTAATAAGAATCGAGATAGTATGTTCATTGATTCTGGAAACAATGATTCACTATCTGCTGCCCTTAAAGTATAGCAATAGGTAAGAAAAAATGAGTTGCTTCTTCAGCTCCTAGATATTTTGACACTATCCTTATGCATCTAATAGATGTATTTTTTTTTTTGACAGGCAGAGTGGACAGTGAGAGAGAGAGAGAGAGAAAGGTCTTCCTTTTGCCATTGGTTCACCCTCCAACGGCCGCCGTGGCTGGTGCGCTGCAGCTGGCGCATCACGCTGATCCGAAGGCAGGAGCCAGGTGCTTCTCCTGGTCTCCCATGCGGTGCAGGGCCCAAGGACTTGGGCCATCCTCCACTGCCTTCCCGGGCCATAGCAGAGAGCTGACCTGGAAGAGGGGCAACTGGGACAGAATTCAGCACCCCGACCGGGACTGGAACCCGGTGTGCTGGCGCCGCTAGGCGGAGGATTAGCCTATTGAGCCGTGGCGCCGGCCTAATGGATGTATTTTTCACTTTTTCCTTCTTAAAACTGTTTTCCCTTGTGAGCTGAATCTTCATCATTGGTCATGTAATTCCAACAACTTCATAGCTACCATGTTGTCAGCTTTTATATGAAAATTCAAGGGGATGGTGCCATGGCACAGGTTAATCTTCTGCTTGCGGCACCAGCATCCCATATGGTCACTGGTTCTAATCCCAGCTGCTCCTCTTCCAATAAAGCTCTCTGCTGTGGCCTGGGAAAGCAGTAGAATATGTCCCAAGTGCTTGGGCCCCTGAACCCACACAGGAGACAAGGAAGAAGCACCTGGCTCTTGGCTTCAGATTGGTGCAGCTCCGGCCATTACAGCCATCTGGGGAGTGAACCAGCGGAAGGAAGACCTTTCTCTTTGTCTCTCCCTCTCACTGCCTGTAACTCTACCTCTTAAATAAATAAATAAAATCTTTTAAAAAGGAAAATTCAAGACTATTTCATTATTTTTTTTACTACTACTATTAAAATATGATTTATTTGAAAGATAGAACCACATAGAGAGGGAGAGACAGAGAGAAAGAGAGATCTTTCATCTGCTGGTTTATTGCCCAAAAGATTGGACCAAGCCAAAGCCAGGAGTCAGGACGCATCCAGGTCTCCCACACAGGAGCAGAGGCCCAAGGACTTGGGATATCTTCATCTTCTTTCCCAGGTATATTAGCAGGGAGCTGGATTGAAAGTGGAGCAGCATGGATTCAAACTGGTGTCCAAATGGGATGCCAGTGTCATGGGTGGTGACTTAACTCATTACGCCACAACACTGGCCCCTCAAGACAATTTAAAGATAAGAATGTTTGCTACTCTAATTTCCTGAATTAAAGAAAGGGCTTTGAGGAGCCAAAATTGTTATGTAGTGGGTAAAGCCAGTGCCTGTAACACCAGTATCACATATTGTTGCTGATTGGAGTTCCAGATGCTCCACTTCCAATCCAGCTCCCTGCTAATGCACCTGGGAAAGCAGTGCAGGAAGCTCAAGTGCTTGGGCTCCTGCATCCACATGAAACAACTGCAAAAAGCTCCAGGCTCCTGACTTCAGTCTGGCTAGCCCCAGCCATTTTAGCCATTTGAAGAGTGAACCAGCATATGGAGGTGCTCTCTCTCTCTCTCTTTCTCTCCCCCTCTGTAAATCTGCCTTTCAAATCAATAAAATAACCTTATTTTAAAAAAAGAAGAAAGAAGTTTGCTTGGTTTATTACACCTGTTGTGGTTTAATTTTTAAGAAAGAGAAAAGCAGGAAGTACAGCCAAGCCCCAATTCCTGAGAATTAACAACCAAGTAATTTTCATCATTCTCTGGCTATCCTTCCTGTGGTCCTTTCATCCCTGTCTTTCTGACCTCTATGCTCTTTCTTTCTTTTCTCTTTTCTTCTTTTTCATCAACATTTATCAAAATTCCTATCACTGCTCTGAGAAGCTGGGCTAACAGCAGTGAATAAAACAAAAACTGTATCTTCTATGGATTCTATAAAAGAGTGTTTGTGTGTCAAGAGACAGGAAATAAACAAACATATGTAATCCATAATATATCATGATATGTGATCTATGGGTTACAGAAAAGTAGGACAAAGAAGTGATGCAATTGGGAATAAAACAGCCAGTCTCTCATCTCTGTTTTACAGTCAGGATCTCTCGAGTTCTTAGCATCCGCTTTCTCTTGCTCTATGTTATTTTCTGCACTCTTTCCTCTCAACTCTAGCTGTGTCCATGTGTTTTAGGTATTCATCTTGAGTCCATTTATTTGGCCTAGTTCTACAGGATCTTTACTTCAAGTGTTTCTCACGAATTACAGTCTGATTCCGGTATCTCAGTACACATTCCTGAGAAGCTCTGAGGGCTCCAGTTGGACTCGTGTGGACATAGCCCTTTCTGTCCTGGCATCTGTCTACACCATGCTACTCAGTCAACAGATTAGTATTCCATCATGTGGCTTTATCCATGGCACCTCAACAGATCTTGATATATACCGCTTTGCTTTGGATGCATGATTCATCTTGTACTATGTAGAATTCACTGTTCTAGATGAATATATTAAATATAATACTTAGTTCCCTCCTCCTTGGATAAGGGCACAACAGTTAGGCAAGAGTCTCATATTCCTTTTGGTAGGCAAGATTTCCCAGGGGGAGGACACAGTATTCTGAAATACTAATAAATGATAATTCCTTTAAATTCCCGGCTACTCTTTTCAACGAAGTTACATATATTTGGCAGAGATACCAAGAACAAGGTTAAAACAGTTTTTTATTTTCAAAATAGATATTTAAAACTTATTCTTGAGTTAATGGTTAGAGAAGACTTTTTTATTGCAAATTCTAAATTTTCCATATTAAAAACCATGGCTAGATGGGCATCCGTTTTAAGCAATAGATTCAAAAGTATGTTCTCCTTCTGTTACTCTAATCGTAGAAGAGACAAAATTCTATCTGGCTTTAGAGAGAAGAGCTTTGGGGAAAGGAGTTGAGTGAGATGATTGTAGGGATATCTTAGAAAGGGCCTTGAACCCCACTGCATCCTTTCTCTTGGGACCACATCACAGACTGTTAATTAGGACCAAGAGCCAACAGACCAGCTACAGAACAAGTGTCTTACTTTCCAGGTTGGAATGCGGAAGGCAAAAGCCTGTTATATTCCACATGCCCCACCTCCTGCCATGCCGAGTGATGTGTAGCAGATGAATGCAGTCTATTTAATCTAGGTGTATGGATTAGCTGCATGATGGTTCTGAAGAACATTCAGACATTTCTCCCAGTTTCCCACACCACTGAGATATGTGAAAATGGCTGCAAGGCAGTTGATGGTATTTCATGCTATTAATGCCAGTGACTCATTACAACCTCTGAAAGGACAACCAGTTGTACCATAAGGCACTTGATACCTTTATGGAGGCAATATTAATAGAGCTAAGACAAAAAAGAAGCAACGTGGTACACATTTTAGTAGATGACAGATTTTATAGGTGGGACAGGACCCTGAAATATATAAGAAATTTAGATCATGCTATGGTTCACATATGTGCCTCATGGTACATGTGTGGGGAACTGGATCCTCAATGCTACAGTGTTGAAGGATGAAACATTTAAAAATGGATTAATGTCATCATTGTGAGATTGGGCTTGTCAGAAAAGAAAGGTATACATTCTGGTTCTCTTGCCCTTTCTTTTACATATGTGTGTTCCGCCATGTTATGACAAAGCAAAAATGCCCTACTCAAATGTGACTCCTTGATCTTGCACTCCCTAGACTTCAGAACTGTGAGCTAACTAAACTTTTGTTCATTATACATTACCCAATCTAAATATTCTGTTAAATAGTAAAAAATGAACTAAGATTAGTAGAGAGAGGATGTAGCAAGGCAAACTTTACTTATTTTTTAATAAAGGTTTATTTATTTTATTTTATTCGAAAGGCAGAGTTACAGGGAGGCAGAAGCAGAGAGAGAGAGAGAGAGAGAGAGAGAGAGAGAGAATCTTCCATCCGCTGGTTCACTCCCCAAATGGCTGCAACAGCTGGAGCTGTGCCAATCCGAACCCAGGAGCCAGGAGCCAGGAACATCTGGATCTCCCACATGGGTGCAGGGCCCAAGCACTTGGGCCATCTTATACTGCTTTCCCAGGCCACAGCAGAGACATAGATTGGAAGTGCAGCAGCCAGGACTTGAACTGGTGCCCATATGGGATGTGGACACTGCAAGCATCAGCTTTACCCACTAGGCCACAGCACCGGCCCCAAGGCAAACTTTAGAGTTAACTGAATTGACAAAAATTCACTTGATGTTAATACTTTTAATTAAAAAAGGGATTCCAGACAGAACTTAAGTATCATAAAAGTAAATAAAGTTACATTCTTGGCACACCTGAGCCTGTAGCCTGGAAGGTTCACGCCCAACACATGTCTAACTCTATACCAGCTTCCTTTTGAAAGAAAGCACTTGCTATCATTTTATCATGAGCAATTCATCACGTGTCTCTGACAAATGGACATGTTTGATAATCTTCTGCACATGGTCCCAGAGAAACTGGAGAGAACCCACATTTCTTTACAGCTTGTTTATTTTGGAAGATTATTTTTTATGAAATAATTCTGATTACATATTCCAAGTTATTGTAAACAGCTGTTTTAATATCCTTGCTTTGAGCCTTCAGTGCTGAACTTCCCATTACCTTTGATTCATGTCTATAATTTAGTCTGTTGAGATCTTCAGTGATTTTTTTTTTAAATGCTGGCCCCTTCTTCCTTCTACAGTTATCTCTCCTCATTCTGATTATAACTTTAATTTGGATACAGCTAGAATACACCTGCCTGACCAGATTCATGAGCTAGCTAACTTACAGTAAAATTTTGAAGTGCTGCACACATTTCAGAACTCTATACTAAGCCATTAAACAGCCTACCCTCACCCCATCCCACCAAACTCACAAAAGCGGGGAGACTGAATGCCATGCCTCTTTTTCAGTAATTGTTCCAGACAAGACCTTGCATGGCCAGCAGGATACGATGAGAATGGAAAACAAATGGATTCCAAATTTCTAAAGCTCAGTGTACAAAGCATGGAGAAGCAAAGAAAGACTGTGCTCCAGCCCCATCTTTTCCCCTTTTAGTCCTGCCAGACATTTCCTTTGTTCTATTTTCTATCTCACTGAGATTAAAGTGCTGATCTCCCCCTTTTTGAAAATGATGTCACTTTTTTTCCCTTGGCAGAGAGCAAGTTCATTACAAATCTGCTGTGTGACTGATGGCTTTGAAGAGATAAGGCAGAGGGGGAAAACACATTTCATATGAAACTCAAGAGACAGGTTGACAATTAAACTGGCAACAAGAGAGATGGTGAAGGATAAGGGGAAATAGACACTGGGTGTAACTGTCTCTTCCATAGTTTCTTTTACAGCCACTGAAAACCTATTTTTATTTCTTGATAGTTTTATCCTAAAGTGATGCTGTAGGCTCAAATTCATTTCATCTGTTTTCTGGCAAGATCCATGAACTTTTGATGACATTATTTCAGACAGGTCATCATGGACACATTTGATGTTCAGGGTGGGAAAGGCATTTCTTTCTGCCATTACTGAAGTGAAAAGTGTTAGGTACTGAATCTAATTTACTAGAATTTACTAGAATTGCTGATCATTGGATGGTGTGGCAGCATCGCATATGTAAATCAAGATGTAAAGTATAATACAATTTTTTTTCAGTTTCTTTGTTTTTATTTCTTAGAAAGGCAGAGTGACAAGCAGAGAAAGTGTGAAAGAGAGAAAGACGTATCTCCCATTTACTGGTTCACTCCCCAAATGTTCAAAACAGCTGGGGCTGACACAGCTGAAGCCATGAGTCAAAAACTCTGAGTCTCCCACCTAGGTGGCAAGGATCCAGATACATGAGCCATCTGGTGCCTCCCATGTTGTGCATGAGTAGAAACCTGGATCAGAGGAACCGGAGGTATGTGACCTCAAACAGGATGATATGGGATGTGAGCATCCCAAGAGGCTGCTTAACCGACTGTGCCACAACACCCACCCACATAATTCACATTTTTCATTGTAGGTTTACTGTTTAAAATAATTTTACTTATTTATTTATTTGACAGAGTTAGTGAAAGAGAGAGAGAGAAAGGTCTTCCTTCTGTTGGTTTACCCCCTAAATGGCTGCCACGGCCGGTGCTGTGCCGATCCGAAGCCAGGAGCCAGGTGCTTTCTCCTGGTCTCCCATATGGGTGCAGGGCCCAAGCACTTGGACCATTCTCCACTACCTTCCTGGGCCACAGCAGAGAGCTGGACTGGAAGAGGAGCAACCGGGACTAGAACTTGGCACCCATATGGGATGCTAGCGCTGCAGGCGGAGGATTAACCAAATGAACCACGGCGCTGGCCCCTGTTTAAAATAATTTAAAGATCTCTTTTTCTCTTCTAGGTCCTATGGTAGTGGAGGTAAAGGGCAAATATGTGGTTGCATAGATCAATTTACTGATGCAATTGACATTTACCAAGTAAACACAGACACAAACACATACCCCAAAACTGAATGCATACTGTGAAACAACATTGCCATCTTTATGTCTATAATTGGACTTCAGGTTTATAAATGTTCTCATCTTGCCTCTGGAGGGGTATTCCTACACATGATGGATGTTTCTAGGCAGATCAAAAATATTCTACTGAGACAACATCTTCTTGAAGTATGCTGAGAGGAGTCTGGCAGCCCATGTCACGGGTGATAATGCCAGAGGGAGAACCTCGCACCATACTGACTTTGAGTCCAGCCTGGAGCACTAGTCGGGGGCAGGGTGCCCACCTAGCCCCATGAAAGGAAAGCACATTACTATCTTTCCATCCCCCCGCAAGGGCACCCAGTGACTGGCAAGGAGGAAGTGCCATCTTGATAAGGCAAGTAGAGGCTACTGCAGCTCGCATACATGTACCACTAGGAGATGTTATTTAAGGGATAAATCCACAGTCCCCACTGACTTTGAATCTGGCTTGGTGGATTGATACAGGCAAGGCACCCACTTAGCTCTGTGAGGCACTGCCTTACCATCACTCTACCATGGGCACCCAGACTCAAACTGTCAAGGTGGTAAACTGACAGGCAGCTGGCTCTGGGAATGCCTTGGCTGTCTCTATAAATAAAGCAGGCTCCTAGGCTGAGAGTGGATCCCCTGCTCCCTGTGACTGTGGGATTCTGCGACTACACAATAGGTTGTGGGGTATAGCTGGGTTTCTGAGCACTCACTGTGTCTGGCTTCAGAGGCTCAGGGTTCCCTGAGTGTATAGGGTGGGTACTGCAGAGGGTTTTGTGTTCACAATGAGAATTGCACAGATCCTTTGTATGGTTCATGTGCCTATATGGGTGGGATGTGTAGACACTGTGTGCTCACCCTGGGCATTGGTTACCTTGATAAAGAGGTGAGACTGTGATCACACCAGATAACACGATCATACCCTCCCCACTGCTGACAATAAAGGATATCTCACACACCCAACTTGGATGTCACCCTGGACTCTGCACCATTGTTGAGCACAGATCTGAGCTTCCTGGCCTCACCCAGCACACACCTCTGGATATCCACTGAGAAGCAGAAATTCCACTAAGCCACAGAGGTATATTTCAAAGATAAAAGCCATCAGAGGAAAAAAACCAACAGGTATTTCTACAAATGCCTAAAAATAAATACAGAAATAGAAGAAACATGAACAAGGAAGAAAACATGACTCCCTAAAAGGAACAGAACAATATTTTAATATTAGAATGTAAAGATGTAGAAGTTCATGAAATGTGTGAAAAGGAATTCAAAAGAATGATCATAAGCTTACTCAAAAGCACAGAGAAGAAAATACATGAATTAAAGTAATCCATACATGACACAGATGAAAAATTTTGCCTGTAGATATACTGAAGAGAAATTTTAAAAGTGAAGAATTCAATATGTCAAATAAAAAGTACAATGGAAAATTTTAATAACAGACTTGGTGGGGCAGAAGAATGAATATCCAAGTGAGAAGAAAAATCTTTGGAAATATTTCAGTAGGACAGGAGAAGGGGAAGGAGAAGGAAGAGAATGAGAAGGAGGACAAGAAGAAGGAGGAAGAGGAGTAAGAGGAGGAGGAGAAGGAGAAGAAGAAGAAGAGGAAGAGGAAGATAGAAAATCTCCCACTAAAAGTATAAAGGAAATCCAAAGCAAATTATAGGAATATTTATTGGAAAATGTTAGGACCAAGTTGTTATTTATCAATAATAAGCTCAAATGTAAATGGCCTAAATCTTCCAATTAAAAAAATCCTCCAATTAAAAAACACAGACTGGCTGAATGGATTAAAAGAATCCATCTATTTGCTGCCTGCAACAAACATACCTCACCAACAAAGATACACACAGACCAAAAGTGAATGGATGGAAAAAGATATTTCATGCTATTGGAAAGCAAACATGAGCTGGTATAGCTATCCTAGTATCTGATAAAACAGACATTAACACAAAAACTGTTAAAAGAGACAAAGAAGGGGGCCGACGCCATGGCTCACTAGGCTAATCCTCCGCCTGCAGCGCCAGCACACCAGGTTCTAGTCCCAGTCGGGGCGCCGGATTCTGTCCTGGTTGCCCCTCTTCCAGGCCAGCTCTCTGCTGTGGCCAGGGAGTGCAGTGGAGGATGGCCCAAGTGCTTGGGCCTTGCACCCCATGGGAGACCAGGATAAGTGCCTGGCTCCTGCCATCGGATCAGTGCGGTGTGCCGGCCGCAGCACTCTGGCCGCGGCAGCCATTGGAGGGTGAACCAATGGCAAAGGAAGACTTTTCTCTCTGTCTCTCTCTCTCACTGTCCACTCTGCCTGTTAAAAAAAAAAAAAAAAAAAGAGAGAGAGACAAGGAAGGGTGGGCATTGTGTAACAATTAAGGGATCGAGTCAACAGGAAGATGTGACTATAGTAAATGTATATGCATCCAATGTCAGGGCTCATGGCTCTTTTAGAAAAAGCTAGTGGATCTAAAGAAAGACACTCCAATAAAATAATAATGGGGGACCTCAACACCTCACTTTCATAAACTAGTCAGGTCAACTACACAAAAAAATCAACAAAGAAACAACAGAACCAATCTATACTATGAACCAAAAGGACTTAATAGATATCTACTGAACATTTCATCACACAGCTGCAGAATACACATTCTTTTCATCAGTGCATGGAATTTTCTCTAGAATAGACCAGATCCTAGGTCATAAAACAAGCCTCGACAAATTAAAAAACTGAAATTATATCATCTATCTTTCCTGACCACAATGCAATGAAGGTGGAAATTAACAACTTAAGGAACTCTAGAAAATATGCAAACACATGGAGACTGAACAGCCTGCTCTTGAATGAACAGTGGGTCATGGAATAAATTAAAAGAGAAATAAAAAAATTCTAGGAAATGAGTAAAGATCACAACATGTCAAAAACTTATGGGATATAGCAAAAAGAGTGTTAAGAGGGAACTTTATAGCAATTAGTGCCTGCATCAAAAGATTGAAAAGGCATTATATAAATGATTTAAGTATGCATCTCAATGATGTAAAAAACAAGAACAAATAAAACCCAAAATTAATAGGAGGAAAGAAATAATTAAAATTAGAGAAGATGTAAAAAAATTGAAACAAAAAATGATACAAAAGATCAGTAAAAAGAAGAGATGGTCTTTTAAAAATAATTGATACACCACTGGCCCAACTAACAACAACAAAAAATGGGTACAAGATCCAAATTGATAATATAAGATATGAAAAAGGATATGTTATGATGGATACCACAGAAATAAAACAGAATCATCAGGAATTACTATAACAACCATATGCCAACAAATTGGAAAATCTGGAAGAAATGGATAGATTTCTGGACACAAACAATCTACAAAAATTGAGTCAGGAAGACAGAAAAACTACTCAGATTAATAAACAAGATGGAGATTAAATCAGTAACAAAGACCCTCCCAAAAGAAAAGCCCAGGGCAGACAGCTTCACTGCTGAATTCTACCAAACTTTTAAAGGACTACTGGAAGTAGTCAAAACAACTGAAAGGGAGGGAATCCCTATCTCATTTTATGAAGCCAGCATCACCCTAATTCCAAAATCAGAGAAGGATACAAAAAAGAAAGAGCACTATAGACCAATATCCCTGATGAACATAGATGCAAAAATCCTCAATACCAGATATTTGAATCCAACAACACATCAAAAAGATCATACACCAGGACCAAGTGAGATTTATCCCTGGTGTGCAGGGATGGTTCAACATTCACAAATCAATAAATTGACATATTACTTAACAAATTTAAGACTAAAAACCATACATTTTTCTTAATAGATACAGAGAAAGCATTTGATATAATACAACATCCTTTTATAATAAAAATAAAAGTAAGCAAACTGGGTATAGAAGGAACATTCTTCAACACAATCAAGGCAATAGATAACAAACCCACAGCCATCATCATACTGAATGGAGAAAAGTTGGAAGCATTTCCACTAAGATCCGGAACCAGACAAAGATGTCCACTTTCATCGTTACTATTCAATATAGTTATGGAAGTTTTAGCCAAAGCCATTAGGCAAGAAAAATATATCAAAGGGATACAAATTGGAAAGGAGGAACTCAAATTATCCCTGTTTGCAGAGAATATGATTCTATACATAGAGAAACCAAAAGACTCCACTAATAAAGTATTGGAACCTATATTTTCTCTAATATGTGGCAGTTAATGTAGAATACAAAAATGCATAGGAATGTAACAGACATCTTGTGATATGATTATTGTTTTTAGCCTTTGTTTATACTCCTGTGGAACTGTGTTCTTCCTACTTTTTACTTGTTGAAAGTTAGTGTTAGTGGTGAATTAAGCTTATGATTATAGAGCTAACTGAAAGTATGTGTTTGTTATAATTAAAGAAAAAAAAGGAAGGAAGGAGTGGGATTGAGGGAGGGAAGTATGATTATCTTTTTAGAATTGTACCTATAAAATACATGAATTGTTTTCTTATATTAATAAAAACAAAGAACAAAAAAAATACAAATGTGTTACTTTGTTAGGGATGGAGGCATTATAGAGGGGTGAATAGTAGATAATGAGATGGGGAAGGGCCAGTGTGATGAATGTTTGTCAGGCTACAGTATACTAAGTGAAAATACGATTGATTCTTTCTTTTCTGTGGGTCTTTGCTCCCTTCTGTCACATCACTCAATGCCAGCTTTCACTTTTAAGTCATAACAGAAGTATTTATGATTACATCTTGCATGTCTGAACAGGAGGGTCTACATGTAGGTCCTGGATATACTTTTCACTCCCCACCCCTCATGCCTATAATATATTCAGTGGCAAACACAGATTTCACTTTAATTTTATTTTTTAGTTGCTGTTAGTATTGAAGAAATCCTTCTCAACAACATACACTATGTTGTATTTCTCTGTTCACTCCTCAACATCTCCATTGGCTTCCCATTGACTACAGGATAAAATTTAAGCCTCTTAGGTCTCTGTCTTCTGGTTTCAGTCAATTTTTCCACTTTTGCTTCTTGCTAAACATTTCCATTACACATTTACATGAGTAATAATAAATTGTTTAGTTACTGAATGCATTTTGCTATTTCATTCCTTTGCTCATGTTTTCTTTTCTTTGGCTAGACTCCCTCTTGTCTCTTCCATATCTGAAGAACATCCCCCTTTCCCTCCAGTCTGAGTAAAAATATGATCTATTCTGTATAGTCTTTTACTTGTTTATGAAGAATTGCTTACTCTGGCCATATCTTACTTCTTCTTAAGACGGAAGTTTAGTATCTTTCTTGCATTTTTAAAAATTTATGTGTCATGATCCAGGTAGCAGGTTACACCTGCAAACTATAAACACATCTGCCCCAAAGCTAGAGATCATTCTGTGGTTGTAAAAAAAAAAAAAAAAAAGATACATAAGCTACATTCACATTCCAGTGTCTGAATTCAAGCCAAAAAACTTCAGGAATACCTAACCTCCTTGCTTAGTTAAGGATGTACACATTTGCTTAAAAAAAAAAAAAAAACACACTACCACCACAACAAAACACAAACATGCTTGGGATTCATAAGTATGAATGAAAGATTTAAAAATAGGACCCAGATAGAAGAGTGTTATGGAATAGTATGACTTTGCTAAAGTGTTTGATTTGTTTCTCTTATGGTTCATTGTTCATGAACCTTATTGTTAATGATAAGGGAACAACTAGTCCTATAGTACTTTCTATGCTACCTTTTTGCTTCTTTTTGCAACTACTAATAAAAGACTGTAAGGTAAGGTAAAAGTGTAGTAAAAATGTCCTTTATGCACACATCACTCCAGATTTGCAAGTGACAACCTAATGCACAATATAGAAAGCTGTCTATGGCTTTCATCTCTCTTTTTGTATGCTTGTGTTTATTTTATTTTGCTTTTCCAATAATTTCTGGACTGGCTGAGTTAGGTTTAAGTCTTGCAAGATGATGACTGATACTCAATTAAGCTCAGGAATGTCATGGTCCTGCACTTGGGTAGTTGTATTACATAGAGTTGAACTTGGAATAAGGTAAATGACAAGGGTGTGGATGTTACAGACTAATTTAGCTTCCATCTAGTTTTTTATTTCCAGAATCAGCACATCAATGAGTAGTACCACATCCAGAAATCAAATTTTCTCTAATGTCTTAGAAAGCTAAATGGGTATAAAAATCTTCAATGCTACTGGAGCAATGTTACCTATTTTGTGAGCCTAGCACTAGAATTATTTAGGAACTTAGTGTCATATATTTTTACAGATAATATCCCTTTTAACCTGAATTAATTTAAATGGTGGTGAGTACTCAAATATTCATTTGAGGTCTACAGAATGGTTTCAAAGCATAGAAGTAAGGCAGAGAATGTTTCAGAGATAGAAAGTAGAAATTAAACAGCGATTCTTGTCCCACAATACTCTACTTCATCAAACAGACTTTAATAAATGCTTGTTAGAAAGTTTAGGCAACATAAATATGTGTGAAGATCTTTTCCACAGTAATAGTAAAGTATTGGCCAAGAGCAAGGAGATTTATTGGACTTGGGACATTCCATAAATGTTTTATCCAAACTCACTCAGGCTTCCCCAGTTTCTCCCTTAATCTCATTATCCCTGTTGTGTTCATATTTCATTTAAAGAAACTGGTTAGTTACCCAAGCATGTCTTCCATTTCATTTTCTTAGAAAAGTAAATCCAGCTGAAGCCTTTAAAAATAAATAAAAGTATTACTGGTAGTTAAAGGGGTAATTCCACATGGTCTTTACTCTTAGCAGACATTTTGAGAAATCTGCTTTCTTCCTTTGAGTTCACCAAGAATGACAGCAGACCCAAAGATAAGAAGGATTCAAGCGCACGTTGTTTATTAGAGTTGTGATCCCTGCAAATGCTGACTGTGAAATGGGGAAAAGTAAATGCAGGGCATGGCCAGGGAAAGTAAAGACAGAACCTGTGATATGAATCAGGTTTCCAGTGAGACATTGCGAAGTAGTCCCCACGAGATCTCTGGAAGTCAGTGCCTCATGGCACTCTGAGTCATTCCAATTGAAGGGTGAGCATCTTACACCAATTCCCACTCTATCTCTAACTGAGGACCACTCAGAGGGCTTTCCTTTCCTAGCATTTCTAGAGGCAGGGTAGGATCATAGTCCAGAGACGGGCCTTGGACAGAGATTTGGATATTGAAAGTAGGAAACCAGTCCTGCAAGCATTGGTACAGTAAGGCCCTTGCAGCTTTGGCTGGTTGCTGATAACATTCATTCCAGTGAGGAATGGCTTGTATTATATTCCAATTTCTACTTCGTTAATGGTGTAATCCCCTTTGTGGAGAGAGCTCACTGCACATCACAACAGGGCTTCTAGAAAAAAATCATCACCTCTTCTACAATTCCTTCATGGTTTAAGAGTGCTAATCACAAACCCATGGTCATAAATAATCTGGAAGTCACATTATCATGGTCAATAACAAACAAGCACAAGCTACATTCATTTAAGATTGTTAGAAGTTCATCAACTACAGTGCAATTATTGCAGGGTTTATGAGTCATGTTGATGAATATATAACAGAACTGTATTTAATTCATTTTTGTGGAATGAGTTATTATCATTGTTATTACTTCTTTCTTTGTGACCCTTTTTTCAGAATCACACCATGCAATTTTCAATCTAGAGAGCGTGAATGCATTCCCCAGGCCACACTGAGATCCCTCATCTGAATTTACTTGCAGACCTGCTGAGAAGTATGCATCTTGGACTCTGTTGATAGTGTTAAGGAGATTTATGGGCGTATGATAAGTAGCACGTGTATCACACAGGCTCTTTACATTTCTGTAATGCCATTATAAAATTTTCTGGCCAGAGCCTCTCTTAAGGCTATTTTATATGTCAAATTGCACTCAGTCTGGAGGTAGTGTTGAAGACTGTTACAAATGTCACGAGCAAACAAGATGACGCTTTAGCCAAGAAGTCCTGTGAAAATCATGTGGAGGGAAGGTTCTTGGCTTCTAAGTACAAGCAGGAAATCCCCCACAAAGTAGATAATTATATTGGCAAATTTAAGTCTAAGATATAACAGGTAAAATTTATGTTAGATGCTTTAATAATTACACAATTACATTTTCCTTTATCTTCTTTTATCTAAGTTATATTTATACAAATTTATATGCATCTTTATAAGCCATGTTTGGGGGAATAAATAATAGTTAACTAGTGAGACAGCTTATTATGACAAACAGGGGTTCCAAGATGCTCAAGAGAAAGCAAAGCTTGATTTCTATAATATCTATTTTCTTCTCTTTAAAATGGATTAAAACTCAGCCTATGAATTCAAAGAAGCCGATAACATTTTTAAAAGAAGATTTATTTATTTATTTAGTTGAAGGGAGAGTTACAGAAAGGGAGAGGCAGAGGCAGAGAGAGATGTCTTCCGTTTGCTGGCTAACTCCGCAAATAACCACAGTGGCCCTGGCTGGGCCAGGCTGAAGCCAGGAGCCTGCAACTCCATCAGGTTCTCCCACATAGGTGCTCAGGCCGAAGTACTCAGGCATCTTCTGCTGCTTTCTCAGGTATATTCCCAGGGAGCTGCATCAGAAGTGGAGCAGCCAGTTCTCATACTGGTACCCATATGGGATGCCAGGCCAGCACTGCAAGTGGCAGCTTAACTGGCTATGCCACAGTGCTGGCCCCAGATAACACTTTTTTATTGTAAACCAAAGTGATCGTTCTAAGCAGTGTGTTCAATTTTGTTTTACTTATTTTTGTTTGCTTATTTAAAAGGGAGAGAGACAGAGAGATTTTCAACTACTGGGTTATTCCCCAAAACAGCAGGAGCTGGGTTAACCAAGTCAATACAGGTATTCTTTGTGGGTGGCAGAGATCCAAGTAAATAAGCTATCACCTACTCCCTCCCAGCAAACCCATTAAGAGGTAACTGGTATCAGGAGTAGAGCCAGAACTGGAACCCAGGCACACCTATAAGGGTTATGAATGTTAGTCCAAGTGGTCTTTTTAACTACTAAAACAAATGCAAGCATCAATCTGTCCATTTTAAAATTACAGGCTATACACAAAGCTTAACAGTAGTTCTTGAGTATATTTCCACCATTTGTTCTTTTATGGGTTTCTTAGTTTAAGAAGTTTCATGTGTAAAATTACATATTTAAGAAGGATATTACATTTCTTTACTGTTCACATTTCAGAAATTTGTCACATATAGAAATTTTCAATTTTTCAATGGAATTCTTATTTATTTTCAAAAACATCTTTTGTGAAGAAAACAATACTTTTTTAGAAAAAACATTTTGTTTGCAATATTGTATTGTGGTTGACACAATATTTACACAATATTGTACTGTGGTTGCAATATTGTGAAAGTACTGAGATTTTATTTTGACTAATTATATATCTTAACATCCTGTAATGAAACATTTAGCTGAGATATATTCTTGATTTGCACTTTCTTTTAAAGTGGAGGTGTGAGCTTTTTTTGTGTTGGCTGTGATCCAGTATATGCAATCAAATTACATTTTTTTCAAGTCCTCTGCTTCAAAATTAACTTTCATTTTCTTGTGTAGAGTGTATAATTACTCTAGAGATGTGTATAGATCAGAATACAATGATAACCTTACAGTAAGCTGTGGGAGTCTTTGAAATGAAAAACAACAGTTGGATAATATATATTTAAACTTACATATATAGATGACTTCAAACTACAGCTTGAGGGCCAAATCTCTGAGGTCTTTTTTACATGGAATTTAAGTTAAGAATAATTTTTAGTTGTTAAAATGATTAAGAAAATATCATAATATATAAATTTATATGAAATTCAGTTTTCAGTGTCTGTAAATGCAATACTTTATAGTTAGATAATTGTGGTGATTTGCCTGTTAAGTATGATTTTTTGTTCTGCAAAGCAAAAAAAAATGTTTAATAGTTAAGAGAGAGACCATTTGACCAATAAAATCTTGAATATTATCTATCAAGACCTTTAGAGCAGTGTTTTTTTGATCCTGATATAAATAGGGGCAGATCCATGATCTATCCATCCATATTTGTATATGTGTGATCTATTGATTATCTAACTGTATCCATATCTCTATTCTATGATCTACCTAAACCATGTCTGTGTCAGAGAGAAAGACAAAGTATTCAGTAAAAAGAAATTTTAACTGTTATTCCATTTCAAATGTGTTTGACCTATTTGGATTAATATGTAAAACCCAATTTATAGCAAGCAAAATCTTGTCCTAATATGAAAATGACATACAAATTAACAGAAGAGTACACTTGTTGTCATATGAACACATTGCTAGCCAATGTTCATTTCCATATATCTAACAACTTCAAGCAAAGATGTGGTTTGCACAATTAGGTAGACACCAAAGTTTAAATAAACTGAATTTCAACATACTATTTTTCCAGCTACCATGTTTCTGACTCACATAGTCCCATAAAAAGATTTAAATTTACTACATTACTAAAATGATACAGTTTGTGCAGTAGGTAACTGTCACATTCTATACAGACAGTGGTGAAATATATTCAGAGCAAATCAGTTATACTTCTCCTTTGCCCCAAGATGGAAAATCACTCAATCCCATAAAACCTCCTGATACTATATTTTTATAGTTGATAATATGATGCTGAGTGGTGACATTGATGGTATTTGTTGTTTTAAAAATGTTCTTCCTTTAGTTCTTGTGACAGAATAGCAAATGTTTATGCAAAGAGGACTACTATTGTTTATTGCATGGCCATAATTACTTTCTCAAACCAGGAAAACTACAGAAAATCTGTGTGTGTGTGTGTGTGTGTGTGTGTACTTATGCACAAAGTAAAGACACAGCATTTACTTTAAACATACCTAGCTAATTAAGGAGAGACAAAATTGTTCATAGTTATTTTTTCAAAGGTAACACCACTAAAGACACACACTGATTATTAACTTCTGAGTAGATGATACTTTCCAAATACAGTTACTAAAGAAACCCTTAGATTTAAAAATGATGGTTTTATTAAATAATTCAGATGAATATCAAGATGATCTGGTTATGGTACACATTTAACCATCATTTAATAATTACAAATGTGATGATGCTACACAAAGGCATGCACATGCTAAATTTCTGCACAAATAAACCCTTCCTATTTCTTATTCTGAGATCGCTTTGTAGGTGGGCTTGTGTGATTCAAAGGACTCTTTGAAGGAACTATTTGTTCCGTGTGCTATTTGTAATAATTTTTCCGTAGCAACTAAATTGAAGATCTACTTTTTAGCTTCCACAGTGAAGTGTAATCTCTTAAGAATGTTGGGGGAGGCAAGAAAGGAAATGAGGGGATTTACATTGTTGAATGGTGCCGGATGGATCCTGCAATGACATAGTCAAAGCAAAGACTGGAGAAGGTCCCAGAGAGGAGATGCCATCAGAAGTCAAAATCACCTGTGCTCTCTAGTCTCTTCAACTAATCCTCTTGGGAGCAACATGCCCTGTCTATATTTCATCGCCTTTCCAGCCACACTAACTGGACTCCTACACTCTACCCACAAATGCTGTAGACCATTCTTTACCTGAATACAGTGAAACTGACCCTTGCCTGTATGCAAGCTGCCAGTTCCTTACTGGTGAAGGTATTTGTCCAACTTGGGCCCACTCCTCTCATTTAAAATATTTGGAATGTTGTGGAAGGTGATAATTTCTCTTCATAATTAATTTTTAAAAGAGGAAGTACCTTCACAAAACAGTGAAAAGTGTTTATTTAAATATATTAAAAATACTGCTTCTCTTAACCACTTCCATGTACATAAATTGTGGCAGTGTATTTCTTTATGTTATCAAATCCTTTCTATGCTGTGCTGATCTTTTTAAAATATAGCCCCTACGGGTAGGTGTTTAATAAAGTGGTTAAGATACCACCTGGGATGTCTTCATCTGAGTGTTTGGTTCAATTCCTGGCTCTACTTCTGATCCAGCTTTCTAGTAATGCACAATCGTAGGAGACATAAAGTGATGACTCAAGGGACTGCCATTGTGGCATAGTGGGTCAAGCTGACACCTGCGATGCTGCCATTCCATCTGAGCACCAGTTCAAGTCCTGGCTGTCCTACTTCCTATCCAGCTACCTGCTAATGCACCTGGGAAAGCAGCAGATGCCCCAAGTGTTTGCACCACTGCCACCCATATGGGAGATCTGGAAGAAACTCCTGGCTCCTGGCTTCAGTCTGACCCAGCGCCGGCTGTTGTGGCCATTTGAGGAGTGAATCAATGAATGGAACATCTCTCTCTCTCTCTCTCTCTCTCTCTCTCTAATTCTGCCTTTCAAATAAACAAAATAAATCTTTTTTTAAGTGATGACTGAAGTAGTTGAGTTCCTGCTTTCTACATATGAGACCCAGGTTAGTTTCTGGCACTTGGCTTTGGTCTGGCCTAGACCCAGTCATTGGGGATATTTGGGGAGTGAAATGGGATGGAACATCTTTTTGTTTTTCTTTCTTTGCCTTTCAAATAAATAAAATAAACAAATTAATTCATTAAAAATGAATAAATATAGCTCCTAAGAATTACCATATTAAGTTCCTGAATTATACAAATTGTATCTACATTTTCTGTCCTAAATTTTTAGAATAGCCTATCATTGGCCATATAAATCAGCCGTACTCCAGTTCAAAATGTTTTGGAATTGAAAGGCAGTTTTCAATTTCTACTTGTATTTGAGTAACAAAGTCTTTAGGCTGGTTAGGGCTAAAAGCGCCATATACTTCTAAGATAAATTAGTTTCATTTTTATTACTGTATTGCCAGCTTCTCTTCCAAATTACACTTTTAATAAATTTGATCTATAGCCATTTTGAAGGCTGAAAGCCCATAAACACATCTTTCTGCTTTAATTGCCTTTATAAAGCACTTACTCAAAAGGGCAGTTTTTCTTCCCAATTGTACCACAAGTTTTTCTAAGTGAATCTGCGAGCCTCTCAGGATTAACTGAGCTCACTACTGAAAATGAATCTTATGCTATAGGGTGTTCATATATTCACACTTAAATTTACGTTGGAAAAAAAAAAGAAAATAATTGCCTTCTCAGGGAGACTGCACTACAATCACAGGTGATATTAATATTCTAATTGCTTTACAATAACACATATATTCTACTTAATAAATCATGGTCCCACTGTCAGATCATTGCTGTCTATAACTTTTGTAGTTAAAAAACCACATCTTTCGTCACAGAGTAACAGGCTTGAGCAAGTTGCCTACTGGGCACCAAGCCATGGTGCCTTTCTCTTTTCTCGGTATGTGTACACTTCTCCCAAGGTGATCTCATCCAGAGTCATGAACTTGCATTCCATCTCCACACCCAAGCGTCCGTCATTTGAATCTATTGGATCTCTATTCTGATCTCTCCCTGAACCAGACACACAAGCTTCTGCCTCCTCCCTTTGAATGTCTACCTGCTGCCTCGAACTCAGCATGTGCAAAGCAGTGCTCTGAAATATACATGTTTCCTGTCTTTCCCATCGCATTCTACCATTTAATAATTTAATGCTAAATGCTGTAAAAATCTTTGACTTTTCTTTTTTAAATCTTGTAATTTTTATATTTTTATCAGTTTTAACAAATTCAATATAGTTCATAAATATAATTCTAAGAATATAATGATTCTCTTCCTTCCTCCCTCCCCCTTTCCCTCCCTCCCACCCCCGTTTTTTTCTTTCTTTAGTTCTTGAGGTAACATATTCTAAATTTATATTACAATAAAAAAGCTTAATGCTTCACCAAGTAAGAAGTTTAACAAGCAAAAAGCAAAAAGATCTTAGTGTAGTGGAAATATAGACAACAGCTATAAGCAATAATGTAATCTATTAACAACCTGAATGGTCTACATCTTCACAATAGAAACATGCGCATCTGACTATGTCTCACCATCTACTCTGTCAGTATCTGAACTAGGCCACAATATTCTCTCACCTGAACTATATGTATCGGCAGATTTCCTGTCCTCTAACCAATTCTCTAAATACCATCCAGACTGACATTTCAGAATGCAAGCTAGATCATTCTCTCCTTGCTCAAAACTCACTAGTGGTCTCCGTCACACCCAGAATGAAAGCCAAGCACAATACACACCTAAGAGGACTCCTACAAATATCTCATTCTGCTCCCCTTCTGTACACATTGATCTTCATTTCTGTGAAAAAGCCAAGTCCATTCCCTACCCAAGCCTTTACATTTTGTTTCCAATGACTCACTCTCCCACTTAACTCATGTTTCAATTCAAATGTTAATGTTTCTAGAAGGACTTCCTATCTAGTCTAGTCATTCTATAATTGTGCCCATCTAAAATTTTTCTACATAACCCTTCTCACCCTCTGAATTTTCTTGTATTTATTTTTCTATTAGTTCATTATTATAATTTTTTACCTCTTCTAATAGAATGTTGGTTCCAGGCAGTATGTGAACCATTCTCTGTCTCTCTTTTTTTTTCCCCTTCACTGTACCTTTTGATCACTGTAACATATGAAAGAATAAATAAATCATCCCATATGGGAATATTTGATTCCATTACTGTGGAGATAGCCATTGGATTACAGGTATAGAAATACAAATTAATATCAAACACTGAAATACTAGGCCCAATTTAGCAGATTATTGTCTCAATCACAGTTTTCTCAAGAATTGCAAGGAGGTATGAAGGGAGCAGTTGAGAAGAATCAGAAAGAAATGTTGAGGCAATGGCATTTTAGAATGAATAGTAAGAATTTTTTTTCTGTCATGTGCATCTCAGTTAATGGCACATAAAAAGCAATTGAATCAAGCTGAAAAGTGAAGGTTAGCTATCTGTTTTAAAAAAATAGTCTAAATTGGCCGGCGCCGTGGCTCACTAGGCTAATCCTCCGCCTTGCGGTGCCGGCACACCAGGTTCTAGTCCCAGTCGGGGTGCCGGATTCTGTCGCGGTTGCCCCTCTTCTAGGCCAGCTCTCTGCTATGGCCAGGGAGTGCAGTGGAGGATGGCCCAAGTCCTTGGGCCCTGCACCCGCTTCGGAGACCAGGAGAAGCACCTGGCTCCTGCTATCGGATCAGCATGGTGCTCCAGCCGCAGCGGCCATTGGAGGGTGAACCAATGGCTAAAGGAAGACCTTTCTCTCTCTCTCTCTCTCTCTCACTGTCCACTCTGCCTGTCAAAAAAAAAAAAAAAAAGTCTAAATTGCCATAAAAAATAAAAAGTCATGATATTTTAATAGCTGTAAAAATTACTGGGAAGTTTTTTAACAATGTAGGTTTTTAACCTTATTCCTAGCCTTTTAGCTCCAGACTCTTGAAGAACTCAGAGCATGTGGTCCATATTTTAAAGAATGTATACTTGCTTTGATGAGCTCTCCAAATGATTTTATTTCAATACATAAAAGATAAATGTTTTCTATCTTCCTTTATATTCACATAAAGGATTATTTTGGGAGCTGGTGCTATGGTACAATGGGTTAAGCTGCGGCCAGCAGTGCTGGCATCCCATATGGGTGCTGGTTTGTGTCCCAGCTGCTCCACTTCCCATCCACCTTCTTGCTCATGCACCTGAGAAAGCAGCAGCAGATGGTCTGAGTCCCTGGGCTCCTGCACTCACCTCAGAGACCCAGAAGAAGCTCCTGGCTCCTGGCCTTGCACAACATTGGCCATTGTGGCCATTTGGAGAGGGAACCAGTGTATGGAATGTCTCACTCTGCCTCTCCTTCTCTCTCTCAGTCTCTAACTCTAACTTTCAAATAAATAAATAAATCTCAAAACAATATTTTAAGATCACCTATGATTAGTGATTAATGAATGAAAAGGTTTAGGAAACAGCAATTATACCTAATTTGCTTCAATTTAATCACCAGGTACTGTTTTTATAAACTTATAGTTAACTTATGTGGATATAATTAAAACAGTTTTATCATTATCCTTTTATCATTAGCCTTTCCACTAGTGAAAAGTGGGGGAATTGCAGCATCTTTATTGTATGATTATTCAAATGACTTGAGTGATAAACAGAATACCATTTTAAGTATTTTTAAAAAGAATTTTAACTGGCATCACATTATATTTATGGGATATTATGTGATATTTTTGTACATGTATACATTGTGTGATGTGCAATTAAGGTAAATATACTTACCTCTTCAAAACAACATTTCTTTATGGATAACGCATGCAAAATCCTATCTTCTAGTTTGTTTTCTTTTAAGCAGAGAAATGTGCCTTATCCTATCATGACGCTTCTGTACAATAGAACCCCATAACCTCTTACTCCTATCTAGCTATAACTGATTACCTGTTCATCAAGCTTTCCCATCCCTCCCAGCTCCTTTCCTCCTCAGTCTCTGATAGATAAACTTTTCATTTCTCTAAGATCAGAATTTTTTTAGAATCTACATATGAGTGAGATCATGGGATACTTGTCTTTCTATGCTTGGCTTTTCTCATGTAACATAACGACCTCCAGGTCTATTCATGCTGTTGCAAACAAGATTCCATCCTTTTTTATGACTATTATTGTATAAGTATCACACATTCTTTATCCATTCAACAATGGACAGTACTTAGGTGGCTTATGAATAGTGTTTCAGTAAATCAGTCTCTGACTGATGGATTTTATTTCCCTTGGACGTATACTCAGTAATAGGATTGGTGGATCATATTGTGGTAAATTTTTATTTTTTGAGGATCTTCCATATTGTTTTCTACATTGCTGTGCTAATTTACATTCCCATCAACACTGTGCAAGCACTTCCTTTCCTCCACATCCTCACCAACACTTGCTATCCTCTTTCATTTTGAAAACATCTAGTCTTACTGGGATAGGGTTATATCTCTTTGTCGTTTTGACTTGCATTTCTTCATGGTTAGTAATGTTGAGCATTTTAAAAATGTATCTGTTGGCCATTTGCATATCTTCTTTTGGAAAATATCTGTTTATATCTACTGCTCATTTTAAAGTTTAATTATTTGCCTTTTTCTTGGGGTTTTAGAGTTCCTTATATATTCTGTATATTAACACCTTGTCTGATATATAGCTTGCAAATACTTTCCCCATTCTGTATGTTGCCTGTTCACTCTTTTGCTTATTTTCTTTGCTGTAAAAATTGCTCTTTAGTTTGATGCAATTCCAATTATCTGCTTTTGCTTTAATTTCGTGTGCTTTTGGGGTCTAACCCAGAAAATCCTTGCCCATTTTAAAATTCTGATGTGTTTCACTTATTTTGTCTTATTAGTTCCAAAGTTCTAGGTCCTATATTTAGGTCTTTAAGCCACTTTGAGTTGATTTTTGTACATGGTGAGAAATAGAGGTCTAGCTGAATTGTTCTTCATGTGGATATCTACTTTCTCAAGGAGCACTTACTGAAGACTATCGCTTTTCCCTCACTTGTTCTCAGTCCCTTTATCAAAGATCAGTTGCTATAAATGTGTGGATTTTATTCTAGGGTGTCTATTCTGTTCCACTGGCCTGTGGATTTTTTTTTTTATTTCAATACTGGGCTGTTTTAATTACTTCAGCTTTGTAATACACTTTAAAGTCATGTAGTACAAGGCCTCTTGCTTTGTTCTTTTTCCTCAAGATTGCTTTGGCTAGTTGAGGTCTTTTGCGCTATATACAAATTTTAGTAGGTTTTTTATTTTTTCTAATTTGGTGGGAAAAAAAGTCTTTGGAATTTTAAAATGGATTGCATTGATTTTGTAAACTGTTTTGAGTAGTATGTTAACTGTAACAACACTGATTCTTCCAATTCATGAACATGAGATGTCTTTCGATTTCTTTGTGTATTCTTCAATTTCTTTCTTTAATGATTTACAATTTTCCTTGTAAATATCTTTTACCTCTTTGGTAAAATTTATTCTTAGGTAATTTTTTGTAGCTATAGGATTGCTTTCATGATTTCTTTGTGATATGATTCACTGATGGTGTATAACTAGGATATTGATTTTTTATGGTAACCGTATTATGCAACTTTGCTGAATTTATTATTTCTAACAGATTTTTGGAGGAGTCTTTGGGGTTTTCTATATACAAGATTATGTCACCTACAACAGTAATAACTAGACTTCTTTTACAATGTGGATGCTTTTATTTCTCTTGCCTAATTGTTCTGGCTAAGATTTACAGCACCATGTTGAATGAAGGGGGTGAAAGCCTTCAGCTTTTCCTCACTCATTATGCTGTTAGCTGTTGACTTTTTATGATTTTTGTTTTGTTGCGGTATAAATTCGTTAGAGTGTTTATCACAAAGGAGTGTTGAATTTTATCAAGTGAATTTTCTGAATCCTTGAGATGTTCACATGATTTTTCTCCTTCATTCTGTTTATGTGGTGTATCATATTAACTGATGTGCTTATGTTGATTCATCCTTGCATCCCTGTGCTAGATATCACTTGGTCATGGGGGTAATCCTTTTAATGTGCTGTTGAATGTTAGTTAGCCATATGTTGTTGAGGTATTTTGTATCAATGTTTATCAAGGATATTGACCTATAGCCTTCTTTTTATTTTGTTCTTGGCTTTGGTATCAAGATAACACTGTTCTGCTAGAATGAGTTGGAATGCACACCCTTCTCTTATATTTTTTGAAATAATTTTAAAAGGATTGGTGTTCATTATTCTTTAGATGTTTGTTTGTATTCAGCACTGAAGCTATTTAGTGCTGGAGTTTTCTATTATGGGAGATTTTTATTGCAAATTCAACTTCATTATTCATTATTGGTCTGTATAGGTATTTATTTCTTTGTGATTCAATATTGCTGAGTATATGTGACCAGGAAGTTGTCCATTTATTTCTTCTACATTGTTGAATTTGTTGCCATATAATTGTTCATAGTAACCTCTAACAACCCTTTGTATTTCTGTCATGTCACTTGCAATGTTTCAAATTAGTAATCTAATAAAATTTAAGTGATTATTATTACCATTATTATTATTAGAAATAAGAGAACTTTTTGTCTCATATGACTATTTACAATTTTATTTCCTTACAAAAATTTTGCTTGGAGCATAAGCAGATTTCTATATTTTCATAAATTCTAGGTTAATTATGTAGAAAACCATTATAAAAATCACTTAATGTTGATTTCAATGAGTGTGATAATTAGGCTAATTTCTGTCTCTAAAATTGAACTGAAAGAGGTATTTCTTGAATCCACAATGCTAATTTTTATATCAGAAAATGAATAAATAGCTACCTATATGACTATGTAACCCACAGTTCTTTGTAAAATTTCATTTTATTGCATACAGAAAAAAATTCTAAAAGTAGGTTACAAAAGTAGTAGTACACATTATATATTTGTTAATTTTTAAAAATAAAATATATTTTAAAATTTATTCTATGTTCATTTTTACTTACCAGTTTTACAGTTCATTGTATGCTGCTTGGAACTTAAAACAATAGAATGCCTTTACAACTGAAGTACTGGCACCATTTTATCAGAAAAAAAGGTATTGTGCCCTAACATATATCTTCCAATACGACCTTCCAAGATTCCTCAAGGAATGAAGACATTTCTGGTATGTCATCCTAAGGAGATCTTTGAGTGAAGATTGTGAGTCAGTCTTACCTTGAGCTGCCTAACAGCGCAGCACACTTTAACAATAACTTCTAGCTTAATTATGCATAATGGCAATGATATATTTGAATTGCAACAAAAAGAAGTAACACTTAATGCACTTTAATTATGTGTTATTTGAAGGGCATATTTCTCTAACAGGAACTATAGCCCAAAATTACAGTCCCATAGCAAGGGTATTTAGCACACAACTTGGCTGTCAAGTGTTCACATGGTTAGACACAACTCTGCATAATATTGTAGAAGATTCTCTTTTAACTGACAATTGACTGGAAATCATGCCAACATTTCTTTCCTTTTTCAAAAATTTGTTGCAGCCATATGCTCTGCAGACAATATACCTGTCCTTCAACTATACAGCTTCAATATAATTGTATTTCCCTTTATTTCTCACTTTTATGTCTTTGTTTTGAAAGGCAATGGTGTGTAGATAAAAGCTTAAGGACTAAGACAGTGAACTGAATTCAGCTCTATATTTACTTACTGTATGACAAGTTACTTCACTTGCCCAA